>NC_079318.1:77112613-78459613 GCF_029931775.1 Euleptes europaea | reverse complement strand
GGTAAGGAGAGGGAAGGAGCAGCGGCGCCCACCGCCTGGCGTCGGGCCCGGGCTGCACCTGTCAACGTGCCCATGGAGCCCTGGGCACGGCCTGGAATGGAGTGTGCCAGTTCTGTGCCCATCACCTGGCCATTGGGCAGAAGCGGCATCACTGTGTCTTGAGACCGGTGGAGCTCTTGCTGGGGTACAAGGTTTGGGCAACGCTAGATGTAGCGCACCATATTTACTTGGCACTTTGGGGAGAAAGAAAACAGAGTGTAGGAGTCCTTCAGGGGTGAAACATTTATTCCTGCCTAAGCTTTCCTGGGTCAGCATTCACTTCATCAGATGCAGGTGTCTAAAGAGGGCACGTCATGCATCTGATGAAGTGACCTCTGATACACAAATCCTTATGCTGTCTGAGTCTCTAACGCGCCACTGCCATTTCAGTTTGCTGCTACAGACTGGACACCATGACCTGGAATTGGTGTTCTACCTTGCCTGCTAGTGCTCTGGGATGGGGTGCTGCATCAGGCCAGCAAAAAGGGAAAGGTTGCCCTGTGCAGTCTGGGAGAGTCTGACGGGGGTGCTGCTGCTCCTCCAAAAGACCATGGACTTGTGGATTCTCTGCCGCTGACCTCCTAGTTTCAAGGAACAGCGGCAGGATGGTGGGATAGTGCCACAGTGGAAGTTTTTGGACCAAGTCCTCTTTCCTATTATGATGGGGAGCAGAGGCAAAACTGGAAATTAGTGGAAATACAAATGAGTTGATAATGGAAGTAATTTTTGGTGCATTTTGAGGGCTCTTCACCTAAATCTCTTCTCCATCTCTCTTTCCCAGCATTTCTTGCAACTGGACTGGAGAGGAGGTGAACTGTCTGCTTCACTGTTGCATGCACACGACACAGAGACACGAGCTACGATGACCATGGCATTGGCAGGGGACATCATTGCTGCTGGGCAGGATGCCACCTGCCACATTCTGAACTTTCATCTGCAGAAACCCAGTCAGAAAGGGGGTAGTGGTGATTGTGCCCCCAATAAAGCAAGTGAGAACTTAGTAGTTACTTTGGGGGGGATTGTAATACATTCCACCCAGAGAGTCCAGGGCAAGTAATAAGGTTAAAAGAAGAGTCCTATGTATAAAATGCCTATTAAAATATACAGTATACAGAAATGGATAAACATTACCTACAGTGATTAATTACCACCCCAGAGAAGAAGATCCTGCAGTGTTTTCTGAAGCTGCTCCAATTTGTTCAGATTTTAGCAGATCTGCAGAATAGGAAGGTTGACCTATAGTATGCCTCTGTGCAGGGCTTGGCATATTGGGGAGCTAGTGTGGTGTAGTAGTTAAGAGTGGTGGTTTGGAGCAGTGAACTCTTATCTGGAGAACCGGGTTTGATTCTTCACTCCTCCACATGAGCGGCGGATGCTAATCTGGTGAACCAGGTTGGTTTCCCTACTCCTACACATGAATCCAGCTGGGTGACCCTGGGCTAGTCACAGTTCTCTTAGAGTTCTCTCAGCCCCACCTACCTCACAGGGTGTCTATTGTGGGAAGGGAAGGTGATTGTAAGCCACTATGATTCTTCCTTAAGTAGTAGGGAAAGTCGGCATATAAAAACCAGCTCTTCTACTAGAATCAGGAGGGCCCTCTTGGCTTAGTTCAGTGGTCTCTGAACAGTTTGCTGTAGACCAAGGAAATGGGGTTGAAAAGCCTACCAAGGTGGTCTGGCTCAGTAGTATGCTAGGAAGAAGGCAGATGTGCCTAGGTGTGTCTTATCAATTTCATTCTGCCTGCAGGTGGTGATGAGAAGGGTCCCCGGAGGCGCAAGGCCCCCCCACCCAGTGGGCCTGGTAGCAACGGCGATACACGCAAGGAGACGAATGAAGTGACTGTGGAAACTCTGCACCGTGTCCAGACAGATACCAGCCCTGATGCCCTGCAGAAGGCTGTGTGCTTTAGTGATGACCACACCCTCCTGGCCACTGGTGGCGTGGATGGATTCCTACGGGTCTGGGAGGTACAAGCAGCTCTGGTGTAGGGGTGAGAGCCGGGGGAGACTGCCTACAGCTGGGGACAGAGTTAAAAGGGTGCTGTGATTATGGGCATCAAAGATGGGCTCTTTGTATGTAAAAGTATAGGAAGTATTGTCGAAGGCTTTCACGGTCAGAGTTCATTGGTTCTTGTAGGTTATCCGGGCTGTGTAACTGGTCTTGGTATTTTCTTTCCTGATGTTTCGCCACAGCTGTGGCAGGCATCTTCAGAGGAGTAACACTTCAGTTACTCCTCTGAAGATGCCTGCCACAGCTGTTGGCGAAACGTCAGGAAAGAAAATACCAAGACCACGGTTACACAGCCCGGATAACCTACAAGAACCAGTATAGGAAGTGTTTCCCCAAATGAGCCCTCGTGGGGGTGTGGCAATGCAAATACCTCTTCTCTCCCTTTTTGTAGTTTCCCAGCATGAAGAAAACTCTCGAGTTCCAGGCCCACAAGGGGGAGATCGAGGACATAGCACTGAGTCCTGATAATAAGGTGAGGGGGTTACCTTGTCCAAGACTGGATTTGTCTACAGTGTTCCTGCTATGAAAGGCTGCATCTGGTAGGGAAGAGAGAGGTTTGTGGCTAGATTGCCCACTGCCTTGCTCTTGGCATGTCACAACAAGAGTGCCCTTCTTCCCCCTCCCTCACCCAGACAATGAGGAATAGTGTGAACTGTGACTTATTGACATGTGCAACACAAAATAATTTGTGCTGGATATTCTCCAGTGCAGTCAGCAAATGAAAATTCTTCCTAATCTGTTTTGTCTGTTAAGATGAGCCAGTTATGTATCTAACGAACATAGTGAGTCAGTTGTGGAGACGGGCCCTTTTTTTCTTAAGACACAACATTTATGGGTGCACCCAGTGTGCTACAGAACCTTGCGTGTTAAGTGCCGTCAAGTTGCTTCTGACTTATGGCGACCCTGTGAATCAATATCCTCCAGAACGTCCTATCATTAACAGCCTTACTCAGGTCTTGCAAACTGAGAGCCGTGGCTTCCTTTAAAGAGTCAATCCATCTCATGTTGGGTCTTCCTCTTTTCCTGGTGCCTCCCACTTCCAGATAGTATGGAAGAATGGCTTTCTGGAGCAAGAGAGCAGCATCTCAGCGCATGAGGGGAAAGAGAGCAGAAACAACACAACTCTGTATTCGGGCCAAGGTGTCTTTAATATACTGGAAGATTTAGAATTGCACTTAGCTCTTCAGCCCGGTGTTCAGAGCAAGAGTTGTTTGTTTGTTTTTAAGGATAAAAAAAATCTGCTCTGCCTTGCCTGGCACCAACAGTCTCCATCTGTATCTGAAGCAGACAAAGACTGAGCGCATGCACCATTCAGGACTGGAAAAATATTTCAGATCTTCTTGCTCTGGAGTCTGATTTCTAGGAATATCCTAGCCCTTGTTTAGTTCCAGTATAATAAGACATGGGGGGGGTGAAGATTCCTATGGAAGACCGTTCCCTCAGAGATAATTTAATGGATAGAAAAATATCTGTAGCAGCCGAGACTGGCCAAATCTCATCAGAGTTTGGAAGCTAAGTAGGGTCAGCACTTAGATGGGATGGGAGACCACCAAGAAAGACTGCGGCTGCTATGCAGAGGAAGGCAACGGCAAACCACCTGTGCTCATCTCTTGCCTTGAAAACCCCATGAGATGGAACTTCATGGAGTCACTATGAGTTGGTTGTGACTCAGTGGCATGCTTTACTTACTTAGAAAACTATCCATTCCCTGTGGAGATACAGCAGTTGGGCAAGTCTGTAACTCCCGCACTCCTGTCCTATTCAGACCTTGCAGAAATCTTGGGAGAGGGAAGACCAAAAAAAGGCAAAGCTAGAGGCAGAAGAAGGCAGAGCGGTCCAGACCTTTGCCCGCTTCTGGCTGGGTTGTGGGGGCAGGGGTTGCGTGTCCTGATGATGGATTTAGCACTGCCCTCTTGTGGCTCTGCAGGTCGTGACAGTGGGACGGGACTTCCAGTGCTGCGTGTGGCAGCGGGACCAGATGGTGACAGGGCTGCGCTGGAACGAGAACCTTCCGGGCATCCCGGATAAGGCCTACCGCTACCAGGCTTGCAGGTAATGAGCTCAGTTGGGTTGGTGACCTGGGCCTCGCGTGTGCTTGGTTATGTTTTGAGGGAACCTCTTGCTGTGATGCCTCCTCCTCCTCGCACAGGTTTGGAATAGTGGAGGACCAAGCCAAGGCGCTGCGGCTATACACAGTGCAGATCCCCTACAAGCGGGAGCGACGACCACCCCCTTGCTACATCACCAAGTGGGACGGGCACAGCTTCCTGCCCCTGCTCACCCGGCCTTGTGGCAATGAGGTCATCTCATGCCTCTCTGTCAGGTATGCCAGCCCAACGGGTTTTCTTCATTTTCTATGTCCCCCTCTCCCTCCTCCTGAAAGTTGGGAGGACAGGAAAGGAAGAAGAAGAAGAGCTGTGTTTTATATGCCAACTTTCTCTGCCACTTAAGGAAGAATCAAACCAGCTTATGATCACCTTCCCTTCCCCTCCCCACAACGGACACCCTGTGGGGTAGATGGGGCCGAGAGAACTCTAAGAGAGCTGTAACTAGCGCAAGGTCACCCAGCTGGCTTCATATGGAGGAGTGGGGAAACAAATCCAGTTCACCAGATTAGCCTCTGCCGCTCATGTGGAGGAGTGGGGAATCAAACCAGATCAAAGTCCACCGCTCTTAACCACTACACCACGCTGGCTCCCTGTATAGCTGGCACGTGGTAGTATTTTATTTCTGAAAAAAGTCCTGCCAGCCTCATCTGTTGGACACCTTCCCCTATCCCAGATGTAACTAGTGACTAAAGAAAGGTGCTGTACTGTCTTAGAAGCTGTTCGCTCGTTTCGAGGCTGAAAAGTAGTTCCAGTCTGCTTCAGCACCCGTCTGCCTGGCTCTGAAGCTCACAGTTGCGTCTGTCTCTTGCAGTGATACTGGCACGTTCCTGGGTCTGGGCACCGTGACGGGCTCCGTTGCCATCTTTGTCGCCTTCTCCTTGCAGGTATGGGGGTCTTCAGGTTGCTCCCAAGGCTGGGCCAGATCAGGAGTAGGGAGGCCTCCGTGCAGCTAGATCCTAGGGCGGCTGTGTTTTGGAGCAGGGCCACAGGGCTTGCCTATACTACTGAGTGGGGCTGGACTAACCACCAGGCAAGCTTGCAAACTGTGCTATGGACTGAGCACGGGGCTGGCAATCCAATGCCTTTTCCTCCTGGGGGTTCAGCAGGGCGCTGGAGTCCAGGAGTGTTAGGTCCAGCCCCTGCTCGGGAACGCTGGGTCCAGCTGAGCCCCTGCTAAAGAAGCCCTCGTCTGCACCCACAGAGGTTGTACTATGTGCGGGAAGCGCACGGCATCGTGGTCACAGCTGTGGCCTTCCTGCCCGAAACCCCTGAGCTGCTGAAGGGCAACGAGGCGGCCCTGCTGAGTGTGGCCGTGGACAGCCGCTGCCGTCTGCACCGGATCCCCTGCCGGCGTACGTCCTGGGGGAGGAGGGTGAAACTCGCGGGTGCCGGGGCTGAAGATCTCAGCCTGCCAGGGAACTCTTCTGGCAGTGGGTCTTTCTGGGAGGTGGGGGCAACACTCCTGGTTTCAGAAGGAAGTGTGTGTAGGTGGTTACAGACATGTGGACAGCGCACTTCACTTCAACGCTCCTATCTCTTTGCAGGGAGTTTCCCGGTATGGCTGGTGCTGCTCTTGTGCGCTGGACTGTTGGTAGGCACAGTCCTGATGCTACAGCTGGCCTTCCCAGGCTTCCTCTAGCCCCCCCCCCACTGGTTCCTGATCGAGCGCTGGGAAAGCTTGGACTCTGTTCTAGCCTCTCGGGGGAGCTGTGCTGGCCCCACTCCTGGGCTCACAGACCGGAGAGCGATTCAGAAAGCCGGGCCAGGGTCACTCTACTTGAACATGTGCTCAGGGGTGCTTGGCTGAGCTGAGAAAGGGGGCAGGGCCACGCTGGGATCAAGTCCTGGGCATGAACTTTGGTCCTCCGCATCTTATCCCCAGGGGGAGGACTTTCCCCCTCCATTTTTTGACTGTTCAGTTGAAACATTCCAGCCTTGACTGCTCTGAGCGGGTAAGTTCCCGTTCCATCCCATGGACAAAGTCTTGCAGCTGCAATTAAACAGGATGATGGAGCAAAATCTCTTCTGCCTGCCTTCCCTCGTTGTCTGTCGCCTCTCCCTTTCCTTTGGGGGCTTATGCAGGGCTCTGTTTGAATGGGGGGTGGAGAGCAGCCCCAGCATGACTGTAGCGGGTGCTGCGGTGTCACTAACAGCAGTGCTCCCTGTCGGGGTTGAAAAGGTGGAGCCGAGCTGCCGCTTACTGCTCTGCCATTGGTGGTGTGGATGGACGGGTTGTGGTTGTGGTTTGGTGGTTAGAGCCCCTGCTTTGCCTGCAGAGTTTCTAAGTTCAAGGCCCAGCCGATCCACTTAAAAGAATGAAGCAGCAGGTGCTGTGACAACTCTCTACCTGATGGAATAATAGGATAGATGATACTGACCAGTGGACTGCCTCAGTAGAAGGTAGTTTCCTGTGTCACAAGTAAGCGTCTTGTATCATCAGGGTGCAGCTGTTACAACAACCTTTGCCCAGTTGAACAGGGGAGGCTAGGAACTCGTTGCATTCACAGAGATATGTTCTCTGTGCCACTCCCAGCTTCTCGTTCAGGGTTGCCATCCCTTGAGCCAGCAGCACAGAGCAGCTCAATATTCCAAGCGCCTGGATTCCTTCCATTTAAAGTTAGCATATGAAGCCGAGACTTTATGATGAGGTGTTTGGTGTATAAATTTGAATTTAGGGGCCTCTGACCCCATGGCGAAACTTCCTGCGAGAACACTCGCTGTAAATGTGCCCTTCTGGTGAAAACTGACATTGTCTCTACTGGGAGCAAGGCAATGTACTGGTGGTGCATTCCTCTAGGCGTAGGGGTCAAGCCATGTGCTGCCCACCCCGTTAACAAACACACACACTGTTGCATTACAGCTAGATTTATGCGCAGCGGGCCTCTGGGTTGGTGTAGTCGGCTGCTTGGAAGGAACTGGCTCCCTGACCTGTGCTTGTGCAGGAATGAGATTTGTTTCAGGCTCTCCTTGGCCTCATGGGGAAATGTATATCTTTTTTCACTGTACATACCCTTTTTTTTAAGAGTGACTCACACTACAATCTTGGCACACAGCCCTTTTCGGCTGAAGCCACTTGCTTTTGTGAAATGAAGGAGATGGGATGTTTAATTGGCAGAAGTAGGAGATCTCAGGCTAGCAGGCAAGTAAGTGCTATCCAGGAGGGTCAAGCAGCATCCCTCCGCGGTGCAGCGACGCCTGCGACTCCCTTCATTCTGAGAAGTGAAACGCTTACCACTCCACGTCACTGGAAAAACAGCTCTGTATTTGGCTCAGGATCCCACCGTTTGCTCCCCAAATAAATGAATTATTTGATCCTGGCAGAGGATGCTGGTCAGGACACACTGGGCCATCCCTTCAGGGCACAGCCTTTCATGTGGGACTCACCACATCAGGTGTGAAACTCATCAGGAAACAAGGATGAGAGTGTAGCATGGCGGCATCTGGCTTGGCTGCTGGCTGGCCACCTCCCAAAAAGAGAAGGTAAATTCAGGCCTTCCACATGCGATGGCCTGCAGGATCAGAGCCAGAGATGGACAGGCTTGGAATCTCCTGGCCCATCTTCGTTGACATCTCATTGATCCAGCAGCTGAGGAGTCTGGCTCTGTTCATGCTCCTTGCCTCCCTCAGCTGCCACTATAGCCTGCAGTTCCTCCTGGTGCTCAAAGACGGCAACCACAAACTGGGCAAAGACACGGTCCATGTAACTCTTGTGGCGTGGGAAGAGGCCCTCCAGGAAGCCTATATGGCCACCGTGGGATGTCACCAGCAAGGCCAACGTGGGCACACACTGAGCCGCGTCTAGAGGAATGGCTGCAACGAGAAAAGCCAAGTCAGGACTGCTTCCTCCAGGGAGTACAGCCTGGAAGAACAGGATTGGGGTGGGTGGGGTGGGCTAGGACTCACCATGCTGAGGGGAGAAGGGGTCATCGGAGGCGTTAAGGCACAACACGGGCACGTGGAAGCAGTGCACTTGGTGACGCGGGCTGGCCGCTTGGTAGTACTCCTCACACGAATTGTACCCAAAGGCTATGGCTGTGTAGCGCTCATCGAACTCCCGAATGCTACGTGCCTGGGGGTGCAGGGAGAGAGGAGGAGAGAGAAAAATGAGGGCACACCTAGCTTCAGGGCACTGCAAGGACAGGGTGAGGGGAGAGGGAAGAGAGGATGCTGGGATTGGGGGAAATAGTACCTTCAGCACATAATCCACATCCAGTTTCTCAGCAACGACCTTCCTGTGCCTGGAATAAGAACATAAGAAAGGCCATGATGGATCAGACCAAGGTCCATCAAGTCCAGCAGTCTGTTCACACAATGGCCAACCAGGTGCCTCTAGGAAGCCTCAAACAAGACAACTGCAGCAGCACCATCCTGCCTGTGTTCCACAGCACCTAATATAATAGGCATGCTCCTCTGATCCTGGAGAGAATAGGTATGCATCATGACTAGTATCCATTTTTACTAGTATGATGCAGAGTCAGTGGCGGAGCCAGAAGAAAATTGGGAGGGGAGGGAAGACCTTTCTTGGGGTCTCACAGCAGCAGGAGGAGAAGGATCACATTTGTTTTGGGGGATGGTCACCTAGAGGCCTTCCTTACTCTGGATAGTCACGCATCTCCCTCCCACTCTTCCCTGAACCATGCGGGTCCAGTCCTTTCGTTTCTTTGCCTCCCCACACAAAAAAACAACAACGCACCTTTGGATGAGTTTCCGCAGGTTGGCCGTGAGCCGCTGGTTGAAAAGCACCCGGTTGAGGGGGGTCTCAAGCGAGTGGGTGGTCTCAAAGGAATCCCAGCTCACGGAGAAGGTCATGGCTGCCATCAGCCCGGCCTCACGGCCTTTCTTCCCCAAGTAGTTGAGCACCAGAATCCTGCCAGAGAGGAGGTAAAGCATCAGTGGGAGGGAAGGGTGGTAGAGCTGCCCTCCCCCAGTATGCTCCTGGGGACAGCTAGCCCTTAGGCTTGTGGCAGAGAGCCATGGCCTCGAGACTTTCACAGACTAGAACTGTAATGTCAGCCAGTCCTTCTGTTGTCACTGCAATTTCCACCTCTGTTGATTTAATGCATTTTTAATCCCATACTTCCTTCAAAAAACTCAGTGGACTATGGCGTTCCCCCGTTATCTTAACAACATGCCTGTAGGGGAGATTAACCTGAGACAGAATGACTGGCCCAAGGTCACCCAGTAAGCTTAACGGCAAGAAAGTGTGAGGCACAATCCCCAGTATCTTCAGTTAAAAGGATCAGGTCATAGGTGATGTGAAAGACCTCTACCTGAGACCCTGGAGAGCCGCTGCCAGTCAGAGTAGACAACACTTGCCTTGATGAACCAATGGGTCTGACTCAATATAAGGAAGCTTCATTTATCCAAGTGGTGATTTGAACTCGAGTCTCCCTGAGTCCAGTCCTCTAGCCACAACACCACACTGGTACAAGAGGTGCCAAATACAAGGGATGGCTACTCAAATAAATTGGTTTTGTGTGTGTGTGTGTGGGGGGGAGTCCTGCCAAAATCTGTAACTTCTCCCTGCTGGCATTGGGACCACTTTCACTGCACAAAGCATCAAGCAAGCTAGGAGATCCCAGCTGGTTCAGCTGGTTCAGCTAAGAGTATTGGTGTTGCTGACAGCAAGCTTCTGAGTCACTCAGGACTATCAGTCGTGCATACAAACAGACGGTTGGTGCTGGGTCAGCCACATCAGCAGGCACTATGAACAGGGAGATCCAGCATGCTTATTTACTTAAAAGTATGATGGGAGGGGCTATGGTCGGTTGAACCACCATAAGTCAGATGTGACTTGATAGCAAAAAAGTAAAAAAAAACTATTAGACAGGTATAAGAGTTTTTGCAGGAGACTGAACACAGAGGGGTACTGTCAGCTTTATCTGGTGTGGGAGGAGATAGTTGGGGGCTCTGACTATAAATGGCAAAAATCCCTGAAGACCTGGGCCTTCTTACAATGCTCAGGGAAAGCTGAAATCACAGCCCAAAAAGCTGCTTGGAAGCATTTGTACATTTTATTTGGGTGGTCCTACTGATTTTAAAGACCTATTAAAATAACATCCAGGGTGTGTATTTCTGTTCTTTGAACTAAAACAAATTTTTTTTCTTGTTGTATTATGCTGTAGTTCATTACATTTCTGTGGGATTATTCTGGTGTAACTTACTTTCCCCCCATGATTTGGCTCAAGTGTATGAAATTTGGACCAGGAGCCTTGAGTCACATTGAAACCTCCATACTGATTCTGCCTGCTGTGGCTGCTACCCATTTGACAGGGCCTGAGTATTTGGTTTTGCTCTTATTTCTGATTACCCACCAGAGAAAGAATCCCAAGAGATGTAAAAGCTCACTGCATAGGATTTTAGCTGTTCCCTACAAAGGTGATGGAGCAGCTGGTTTGCTCCCAATGGACTTTCTCCTTTTCACTCTATCAATCCGATCAGAGACACAGAAACACAACATATTGTTACAGTGCAATCCTAAACAGAGTTACACTCTTCTAAGTGCACTGAAGTCAAAGGGCTTAGAATGGTGTAACTCTGCTTAGGATTGTACTGTTAATGGCAGGGTTTCTCTTTGTTAAAATTCTTTCTCCGGCTGCTCCTAAAAGGGACCTTTCCTTCTATATTCCCAACCCACCTAATATAATGAGGGGAAATAATTGTTGGCAGCCCCTAAGGGGGAAAAACACAGCAGACTGAGATGAGTGGGATTGTCAGCTGTGCAGCAGAATGGATACCAAAAAATGGGGTGCTGGGCTGGAAGGGGGACACCCCTGTGGTAAATGTCAATGGTTTAGAAAAAAAAATCTGTTTTTAAAGGAGTTAGTGTGTTTGTCCAAATTAAAAATTGTCCAACAAAAACAAGGATGAGAAAACAATGAGGAAGTCATCAACTAGATCACACCCTACAAGTGGGCCCTGGCAGAGCAGAAACTAGCTGGGGCGGGACTGTTCAGTGGAGTTTCCCTGCAACCACGTGAGCCATGTGACCTGAGGAGGATGTATGGACTTTGCAGTTGAAGAAGCTCCTGATTGGGCCAGGAAAAGCCCAAGTGGGTTGATCAAGCTGGAAGGTGAATAGGAGTGTAGTCTAGAGACTTGTTTGTTGTGCAGGGGGGCCTTTTTGGTCACGGACTCAGTGGCAGAGCATCTGCTTGGCATGTAGCAGGTTGAAGGTTCAGTCCCCAGCATCTCTGGTTAAAGGGATCAGGTGAATCAAACCAGTTTACAACCTCTTTCCCTTCCTCTCCCCACAAAAGATACCCTGTGAGGTAGGTGGGGCTGAGAGAGCTCTAAGAGAACTGTGACTAGCCCAAAGTCACCCAGCTGGCTTCATGTGTAGGAGTGGGGAAACCAGCCTTGTTCATGAGATTAGAGTCCGCTGTTCATGTGGAGGTGTGGGGAATCAAACCAGATTCTCCAGATTAGAGGCCACTGCTCCTAACCACTACACCACACCGGCTCTCTCCCTGTGAATACCTGTGCCTGAGAGCCACTGCCAGTAGACAATGCTGACCTTGTTATACCAGTGGTGTAAGGCAGGTTCAAGTGTTCATCCCTGTCCCCTTGACCAATTACATCTCCCCCCCACAAACTGTTGCCCAAGCTGAAACTTGCCCAAGCTGAAACTCACCCGCCCAATGAAACCCCAACTGCAATCAGTGGTGCCCGAGGGAATTGGCTCTTGATGTGGGCCACCACTAGCTCCAAGTCTTCAGTGTTGTTGGCACAGAAAGCCTTGTAGGTCTGAGGGAGAGAAGTAGGCGTGAAAACTTAGAAACAGTACTGAGAGACTTCAGCCCAGTGGCAGAGAAGAGACGAAAAGTCACCCCTTCTGCAGACAGAACCAACCTGCCCGGTCTGGAAGGGGCATGATAAGCACTATCTAACCCAGAAATGCCAAAGCACCTCTGCCCCATCACCGAAAACATCCACCATACCTAGCAACACACAAGCAAAGTGTGAGGAAAGGGGGAGCATAGCTACAGGCTGTAGCAGTGGTTCCCAGACTTTTTGGGCCATGGCCCCCTTGGTCCCACAAACTCAACCCCAGCGCCCCCTATCCTATCCTATAAAAAGCATTATTAAAAATAGGGGTTTGCATGATGCACTAATGAAGATAATAACAATAAGATTTCAGAACAGTACAATTAATTACACATCTATTCAAAATCAAATTAAAACTTTTTAGTTGAAATTTATTCAACAAAACTGATGAACTTGATCCAGTGGTACCAGTTCTTCAAAGTCGGGGGGGAAATTCTGATAGTTTCCATCAAATTTGCCAGCATGGTGTCATATCTTGATCTATTGTAAATTAGTGAACAACGAAGTTGAAGGGGCCCACCTCTAGCACCCCCTGCTGCTCCCTTACCTCTTAGTGCCCCCCTAGGTAATCCCACCGCCCCTCAGGGGGTGGTACTGCCCACTTTGGGAACCGCTGGGCTGTAGTAATACTCACCAGCAATTCTTCTCCTTTGCAACCTCTGTTATTGAACACAACTGCTCTGGAAGGGAAAGAGAAGGAAGATGAGCCGATCGACAGAGCATCTCCCTCCACCTTGATACTGCCCTGCCCAAGACAACTTAGTCCCCCCCATCACTCACCATCTCCTGCTCAGACAGTACTTAGTCTTCTAAATGTAGCCATTTGGCCCAGGTTGGCAAGGAAGCCAGCATGGTGTAGTGGTTAAGAACAGTGGTTTGGAGCGGTGGACTCCGGGTTTGATTCCCCACTCCTCCACATGAGTGGCAGAGGCTAATCTGGTGAACTGGGTTGGTTTCCCCACGCCTACACATGAAGCCAGCCGGGTGACCTTGGGCTAGTCACACTCTCTCAGCCCCACCTACCTCACAGGGTGTCTGTTGTGGGGAGGGGAAGGGAAGGTGATTATAAGCCGGTTTGATTCTTCCTTAAGTGGTAGAGAAAGTCGACATATAAAAACCAACTCCTCTTCTTCCTCCTCACATGTTAAAATATTTTTATCTCACACCTTTCACCATAAACCATGACCCCGAGGCCCTTTCCAAAGCCAGCCAAAGCTAGACCCCAAATTCCTGTGAAGCTTTCGATTTGAAAACGCCCCTCAACATCTCTGCAGAGATGATTCACCACCCAGCACCCACCAAAGGCCTATCTGAAGAGGATAGCTTTTTGTTGCCTGAAGAAGTAGGCCAAGTAGGAGCCTTCAGTATTTTCGCCAGTTAACCATTTTAGGAAACCGGAGCTTCTGTTGTCAAGAAGCAAGCCTGGATGGTGGTTAGACGAACAGCTCTGACTGAAGCGGATTCTGAGGGGTCCTGAGGTAGGTGCACAGATCCCTGTCAGAAGAGGCAATCCTTCAAGTAGACAGGTCCCAGGTCTTATGTGTATGAGAGGACTATTTAAAATTTACACACAGCAAGGGGAAGATGTCCCACACACACTTCTTTATCCCTGCTCCACAGGTGTCAACACTGGGACAGATTACCTAGCGAAGCTTTCTCACCTGTAGCCCTGTTGTCGGGCAGTGCGCACCATGTGCAGAATGTAGGTCTCCTCGCTGTTTCCCGTCAGGCCTGGCAGGAATAAGACAATGGGGCAGCTCTCTGGGTCAGAGTGGCCTGCACTGCAGTCTTCATCGCTGGCCCAGTCCAGCGTCAGCTGCCCTCCGTCGCCAGTTCGTAGCACCTCACTGAATGGGAAATGGAGGAATGAGGAGATAGGGTAAATGGACTAGAAAACAGGGTATTGTAGCACAGAGGCCAGGCAGGGATCAACAGGATGCAAGGGGCTCAAAACTAGGTTCTCATCTGCCTAAAGAGATGCCAACAGCTGCTCACGACGCCTAAAGAAGAATAATTGCCCCCTGAGCCATTCCCAGTCTTCCCCTTCAGTACTACCTGCGGTAGGAGACAGGTGGGCGGGATTTGAGGAAGACCCGGACAATGGTCTGGAGCCGCCCCTCGAAGCACCACGGTGTAGGGTAGAACGTCTCATCCACAATGGGACAATACTTCTCCAGGAAGGAGCGGAATGGCTGGCAAGCCATCAGCAGGGGGCGCTGTAAGACAGAAAGAGCCAGAGCGGCTTTGGTTCCAGATGACCCACCAATAACTTCAGGCCTCCTGGCAGGAAATGGTGCAATACGAGATATGTAAACAGTCACTCGCCTGGGGTGAGTAATAGTCGGTGTGAGGTAACCAGGCAGGAAACTGTTAATGGGTTCTTTCTTTTTTACATCAGGCTGTTTATATATGCCGCAAATGACTACTGTCAGTTGTGTCCATGGGCAAGCAGTGCCCAAGTTTTTGTGGGCAAGGGTGCAACAGACCCCTGCTTCTGTCACTGCGCCCAACACCCACAGCCAATCGATCAATTGGCAGTCGAGATGGCTCTTTTCAAGAGTTAGACCCCTTGTTCAGCATCCCAAAGACCAAGTCAGTGCAACTAGTTCTAAAAAAAGAGTTGTGTATCTGACAAGGTGGGTTCTAGTGCAGGAAAGTTCTCTTCTCCATCTTAACTTCACAACAACCTTTTGAGGTAGGTTATGCTGAGAGAGGTGGTGGCGGCGGTGACGGCCTAAAGTCATCCAGCAAGCTTTACGGTTGAAGAGGGATTTGAACTGGTGTTTCCCCAGGTGAGCATTGAGATATAACTTATTTCTCAACTTGATCTGTCCAGGTACACAGATCTCAGCTTCTTAGAACCCAGCCTGTAATTAAGTTCCAGTCAAGAACTGAGACAAATCCCCACAACACATGAACTGCCCATGGGGTGATGCCCCCCACATAGGCATCTTTACTTGGATGAAGAATAGAAGAGCTTATGCAGTGGGAACGAGTAGCTATGAAGTGGATCAGCTTCCCCATAGAAGAAGGCACTTCCTGACCCACCCACAATCATTCCTGGCTAGGTTTTAGTTTACACTAAAACGCCCTTGGCTTTATGGTGTTTTTTCTCCTCCATGGGCAAGGTCTAGTCACAGGGAGGCAAGCAGATTCTCCTAGGAAACTGGAGAATTTATCCACTTGGGCAGAGTGTCCGGCTGCAGGACAAAACCCAACAAGAGCCCCCCCCCCGCCCGCACCATTAATATAGGAGCTGCATATTCTACAGGGGACCAGAAAACAACATCTGTACGGGAAGCCATGAGCATAGAAACAGTCTGGTGCCTGGTCCATAAGCAAAAGGAAAGAGACCCAAGAGAAACAAACAGGAACAGCCAGTGGTGGGAGGTCAGAAACCGGGTGTCGGTTTCCATAATTAATAATTAGTATCAGATGCCCGGCTACAGCTCCAAGACCTGTATTCTGCGGAAGGAATCAGCCTTAAACATGTGACTTAATAACAATGGAAAGAATATTGTCGAAGGCTTTCATGGTCAGAGTTCATTGGTTCTTGTTGGTTATCCGGGCTGTGTAACCGTGGTCTTGGTATTTTCTTTCCTGACGTTTCGCCAGCAGCTGTGGCAGGCATCTTCAGAGGAGTAACACTGAAGGACAGTGTCTCTGAAGATGCCTGCCACAGCTGCTGGCGAAACGTCAGGAAAGAAAATACCAAGACCACGGTTACACAGCCCGGATAACCTACAAGAACCAATGGAAAGAATGTCTCCCAGTATGTACAGAGCCTCTTTTCCCTTTCACAAGAAAAAACAACACCTCTGTGATAGGAAAGCGGAACTTCAAACTTTCTGGAAAGCCCCACCACCACTTAAAAAAAAAAAAAGTCAGCCACTCGGCGTCCCATAGACAGGCACAGGGGAAGGAGGTGGGCACAGGCAGCCTGATGTACCAACGGGGGCAGGGGGTGGGGGCTAGACTGGAAGAGTGCCAGGCCCACTGGCGTCAATATCCCCATCAACGAAGTGAGTCCCGAGGAAGGAGCTGGGCAGGGTTCAGCCTCTTGAATGAAGGAGTGTGGGGGCATGGATGATTTATTGTGACAGGGAACTTAACATGAATGATGTTAAAGGTTACGATCTATTCTAATTCATCTGTTAAGAATAACATTATTATACTGTTAAAGAAGAAAAGAAAACAAGAAAAAACGAATTAGCATAAATATGTTATAAATGAATTAGATAAATATAGCAAAGAGGATAATAAAGATTTGGTAGAAACAGAGGAGGGGAGAGGGGAAGTTAGAAGAAAATCTAGGTAGAATATTATGGCTTTTTATTGTGATAGAAACTCTGTATACAAGGTCAATGGATTGTATGAAATTATAATAGAAAATTAAAAAAAAATTTTTTTTAAAAAAAGCCTCTTGAATGAGGAAGACCCCAGCAATCTCCCGGGGCCGGCCTTGGAAAGCTCCCCGAAAGGGTAAGCTGAGATGGTTGGAGTTTCTCCTGGGCAGGGGGAAGGCACTCTGCACATGCTCAGCCGGCACAAAGGGCGACGAGGAAGCAGAAGCAGCAGAGGGACAAAGGCTGAGCCGCACGTCCCGTTTTCCACGGGGGCTTGTTGCGAAGAGCCGGGGGAGGGGGCAGAAGAGCCCTTCCCATCCATTAGCCCACCCCCGGGGTCCCGCCGAGGGAGAACTCGCCCGCCTCCCCCCGCCGGCCCGCCCCGTCGAGGAGGCAGCGCTGACCTTGGGGACGCGAGCCCAGTAGTAGCCGAGCAACCCGGCGCTGAAGCCCACCAGCAGCGACAGGCCCAGCATCTTCCGTCCGGGAGGCAGCGCGGCTCGCGGCGGAGCCCTAATTGAGCGCCGATCCCTGCCCCGGCCGGGGAGCAGCAAGCCCCGCCCACCTCCCCAGCTGGGCTGCCCTCTTCGCGACGCCGGTCCCCGCCCACTCGCGGCCATCTTTGAGACGGGCGCCCGGTTTCTCCCTGCCATTCATTCCAGCCGGCAGAACCAAGTCCCATTATCCGCCCCGTTAGTTCTGTTGCAGCCAAAACAACCGCAGCAGGAGTCTTGTGGTACCTTTAGAGACCGAGGTTGTCATCCTGAAGGTCCCTTTACTGGAACAGTAGAAAAGAGCAAGAGTCCAGTAGCACCTTAAAGACTAACAAGAATATTTTCTGGCAGGGTATGAGCGAAAGCTCATACCCTGCCAGAAAATATTTTTGTTAGTCTTTAAGGTGCTTCTGGACTCTTGCTCTTTTCTACTATTCCAGTAAAGGGACCTTCAGGATGAGCGAAAGCTCATACCCTGCCAGAAAATATTTTTGTTAGTCTTTAAGGTGCTTCTGGACTCTTGCTCTTTTCTACTATTCCAGGAAAGGGACCTTCAGGATGAGCGAAAGCTCATACCCTGCCAGAAAATATTCCTGTTAGTCTTTAAGGTGCTACTGGACTCTTGCTCTTTTCTACTATTCCAGGAAAGGGACCTTCAGGATGAGCGAAAGCTCATACCCTGCCAGAAAATATTTTTGTTAGTCTTTAAGGTGCTTCTGGACTCTTGCTCTTTTCTACTACCGCAGACAGACTAACACGGCTCCCCGCTGTGAATTACCTTTACTGGAAGTGAGCCCCGTTAAGTAACATTGGACTTATTTCTGAGCAGCCCTGCTGAGAAAAGATTCTGAAGTGTAAGGATGTGTCCCTGGCCACCAAGGTTAAGTTGATTCATGCCATCGTGTTCCCTGTTACTATGTATGGGTGTGAAAGCTGGACAGTGAAGAAAGCGGAGAGGAAGAAAGTAGATTCCTTTGAAAGGAGAGTGTTACGGATACCGTGGACTGCCAAAAAAACAAAATCGGCGAGTTATAGATCAAATCAAGCCTGAACTGACCCTAGAAGCTAAAATGACTAAACTGAGGCTATCATATTTTGGTCACTTTATGAGACGACAAGAGTCACTGGAAAAGACAGTCATGCTAGGAAAAGTGGAGGGCAGCAGGAAAAGAGGAAGAACCAACAAGAAATGGATGGACTCAATAAAGGAAGCCACAGCCCTCAGTTTGCAAGATCTGAGCGAGGTGTCAAAGATAGGACATTTTGGAGGACTTTGATTCATAGATTCGCTATGAGTCGGAAGCGACTTGACGGCACTTCTCACACACACACACACACACACAAAGCCTTTCTAAAGATTGCTCCCTAACAGATTTATGCATTATATTGAACAAGATTCGAGCCCAGCAGCACCTTAAAGACCTCCAAGATTTCCAGGGTATGAGCTTTCAAGGGTCAAAGCTCCCTGTGTCAGATACCTGAAAGCTCATACCCTGGAAATCCTGGAGGTCTTTAAGGTGCTGCTGGTTCGAATCTTGCCTTTCTACTGCAGGCCAACACTGCACACACACCCGAAACCCACGTAGTATTGAGGAGCCACTCATAGCATCTTAAGAAGGGGGCTTTAGTCCTCCAAAGCTTGTGCTGAAATAAAACGTGGTTAGTCTTTAAGGAAGTGCAAGATTCTTGGTTCTTTTTTCATTTTTGCTTAAACGGCTGTCCCTCTGGAACTATTAGCAGATTTATTGCCTCAGTAAGAAGCTTTCGTCAGCTAAAGTCCCCTTCATTGAAAGAGAAAAATGTATTCTGTGCATGTGATCCAGTGGGACGGCTGCCCAGAAAAGCTTCTGGCACAATAATTCTGTTCTTCTCTAGGGTGCCGACAAGACTCCTTTTTCTAACAATTTCTGTTTGTAACTGTTAACTCGTCTGACTGCTACCTGTCGCCTTCCCCAACAGCTCAATAACATTTTTCTTTCTTAAAAAAAAAAAAAAAAAAAACTTTAAAAATTTCATATCTATCCCACATCCGATGGGCCAAAAGGGGGGATTTGCTGGGAGAGAGTCTGGGTGGGTTGTCTCAAAGCTCCACACCGCAAAAAAGCCTTGACCATCTTTCACTGAACCTTTTTTCCATGGATTCCAGCCTCTTATTTATGAAGCCTTTATTAAACTGTTTGCACAACGCCTTTCCTCTTGGCTCAAGGCAGTGTACTAACCCAGCATGGTTAGGGGTTAAGAGCGGTGGTTTGGAGCGGTGGGTACTGATCTGGAGAACCGGGTTTAATTCCCCACTCCTCCACGTGAGTGGCGGACTCTAATCTGGTGAACCGGGTTGGTTCCCCCATTCCTACACATGAAGCCAGCTGGGTCACAGCTCTCTCAGCCCCACCTACCACACAGGTGTCTGTTGTGGGGAGGGGAAGGTGATTGTAAGCCGGTTTGATACTTAAGTGGTAGAGAAAGTTGGCATATAAAAACCAACTCTTCTTCTTACTCTTCCTCCTCCTCCTCCGCAGGTGGAGGAGCCTGCCAACCAGGAACTGGGAAGGGGAATCGCAGGTGAGAACCTGGAAGACCTTTGCCCCTTTACTCCCCTGCTCGATAAAAATGGGATGTTCAAAGCTGCTGTGAACACCAGGGCTCATGGGGAGCAGAGAGTGCCTCTGAGCATGTATGAAATAATTTTTTGGGTCACAAGTGAGTACCCTTGGCTCCCATTTCTGGAGTTTGCAAGCTGGTTTGACCATTGTACTTATAACGACGTTTGCATCAATCTCTTTGTTCAAAGAGCAGAGGATGGCACACGAGGCCTTGTCTCTCTGCACAACAACCCAGCAAGGTAGATTAGCCTGAAAGGCCAACAACCGGACAAGGTAGATTAGACTTGCCCAAAGCCTCGAAAAGGCTGAGTGGAGATTTCAACAGAAATCTTCCCAGCCAAGGCTCAGCAGTCTATGCACGGCTATCTTTCACCAGGCTCAAAAGGGTAGTAGTTATGCATACCACCCCTCCCCTATGCACACAACCTCGGGGGGGGGGTGATGGGGGAGTTCTCCCAAAATTATGTCTTCTCCAGGCCACAGAAATGAATTCCCCTGGAGAAAATGTCTGCTTTGGGGTGGACTCTACTGCGACTCGCCCCTGCTAAGCTCCCTCCCCTCCACAAACTCTCCCCTTCCCCTGGCTTCACCCCCAAATTTCCAGGAATTAGCCTACCTGGAGCTGGCAACCCTAACCTCCCCTCCCTTTCCATAGCGCTTGTCCCATGACTGAGATAAACCTTGAGGAATAAAGCCGCCACCATCAACGGTATGCATATTAGTGCTTCCCATTTTCCTGCCATCCACATATCTCAGTATACATGAAAAGAACCGGAGTCTATGTTTTAAGGCACTGGTTCCCAACCAGGGGTCCGCGAGAACTAAATTAAGGTCCATGAAACAAAGTTATAAACCCATAATAAATTAATATTTTCAATTAAAAGTTCTCTATTATAAATATATATTCAAATATTATTCTAAGTTTAATGTTTAACTAACAGTTGTGATTAAAGTTTATTTTCAAATTCTCAGAATTTTTATTTTGAACCTTGGGGTCCCTGCACCGAACAAAAAAGTCCTAGTGGTCCCTGGTCAAAAAAAGGTTGGGAACCACTGTTTTAAGGGGTCAAGGGTTTCAATGTTGTTTATAACTAGAAACTACTTTATAACTAGGACACTATGCTGAACCTGAGTTGCTGGACACCAGAGCTCTTGCAAGGGACTTTCACACATGCCTGCCTGGTAGCATCAATCCAATAGCCTCAGGGCTGAGGAATCACTTCTCATCACCTCCTTCCCTTATGCCCTCTCACCATTACTGAAATCTTTGTGGAAAACAAGGCAAAGGGAAATTTTATTCCTTTATTTTGTGGCATTCATATCCCATCTTTCTCCCCAATAGGGACCCAAAGCTGCTCACATCATTCTCCCCTCCTCCATTTTATCTTCACAACAACCCTGTGAGGTAGGCTAGGTTGAGAGTGCGCAACTGGTTTAAGGTCACCCAGTGAGCTTCCATGGCAAAGTGGGGATTCAAATCTGGGACTCTCAGTGTTGGACTAGGAATCGGGAGAATCAGGTTGAGCCAGCACCACACTCTCAGCCTAAGCTACCTCACAGGGTTGTTGCGAGGATAAAATGGAGGAGGGGAGAATTATGTAAGGCACCTTGTGTCCCCATGGAGGATAAAGGTGGGCTATAAATGAAGTAACTAAATAAATAACTGCCCTGACCTGGATGGCCCAGGCTAGCCTGATCTCGTCAGATCTCAGAAGCTAAGCAGGGTCAGCCCTGGTTAGTATTTGGATGGGAGACCACCAAGGAATACCAGGGCTGCTGTGCAGAGGAAGGCACTGGCAAAACCACCTCTGTTAGTCTCTTGCCATGAAAACCCCCCAAAAAGGGGTCGCCATAAGTCGGCCGTGACTTGACGGCACTTCACACACACACAAATAAATAACCACTATACAACACTGCCTCTTAAAAAAAAAAGAAGACAGGAAAATTATTTTAATTTTTAAAAAAATCAGTTTTGTATCAAAAACATGTAATCCAAATCCCAGCGTGTTACGGTCATCTTCTTTAGGGGAATGTTTGAGATCAAACACATATAAACACTCCTCGGGGTACAGAGCACTTGAATCTCTTGCTTCGATTTTTGCTGGCTGCCTGTCTGAGGGCCACATCTCCAGTGGGGAGGGGTTCAAAGGCAGAGGATGGAACCGAAAGGAGACAGCTGCCACTGCCCAAGGCCATCTGAGGAGATCTGTGGAAGCCAAAACCTCACGCCGGCACTAGAGCACTCCCCTAAGCAAGCCAAAAAGGAGCTTAAAAAAAAAAAACCCAAACACAAAACTGATTTTGTAGTCTGCTTTGGTTAGGGATTCCCTGTGGGGCTGTTGTGCACACTTTGGGCTGGTTCTCATGAGACGAAGGGGGGAAAGGAGCCCCCTCCGCCCCCAGCTGTGAGAGTCATGCTTCTCTCTGAATGTCAGAGTCATACTTCTCTCTGTTCCCCGGTGTTACGCTTTATGGAGTCACGCTTATTTCTGTACAAGTGTATGTAATGGTTTTATCCCTTGACATGCCAGGCTCTTGACATGAGTTAGGCCCATTTCCGTGCAAGCGTTATCCGTTCGTTTTATTGCTCTGAACGATGCAAGCTGTCCCCGCTCCTTCCTCCCCGCTCTGCTCTGACCTTGAGCTTCCAGCAGGCAACTCAGTATTCTGGCCTGCTCACTCCCTCCATCCTGCCAGGCACCGTTATCTCCTGATCCCCAGGCCTTTTGGGTTTGCACCTGGGATGACCACGCTTAAAGTCACGCTTTGCAGTTCGGTTCCCCATTAGCAGCTTCGAAACCGTGGGCTGCTTATGCTGGATCCTGCGGCTCCTGAATAAACATTGACCTGCCTGTCTGAGCGAGGGACTTTTTTGGGATTGCCGAGGTTGGCCGGAGAACCTCCCGCCAGCTCTTGGGCGTCGCCTGCAGAAAGCCCCAGGTTCGATCCCACCCCCCACCCCCTTGTGCTGCAGACTGGAAAGAACTGGGAGAAACAAAGGCCGGGGAGAGCCTCTGCAGGGAGCTTTTCCAGACCCGCGGCCAGAGGGCGGGGGGATCTAGGAAGGGGGCTGGGGAGGCGGAGGGAGGGAGGGAGGCGGCAGCTGGCGCGGCGGGTTCCCCCACCCTCGTCGATCCGCGAGCCGAGCGGAGGCGGCTGCAGGCGGGTGCGCGGCGGGCCGGGGGCTGCGCCGCACTGCAGTGCTGGGAGGGTCTGGCTGGCTGTGGGGCGGGGGGCTGTCAGCTGCTGCACGTGCGCGCGGGGATCGGGGCCGGCCAGGGCGGGAGGCGGCCGGCGGGAGGTGGTGGTTGGCGGGCGGAGGGGCGTTGGGGTGGGGGAGAGGGGCGCAGGGCTCCCGGGGGCCTGGCGGCGGAATGAATGGGCAGGAGCCCGGGGCTCCCTGAGCGCCTCCTCGCTGCTTGGCGAAGAGTGACTGGGACGCCGCGTGGCTCAGTGGCAGAGCATCTCCTTGACATGCAGACGGCCCCAGGTTCAATCCCCGGCCGGACCGGGCAAGGAGGGGATGGGAAAGACCCCTGCCTGAGACCCTGGAGAGCCGCTGCCGGTCTGAGTAGACAATAGTGGCTTGGATGGACCGAGGGTCTGGTTCAGTAGAAGGCAGCTTCCATGTGTTCGTGTGTAGCTTTGGGGTCACTGTGGCCAGGCAGCTTGCCTGTGTGTCTGGGGGGGGGGGTCCATCACCCTTGTGACTTCTGGCTGACCACTGTTGGAAACAGAACGCAGGGTGGACCAGAAAGACACCTGATAAGTAGCCCACTGTTTTGTGTGCCCCACTGGTCTCTTTGCTTTTGCGCACCTTTTTATTTCTTTACATCTTACATTTTTGCCGCAACGGAGACCCTGGGCAATTTACAACATCCCTCCCTGACTTTGTTTTGCTGCCACTAAAGGTGTGAAGCGTGCCATGATGTACCCATACTGCTGGAGTAATAATGGCACATCTCTCGCCCGCTAGAGGGCTCCCTGCTGTGCCGACCCCATACTGGGCATTCACTGATGCCAGCCCTTCCTTTCCCTCCTAGGCTACTCCCTGAATGGTGCCAGGATGAAGGAGATTCTTTTAGCTGCTCTGCTGCTTGTTCTGCCAGTCAGCTGGGCAGCGCCAAAGGATGGCAGTAAGAGGTACCAGGGAGGGAAACAAGGAGGGGAAGGGACCGGGAACTGCCTTTCTAAACCAGGGATGCTGGAGGTAACAGGGTCCTATCACGCCCAATAGGTGGGCAGGGTGGGTGGGTGTGGCACCTTTTGGGTCTTGCCCCATTTAAATTGCTCACAAGAGCACCCCCCCCTCCCCCAGGAGTGGACTGCGAAGTGAAAACAGCTCTGGAGCAAGTCACTACACCACACTGGGGAGCCAGCATGGTATAGTGGTTAAGAGCGGTGGTTGGGAGTGGTGGACTCTGATCTGGAGAACCGGGTTTGATTCCCCACTCCTCCACATGAGCGGCAGATGCTAATCTGGTCAACTGGGTTAGATTCCCCACTCCTACACATGAAACCAGATGGGTGACCTTGGGCTAGTCACAGCTCTCTCAGCCCCACCTACCTCACAGGGTGTCTGTTGTGGGGCGGGGAAGCGAAGGTGATTGTAGGCCGGTTTGATTCTTCCTTAAGTGGTAGAGAAATTTGGCATATAAAAACCAACTCTTCTTCTTCAAGCTGAGCCGTTGCGTTTGTTAGCTCACCCGCTAAGTGGTTGTGTTCATTAGCTCACCCTCTTCCCAGATTCGAAGCAGTGGAGGAGGAGGGGGGGTCAGTGCCAGCTGCCATTGTCAATGAAGGGGCTGAGCTGAGTGGCCCCTGAGCAATTGGCAGTACTGCTGGGGGGGTCGGTTCTGCTTGTGCCTGGTTGCCAGTGGGCCACCGGGAAATTTCACTGTAAGTTAAGTGGCCAGCCTGCCCCCTGACCTTCCCCCACTCCGTCTTTATGCTTTCTAGGCCAGAGACCCTCAGTGATTCAAAGGATCATCCCATCCTCAACCCTCTGCATCCAGGGAAGGAGAATGTGAGGTGAGTGCTTGTCCCATGCGTTCGTGTACACACACACACACACACACACACAAACGCACACTTGCCCATACCAGGTTTCCAGGTTCCTAAGCCTTGTTCAGCATCACCTTTTTGACTAGAGGGGAGAGCAGAGATGCAGGGGAAGAGATGGAGATTGATAGGTAAAAATTCCCTCCCGTCCTGCTCTGATTACCACAAATTCACGCCCCTGTCTTTAAGTGGCATAACTAAACTGTGAGTTTGAAGTACAGAACCTCCCTCCAACCTCCAAGATGAGCCGTTCAGCTCTGATTCCTCACCAAGACCAAGCGGAAAAGACACCCTCTTCCCAGCCCAAGAGCAAACCGGAAGTTCCCAGCTTGGTGGTCACTCAGTGCATAACTAGCAAGATGCCGGCTGCAGAGCATGTTTTCAGGGCTTGGATTCAGCCCATGCGCACCACTGTACATGTGCAGAGTGTCGTTTCCTTACTGCTGAGTGATGATGGTGGTGAACCTTGCATACATATGGGATTTGAGCGTAAAGTTTCCAGTGTGTTGTTCTCATTCCAGGCAAACCTGAGTCCTGAGATCCTCCCCCCCCCCCGAAATTTATCAGGCTACACAAGGCCCTTTCTCAGCGTATTCCTGGCAACTGGGTGCATTGCTCAGACCTGAAGGCTAAGTGCTAGGCCCCTTCCTGTGATACCTTTTCATTCCAGTCCCTATCATCCTTTACCTGTGCTCTGGATTGTCCCAGCCCAGGCTGTGCCAATCGGTGGTTCCATTTGTCATAGGATGCTCCAAGACTACTTGAAGAATGTTGGTCAGGTCGAGAAGGATGCTGCTGCCATGACAAGGGAACAGGGTAAGAACCACACTCCTATTTGATGCCAGTGTCTGGCGGTAGGTGGCAGCTCTTGATCTCATATCTAAAGGTTCTGCCGTCTGGTTGGTTGCTCTGAGCTGGGGCAGGATAGGTGGGTTTTCTGCCCCACTGCATGGTGTTGTTTTGAGTGGATCGGTAGTCAGGAAATACCAAATCTGGGATGTTCTCCCTTACCTCTCTAGTTCCACTTATGTTCTAGGTAACAGAGAGATACGTAGAATATAACTGAATTAACTTTACTGAATGACATGAGAAAAAGTGGAATGCACCAACATTCAGAATCAAGAATTCCAAATCAACAGCAGAAATAGTTTCTGGTGGAATTTAAAAAATGCAGACAGAATAACAACAGAGTGTAGAGGTGTGTAGAAACTGCATGTTAGCTGTACCATTCCATTAATGGAAACCCCCCAAAGCAACATTATAGAGTACGTACATACCATAATTAGGACCTACTAAAGCAATGAGTAAGCTTTTGATTTCCCTAGAACTCTTCTTCAGTCTGGTTGTTAAGCAAAAACGAGAACACAAAGGAGGAAAAGGAGGGGGAAATATTACTGAACATAATGGAGGATATATGATGCAGGTTTAATTAAGTTAGTCCGTGCTGGGAGCAGAAAAGATTTCCGATCTCACAAAAGTTTGCTAGGCCAATATTGCCTGAGAACATCTTTCACTCCCTTCCACTGGTGGGGGGGTTGTTTTGCACAATACCCAGCCTAAACATAAGGAGTTTTGTGTCCCCTTAAAAATTAACAGATTTACTGTGGTGTAAGCTAGAGCTTACTTCATCGGGCATACAAAGGGAAACGCCAGTGGGCAGTGTGTGTATGTGTATATATGGAGAGCCAGCGTGTAGTTAAGAGTGGTGGCTTGGAGCGGTGGAGTCTGATCTGGAGAACCAGGTTTGATTCCCCACTCCTCCACATGAGCCGCAGAGGCTAATCTGGTGAAGTGGATTTGTTTCTTCACTCCTACGCATGAAGCCGGCTGGGTGACCTTGGGCTAGTCACAGTTCTGCTAAGAGCTCTCTCAGCCCCACCTGTCTCACCGGGTGTCTGTTGTGGGAGGGGAAGGAAAGGTGATTGTAAGTGGTAGAGAAAGTCGGCATATAAAAACCAATTCGTCTTGTTCTTGTTCTTCCAGTATATATACACAATGGAGTAGAAAAGCCATAATGCTGAGGTATAATCTGTGACTTTTTTTTGCTGTCAAGTCACAGCTGGCAACCTCGTAGGGTTTTCAAGACGAGATGTTCAGAGGTGGTTTGCCGTTGCCTGCCTCCATGCCATGACCCTGGTCTCATTCAAATACTAGCCAGGGTCAGGGCTGAGAGTGTGTGACTGGCCCAAACAAACTTCCATGGCACGAGTGGGGATTTGGACCTGGGTTTCTCAGATCCGAGTCTGACACCTTTACCACTACACCACACTGGCTGTCATACATTTTTTGAGTTTCGTATAGAAATGTCAAAGTACAGTGACCATTCAGAATAACTGTAAATGCTGCTGACATAATCTATGTAGATACACGGGGTAATTTAACAACTGTAGTTGACTCAGAACAGTGTCATGCCTATTTAAGGCCAGGTTAATACAATTAAACATATTGTTCAGTTCTACTTCAGCCATTTCATGCTGGAGTCGCTCTTTGAAGTAGAACAATGGTGACATCCAGCTGGAGGAATAGCAACTGAGATCTTGCAAGCTCCCTCTTGACTTTGTGATGTTTTACTTAATCCTGATAAAGATATCATCTGACTGCACACGCTGCACAGAAATATATTGTATTGATTTATTTAGAGAATTGATATGCTGACTCTCCAGAGACCTGCTTGAGGCAGCTCTCAAAACAAAAATAATACAATAAAATAAAAAAACTACAACATAAAAGTTACCTATATTAAAACAAGACCTTAAAAACACGTCAGAGGTATAAAGTCAGGATAAAACAAACATTGAGCAACCTAAAGTGATGTTCATAAAAGAGTCCTCAGGCTACAAGCAGACCATGATAAAAAGCTTTAAAATATGGAAACCCTCAATTAAAAGCCTGAGTGAAAAGAAAAATGTTTTGGCTTGGCACTTAAAGGACTGTAAGGAAAGGTATTTCAAAGGTGAGGTGCCACCACTGAAAAAGCCTTGTCACTGGTTAGCATCTTCCTCACATCTGCAGCTTGAAGGCAAGAGAACAAGGCTTGGGAAGAGGATCTTAAGTGGTGGGCTGTACAGTACCTGAGGAGGCAGAGAGCATGTACGTACATCATGATAAAAATCAGGAAGCAAATTAAAAAGAGTTCAGATATTTTTTTCAGATATTGAAGGGGACAATCAGTGTACTCAGTCAGTTTAGACTGGCATGACCCTGCATGGGATTGTACTGAAGATCTCTTTGATTCAGCTGGCTAGGCTGAAGGTGTGATTCTTACCACCCTAACTCCATCCAGATCCTCTACAGAGACAGAGGGCCTTGATCTAAAGCAGACTCCCGCTCTTCTAAAGCGAAATCATTCTCATAAAGATGAAGTTGGAAAAGGCATTTTTAATAGCTGGTAGCAATGATTCCATGTTAAAAGATGTCTGTTCCTCCCTTGCCTTGACACGTGGACTGATTTTGACGTGGCCCATCACTCTGTCCAGCCTGCAGCCTTGTGGTCAGCTTTGGCCAATAGAATCCAGGCATAAAATTACATAGTTGTAACCCAGACCTAAAATAAGAAACTAGCTGGCTGCTGCTTACAATGCCTTGCCCTGTTGGAGGCTGAGGATGCTGCTGCACACCCAGCTGGCAGGCAACACATTATTTTGCTCCCCCTTCCCCTAGGGTTGTCTTTAGAGTGGTTTAATGGTAACCCAAAGGACAATTCTTCTCAGTCTGGTGAGAGGGGGGGATCTCTCTCTCTCAACGTTGTTTGCAAGGATTTCCCAGTTATGGCAAGCAGCGCAACTTAGCAGAGGTCGTCCCACAGGAGCAGACCCTGTGCAGACACATTGGGTTGCATCCCATGGAAAACCTCCATGTGCTCAACAGTCCTTGAACCTTTTCTGGGTGTGCAAGACATATACAACACGAGCTGTTTCTTCTGATACAATTTGAAAAGCAAATTGAACCTTGCAAAGCATGTATTGCACATTTGGTTGTTCCTGGAAGTGCTGTGTGTTGGAGGGACCCATGGGCTACTGCTTGTGCAAGCAGAATGGTGCTGAGTACATTTTCCTTTCCATTTGCACATCGCTGAAAGTAACCCATAGAACCCAGGCACTGCAAGCCCCTCGCATACCACCCGGCTGCCTGCATTCAGCCTCAGCATCCAGTTTTACAGCCAGATGTGCGTGCGTGCTTCCCAGCCCCAGCCCAAGAGAGTCCTCTCTGCACTTGACCTATCATGAAGTTTGGTGGCCACATTGCTAAACTGACCTGGATTTGTTCCCTTTACCCAGTGGGCCCCTTTGTGATGCATGGGGAAAACAGCTCCTTTCCATTAAAGTGTAATGGTTCGGCTATTGTAATCTCATGGCAGTCTCTGCGGGCAGCCCAGTCCATGTTTCCACTGCACATCAGCAGCAACAGGGATCTGCCTAGTTCCCTAGCAAAGCTCCTTTCCCTCCAGCGCTTCCTCAGCTGCAAGCTTTGTACAGGCGAGTTACAGGCAGGAGGCAGAAAACCAACCGTTTCAAAAGAAAATGGTTCCAATGTGTGGACCCCAAGAAGAGAAATACAGTGCAATTCTGTGTAGATTTCAATGGCCTTTGACCAGAATAACTCTGCTAATCTATTCCATACATGAGTTAAAAGAATGCAGTTTTTATTGTGGAAATTGATAATGATATTCAGCCCTTACAGAGCACTTTCAGTGTTCAGAGCACTTCAAACACATTATTTTGTGGTAACCTTTAAAACAGCCCTGCAAGGCAGGCCAGTATTAAGATTGCCATATTACAGATGGGAGTAGGGGTGGTGAGGTTAACACAGGGTGGCTTGCATAAGGACACCACCTATAGTGCAATCCCAAGCAACTCTGTTTAGGATTGCACTGTTAGTGAATTTACAGCGGAGGCAAGAATGGAACCAGACGCACTTCCGTTTATTTTGTTAGCCACCACGGTACACCAGTGTGTAAATTCTACAACAGGAGTGCATGTTGTGTCTCTTCTCTGAAATGTCAAAATTGTGTCAGTAGAGCAGCATAAGCAATAGTTAAATTGTGGAACTCCCTGCCCTAAAATGTGGTGATGGCTGCCAGCTTGGAGGGCTTTAACAGGGGAGTGGACATATTCATGGAGGAAAGGGGTATTCATGGCTATTAGTTAGAATGGATACTAGCCATGCTGCATACCTGTTCTCTCTAGTAACAGAGGAGCATGCCTATTATTTTGGGTGCGGTGGAACACAGGCAGGATGGTGCTGCTGCACTCATCTTGTTTGTGGCTTCCTAGAGGCACCTGGTTGGCCACTTTGTGAACAGACTGCTGGACTTGATGGGCCTTGGTCTGATCCAGCAGGGCCTTTCTGATGTTCTTAATGCTTGCAAACTGCATTGTATTTTTTCCGGGGTGTGTGTCAGTATTACTCTCCTCAGCTCCGCAGTAGCGAAAGGCAGGGTAATAACCATGTCTGGTGGGTGCTGGGATGGTGGTGGGGCAGTCTGGAGAATGTGAAGCCAGGAGGTTGAAGGCACTTGGTGAAGGAAGGAGAGGCAGATTGCAAGCAGTGGGCAGTAAGAAGAGATGCTGAGCCCCACTCAGGGATGAAGCAGACTGGGTCACTTTGGGCTAGTCCCTTTCTGTCAGCTTCACCTACCTTGTAGGGTTGTTGTGAAAATAAAGTGGAGGAAGAGGAACCATATGTGTAGTCCTAAACTCCTTGGAGAAAGGGTGAGATTAAAATGGGATGAAAGAATGAGGGGGTTATTTATGTATTTTCATTAATGGTTCACCTTTCTCACTGGGGCTCAAGTCAGATTACAAGTATGGTATGATATGTGTGTTGAGCCAGAAGGAAGCATCATTACTTGTAATCTGCCTTGCTTCCCAGTGAGAAAGGTGGACTGTAGATTAAAATCCATCACCGTCATCCTCATTCCCACAGTGGGTCCCCGATCGCTTTCCTTTTGGCTGACGCAATCTCTGGCTGACACAGTCTTCTCCCCACATTTGCAGCTCTCTTGCTCCTCTTTGCTCTTCATGACTATGACAAGAGTGGCCGACTGGATGGCCTTGAATTCATGCGGTTGCTTAGTGAGCTGGCAGCAGAACAGGCCAAAAGGCAGCCCATGCCTGACCTGGTAGGTGCGGTTTCATTCCTTGGCCTTCTTTGTGTCAGGTGCTTTGGCACCGCTGCCAGCCCTAGGAGAAATACAAACTCTGCCATCCTGTCCTGTTGTCACTTGCATCCCCTTGTTATAGGGTTGCCAACCTCCAGGTGGTGGCTGGAGATCTACTATTACAACTGATGTCCAGGCGATAGAAATCAGTTCCCCCGGAGAAAATGGCGGCTTTGGCAATTGGACTCTATGGCATTGATGTCCCTCCCCTCTTCAATCCCTGCCTTCTTTAGACTCCACCCCCAAAATCTCTAGGCATTTCCCAACCTGGAGCTGGCAACCCTACCTTGTTAGGAGGTAAGCTCTAGATCCCGTTTCTTGTTACACCCTGAGGCCGCCACTCCTGGCTCTCCATCATGACTCTCAAGAGCAAGGGGCTCCCAACCCTATGGAACCTGCTAGTGCTCTGGAGGCAGTGGCTACCACAAAAAAATGGCTGACATGTAGGGGAAGTTGGAACCATCGGCAAAATGGCTATCATGGGGACTCGGGCCAGCCACAGAATGGCTACCCCTGAGTAAATCACAAAATGTTGAAATGTTTCACAAAATGTTAGGCGGTACCAAGGCGAGCATCTTCCTATGATGGACGCAGCTGTTTCAAGCCATTAGGTATTCCTCAGGGGACTGTCACAAAACACAACATGTAAGTCATTATACTATACTGCATTCACATGCAATTAAAAAAATCACTGTATAGAAATAATTCAAGAACACAATGTTTAGTATTATTTTTTATTTCATGTGAAGGCAGCAAAGTTTTATTAAAGGTAAAGGTCCCCTTTGCAAGCACCTGGTCATTCCTGACCCATGGGGTGATGTCACATCCCAACGTTTTCTAGGCAGACTTTGTTTGCGGGGTGGTTTGCCAGTGCCTTCCCCAGTCATCTTCCCTTTACCCCCAGCAAGCTGGATCCTCATTTTACCGACCTTGGAGGGATGGGAGGCTGAGTCGACCTTGAGCTGGCTACCTAAAACCGACTTCCGTCGGGATCGAACTCAGGTCGTGAGCAGAGTTTGGACTGCAGTACTGCAGCTTACACTCTGCACCACGGGGCTCTTAAAGTTTTATTACTAACATGTTTTTGTGACAGTCCCCTGATGAAGCACTAACTGCTCAAAACATTTGAATAAAATCTTTTGTCTCCCGCTCTTGCTGTTTTTCATTTTTCTCCTCCTCAGTGGAACTCCCTGGAGTTTCAGGGATGGTTACAGTGAGGCCTGGAGTAGACACGCCACATGGACCGCACCACTTCAGACTGCAGGTGGAAGATCACACTTCAGCATCTTTCCCTTTGTTTAAAAACTCCTGGCAAATAGAAAACCGGCACAGCAAACAAAAAAGAGACGGTTGAGCCTTTCTCTCTGCTGGACTGGTTTTCATAGTTTCCTTTCATCTGAAGGCACCTTCAAATCCACCCGCAGTCTGGAGTGGAAGAGTCTCCTCTACTGCCTCAGGGCTCTGTCACTTCATTCTTGGGGCATGTGTGACTCAGGAAGCTCAAGGATTTGGGGCTGCATGAAGATCTCCCTTGGGAAGACTGATATGCTTGAGCCATCTGGACCTCTTTGGCTTCTATGCCTCTCATGTACAATCCATTCAAGCTCTCTGCTCGTGGCCCAGTCATGAGACCAGAACAGGTATTGGGGAGTCCCTTCCACCTCAAACCCCGGTTGCCACAGGTTTCTTATAAAAAGGGCAAGAATATTACAAGACCTCACCCATGGTATTCCTGGCTGCCAACCGTTTATTTTAAATCACCCAGAAGGTGGGCTCAGCTGGACCTTCAAGTGAAGTAACCACTCTGCGTTGAGGCCCAAGTCTCTTTTTTGACACTGTATGCCTAAAGACTATGATGCTCCACTGACTTTATCCTCAGTGTCCCATTTGTTTTGCCCTTCAAGACACCTAATTGGCTGCTGTGTGAAACAGCATGCTGGACTAGATGGACCACTGGTCTGATCCAGCAGAGCTTGTCACAGGACTTCACATATTACATTTATTGTTACGGCCATTGGGACTTCACATATCCTGTTGAAAATTTTGGTATTTTAAGTCTCAGAGGGAAGATGCAGAGTTGAGTATATTTAGAAGGCACCCAAGGCATCTGTTAGGTATAGTTTAAATTAATTCCATTATTTTAATAAGTCTACAGAAGTGCAAATAAAGCTCCATAAAAGAGGCCGTGGGTGTTTCTTTGTTAATAACAGAAGTGTTGGCTTGACCTCTCCATCTCCCTCTGCAGGTGGTGCTGATGGTAGACAGTATCCTGGAGACACAGGACTTGAACCAGGACGGGTTGCTGGAGCCCTCCGAGCTGTTTCTTGGCCCCTGGCAAGATCAGGTCCCAGCACTGATTGCTGCCCCCAGTGGAGAAGACGGGGCAGTGTTGTGGGCCCCTCTGGAGTCAGACGGACAAAGTGTGGGGCTCTCAGATCTCCTGGTCCAGCAAAGTACAGCAGAGCCCCCATCTGCCCCAGAGACTTTTCAGGAGCAGGGAGTCATGGAGGCCCCTGCAGCACAAATGCATCCAGGGGATCCTGGCCAGGAAGCGCCGCTGGACACACAGGAAGAAGGGGCTGAGATGCCTCCTGCTCCCAGAAACTGATACATACTCTGCTCAGGAGAGGAAGGAGCCTGGTGGTTGGCTTGGCCTTACAGACAGAGGGATGGAATTATCCCAGAGCAGTTTCCTAGAAGGGGCTGCAGGTAGGTGGTGAGCCAGAACTGAGAAATCCCGCCCCAGTCTCCCATTTTACTCCCTTCCAGCCAGTTCGGTCTTGCTACTGCTTCCTGTTGCACCCGCGTCCCTGGAACCACCCAGATCTCTCACCCTTTCGGTCATCAGTGCATTCCGCAGCTCTCGAGCTCTGCACACAAATCCTCGCTCCCCTTGCCTGGTCCAAATATCATCCCGTTCAAAACGGCAACTGAGAATCCCAAACATACCATCCCCGGGATGGATTGATCAGCTTAGCCTGGATCAGAAACCTAGGAGCAGACCTTGGTATCCTTCATAGAACACCTCTTTGCAGAGAAGACTTTATCCCTCTCTCTGGGTACCAAGCAAGTCGCTCTGGGGGCTGCAATGCCAGTGGTGCTCTCCTCCCCCAACTGCTGCCCCCCTGTGGCAAGTAGGCAAAGAACCAATTCCCACTTTCTAGACTTATGATGGGAGGTACAGAAGCACAATGCCTCCCTCTCACTCCATGTTAGGGAGCTGTTAGTATCTATCATGGCTCCTCCCAACACATGAAGCTTCCTTCTATCAAGTCACTCCTTGGTCTATCAAGGCCAGTATTGTCCACTGTGACTGGCAGGAGCTCTCCAGAGTCTCAGGTAGAAGTCTTTCACATCACCTACCAACTGATCCTTTTAACTAGAGAAGCCCAGAATTGAACCTGGGATCTTCAACGTGCAAATCAGATGCTCTACCACTGAGCCACGGCATCTCTCCTAAGTGGGCAGCTGCTGTCTACTGTGCAGGTCCAATAAGGTGAAGGGCACTGACGGCATTGTTCTGGCATCAACATCTCTCGGTCTCCTGTATTTTGGTAAACTCTCTCTGTTTCGCCCTACCAATAAAGTGTCTTTGAACTTGACACATTTCTGTCAGAGATGAAGGAAACAAGCGGCCCTACAACATCTTGGAGGGAGCCAGGCAGGAGACCAGGGCAGTCTGGACTGTGTTTTATGCTGGGCCCTGTCCACAGTAAATCTAGGCTAGCATAGAGCAGAAAAGAACCAGCAATGCTCAAGATTCCAAGACTCGCCATACTAGATCAGATCAACAGATCCCATAGCTTGGCACTCTTTCTACTCACTGTAACCCCACCCCCAATCCTTCATGGAAAGCTACAGTGCCAACATCTGTCCCACAGTGAATCCCCACCATCTATAGATCTTCTGACTAGGGTTGCTAGGTCCCGCTTCACAATCAGCAGGAGGTTTTTGGAGAGGAGCCTAGGAGGGCAGGGTTTAGGGTTAGGGACTTCAATGCCATAGAGTCCTATTGCTAAAGCAGCCATTTTCTCCAGGCAAACTGATTTCTATCGGCTGGAGATCAGTTGTAATAGCAGATCTTCTGCCACCACCTAGAGGTTGGCAACCCTACTTCTGACTGTAGCCTCATGGTTAATAGCCACTATTCCCCACATGTCCATACAGTACTTCTTTAAACTACTTGTTTATCATAAGGCTAGAATTCCTGCCCCCACTGCCTGTGACTCTTCCCGAAGCATAGTGCGTGGAGAGCAGGGTGGATAAAAATCAATATAATTAAAAAAAAAACAACACCAGATTTTTTATTTAAATCAGATTTTTTAAAATAAAAATGTTTTTTGAGGAAAAATCTATCTAAAGATAAATAAATAGTCTTTGGACTATAATGTATCATGAAATAAGGATTAGTTTTAATTACGTAGCATGAGGTATATTCATGCAATGTTTAAATTTTTTGGTAAATGAATTCCATTAATCCGTTCACAATGTCATGCTCTTCCAGATGTTTCTGTAAGATTATTTTGGGCAGTTTTTCTATCTAGAAGATATTATCGCGGATGCTTGGTTTTGCAGTTCTCAAAACTGAATTGGTGCTTGTAGAGATAACATGCCTCTTCTTCATAGCAAAAATGTTATAAAATAAACATACAGAGTTGAAGGAAAGACCTTAATCCTATAATTCCTTTGCAAATCTATGTATACAGAATCAACCCCTTACCTCCTAAATTTAAAGAAGTTCAATGAATAGAAGATTGTTTGGAGTGGAATAGATCTGCGAAAGGAGCGAAGTGTGAGGATGGAGGGGCAAGCAGTAAAAAGTAGAAGTGAAACCTTTTGAGCAGAATACTCCACAAGTCTTTATGTAGAAAACCATGATTTAAATCAAGGGCATTTTCACACATGCTGAATAATGCACTTTCAAAGCAATTTAACAATCGTTTGCAAGTGGATTTTGCTGCTTTACACCGCAAAATCCAACTGCCAAGTGCATTATTCAGTATGTGCGAAAGGGCCCTAAATCTTACTGACTAGTGATTTAAATTGTAAATCTACCCTGGCAGAGAGTGCATAGAAAGAGTGCCAAATTCCAGAGCCTGATTTCCCCTTGGCTGCAACTTCTCCCTTCCTCCCCTTGCCATTTTGAAAGACACAGAATGCCACAACTGTATCCAGATGCCTGCTCCTTACTCTTGTCCAGGGGTCTTCTCTGAATTGTAGTCTGTACTGCTCCTCCTGGCTGCCCGGGAGACAGACAGCCTTCCTCCGCCAACCTTTTGTGTAGGACTTGCACGTAGAGCCAGCCACAATCTGTACATTTGAGCGCTTTTATTGATCTTTACTTGACAAGTGGCAACACAAGAGAATCCCCATTGGGGACAAGAGGGCCAGGGCCAGCCAGAGCAAGCGGCACAGTGCGTGCAGGGCAGCAAGTCAGGCTTGGCCTATCCCTTTCCCACCAGCTGAGAGTTGCATAGAGGCAGCACCAGTGTCCATGGTGCGGGTGCAGTGCAGGAGTGGGAGGTTTTGGTCCTTGGCTTAGAGGAGGGTCCCAGACCCAGCAGTCACATATTCCAGAATGCAGTTCACACGATCCCATCATAGCCGTGCACCCCACACTTCCGGCCAGCCACCTGGCACCCATAGGTGATGGCCTCATGAAGGGGTCTCCCTGCCACAGAAAGCAGAGCGTCAACTGTATCCAAAACACAGAGAGGCACAGCTAGCAGCCTGTCTGAATCTGCTAAGACCCGAAGGGTGAATCTGCAGAGGGAAGCATCTCATACATCTGCCCTAGTGCTATTTGACAAGGCAGTGGAACTGGACAGAACTGTGGGAGGGGGGAGGGAGAAGGATCCCAGTACTCACCCCTGCTTAGGGAAAGGATAACAGCAGCGTTGAACGTGTCTCCAGCCCCCAGCGTGTCCACGACAGTGTCGGGGACGAAGGCGTCTGAGTGGACCAGTTGCCCATCTGGTCCCATCGCATCGGCTCCATTCTCAGCCCAAGCACAAATCAAGGTGGCCCTGAGAGGGAGGGGGTAGGCGAAGGAGGGAGTTTGTGGGGTAAGAATGCAAGAGACCCCTCCCAACATGCTCCCCACTTGCAAACACTGCACCCCACTCAATCCAAACGACCCAAAGGGGCAGAGCAGAAGCCGGGTGTCTTGCCATTCAAGTGGGATGGATGACGCCTTTGCTGTCCCCACCCCAGTGGGGGCTAGGTAGTGGTGTAACTAAAGAAAGCAGTATTTCAGTGGAAGTGGGGGGGGGGGGAAGAGACATTTGCAGTACAAATACACATGTCCTCATGCTCACCTCCAGAAAGATGAGAAGCCACCAGTTTGAGCGGTAGCCAAGACAGCAGCTTTAGTTTGGGATCAAGAAATATTTCCAAACCAGGTGGGCCAATTGGTGGGGAGGAATTGCAACAGAGGGCCAATTAGTCTCATTCTACGGCTTGCTCGATGAAGAGTGTTAAGGGCAGCTGTCAACCATGGGTTAAATCGGAAACTTTCTCCTACTGCTGGAGGGAACCCTCTGCTCTTTGGCTCCATCCCACTGTTCCACTTCATACATTCCCCTCTCCTCCAAGCACTGGCTCTATGAGACATTTCCAGCCTTGCCACCCCACCTGACTTTGTGGCTTCCACCTACCCTGCTTTCACACGCCTGTACAGCCCTTTCACAGCTTCAGCAGCAGAGCAGAAACCAAAATCTTTAGCCACATCCTTGCTGACAAACACCTGGAGGAAGAGAACAGCAACAGAATCACCATCACTTCAAACCACTTTGCCCAGCCCAGCCGCCTGTCTGCCAAAGGCTTGGGGTGCAGGGGCTTCATGAGCAGGCCCTGAAAGGAACGCTGCGCACACAGGAAGTTGCTTTTTACTGTGCCACACTATTGCTTTATCAAGCTCAGTATTGCTTACTCTGAATGGCAGAGACTCTCCTCAGCTAGAGGTCTTCCACATCACCTGATCCCTTTTAACTGGAAATGCTGGAGACTGAACCCAGGACCTTCTGCTTGCAAAGCAGATATTCAACCACGGAGCCACAACCCCTCCCATGGTTCTTCTCTACTATACTGTTGTTAAAATGAGCTCGCTGAACATGCCAGCTGCCCTGACTTGTAGCTGAAGAAATGGATGTGACGGTCAACGGCAGAAGGCCAATGGAGCCACTAAAATACATTTTGACTTTCCAAGTATCTTAGCATTACAGATGCTTCCACAGGGTTTTTTGTAATGCTACAGACCAGGTCTCTATAGCAGCTCCTGGTCAAAAACACTGCAGAGGATGTGGGGCTCAATCCTTGGCCTTGCTATATAACTACTAATGGGGCAACAGCTGCCTGGTACACCATGATCCAGGCTGGAATGCCTGTCTTTGGTTTGTTCCTCAGCAACCTCCTTCCCAAGTCTAGCCAAGACACCCCTTTAGATTCCTGACAGCTCCCACCCTTCTGGAGTTCCCTACCACATCTCCATAGCCAAAGAGCTGGTATAGTTCTTGCCGTGGCTTCTCCACCTCCACAGACGTGGCCACTCGTTGAGATTCAGAGCAGGTTTGGTTATACTCCTCTACCCGTCGCAGCATCTTCACCTGTTCAGAGGCGTTCCTGCCCTGGGAAGAGAGTTGCTCTTAGTGGGGGCAGGCTATTCAGGTTGTCTGCACAGACACCTCTGCCCATCCCACCTCTTGGAATAGCTGAACCTTCCACTCTGTGGAGACCCCCCCCCACTGTGAGTACTACAAGTTGAGTGGTGAGAACTGTCGGGGTGGACCCCTGCCCCTTCCCATTTCTCCAGCTGTGGCTGCAAGCACCCTGCTCCACCTCTGACACTCGGCATTTTCATAATGCTTCATAGATATGATCTCACGATAACACAACAGTCCTGCAATGCAGGCCAGTATTATCATCACCCGCAAATTTCTGGAGCTGTCTTCTCAGGTGTTCCATGTACGCCGTGGGGATATTAAGCTTTTCTCTAGTCTTGGGGCTTTTGCAAACACACAACCTCACCGCCCTGGGAATCCAGCCCTGGGACCGAGGCTGAGCCAACAGCTGCTTATATAAAATTGCCTTATACTGTCTAACCACTGATTCATCTGGCCTAGGACTGTGCCTTCTCACCAGCAGCGGCTAAGACAGAACTCTTTCCAAGGGACCAAAGTGAAGACCTTCTGCATGCAAAGGAAGAGCCATGTACCCAACTGCTAAAGTTATCGTCCAAGGCCCTGTTTTGGGTCATCTCTCCCAAAGTTAGGCAGGTGGCCACCTGAGAAAGGACCTTTTTGGCCATGGCATCAAAACTATGGAACTCTCTCCCTATGGCTATTCATCTGTCTTCTGTCATTGTTTTCCACCAGCAGCTAAAGACTTTTTTGTTTCATCTGGAGTTCCCTCAACGACCCCTCCTTCCTGCTGTATGTCTTAATTGCCATTTTAGGTACTTTTAATATTGTTCATATTGTTTGACCTGTTATCCACCTTGGTGGCCCTCAATGGGCACAAAGGCAGCAAACAAATTTTGGAAGGAAGTGTTCTCCTTGACGCATTCAGCGTTTATTTATTGACGGTCCTCATTGGAGATTTTAAATTGTGGTCATGAATGTGTTTTTTTAATAATCGTTTTATTTATATTGTAAGCTGCCTTGAGTTCTGCAAGGCAGAAAGGCTAATAAATGTTTAAATAAGCATCTGCAAAGGGACACACGACTTGGTGGTCTCAGCAGCAAGACAACAGTCAGCAAAGCACCACCCACCAATGAGCAAAAGTGTACCCATATATCAAATGCAGATCTTCTCAAAGGGCTCTGCCATCCCATATTCCACAGGCAGAGTTGTTTTTATACCCCGCTTTTCTCTATCTTTAAGAGTCTCAAAGTGGCTGACAAGTGCCTTCCCTTCCCCTCCCCACAACAGGCACATTATGAGGTAGGTGGGGCTGAGAGAGTTGTGAGAAAACTGTGACTGGCCCAAGGTCAGCCAGCAGGCTGCATGTGGATGAGTGGGGAATCAAACCTGGTTCTCCAGATTAGAGTCTGCTGCTATTAACCACTACACCATGCTGGCAGATAGAAACGGAAAAGGTCAGCATCCCAGGCTGCGGTCTTACTAGGGAGCAAGCCCCATTCTATTCAGTGGGTATACTTCTGACTCGCCACGCTTAGGATTGCAGTCTCACTCACCTCCCAGTGAACCCACTTGTATTGAGACAGGTCAACCTGCTCAAAATCAGCATCCGTCACATCTGGCAGGTTGCTGCAGAGAGGGGTGGGAGGGACAGATGTGGGGGGACAAGGATCGATGAGCTGGCAGAGGACACAGGTTATGGTGACCCCTCCCCTCCACCACCCAGGTTATTTATTTAAACCAACAGAGCAGGAACGCAGACCGCCACGATCAAAATGCATACCTGTCGAAAAATAATTGACAGAGAACCACCCTAATCCCGCCACTTACCCTATTCAACTCTGCCTTCCCTGTCTGGTCGCCAACCACACACAAAGAATTCAGACAGTCTAGAACTGTGTTTCCATGGCACCGGTCCAGGCGTTTCTGGGCAGCTCACAGCCAAGGCATTAAGGAACTGTGTGTGTGTGTGTAAAGTGCCGTCAAGTCGCAGTCGACTTATGGCGACCCCTTATGGGGTTTTCAAGGCAAGAGGTGGTTTGCCAGTGCCTTCCTCTGTATAGCAACTCTGGACTTCCTTGGTGGTCTTCCATCCAAATACTAACCAGGGCTGACCCTGCTTAGCTTCTGAGATCTGACAAGATCAGGCTAGCCTGAGCCATCCAGGTCAGGGCATTAAGGAGCTAGCCATACCTATCTTTCGCCCTCAGGAACCAGTATACAGAGGCAGACTGCTTCTGAACATGGAGGCTCTGTTTATGAGTTGCATGTGGGGCTGACTCTGCAGGCACAATGGTAGCTTCAGAGAGCAATTCTAAGTGTTGGCTTCGACTTACGAAGGCCTGAAGAGTTTGTTCCTTACATCTTGAAGAGGTCATGACAGTGTGTCCAAGAAGCCTGGCCTATTAATTCCTTGCCCTAAAATTTGAACAGAACACTGGGGTTCTCTTGGACCCAGGCTTAGCACTGGATATACAGATGGCAGCTGTGGCCAGGGGTGTAGTTTACCTGCTTCGACAGGTTAGCCAGCTGCAGCCTTTGCTGGGCGGAGAAGATCTGTCCACTGTGGTACATGCCCTGGTTACATCTAGGTTAGAGTACTGCAACATGCTCTCCATGGGGCTGCGCTTAAGAAGTGTTCAGAAACTTCCATTGGTGCAGAATGCTGCAGCCAGGATGTTGACTGGAGTGGGTCATAGGTGCCATATAACTCCAATCTTGGCCCATCTACATTGGCTTCCAATTAGTTTCTAGGTACAAGCAAAAACACTGGTTTTGACCTTTAAAGCCCTAGATGGTTTGGGACCAGCACGCCTGAAGGGCTGCCTACTCCCTTGTGAACCTACCCAACCACTATGGTCATCTTCTGAGGCCCTGCTTCGGGTGCCCCTGCCTTTAGGCGGGTGGCAACCCAGGAGTCCTGACCTGGATGGCCCAGGTTAGCCCGATCTCGTCAGATCTCAGAAGCTTAGAAGGGTTGGTTCTGGCTAGAACTTGGATGGGAGACCACCAAGAAATCCCAGGTTCACTATGCAGAGGAAGGCAAACCACCCGTTAGTCTCTTGCCTTGAAAACCCTACAAGGTCACCATACGTTGGCTGCAACTGGACAGCAGTTTACACACACACACAAACCAGGAGGCCTTCTTAGTCATGGCACCCAAACTCTGAAACGCCTGTCTCCAGGGAGATTCGTCTGAACCCTCTGTTGCCATCTCCACCAGCAGGTGAAGACTTCATTTTGTTTGGCATCCCTTCAGCGACCCCACTTTCCTGCCCAAGGTTTTATGTCTTTGTATGTATTTTAGCTCTTGTTTTATTGATGTGTTTTTTGAGTTGGTATTCATCATTTTACAATTTGGGTTTTATTATGTATGTTTTAGTTTGTTAGCTGCCTTGGTGGCCCCTGTGAGGGCAGGAAGGCAGGATAAAAAATTTGTAAAATAAAAACGAAACTGCCAATATATGGGGAGAAGTGTTCGTGGGAGATGCCACAGAATTTTGTTTCCCCTGGAGACTGTCAAAGTCTGAGCCTAGCATCTTCAAGAAATGCTGTAAGACCTTTGCATTCAGACTGGCTTCCTGGCAGAGGGGCTGTGCTGTGCAGGTCAATTCTTCATGTTTTTCACATTACAGAAGAGTAGAGTGTAGTTTGCAGAAGTACGAATGACCGGAACAGGCCTCAACCCCTCTCCCCACACACAAACAAGCACTAGATCCTCTCACTCTCCGCTCTGAAATATCCAAGGGGGAGAGTCGCCTGGGTGAAAGGAAGCTGGTTTGGGCCAGCACACAGTACCAGTAAGAAAGTGGTTGAAATGGGTACTTCCCACCTTGCACTTCGAGTCCCCTTGAGAGAGACAGTACTGGTAAGAAGTTTACGTTACTTTGATGCCCAAGGGTAGCCCATCTTATTAAACATCCCAGCATGCAATGCATCAGATGAGACACCGATGAATGGGCAGTTTACCTAAGGGCATCACCAGCTGCTTGACCTTGCCTTTTTTTGGTTGCCATGGAAACCACTTGGCCTTTGGCTGTTCTGGCAGTGACTGACCTTAGGCCTATTGCATTCACCGGTGTACAAGAGAGGCTCCATTTCCCATAAGAGATAGGTTGAGGGCTACGGTGATTGGGCAAGCCTGCCCAAATCCTAGAGATATGGGGCCTAACTGTGGTTCTTCCATTTGGAAAAGAAAAGTCACCTTCTGAGTTTGAGTGCCATGACTAAGAAGAGTTGTAGTTTGGCCTGCCAAGCACCCCAAACTACAACTCTCACCTTTTCAGCTAATGGGCCCCTACTACCACCACGGTGTGGTATGGAGAGTTGTAGTTTGGGGTGCTTGGCAGGCCAAGGGTTAATAGTTGACTCTCAGCCCCCATGTTGGGAACTGGACTCTATCCCATTTCAATTATTAACCACTAGAACCCTCAAAACCTGCCCCAGGGCAAAGGCCGCCCGGAAGACATTCCAGGACCTGCGCAGGCCCCCAAGAATCATTAACCAGGGCTTGACGCTCTACTGGCAGTAGGAGCTCTGGGTCCACCCCCCCTAAAGACCCTCCCCAGGAAGAGTTCACTTGAGCACAACCCCACATTTAAATGGTGAGGCTGAATATTTGCTAGCGATGCGTCCTAAGGAGCAGGGATAGGAGTGAAAAGAAGACAGTGGAAAGCCCTCTGAAGGAGTATCAAATAAGTGGGAAGGGAGGGCATCCTCTCAGAGCACGAAGGGGGGGGCACACAGAGACACCCCCCAAAGTCACAGAAGCCTTGCCCCACTCCCACTGCACAATGGCAGCCTTTCCTTCTGCCGTGTATCACTGGGCCCAGGTGAGCCTATCTGCAAGGCCACGGCCTCTCACCTTCCACTGTGGAGATTCCAGGTGTGCCCCCTGCTCTGGTCTAGAAGCTCTCACACCCGCAACTCTCAATCCGTGAGTCAAAAAGACTCTGGGAGGGAGGGAATATCACAAGAAAAGAAACAACGGTGTGCAATTACCAGGATGGACAATCAGGAATTAACATTGACGAAGATGATTGGCTGCATTGTGTAGAATTAGTAGGTGAATCTATGGAGAATTAAGTGAGTCAGATCTTTCTTGATCGTGCACAAATGGTTTTTTCCCTCCCACTGGGTGGCGCCACTCTGGGAACCTGCTTGGGTGGTGGGGACTCTTTTGACCTGCTCAGGCAAGCCCTTACACAAGTCCTGATTCGAAGCACTGTCTTTGAACCCTAGCACCATAAGCTAGAGGTTAAAGAACCCCACATATTTTTGGCTTGTAATTTCCAACATAGCCATGGCTGTGGGCCAGAGGATGAAAAACTGAGGATGAAAAAATATATATATCTGAACTTGCATGTCTTGGCTGCTGAACCATTTACTTATTGAGCAGCATCCCTCTCTCTGAGCCTCAGTTCCCCCAGCCTGTAAAAGGGCAACGTCAACCAGTATGTTGGGTTGCCAGCCGTCTTTCAATGGCTGCGCAGTCAGAAAAAATTCAGCAGATTTTCTGCATGCCAAGCTTTTACCTGCTGAACTTGTGCCTGTCAAAAGGGGCCACCTTAAAACGTCACGACGACCAACAAGATAGCAATCAAAAAGCACTTTGTACATCAAGCCTACTAGGGGGATAATTAATATTAGTCACTGATAACAGGGGAAGAGAGAGAGGGAAAAACCACACTCAACAGAGCTCCTTTTCCCACATGGTTTGCAATATTTTGCACAAAGGCAGGACAAGCTGGAAAGGTGGGAATCCACAGGAACTCCCACCAGGTCAAAGTTAAAAGTCCAGAAGCTCTGGCTCCATGTTTTTTTTCCTCCCGAAATTCTGAACTTAAGTGTCATAATTCCCAGCTCCCAGGCAGCATTTGCACAATTTATGAGGATGGTGCCTTCCACAGTTATGCCGAAGCATCTAGCACAGTGGCTAAGAGAATGAGTTGCGCTCTAGGAGGCTCCTAGTTCAAACATCCCTTCTGCCACAAACTCACTTGCCTTAGGCAAGTCCTTTTTCGAGGTCCATTTCCTCTGCAACACGGGATGATAACAGAGGCCTACCTTCCACGGGTGTTGTGAGGATGAATTAAAACAAGATGCAAGAAGGGCTGTGAACCACTGAAAACGTGATACACGCACTTGTTATTAAGGAGATACGGCTTTGCTATTCAGGGCTGAGAAGAGCCACCTCTGTCAACATTCTCTCTTTGGACAACTGTTAAAAGGGCAGGAGTCCAGCCTTCCTTTGCAGCTGGGCCCTCAGAGTGCAACAGATGTGCAGAAATATGGCTGGGAAGTTCTGGCAGGGCTTCTGACCCATGCTTCACTTGCTATATTTCGGTATATTGCCCAGACAAGCACTGCTGGCGGGGGGGGGGATTGGCAGCCCTGTTCTGGAGACTGTACTTCACCTCTCCACGGGCTTCAGCCTCCCCACACAAAGAATACGAGAAGGCCAAGCCACGCTGACTTAGTCTGCTCCTGTGGCTGTGGTCAGAATTGCTGTGCGAGGGATGGGCTTTAAGCCCCCCCCTTTGCAAGGTCCATAGCCCAGTCACTGAGAACGTGCCTTGCATGCCGAAGGTCCCTGGTTCAATCCCTCATATCTCCAGTTATATAGGGCCTCTTGGGAAAGGCCCTAGAGAATGGTTGCCAGGCAAATCAGACAGTGCTGGACCCAGTGGCAGCTTTGCTTTTGTTTAAGGGGAGGACCAAAGCTCAGTGAGAAAGTACATGTCTGGCATGCAGAAGGACCCTGGCATCTCCGCCTAAAGGATCCCAGACAGCTGATGATGAGAAGTCTTTTTTTCTGCCAGAGACACTGGAAAGCCACTTCCAGTCAGAGCAGACAATACCATTGATCAATGGTTGGCTTTAGTATTGGTAAATTCTTATGTCCAGCTATGCAGCTCTTCCACACAAAAGCCAAAAATCAGCAGAACACAGTTTTGGCCCTACAATTCCGATTCCCAAGAGCCTCTGCTTTTGGAGTTTTGATCCTTCTGCAAAGGCAATGCAGGTAGAATCGGAGAAGGCGATGAGATTGCTAAATAAGACTTCCCCGGGGGCCAGCATATTTTCCTGCTGCTTCTCCATGATCAGCAGACTTTTAAAAAAATGCATAATAGTAAGACACTGGGTTCAACCACACAGCTATGCAAATATGCCTGAGGTGCAAGTCACATGACCAAATGCTTCCTGATGCAAAACATTCAGAATTCAGTCAGACCTGAGTACTCCTCTGAATCAAAGACCCTCTCCAGAATGATGGGAGGAACAAGCCGATATACTCTGGAGTGCACTCCTCCTCTCTTGACGGAAAAGGAATGGAAGCATGAAACAGGTGAAATCATTGTTAATACCAACATGGCCCTAGTGTCTCATGTCAGGAAGTGGTTGGCCAAGGACAAAGGGGCTTGCTAGAGCAGGCCTGGTCCCTAAGGCAAATGGCAGAGGGCCCTGTGGTGCCACCCATTGGCAGGGGGGATTAGAAGCAGCAGCCAGGCCGGGCCTTACGTGTCAAAGAGAGTGACTGTCCGAGAGCCATTGGAGTTGTTGACGATGCAGCAGGCACATGGTGTCTCCCCCTGGCTCTGCCAGACCACATGAGCCACATTCACGCTGCGGCGCTGGAAATCAGACAGGACGAATCTTGGGGGCCAGGGAAGGGGGAGAGAAAGAGGAGGGTTAGAGCCGAAAGCGAGGAACACTCTGCCTACGCACCTAGCGGCGTGCAGGATGGTGCGGGTGCCTGCCGTCATGTTGCTGATCACCATCGAGATGGGCAACGCACATGCCAGGTGCTCGGCCACGTGGGCAAGGTCCACCTTGTAGCGCTGGAAATCGTCACGGACAAAGCTGGGTGTGCAGAGAACAGGAGCATCTTGGGGAGGGCCCTCTGTCTGTAGGGATGGAACAGAAGCCAGGAGCCCTGGTTCCCAACCAGAACAGCCACTCCTGGTAGCCAACAGGTACTAGACCCCAAAGAGCGCTGGGACCTGCAGCGGACGTTCAAGTGAGACAGTGATCCTCATGCCAAGGGGGCTTAAATCTATCCAGGGAACCCAAGCCTCTCTGCCCCAATCTAGTCCATTTCCCTTCCCGTGGAAGGCAACAGAGTCTCATATTCGTCACTCCATCCCTTCCCACAACAAGTGAGATGCAAGCAGATAGGACTTCTTCTGCCCTAAGCAGGGAATGATGCAAGTAGGCGGCTTTGAAGACTGCCTGTCCTTTTACAGTTTGTGCCATTTAAAGGAGCCAATTTCTTGCTAGCCAAAAATGGTGCATTTAAATACCTTGTTCTTTCAAAGGGCGCTTTCACGCATGCCGAATAATGCACTTTCAGTGCACTTTGCAGCTGGATTTTACTGTGTGAAACGGCAAGATCCACTTGCAAACCATCATTAAAGGGCACTGAAAGTGGAATGAAAGTGCATTATTCAGCTTGTGTGAAAGCGCCCTTACGTGACACCAAAATCTCACCCCCAGATAATTGCGGTTGGTTTTGAAAAAATGAAAGCAGCCCTAGGCTCTACGTTCTTGAATGCTTTCACCTGGAAGGCAGACCCATTCCTTAATCTAGACTTTGAGAAGTTAATTTGAGCCTGTGAGAAAGGCAGACTGGAGATTAAATCAACAAACTGTACCTACCTAGTGGTGACTAAAAGCATTCTGCCCATGTTTAGAGGCACAGGCTTCATTATGGCCCATGTTCAAGGGTTCAGTCCCACTATTCTAAAGAGGCCAGGGCTCAGAGAAACTCTATACACGAGCAGAGACACCTGCTCTGTTTTCACATATTCAAAAGCCAGATCCTGACATTTAAAAGGGGCTCCTGAATGCATTGTCAAAACCAAAGCAAGATCTGGAAACTGTGGCAGGCAGCTGCGAATAAAGAGGCCCAGGGCTCGACATTCTCTACTAGCCCAGAGATGCACCAGGGCTCTCCCTCCCTCCTAAGCAGCCAAGCGTGGCCAGAACCAGAGAGCCAGTTTGACCCTTGCGTCTGAACCTCAGGCTATGCTTGGCATGTTTGCCAACTGACCCGGGGCAGACTGTGGCGTGCTTCCGTTCCAGGGACATGAGCATCTCCACAAGGAAGAATAAAGGGTTACGGCAGGACAGCAGAGGGGGGGAAAGGTGCTAAAACTGAGGTGAGTTCTACTTGTTATTCATTTATTAAGGCATTTATATCCTGCCTTTCCTCTTGGTTCAAGGCAGCTTTTAAGAGAAGAGATGGCCCCAGAAGAAGAAGAGCTGGTTTTTATATGCCAACTTTCTCTGCCTTTTTAAAGGAGAAGCAAACCAGCTTTCAATCTCCTTCCCTTCCTCTCCTCACAACAGACACTTTGTGAGGTAGGTGGGGCTGAGAGAGTTCAGAGAGAACTGTGACTGGCTCAAGGTCACCCAGCTGGCTTCACGTGGAGGAGTGGGGAAACTAACCCGGTTCACCAGATTAGAGTCCGCCACTCATGTGGAGGAGTCAGGAATCAAACCCGGTTCTCCAGATTAGCGTCTGCTGCTCTTAACCACTACACCACACTGGCTCTCTAGGAAATTCATTCCACTACCACTACCCTGAATATTGCCTTGGAGGCTGTGCTGAGAGGCCATTCCACAGAGTACCAGAAAAGAGTCTGGAACCTACCCTTGCCGCACAGCAGAGGAGACCTGCGGGGCCTTTCTTCCTTGGCCCTTTCTGTGACAGTGAAATTACTACTTTCTTCAAGTACTTGAAGGGCTGTCACATAGAGGAGGATGCAGAGTTGTTTTCTGTTGCCCCAGAAGGTCGGACCAGAACCAACGGGTTGAAATTAAATCAAAAGAGTTTCCATCTAGACATTAGGAAGAATTTTTTAACAGAGCAGTTCCTCAGTGGAACAGGCTTCCTCGGGAGGTGGTGAGCTCTCCTTCCCTGGAGGTTTTTAAGAACAGGTTAGTTGGCCATCTGTCAGCAATGCTGAGTCTATGACCTTAAGCAGATGATGAGAGGGACGGTATCTTGGCCATCTTCTGGCCATGCAGTAGGGGTCACTGTGTGTGTGTGTGTGGGGTGGAGGTAGTTGTGAACTTCCTGCATTGTGCAGGGGGTTGGACTAGATGACCCTGGTGGTCCCTTCCAACTCTATGATTCTATGATACTACCCCAAACTAGTTGGGCACTACCCAAATGGCAACAGCTTTGCCAACCCAAGCTAGTCTGTCTTCCTGTTGACCAAGGGCAAGGGAGTAGAGAGTAATGTTGTGTCTACCCTTCTCTCCCACCCCGATGCTCATACACTTGTGCACACACAATTACGTGCTGGGATCCTGCTTAAGTCCGGCAGGCAACCCTTTTCTCCAGGGACTGAAGGAGAAAAGGTGCAAGGCTCCCCCCACACTTACTTTGCAGCATGGCCTGGAGCCAGTGAGCCCATAAAAGCACAGGGTGCCCCAAGCAGAGACAAGACCGTGCAGGTGTTGGAGGCGTTCCCCCCTCGCTGCCAGCGCTGCGACAGACACCTGGAAACACACCAAAGGCCAGCCTCAGCGGGGCTCACTCTTTTGTGCAAAGAACAATTTGCAGAATAAAATGCACAATCTCGATTCTTTACAACAGCACTTCAGATAGCCACTTGGGTAGGTATTAGCAATTTTAAAACTTGACATTTACTTATTTATTTACGCTATAGTCCACCTTTCACACTAGGACTCAAGGTGGATTACAAAGGAGAGTCAATACAGTCAACAGGATGGGACATTCAATATGCAATGCAATAAAAGGTAAAGGTCCCCTGTGCAAGCACCGGGTCATTCCTGACCCATGGGGTGACGTCACATCCCAACATTTCCAAGGCAGACTTTGTTTTGCGGGGTGGTTTGCCAGTGCCTTCCCCAGTCATCTTCCCTTTACCCCCAGCAAGCTGGGTACTCATTTCACCGACCTCGGAAGGATGGAAGGCTGAGTCAACCTCGAGCCAGCTACCTGAAACCGACTTCCGTCGGGATCGAACTCAGGTCGTGAGCAGAGCTTTTGACTGCAGTACTGCAGCTTAACACTCTGTGCCACGGGGCTCTTAAGCAATGAAATAGGACTGTAGAAATCTGAAAACAGAACTGAAGCAAAGCATAAATATTAATACGACATGTTAAACGACGCAAAAATGATATAGTTGGATCTGATTTACACCAACTAGAAGTAGAAACTATATACAGTAGTACAGCCCAAAGTGGTAGATCACGATGGGTCAGTCTGTATTACTCTGTAGCAGCAGAAAAGAGCAAGAGTCCAGTAACACCTTAAAGACCAACACATTTTTTGGCAGGGTATCAGCTTTCTGAAGAAGTGAGCTGTGGCTCACGAAAGCTCATACCCTGCCAGAAATTTTGTTAGTCTTTAAGGTGCTACTAGACCAGAGTGGGATTGCAAATGTTGGGGCCAAACTTCCAGAACTAGGCAGAGCTCGCAATTTGCTAGGATGCCAAAGCACTTCCAGGGCAGTAGCAGCCCTAACAGGACTGAGCAATGCCAGCAACCACTAGATTTGGCCTCTAGGTAGAGCGACATCATCACCGATTAGCTACTACAAAACCGGTGTTGCACCAACTCCTGTCAATAGATGGGAACGGGGTAAGTGGGGAGGAGAAGAAGCCACATACAGAACTACTGGAAGAGAAGCAGTGTAGTCCGGATTAAGGAGCACACAGACCCTTTTTGATTACCTTCTCTGGAGGTTTTTAAGCAGAGGCTAGATGGCCGTCTGTCAGCAATGCTGACTCTGTGACCTTAGGCAGATCATGAGAGGGAGGGCATCTTCTGGGCATGGAGTAGGGGTCACTGGGGTGTGTGTGTGTGTGGTGGTGGGGGGAGGTAGTTGTGAATTCCCTGCATTGTGCAGGGGGTTGGACTAGATGACCCTGATGACCTGAAGCCCCCTCACCCGAGGGCCTGGCTTTTCCCCCACCCCAGAAAGGAGAGTCAATACAGTCAACAGGATGGGACATCCAATAAGCCATGCAATAAAAGATAAAGGTCCCCTGTGCAAGCCCCCGGCACGCACCTGGTGTCCGTGTCCTCCGCCGGGTAGCTATCCACCACGCTGATGATATCCAGGCACACGAGGCCGACGCACAGGACCTGCTTCTCCCCCATGGATGCTGGGCGAGGCCGGGGGTGCCGAGCGCCCCTGCTGTACAGCGCCTGGCGCGCAGCGGAGGCCACCGACCCCGCGCCCAGCCCAGCCCGGCTGCACCGCAACCCTCCTCGCCCCCGCTGGCCGCCAAGCCCCCTCGCCTGGTCCGCCTGCAGCCACCGCGCCCTCGCCGATTGGTTCCTTTCTTGCACTATGCAAATGAGCACCACCCCATTGGCCGCGGTCCCCTTTCCCCCCCCCCTTCGGTCCGCCCATGAAATTAGTCTCGCCAATCAGGCGAACGGGCGTTCCTTCGGTCCTGCTCCGCTCCTTCCGGTTGTTCGGTGGGGCTCCTTGGAGCGCTCCCGTAGCGCCATGCGCAACATTTAAGGTTGCAATGCTAGTTCTGACTAAACGGAGGCTGTCGTACGTTGGTCACATTATGAGAAGGCAAGAGCCACTGGAAAAGACAGTCATTTGCCAAATTCTGGAATACCTTGTACGATTTGTTATGCCAATAAAGGTTTTTGAATTTGAATTTTGACAGTCATGCTAGGAAAAGCTTGCCAAGCCTCCCCGGGATATTGGCGAAGGCTTTCACGGTCAGAGTTGTTTTCTTTCCTGATGTTTCGCCAGCAGCTGTGGCAGGCATTTTCAGAGGAGTAACGCTGAAGGAAAAGACCGTCATGATAGGAAAAGTTGAGGGCATCAGGAAAAGAGGAAGACCCAACAGGAGATGGATGGACTCAATAAAGGAAGCCACCGCCTTCAATTTGCAAGATCTGAGCAAGGCTGTCAAATATAGGACATTTTGGAGGACTTTCACTCATAGGGTCGCCGTGAGTCGGAAGCGACTTGACGGCACTTAAAACACACACGCAGCACTGAAGGACAGTGTCTCTCAGGGTCAAGTGTGTAGGAAGAGTAATATATAGTCAGAAGGGGGTTGGGATTGAGCTGAGTCATTGTCCTGCAAAGTATTAAAGGTAATGTGCTAATCATTGTCCTGTAAGTATCAAGATAATGTGCTAATGAGGGTGTGGTATGTTAATGTGGAACCATTGTATCCTGAAGTGGTCTGTTAACATGTGGAATCCAAAGCTAATCCGCATGGCTATTGTGGACTGTAGTCCAGACTAACAAAGACTACAGTCCACAATAGCCATGCGGATTAGTATCAGAGTCACAAAAACCAAGTTTACGCCAGGGAGCAAGGAAGGCATAGATGGTAGCAGACTCCCCCTCCGCAAACTGGCAGGCTGCAATGAAGATGAGGAAGTCTGCATGCAGGAAGTGGTTCTGCAGTCCTTGGCGTGCCTGTGCATCTGGAAACAGCTGAACTAGATGAGGGGCTGTGCACTCGGCAAAGCCAGGATCACCTGTGTCCCACACTTCAGGATCGGTGGATGGAAGGCAGCTATCTTTGCTCAGATGAGTTATATTATTTCTCTAATCAAAAAGCAGGTCACAGAATATAGCATCAACTACAGCTTCCAAGTTCTCTCCAAGGACAACCCGCAGCTGTAGTCTAGATGACATTGCCAAAAACATAAGAGGAAGCTGACTGGTTTGTCAGTTTATCAGCCAAAGCTGATAAAAGACACTCTTGGCCCCTGCAGATCAATCAGCAAAGCAGAATGCCAAGGAATCCTTACGTCTGATCCTTCAGGGGGAGTGTGACCCCCACCTAGGGTAAGTACACTCACCAAGCTGACATCCCAGTGATCCCTCAACCATCATTATTTTAACTGATTTATTAAATATTTTCAAGGCTGAATCTTATCGGCGTTTAGCTGACAGTTATTCTCCCTTATCTAGTTTATAACAATCTGGGTGCTGGCCTATTGCATTACAACTGCTCTTAGACCTGAAGGAATACAGAACTACACATTACCTGCATGTTGTTTATTTTAAAGAATTTATATCCCACAGAACTCTCAAGGCTTCTGAGGAATCTTACATAAATAAATAAAAACAATCCCCAATTAAAACAATCCCTAAAAATAATCAATAATCATTAATGAAAGAGCCAGTAAAATAATCAAAAGACATAACAGCAAGTAGCTAAAAACAGGCAAGACATCATCTTATAACAATCAGTAAAAGACAACAGAGAATCTAATAATGTGATTAAAAACAACCCTTTCATTCTAATGTATAATCAACTAAACTCAACCAAAAAGCCTTGCTAGAAAGTGCCATCAAGTCGCAGCTGACTTATGGTGACCCCTTATAGGGTTTCCAAGGCAAGAGCCAAGCAAAGATGGTTTGCCATTGCCTGCCTCTGTGTCGCAATCCTGGACTTCCTTGGTGGTCTCCCATCCAAGTACTAACAAGGGCCAACTCTGCTTAATTAAGATCTGACAAGATCAGGCTAGCCTGGGCCATCCAGGTCAGGGCAGGAAAAAAAGGCCTAAAAAAGCAAACTAGTTTTCACCTGCCACCTAAAGCAAGTCAAGTTAGGTGCCAAGTGAGCAACCATGGGAAGAGAGTTCCAAAGGCCACAGCAGAAGAGGCCCTGTTTTGTTTTTGCAGGGGGCACCCACCTCCCTGTATTCCATATTGCCTGATGATCTCTTTGAGCATCAGCATGTAGATATTGGTGTCAAAGTTGAACCTTGTGGCACCATACAGGATAACTCCTCTGAGGTAAAGTAATACGCATTCCATGCTAACTTCTGCAACTGCCCTGACAGGAAGGAATAAAAACCACTGCAAAGCAGTGCCCTCAGCCTTCTCATCCAATCCAGAAATAATTTATGGGCAACCAAATCCAAAAACACTGAGAGGTTTGGAAGAATGAAGAGCAATACACTTCCCCATCTGTCTCTGGATGAGGACTCGGCCATCTGGGGATGATCCACTGTTGCCCATTTGGACTTTATCCCAGAAGGGAAGATTAGAGATGGGCCTGTAATTATTCAGAACTCTCAGATAGATTTTTTTTTTTAATTGGATGGATAGCTTGCTTCAGAACTAAGGTAATGACTCCTCAGTGACAGGAGTATTGACAGTAGTCACAGGTAACAGGCCTAATTGACTGGGGCAGGACTTAAGCAAGCCATGAACACTTCTGAGTATCCTCAGGAGATAACAAGTGAAACTGACCCAATTGACCAAGCAGCAAACTTGACCAGGTATAATAGCAGCATCCGAGTCATATTGGTTGCAATCGCAAAACAACCCTCTGAGGTAGTATCATAGGAAATGGTGGGGCTGTGCAGGGGTTTTATTGTGGAGCCCTCAGCCACGCATACACTTTCTTGCCCCCTTCAGCCCTGGGGCAGGCAAGGGCTTTGGCTGGCAGACACACTCTGGTCCAAAATCTTGACTGGGGAGGGCCCAGAAAGCCGTTCCTGCCCGCATGGGCAACTCCGTCTTCAGTAGAGTTGCCAGCTTTGGGCTGAGAAATACCTGGAGATTTTGGGGGTGGAGCCTGAGGAGGGTGGGGTTTGGGGAGGGGAGGGACTTCAATGCCCCAGAGTCCAATTGCCAAAGCGGCCATTTTCTCCAGGTGAACTGATTTCTGTCGGCTGGAGATCAGTTGTAATAGCGGGAGATCTCCAGCCACCACCTGGAGGTTGGCAACCCTAGCCAAGGATGATATAGGCTTTGCTGCTTGTAAGAGGGCACCAGGGAGCAATAGTGTGCATGGCCATAGTTCAAGTAGGTCAGAAACAGGAATGCTGGCTAAGTCAATCAGTACATCCCCCATAGCACTCAGGAATCTATTATGATGCATTTAGTCTCTTGGGGTGAGCCACTGTACCCCTGTAATCGGCACTCTGATCCTATCCATATGACAGGCACATACATCTCACATGCATCCCGCCAACAGCATGGCTTGCAAATTAATCCTGGGTAGAGTGTATGGCTTACAACAGGAATAGGTCCACCAACATGTTCTGGGAAGCCTTTGGCTGCCTTAGAGGTCATAAGTCATGTGTTCTGCCAGGCCAGAAGGTTTTTGGGCAGCAATATTGGAGTCTCTGAGGATCAGCTTCACGAGCAACCTCCATCCAGCCCTCAGACCTCTCGCTGTGAGTCTAGTCAGGGAGCTGGCAAAAATGCAAAGTGGCCAGATCTCTACCAGATATGGTTGCCATCCTCCAGGTGATGGCTGGAGAGCTCCTGGGATTACAACTGATCTCCGGGCGACAGAGATCAGTACACCTGGAGAAAATGGCTGCTTTGGAAGGTGGACTGTATGGCACTATACCCCATTGAAGCCCCTCCCCTCCCCAAACCCCGCCCTCCTCAGGCTCCACCTCCAGAATCTCCAGGTATTTCCCAACCAATAGTCAAATAAATAAATAAACACACCTGGAGCTGGCATCCCTACTACCAGAATGTTCTTTCCAGTTACATATATATGGTGTGGAGACAGTAGTGGGTTTTTTTTGGGGGGGGGAGGGGTTGCCTTTTCTAGCCTCACAACATCACAGTATTTTTTTTTTTACTGGGCCAATTTCAGCGGGTGTAGGAGCATGCCAGTTTCAGAGAAACTGTTAAATAAGATGTCATTTGACCTACTTTGCAGCGTCTACCCCGTGGAAGGAAACACAACAGTCACCGTCTATTGAAGATGCTAGAAAGCAGAATCCAGAATACTGGGAAAACACAAATGTTTTCTGCTGTGGATCAGGAAGATCACAAAGCGTTACCCTTGGGCAGAGAAGTCTTGCTTTTCCTTCCTGCCTTCGTGCAGCGCCTCACGCTTGAGTCAAGGGGGTGTCTTGTGAGAGAAATTCATTTGACATCAGTCCGCAACATCTGTGCTCTTGTACACAGACCACACGTTCGCCTTAAGAGCTGGTTCTCATCTTTGTGTGCTGGCCACTTCTGACAGGGGAAGGGTGGATGCTTTTTTACTCATCTCTGAGTCGCTGTATTGCAGTCTGTTACCTGAATCTTTTAACTGGGGTGCCGGGGATTTGAGCCTGGGACTTTCTGCATGCAAAGCAGATCACTAGGGGATTTACTTACGGGCTGCTGCACTGAGGACCGAGAGCAAACCGAGCCAAGCGGCCGGGCTGTTCGCATTGGACCTGAGCAATGACAACGGCAGTCGGCTAGTTCCAGGGCTGTTGTAACATTTCGACTCTGGCTCTGGTAAAGGCTCTGTCAGTGAGCCCACGGGCCAACCGCCCCCGGACATCTGAAGAAGCAAAGTCTGACCTATGAAAGTATAGAATTCCCCAACAAATTTGCTCGTCTTGAAGATGTCACAAGAATCGTGGTTGTTTTGGCTGTAGCCGACTAGCACAACTTCCCCCTCTGGAATTTGTCACCAGGCTCGCAACACAGAGTGGAGGTTGATTCACTCTGAGAGCTCACAGAAGGGGGGGGGGAGATTCTGTCCAGCAGTTGTTCCTTTATGATAACACTACAAACCAAGGAGCTGCATTAAGGAGCTGCATTAAGCTCCTCTGGCCCTACCAGTCCCTGCATCATTTCTTCAATTATGTTGCTTTATTAACATTCAGTTTGAGATCCACGTGATCCCATTCAGCAGCGTTGGAGCCTGGCGTCTGTCTAGATATTTTCCTTCTAACTGCCGTTTTGGCCTCTTTTTCCAACATGCATGCTGAATTGAATTAGAATTCTGTATTGAATTTAACTTTGCTGGTTTTCACTCCATATTATACCAGGAGTGCTTTGTAGTTTAATGAGGTTGTCTGTTGTGGATCCTCTGCAAACCTAAAGACCAGGCACAGATCTTTCTCTCCGCTGCTGCTGTCATCTGATGCTTTACTCCTAGGGGGAGCAACCCACTTTCCCCATCACACACCTCCCTGCCTGTCTCTCAGAGGGAAGAGGGACAAAGGTTCTTGCAAGACCAAAGGATCTTGCGCCATCCTTGTTCCATCCAAAGTTCACACCAAACAATCATCTCTCTTCCTTCCCAATCTGTCTGTGAAGGTCCAGGAGCCTGGGAGGTTAGGCAAAGCCCTTAACTCTCGGCCCCTTTTTTTAAAATGGAAATAATGGGCCTACCCCACATGGCTTTTGTAATAAAAATTATTAAGAACTGTATGCAAGGAAAAGGCCAATGGTTCGTTGCACAGCACTGGAATGATGAGTTTCATAATGTTATCCATTCATATACGTTTTGGTACAAGAGAAACCTATATGTCTCAATATTAATTTCTGCATCTATAGCTTGCTGGGTGATGCTGGGCTAGTTTCTGTCTCTCAGCCCAACACCCCTCACAAGGGTGTTACAAGGGTAATCTGGAGGAGGGGAGAACTACACAGACTCAAGCTCCTTGGAGGGAGGATAGAGGATAGAAAGGCGATAGGTTTCCCAGGTCCCTCTTCGCCATCGGTGGGAGGTTTTTGGGTTGGAGCCTGACGAAGGCGGGGTTTGGGGAGGGGAGGGACTTCAGTGCCATGGAGTCCGGTTGCCAAAGCAGCCATTTTCTCCAGGGGAACTGATCTCCATCAGCTGGAGAGCAGTTGTAATAGCAGGAGATCTCCAGCCACCACCTGGAGGTTGGCAGCCCTAGATAGGTGTCATTTATTTTCATTGATCTGGTGATATTGTACATTTCTATATGATGTCTGTTGTGTTTTCTAAAAGAGGATTTGCAAAGTGCAACTGATATTTGCTAACAACAGTAACAATGAAATAGGACTGTACTGTAACAAAATGGTTCAGAAAGATACTTGGGGTAAAGGGGTTTGAGATTGTGGACTATACCACTGTGTATCATTCGTACTATCAGTTGCTGTAAGAAGGTTCCTTCTATGTAGTTTTTGCACTGTTTGGTGCATCATGTTAATTTGTACGGTTTGCTGCATCTCTGTTTCAGATTTCTGGTTGGTTCTAGATTTCTACAAGTCAAATCCTGTCTGTTCGGATGTCCCATCTGTGTACTGGATGTCCCATCCTGTTGATTGTACTGACTCTGCCCTTTCTCCAAAGGGTAGCTTACAACCATCCTTAAAACAGATCCTCGCAGAGAAAGTGGCACTTAACAAACAACAAAAATCCAGTGACCTGTCAAAGATACAGCCAAATTTCCTACTTAACAGAATGTTTCAGAGGTTTGCTCTAGTTAGATCTCGCCTAGAGTATTGTGATAGTTTTGGGCACCACAATTTAAGAAGGATGGAAAGTGTCCAGAGGAGGGCAATGAAGTTGGTGAGAGGTCTAGAGACCAAGTCTATTCTGACAGTTACAGTGGTTCCTCAGCGGAACAGGCTTCCTCAGGAGGTGGTGGGCTCTCCTTCTTTTGAGGCTTTTAAGCAGAGGCTAGATGGCCATCTATCAGCAATGCTGATTCTGTGAACTTAGGCAGATCATGAGAGGGAGGGCAGGAAGGGTTGCGTCAGTGCTTGGCTCTTGTGGCGCTTTCTTACATGCCCAGGGTAATGTTGATCACCACTTTGGGGCCAGGAAGCAATTTTCCTCCAGGCCAGATTGGCCAGGGATCCTGGAGGGTTTTTTTGGCCATCTTCTGGGCATGGAGTAGGGGTTGCTGGGTATGTGTGTGTGTGGGGGGGGGCAGGCAGTTGTGAATTTCCTGCATTGTGCAGGGGGTTGGACTAGATGACCCTAGAGGTACCTTCCAACTCTATGATTCTGTGATTCTATGATTCTATACACTTCTGTTGAAACACAGGATCAAGCACAGCATCCTCATTCACAGATCAGCCTACAGTTCCAACCACTGCATGTCAAAAGCTAAGTGGAGTCCCAAACTGTTTTGCCCTCCCTCTGTGATTTACATAGGGAGGTAGACACACCCCATTGAAACGAATTACACTTGTGTGTGTGGAGGGCGGGGGAAGAAAGGGTCAAAGTTTTGCTCATTGTTTTATAAAGCTTGCCAACTTCCATCACTCTGGTTGAGCTGAGACAAGTCGGGCAAAGAATGTTGGAGGAAGGATGGAAGGAACAGCTGGCTTGGTTTTTTAAATTAACTTTTCATAAGAAACGGGGCTTTGATCTAGGCTATAAAAAAGAATCCAAGAGGCAAACATGGTGTCTCTTGTGATCTGAGGGACAGGAGCCTGGTGTGTTTGTTATGTGTGCATGAATGCATGCAACTCAGGCACATGTGTTGAAGCATATAGGTCAGCTATTGATGTTTTGGTACTTGAGGCAGGAAATCCAAAGTGCACCTCCCAACACACACACATGCTAACAAGTCACAATCTTGTGAAGCTCTCCTGCACAAGCCCCACTGGAACAAGTGGGAGCTCTTGTGCTCTTGTGAAACGCCTAGTAATGTCAACAGCAATTGGGTAGTCAGCTACCCAGAGGATTGTGCTGCACAGGGTGATGCTGCCTGCATGCCATTCCACTTCCCTTAATGGTAACCCAGACCCCCTTCTCCTTGCTTATTGGATGGGAGAGGGAGAGAGGCAGATAAACATCCCTGCAGATATGAGGCCTGGGCATAGGGTTGCCAACCTCCAGGTACTAGCTGGAGATCTCCTGCTATTACAACTGATCTCTAGCCAATAGAGATCAGTTCACCTGGAGAAAATGGCTGCTTTGGCAATTGGACTCTACGGCACTGAAGTCCCTCCCCTCCCCAAACCCCGCCCTCCTCAGGCTCCACCCCAAAAACCTCCCACCGGTGGCTAAGAAGCACCTGGCAACCCTACCTGGGCATCATCTTTCCTACTTTATGCATCTATCCTGACAGCAAAAACCTTATGCTCGCACAAGGTGATCCAGCAGGGATTTTAATATGAGTTTGCCTTCAAAGTTTTAGGGTAAGATTCTGATAAACGGTGAATCACTTTTTCCTTTATAGTGAATGCATATGGCTTTGTGATTTATTAATTATTGTTTATTAGTTGGTTTGTTCATACAATGGCATCTTTGTGCATGGCACTCGATAAAATGCAAGAAGAGAGGACTTTACCCACTGAAGCTTACAATCTAAAATTTGTCGTAAGGAGACCACAGAGAAAGGGAAGGTGGAGAGAAACAGAAGGCCATTTACGTTCATTCAATTTCTTGGACTTAGGGATACATTTTGCATATATACCCCCCCTCTCTCTCTCACACACACACACAGTGTGAAGGAGTTTCTTGCACTTTCCCTCATAACAACATCTTCAGGTTGCTGGCAGTAGAACTACCAGAGCTCTGTTGTTCCAAGATTGCCTCAGGGAAGGCTGTAGGCCTTGGAAAGTCTGACTCTTTGGGCTGTTGTGTGTCATCTCCTTGTGGTGATGGCTGTCTGACAAGCAGACTGGCTCCTCTTTCTCCTTCCAGACTCTTCCCTGTGCAGGATCAGGCTTTTTGGGGGGGAGTTCAGGCCCTGGCATCCACCGTGTCCCATCTCTGTGGTGGCTCCCACATGGTGGAATGGCCTGCCTGAGGAGACCAGGAACACTCCCACAATCCTATAGTTTCTGAGAATGTGTAAAACAAAACTGTCCAGGAGGGCATTTTTATAAAGGAAACGGAGATGCGGTAAAACATAATTATGCACAATAACACTTTTATGAAGGAATAGGAATGTAGTTTCAATGCTCTGTCAGAAAAATCTTAGGCAGTTCTCCTCCTTTTCCTCCTACCCTCATTTGCTTTTTTCATTGGATGTTTTATGACATCTTTATTTCATTGTTCTCTAACTGTGCCCGGTACTTTTCAATATTTTTATAAATGATTTGGATGAGGGGGTGGAGGGACTACTCATTAAATTTGCAGATGACACCAAATTGGGAGGAGCAGCGAACACACTAGAAGATAGAGACAGAATTCAACGAGATCTGAACACACTTGGGAAAGTGGGCAGATGTGAACAAGATGCAATTCAACAAGGATAAGTGCTGAGTTCTATGCTTGGGCAGCAAAAATGAAGAACACGCATACTAGATGGGGGATACACTTTTGGGTAGCAGTGTGTGTGAACAACATCTTGGGGTACCAGTGGACCGTAAGTTAAATATGAGTGGCCAGTATGATGCAGCGACCAAAAAGGCTAATGAGATCTTGGGGTGTATCAACAGAGGCATAACATCCAGATTTCAAGATGTCATAGTTCCACTGTACACTGCATTGGTCAGGCCGCACCTGGAGTATCATGTGCAGTTCTGGAGGCCTCACTTCAAAATGGATGTGGACAGAATGGAGCGGGTACAGAGGACAGCGTCAAGGATGATCAGGGGCCTGGAGGCCAAGCCCTACGAGGAAAGGCTGAGGGACTTGGGAATGTTTAGTCTGGAGAAGAAGAGGTTTAGGGAGGACATGATGGCTCTCTTTTAGTATTTGAAGAGCTGTCACTTAGAGGAGGCAGGGAGCTGTTCCTGTTGGCAGCAGAAGATAGGACACACAATAACGGGTTTAAATTACAAGCAGAAAGATATTGGCTGGATATTAGGAAAAATATTTTTTCACGGTAAGAGTTGTTCAGCAGTGGAATCGGCTACCTAGGGAGGAGTGAGCTCCCCCTCACTGGCAGTTTTTAAGTAGAGAATGGACAAATAATTGTAAGGAATGCTCTAGGGCGGCTGATCCTGCGTTGAGCAGGGGGTTGTACTAGATGGCCCGTATGGCCCCTTCCAGCTCTATGATTCTATTCTATGATTCTATGCGTGATCCACTTTATGGGATGTTTTATACTGTTTTTATTTCTTTGTCCTCTAATTGTACAAACCAATCTTATTGCAGTGTTTACTGTATGTATTATGCTGGTCTTTATTATAATTTTGTAATTCACCAGGAATCTCAATGAGAAAGGTGGGCAATAAATGAAGAAAAATAAAAAGGAAGAGGTACAGTCTCATATTGTAGGTAGTCTGAATTTGTGGGTACTCCAGACATGCCTCAGTCATACCTGGGACTTTGCAGCGGAAGGCGAAAGTGTCCCTCCATGGACAAGCATATGATCTGGAGCAGCTGTTCAGGCTGCTGTTGACTTCCCGTGAATAGGCGTGGCTCATAATTAGCAGCCCCCCTTTCCCACTCTCAGCCACACACCCCATACCTCAGTTCCACATTGGGCAATACTGTGCCTTCCTGCTTTGCAATGTGGGTGGGGTGGGGGAGAGGGTCCAGGAAGGCTCTGAATAAGACCTGCTTTCCACAGGACTTCCATCTTAGTGCCTTGCTGTCAGAGAGGAGAAGACTACTTTAAGGCCTCTTACCAGAGATGCATCTGCTGGAGGGGGAAGGGCAGCAGGGAGGAAGGCGATGCAGCACCTCGATTAATGTGTAACTGCCAGATAAGGCGTGGCAAGGAGCATTGGAAGGACACTCGGGGCTTCCACTCAGAGCTGAAATGGAACCCTCCAAGGCACAGGTTTGGTCATGGGTGGGGTGGCCAGGTCCCTCTTTGCCACCAGCGGGAGGTTTTTGGGGCGGAGCCTGAGGGTGGGGTTTGGGGAGGGACTTCAATGCCATAGAGTCCAATTGCCAAAGCAGGCATTTCCTCCAGGTGAACTGATCTCTATCGGCTGGGGATCCGTTGTAATAGCAGGAGATCTCCAGCTAGTACCTGGAGGTTGGGAACCCTAGCCATGGGGGAGGGGAAGAGGACAAGGTATGCGGGTGGCTGTGTCTAATTAAGGACAGAATAGGCATAGCGGAAAGGTGCACAAACCTCACTAGCCAACACAGTGGATGCAGATGTGAAGGCATGTTGCAACCCAGGACTTGAATCTGGAGTGCATGCATTCCATTTTCTAGAGGCAGGAATCTTAGGGGGGGGGTTTACCATACTGTCATCTAGGAACATTGCTATGCACAGATGTTGGGGTATCCCTGTGGATCTTTGTGGCTTCCATGTCTGTTTTTAGCTAAGGCTGCTACATGTTCGTGTATGTTGCAGATGCGCACGACCACTCCCTCATGTTTGTGCATCTGTGGGAGTGTATAGAGCTTCGTTTGAGAGGAAACTCAGCCTGGAAAATCTCTTTGGTACCAGGCCCTGGCCCTGGAATATGCAGACTAGACAGAAGAATATCTTAGAGCACGCACAGAGGGCATTTTGACTATCTGTGAGTATGTGTGATTATTGCAACCACACACCTGAGATGAGGGGGAACAAAGCTTTTCCAGCTGTTTTGGGCAGAGGACATCCAGCCCTGTATTTTCTGAATGTGGCTCTTCTCACCTGCATGGATGTCTTCAGATTTTTATCTTAACCCCAAACCTTTTCTTGAAGGTTTAGAGTTAGGCAGGTGTGTCAATAGTTTTTGACATGTACATGGAAAGTGTCAAGTCTCCCAAACCATAGTGTTAAAATCTCAGCACAGCCAAGTGGAAGGCTAGCCCATCAGCACAAGCAACACAAGCAGTTGCTTGGGGCATCCTTGAGACTGCCAAGGTATGGACCGAAAGGTGCTTGCCCGGATGCCTCATCATATTGCAGAAGATGCCGAAGTGCCTGTGCCTCTCTGATACGATGGCAGGGCATTTGGGGCTATGTAATGTCATTGAACACATTAAACACATGAAGCTGCTTTATACTGAATCAGATCCTTGGTCCATCAAAGTCAGTGCTGTCTACTCAGACCGGCAGCGGCTCTCCAGGGTCTCAGGCGGAGGTCTTTCACATCACCTATTTGCCTAGTCCCTTTAACTGGAGATGCTGGGGATTGAACCTGGGACCTTTTGCATGCCAAGCAGATGATCTACCACTGAGCCACAGCCTCTCCCCTGTCCCTGGTATTGGCCAGAAATAAGAGAGTACCAGTTTCTCCAGAATAGTTCCTTGTGCAATGAAAAGGAGATAGGAGAGGCTGGACCAGAATGCTGGGAGTTGCTTAGGCATGGGCTCAAGACAGAAACTTGGGCTAAATGGATCCAGAGGGCTCATTTTCTAACTGGAAGTGCCAATGCTTAATCAAACCTGCCTGCTTATGCGACTGGAAAACCCTGCCTCCACCATCCCAAATCCTTGGAAATTGGCTGTGGTTCTTCAGTGGGGAAGCAACTCTGCATGTGCTCAGGGGCACCCTCTTGTTTTTAATTTCTACTCTGCATGTGCTCAGGGGCACCCTCTTGTTTTTAATTTCTACTACCTCATGGTATTTGTTTTCAGTGGTTGGGTTTTTAGATCGCCTTAAGCCGAGTCCCCTGACCTGGATGGCCCAGGCTAGCCTGATCTCATCAGATCTCAGAAGCTAAGCAGGGTCAGCCCTGGTTAGTATTTGGATGGGAGACCACCAAGGAATACCGGGGTTGCTGTGCAGAGGAAGGCACTGGCAAACCACCTCTGTTAGTCTCTTGCCATGAAAACCCCAAAAGGGGTCGCCATAAGTCGCCTGCGACTTGAAGGCACTTTACACACACACAAGCCGAGTCCAAGCACTGAAAACAGAGGCTGGGGTTGGAGAAGGGGGTGTTTGCCCTCGCTCGGAGTCAGCCCTCCCCACACCTGGAAGTATTGCCGACTCTCTTTGTTGGCTGACAATAGGTCCCGCTGGACAGAGAGGTGCACAAAGCAGTCTGCAAAATATGTAGATATATTCAAATGCAGGTGCTGCTGTATCTCCAGCAGAGCATTCCCCTGGGTCCCTTTTTACATCTTTGTGTGCGCCTGGGTGTTTTTAGGGCAAGCTTGGCTGAGTGCAGAAGAGACTCAATAGCTGGGGCCTGTCTAACCTGCCCCCCTTCCCCCGCAGTAGCTTGATTCTTATTTCAAGATTATTTCTTGTAAAGGTAAATGGAGTTTGACCTCCCCCCCTCCCCCCTGATACCTTCACAGCCTAAGAGGATGCTCATGGACCAGGACAGATGGTCCTCCACCCCCACAGGCCCCCTTGATTGTCTTTATCCCTCAGGGAATACTCCCCCCCATGCATCATTGATGCCTGTTGTGGGAAAATCCTCTGAGTGACTGAAATGCATTGGAACGGCTGGTTGCCTAGTAACACATTGGCATCATGTTTGGTGGTGGAGCGCCAAGGGCAGGGAGCTAAACATCAGCCATGCCCAAGCCTCTTGCAAGGATCTTGGCACGCCCCCTGCCCCCCTCCCCCCACCCACAGAAGTGGGGTGACTCACTTGCCAGCGAGCACCTCGCTCGGGAGGCAGCAGCTGGATTGGGCAGGCAGAGCCAAGGGGAGGCTCGGGGGTACTTTGTTTGCAGTAGTTCAGGTGATGCCAGCAAGAGGACTTGCCTGGGCAGAGGAGTGGGAGGGGGCACGGTGGGTCTCCAGAGCTGCGTGGGATACTTGGGTAAGATGGAGAAGACGCTTGGGGTTGCTGTGCTCGTGGTTGGCACTGGATCTGCTCCCAGGAGGGGTCTGAGACCATAGGCTGGGCTGTCCGTCCCTCCTTTGGATTGGAGACATGCTGAGCTGTTGGGGAATTGAACCAGGTTTTGACAGCGCGGCTTGGGCTTGGCTGGCTGGGATCCTGCACTCCCTGAACTACTGAGCACTTTTCTCTCCCTCCCCCCTCCCCTTCCTTTCTGCAGCCTGCAAAGGAAAAGCTCGCGGCTGCACACTGACTCCGGAGCGGAGCCGCTGAAGAGATGGACCTCCGACTGCGGGAGTTGCGCCTCCAGGAGGAGAGGGAGTTTCTGGAGAGCGTGGCGCTGGTGGAGCCGGGTAAGGGGACCCTACAGCCAAATCTGCCTGGGGCTGTTGGGGGGTGGGGGTCCTGAGCAGACATTTGGATTTTCTCAGCAGAGGCTTGGGTTTTGTCAATCCTTTCTGGCCCTGTTGAGTTTCTTCCTCTGGCTCAGAGGCAGGAGAAGCCCCTTTCTGGCCCAGGAAGGGGGCTTCTCATGCCTCTGAACCAGAGGGAGAAGCTCAACAGGTTGACACTGAAACTCAGCCACAGTCCATTTGCATGCTTTGAGCCAGATTGAGGGCTGCTTAAACACTCTGGTGCCTGGAGTGGAAAAATCTCCCCCACCACCCCATCTTCCCACAGCCACCGATTAACCCCGGGGCAGTCTTCTGGGACGTTCGTTCATTCTAATGCAAGAGAAGTTGCAGGTGGATTGGTCCCCATAGGCCTGACCCACCTGCCCTCCTTCTTGGCCCTCTCCCCCAAACCCACCAGCCTCACCCCTTGACCACTTCTTCTGTCCATCCAGCTAATTCCCCGGCTTCGGGGACTAGTAAATCTTGAGCAGAGCCCCTGGTTTGTTCTGTCTTTTCGCAAACTGCCGTGCGCACTTCTCGGCTCTCCTCTTTGAGCGCAGCAAATCCGAAGCCTTTTGCCCGAGAGCTTCTGTGCTTAGGCGACTTCAGCTTCAGATCAACAGGTTTCAGCCAAAGCGCTTTTCCTCTCAATGGCTCAGGAGCCCTCCGTGGTCGACCCAAATAATGGTCTGCCAGGGATCGGCTGAACGTAACAGCATCTTTTCCTGTTACAAAAGCATCCCCTGCAGGTGTTCTCCCAGCTGTGCTGGGTGGGATGTGGGCATCCTTTCCCCTTCCAGACAGGCATGGTTGGTCTTCAACATTCCTTTCCCCTCACCCAGCAAAGAAATGATGGACAGTTAAATGTTGTCCGGTGGGGCTCTCTGGCCTGCACGGGAAAGCATAGAGCTAGTGCCAACTGGGAAAGGATGCTGGGTAAGGTAAAGGTAAAGGTCCCCTGTGCAAGCACCGGGTCATTCCTGACCCATGGGGTGACGTCACATCCCAACGTTTCCTAGGCAGACTTTGTTTTATGGGGTGGTTTGCCAGTGCCTTCCCCAGTCATCTTCCCTTTACCCCCAGCAAGCTGTGTACTCATTTAACCAACCTCGGAAGGATGGAAAGCTGAGTCAACCTTGAGCCGGCTTCCTGAAACCAACTTCCATCGGGATTGAACTCAGGTCGTGAGCAGAGCTTGGACTGCAGTACTGCAGCTTACCACTCTGCACCACGGGGCTCCTGGGATGCTGGGAGGGGGGGACAAAAGAAAATGAGGACCTTTCTGGGTAAACAATGGGGGGGATCTGGGGGGAAGAATGTTGTGGGTGCCAGACTGTCTCCCCTCTCTTTGCTACAGATGGGAATCTGGAGCATGCCAGGGGGCCCATGGGTGAAAGCACTCTGGATCAGTTGCCCATGGAAGATGAAAGGAGGGGCAGCAGGGAGCAGGCTATTGTCCCCGAGCCCCTTATGACCGATGGTGACTGGCAGGTGCCCTGTATCCCCAAATCCCCCAGGTAACCGGCTGCAGTGTGTGCATGTGGGGGTGCCTCTCTCCAGACTTGCAACCAAGTGATGCTCAAGGGGGGAGCGGAAATCCACTCCCTGTTTGTGAGTCTGAGGAGGCAGGTGAACAGGGAGTGGCAGATTGCTGCCCCTTCTGGCATCTCTCTCCTCCCTTCCCCCAGGGATGCCAACCTAATCCTGGAAGCTGTGAAACGCAACGAATTCCTGCGATGCTTGGGTGATGGGCAGAGCCATCCACTGGTGGAGAGCTTCACCCTGGAGCAGCGCCAACCCGGTGACACGGTTGTAGCCGAGGGTGACGATGGGCACACCATGTACATTGTAGCTGGTGAGGGTGCCGGGGGTTGTGGGCAGAGGGGGTGGTTGGGATACAGCCCCAAACTGCATTGGGTGGGGAGATGGATTGCTGTTGGGAGACCCCTCTAGACCCCTGCTCTGTCCTATCTTGGAAAACCGGTGCCCTGAATCACTGTTGGAAGAACTGCCCTACCTTGGGTTGGCATCCTGGTGTTCCAGATCTTCCTTGGACATTTCAGTGCATCCGGTGGCTTCCTAATAATCCAGGGCGGAAAGTATGTTTACATCTGCCTGTTGGCGTACCGTTTGGCTTTTCATAAGAAGGCTTTTGCTGGCAGGGGAGTTTATCAAACGTGAGAGGAGGGTTTCATCCAGTTTTCTCCAGGCTAATAGTGTTGGGATTTTGTGAGCCTCACTGGGGAGGGACTTCTGCAGAACTGGAGCTGTGATGGAGAAAGCTCAAATCCTGATCCCATGCAGGATGGGTGGGAAGGGTGACCCCTGTCAAAGATTAGATCCAGAACACAGCCTCTTGGGCAGATCTCGGTGGTATGTATGGAGAGATTATTCTGTTAAAGATTAGAGCACTACTGAGCATACGCAGAGTGCCTTCCCTTGCCATTTGGCAACTACAGCATCTCCCCATGTCTAAGACTGGAACAAGGCAGTATCCGCTCTTGCTGCAGGCTTTGAACGTTTCCCCTGCTTGCATCAAGGGACGTTCCTGCCAAACACTTCCAATGGTTTAATGCTTGGGAGAGCAGCCGCACCAGAGGGGACCCTCGGCCACCGAAGCACTTTGTCAGATTTTCTCTGAGGGGCTGCAGGACTGTGTGTTGCTCTGAAGCGACTGGGTTGCTTTGTTTCTTCACACGCTTCATTAACTCGGAGGGAGGATTTGAGATGACAGTTCACTTCGAGATGGCTTTAAAAAGTAGTTAGGCAAGCTGGGGAAGACCAGGTCTGTCACACATGGTCCCCTCTGTCCCCAAAGGGATTTCCTTCCCCTGATGACACACCAGAGATTCCAAGGGCTGAGTCTCGGGGGCATGAGAATTAGGAAGGGAAGGCCGCCCCTATGGAGCATGGGACACCCCAGTTCTTGATCTCCTTCCTTCCACCACTCCCTCGTTGCTCTTCCAGTGCAACTAGAATGCAACAAAAGGGGTTTGTTGGGGAAGGATACGTATGGAATAACAACAGGAACAATTGTGTGCCGTCAAGTTGCAACTGACAGCCACTCCAGCACCATGGGGTTTTCAAGGCAAGAGTTAAATGGCAGTGGTTTGCCATTGCCTTCCTCTGTGCAACAATCCCAGTCTTCCTTGGTGGTCTCCCATCCAAGTACTGCCTGAGACCCGTGGCTCAGTGGTAGAGCATCTGCTTGGCATGCAGAAGGTCCCAGGTTCAGTCCCCGGCATCTCCAGTTATAAAGGGACTAGGCAAGTGGGTGATGTGAAAGACCTCTGCCTGAGACCCTGGGGAGCCGCTGTCGGTCTGAGAAGACAATACTGACTTTGATGGACCATGAGTCTGATTTAGTATAAGGCAGCTTCATGTGTTCATGTGTTCATGACCCTGCTTACCTTCCAAGCTCTGACGAGATTGGGCTAGTCAGGCTGTGAAATGTGGATCGGGCGGGGGGGGGGGGGAGAGAATGCCCTGCAAAAGCCAGGGAAAGGCTTCTAGGCAGCTGCTTGAGAAACACAGTTGTTTTCTGCCCGTCTTACCCATTGGAGGCTTTCTTCTTCTCCCCCCCCCCATGCAAGCCCAGCCTCTTGAACTTCCAGACAAACAGAGCCCGTTCTTCAGTCAAGTCAACTGAGTGACTGCTTGAGGCAGCACTACAAGGAGGGCGCTGATGCCCCTCGGGGCTTGGCTTGCTCGCAGCCCTGGAAGCAAGCAGTGGGCATCCATCACCTCAAGGGTCTCCACAGTGCCTGGCCAGGCTCAAGCCAAATCCCTGGAGACCCGGCTGGCAGCTGCACCCCAAGACTTGATGAATGGGTGGCGGGTGGTTGGCTCGGAGCCGGACATTCCTTGCATGGGCTCAAGAGGCAATGGATGTCCCTTGCTTGGAGCCACATCATACCGTGGCCCAGCCCTGCAGGCCAAAGATGAAGGAGTGAATCCAAATCAGTGGTTGTTATCATTGGGATGTTTGCAGCAGGCAGTCCCAGAGGTCACACGGAACTGCTTATACCGAATCAGACCACTGGTCATTCAATGTCGGTATTGTTTACTCTGACTTGCAGTGGCTCTCCAGGGTCTCAGGCAGAGGTCTTTCGCATCACCTGCTACCTGTTCCTTTGAACTGGAAATGCCAGAAATTTAACCTGGGACCCTCTACATGCCAATAAATGCTCTACCACTGAGCCACGGACCCTTCCCATTAGCTCCATATATAGTTCCACTCAGAGGCTAGCAGCTTCATTGTGCAAAAGCCCTAGTCTCCTGCTGCCCTTCCACAGAGTGAAAGTGAGACAGATCTTTACCCTGGCCTCTATTCAGGCATGATTTTCCCTGGCATGGCTAGACGCAGAGTGCCTGTGTGTGGATAATAATAATTAATTGCAGGTTCCATTCAGCGATCAGTGTTAATAGCTGTTGACTGACCTCTCCTCCTCCACGGATTTGTCTAAGGCCCTTCTCTCACTGCATCCCGTGAGGCGGTGAATTCCAACTCCAATTTAATCCCATAAGGGATGAGATTTTCCAGCAGGGACCACATGCGTCTGTATGTACATGTGCGTGAATCGACCTTGCTCTCCCATTGCAGAGGGGGAGCTCAGCGTCGTGCAGAAAGGGCGCCAGCTCCGGACGCTGCTTCCGGGGGATGTGTTCGGGGAGCTGGCTGTGCTGTACAACTGCCAGCGCACCGCGACTGTCGTGGGTAAGGGAGCAGGATTGCCAAATCTGACCTGGGGAATTCCTGGAGGTTGCAGGGGGGGGGGGGGCCGTAGCGGGGAGAATTCAGGGAGGGACTTCACCTCAAATCTCTGGTAGAGCATAGCCTGCCTTCTGATACTGCCAGTTTCTCCAGGGGAACTGATTCCTGTCATCTGAAGATCAGGTGCCATTCTGGGAGGACCCCAGGCCCCACTGGGAAGATGGCAACCCTAAAGGGAGATGTATCCCCACAGGCCCAAAGCCCTTTGGTGCTGGCATCAACCCCACCATAGCCATCTGATCTTCAGGGAGTAAAAAGGGCCTGTCCTCTGTATACACCAGCATGGTGTAATGGTTAAGAGCGGTGGTTTGGAGCGGTGGAAATCTGGTGAACCAGGTTGGTTTCCCCACTCCTACACACGGAGCCAGCTGGGTGACATTGGGCTAGTCACAGTTCTATTAAGGGCTCTCAGCCCCACCTACCTCCCAGGGTGTCTTCTTGTGGGGAGGGGGAGGGAAGGTGATTGTAAGCCCATTTGATTCTGCCTTAAGTGGTAGAGAAAGTCGGCATATAAAACCAACTCTTCTTCTTCCTCCTCCTGCTGCCCACCTTCCATAGCTCCACTGATGGAGAATAAGACCCTTTCGCGCCCTCCCATGGGAGTTGTGGAAGTTCCTTCCAAACCCCAGAAACTTCATCCAGTTGGCATTCTCTTAGCATGGGGATGGGGGATAAGCTGGTTGCGGGGACAGGTGGGAAGTACCCGGAGACTGGTCTTGCCCTCTGAGGTTTGTGTGTTTGCAATAAATTTAATTTTTCTTTACATAAATAATAACCGTTCTGTGCCAAGACAACAAGGAGTCTCACAGCAAATTAAAAACTAACAAATGTAGGGGGGCTGAGCCTTCACGCCCGCAATATTTGTTTGTCTTTTAATAGGTCCTCTGACACTTCATTGTTTCTGTTATAAAAGATCAACATGGCTACCCCTCTGGAGTTTTATGTAATATTCATAAAATTTAATGGCTGGGAACATTTCCACTCATCTAAATGAATCAGGCTAACAAACTGAAGAGGAAACTCTTGACTATTATATTGTGTTTTTTGTGTGGCGAGGGGCTATTTAATGCAGCGCCCACTCTGCTCCTCCTACCTAAGCAACGTGTCTCCCCCAATGCATATCTTTGCTAAGGACGCTGTCCATTTCCCCCCAAAGGCACAAGGCAGTCTCTTCTTTGGCCTAAAGAGAGTGTGAGATGAAGAGATAAAGAGGTGGGAAGGCGGCTTAGCATCAGTTTCCTTACTGTGCCCCGCGCTTGAGTCGCCGTCGGTCCTGCCTTTGCAATCCAGGCTGGCTGTTGGGGCTGGGGCATCCCTGGTTCCGTTGCCATGGCGATGGTACAATTGCATCCTCTCCAATTCACTGTACCTATTGAATAGAGATGCAGAATCCGCTTCCTCCCATTTTTTCACGGCGCGTACCGGAGCATTTACTCCTCCAAAATTTTTTGGCTTTTCTTGCTTTTGCGCTGGATGCCGACAACTCAGATAGCAAATTGCAGCGAGCTCCAGAATACCGAAACATTGCAGGGTTTTTGAGACGACGTGCGTCAATCAAGATGTACAAAGGTGTTTTCGGAAAGTTAATGGCAAAAGAGCTGCCCACGCGGTATGTTAGAAATTGCTGCTACTTTCTGAAACACCCTCATACACACCGATGACATTGAAATGTGACAGTAGTGCTTGTGGAGATGTTGGGGAATTGAGCTCTCAAGCATTTTCCCCCCAAAACCCCACAGGGGCCTGTTCGCTGGCAGGCTTCCTTGCTCTTCGGCAGGACCCTTGTTCAGCCAGGAAAGACGATGAAGAGCCCCTCTTTTTGACAGCTCTTTACTTACTTATTAATACATTTCTAGCCCGTCTTCCAGCACGCGGAGGCCCCTCCAGGCAGCTCGCGGACAATATGAAAGCCATAAATTACAATATAATGAACTGCACAAAGGAAAATAGATCGCAAACAACAGCTGAACAGCTGGGGAGGCCCTGGCGCTAAAATAGGACCCTGGGCGTTCTGTGGACAGAGCTCCCAGAGGTGTTCCCCCCCTTTAAATGTCAAGCGCGCTGGCCACAGAATACCTCACATCGTGTCTCGTTTAGTTAAGTCAAAACCTTACCAAACCAAAAGGGTTTTAGGTCTCTTCATAAAAGCTACAATGTCGATGGGTCTGGAGTTTCATGACGGGGAAGGTACTGTAGCTCAGATTCAGGGGTGTTTGTCTCCCGTCCTTTATTGACTGTCCCCCTCATCTCCCCAGCACTCACCCCTGTGCAGCTGTGGGCCATCGACCGGCAGACATACCGCACAATTATCACCGAGAATGCCAAACGGCGGCGTGCTGAGATACTTGCTGGCCTGCGAGGGTGAGTGAAGGAAGCACAAAGGAGGGGAAGGGGACTCATTTAAGGACACTTCATCTGCTTTGGTGGGGGAATATGGTGCTTTTCCTGGCTGCTGCAGTCCTGGGATGAGAGCACAAGAGAGGATACTTTGGGGTCTCTCTCCTTCTGCCATCCCTAGGCTGGCACTGTTGCCAAAATGGGGGCTTCTTGATGAGCGAGCGTATGAAGCTGCCTTATACAAAACCAAGCCATTGGTCTCTTTGAGCTTAGAGTTCCAGCGCCTCAGGGCCAAACTTGACGTGAGGGCCCCCGTGAGGATGCCACCCCCATTTTTAAGTGATTTAAAAATGCTGCGAGGGCTCGATCCGGTTCAGGTCCGCATCACAGAGTACTTGACCACCAACCACCCAGCCTTGTCAAGTCCCAAAAGAGCAGAACCAGCCCCTCAGCACATTGTGCTGTGGGCTCAATCACAGCATTTCAAAATCACTTTAAAACGGAGGTGGTGGCCATGAGGATCCTGTCATGTCTAGTTTGGCCCCCAGACAGAGAAAGGTCATTCTCAACACCTGCTACCTCAAATACTTTAACTTTTGAGTACTGAACCAGGGACCTGGGACTTTTGCTATACAAAGGGTGTGCTTCAACACTGACCTATGGTCACTCCCCCCAAAAGTGGGGAGAACAGGTTGGGGCAATTTACAAACCAGGGGTGATGAGGGCCAGGCTGACAGTTGACTCAGACATGGGGGGGGTACGAGCCCACCCTTCCCTCAGGGCTTAAAGCCCAGACTTGGCACCTTGGCACCTTTTGTCAGCCAAGTGCCTTTGAGCATGCAAGGAGTGGAATCCCTCCCCATGGAACAATGAATTAAATAATTGATTGACTGACTGATTGAAAGTATTTACATCCCACTTTTTGGCCTGTTGGGTCTACCCTAGTCTGGGCTTTGGTCAAAGGGGCTTTGGTTGCAGGATACTGTATGCAACTTTGAGGCAGATTTGAGACCCTGCGCTTCTTCTGGGCGTCTCTCTCTCTCTCTCTCTCTCTCTCTCTGTGTGTCTCCCACACTGTTTTTCTCTCCCTCCCAGGGCAAAGCCTCTGCAAGGCCTGTCAGATGCTGCCCTTTCACAGCTGCTGGACACAGCAGAAGAGGTAAGTATTAACTTCCATGTCCTCCTTCATTCTGCTTTGCTGCCTCTGGCACAGAGCTGACTCGGGAGGGGGTGCTTCACAGTGAATACCCTCTGCAGAAGATGGGAATCTTTCTTTGTACAAACACCGGTGTGGAGTGAATAGAGATCCCCCACCTGCCTGTACCTGCATTTGAGCCCTTGCCTTTCTGTGCATCCCTGCAGCGCACCTTCGCCCCCAATGAAATGATCATCCAGGAAGGGGACGAGGGGAGAACGTTTTTCTACATCCTCAGTGGAAAGGTGAGACACAACCAGATCCCCCCCCCTTATCAGTTCCAGAATTGTCAAGCAAAAAGAGGAATCAGTGAGCAATGGTTCCAGGTCGGTCAAGGGTGCTTATGCTCCAGCATATCTTGGAGCCCACTACCTGGCCCTTTCCTACTGAGAGAACCTATGAAGGCACCTTATACCAAGTCAGATAATTACATCCATCCAATGGAGATCATCTGACTGACGGTAGCTTCATGGGGTTTCAGGCAGACACGGGTCTTTCCTGAGATTATTTAACTGGACATGTCAGGTATTGAACCTGGGACCTTCCGTATGCAAAGCAGGCACTCAACCACTGAAGCCACAGCTGCAAAGCCTGCCAGACACAGAGTGTCTACTGAGTTTATCAAGCACACTCAAGCAGGACACAGCATTTCTGCTCCCATAAAAATATATTTTCCTAAGTCCTTTCACTTTCCAGCTTCTCACGGTCACCTAGAGCCACAGGGCTGGTTCAGTGCCCAAATGACCCAAACAGGTGCTTGGGGCATGAAACTGGTAATCACAGTAGTCCCCTGTGATTCCTCAGGAGGTGGTAAGCTCTCCTTCCCTGGAGGTTTTTAAGAAGAGGCTAGATGGCCATCTGTCAGCAATGTTGATCCTATGACCTTAGGCAGATCATGAGAGGGAGGGCCATCTTCTGGGCATGGAGTATGGGTCACTGGGGGTGTTGTGCGTGGAGGTAGTCTGGAATTTCCTGCATTGTGCAGGGGGTTGGACTAGATGACCCTGGTGGTCCCTTCCAACTCTATGATTCTATTATTTCTGTCCTTCTCCCTTCCCTTCCTCCATAGGTTGAGGTAACCATGAATGTGGAAGGGCAGGAGGAACACATCCGGGTGCTGAAAGGAGGGGACCACTTTGGAGAACTCGCCTTAATCCGGTAAGTGGGGAGGGTACGCAGGCTCTCTAAGCTAGTTCAGCCTGGATTGACTCAGCCAGAGAAAGGAACAAGGGAGTTATAGGGACTGATTCAAGCTTTCAGGCTTCAAAATGGCAAGGAGCAGATGTGGAGATTGGGCTCCTGGGGTGTGCAGGATTCCATTCCAGCACCCCCAGCCTAACCAATGCTCCAAAATCCAAAACAAATCCACAGTAGAGTTGTTTAATTGCCAGCCATCAGAACATAAAATGTGTTCAGAATGCTTTATTGTTAGACTAATGTAATGAGATGCAGGTAGGCAGAGAGAGTTATTATGAAAATGCTAGGCACAGAAATATCATCAAAAGTTAAAAATAAACTCGTCATAAAAGATAATCAGAATTTACATGCAATTTCATGATAAGCTTTCTAAAAATAGCAAAAGGCATTCAGAAGCAATAAAGGCTTCCTACAGGTGCCAGGTCTGAAAGCTAGGTAACAACTCTTAGGTGAGCGTTACCAGCTCCTTCTGTTCAGGGCGTTTCAAAATGGAGTCTACCACCTCTTCCCTCAGAACAAAGTGGGATGGCAGGAACTGGTTGTGGGTGAATATGTTTATTTAACCTATATGAAATGGAAGTAATGTCGGAGATTCTGTGGACTGGTAAGACCTATCTTGGGTGGACTGTGGACTGGTAAGACCTATCTTGGGTTCATGCTTTCCTTGAAAGATCAGGCTAACAGACCAGGAGTCCCTCAGTAGGTCTCAGCTGAAGTCCTGCCCTTCCAGGTGTCTCTGTGGCCTCCAGCACAATCTTACAGTGAGTTCTTTAGGCTGAATCCTCTGCTAGAAGACAAAGATGTGGTTAGGGTCACCCATGGTTTAGTGACTTCTAGATTAGACTGCTGTAATTCTCCCTACATGGGGCTCCCCATGAAGACACTTCAGAAACTACAGTAGGTTCAGAATGCAGCCACATCAACGTCAGAGATGAGCAGATATCATTATATGCATCTGCAGAATCAATTATGCTTCCAAACCCAATTTAGGATTTTGGCCTTGAAAGCCCAAGCAGACTTGGTCCACAGAGTCTCAGGGAGCATCTAATCTGCTATGAACCTCCTTGAAATTTAAGATCAGTTAGGGAGGCCCTGCTTCAGGTACCATATTATGCAGAGTCAAGGGTTGCCCTCTATTACAGCGGTGCCTTCTCAATAACCTGTCCAGGGCTTTGGAACTCCCTGCCTCAAGATATCCATTTGGCACCATCCCTGCTGTCATTTTGATTAAAATGTATTTAATTCAGCTGGCTTTTTTGGTAGCTACTTTGTTTCCATTGCCATCCCTGGTAGGTATCCAGCTGGGAAAATTTCAGGAGAACAGGTCTCTGTAGTCTGGAGAACATTTGTCATTCCAGAACTCTAGACCCAGTCTGGAGATTGGCAACCTTAGTCCCTGGCTACCGTTGTTGATTAGGTATCCATTCAGCACCCTCTGGTATGTTGGTATACCTGACCTGGATAACCCAGGCTAGACCTGGATAACCCAGGGGGAATCATGCACTCTGCTCCCAGCTTTTTGGACAAATACTGAGATAAAAATGTGAACAAACAAAAACCAAATAGGCAACTGGAGCCCCTAAAAGGAATCTTTGGTATGCAACACAGATATTTTCCCACTGAGTTGGGTCTTTCTCACTGTTTCCAGTCTTATGGTGGCCACTTGTTCTGTGCTCTTTAGAGCCATGTGTGCATCCTTATGGTGTATGGGTCCTCTTCGCCAAATGTATGTATTTCTTCTCCAGTCATTTATCCTGTATATAGTATGATCAAAACCCAATATATCTGTGGAAGAGGGCGGGGCTTGAACCCAGATCCATCCAGTTCATTAAATAGCAGGCACGCATCAATTTTTGAGCCGATCTTTTCCAGGAAGGTCGAACAGCAGAAAGAAGCTATCTCCTTTGGGAGGCAAAGTAGGGCAAGTTGGCAAGGAGGTTCACACCTGAATCAAGGGTTGCCAGCCTTCAGGTGAGGCCTGGAGTTCTCCTTGAATTACAGATTATCTCCAGATCACATAATTTAGTTCCCCCGGAGGACACATCAGCTTCAGAGGGTAGATTCCACAGCACCACATCCCTGCTGAGCTCCCTCTGCCCTCCACAAACACCCCCCCAATCTCTCAAGCCGCAGTTGGCAACACAGATGATGAAGCTGCCTTATACTGAATCAGACCCTTGGTCCATCAGTCAGTATTGTCTACTCAGACCGGCAGCAGCTCTCCAGGGGTCTTTCACATCACCTACCTGCCTATCCCTTTCACTGGAGATTCCAGGGATTGAACATGGGACTTCTGCATGCCAAGCAAATGCTCTACAAACTGAGCCACAGCCTCTCCCTAAACCAGAGCCTCTCATGCATGTACTTGCAGATTCCTTGCACTGATTCAGGCTGATACACTCAGAGAAAGGATCTGACCTCCTAGATGGTTAGGATGCACAGATACCTGCTTCTGGGCCATTTCTCTGCTTTTGGGGCAGCAACCATATTGGGGGGAATGGGACAGCAAAGCAAAATATCTTCTTCATAATCTTTCCTATTCACCTTTCTGCTTCTCAACACACGCAGGAACATCCGCCGGACTGCCAGCTGTCGGGCAGAGGATGAGGTCATCTGCATTGCAGTAGCTAAGGAGTAAGTCCAATAAGATGATACTTCCCTCCCGTGTGAGGAGAGGGAGCAAGGTGAAGCCTGAGTTGTGTGGACGTCTCATCTATAAACTTGACCCAGGTGGCCTCCCTCCCTCTCTTTCTGCAACTCAAAATTGTCCTCCAAGTGCCCCTCTTGTTCTCTGTCTGAGCATCAGAACTGCTGAGGCCTGGTCTTTGGGAATAATTCCTGCCTCAGTTTCCACTCTGCAGAAAGCATCCTCTGAGCTACAGGCCTGGCAACTCCTGCCAACAATTTATTAGCTATGGAGAAGAAAAGGCACTGGAGCAACTGGTCCAAAGCCCTGCAAAGTGGCAGGTGGAAGGGGGTCACAGAAACATTTTAGGTCTCTTACAGAGAAGTCAGGCTTTAGGCTTTATAAAGAGCCTAAAACAACAAGGCATTTTACTACCTCTTAATGGCCCACAACCTCTTATTGGCCCACGGACTCAAGGTGTAAAATTGACAGATGCAACAGGGAGGATGTAGAAAGTGGATGGTACTCCACAAGGTATTTTGGTGCATGTTTATCCTTGCAAACTTGTATGCGGAAGCCCTTGGGGAGGGAGCAATTTAGAGCACTGGCTAGTGGGGGAAAGGGTTAAAGCACCCTTTCTGTTCTGCACTGTTGGGGGCAAGGTAGACCCTTCCCAAAGCCACTTTTCCTTCTGTTGGGGGGCCTTTGGAGGCTTTGTTACACACCTTTGCATATCACATGCAGTTTGCCTTGATGCTCACATGTGAGATCCAAATGTAAGTCCAATATAAAAAATGCCCAGTTTTGTTAACGACAGCATTGCGCGAGGCAGTTCTTTTCTGCCGGGAGACTGATATGTGTGAAACCGGACTAGGCCGGTGTTCCAACCTCTGTTCCCGCTGAATGGCTTCTCTTTTCTGACTTCTCCATAGAGACTTCCAGGAACTGAGTCCAATGTGTGCTCGTGAGCCGTAAGTCTTTGGAGGGGAGGGGGGAGATAGATGAAGTTTGGGGCTATCCACATCAGGACCCTTTGGCCATGGTGACCCATTAGGTAAACACTGTTCCTGGCCAACCCCGTATGAAAATCACTCCCCACCCAAATCTAGGCTCTGACTCTTGAGCAGCAGGGTGGGACAGGGACGGGCTCAGGGAAGAAGAAAAGTGTTCTCCTACTAATTTCTTCTTTCTCCCCCTCAGAGACGTTGCAGTGCCAGAGCCTCCATCTCTCTCTGAATCCAGACGGTCAGTACTGAGGGTCGTTGCACATACATATGCCCACATTGCACTGGTGGCGGCGGTCTCGGTCGGGGCTCCCCACTGAGGCCTTGGCAGCCAGATGATGGGAAAGAAAGGCAGTGGCCATCACAGCCAGCAGGTCTTCCCTCTGCCCAGATCGAGAGCTGTCAGGGCAGTCTGAACCTGCCCTGGCTGATTTATTTGTGTGTGCTGGCTGGGTTGCAGTGGGCTTGTACCGCTGCCTAGCCTGGGAACATCATAGACCAAGGCTTGGATATTGGCCCTTCCTTTGCTTGTTGACTGCTCTAGCACTCAGGCAATCCCTTCCCGGTGGGGAAAGTGGATAGAGAGAGCTTTTCTCCCTCTCCCCTAGTACCAGAACTTGGGAGTGCCCCACAAAGTTGATGGGCAGTAGATTCAAGCAGACAGAAAAGAGTACTTCTCTCCTCTATGAGTTTGATTCCCCGCTCCTCCACATGAGCGGCAGACTCTGGTGAACCAGATTGGTTTCCCCACTCCTCCACATTAAGCCTTAGGTTAGGGCCCTTGCTGGAGATTTGTGGCATCTTCTCACATCCTTTGTGGGTCTGGGTGCCATCTGCTGGCTTTTGTGGGTGATTTGGAAGCTGCTCAGGCAGCAGCAATAGCTTGTTCTTATGTCATGCTTTGACAGACATGGTCAAAGGATTCCATACTCTGTAAAAGCTGTGAGGGAGTTTTTTTTAGCCATTATCATTAAATGAAACTTCCATGAAGCAGGGCAAGAACAGAGGGAGACTTTGACTTGTAGGTCTTCTAGGACATCTAGTTGGCTATAATGGGAAACAAAATTTTGACTTGATAGATGATTGGTAGGACCCAGCGAGACTCAGACATTCTTATTAAGACATGCTTCAGCAGCTTAGCTAAATGGGTCTCATCTTCCCAGAGCGCTCTCCCCACATCCCACATCTTCCCTATAGGGAACAGGCACATCACAAGGAAAGAAACGTTTCCTTCTAGCCACCACCAGGCTGTCTTCTCCTACCACAGCGGCTCTCCATAGTGTGGGTTCTATTTCTGGCCGAACCCCAACAGCTTGCAGTGAATGTTTGAATTAGAATGGCAGAGAGCCAACGTGGTGTAGTGGTTAAGAGCTGTGGTTTGGAGCGGTGGTCTCTGATCTGGAGAACCGGGTTTGATTCCCCACTCCTCCACATGAGCGGCGGAGGCTAATCTGGTGAACTGGATTTGTTTCCCCACTCCTACACACGAAGCCAGCTGGGTGACCTTGGGCTAGTCACACTCTCTCAGCCCCACCTACCTCACAGGGTGTCTGTTGTGGGGAGGGGAAGGGAAAGTGGTTGTAAGCTGGTTTGATTCTCCCTTAAGTGGCAGAGAAAGTCAGCATATAAAAACCAAACCAACTCTTCTTCTTCTTCAGAATTGGGGGATCTCAAAAGGTGAGATAGCTACTAAAAGGGAAGGTTCATTTGCTTTCCATCCCAAAAGCCTAGACACCAGCAAGGAGTCAGAGCACTGATAGTTCAAGCAAGTGAGCCAAGCCACACATTACAGGCAATGATAGCCAATGGTAGGTAGTGGTTAGGTTAGCATGTTCGAATCCCCAGTCTGCCATGGAAGCTTGTTGGGTGACTTTAGGCTACTCACACACTTTTAGCCAAACCTATGTCGTAAGGATAAAATGGAGGAGAGGAGAACTATCTAAGCTGCTTTGGCTCCCTACTGGGAAAAAGGTGGAGTATATATGAAATAAGTAAGAACTTCCCCCAGTCATTATTTTATGAAGCTTTGGAGAAAATGCCTGTGGTGATGAGCCATCTGCTGAACATGAAAACAGGCCCAGCCAGTGAATCTTCATGGGGAAGGATCCATAAGAACTGCTTTGCTGGATCGGACCTCAGGTTCTCCTAAAATTCTGTTTCCAAGAGTAGCCAGCCGAATGCGACTGGCAGCGCACAAGCAGAGCATGAAAGTGGAGAACCTTCCGCTGAGGTTTGCCTTCAGTAATTAAACGCATGCTGCCTCTCCACATGGGCGTTTCATTTAGCTGTTGTGGCTGTTAGAGAAATGGAACTCCTTGCCATTAACACCTTAGTACTAGCTGTGTTCATGGCAGACATCCCGGAACAGGATAAGTGTGTTATATATCCCTTGTTTTGCTAGCCACAGCAATTATTGAGTTATTTTATTCTCACTACATTGCTAAGATTAAAAAAAAGAGCAAGAGGCCAGTAGGACCTTGTGCGTGCGTGTGTGTTTGTGTAAAGAGGACCTTAAAGACTAACAACATTTCTGGCAGGGTATGAGCTTTCGTGAACTCACAGCTCACAAAGGCTCATACCCTGCCAGAAATTTTGTTAGTCTTGAAGGTGCTACTGGACTCTTGCTCTTTTCTACTGCTGGTGACAGACTAACATGGCTATCCATCATGATCTATCTCCATAAAAAAAAGACTGTTGCTCTCATTTTTTAATTATTTGTCTGGCCATTTCACATATTAAAAAAATAGCATTGATATAGTGCTAACAGTGTTCAAAGTGCTTTGCATACATTCTCATAGTAAACCTTACAACAACGCAGTCTGGTAGGCTTAGGCCGTTTTTGCATGGTCAGTTTTGATGCTCGCTCAAAGCTCTTTTTAAAAATGTGACTTTAAAAATGCCTTTTCACTGTCCCCATGCAAAAGGAGAAGTTTCACTCCCAACCCCACTCGCCTGCTTCTTTGTTCCTGTTTGCATAGTCATTAGCATATGCATAGCTAATGCGCCTCTGTTGTTCTGCATTATCCTTGAGGGGGATTCTTCTCGGGCAAACACCAAAGGTCTTGTTAAATGGGCTCTTTTGTAATGCGAAGCAGGTATGTGTGGGCTTCGCAGTCACTTGCGGAATGACGGTTCTGCGTGCAAAATTTAAAAAAATATGCGGGGCAATTCAGTCTGGAATGCGCTGCTAATTACCATGCAAAAATGGCCTTAGACAGTTAGGCAAGCCGCTTTCAGCCTGCAGTTGTCAGGATGCTAAGTTTCCTTAGCAAACTTATAGTTCAAGACTTGAACCTGCAACCTCCCCAAGTTCTTAACCACCATGCTATACCAACTTCACTATTGTTTCCTGCTTTGAGAATTCAAGAATATGAAAAGCAGATCTGAAATCTGAAAATTAGTAAATAAACGCAAGGCACTTAAATAGCAAATATTTGAATATTTTCATGTTAGAAATAGGCCATTACACTCGGCCTTTTCCCCCAATGGGGACCAAAAGCGGCTTACATTGTTCTCCTCCATTTTATTCTCACAACATCTCTGTGAGGTTGGTTAGGCTGAGCGTGTGTCCTATTAGCAGTCTGGTCTCTTGTGGGTAGGTTGCCAACATACTGGAGGGAAAAAAATGTCTTGCCCCTTTAACAGGGGCTTAATGGGATTTTATTTCAGGTGATGCTATTTTTCTCTGTTCAACTGCCCATCTCCACACATTCAGCCTCTGTTAAAGGGGCAAGACATTTTTTCTCCAGTTTTTTGGCAACCCCACTTATGGGATCAAAGAGTCACTGGCCCCTTCCAAAACCTGTTGTGCATTCTCTAGGGTGTAGGGAAGCCTGAGGATAACAATCTGCGGCTGCTAGGAAGGCGGGGCTAATGTAAGAATCTCCTTGTACCTGCAGAAGCCACGCCCACAAAGTGGGGCCCCTGCCTTCTCTGGGTCATATAAGAGAGTAGGAATAGGGCTGGCCGTGTTGCAAGTTCTTTTGTTTTCAATTGCTTGTTCCCAGAGATGGGTAACTTGAGTTCCTGGCCAGCTGCAAAGGCAGCTGATGAGGGGTAAGTCAGGGGTACCGGGGTGGGGGGCTTGCAGAAGGACCTGCCTGCCTCCCATGTTCCTTGGCGGGAGGTTCAGGCTGGCTCCTGCAGGCTGTGCGTTTGGTTTGCCCTAGGTGGGCTGAGTGCTAGAAGCTTGTTATATGGCTCTTCTGATTGGCAAATGTTGAAAGTGAGTGGTTGCTACGGGGGTGCCGTCGCGTGGACGCAGCCAGCGCCAGTTTCCCCACCAATGTGTCAGCCTCCGCCTGCTTTCATCAGCCCTCCAACTAAGCGGCATTCAGCACAGCGAGCCCCCAGAAGATGCTGCTTCAAACGGCTCCTCGCCCGCCCAGACAAACGCTTTCATCCCGTTTCGGATAACTGCCCTCTGGACGCTCTCCAGGTGGCGGCAGGCAGATGTCTTGTTAGGGCCCCTTGCTGTGGCTAATTGGCCATTAATTGGCTTTGATTGCCTTTAATCAGCTAGCAGGCTCTATTAGGCCCAGGAGAGCAGGTAATCCAGCAGTTTTGCAGAAAGCCAAGCGATTACTCTCACACAAGCATGAGTTCTTTGAGCAGCCAGAGAGTGTCTCTTGTGATCTCTGGAGCGCTCATGGTTTGCAATAAGCTTATTCCTAGGGGAGAGGAATCTACTGATAGGTTCGTTGTTTTATTGATTTGTTTATTTTGTTTATGCCTTATCTTCCCCTCCAGTGGCTTACATTATTCTCCTCTACTTTATCTTCTCAACAGACCTGTGAAGTAGGTTAGGCTGAGTATGTGTGACTGGCCCAAGGTCACCCAGCAATAGGGTTGCCAGCCTCCAGGGGGTGGCAGGAGATCTCCTGCTATTACAACTGATCTCCAGCTGATAGAGATCAGTTCACCTGGAGAAAACGGCCACTGGCAATTGGACTCTATGGCATTGAAGTCCCTCCCCTCCCCAAACCCCGCCCTCTTCAGGCTCCGTTCCAAAAACCTCCCGCCGGTGGCGAAGAGGGACCCGGCAACCCTACCCAGCAAGCATCCATGGCATGGGGATTCATACCGGGGTCTCCCAGATGCTAATATGACACTATAACCCAGGGGTGTCAAACTCATTTGTTATGCGGGCCAGATATGACATAAATGTCATTTGGTCGGGCTGGGCCAGGTGTACCAGCCCACAGTGGGCTCACTAGCCCAGATTGGAAGCGTTGGGGGGGGGGCTTACTCGTCTGGTGAGCCCACAGCAGCCTAGCCAGCCCATAGCGGGAGTGAAGGGGGTATAGGGTTGCCAGGTCTCTCTTTGCAACCAGTGGGAGGTTTTGGGGGCAGAGCCTGAGGAGGGTGGGGTCTGGGGAGGGACTTCTAATGCCAGAGAGTCCAATTGCCAAAGCGGCAATTTCTCCAGGTGAACTGATCTCTATCAGCTGGAAATCAGTTGTAACAGCAGGAGATTGCCAGCTAGTACCTGGTGGTTGGCAACCCTAGGGGGGTAGCTGCCTCGGCTGACGAGCTCACAGTGGGCTCCCCAGTCCAGATCATGGTGGTCCGAGCTGGCAAGTGGCATGGATCAGATAGCCCTCGCAGTGGAGGTGGCTGCCTTGGCTCACGGGCCGGATAACAGCGCTCAAAGGGCTGGATCCAGCTGCAGGACACTAGGGTTGCCAATCTCCAGGTACTAGCTTAGGGTTGCCAACCTCCAAGTATTAGCAGATCTCTTGCTATTACAACTGATCTCCAGCCGATAGAGTTCATGTGGAGAAAATGGCCGCTTTGGCAATTAGACTTTATGGCTTTGACGTCCCTCCCCTCTCCAAACCCCGCCTTCCTCAGGCTCCATCCTCAAAATTTCTGGGTATTTCACAACCCAGAGTGGGCAACCCTATTTGACATCCTTGCTCTAACCGCTACACAACACTGCTCTCATAAAGTAAAAGGGTGCCCACACCAGTGTAGGAGCAAAGGCCCTTCTGCGTCCCCAGTGAGGAATTTTTGGCCAGTAGGGCTGCTATGAGGAAGAGCAGAACCTCCTCTTCTGCTAGATTGGTGGCATTTCCCACTGTGGCAATAGATCCAAAACTTCTTGCTTCCTCCAGGTATTGATCTGGAGGGTGCAAAGAAAGCGCTGCCTCTTGATCTGTCGCTCTCCCTTTCCTTGCAGTGGTTCATTCCTTGAGGGGCCTGTGACCCAGCTGCAACTCCAGGATCTTCTACCTGTGTTCTACGAGGATGGGGACCAGCGAGGGAGGCCAGTGATCTTGGGCACCGGAGGCTTTGGCACCGTTGAGCTGGTAAGGCCTTGCCGGGGGCGGGGGGAAGGGGCATGGCATGCAGTGCATGGTTGCATCCCTTCCGGGCTCCTGATGTCCCTTTCCATTTCACCTGTCTCGTAGGGTTGCCAACTTCCAGGTGGTGGCTGGAGTTCTCCCGCTATTACAACTGATCTCCAGGCGACAGAGATCAGTTCACCTGGACAAAATGGCCGCTTTGGAAGGTGGACTCTGTGTAGGGTTGTCAGGTCCCGCCTCTCCATTGGCAGGAGGTTTTTGGGGGGGCAGAGGTGGGGCGATTGCACCCGCTCGATGAGATTACTTCATTTCCAGGTTTACCCCCAGAAGTGCTGCATTGCTGCAGCTGCTTTAGCATTCAAACCCCCAAAATGCTGGCGGGGGTTTGAGTGCCAAAGTGGTCGTGGTGATGTGCTGCTTTTGGGGACAAACCCAGAAGTGACATAATTGTGTTGTGTGCGTGCATTCCCTGCTCCTGAGTAGCCCAGTGGATTGGCGGGCAATTGCCCGCCAAAACCACTCACCTGGCAACCCTAACATTTTGACTTGATGCCCCATTGAAGTCCCCCCCTCTCCAAAGCCTGCCCTGCTCAAGCTCCACCCCTAAAAACTCCAGGTATTTTCCCTCCCGGATCTTGCAACCCTACTCGTCTCCCATGTGCCTAAGCAGGCCCACCAGAACTACTGACTGGAGTCCCTTTGGGTTAGCATTAGTCCTGCCTCTTGGTTTCCCCATGAAGAAGGCAGTGATTTAAAATCCCAAGAGGGGGTTGCCTGACATATTAGCACTTCACTCGGGAGGTGGTAAGCTCTCCTTCCCTGGAGGTTTTTAAGAATCAGCAATGCTGATTTTATGACCTTAAGCAGATGATAAGAAGGAGGGCACCTTGGCCCTCTTCTGGGCATGAAGTAGGGGTCCCTGGGTGTGTGTATGGGGGAGGTAGTTGTGAATTTCCTGCATTGTGCAGGGGGTTGGACTAGATGACCCTGGTGGTCCCTTCCAACTCTAGAATTCTATGATTATATTCTGTGATTCTATAACCAATTGGATTATAAACAAAAGGGTTTTAAGAAGTCCTAGGATACTGGCTGTAGTGATAAGTCCTGCATTAGGCAAGTGAAATGACCATGTGATGTGTCCTTCACTGGTGTTGCAAAAAAACAAAACTCTCCTATCTTGACTGTGGATTGCTCCAAACCGCTGTTTATTGACCACAGCTGAGTTATATTTAATTGTATTTACTTTATACTCTGCCTTTTTCCCCAATGGGGACCCAAAACGGCTTACATTGTTCTCCTTTCCTCCATTTTATTCTCACAACATCCCTGTGAGGTAGGTTAAACTGAGAGTGTGTGACAGTCCCAATTCCACCCAGTGTATTTGAATGTCTTGGACTGCTGAATTCTGGGTAATGAAGGCCAGCTTGGCACACCTGCTCCTAGTGCCCATGGTTACTGTTACCTGAAAGTGCAAGTTACCACCGGCGCAAAGCCCCGCACCAGCATCCCGGGGAAGTGTTCCCAGGGCATGCCCGGGGGGTGGGGAGCTGCCTGTAGGCAGCTTCCTGACCCCTTTCAGGCCAGGAACACCGCCTCCAGAACAGTGTTGCTGCACCAGGTTTTTGCTGGCGCAGCTGTTTTCAATGGGGCAAAATGCCTCATTTTCACACAAAAAAAATATTAAGGCTTTTTAAAGCTTTTTGGCGGCCGGGAAACAGCTTTGGAGGCGCCGCAGCCACGCTGTCCCCGGTCGCCAAAGGCTCAGGAATGGACTGTCAGTTCCGCCTACCCATCCCAAGGCGAAGTGGAGCACGAATTTCCTGCTCTGGCTGGGCTGACCCCCTCTGATGGCCTTCCCTGTATCTTGGCAGCCAGGTGCTTACAGGTTAAGGCTCCACAGGGGATCTCCCCATCTGTTGGCATGTGTACCTGCCTGGGCATGGCAGTCATGGCTGCAAGTATTCTTCCCGGGTGACCTGGTCATCTCTTCTTGACTTGTCCTCCAAGGGCCAGGTCTCTGACTATGCTGCTACCAACCAGGTCAGGAAATGCTTGGGCTTGCAAATGACTCTCTGCAGATGGCCTCTTTGTGCCATGTTTCTTTCCCCTCCCTGCCCAGGTTCGATACACAAATGAGGGCGAGGACCATTTCTTTGCTCTCAAGCGCCTGCGCAAGGACCACATTGTGCAGAAGCGCCAGCAGGAGCATGTTCTGATGGAGAAGAAGGTGCTACAGGAGAGCCACTGTCCCTTCATTGTCAGGTGGGGAACTCAGTGGGGCAAAGGAGGAAGGGGTGGGGCGGTTGGCCCTCTTACACTTCCCAGCTTCAAAGAGTAAGCAGTCCCTTGGATCATACTGAGGTTGGTTTTATGGTCTAACTAAACATTTTCCCTGGGTATGTCCCAGGGTCAGGTCGAGTGATGTGCTTTGCGGCACTCTACTTCCTAGGTGCACATGGGTTCAGATTGGGTCTGTGGTGCACAGGCTTAGATCTCACCCCGTACCGCTTTCCTGACTTGAAATGGGAGATGCTAGGGTTGCCAACTCTAGCTTGTTAAATTTCTGGAGATTTGGTGGCCGTGCCAAGGGAAAGCTGAGTTCGGAATGGGGATATGATAGCTTAGAGTCAGCTTCCCTGAAGTCTCCATTTTCTCCAGGGGGAAACTTCAGACCCCACCTGGACGTTGGCAATTCCAGGAGACCCTGTGTGTTCCATTTGGGAAACATAATTTGCAGGTCATCAATATACATGAAACACCCACAGGGCCAACAGCAGCTCCCCAGGGCTGTTTCAGGTCGGGGAACTAGCGCAGATGGGAGGTGAAAGACCTTTCCCCTGCATGTCATGTGCTGACCCAAATCAGGCCTGTTGATACCTGAGAAATGCAGAACTCCAGAATTCACCTCTCTCGACCTGGCCCTGTGTCAATCAGAATCCAAACTTCCGATTTGAGCTCCCAGCATAAGAACATAAGAAAGGCCCTGCTGGATCAGACCCAGGCCCATCAAGCCCAGCAGTCTGTTCACACAGTGGCCAACCAGGTGCCTCTAGGAAGCCCACAAACAAGACGAGTGCAGCAGCATTGTCCTGCCTGTGCTCCACAGCACCTAATATAATCAGAATGCTCCTCTGATCCTGGAGAGAATAGGTATGCATCATGACGAGTATCCATTTTTGCTAGCATGTACTACATGTACTCAGTCACACAGCTGTTTCCTTTGGGATGTGTGCATACACTCTGGAAGCATTTGACGTGAAGGGTGATCTGGAATCCGGACTTACGGATGGTTCTGGTTGGGTGTGAGGGGGCCAACCACTTGAATCTGTGGGGAAGGAGTTGTGCCTTCATCTTGGTGGGGATCCTGAGAAGCCCCTACCCACCCAGGCTAATTTACTGCATCCTCTCCCCCCCACCCGCCTTTCCAGGTTATATGGGACCTTCCGTGACAGCCGCCATGTCTACCTGCTGCTGGAGTTCTGCCAAGGCGGCGAGCTGTGGGCCAAGCTGCGTGAAGCGTATGGAGAGGCAACTGGGATGGGGGGGATCGTGGGGCAAAAATAGCAGTGGGGGTGGTCTGTGTGTAAGGTTGCCAGCTTCGGGTTGGAAAATATCTGGAGATTTTGCGAGTGGAATCCGAGGAGGGCAGGGTTTGGGGAGGGGAGGGGAAGGGTTTCAGTGGAGCATAATGCCTAGGGTTGCCAACCTCCAGTTACTAGCTGGAGATCTCCCACTATTACAATTGATCTCCAGCCAAAAGAGATTAGTTCCCCTGGAGAAAATGGCCGCTTTGGCAATTGGACTCTGTGGCATTGAAGTCCCTCCCCTCCCCAAACCCTGCCCTCCTCAGGGTCCGCCCCCAAAACCTCCCACCGATGGCAAAATAGGCAACCCTAATAATGCCATAGAGTCCACCTTCCAAAGCAGCCATTTTCTCCAGGGGAACTGATCTCTGTCGCCTGGAGATCAGTTGTAATAGCAGGAGATCTCCAGCCACCACCTGGAGGTTATGCTAAGAGACGTGTGCTGTTATTAAACTGAGCAAACCGAAAAAATAATATAATAGACACAAGCCACAAACAAGTGATCTAAACATAAGCCTAGACTCTTTCACTATTATGGCATGTATTATAACTCATACATAAAGAATATCAAGCAAAGAGTAAGTCATTCAGTATTATAGCAGTCAATATATCACATACATAAAGAATAGCAAGCATGGAAAATCATATACAAGGATCTTAAAATGCCTCCACAAATGAATGCTGAAACGATCCTCCAAAGTGGGATCAAATGGTACGTGTCCCATACAATGCTGTACCATTTTTTTCGGTTTGCTCACCACCTGGAGGTTGGCAACCCTATCTCTGTGTGAGGAAGAAGCCTGAAGAGAGGGAAGGGGAAGGTGGCTGCATCCTCTGAAGCTCTGGGCAAAAAGCAGGGCAGCGGGACTAGCGTCACCTTCAGGCCCATTGATAACCCCCCCCCCCGCGAACAGGAAGGCCAAACTCCCTTTAAACCAAGCTCTATTTATATTTTTATCCTGCCCGCTCCAAAGAATTGTTCTACCTTCCATTCCACCCTTGCGACAGCCTTGTGAGGTAGGTTAGGCTGAGAGCATCCCTGAACCAGGGTCATACCAGTGAGCTTCTGTGGTACGGTGGAGACTTGAATCTGGGTCTCCCAGAGCCTTTTCTGGCACTTTAAGCACTGAGCCATGCCAAGCAGGAGGGTCCCTTGCCCCCTTTAAGGATAATGAGAATGTTAATGACGTCCTTCTTCTTTTTTTAATTCTTTTTTTATTGCATTGGAAGTCATTTTACATCTCCATACCTTTATAATTACAATTTACACTTTCCTTCTTCCAATACAAATTTTCCCCCTTTCCCCCCCCCCCCCACGGACCAGTCCATAATTTCATATTTTCAGCCATGAGCATAGCCTTTTTAGTTTTACTAAAGTCTCTTCGTTGGCTTCTCCACTTTTCACCCAATTAATGTATGGGTTCCACTTAGTCTTCAACTTAATGACTTCCTTCTAAAACAAAAGTGTATATATGTAATCCACCTGAAGCATCAGAAAGATGGTCTATAAATAAAGAAAATAACTGTGGGTGGCTATTCATACTCCTCACGTCCTTGAGGCCGCTTCTGCTCCTGAAAAACATTCCTGTGGATCTGGCGGGGGAAAGGGATTAAGCTATTACTACATCTATTATTGGAAGTCTGAGTCTTGCTTATTAACCACCGATTATCTCTCCAGCCGCTACTTCTCGGAGCCTGTGGCCGTCTTCTGCTCTGCCTGCGTCGTTGAGGCCTTAGACTACCTGCACAACCAGGGCATTGTCTACCGCGACCTGAAACCTGAGAACTTGATGTTGGATGCAAAGGGCTATGTGAAGCTGGTAAAGGCACAGGGTGGGGTGGAAGCGCTTGGCCCTGGGGCCCAGGCCCCCTTGGAAAACACCCTGTACATCTACGTTGGAAGACCTGCTCCTGTGAGGGTGGATGAACTATAAACGGTGGCAAGGGAGAATGTATTCAGAATAAATATTTTAAATGACGGGCATGGGAAAGAGGCTTTGGACCTTGCACAGGGTTGCCAGCCTCTAGGTAGTAGCTGGAGATCTGCTGCTATCACAACTGATCTACAGCTGATAGAAATCAGTTCACCTGGGGAAAATGGCCGCTTTGGCAATTGGGCTTTATGGCATTGAAGCCTCTCCCCTCTCCAAACCCCACCCTCCTTAGGCTACCCCCCAAAAATCTCCAGGTATTTCACAACCCAAAGCTGGCAACCCTAACCTCGCACCCGTTTCCAGTAAAGTCTTGCTGGAGTAAAGTGCCTCTGTAAAAGAGCGCTGCTAGGGGTTGGGGCTGGACGCAGGTTATGATTACCTGGGTACAACAGCACTCGGCCCCATGTTGGTGGGGGCAGAGAGCAGATCACATGAAGCTGCCTTCTACTAAATCAGGCCCTTGGTCCATCAAAGTCAGTATTGTCTACTCAGACTGGCAGCAGCTCTCCAGGGTCTCAGGTAGAGGCCTTTCACATCACCTACTTGCCTAGTCCCTTTAACTGGAGATGCTGGGACCTTCTGCATGCCAAGCAGATGCTCTACCACTTAGCCACGGCCCTTCCCCTACAAACAAAATGGTGGGGGTGGGGGGGTCAGGTGGAGACTACATGCCTGTTGAACTCTTTCTAATGCTCCCCATTCCTCTTTCTTTGCAGGTGGACTTTGGCTTTGCCAAAACTCTGAAGCCTGGCGAGAAGACCTACTCCTTCTGTGGGACTCCCGAGTACTTGGCGCCTGAGATCCTGCGCCACGAAGGGCATGACTATGCTGTGGACTTTTGGATGCTTGGGGTGCTCATCTTTGAAATGATTGTGGGACGGTGAGGCTCTTCTCCCCCCGCCCCCCAGAATTGGAGTGGGTTCCTTTCTGAACTGCAGATTTTCTCCCCTTCCCTCTGCATTGCTGATGCTGAGAAATATTAGGAAGAACTTTCTGACAGTCAGAGTGGTTCCTCAGTGGAACAGGCTTCCTCAGGAGGTGGTGAGCTCTCCTCCCTTGGAAGTTTTTAAGCAGAGGCTAGATGGCCATCAGTCAGCAATCCTGATTCTGTGAACTTAGGCAGATCATGAAAGAGAGGGCAGGAATGTTTGTGTCAATGTTTGGCTCTCATGGCCCTTTCTTGCATGCCCAGGGTAGTGCCGATTGCCATTTTGGGGTCAGGAAGCAATTTTCCTCCAAGCCAGATTGGCCAGGGATCCTGGAGGTTTTTTTTTTTTTTTTGCCATCTTTTGGGCATGGAGTAGGGGTCACTGGGAGTATGGGGGAGGTAGTTGTGAATTTCCTGCATCGTGCAGGGGGTTGGACTAGATGACCCTGGTGGTCCCTTCCAGCTCTATGATTCTATGAATGAAGCACTGCAGGCACCAGAGAAACAAAGCCCCCTGTGCATGTGAAGGGTACAGTAGGACCATCAGCTGGCTCTAGCCAAAGCCTCATGTGCCCTTTGCCTGGATCCCTGAGGCTGGAGGGCTGACTCTGTCCCCAGTGAAGCTCACGGTGGTCCCTGTGGCTGAGGGCTCTTACTCCAGCTACGCTGTGCTGCAACTCAAAGGCAGCATTAAGATGGAAACACATTCCTGCACACGCTGAGCAGCTTGCTAGGTTCATGGGAGGGGAGATGGTGGGTGGGAGCGGAGCCTATAATAGCTGCACTTCTGGAGGAGATTGTTTTACCCCCTCCTGTGATGGAAACTTCAGAGTCCTTCCAGCCAATGCCAAACAAGAAGGGTGGGTTTGAGCCGGTCAGGCTGCCCACGGTCGGTCAGCACTAATCCTCCCCTCCCCTCCGTATTTTCCCACAGACCCCCGTTCCACAGTCCTGAGCCTCAAAAGACTTACAGCAAGATCCTGGACGGAGTCTTCTCTTTCCCTGTGTTTGTGAGTGATGCTGCCTGCTCCCTCGTGGCCAAGCTTTGCAGGTGCCTCTCCCCACTGCTACCTGCTCTCCAGGGCTGCAAGGGGATACGGGTGGAACAGATCTGGCCTGGGCAGGGAGGAGCTGGTCAAATGTATGCAACACAGAGGTTCATTCACACAAAGGCCATTTATGCTTGGCAATTAGCAGCGCATTCCAGGCTGAATTGCCCTTGCACACACACACACACACACACACACACACACACACACACATATATATACATATATACATATACTGAACCCTCATTTAGGAAGTGACTGCAACCTGCTTCGCATTTCTTAAGAGCCCCTTTAACGTGACCTTTTGTGTTTGCTCTGCCCCTGCCTCAAAGAATCCCCTCAAGGAAGCATGCAAAATCACAGCCGCGCGTTAGCTATGCAAACAGCGGTTGCTAATGGAAGGAACTAAGGAGTAGGCGAGTGGGGGGGTGGTGGAATTTCTCCTTTTGCTTCGGGACCATAAAAAAGTGACCCTGCATCAATGGCCAAAGCAAACTTGGTGCCATGAGAATGGGCAGTATTGCATGGAGGTATAGGGCAGGAATGTGTTTACCACACCCTGCTTAGATTGCTGCAGTTCAGATGCATAACTGAAGTCATCTAAAGCAGGTGAAAAAGTATATACAGGTTTATATCCCTTATCCGGATATCCGTACTGATCCAAAAACCAGACTTTTTGAGCCGGCATGCACACATTACTCACAGGCCTTCAGCATTTTGCTTTCTGATGGTTCAATGTACACAAAATTATTTAAAATATTGTTTAAAATTACATTCAGGCTATGTGTATAAAGTGTACATAAGACCTACATAAAACATAAATCAATTTTGTGTTTAGACTTGGGTCCCATCCCCAAGATATCTCATTATGTATATGCAAATCTTCCAAAATATGCAAATATTTGAAATACAGACCACAAGTAGTCGCGATAAAGGATCCTCCTGTATTTCAGAGCTCCAGGAAAGGTGAACAAACTGACCTTCCTTCCTCCCCCATTTGGCAGGAGCACTATCGCATCGAGGTAGAGGGCAGGAATGTGTTTGCCACATCCCGCCTAGATTGCTGCAGCTCAGATGCCTGACCGAAGTCACCTAAAGCAGGCGAAACAGTATATTTCAGAGCTCCAGGAAAGGTGTACACACTGACCTTCCTTCCTCCCCTGTTTGGCAGGCGTCGACCAGGGCAGCGGTTGGGGAGTACCAGCAACGGGATCCGGGCAGTTCGGAAGCACAGGTATGCCTGCTGGGCCAGACACTCTCTGCCAGGAACAGGGCTGGTGGTGGCAAAGGGTTTCCAATTCCCTCCTTATGCAGGAAGCTGCTAAGGTTTCGCACGCTATCAGCTATTGTATGCGAGCGATCTTATTAAGAGCCCTTGCGCTACATGGGGTGAACCAGCTCCAGTGGTTAAAGCTTTTCTGAAAATTGCTTTCTTTACTTGAATGAACATTTTCCAGCACATGATTTATACTCGTGGGGGCGTAGCTGGCTCTTTGCTTTGCAAGCGCTAACCTCTCATTTACGCTTACAACAGGGGACATGTGGTTAGCTTAGGTCAGGAGAGTGTTAATATGTGGAAGAGCATAAGAACTACTGGGTAGATCAGGCCAATCGTTCATCTTGTCCAGCAATCAAACCTTGAGCTTTTCAGATGGGTTTAAGGTGGGGGGTGTAGTGAGTTCTAGAACTTGGGGTCTTGTAGGCCACGTAACGCAACCCCCTGATAAAGACATAAGCTGGGGACCCACAAGGAACTTGCGGGGAGGGGAAATGTCATTCCCTTTTGCACTTTCCCTGCTTGCTTTCTCTATGACTCCTTGTGCTCCCCCCCCCACTCTTTTCCCACATCACTCAACCTCCCAGTCTTTTCCTTCAGTCTATTTCCCTCTCTTGCTCCCCCCATCTATTGTCAGGTGCCAGTAGGGGTTGCCATAGCAACCCAAAAATGCTGTCCAAAGTTTGCACAAGCACTGTTGTCACTGGGAAAAGATACTATTCCATGGGGGTGGGTTTAGGTAAAGGTAGTCCCCTGTGCAAGCACCGGGGTCATTCCTCAACCATGGGGTGACATCACATCCCAACATTTACTAGGCAGACAATATTTATGGGGTGGTTTGCCAGTGCCTTCCCCAGTCGTCTACAGTTTACCCCCAGCAAGCTGGGTACTCATTTTACCGACCTCAGAAGGACAGAAGGCTGAGTCAACCTTGAGCCGGCTACCTGAAACCGACTTGTCGGGACAGAACTAAGGTCATGAGCACAGCTTTTGACTGCAGTACTGCAGCTTACCACTCTGCGCCATGGGAGGTTTAAGCCTTCATTTTTCCAAGTTTCTCCATAAACTTGGGGGAGGCCCCAAGGTTTGCTTACACATCTGCACTAGTTCTCAGTGGACTACTGTGGCCTTCTCAACCTGCACACGGATTGTGCTTGGGAATTCATACTATGCCTCATTGAAGCTGGTGGATAGTTTGCAGGAAAGGAAGATATGCTCAATTAGTAAATAAAGGGGGGGGTCAGGCTGTGGCTGGGTGGTAAAGCACCTGCTTTGCATACAAAAGAACTTGCATTTGGTCCATTGCATCTGCAGTTAAGTCTTGGATAGCAAGCCCTGGGTCAAAAAAAACCTTCTTTACCAGAGACTTCAGAGAGCTCCTCCTAATCAGGCTAGACAACACTGAGTCAGGTGGGCAGATCTGCTTCTGTAGAAGGTTAACTTCATATGTTCAATGCTCATATTTAAGGTTGCATAAGAGAAGGAGCCCAAGAGCTGATTGCTGGAAATTCAGGCTGGCTGCGGTCTTGTTGGGGATGGAGGTCCGAGAACTGTTGCTCTGGGAAACGTACAGCAGGACTCCTTAAGGAGTTTGGGCTAGCATCAAGATTTGGGGCAATGTTTGATCTCCTGGCTTATGTGCGTCTCCCCTCTCACGTCTTGCCTCCTTACCCATAGATGGTTTAGCTCCATCTCCTGGAAGAAACTGGCACTGCGTCAGCTCGAGGCCCCCACCATGGCAATGCTTAAGCAGGTATGAGTGGTTTGGTGCGGAGGCTGTACGCGGAAGACACGGAAGGGTTCCTTTGCTGCCGATAGCAGAGAGAACTGGGGTGGGTGGGAACACAGCCCCAGAAAGGAACTGGTCCCAGTTAGTGAAGCTGCCGCTCTCTGGCCTTCGCTACTGTGCCAGGTACTAATTAAAACACTGGAGAGGCAGATGACTGCAACTTCATGGGAAGCAGAGCATCCCACAAGGATGTGCTGAGAAATGACTGAACAGCCAGCAATTCCTGCCAAATGGCCATGGGAATAGGCAGGCTCTCCAAACTGCTACAGGAATCCATTGGAACTGTTTTTTCTAACATAGCGGTTCCTCAGGGGAACAGGCTTCCTCAGGAGGTGGTGAGCGCTCCTTCCCTGGAGGTTTTTAAGAAGAGGTTAGATGGCCATCTGTCAGCAATGCTGATTCTATGACCTTAAGCAGATGGTGAGAGGGAGGGCAACTTGGCCATCCTCTGGGCATGGAGTAGAGGTCACTTCAATCCCACAGAGTCCAATTGCCAAAGTTGCCATTTTCTCCAGGGGAACTGATTTCTATCGCCTGGAGATCAGTTGTAATAGCTGGAGATCGCCAGCCGCCACCTGGAGGTTGGTAACTTTCAGCAAACTAAAATTATATTCATAAAAGTCCTCAGGCTAGAAGTGGGCTGTGAATAACTAACAAAGATGGAATCTCCTCAGTTAAAAGCATAGGTTTTGTTAAAAACTTTCTACCTAGTGCCTAAACAACAGTAAGGGGTTGCCAGAAGGCCTGGAGAAAAATGTTCTGTCCTTTTAAGAGAGGCTTAATGGGATATTACTTACCAGGTGCGACGGGAAGGGGGTGGGATAGAAATGAAATAAATAACTTCCATGTCATTGACCTTCACGTCCTAAAAAAGCTTCCGCTGCCTATTTCCACACATCACACCACTGCTGAAGGAGCAGGATATTCCTTCAGGCCTGTTGGCAATCCTAGACTCAAGGGGGGGGGGATGTTCCAAAGGGGAGGGGCCACCTCTGAGAGAGCTGGCTCTCACCCCTGGGGTTTGTGAGGACAATCTTACTTGATGGGCTGATCTGCACAGGAGAAGGGGGTCCTTCATTTCTTGGTAGTGGACAGTGTCGTCAAGTCACAGCTGGCTTATAGCGACCCCTTGGGGTTTTCAAGGCAAGAGATGTTCAGAGGTCTTCCATTGCCTGCCCCCGTGCAGCAATCCTGGGGGTTCCTTGGCGGTCTCCTGTCCAAGTTGGCAGGGCCAACCCTGCTTAGCTTCTGAGAGCTGACAAGATCGGGCTAGCCCGGGCCATCCAGCTCAGGGCATTTCTTACAGTGTAGAATCACACCATTCCAACGCTTTAATGGCAAAGGTACTTTGGGGGACATCTTCCTTTATTTTTACCCCCTTCCTTCTCCCTACCCCCCTCCATGGCTCAGGTGCTGTCCCATCTACTCCCTGCGTTTTCTCCCCCCCCCCCCCTCCAGGGCTACCCCTACATCAACTTCCGGCGGTATTCTGCTTCGGGGCAGGTGCCCGAAGAGGAGTTTTCCGGCTGGGACGAAGACTTCTGAGCTCCTGGAAGTGATGGACAAAAGGCCTGTCTGGAGGCTACCCCCCACCCCATGGCCTGGATAGGAACTTGGAAAATAGAGCTTACTGGAGTAACCCCAGCAGCCCCCCCCTCCTCCCCCCTCCCCCCGTGGTGGTGATGCTGCTGCTGCTGCTCCCAGGGAGACGGCTGCCCTTGGCTGCCTCCCGGTTGTGCCCGTCCTCTCTCCCTGTCCTTCCCCGTCTCCCTCTGCCTTCTCTGTGAGACTGTGGCAGTGGGTGAAGTCACTGTGAGAGGGGCAGGTCCTTCTGCTTTTTGTGCTGCTCAGTGTGCAGAATAAAGAGTTTTACGAAACTGGGGTGGTCTCGGTTGCTTCGTGCCTGGATCCCAGATGGCTGGCAGTAGGCAGCAGAATGCCCGAACTTTCCCTGCAGGGGGCCCAGGGAGGCTTTGGAGGTCTCCTCAGAGCCTGTTTTGTGTTGGTCTTGTAAGTGGTGTGTGCTGCAGGCATAATTAGAACATAAGGAAAGCCATGCTGGATCAGACCAAGACTCATCAAGTCCAGCAGTCTGTTCACATAGTGGCCAACCATGTGCCTCTGGGAAGCCCACAAACAAGACGACTGCAGGAGCATTATCCTGCCTGTGTTCCAAAGCACCTAATATAATGGACATGCTCCTCTGACACTGGAGAGAATAGGTACGCATCATGACTAGTACCCATTTTAACTAGAAGCCATGAATAGCCCTCTCCTCCATGGACATGTCCACTCCCCTCTTAAAGCCTTCCAAGTTGGCAGGCATTGCCACAATTTAACTATGTGTTGTGGAAGACGGGGCGGGGGGTGGACTTGGGTCAGTATGGGAAGACTTGGTCCCATACCTTTCCTTGGTATGGGAGTTCTTTGCTTCCCCGCCACCCCCCCAGCATCATAGGACCATTCCCCCCTTCAAAAATGGTCTTGAGTTAGCACACCACTGCAATAGGGGAATGGGCAGGATTGCCTATAAGAAGAATGGTTTGTTTTTATATCCCATTTTTCTCTCCCTTTAAGGAGTCTCAAAGTGGCTTACAATCCCCCTCCCCACACTACAACAGACACCTTGTGAGGTGGGTGGGGTTGAGAGAGTTTGGAGAGAACTGTGACTGGCCCAAGGTCACCCAGCAGGCTTCATGTGGAGGAGTGGGGAATCAAACCCAGTTCTCCAGATTAGAACCCACCACTCTTAACCACTACGCCACGCTGGCCCTTGCATTATGGCTCCTTCCACACAGCAAGGATTCTCTGTTGTGTGTCCATTGCCACTTCAAGCACAGAGGCATTTGCTTTGCTTGCCATTGGAGCATTTGCAAGGGACTTCTTTGCACACTTTCTTCCATCGGCTGCCTTTCCCCCTGTAGTAACATCTCAGGGCTTGTTGCCAGCCCCCCTTTAATTGGCACACCCCTCCCTCCCAGCCTGAACGTATGTACTGTATGTGTAACAACGTGAGGAAGTCCCATGAGACACACAAAGGACATGTTTTGTGTCTCACAGAGAATCTTGCAATCACTGGCCATTAACGCACTTCAGACATTCTGCCCTGGGACAGTCTGGAACCTCTGATTCGAATCTTCCCATTGTCCCCACATTTCCTGCTGAATACATGACTCAGCTTCGTGTCTCCAGTTTTGTAATCCTGAATTATAGTTCAATCAAAAACTTCTCACTCTGTCGCCCTTCCCCAGTGCCATTTACTCCTATAGTTTTCTCCTGATAAGTTGTCCAACTCTCAGATATTCCTTTATCCTCTGCCATAACTAGCCTGGTTTCCTGAAAAGCACCCATTTTATGTTATGGGCCAAAAACAGTATAACTAGCCTGGCTTTAGAGCCAGTAATTGAGTCTGACATGGGTTAACGCAGGAGGCTGGAGTTGGTTCCCAGTTCCTTTTAAATTGTCCTCAATGTCATTCAGAAACTAGGAAATGTGAATAAGGAACTGGGAATGAACTGGGAACCAACTTCGGCCTCCTGGTTAACACATGGACTGCAAGCCAGGCTCCCAACATACTAGATCCCTCCTTCTTCCATCTGATTTCTTTGCAGACCAGGCCAGGTATACCTTCACTCCCTTCATTTTCTCCCTTTATTTTCTGACCCACATTGCACACCACAGAAAACTGGTATTTTGCTTCTCTCTGCTATTTAGGCCTCACATTTGCAAAACTGGACACCTCTGTCACAACAGTTCACTTCTCTGTCCCATTTCCCTACATTTACACCTTTAGTTTATAGAGTAACTCTTGCTCCAAACTGGAGTAGCTCTGATTCATTTTCGTTGTTGCTGTTATATTGTTAGTTAGGAATGTGTTATTTGTCTGTGCTTTGATTTAGTACTGCTAGTATTTAGTTAGGATAATTCTCCTTCCCCCAACTATTAAATTCCTCAATAATCTCTATATTCCTTTTTGAATATTTAAATCAGGTCTCTTGTCATCTTTTCCCTACTAAAACATGCTATTCACAGTCACCCCTTTAGGTAAAAGAGCCTGATTTTGGGTTCCCTGCCCAAACATGCAAACTATCCCCCCTGGTTAATCTGAATGTATGTTCAAGTATTTCTGGGGGTGTGGTAACAGGCTCTTTTACAAAACAAATGGTACCCCTATTTATCCGAAAGGAAGACTAGGTTTTTCCCAGGAGCTGTGACAAGACAAATGGGGAAAGGGGGTAATCTTACACTTGCATGCAAGTTGCAGGTATGTACAATAATTTTTTGCATATAATCTCCTTTAGGGGTTATTTAGGGGCATCTTCCTTTCAGGTGCATTCAGTAATTGTTATAGCAATTGTTTATTTCCAGAAAAAGCCATCTGGCAGGGAAAATGGTAACTGTGAAGGGCTGAAAAATGCCACCTTCTGAGCCAGATGGTTTGCTCACTTGCTTGGACTGCATTCTTTCAGGAAAGGTTGTAGTAAAGCAAGTTTGGAGCAGAGCATTGCAAGGGTGGGGAATACCTGGAAAATGAGTGACATTGCATAGATGCTTCCCAAAACCAGTACCCAAGTAGGAAGCAAAAGCAGGGAGGAAAGTCCAGGCAGACACAGCCAATAGTGTAGCTCGGCTCCATAATGTGCTGAGGGAAAAAACCCACAAAATAGCACTAGGTGAAGGAATGGAATGGTAACTGGAAATGATAGCATGTCCATGTGTTTAAAGCACTTACATGATCTTGTAATTGTCACAACAATCCTTTAAGGTAGGCTGATATCATCCCCATATGGCAGATCGAGGTGGGAGGCATCGAGAGGCTTGTCCAAAGGCCTCCTTGCTGCACTAGGGGCAGAGGCGGAACGGGCAGCTTCGTCTCTTAGCCATGATGCTCTTCACACGTTGGGGGACGGTGCCTAGAACAAGGCATTTCTCATGTGCGCTCTCCACCTGTTTTTGCACGTGGAATATTGACACCCACCGTGGGAGCTGAGTGCAGTTAGGCACAGCTTCAAAGGGAAACACTTCAAAATCTTTAAAAAGATGTTGCCTGGGATCAAACAACACCCGGAAACATCTTCTGCTTCCAAGAGGACGAGAGTGCTTCAGCCTCAAGGGTGCTTATCAACTCCGTTTGACTCGTTTCCAAGGTAAACTAAGATTAATAAAAGCTCTCCTTGAAGCAGCTGTCAGATTCCTAAAGGAAAACCTCCCCCCACCACACACACACACACACCATTTTATTGCTGGTAGGCTCCACGTCCCCTTTCTCCAGAGTTTCCAACTAATGCTGGAACTGCCTTGTACACGGCTTGCTGGCTGTCTTGTTCTCATAACCTGTTCTAAGTAGGTCATTGTTGGCACCAGCCCACCTTTGAGGTCCTATTTCTGCCATGCTCTCCTCTACTACTAGGCTTGCCAACCTTAAGGTGGGACCTGGAGATCTCCTGGAATTACATCTGATCTCCAGACGACAGAGATCAGTTGACCTGGGGAAATAGGGTTGCCAACCGCCAGGTGCTACCTGGGGATCTGCTATTACAATTGATCTCCAGCCGATAGAGATCAGTTTACCTGAAGAAAATGGCCGCTTTGGCAATTGGACTCTATGGCATTGAAGTCCCTCCCCTCCCCAAACCCCACCCTCCTCCGACTCTGCCTCAAAAACCTCCCGCCGGGGGCAAAGAGGGACCTGGCAACCCTATGGGGAAAACAGCTGCTTTGGAGGGTGGACTCTATGGCATTATATCCTGCTGAGGTCCCTCCTCAGGCTCAACCCCCCCCAATCTCTAGGAATTTCCCAACCCAGAGCTGACAGCCCTATCTACCACCCTTCCCCTCCACATCTGTCCCTGAAAGGAACAACAACGGTGGTAGTTACCATTCAGCGTCTACCAATTCCCATCCCTCGACCTTCAAAACACCCCCCTTAATGTTGAATTACCCCCCACACACACACCTCAAAATGTTTATGGCGAACCAAGGTGCCTGGGTCACCTTCCTCTGCCCCATCTTTCTCCTTGATGACCCACCCATTGTTTGGGGCATTTCCTCCGCTTGCTTTCTGCTGTACCACCAGAGGATGCTCTTAACAATTGGGAACAGCCCACCAGTGCCAAAGCAGGTAGAAAATGCAGGGGAAATGGGGGCTGAGGGGAGCGGACAGGAAAGTGCCCGGCACCCTCCACGAGTGGGAAAGCTCCCCTGCCAATGCGCACCCCTCTGCATTCACACTGGCGGCAAAAGCAACAGCCTTGCTATGTGGGTGCAGCCATTGTTGATCTTGTCCAATGCCTCCATGTTAGGGTTGCCAGGTCCCTTTTTGCAACAGGCGGGAGGTTTTTGGGGCAGAGCCTGAGGAGGGCGGGGTTTGGGGAGGGGAGGGACTTCAATGCCAAAGAGTGCAATGGCCAAAGCGGCCATTTTCTCCAGGTGAACTGATCTCTATCGGCTAGAGATCAGTTATAATAGCAGAGGATCTCCAGCTATTACCTGGTAGTTGGCAACCCTACTCCATGTCCCCTAGATCCTTTCCCCTCCCAGCTTCTGGCTGCCATCATTCCTTACCACGTTCCAACATGCTGTTTACCTCTTCTACCTACTGCCTGCAGAAGGTTTCCTTCCACCCTCTACCTCTCCACCCAAGAGTTCTGTTTGTTCCCATCAGCTGCTTCTCTTCTACACGCCACTGAAAAGTCTCTCATCAAAATCCAGGGAGATTTTTTATTTGCTGAAAAATGTGATGAAATCTCAACCTAGTGGCTCCTTTGGATGCTGCTGTTCACCTTCTCCTGCTTCAGCATCCTTCTGTCCTCGGTTTCTGTGACTGTCAGCCTGTTCTTTTCCAGTCTACTATGCCTTGGTCTTTCACAGAGGGATGCTGTTTGCCTCGCTCTGATGTGGTCCCCTGGAGTGCTGTTCTTGGCCTTTTTTTATTTGCCATTGGGTGACCTCATCAAACACCAATTTCAATACCGATACTTTCAATCAAACCCAGAACTGGTGTTGTCAAATCTCTCCCCCAGCTTTGAACTTTCTCTCAATCTGTCTAACCCTGTATCTCCAATAATTGGTCTGATATTTACACTTCAATGTCTGTCTGCCATCTCAAGCTCATTATCTCCGAGACTGATCTTGCCTCCTAAGCCTTCCTTTCTTTGCACAATATTTATCGACAGCATCAACAGGCATAAAACCCTGGCTTTCTGTGACTCTCGCTTTCTTCGTGCAGGCCCAGACCTTAGTAGAAAAGCCCGCCACCCCCACAAAAAAACTCACTTTCCCCCCCTTGACAACTGCCCTCTCCTCCTCTCTTGTCTTCTGTTGCCCCTCATCCATCTTGACCTTCATCCACCTTCTCCCTGCCACCATGAGATGCCCCTTCTTTCTCTGGCTTCTTTGCTCTTTGGTCTAAGGTAGACTCTTCTTCCTTACCTTCAAAGCATTCTATGGCTTGGCAACTAGGGTTGCCAACTCTGGTTTGGGCAATTGCTGGAGATTTGGGGTGGAGCCTGGAGAGGGCAGGGTTTGGGGAGGGATCTCAGTGGGGTATAATGCCACACAGTCCACCCTCCAAAGTGGCCATCTTCTCCAGGGGAACTGAGCTGTCTTGTCTGGTCAGCCACTGTAATTCTGGGAGATCTCCAGACCCCACTTGGAGGTTGGCAACAATGCTTGGCTCTCCTCAGCTCTCCCATGATTATCCCCATATGTGCCTTCGTGTTGGTGATCTCTCCTGCTCCCTCCAATGACTACCCTTTCTCTCCTGGGGCCCCTTATGCGCAGAACTGTCTCCATCTTTCCTGTCCCTCTGGTACAATCTCTTATACTTTCACGCACACCTCACGCTGAAATGAAGGGAATAAATGCAACTCTGGCTGAAGCAAAGCAACTCACCTAGGCAAATGCTTTGCACAGGTAGCAACCCAATTCAAAGTCCCCATGGGAGGGGTTTTTTCTGCCTTGGCCAGAGTTGCGCAAGCCTTACTGGAGTGAACACTCTCTTCCCCTATCCATCCGTTCTTTATGTGAAATAGTACATGACAGCTTCCCTGGGCCAGACTTCTGTCATCTAAGAAATAAAAGACCAACCGAAATAACACAACGCTACTTAATCTCGAAATTTTGCATGCTGTTCCTTCTTCCATACAGGGATCTCCCACCCACCCCAGTGTGAACAGTGCAATGACCTTGCTCTTTGGAATCATCCAGATACAATTCATCTGGTTCCCCTGCTGAACCAGAGCAAATAAAAACCTAATTTTCTCCTGTGCATCAGGAGAAACTGCAATATAGTTGTGGGCAAAACATCCATGTGGATGCTCTGTCTGCAACCAATATGGGGGGGGGGGTTAATCTCCACCTTCACAATGGCAAAATTAAACTCCCCCTTCAGCCTTTTAAAGGGCTTTTTTGCTTTTCCAACTGAGCTGTGCATGTGGATGCAGCATGTGAGGTTTTGTGGGTCTGAATTAACAAGGTTAATTGGTGCATACCTTTTGTTTTGTTTTTGCTATGGACTAACCTAGCTAACTACTCCCCCCCCCCGCCCCATAATCTCAGGCGCTCCTTTGTGTTTTTCTGCCTTCAGAGGTGAGGCGGCTGGTAGTCACAAAGGACAGGGCCTTTAAGTGGTTACCTTCCCGCTAGGGAATGTCCTTCCCTTTTGACCCTGCATTGTGGTTCTATTGTTGAAACACCTTTCAGAAGCAAGTCAAGACTTCTTAAAGGTTCTGCTTTTTTACCGTCTTATAGTAGTGCAGCAGCGGTGTGTGTTCTGTTGTGGTGGTGGTGCTGTGTTAAATTTTATGATTTTGCTAGCTGGGATGGGAGATGTCATGAATTATGGGGTACTGGGAGCTACACAACCGCTGTACACTTCAATGGCACTATTCAAATTAAGACGCAGTCATAGGGTTGCCAGGTCCCTCTTGGCCACCGGCGGATTTTGGGGGCAGAGCCTGAGAAGGGTGGGGTTTGGGGAGGGGAGGGACTTCAATGCCATAGAGTTCAATTGCCAAAGCGGCCATTTTTCTCCAAGTGATCTGATCTCTATCGGCTGGAGATCAGTTGAATTAGCAGATCTCCTGCTACTACCTGGCAGTTGAGAAAACATACAGCACTGGCTCATAAGAACAACTAGCAAGTTCTAATTACAATCACTTTTACTCAAGATTCAGTATAGAAATACTACAAAAATACTACAAAAAAAAGGGGGGAAATAAATGTGAAGCCACAAAGCCGGTTACATCACCGGAATAATTCAGCAAGTACAAATACCCAGTTCAACCAATTGAAAAGAAAAGTCCAATTCCTCTCGTTCTTATAATCCACAACTTCTGATGAGATTCAAGGAGAATTCACGTGTAGATCAGTTCATCAAAGTAACATCTTCTACGCTGATATTCAATGAAACGAAAAATGGTGGCAAAAAGAAGCTCAAAATCCAACTCCGATGGTTTCAAAGGTCAAAAAATGCCAAATCATAAAAATTCAGTGACAAATTGAAAATCAGTGACAAAACGACACTTCCGGATACGTGTTCGTTTCGCTCAAAAGCTTCATCAGTTGTTGTAATAATTATATAGGGTCAAAGACCTCCTGCAGACCAGCAGACCAAACGCGTGTCTCACCTCGATTGAGGGCTGGAACAGTCTTCAGCCATGATGCTACTCCACAGGCCCTTAGCTCGATGCAATTACCACTTTGTTTTGGGCTTTGCTGTGCTACTCTACACAACCCCAGGGTTAGGTTGTGGAATATGTCAGACTTTTTTGGGGGGGGGGGAGTCCACCCTTGATGCTGGCAGAGATGCTTCTGAACTGAGAGAGGGCTGCTTGTGGGTTGAAAAGCCCTAGCTAAGCTCCCTAAAATCCACACTCAGTATGAATCATGCAGGTAACTTTTCTTTGGGCTCACCAGCTGGGGCAGCCACCCCCCTGCCCCCAATCTTAACCCTGTAAGAGTGTTATTGTTTTAAGCATGTTTGTATTTTCAGTAAATATATATATATATATAATTAATTGGCTTTGCCTGTGCCTTCTATAAAGTTTGTATCTCCAGTACCTGGCTTTAAATTTTATGGTACACATGGCCCGCCCTGACCAAGTGGCATTTATGTCATCTCCGGCCCTCATAACAAATGAGTTCGACACCCTAGGTCTAAGGACGCATTACTTTACCCCAAGGGAAGTCCCTGGGTCAAGTAGAGACGCATGTTTGATGCTTATCAGGTTTGTGAGTTGGCCTACTTTGGATTGGGGCCACAGCCTGTGGAAGAAGGAGTTTAGAACCCCTCCTGTGTCATTTTCCTGACTGAAATGGCCCCGTGGAGCTGCTATTTGCCTCACTGAATGCTGGACACGAACCGATGAGATACGCATTGTTTCCAGGAGGGGGGAGATGAGGACCCTGGGGCAGTTCACTACATCTCATAAGCCATCCCTGGCAATAAAGATGTTTTGGTATCTGAGTGAAAAACAAAATCTAAACTTGTGCCTCCAAATGGCACCAAGTTTGTACACTTCATCCCAGTGGGGCTTCTGAGTTGTTTTCTGTTGACCAGAAACAACGGGTTGAAATTAAATCAAAAGAGTTTCCATCTAGACATTAGGAAGAATTTTCTAACTGTTAGAGCGGTTCCTCAGTGGAACAGGCTTCCTCGGGAGGTGGTGGGCTCTCCTTCTTTGGAGGTTTTTAAGCAGAGGTTAGATAGCCGTCTGTCAGCAATGCTGATTCTAAAACCTTAAGCAGATGATGAGAGGGAGGGCATCTTGGCCATCTTCTGGGCATGTAGTGGGGGTCACTGGGGGTGTGGGGGGAGGTAGTTGTAAATTTCCTGCATTGTGTTGGGGGTTGGACTAGATGACCCTGGTGGTCCCTTCCAACTCTATGATTCTATGACTAATTAACAAGGGCCCTAATCCACCAGTTCCCCTGCAGAAACCCCACTTGGATGAAGGGGGCTGGGAAACAGCACCGTCAGTCCATCCATCTTCCCCATCTCTTATTTGACCTCCCCCCACCAAGGATCAATGTTGTCAGAGAAGATGGGTCCTAGTGCCCAAAGACCCCAATTCTTTCCTGATTTGCAAGGAATACATGCTTTTTTTTTGCCCTCAAGTTGCAGCTGACTTAAGGCGATTGTGAGGGTCTCTGTCTTTGTGTCTCTGCTTTCCATCACCTGCGGTGTTATCAGTGAACTCGTAAAAGCAGTTCACACCTTCTGGTCTCAGGCGCCAGGCCTGATGGCCCATGTATCTTCCCCCCCGCTGTTCTTCCTGCCAGTACTCCCTCAGGCCGGTGCGGCCTTGGAAGTGTGATAGCCGCACCAGACTTCCTGGGATCCGTCTGATGTTTTGTATTATGCCAAGCTTGTAACTTCCCATAACAATAAGTGTGAACCCCAGTGCCCCAGTGCCCTGGAGTCAATATATTCTGTAAACCCGTATAGCCCCTCACTTGCAACTTTCTACCTGTGCCTGTCTCATCTCCTGAAGGCTTCAATAAATCTATTGTTTCTGTATCAACGTCTGAGCAACTGATTTGGAGAAGCAAACTCAGAGAGGGGGATCTCTCACATTAAGTTGCAAGTCCTTGCCTCTCGGACTGCAGCTGTACCGCTTTGGACAGAATGTCAGCCGACGAGGACACCATACCTAACCCCGATGCCCCCAAGGAACCGGACGAGCCGGAGAAGCCGGACCCGAAGGAGGAGGGAGCCAAGCCAAAGGAACCGAAGGGTCGCGCCCCCGACCAAGATCGGGACGGACGTCCCCGGGGGCTTACTTATTGGCTGGACTCTCCCAAGGGCTGGTCGCTCTCGCGGACTGCGGCGAAGGATCGCCGGTTGGCCTTCCCCAGCACGGGACTCGAAGGGGACCCGGCCCGCAAAGAGGCCCTCATGGAGGAAGAACGAAAGCAGTGGCAGGAAGACCGCCGGGCTATGCAGGAGCAGATGGAGATCATGCAACGCGTAATGGGTGAGATGGCCACGACCCTAGATGCGCTGAAGTTGCAACCTCCAGCCGGTGCTCCCCCAGACGGGGCGCCGGTAGTTCCGCCCGCAACCCCTGCCCCCCCGGCCCGTCGGGACCTGAAAGTCACGTATGACGGGTCGGGAGACCAGTTGACCTTTTTTATGGTCCAAGTAGACATTTTTATGCGGGAACAAGGCCGAACCTTCGTTTCTGAGGAGTCCCGGGTGCAGTACGTGGCTTCCTTACTGCAAGGGGAGGCGGCTGCCTGGATGGTGTTGCAGTATGAACTCCGCTCGCCGGTGCTGCGAACCCTGGACGAGTTCATGGTAGCACTCCGAAACCGTTTTGAGGACCCGACTCTGGGTGAGCGGGCTAAAGCCTCCCTGATGCAACTGCGCCAAGGGACTAAGTCGGTGGCGCAGTATGCAAGTGAGTTCCAGTCACTGGCTAGCCGAATTCTGGACTGGAGTGAAGCTACCTTGGTACAATGTTTCAGGGAGGGTCTCAACCCAGACCTCCAACATTGGGCCTTCATGCAAGGGAACCCCCCGGATGTGGAAGGTTGGGTTCGCCATGCTGCTGACATCGAGAATCGCAAACAACTCCTGAACTTGTCCAAGCAACGGCTTGGGCGAGACCCCAGGCCCCGAGGTGACCGTGGCCGGGAACTCCGGCAAGGGGGTGGCGGGGGTCTCTCGGCCGCGGAACGCCGCAAGCGGTTCGAGGCCGGCGTCTGCCTGATCTGCGGGGGAAAGGGTCACTTTGCATCGCAATGCCCCTCTCGCTCAGGCCGTCCGACCCCCCCCCGCCAAACCCAGGCCGAGCCGACGAAACCGGCCGCCGACAGCCAGCCTCGCCGCAGAAGTGGACCACTGAGCCGGCGCTCCGGCGCACCCTCCGCTCTCCACGCGCGCCCCCAGGATGGGGCATCCGACTCTACGGTCCCATCGGGGTCCCGGATTACAAATACCGTCTTTGATTCGGACGGCTCCCCGGAAGCCACCACCCCGTCCCCCTCTTCCAGCGAGGAGGAAGAGTGGGAACAGCCGGCAAAAAACGCCGTCGGTCTGCTGTAGAGGGGGCTCCGCAGCAGACCGTCCCTATCGTTGTGCAAGGAGCTCCACCGATGGTAAGCGCCCAAGAGGACAATGTATTTGTGCGTGTTCATCTGTCCCTACCCAAAGGGGGTCCCCCGTTAGAGGTCCCCGCGTTGGTCGACTCGGGGTGTGCCCGCACCATGATAAATGAGGAAACTGCCAAGAAGTTGGGTGTCCGGCGCAAGCGGCTTCCGGGACCCCTCCGTTTTTCCCAAATGGACGGGAGTGACTTTAAACGGGGCCCTGTGACCCACAGAACTGCAGCCGTGATTATGTCCGTGGGGGAACATTGGGAACGGTTGTATTTCACCATCGCCCCTATTGTAACCCCTGTGGTGTTAGGGATGAACTGGTTAAGGGGACACAATCCCTCCATTGATTGGGTTAAACGGGTGCTTTCCTTCCCCGAAAACCCCTGTGGGTTGCATGACAAGGAACGGGTACTCAGAACTCCAGCCGCCGCACTGGTAGGGTCCCCCGCCCCAGTCTCTCCTCAATTACCCTCTGAGTACTCGCAGTTTACTGATGTTTTCGATGTTAGAGAGTGCGACGAACTGCCTCCCCACAGAGAAACGGACTGTGCCATCGAGATTGTAGGGGAAGGCAAGCTGTCTAAGGGAAAGGTTTACCCCATGAGCCCTAGTGAAAAGACTGTATTGCGAGACTATCTGGATGTCAATCTGGCGAGGGGTTTCATACGCCCCTCCAAGGCTCCTTATTCAGCCCCAGCTTTCTTTGTAAAGAAAAAGACGGGAGATTTAAGACTGTGTATTGACTTTCGCAGACTGAACGCAGTCACCCAGTCTAATGCTTACCCCCTCCCTCTTATTCCTGACCTTCTAGCACAATTAAAGGAGGGCCGAATCTTCACCAAACTGGACTTGGTAGAAGCCTACCACCGCATTCGCATCAAAGAAGGAGACGAACCCAAAACGGCCTTTTCCAGTTGTTTTGGGATGTTTGAGTACCTGGTCATGCCGTTCGGACTTTCGGGGGCTCCGAGTGTCTTTATGCAATTAATTAATGAAGTTTTGCATGATTTACTGTTTCGGGGGGTGGTGGTATTTCTCGATGACATTCTTATTTACTCTGAGACCATGGAAGAACATGTGCGCCTAGTGCGAGAAGTGCTCCAGCGGCTGCGGGAGCACAAACTGTATGCTAAGGTGTCCAAGTGTGAATTCCACCAACCTTCTATTACATTTCTGGGGTATGTGATTTCCCACCAAGGGTTGGAAATGGACCCCGCCAAGGTCCAGGCGGTGCGGGACTGGGAAACCCCCACTACCCGCCGCCAACTTCAACAGTTTTTGGGGTTTGCCAACTTTTACCGGAATTTCATTCCCAACTTTGCCCAAGTTGCGCTTCCCCTCACTGCCCTGTTGCGTACCAAGGACAGGGGGGCTAGCGCCGCACTCCCCTCAGCCCGTCTGCAATGGTCTCCCCAGTGCCAGCAAGCTTTTGAACGTTTAAAGCTACTTTTTTCATCCGAACCCGTTTTGGCTCACCCGGATTGCACCAAGCCCTTCGTGGTGCAGGTGGATGCCTCGGATGTAGCCATGGGCGGGGCCCTATTGCAGAGGGATGAGGGGGGACGGTTGAGGCCATGCGCCTACTTCTCCAAGAAGTTTTCCCAGTCCGAAATCAACTGGGCCATTTGGGAGAAGGAGGCAGCAGCGGTCAAACATGCCCTTACCATATGGAGACACTTCTTGGAGGGGGCCGAGCTGCCGTTCGAAGTGTGCACAGATCACAAGAATCTTGAGGCTCTCAAGGGAGCTAGAAAACTCAATGCCAAACAAATTCGGTGGGCCCAATTTTTTGCAAAATTCCGGTTCACCCTCAAACATGTCCCTGGCAAAGAAAATGCCCTAGCTGATGCTTTGTCACGACTTCCCCAGTATCGCAACGATTTCGATCGCCCCGTCGACTCCCTGTTCACTCCCGAACAGCGAGGGGAAGTCCCTGGCTTGGCCGTCACCACCCGATCCCAAGCCCGCCAACCGGAGACCCCCCCTACGCTCAAAGGTATCCCGGAAGCATTCCAACAGCGACTCCGGGACGCCTCCTTACAGGAGGAGGAGCACCATCTCCTCCCCACTGGCTTGGAACGAACCAACACTTGGTGGGTGCAAGGGGGGAAACTATATGTCCCATCTTCCCTTCGCAAAGAAGTATTGGGACTTGTACATGGGGCCAGGCTAGCGGGTCATTTTGGTTTCATAAAAACGCTTCACCTGGTTCGAAGGCAATTCTGGTGGCCCGGTATGAGATCTGATGTAGAGTTGTATGTGCGCAGCTGCCCCACCTGCGCCACAGCCAAGAAACGGATGGGAAAACCCCCGGGGCTTCTCAAACCGCTTGAGAACCCCTCCCGTCCCTGGGAAGTCATCGCCATGGATTTTATCACCGACCTACCTCCAAGTCGGGGGAAAACGGTTCTCTGGGTTATCACAGACCTCTTTTCCAAACAGGTTCATTTCGTTCCATGTGCAGGTCTTCCTTCAGCCCAGGGCTTAGCTAAACTGTTCATCACGCACGTCCTCAGGCTACACTCGATCCCGAGGAAGGTCCTCTCCGACCGGGGGGTCCAGTTTGTTGCCAAATTCTGGCGGGCTTTCCTAAAGTTAATGGGAGTGGAGGAACAGGGCCTTTCTTCCGCCTATCACCCCCAAACGGATGGTCAAACGGAACGAGTAAATGCGGTAGTAGAATGTTATTTGCGTTGCTATGTAAATTTCCACCAGGACGACTGGGTCGACCTGCTGCCATTTGCCGAATATGCGTACAACAATGCGCCTCATTCCTCTACCGGCTTTAGTCCCTTCCAAGTTATATACGGGACGGATTTTGGCCCTTTCGGTTCTGCCCCCGTCTCGCCAGAGCTCCAGTCTACCCCTGATCTTCAGGAGTGGATTCAGGTGGTTAAATCCACCTGGCCATGGTTGCTCAAAAATCTGGAAAGGGCAAAAAGCAAGTACAAGGAACAAGCAGACAAACACCGGTCTCCGGGATGGGAACTCAAGGTGGGGGAGCAAGTCTATCTGTCCACCAAAAACCTCCGCTCTCTTCGCCCCTGCAAAAAACTGAGCGACCGTTATGTAGGACCTTTCCCCATTACCAGAGTAATCAACGAGGTTACCGTGGAACTGAGTCTCCCTAAGACTCTCAAGGGAGTTCATCCAGTCTTCCATATAAGCCTCCTCAAACCTTATGTAGCAGCTCCCCAGTTCCACCCCCCTCCCGCTCATGAGATTCCTACCGTAGTAGGAGGGGATACCCATTTGGAAATATCCAAGGTTTTAGATTCCAAATGGAAGAAAGGGAAACTGTTTTACTTTGTTCGCTGGAAAAACCTTGGCTCCGCTCATGACGAATGGGTGGCCGCACCCCACATGGCAGCTCCTCGCTTGGTCCGAGAATTCCACCTCGCTTATCCCGATAAGCCTCGTCCTCTCGGAGGGGGGCCTTAAGGGGGGCAGAATGTGAGGGTCTCTGTCTTTGTGTCTCTGCTTTCCATCACCTGCGGTGTTATCAGTGAACTCGTAAAAGCAGTTCACACCTTCTGGTCTCAGGCGCCAGGCCTGATGGCCCATGTATCTTCCCCCCCGCTGTTCTTCCTGCCAGTACTCCCTCAGGCCGGTGCGGCCTTGGAAGTGTGATAGCCGCACCAGACTTCCTGGGATCCGTCTGATGTTTTGTATTATGCCAAGCTTGTAACTTCCCATAACAATAAGTGTGAACCCCAGTGCCCCAGTGCCCTGGAGTCAATATATTCTGTAAACCCGTATAGCCCCTCACTTGCAACTTTCTACCTGTGCCTGTCTCATCTCCTGAAGGCTTCAATAAATCTATTGTTTCTGTATCAACGTCTGAGCAACTGATTTGGAGAAGCAAACTCAGAGAGGGGGATCTCTCACAGCGATCCTGTAGGGTTTTCAAGGCAAGAGACGTTCAGAGGTGGTTTGTCACTGCCTGCCTTTGTGTAGCGACCCTGGTTTTCCTTGGCGGTTTCCCAACCAAATACTAACCAGGGCTGACCCTGCTTGGCTTCCGAGATGTGATGAGATCAGGCTAGCCTGGGCTATCTAGGTCAGGGCATGTCAACTAGGGTTGCCAACCTCCAGGTACTAGCTGGAGATCTCCTGCTATTACAACTGATCTCTAGCCAATAGAGATGAGTTCACCTGGAGAAAATGGCTGCTTTGGCAATTGGACTCAATGGCATTGAAGTCCCTCCCCTCCCAAACCCTGCCCTCCTCAGGCTCTGCCTCAAAAACCTCCTGCCGGTGGTGAAGAGGGACATGGCAACCCTAATGTCAATATACTTATACAGCTCCAAACGAAGGAAACAGCACAAAGATTTTTTTTTTTTTAAAAAAGAGTTGTGTTTCTTTATTCAATAATTATAACTGTAGCTGAGTTTGGCCATTACACAGGGTAGGCACAAAGAAGGGAATCCACAAGGATTGTAAAAAGTTGGGCACCATTCTCTTCCTCTAGAAACCGTTTCTTCACTGCTTCTCTCTCTCTCTACCAACAGTCCTCCTTTTCCTCTCAACAGTCCTGTGTAATAGGGAGAAAAGCCAGGATCTGGCCCCTCGGTGGCAGGCAGGGCCTGACTTTGCAGTGGCTCCGCAGTGGCTAGATAAGGCAGCCCAAGCTGTGAGGCGTGAGCAGCGCAGGAAGTTGACTGGCTGGTGACGCAGTGAGGTGGCGGCGGCCCGAGGGAGGGAGTGTGCGGTTTCTCCAGGGTACGACAGACACTGATAAATAACAGAAAAGGCCTTTCCCCTCCCCACACCCACCCTGGAATGCATTCTGTTGGGCTGGACGGCTGCACTCCCACCTCCCCTCCCTTACCTCCAGATAGGGTTGCCAACCTCCAGGTAGTAGCTGGAGATCTCCTGCTATTACAACTGATCTCCAGCCGATAGAGATAAGTTCCCCTGGAGAAAATGGCTGCTTTGGCAACTGGACTCTATGACATTGAAGTCCCTCCCCTCCCCAAACCACGCCCTCCTCAGTTTCCACCCCAAAAACCTCCCGCCGGTGGGGAAGAGGGACTTGGCAACCCTACCTCCGGACCGGGAGGGGTGACGTAGCCGGGAAAGAAGGTGCTGGCTTTGGTGCTCTCGCTCTCCTCACCTCACACAGCCGCACTGGCAGAGCGTCGGGCTGGCAGAGTCTCTGTGTGGTTTTCTGCCGTGTGGCTGGGAAGGGGGAGGTAGGTGGCAGCGAGAGGTCCTAGAAGGGCGGAGGGGGCCTGGCACTGCAGCGAGGCCCTCCCTTTTCCTTGGGGCTCCTGCTCCCAAGCTGTGACCTTAACGCTGGGCTGCTGGAAGTTCCCCAGGCCCCCAGCTCAGAAGCCACAGGAAAGGAGGTCATCTGGGTCAGCAAGCCAAGAAGTTCCTCTTTGGTCCCTTTCTAGGCTGAGCTGAGGGCTCTCCCCACCTTCCGCCTAGATCCCCTCCGCCTCCTCGTAGAGCAAGGCTCCGCTAAAGACGGTCAGTGGTTCATCCAGAGAGCGGGCCAGCCGGCCGGAAACCAGATCCACGCAGAGGGTCTCGCCAGCCTCCATGGGGACGACGAGGGTGAAGACCGCCAAGGCGCCTGTGCTTGGCTGGATTTCAGCCACAGGCTTGTTCTCCAGGCCTTCGGGCTGATACCCGGCTGAGTCGCTGCGGGCGATTGCCTGGTTGGAACGGGACAGCACCGCCTCGATCTTCTCGCCCCTGTGACCAGTCAGGATGGCGCTGACCAGGTAGCGGCCTGAAACAGGAGCCGTGAAGATCCCTGGAGGGACAAGAGGTGAGGAGAATGCCCAAGGCAAAGAGGCAGGGGTTACTTTTTTGTTGTTCCACTGCTGGGGTCAGGGCAATTGCTGTGCCCTCCAAATCTGCAGCTTCAAAGGCTGCCTGCACCCCCATTCAGATGAGCATCTTGCTTCCAACCAGGGACTGGTTTTGGGTGGTGGTGGAGGAAAATGCTGTCAAGTCTCAGCCGACTTATGGCAACCCTGTAGGGTTTCCAAGGCATGAGGTGGTTTGCCGTTGCCGGTCTCTGCATAGCAGAGCAACCCTGGATTTCCTTAATGGTCTCCCATCCAAGTACCACCAAGGGCCGACCCCACTCGGCTTCTGAGATCTGGATGCCCTGTGTCAAACGCAGCTTTTCACAGTTAAATATTTGTGTCCCAGTATCCTTTACAATATTGCAAAGGATGCTGGAACACATTTCAGGCTGTGTAGCACAGCTTCCTAGGGAAGCAAAACATGTTTGGCCACCCTGGCTCCTCCCACCCCTTTTCTCTGTCTTCTGTCCCACTCACATAAGACTATAAAAACGTTTTTGCTGTTTACATGTTCTGTACAGTGCCTAGCACACAGCTGGTGCTAGAGAAAAGATTCATCTATTCAAATGTTGCTTGGGAAGGCTGAGGTTTTGGAAGGTATGACCTTCCCAAGTTTTGATGGAGTCAAGTTATCTTTGTTGGACGTGGTGAACAATTTGGGAATAAGGAAGGAGCTGCCTCTGCTGGAAAAGCAAGACAGTGAAGTAACCAAGGGGACCTTTTCATAAATTAAAACCACATTTAGAGTCAGAAGACTGGCCTCACTGATCCAGAGCAACCTGGAGGCTAGACTACAGTAACACACTCTATGCTGGGTTACCCTTGAAGACTGCTTTGAAACTTCAGCTGCTGCAAAACAGTGCTCCTCAACCAATTTTGTGGGCACTGCACTAGTTTCCTAATGGTTTCTGAGCCCACCTGAACACATTGATTCTTACCTTTAAAGCTCTTCATGGCCTGCAGCCCTCATATCTGTAAGACTGCCTCTCCCTATATATTCCTTGGCAACAGCTGGACTCTGACCATGAAGACCTACAATTGGTTCAGACCTGCAGGCAAGTTTTGTCCTCAGCTGCCTTATTTTTAATCTATTGTCTTTATGTTATAAATCTGTTGGCTTTATGTTTTTTGTGCTTACTGGAAGCTCTCTCGGGTCCTTTGGAAGCGAGGTGGGATAGAAATGTTTTAAAGAAATAAATTCCACTTCAGGTATCTTTGAAACGTTACTAATCACAAGAGCCTTAAAAAATTTCCCAGTAGTTCAGTGCTTTGGAGTCAAAGCCACTGCTGCCTCTTCGTCAAAAATTAGAACAAAGGAGTGATGATGTGTGTGTGTGGGGGGGTGAGAAACCTCAGCTCCAACCCCCCCTCGACCCATTTCCCACTCCCCACTGACCTGAGTCAGGGTCGTAGAAATTGCCGTCGTTCACCAGCACCCTGTCAAAGGGGATGGTTCCGGTCTCCACGTGCCGGGAGGTTAACGCTGCAGCGAAGGAGACTTGGGGTACCCTTCCGGCGGGACCTGGCAGCCCTGCGGAAGAAGAGAAGGGTGGGTTAATTGGATTCTTGGAGGCCCTTCCTGGCTCTTCCAGCTGTCCCCAAGCACTCAGACTGTGCTAGCCCCCCCAAACTAGCTGATTCACGTCTTGGTGGTGACTCAGTTTTAAGAGGCTCATTTGCAGGTGCTCCACCACTGAGCTACAGACTAACTCCACCCCACCCCACAACATACACACGCAAGGAAACCATCCCTTTGTTGACCTGCTCCCCATGTTTAATGAGCACAGAGAGGAGGAAGAAAAGAAAACCAGAATTCAAAGCCCGACTACCATACGAAGCTGACACAATCTTTCAAGCTGTGTTTTCAAATGAAACATACTTTTATCGGAACCCTGCAGTTTCTATGTAAGGCTCTCGCTCTCTCTTTTTTTTTTTAACTTGGGCTCTCAGCTTTCAAATGGCAAATTACTCAGCTCAAAGCAACGGGGGTTAATTTTACTGGGGAGATTTTGATCTGTGGGCTGAGTGATACAGGCAGCCCAGTTTTTCCCTTGAGGCTATTTTGATTCTGGAACATTACTCTAAGTTATTATCATTATTATTTAAAAAAAAGAATGGTTAAGAAGGCCATCCTTTTTTCTCGCAAGGAGTGTTAAGTCTAAATTCATCTTCTTGCTCCCCTTACTACTGCAGAGCAGAACCAACGTTCAAGCAATGGGTTGATTTACATATTTAATTCAATGAATTTTAGCAAAATGATCCCTTGATCAACTGGCACACAGAATGTTTGGCAGAGACTGCCAGCTGGGGAAATGCGGTCCAGTGGTGCCCCATGACAGTCTCTCCCCCCACCTTTTCTGTAAGAATTTTACCTATCTAGATTTCATGCTTACATTCCTCCCCGTGCAAGGAGCTCAGACAAAAGGATTTCTTCACACAACGCGTAGTTAAATTGTGGAACTCCCTCCCCCAGGGTGTGGTGATGGCTGCCAACTTGGAAGGCTTTAAGAATGGAGTGGACATGTTCATGGAGGACAGGGCTATCCGTGGCTTCTAGTCAAAATGGATACTGGTCATGATGCATACCTATTCTCTCCAGGATCAGAGGAGCATGCCTATTATATTAGGTGCTGTGGAACATGGGCAGGATAATGCTGCTGAAGTTGTGTTGTTTGTGGGCTCACTAGAGGCACCTGGCTGGCAACTGTGTGAACAGACTGCTGGACTTGATGGACCTTGGTCTGATCCAGCATGGCCTTTCTTATGTTCTTATGTAAGATACATAGTTCTCCACTCCTCTCATTTTGCCCCCCATCACAGCACCATAAGAATTGGGAGGGTGATGGGCTCAAGATCCTGCAGTGAGCTTCATGCCTGAGCAGGGGTCTGAACAATGGTTCCCCACGATCCAAGTCCATCATTACTTCGCACGGCCTCTCTGTTCTCTTTCTCGTCTCTCATCATACGAAAACAAAGGAGAAGGGACCAAGTTACATGCAATAAAGCACAGCACGGCTACCCTCAAATCCAGCTCAGTTCAGCCCTGCCCTTTTATTCCATATCCCCCGTGCAGGGATAGTGACACATAGCTGTGCCCTATCTTTACCTTGCTCTCCAGGGAAACCTGCAAGAGAAAAAATGAATTTCTATAAGCATATGGGGAGTGTCTTAAGAAGAAATAGAAGAGCTGGTTTTTATACCCTGATTTTCTCTAACTTTTTAAGGAGATTCAAACCGGCTTACAATCGCCTTCCCTTCCTCTCCCCACAATAGGCATCTTGTGAAGTAGGTGGGGCTGAAAGAGTTCGGAGAGAACTGTGACTAGCCCAAGGTCACCCAGCAGGCTTAATGTGGAAGAGTGGGGAATCAAACCCGGTTCTACAGATTAGAGTCCTCCACTCTTAACCACTACACCATGCTGGTAACCACTACACCCCATTCCTATGTGCTCCCCACCGCATGTGGTACTGGGTCCTTCTTATCCATGAACATAGATGCTCATGTACCCCCTTGGGAAAGGTTTCGGGAAGATGCTGCCCATCTTAGATGTGCTCCCAGAGGAAAGAGAAAGCATTCACCAGCAGAGACAACGGGTCATGCAGCTGAGTCGGTGGAGAGGACAGGAGAAGGTTCAACAGCTGCCCTTCACCTAGCCTCACCTTTATCTGGGCAGACAATCTTGGGCCTTTTATGCATGGCTTTTCCCCTAAAGGTCACCCTCTACCGACTCTGCCCCGGGTTTTCATGGACCTGTTTTATCACAAATTTGAAAACGTGGGCAAAACACGGGGAAACGCAGGGGGAGAGCGAAGCGACCTCTGATGGTCTGAAACGGCATGCATAATCAAAACAAAGACCTGAAGTAGTCTGAGGGTGACTGCCAGGGAAACAGCTGTGCATAAAAGGCCTTGGAATGCTGCCCCGTCAATAGCTTTTAGAAAGTCAGACTCACTTTCCCTGCAGCCCCCACTCCCCCGTTTTCCTCAGTTGAAATGGTATTACTGAATACAGCATGCACAGCTGCCAAATAGGGCAGATAATCCCCCCCAAGGCCTTTAGTTGGGGAAAACAGATGGGAGACCGAACCCCCCTTCTGTCCCAATTTGGCCCCTGCAGCAATTAAAAAATTAGTTCCTTGCAAATACCATCTGGCTTCCAGGAAAGAGAGTCAGGCTGGGAGAACCCTGTCCTGATTCAGTAAAAAAATATAACATCTCATTTGATCCTCAGTGTTTACTTGCTTAGTTTCAGGTGCCGCAGCCCAAAAAGGCCTTCCAGATTCTCTATTGCTCCACCTAGACTGGGCAGGAGAGATCATCTGCCGGGTTCTAGAATCAGACTGATACTTCTCATTATCCTCTGCACACTGGGGTGGGGATGAATTCTTCAGGGAGGCTCCCAAACTCTTTATAACTGATAGGGTTGCCAACCTCCAGGTACTAGCTGGAAATCTCCTGCTATTACAACTGATCTCCAGCCAACAGAGATCAGTTCACCTGGAGAAAATGGCCGCTTTGGAAGTTGGTCTCTATGGCGTTGAAATCCCTCCCCAAAAAATGCCCTCCTCAGGTTCCGCCCCCAAAACCTCCCGCTGATGGCAAAGAGGGACATGGCAACCCTAATAACTGGTGCCCATGCAGCGTGTGGTGTGGATGGGAAGGGAAAGGAGGAAATTAGGGACAGAAATGGTGACCAGCTCCTCACCTGGGGGACCCACGGGGCCAGTCCTTCCATCCTTACCAGGAGGCCCAATTGGACCTGGGAGACCCGGTATCCCTGTGGGACCCTGTAGTCCTGGGAGCCCTGGACGTCCTGAAAATGAATAGGAAAGTGAAAAATTCTAGCCGGCATCTCCTGCCTGGTAAGGGAGAGGCCAACAGCCTGCCAAGACCACCTAGTCCCAGATCAAGGACGGCAGCTGCAGGACCCTGCTCCTTCCTAGTCGTCCGCTGTACCTGTCAAGTCCTGAAGCATGAGGTCATGCAGTTGACCCTGCAGGGTCTGGAGAGATCCGTTTAGGGTACTGAGGCGGCGGTGAATGGTGCCCAGGTGGCTACCGTGTATCTTGTCCAGCAGGGCCCCGTGGTTGCGCAGGGTCCCGTTCACCTCGTGAAGGCAGCTCCACAAGGCTGTGACATGCTTGTCCAGCCCTTCCTTAATCTTCCGCAGGCTCCCGGACACATCGTCCAGCCGCTCGCAGGTGCCCTCGAGCTTAGCGAGCCGCTCCGCCAGGCCCCCAGAGGCCCGCCGGCAGTCCGAGGCCTCCACTTGCAGAGTGCCGCCGAACTGGTGGATCTCGCGGCCCAGCACCTGGAAACGCTCCTCGCTCTCACTGACGTGCTCCGTCACCTCCTGCTGCACGCGGTTGATCTCTTCGATGATGTGGTCTTTGGTGGTGCCCAGCTCGTGGATGTCCGTCTGGTGCTTCTCCACCGTGGCCTGCAGCCCGGCCAGGGTCTCGTTGAGGGCGCTGAAGCTCAATATCACCTCGGACAACTCGCCCTGCAGGGACTTGAGGTGGACGCTGGAGCTGCCGCCGATCACGCTGAAGCCGTCCAAGGGCTTCGTGGCGTCCACCTGCTCTTTGTCCAGCTCTTCCCTCCTCCCCATTGGCTGGCAGGCTGCCTGACAGATCACAACCTGCTCCCTGAGCTGCCCCACCTCCCCTTTCAGCTCGGAGCAAGTCTGGCTGCAGCTGTCGCCTTCCAAGCCCTGGATCTCTTTCTCTAGCTGCTCCAGGCGCTTGTTGGTGCGGTTGGAATAAAGTACCAGGTCCGGCGGCCCGGCACTTATGGAAACCACCAGCCTGTTCTCTAGCTCGCCGATCTCCCCAGCCAGCTTGCCGAGGGCTTCCGTGTTGGCCCCCACCAGGCCCCGCAAGTTCTGCAGCTTGCCAGACACGTCAAGCTGGTGGATGGAGGAGCCCAGCAGTCGCAGCTGGGCCTCGTTGTCCAGCACCCGGCGCCCCAGGTCGCTCAGGATGGTGCTAATCTGGGAGTCCTGGCTGCCGGGCGGAGTGCAGATCTGGGTGCAAGTGTGCACCACCCCGCGCACCCGCTCCAGAGCCCCTTGCTGCTGCAGGACGCTGTCCTTCAGCCCCCCCGTGTCCCGTGACAGGTTGGCCAGGGCCCGGTTGACGTGATTCTGGAAGTCGTTGAGGCGGGAGAAGAAGAAATCCAGCTGCCCCTCAGCTCTGCGGAGCCGCTCGTCCGCTCCCTCCTGCATGGTCTGAATATCAAAAATGCGCTCCATCATGCTGCGCTGTGTGCTGTTGATGCGCCCCTCTATCTCAGATATGTGTCTGTCCATGCTCTGGTAAGGAGGAAGGGACTGTGGTCCCTGGCCTCCTCCTCCTCTGTGCTCCTTCAGCCCAGCAAGAGAGTCCGCGATGCCATCCAGGCGGTGCTCCAGCCCGTTCACCCGGTCTTCCAGCTGGTGGCAGCAGTCCTTGGGCAGCTGCCGAGCAAGGCTGCTCAGGTGCTGTTGGACGGCGTTCATAGCCTCGCGGTTCCGTTGGTCCATGGATGTGACCAGCTTCTCCACCGCTCTCATGCGTTCACGGTCCTCCTCTTGCTGCCGCCGCAGCCCTTCCACACCCGTCAGGCAGGACGCGCACGACTCCTGCAATCGCTGTTCTACCTCCCGTAGGACCTCGCCACGTACATCCGCTCCGTCGCCTCCGGGGCCCTGGCCGTTCTCGTGGTTGGAGATGCGGTTGTCAAGGCGCTGCAGGTGACGCTGGATCTCGTTGAGGGTCTCTTTCATCTCAGGATGTGCAGCTGCATCTGCGGGCTGCTTGCCATTCAAAGAGGACTCTACCGCCTTGCGTATGTCTTCCGCTAGCTTGGTGTTGCTGGCCTGTATGGTGGACTGTAGGTCATGCAACTGCTTGGTGAGGCTTTGCACTTTCTCTTCCAGCTGTTGCACCTTCTCTGAGTCCCTTTGCCCTGGTGGGAAATAAAAAGAAGAGATTAGAAACTACGTAGAGTGGTGGTGGAAGAAAGTACTGTCCACGGCTCTCATGCCCTCACGTTTCTCCTCTTGCTGACACCGCAGTCCTTCCACGCCCGTCAGGCAGGACATGTATGACTCCTGCAAAGGCCGTTCTACCTCCCGTAGGACCTCACCATGGACATTTGTCCCGTCACCTCCGGGACCCTGGCAATTCTCGTGGTTGGAGATGCGGTTGTCATGTGTAGGAGTGGGGAAACAAACCCAGTTCACCAGATTAGCCTCCGCGGCTCATGTGGAGGAGTGGGGAATCAAACCCGGTTCTCCAGATTAGAGTCCACCACTCCAACCACCGCTCTTAACCACTACACCATGCTAGCTCCCTGGTAGAACTGAGAGTGAGTGGGAAGCTGGTGAAAAGCAAAACTGGTAAGGCAAGCTGTGAACGGGCACCTGAAAAGATGGCCATCAGAGACTTAATCTCAGAAAGGGCAGCGCCTGGCTGTGCTTCTACTTCCCATATCCGTCCTCCACTCTTGCCACACAAAGGATCTATTTAGTTCATGCGCCTGCCTAATAGGTACCTCCCCATTCCTTCTACTATTACTTGGGGCAGGAGAGAAGAGCAACCAAGAGGATAGAACTAAAACACAAGGGGCCGCAGTTGCTGAGGGGCAGAGCACACATCTCCCTTCATGCCTTTCCCACGGTACCTTCTCCGCCCAGGCCACTGAGCGTGTTGCTGAAGCCAGACAGGTTGGGTCGTCCGGGCTGCGGTCGTGGCCGGGTGGTGGTGAGCGGTGTCCCCCCTTCGGCACAGTCGTCCCCCGTGTAGCCAGGGCAGCACCGCCACTCCATGTCCGACACTGTTTTGTAGGCCACCTTGTAGCGGGGGCGCATGAAACTCCGGTACCTGCCAGGTGGGATAATGGGAAGCGGCTGGTATTTGAGCCTGTTACCCTGGGAGGGGGCTTTCTCGCTCGACTAGGTGAAGTGGCCTTGCCCCCTACCAAAAACAGTGAGTCAGATGTTGGAAAGCACAGACTTAGTCATAAACACCCAACTGTGGCCTCTACTGCAGTCTTATTCTATGGCACTCTTGGCTCCATGACAGTAAACCTGGAGCATCTGTCCAGAAGAAGTATGGACTGGATTTAGCCCCTTGCCCAGGGAAAGGACCCCCTATACCTTCCCCTCTTAAACTGGTCCCCCAAGATTTTTGCTCAAGAACTGTCGATCAGGTAGATTTGCTAAAATTAAGATGAATAGGCTCTGTGCCACCTGAAAAGTTGACTCCAGAATCTCAGGATTGCCACACAGAACCTATCTAGGATGGCCTGTCCTCCTCCTCTCACAGAATCAGCACTGTGGAGAGGACCAGAAGTGCCTCAGGCCGCTGGTAGCCAGCTGCTCATGCAGTGCTGGGAATCCCCACAAGGGGGAAGACGGTGCCTTCCCCCAGGCATGGCCCGGCTGGTTCCTGCATTTTCCCAGAAGCAGTTCAGCTAATGGTCTGGGCACGTGCCAGGCAGCAGCCACAGGCATCCGGCCTCTCCTCCTCGGCTGCCCATGGAGGCCGTGACCCTGAGCCCCACCCCGCCAGCCAGGCAGCTTGCAGCAATGCCCCCAAACCCCGTATTGTGGCAATCGCCCTCCGCTGTCCTGCTGGTGCCCTCTGTCTGTTGACGCACTCTGACCCAGCCCAGTGTGGCTCCAATTCTGCTTGCTCTTGTGTTTTTGGCAGGATGGCACCCCATGTTATCCCACACTCACATGACAACACGGGGGCACTGGATCTGCCCCCAGACACATGGTTGGTAGTCCGGCTTCACGTAGGTGTCGACGCCATCCTCTACCACGCAGCTCACACTACGTGACACCACGTAGGCACACCAGTTCCTACAAGGGAGGGTGGGAAGATTATGTGGTTGAAGCAGAGACTGGTTTGTGGACAAGATCGCCTTGCATGAACAAAGGAAGCTGCCACGAACACATGAAGCTGCCTTATACTGAATCAGACCCATGGCCCATCAAAGTCAGTATTGTCTACTCAGACCGGCAGCAGCTCTCCAGGGTCTCAGGCAGGGGTCTTTCACATCATCTACTTGCCTGGTTCCTTTATCTGGAGATGCAGGGGATTGAACCTGGGACCTTCTGCATGCCAAGCAGAGGCTCTACAAACTGAGCCACAGCCCCTCCCCATATACTGAGTCTGACCACTGATCTATCAAGGTCACTACTGGCTACTCTGACTGGCAGTGGCTCTCCAGGTCCTCAGGCAGAGGTCTTTCACATTACTATCCACCAGATCCTTGGAAATGAAGATGATGAAGACTGGACCTGGGGCCTTCCACATGCAAAGCAAATGCTCTTGCCACCCAGCCACTGCCCATCCAGCTCCAACAAACAAAGACTGAGTCCACAGTCCCACTCCGTTCCAGTTTCCAAGCCCTGGCAATACCCATACTCGAGGTCAGGAAGACTGAACAAAAGGTTGGAGGCTGGGATGAAAAGCTTGGCTCCAGCACGTTACAGTTCAGCCTTCAGAGTGTTTCTCTGAGCATCTACAGTGTATTCTGCAACCCACCCACCCCGCCATTAGGGGCTAGGTGGCTGAACTTCCAGATGCAAGGCTGTTGTTTCCAGGCAGGTAGAAGGCCTGTTACCTCTGTTGTTTAACCCCAGGCTAAAGGGTGATCAAGCAGAGGGTGACACACCCACTCAAGCACCCAGGAAAAGGAAACAGATCTAGCATTGCCCCACACCGGTGCCAACGACCTATTTCCGGTCCCCAAAATACTTCTGTGCCTCCCCAGTTGCTAAGATCTTGATGTGCCAACACATTATTGCCATTTCTGCGCAGGAGGTTTTGCCTTGGATTTGCCACTCTCTAGATGCACGTTTTTCCCATCCAAAAATAACCCCCCATGCAGAGTTTTGAGAATTCAGATGGGACAACTGGGCATCTGTGTGTGTGTTAAGTGCCGTCAAGTCGCTTCCTCATGGTGACCCTATGAATGAAAGTCCTCCAAAATGTCCTGTCTTTGACAGCCTTGCTCAGATCTTGCAAATTGAAGGCTGTGGCTTCCTTTATTGAGTCCATCCATCTCTTGTTGGGTCTTCCTCTTTTCCTGCTGCTCTCTGCCTCACCCCAAATCTTTCTTTATAGAGTTCCTTGCCGTACGCAGGATCCAGAACTGCAGCCAAGCCAAACTCCTTAGTAATGGAGTTTTCGTGTCTTTCCTTTTATCGAATCCCAATTTAAAATAATCACATAAGAATGCAGGCTTTTGCATCTCAATGGCCTCATCAGTGACTCACTTAAAACTGTATGATCTGTTTCTTCCTGTAAGGGGGGGGGGGATGATGTAATGAGCTCAGGGACCTGGCTAGGAATCCCTGCTCCTCACATTTTTAGCAATTTTTTTAAAAATCACAGGAGACACCTCCATGGGAGGAGCTTCGGACAATGAATGAAGGGGATCTATCTATAGGCGATGTCTGGGCCCTCCACAGAGGGAGGGAGACAATTCCTTCAATGGGGTCCATCTCTGTGGCATGAAAAGGATGTCTCAATATAGGCTGGCCATAGACAGTTTTTTCACAGAATTAAAGGCCATTTGAAAGAGAATCACTGTTTGTGGTTTTTGCTCACATCTCACTTTTGTTCCCTGGTCAAACAGGTCAGACAGGTTAATGTACTTACTTTGAAACTGGCAAAGCCTGTTTGATCAGAAGTGACAATGAGGCAAAAAAAAAAATACTGGTACAGCCATAAATAAACAATGTGGGCCATATTCAGATGTAATAACAAAATACCTCCCCCCAATTCCTCTTAGAGTTGAGATTGAAGGCTTCCTGGTTTTAAAAGGTTTCACTTTAGCCATAGTTTATTGTGATGTTTGAAGTAGGTTAGATGCTGGGTCACAGTGGGGTTTAGAATTCCAGCTTGGGGTCAAGCAACAAACCCTGATTTATTATGACACTAAAATTCAGATATGACAACACTGTGGTTAGACATAAGAACATAAGAAAGGCCCTGCTGGATCAGACGAAGGCCCATCAAGTCCAGCAGTCTGTACACACAGTGGCCAACCAGGTGCCTCTAGGAAACCACTAACAAGACGAGTGCAGCAGCACCATCCTGCCTGTGTTCCACCGCACCCAAAATAATAGGCATGCTCCTCTGATACTAGGGAGAATAGGTATGCAGCATGACTAATCTCCATTCTAACTAGCAGCCATGAATACCCCTCTCCTCCATGAATATGTCCACTCCCCTCTTAAAGCCCTCCAAGCTGGCAGCCATCACCACATCCTGGGGCAGGGAGTTCCACAATTTAACTATGCATTGTGTGAAAAACTTCCAAAGACTTCCTAAGCCAGCTAGATTCAGGTCCAAGAGACCAACAAGATTTTCATGGTGCAAGTTTTCAATACTCAAAGCTCCCTTCGTCAGATCATATTGGCCTCTAAGGTGCTACTGGACTTGAATCTAGCTCCTCTCCTACAAACCAACATGGCTACCTCGAAACTTCCTAAACCAGGAAGACTCCGGGAGGAGGGAGGGACTGCAGAGCCTGAAAACAAATCATGCTCATTCTCCTCCTCACAAACTCTGGTATGTTTGCAATGTCTGAATATAACCAAAGGGTCCTGTAGCACCTTAACAACTCATAGATTTGTTATGCCTTCCGCTTCGGTGGGCCCCAGGCTGCAAAAATATGTGCCTAATAAATCTATTATTCTCTAAGATGGTTCAAAATTCTGCTTAAATGAAATGTGTTCGCAAACCATGGAAAGCAATGCCTTTCTCAAACCACTTTCCGTTGTCTTGCAAAAACTACTTCCTGGCATCAACCTAATATTAAGAGAACTAGGAACACCGTGTCAGATTTAAAATTCTGTTTTGGGACCTGGGAGACCCTTTGGGCCTCACCTCCTTCCCAAATCACCTCCTGATAATGATTCAATTAAGTTCGTCCTTGCTTTATTAATCAAATGTTAGGGGAGAAAAGAATTCTAAACCAAGATAAATTTGGGGGGTGTTTGATCAACAGAGGTATCAGCTTTTCACTTTTCTTTAGTAACATGCCAGAAAGGGCTTAAGGCCTTAAGGTGTGTACGCTCACTGTTAGTCTTTGGGAAACTGACTATTTAAAATTGGCAGGGGCCTAGGAAGAAACCCCAAGCAACAATGATGTTATACCCTGTTTTAGGACCAACTAAAAACATCCTACTGTATTTGCTGGCCTTAACGAAAGCTATTACACTATTGCTATTTGGGGGATTTTTTCAATTCTATTGCCCTTGTACATCTTCCTGCAATCTTAGCCTAAGAAGACGTTGTTTTGAGATGCTCAGAAAGCCCTGCTACCCAGATGAAAGCAATCTTGGCCGCCCAAATCAGTTTTTCAGGGCACCACAACAGAGGTAAAGCCACAGGGATATTTCCCCTTAATTTTTCTTTTTGTGAATGGATGGTAGTTTTTGGAAAAACCATGGGGAGTCACTGAACTCTGCCCAGGACGTTCGTGACACCGTTGCCAGCTTCTATTCCCCACACCAGTAGTGGCTGGTCACAGCTCAGTGCTCGTGCGGGCCTGGGGTTGTTGTGTCAGGAATCCCTTTTATCTCCGCCCAGCCGGTTCCCATGGGGTCCAGGGACCTTTGATCAAGGCATAACTTGGTCAGGAGGCCACAGCTGGGAACAAGCCTGTCCAAAGTTGCCTCCAGCCATTCCTGGCGGAGACTGGTCTGATCTAGCAAACAAACCTCCCTGAACTGGTTAATCATTGCCCTGTTCACCTCCCAACCTTCCCAGTTGCACAGGAAATCCCAGGGATCAGCCCAAAATTGTTTTTAGTCTGCTCAGCTCTGGAACATCTGAGATAACAGAGGGCATCCTCTGAGCATGTGCAGTGTGTCTTTCCCACAGCATTGGCTCTTTGTAAGCAGCTCCCCCTCCAACCCACGCACATCTGGGTTCCCAAACTGAGGGTGGGGCATTTCCAAACAAACTTCAGGGCAGCCTGTGCCTCTCTCTGATCATGCATCTTTAAAACACAGCCTCTGGGGATTGGAGTAAACAGGGCTGTGTTCCATTGGAAATTGCAGGTACACCGTTTACAATTTATCAGCTTGACATGGTTTTGAGGCCTGAGTTCTATTTTTGGCCAGCTGCTATTTTAAACTTGTGCATGGATTCTTTTCATGGTATCGTGTTTTTTTTGTTCTGGCTAATGACAGTTGGAGATTTAAATTGTTTTTGAAAGCGGGACTGTGGCTGAAAAGAGGCCTATTCATCAAATGAAGTAGGGACGGGGTTGCCAGCTCTGGGCTGGGAGATACTGGGAGATTTTGGGGGTAGATCCTGATGACAGCGGGATTTGGGGAGGTGAGGGACTTCAATGGGGTATAAATGCCATTGAGTCCACCTTCCAAAGTGGCCATTTTTTCCAGGTGAACTGATCTCTGTCGCCTGGAGATCAGTTGTAATCCCAAGAGATCTCAAGCCCCCATCTGGAGGTTGTCAAGCCTAAGTAGGGAGCCTGTAAAAAAAAGCCCATTTGGAGGGGCCTGGTTAGGTAAATGGGGGCGGGGCAGCCTCCTTCCCAAGTTGCCACCCCATCCACCCCCATGCCATGGACCACCTCATGTTGCTGTTTTGGTTCAGGTGGTTTCCTAAGCCCTTTCGTTCCCCCCACCACAATGCAACGTTGCTGCGGATGTCACTGCAGCTTAGAGAGACAGTCTTCCAGTGTGCCACCCCCCAACTGGGTGACAAACCACCCCCTAGGCCTCTCTTCCTCTTAGGGTTGCCAGCTCCAGGTTGGAAAATACCTGGAGATTTGGGGGACGGAGCCTGAGGAGGGCGGGGTTTGGAGAGGGGAGGGACTTCAATGCCGTAGAGTCCAATTGCCAAAGCAGCCATTTTCTCCAGGGGAACTGATCTCTGTTGTCTGGAGATCCGCTGTAATTGCAGGAGATCTCCAGCCGCCACCTCTCTCTCCCCTACGCCACCAACAAAGAAGTCTGATATGCCCAGCTGTGAGTTATCCCCCGCTCGCAGTTTTAACGAAAAGTCTCCCCCCACATCCAGCCGTCTCCTCGCCTCCTTGCCCACTGTCTAAAAATCCCATCGGATGTCCCGGAAACCCCACTGATTCGGTACCAGCCCACATAAGGCACAAGGAGCCACAGTCTCTCCATCCCAGCCCCAATGCCGACAGTCCCCTAATTCACTCAGTCGCTGGCAACCAGGCCCACCTAGCCCTACATCCTGGACAAACCACATACACACAAACCACACACACACACACACAGCTCGCTCGTGATTTTGTGAATGGCCCGCCAACAGCCAAACAATAAGATCAAGGGAGGGCATGAGGGACGGGCAGATATTCTGGCTTGGGGGGTGGCGCAACGACAGGCCTTAAACTACACGGGCCAGATCCCTCCACCTTTTCTTAGCAGAGAAACCTGTTGCCATGACAACACCTGGTCCCAAATCCTAACACCCCCCCCCAATACATGTGAACAAAACAGGAGTCCAGGTATCCGTTCCAGGTGATCTCTCATGATTGCCCGGTTTAAGATCTGAAGGCATCTTAATGAGACTGGGCCTTCTGGAACTCAGTTCTAAAGAACAAGCCATTTAAAACTTGCATATATTAAAATCAATTAGCATGAGCAGATAAGCAAACGGTAACCTTCCGCCTCCCCCATTTCCTCACTAGCAGCAGCGGCTGGGAATCCTGCTCTCCTTAGGCTTCGCTACAATGGGCTTTTGCTCTTGGGTTCCTCTTATAAGTGTGTGTGTGGGGGGGCGCATTCCTGGCCTACACCTCCCAATTCTCTTTCGCTCTTCCTTGTGGCGGTCCAGATAATGGGATTCTCTGGTCTTAACCCTCCCCTTTTCCTCCCCAACGTGGCCCATGCTCCTGGCCCTGCCACCCTGCCACATCGCCCTCCCGGCTCGCTTACCTGTGGCGGCTGGCCACCCGGGCACCGTTGGGTGCTTGAGCCGTGCTTTGGAGCTGCGTGAACGGCAGGCCAGCCCCCGTGTACAGGCTGTACCGGGGAGGGTAGTTCATGCCCCAGGCCTGCCTAGCCAGCAGGCCCCACCAGATGCAGAGCCACACCGGGGCCACGGGGCCGGCCATCCCCGGTTCTCGAGGTCCTGTCCCCGAGGTCCCTCGTCAGCCGCGCATGGTGTGGGCCTTCGGGCCAGAGATGCTGCCAACAGCTGGAGGGTCCCCCCCCCTTTCCTTTCCCTTGAAGCCTTAGCCCCGTCGCCAGGCGGGCGGAGAGGGCTTTGCTCGGTCGCTCTCTCCACACACTCTGACAGCTTTGCAAACTTCCCAGAGCTGGCTTGCTCACTCCCCCCTGACTTCCTGCCTGGCAACTCTGGGGCCCAGCTCCCTGCTCCCCCCGCCAGCCTTCCCCATCCTGGGTTTCCCCTACTGCCTGCCCCACCACTGGCTCCCTCGCCCCTGGGCCGGCCTTGGCCCTTCACGCGTCCCCCCCTCAGCCAGCCCCTACGAAGGGATTTTCTGCAACTTCAGTTCCTGCTTCACTGCCCCCCTTCCCCCCCCCATGCCGGGTTTGCACTGCTCACATCTGCTTCTCGTTACAGTCGGGACGGGAACAGTCGAGGGGGGGGAGCGAACAGGAATGGGAAAGCGAGAGGGGCCGGGCATGGAGCCAACGCAGCCCATGGGAGTCGGCACGACACAGCTACCGAGTGAAGTCCCTGCCACGGGGCGGCTGTCCACGTACCCGCTGTGCCAGGACTCCTGCTCACAAGACCTGGGAGAAGGAGCCACCTCCTGTATCCGTGGCTCTGTCCCCAGCCTCCCCCCCTCCCTCCATGACTGATAAACCTACAAACGTGATAAGATCCACGGGCCATGTTTCTGCCCCCGCCTCGGCTCTCTGACGACACCGGCCAGGACAGTCGCCAGCAGGCGGTTTGTCTGTCTGGACCATCTCACCAGAGGATGGGTTTGTGCGCGGCACCGCCAGTGAGACAGGGAACTCTTTGTTTCTGGGAAGGCAACGCTCGTCTCCCCCTCGTTTCCGTGGGCTGAGATCGTTGCGGGACCTCTTTTTATCCTAACCGATCCCTTGCTGCTCCGTGGCCCGTCTCACCTGCTTCCTTACTGTGTTCAGCGCATTACAACCCCGCCATCCCACACGGCGTTTCCTGTGCTGCCAAGTTCCCAGGGAACCCCAGAACTGCCAAACCTCAGCGTGGAGAGTGGGCAGCTGACCACAGGGCCATGCAACACAGTGCAGCTACCCATGAGGGACCTCCGAGGTTTTGGTGAGGGAAGGGGCTTCTTAGAGGTTTGGTGAGGCTCTGGTGGGGATTACTTAACATGACACATCTCAGAGTCTCTGGAAATTCTCTATCCATCTTTCTGCTGGGCCATCTTCCCCCTGCCCCCCTCCCCACTCATTGTCGTAAAAGACCTGCTAACTAGGGTTGCCAGTTCCGGGTTGGGAAATACTTGGAGATTTTTGGGGCAGAGCCTGAGGAGGACAGGGTTTGGAGAGGGGAGGGACTTCAATGCCATAGAGTCCAAATGCCAAAGCAGCCATTTTATCCAGGTGAACAGATCTCTATTAGCTGGAGATCAGTTGTAATAGCGGGAAATCTCCAGCTACTACCTGGAGGTTGGCAACCCTACTGCTAACTGACAATCACTTTAAAAAACAGAAAGGTGTGGAGACTTGACGAAATGTCCTCTGACATGGAAGTCCATACCCGCTAATCCCTAGAGCATGAAGGCTAGATGCAGTTACTCAGTGCTAAAGGCCCTCCACACATGCTCAGAGGAACTCTTATAGTTTCCCTTGCGCCTGGGTAGGACCCTAATGTTGAAAACAGGCTTTGGGCTCCAATTGAAAGTCTGAGAGGGCATCCCGCCATCCTGCCTCCACACATCCTTGATCTGTTCCATTTAACCTGAGCATGTGGGAGGGTCACCATCTTACTGGTGGGGGAGGCAACCCTGGATTATTTCTTTTTCTTTGAGCTTGATCCAGATCTGCAGGGAGCCTCTTTCAGTTGGATTTCTTTAGCTGTATACCTCAAACTTTTGCCCAGGTCTCCATGCTGGACTCATCAAGAACTACCCAGTTCCAACCCCAGAATTGTTCAATCCCTTGATCCTCAGTGGTATGCAATTATGTTGTTCTAGGACTGGAGTGACCTGGGTTTAGTCATGAAGCCTAACCTACATCACAGGGCTGTTGTAGGAAGAAATATGAGAGAAGCTACCTTTTTGGAGAAAGGGTCGGATACAAATGTGATAGGTAGAGAGGTAGGATTCTGTCCGCAGGCACTAGAATTTTGGGGCTGGCAACCTTAACATGTGAGTATCAAGAACTCCTGGGCAGGGAGGTTTGGGGGCAGCTCATATTAGATGACGTTACAGGCCATGCTGGGGATTTTGGAAGTCTGCCGGGAGGGGGTGTTAAATCAATTTTGGCCTGGGCCTGTCAAATAAATAATGTTGCAAGATGGAGAAGTAAAGGGGAAGGGGCTCTTTGTCATGTAGTACACCCTTACATTCCTATTCGAAGTACACTGAGATCCAAACTTGCAGCTAAAGTGCTAGGAGACACAGAGAGAGACAGAGAGAGTTGAAGATTTCAAGTTAGGTTTGGAGATGGTGCAACATGGTCTCTGTATGTGTGGCCCTCCCTTCCCCCAAACGTGGGCTGTGGATCAGCCAAGAACTCTGCTGGGCTCAATAAACATTTGATGCTTCTGTTTACTGACTACTGCTAGCATAGCATCACGCTAGCGCTGAAGATGTGTCAGGAGCTGTACTAAAGTGATACACTCAAGGAATTGTAGGCAGTGGCCAGGGCTGGAAGGACATCTCATTTGCAGCCAAGTTCAACCAGAGACCCACTGGTGCTAACCAAGCCAGTATTCTCACACTCACTCTCTGGGGATCCTGCCCCCAACAGGCCCTCTTGCTCACTGTTTTGCTCATCCGCATGCCGAGCCGGCGGTCTGGCGCTTGCTGGCCTGTCTCTGCAAAAGCCATCAGCCTAGGGAGAACAGGCAGGGCCAAGCAAATCCAGTGGCCTCGACTTCCGCTGGGCCCGGGGAGGAGGGGGACAGAACATGCAGGCCGGAGGCCTGCAAGGCACAACACAGATGCTGCTCCACCAGCTGGGAATTGCCTGCAGGCGCAGCTGGACTTTCATCTTGGGGGGAGAGATCTGGCCACAAGCAGGCAAAAGTGGGAGGAGGGAGCAGGAGCTGGTGAGTTGGTGGGTGGGAACAGAGGCAATTTGAGCCCAGAGATTTATTTCCAAAAGAAAGGTGGGTGGGGTTCTACCCACTGACCCTCTGAAATCCCTCCGACATCCCTGCCTTAGGTTGCCTCTGTTTCCTGACCAAGGCTCTAGGCCTTCAACATCTGCACAAAATGGCAGAAATTCAACTGGTGTAGCTTTCCCATCAACACATGCCAAGGCTGCACCTTTTGAATGTGTATCATGCACATAGTCCTGTGCCAAATGGTAATCCTAGATCTATCCCCCTTAATAACCCCCCTAACTTTAGGGAATGTCTCTGGCTCAGTGGAAGAGCCTCTCCTTTGCATGCAATAGGTCCTGTGTTCCATCCCTGGCATCTCCAGTTAAAAGTATCTGTCAATAGGTGATGTGAAATACCTTTGCCTGAGACCCGGGAGAGCTGTTGCCAGTCTGAGTGGACAATACTAATCTTGATGAACCGATGGTCTGATTCCATATAAAGCAGCTTCATGTGTAATTTGTAAAAACCTAAAAGGAGACAAGATGAAGGCAGAGCTTTTCCACCAGGCCTACAACTGAGGACAGCCGCAGATACCATCATTACTGGCCTCCCCCCTCCTTCCAACATGAGTAGAAGGGGTGCCACTTGTATGGTGCCCACAACCCCATCTGAGGATTTTATGGCTGAGGATTTTATTGCTGCTTTTATTGTATTATTGGATTGTATGTTATGTTTTAATTATGTTACCTACCCTGAGCCAGCTTGCTGGGGAGGGCAGGATACAAATTTGAAAAATGAATGAATGCATGCATTCTGAACATGCTCAGAGGCACCATTTCACATCCTCTGACCCTTGTCATTGAAAGAAGTGGCTCGCAGGGGTCTCCCTTCCTAGGGGTATAGGCTCGGCTTAGCTCCAAGTTACCCAGTTATACTGCTCCAGTCCAAGGATGCAGAGACCCCCCTCTCTACCCAGCGCTTCTTCTTGCACTGCAGCCAGGAATGGAGCTTTAAGTTCCTCCCCGCCCCGCGCAGTGTCCTTTGCAAGACCCCCATGTCACACGCATTACATGATGCCTGCAACTCCAGGATCTCCCTCCTCATATTATAACTCTGGGCTTCCAGCCATGAGTTTATTATTTGCATGCTATGGGGGAAGGAGGGGCAGAAGTTCAGAGTTCTCAGGGAGGGCAAAGGGGTTTGCTGGTGGGGAGGGGACAAGGGGACATATAGTAGCCAAGCAAGGGGGGGATCCTGTGGGGAGGGTGTCTGGAAGGTCACAGTGTTGACCTATTGCTTGGATTAAACCCTTTGTTTTGTGGCCTATAAACTCTGCACAAGCCAACCTTGTGCCAGGCAATTCCTCCCTCCATGGGGAAAAAATAATCTTTGCCCTGCCAGAGAACAGCACACTGTGTGACGTCCACCCCAATCCCCCATGTGTTGTCCCAAGGATCCTATACTCTGGACTTCTGGGGTGTAGTACTACACCTTTTGGGTACAGGCAAAAAACAGACTGCCCCTGCCATGGAGCTTGCAAGCCCTAGATGTAACACAGCCTCCAATCACATATTGCCCTGTGCTTCCCCAGTGGCGCCCCCAACAGGACACCAAAGAGCCAATGGGAGGGGGAGAAGACAGCTCCGTCTGATCAGTGTATGGGGGAGATGGAATCCCTAAAGCCTTCCATTGCTGGTAACATCACTTACATCTCACTTACCGCTGCAGAAGTGGTGATGTCATAGGGTAAAGAAGGATGATGTAATCAAACAGACATTCGGGCAGCCAGCATGAGGCTATCAGGGGCGCCATAAGACTGTTGCAGTGAAGAGTGATGGGAAAGGGGGAGAAAAAAAGGTGTGTGTGTTTTTTGGGGGAGGGACCATGAAGCTGTAGTCTAGGCAGTTTTAAAAGAGCCCTGCTTTTGCGGGGTGGGGTTGTAGCATACCCAGTTTTTACTTCCCTTTTAAGGTAAAATAACCCACCAGAAATTCAGACTGGGTTTCAATAAAATACGCAAAAAGATCAATAGCACACACACACATTTTCTCCCTCTTCCCCCACCAAACTCCTGGGCCATAACTATCTCAAAAGAATTCCCCCCACACGCACACACCACATTGCTCCAAGTATTTCTGGATGGAGAGGAATGAGAGGAAGCCCCCCCCCATAGTGACTTTTTCTTGTCCTTCCTCTAAGAAGCTTAGGACAGTCCTTGCCTCCTCAAAACAACCCTGTGATATAGGTTAGTCCAGTCAACCAGAGTGCTTTGTGGGCAGTGGGAATTTGAACTTGGGTCTCCCAGATCTTAGTATGGCACTCCAACATCAGAGGTAACAGTCATCCCCAGAAGGGGACTATAGTAGCTAGGCACTGACCACTGACTGTCGCTTTTAAAGATGGCTCCTATTTTTAAAAACCCATTTTTTAAAAGCCCATTGAGTGCAAAATGGCAAGCAGGCAAAAAAACAAAATCTGGTTGGCATCTGGCCAAGAGCACCACAGGACACAAGATTGGCTGTGGACAATCTGGAATCACCAATAAGCCAAAATCCAGAGCCATTGTAGTGGTAGTGTGGTGTTGTGGCTACAGCATCAGACGACAAGCGGGGAAACCAGAGTCCCAACCTTCGCTTTGCTACGATGCTCGTAGAGTGACCTTGGGCAACTCACTCTTTCTCAGCGTAACCGGTCTCACAGAACTGATGGGAGGACAAAATGGATGAGGGGAGAACCATGCATGTCACTCTGAACTCTGTGGAGAAACAGCAAAATAAAGATAGATTAATCCTTTCCCCCAAAGAAGGAAAGCAGGTCCATTCCCCCCAGCTCTGCTTCTTCCACTGCCGGGGACAGGGCTATGCGGTGGGAAATGCTGGGGTTCTGTGGGAAGTGCCACTTTCCAGTCAGGGAACGTGCCCGGATTTAAATACCAGCAGTCTGGCTTGCTGAGTCATGGAAGTAGCTAAGTTTCACTCTATATGTGGTAGGTAAGGTTGCCAGGTCCCTTTGCTACCAGTGAGCAGTTTTGGGGGCAAAGCCTGAGGAGGGCGGGGTTTGGGGAGGGACTTTAATGCCGTAGAGTCCAAGTGCCAAAGTGGCCGTTTTCTCCAGGTGAACTGATCTCTATTGGCTGGAGATCAGTTGTAATAGCAGATCTCCAGCTAGTACCTGGTGGTTGGAAACCCTACTGGTAGGGCTAGTCTCAGCCCTGACAACGGGGCATTGAAGAGGAATGGATGCATATTTCCTCCCAGTTTGGATTTTGCATCCTCTGAAGGGGTGAGATGTTACCTAAGGGTTATAAATCCCATTACCATAGCTTATTTATTTATTTATTTGCCTGCCTTTCGACGCAGTGGGGAATCAAAGCTGCTTATGATGTTCTCCTCTCCTCTATTTTAACCTCACAACAACCTTGTGAGGTAGGCTAAGCTGAGAATCTGACTGGCCCGAGGTCATCCAGCAAGCTTCTATGGCAGGGCGGAGATTTGAACCTGAGTCTCCCAGATTGTAGTTTGACTCTAACCATGCTGATACACCATGCTAGCTCTCAGATCTTTGGTTTGTGTATGAGGCAAAGGGGTATATCAGCCAACGGTTGCAACTTCGCCCCAGTCACAGAAGTTCAGGCTGAGCAATGGGGGTGGGTTTTACTTGAGGACTCTCTTAAAGGAAAAACAGGTGGTAATGGCCTCCAGCTGAGATGACTTCATAAAAGAATTAGGGCCAATTCATTGGTTACAAAGCCTTCATGCTTTCCCCCATATGCTCCTGTTGACCACACGTGCTCTGAGAGTTCCCTGCTTGTTACTTATTTCCCAGGTCGGTGGTGCCTTAATTGAATTGGGATTGAGGTATGTGGGAAAAGGGGGCTTAAGCCTCCCCCCGAATTTCCCCCCAACCTAACATGGTCCCGACTAGCTGCGATTTGCCCTGTTGAGGACGCTTGCGTGCACTGGTTGGTTATGTGTAAGTTTCCCTCAAGAGGGCAAACAGCAGCTCCCCAGGACAGTTTCTGGTGTGGTAAAATGGTGTGGGGGAGAAGGCGTATGCTTCCTTTCTCTGTGTGCCACTGTTTCAATCCAAAGTGGCTCCTTGGCATGCCCGGGAATATATTTTTTATTTGTATTTAGTTATAGTCTGCCCTTCTCACTAGGACTGAAGGCAGGTCACACGGAATAAAATCCATACAATCAACAGAGTGGGGCATCCAATGGTGCAATAGGATTTGACTTGTAGAGATCTGGCAACCAACTGGAGGTGAAACTCAGCTTCAGTAGTAACATGGGACGTTAAACGAAAGCAAAAATGACATCCTAGGAACCTGCTTACAGCACAGAAGTCCCCAAACAATCCTGCTCACAATATGTGGAGGATATGGCAACTCTCTAATGTGTGAATGCGCAATTTACAGAGGGTGGCTGAAGGGACCCAATAGTTAAAACGGAGCTTCCATACTCAGAAGCAACCTACCTCTGAATATCAGGTGCATACAACACCTGGGGGCAATCCCCCTTTGCTGCCTCTTTGAGAGCTTCCCAAAGGCATGTGGTTGGACACAGGGGTGTGTGTGTGTGTGAAGTCCATCCAGAACTAGCTCAGGCCTCTCTGTTGCAGTAAGGCAGGTTATAGCAGCCTTTATCCTTAGATTTGCCCTGACCTGGATGGCCCAGGCTAGCCTGATCTCGTCAGATCTCAGAAGCGAAGCAGGGTCAGCCCTGGTTAGTATTTGGATGGGAGACCGCCAAGGAATACCAGGGCTGCTGTGCCGAGGAAGGCACTGGCAAACCACCTCTGTTAGTCTCTTGCCATGAAAACCCCAAAAGGGGTCGCCATGAGTCGGCTGTGACTTGAAGGCAACTTTCCACACACATCCTTAGATCTGGGGGTTGTGGGAGGCCCCTGGCGTCCTGGAAGCTGTCTTTCAAACCAGACTGTGGCCGCTGCTTTCCCAGCCTGGCCTCTGTTGCTGCGGCTGGGTCTGCATTTTGTCTCGCGCCTCTTGACGGAGCCAGGCCGTGGGTGTGTCGTGGGGGGGGGGCTCCCAGGCGCCTGAGCCCTCCAGCGGATGCGGCGGAGGGGGGATGCGGGGAGGGAACAATCTCAGGGCGCTGCAGGCTGTTTGAAGATGCTGTTGTTGGGCTTGGGGAGGGAAGAATGACCCTTCGGACTCCCCCCCCCCCCGCCCGACCCCTCGCCGGTGCTTCTGGGTGGGTAGGCGGAGGCAGCGTGTGCGTGTTCAGGGCCGAAGAAAACCTCAACCATTTAGATCGGGTGCCAGAAATGGAAACGGGGGCCATAAGGAGTGGGAGGCGTGGATTGTTTATTGCAAAAATGAACTTAATGTGCAAAATGTTAAAGGTTATAACTTAGACTACGTTAATTTTCTTGTTTCTACTTTTTTTTCTTTTTTAATAACTAGGTTTTATTAAAAAAAAAATTTTTTTTATAAAGAATTAGAAAATAATTGCTAAGAGGATAACGAAGATAAGTCAGAGATAGAAGAAGGAAGGGGGGAAGTTAAAGTAGGGGAAGATAATTGTTATATATATATGTTAGTTTTAATTGAGAATTAGACAAGATTGAAAGGCAATGTCAATTGATTGTATCGAATATATGAAAAAATAAAAATTTGAAAAAAAGAAATGGAAACGGGGGCCGAGCGCAGCATCCCAAGTTGCAACCCGGGACTGGCCGAGGAGCTTCGCCACCTTCTCTCCCCTCCCCATCCGCCCGTCCCTTTCCCGCGGGCGAAGGCGAGCTTGCAAGGGAACTGCAGGATTCCTCCGTCGTCACCGCCGCATACGCGCACGTGCTCGTGGGGAAGGGGGGCGGGCGGGCTGCCCGGGAGACCCGCTCCGGGGCTGAAGCGCAGCCCTGGGATCTCTCTCGCGCGCGCTCGCTGCGGCTATTTTTGGCTGTCTCCAAAGAACTTGTGCTTGGGCCGGCAAATGGTGCAGGCGGGGCGGGGCGGGGCGGAGGAGCCTCTCGTGGGGCGAGAGAAAGGGAGGGGCTGGACGCGGGACTGATCGGCCTCTTGGGCCAGTGCTGGGAATGGGGCGTTTATCTGCAGGGCGGCGGAGGGGTGGGGGGTGGGGGTCGTTCCATGATTTATTCTTAACTCCCCGCTTTGCTGCACGAAAAATGTCTTACTTTTGCCGTCCCGAGATATAGGAAAGGTACCTTCCTTCAAATTTTGAATGAATTTTGCACGGAAAGATGGAAGGCTTGAGAAAGTCTACACGAAATGGAAGCTTACCGGATCTCCATTGCTCTACGTCTTGTTTCCGTTGCTATGTGATATATTTATGAACTTGATAGACAACGAACTGATATGAACTGAGCGTTTACGCCGGCATATTTTCACTACTGGGTTTGTTTTGGGACTTCACCCATTGTTACATATTTGTTGCTTTAGAAGTGTACCTGTTTTCAACATTCTCATTATATTCTTCTAATTGCAAGTATTGCTTTGTCTCTTTCCTATTTTGGAAATATTTATTTGGTGCCATATTTTGAATTCCATGCTCCTGTAAGCACTTGTAAGCCGTTTGTTTGATTACAACCCAACAGGTACTGGCTGGAGATCTCCTGCTGTTGCAACTCTTCTCCAGCCGATAGAGAGCCATTCACCTGGACAAAAGGGCCGCTTTGGCAATTGGACTCCATGGCATTGAAGTCCTTCCTCTCCCCAAACCCCGCCCTCCTCAGGCTCCGCCCCCCCAAACCTCCCGCTGGTGGCAAAGAGGGACCTGGCAACCCTAGGCAAGGTGGGGCCTGGAGATCACCTGGAATGAATACTGATCTCCCAAGAGGAAATGACTCCAGGGAAACTCCTCTCGGGAGGTCAGTTGTAATTCCAGGCGATCTCCAGGCCCCACCTTGCCTAGGAGATCGCCATTTAGGGTTGCCAGCTCTGGGTTGCGAAATACCTGGAGGTTCTGGGGGTGGAGTCTGAGGGGGGCAGGGTTTGGGGAGGGGAGGGACTTCAGTGGGGTATAATGCCATGGAATCCACCTTCCAAAGCAGCCATTTTCTCCAGGTGAACTGACCCTCTGTTGCCTGGAGATCTCCAGCCATCGCCTGGTAATTGGCAACCCTAGGCCCATCCCTTCCCCTCCCCAAACCTCACTCTCCCCAGGCTCCACCCCCAATCTCCAGGAATTTCCCAACCCAGAGTTGGCAGCCGTCTCATGTGTCTTCCTTAAACTGTACTTAAGGCTTCACCTCTAAGCACACTTTCCTGGTGGGGGGGGGGGGAGTCGTACTGAACACAGTGGAAATTGCTTTGAAGTTGTCATGCTTAATATTGCACTATGAAATTCCCTCTTATTCTTCCCCCTTGACATATAACTGAAGGCTGGTTTCTGACCCCCGCACTTAAACCGCAGAACATTTTATTAGCACAAACGTCTGCACTGACGTTCATCCGACTGCTTTGAAATAAAAGAAATTTTACTGGGGTTTTACTCTGCTTCCTCTCACATTTTACCAATGGTGTAACCTTTTCTATATTTGTGCTGCTATGTCACTGTATACCTATGTAGAATTCTGTATGATTCATTAAATGCCTTTGACTAGTCAAGTAATTGCTACCATTATATACTTCTTGTTTAATGACACGAAAGCTTGAAACAGTTTTCGTCTTCATTTTCCATCTTGGTTTACCCTTTCCCCAATAATCTATTTTTAAGGAACCAAGCTACTTATTAACCCAATTATTCCCCAACTGCAGAAACCCCTTTTTCCTCACTGCACAAAATGTGTCCAGATACACCTTAAAATAACACTCTGATTTTATTCTTGTAATGCCAATCAGCAGGACTTCATTAGTGCAACAGAAGACGATATAAGTAGGATGACAGTGTGCGGTGTGTGGCTTCCGAGCAAAGGCCCTCCAGCGATGCAATGGCAGAGCATCTGCCTGGCTCTCAGGAGACCCCAGGTTCGATCCCCAGCAGCTCCACTTAAAAGGCTCAGGAAGTAGGTAATTTGAAAGACCTCCACCTGGAGAATGGCTGCCAGCCAGAGCAGACATTCCTAACTTTGACAGACTAATAATCTGACTCATGGTACTGATAAGGCAGTATCAGGTGTTGAGCAGATGTTGAGACCCTTCTCTGATTGAGCCCCTGTGGGTCAGAAAAAACAAGTCAGAGCTAGAGGAACGGACGGACGGACTCAGGAGAAGCCAGCTTCTAATGAGGAACTCCTTTGCTTTCCATAGGTGCATGTCCAGTCTCCCTTGCACATGTGCTCAGAAAATTAAGTAAACTGATAAATGTGGGGGAGGGAGAGGAATGCCAGGCAGGCTCCAAGTTCTGTTCAGTGCTGGACCAGGAGTTCCCTCCCTCTGGCTTAGAGCCCCGCAGTGTCTCTTAGTGATCTCCAAAAGGGGGGGTAGTTGGGTGAAGACCCCAGAAGACCACCTCTTGTCCCCTTGCACAAGACTGGGCTTCTAGCTGCTCCGAGCCCTGGGCAGATTTCTGGGGGAGGACAGAAGTCATGTCGGAAGTATTCCTATTTGGGGCTCGTCTTTTTGTTCCTCAAGGATCCAGGGTCTCCTCTTGGCTCTGTGTGTTCGCGTGCCTGAGTGGGTCGGGTGGTGAATTGAAGCTCCCCAGAGCTGGGCTGTGTGGCTGTTTTGGACTGGCCGTTAGTTTTTATCCCCACTCTCTGTTTCTGTAGTTTGTTCCCTGCTGATGTGGGTGTTTTCTCCCCCCCCCCTTTTCTTGCAAAACAGGCGCTACTGTTGCTTCTTCCCCTCCTGAGCCCCCACGCCCGATTGGCTCCCATTAGTTCTGAGTCTGGCAGCATCTTCCCAACTGAAGGCACTTTCCCTTTTATGGCAAAAGCATCTGGACGGTGGTTTGGGGGGGAGAGGGGGGGAGCCACTCCCCACCACAATTCAGCCCAACAGCACTTTCCTGGCAGAACCCCTGAGAGGGGCCTGACCGATCTCTGCGGAGCCGAACAGGCTGGAGATTTGGGGAGAGGGGAAGCCTTGGCCTCTAGGGGACGCCTGCCGTTTCAGAGGCTATCAAGTAATTTGAACGGTCATGAAATCGCATTCAGAACCAAGCTGAGGCGAGCTAGATTTAAATGGATCACGGGCCCTTTGTCCTCCAGATACTCCCTGGCACGGGATGCTTGAATGTACACAAGTCGCTGTAATAACTACAGTTTTGCCTCAACAAACTTCCTCACACAGGCCTTTAAAAAATATATTGTATTGGCCCTACTCATTTGTCAAAGTAGAAAAGAGAAAGATTCTAGTAGCACCTTAAAGAGTTTTCGTGAGTCACAGCTCACTTCTTCAGCTATCTGAAGAAGTGAGCTGTGACTCTCGAAAGTTCATACCCTACCAGAAATTTTGTTAGGTCATTTATGCATGGGAGTTTTACCTGAGGTTCGTTGCTTGCTGGACCCACACTTTCCTGTTGGGAATCTCTGCACCAGCAAGTCTCCAGACTCAAATCAAGTCCCTACCCCTTTAAATGCTGCTTTGTAATTGGCTTACTTTGTAGTGCTTACTGTGAGCAACAATTCTCCCCCAAACCCAATTGCTGCATAAAAAAGCATTTTAAGAACAACAAAAAACAAACAAACGGAGCAATCTGAAAGGGGAGGGGAGAAATCCAAGCTTCTGTTTTAAAAAGACTTTTTTCTGCTCAGAAAGAGCAGAAATATTTCAGTCCCCGCCTCTGGACATGCTGCTTTTTAATTGGCTGTGAGAGAAACCAAGCTTGTGTGCCCTGCGCTTTGCCTTATGTACGAGGATTTCACCCGGGCCTTGCTCAGGGAAGATGGAAGAGTCAGGTTAACAGAGGAATGGGAAGACCTGGACATTGCGAGGGCTGGCAGCAAGGTCATCTCTAGCGGATGGAAAACACATGCATAACTCCAAGGAACAACCGAGGCAGACTGGGGGGTGAACATGAGTGAAAGTTACCCATGCATAAACGACCAATCTTTAAGGTGCTACTGGAATCTTTCTCTTTTCTGCTGTTTCAGATTGACTAGCACGGCTACCCATTGTGACATTTGGCAAAGTGAGGGCCAGCCTCATTCTGGAAAGTCCGTGGTAGTTGCTTGGAGTGGTTCAGATTTAGCTTTCGAGGCTGGCACAGGAAGAGCAGCTGAAGTCCCTTCTCCCCATGAGCTGAGGTCCTGATCCTAACTGGGCGCTGCTCGGTGCCTTCCACCTGCATGGAAACAAACAAGCGAAAGCTTTGAAGTGTGAGTTCTGGTCAGGGCTAGTTCAAGATATTTTGCTGCCCTAGGTGAATATTAATCCCCCCCCCTTCTTGGAACATCTTGCATGGAACAAAGAAACAGGGTTGCAATTAGGAAAACGGGAGTGGGAAAGAGGGCCTCCAAACCTGAGTCCAAGAACGCAGGTCGGGAAGGGGAGAATGATGTTCCCTCTGGAGAGGTTTTCCAGTGGTTCTGCTGCCCTAGGAAACTACTCAAAGGCTCCTGCTCTCTTCAATGGCTCCACCCCTCTTCTCCATCTGCCCTGGGGCCTGACATGGGCTCAGAACACCTGCACCCCATTCTCTTCCCAGAACTCTACAGAGCCACCTTTATTGACATCAACCCCCTGTTGCCTTTGCCGCCCAGTTATATTCCCCTCCCTCTATTGTCCTGTCATCTCCCAAGTCTATGTTTAAATTGGTAAGCTCTTCTTTTGCCTATGTTACTCTGAAAAACTCCCAACTAGATCTATAACCTGTATTCATAACAATTAGTTTAATTATACATACATGCATACATTCCCAGGGTGAGCCTGACATTGACAGTAAGTGCTAAGATGGGGTGTGCTGGTTGAAATTCTGTTTCCCTCCCCCCCCCCACCTGCCTCCATAGCAACCAGGGGCTTAGCCATTCCACACCGCTTCATCTTATGGTGATAGAACATCCTTTCTGGCTCTGCTCCACTTCTGTATGTAGGGGTGTTTATTCCATTAGCCTTTTTGTCTTGCTGATGGCCTTGCCCTTCCCTGGGAAGTCCAGGGTGGAACCAGACACAACTGGTCTAGGAGGTAAGTGTTGGGAAGAAACTGGCTGGCTGGACACCTGTCCATGGATGCTGCAGAAAGAGAGACAAGAAAGAGGTCCTAAGTGCTCCAGGTTGACATCTTCCAGTTGACATTTTCCAGTGCTCCCCTGATACAGTTCCATTTGGAGCCAATCAGTGCAAGGGTAGTATGTCATCATTAAGACAGTTGTCTGGATACAGGAGCATACCATTGAGGTGGAGGGGCCATGGCTCAGTGGTTGACCATTTGCTTGGCACAGAGAAGGTCCCAGGGCCAATCCCCGGCATCTCCAGTTAAAGAGGATCATGCAGCAGGTGATGTGAAAGGCCTCTGTCTGATGTCCTGGAGAGCTGCTGCCAGTCTGAGTGGACAGTGCTGACCTTGATAGACCAATGATCTGTAACAGGTTTGTGGTGTTGTGGGGATCATCTTGCTTTTATGGCACTATCTTCCACCTTTGTAATTCTGCTTTCTACATCGTTTATAGTATACCTCCCTTTCCTTAGACATCTTGTGGTTCACATTGTTTCCTGTAAGCCTAGAGCTATCGCTTTGTTTGTTGTTCATCCTGCGGTGTCTGATTGCATCATTTCCTACCCTGCGATCTGCCTTAAGTCTCAATGAGGAAGGTAGGTTATAAAGTAAATAAACACACTAAAGTGGTCTGACTCAGTATAAGGCATGTGAATGGATGTGAACCTAAACTTACTTTGGGGCACAGAATTATTCAGTCCCAGTTCCTTAGTAAGACTCTCTCTGTATCTCTGACATGCATGAAGAAAGGGGAGCAGCAAATAAGCAACAAGGACATGGGAACCGACTTCATCCTGAAGGTCTTGCAGTGCACAGTCTTGGGCTTTGGCACGTCTGCAGCAGAGGAACGTAAGAGAAGCCCTGCGGGATCAGACCAAGGCCCACCAAGTCCAGCAGTCTGCTCACACAGTAGCCAACCAGGTGCCTCTAGGAAGCCCCCAAACAAGACGACTGCAGCAGCACCATCCCGCCTGTGTTCCAAAGCACCTAATATAATGGGCATGCTCATCTGATCCCGGAGAGAATAGGTATGCAGTATCCATTTTTACTAGAAGAGTTCCGCAGTCAGTGGGAACGCCCCCAGCTGTCTATGTTGTACCAGTTGGGCATGATATATGGCTGAGCCCACCAAGGTGGGAGGCAACCTTGCTAGACTAGGGAGGGCAGTCCTGTCACCCCTCTCTACTTCCACCAGCCCAGAGTGGTTTCCGCTCCTCACTTTTAGAGAGAAACAAGAGATGGGTTTTGGAGTTTCTTTCCTGTGCTGCGTTTCTGTGCCCTTGGGGAAGGCCTAGGTCCCTCTGCTCTGCCATGCTGTCTGTCCATCTCTCAGCCTGAGCATTGGCTGACCCCATCTGGGGAAGGAAATAGAGAGCAAAGGGCAGTGAGCAGAAGGGAGTGTGCCTGCCAGGTCTCCCCTCCATACACATGCAGGGTGGCGCCTCAGGTGCTTCCTCATGACTGACCGCCCGGGACAAGAGGCCCAGATGCCTCCCTCCCTCTGGCTGCAGGGAAAATTCATGGAAGGGTGACCCACACCCTGCTGCTGCTGGCCAAACCCGGCAAAACATTGCAAGGCCCTCCATTGCATTCTGTTGCTGTTTCTTACCATGAATGCCCAAATGGTAAACACCTACAGAGCCAGGTCTGCACAGGCTGGACCAGCGTTGAGTTGCAGAGATGAGGCTGGAGGTTCTTTACTCCTAACCACCACCCTGGCAGGCTGCCACCTGTCAGGTGGCTTCAAGAGGCTGCTTGCCCACGTACTGCCAGACAGACAGAGACAGCTTTCCCTTAATGGGAAGACAAGCTACCATGTGCCATCGGTACCTCTAGCAGCATGGTGTAGTGGTTGAGAGCGGTGGTTTGAAGTAGTGCTCTAGTCTGGAGAACCGGGTTTGATTCCCCACTCCTCCACATGAGCAGCAGAGGCTAATCTGGTGAACCGGGTTGGTTTCCTCAGTCCTCCACATGAAGCCAGCTGGGTGACCTTGGGCTAGTCACAGCTCTCTTGGAGCTCTCTCAGCCCCACCTACCTCACAAGGTGCCTGTTGTAGGAAGGGAAGGTGATTGTAAGCCGGTTTGATTCTTCCTTAAGTGGTAGAGAAAGTTGGCATATAAAAACCAACTCGTCTTCTTCTCAGCAGGAATATACACACTACCTTGCTGGATCCAGACTAAGGATCAGCCAAGATCAGCATTGTTTCATTGGAGGCTGCATCATCCTGAGTCCAACTACTGGTCCACCTTGGTCTGCTCTGACTGGCAATGACCTCTTTTTTTCAGCCCTGTGGCCTTTAACAGAAGAAACCAGGAACTGAACGTGGGACCTTCTGCATGCAAGGCAGGTGCTCTTCCACTAAGCCCACCCAATAGGGGCTTCATTCAGTAGCTACCACTGGAAGCTTTCCAGTGGAGCCTAATGTTGATGCTCTTCGCCTGTGGTGGGGTGCCTCATAGGGTTGCCAGCCTCCAGGTGTGTGTGTGTAAAGTGCCGTCAAGTCGCAGCCGACTTTTGATGACCCCTTTTTGTGGTTTTCATGGCAAGAGACTAACAGAGGTGGTTTGCCAGTGCCTTCCTCTGCACAGCAACCCTGGTATGCCTTGGTGGTCTCCCATCCAAATACTAACCAGGGATGACCCTGCTTAGCTTCTGAGATCTGACGAGATCAGGCTAGCCTGGCTAGCTGGTAATCTCCTGCTATTACAACTGATCTCCCGCCGCTAGAGATCGGTTCCCCTGGAGAAAATGGCCACTTTGGCAATTGGACTCTATGGCACTGAAGTCCCTCCCCTCCCCAAACCCTGCCCTCCTCAGATTCTGCCCCCAAAACCTCCCGCCAGTGGCGAAGGAGGACCTGGCAACCCTACCCTTAAAGGACGCTGCTGAGAAGCAAAACGGGGGGCAGAGAAAGTGTGGACTGGGGCCCCAGGACCTCCCCACAGTGGACTCCTGCAAACTTTGGCCCCCCCAGCCCAGCTATTCCTTCTCCCCTCTTTGCCAAGTAGTCCTCTCGGAGGGTTGGTCCCCAATCTCCTCCTTGGAGCCCCTCTATGCTCCGTTCTAGGTCTCCTTGCCCCGCCATCCTTTCCTTCCCCTTTCCTCTTCCCAACCTTCTCCCAGCAGCTGCAGGAAGGTGACAAGAACCTCCTGTTCGGAGGGAAGGCGAAGGGGAGCTGAGTCAGCCAAACTGCAAGGCAGTCGGGGAATGTCTCTCTCCCCCCACCTCCCCCCCGGAAGTGGCTTTTCTCTCTCTCCATCTATTTGTACTCTGTGTTTGTGTGTCTGAGCATATGCACACACACACACACACACACACACACACTTTGTACGTGAAAGGCGCCAGATAAAAAGAGCAATCCCTTGGGTTTACAGCGCAATGTTTTGCTTTGCCCTGAGAAGGAACCGTTTCTGGTGTCTTTGGGGGCTGGAACCGCCCTGTCAGGCCTCTGACAAGACACTGGGGTATAAGAACCCTTTCCCTCTAACCAGCCCTGCCTCTGTGACCTCCGGATTAATGGTTTGTTTGTTTATGAGATTTCGTAAATCATCGGAGTCCTGCTGGAGGTGACCGGCAGCTAAAACGATAAATTATAAAGATAAAAACAACAAGCCATTAAACCCACCTCAGGGGCATAAACAGCAGAAAACTATCCAAGAAACAGCCCTCCCACTGGAAACAGACCACCCCGACGGGATTTGTTTGAGTTTTATTGAATTATGTTATAATTTTAAATGTTTTTAATTATTGTCGAAGGCTTTCACGGTCAGAGTTCATCGGTTCTTGTAGGTTATCCGGGCGGTGTGACCGTGGCGAAACGTCAGGAAGAAAATACCAAGACCACGGTCACACAGCCCGGATAACTTACAAGAACCGTTGTTTTTAATTGCTCAAAGGTTTTGATTTTTTTGATGTTTGCCGCCTTGGTGACTTTGTTTGGATGGAAAGGCGACATAAAAATGTTTTAAATACATTAGTTATTTCTATAACAATGTATTCTTCTTATTTTCTAGGATCCTTCACCAAGGTATCTGAACAGGAGAAATATCATCCAGAAGGGGATACGGCCGTTTCGGAGTCTTCAACAGTCCCTGCTGGGAACTCAGAAAGCTATCCTAAAGTAGGAAAATGAAACATGACATTATGTGATGCTGAGACTCTGACATTTGAAAATGAGAATGAATTGTGAAACTCGGCATTGATCAGAAGTATCCCCTTCTGGATGATATTTCTCCTGTTCAGATACCTTGGTGAAGGATCCTAGAAAATAAGAAGAATACATTGTTATATCAGCACTATATCTCATTATTGTGGATATTCTACCACCTTACCTGTATGGAGACTTGAACTTTGTACTTTTGAGACTTTCATGTCCATTGTATTGAATCATTGCACTTTAGCTTAGGATAGATGTAGTTGTTATATTAGTAAGTTAGAATCCTTTTCATTGTATAATTGTGTAGCATATTAATATACCTTATGCACTTTGTTACATTTTGAGTGTCTGTGCTAATTTCCAAAACCTCCAGGTGGTGGCTGGAGATCCCCAGCTATTACAACTGATCTCCAAGCGATAGAAATCTGTTCCCCTGGAGAAAATGGTTGCTTTGACAATTGGACTCTAAGGCATTGAAACCCTTCCCATCTACAAACCCCACCCTCCTCAGGCTCCAACCCCAGAATCTCCACATACTTCCCAACCTGGAGCTGGCAAATCTACACATCATTCCTGTTGTGTTTCTGGAGAGTTGGGAGGGGTCTACAGTTGGGAAGGTTAAGTGGTTGCTCACAGTGGCAGAGCAGTTGCTGTGATTGTGGGATGAGATGTCAGTGAATCCTGACACACAGATTCCTGGGATGCCTCAGTGCAAAAAGGGGCCTGGTGGCAGTGGGGTGAGGATGCTTAGAGCCTGAGGTCTCCTCCCTGTTGGATCTGATGAGGGTTGATTGGAAGAGTGAATCAGTTCAATTAGAGGGGCTTCCTGGCTTCTGTAGCACTCAAGCAGCAGAAAACCATACAAATTAAATTGAAATTAAATCAAAAGAGTTTCCATCTAGACATTAGGAAGAATTTTCTAACAGAGTGGTTCCTCGGTGGAACAGGCTTCCTCAGGAGGTGGCAAGTGCTCCTTCCCTGGCGGTTTTTAAGCAGAGACTAGATGGCCATCTGTCAGCAATGCTGATTCTATGACCTTAGGCAGTTCATGGGAGGGAGGGCATCTTGGCCATCTTCTGGGCATGGAGTAGGTGTCCCTGGGTGTGTTTGTGTGTGGGAGGTAGTTGTGAATTTCCTGCATTGTGCAGGGGGTTGGACTAGATGACCCTGGTGGTCCCTTCCAACTCTATAATTCTAAATCTAAACTTCTCTTTGGTTTCTGTTTCAAGGTAGCAAAAACAGCAGGGGAGGCTGAGCCACCCCACAACCTTCTGCAGCCCGGTAGCTGCAGCACAAGAGGCCAGGAGTGCGCCCAGGGCATGAGGGCTTGCGCACAGATGTATGTGACCCAAGTGCACTGTATTCCCAGCATCTTCTGTGACACTTCAGGGGATCTTAAGGGGGAAACACCAGTTAGTCCATTAACAGCTAAAGCGACCTGGAAAGGCCAGCCCTGTTAAAACATTCTGCTTTTTCCTAGCCCGCCGAACAAGCATTGACACTTCCTCCTCTGCAGTTGCTCGATCTGCATATCAGAGATGGCTCAGAGGAGATTCAATTCCAAGATTTCACACGAAAGGCAGAATCTGTAGTTCAAAATACCAGTTGTTTTTCCAGATGGTTCAGAGACATCGCAGTGGCCACAGCTCAAAACCACAGAATGCACGACTTCCTGATCGGCAGTACAGCTTGCAAGTTAGCATTAAACTCTGAATAAACTTGTTTGAACCAGAAGTGTTAAGAGCTTCCAATAAAACTGAGTCATACACTCTGCTACCCCAAATCAGTTTCTCAGCCCACTGTTGGCTCCAGTGATGGAGCTTTTTGGACCTTTTCCCTCCCACTTATCATCTTGTCTACCTTGTCCATAGAGTGGCTTCTCTCCCTTGGCCAAGAATCAAGGGTTCCCCAGCCAAATGGGCTTGCCATTTCCTTCATGCAAGAACTGTTGACAAGCATTCTTTATTACCGACCTAGGGAGGTGGCGAGCCTCACTGGCAGTCTTTAAGAACAGGCTGGACAAACATTAGTCAGGGATGCTCTGGGCTGATCCTGCATTAAGCAGGGGGTTGGAGTAGATGGCCTGTATGCAGGTCCAGAGCCAGTAATTTCTGCACCCTAGGCAAGGCTAACTACTTGAGCCCCCATTACTAACCAATTTTCAAAAACAGATGTCTTGTAGAAAAATAAAAGCACAAAACATTTTATAAGACATGATCATTAATTATATTCCATAGCACTGTTGTGGTACTTATCTTAAAATTAAAAAATACAAATTGTCAGTTGCATTTTTTCCCCAAGAAATGAATCTATTTAAAACTGTGCCCCTCAGGCCAGTTCTGTGCCCCTCTGAGGTCTGTACCCTAGGCGACCGCCTAGTTCGCCTAATGGTAGCACCGGCCAATCCTGTATGGCCCCTTCCAACTCTATGATTCTAAGGCCATGTAGGGAAGGGAGGTGCCCCTCTTGCCTTCTCCCCCAAAGCCCCCTTGATTTTGGTATTCAAAACTGGCCCCCCCTGCCTTCTCCTTCCCTGCAGTCTTCAGGGAAGAAATTGAGCCTGGAATTTTCATGTTATAGACGGGATCTTTGTCTTATCTCTTCAAGCTCCCTCGGTTCAGAAGGTCACCATGAAGTGAAGCAACTTGTTATGGTCATATCAAGCTTGACTGCAGGGAATATATTGTGCCGTGAAGTTTCCATACCAGCTGATTAGAAATGAACCAGCAAAAGCCACAGTGGAAGCAGGATGGCTCAGGACCAGGTGCAATTCCATATGCAGGCACAGACAGTCCCGAACGCCCTCAAAATTAATGGAGCAAAAGGGGGAACCCTGTCATATCTTGAATATTAACAGATTTGTTGTGGCTGAAGACTTCTTTGTGGATTAATGTTGCCACAAATCTGTTGCCTTGCAACGGTCACTAGAATACTTATTTGATTTCGCAGTGACCCCCCTCAAGTATTCTGCCATTCCTCACCTTGGCTGACAGATTTCTGTGGAGGCAAAAGGGCAGAGGCATTTTCAGCACACTGGTGCCATCTACTGCACAACCATGTGCAGAGGCAAACTGGCCAAGGAGAAATCCTCGTGAATAATCCCAGCTTCAAGTTCTGTCCACAACTGAAGCCGAGTAGTGTTCCTGTTCCTTTGAAAGCTCTGCAGAATTAATACTTGTCTACCTTACAAAGGTTATTGTTAGGATTACTGATAGAATGTCATCCAAAGTGTGCTATATAAAATGCAGTGAATTAAATAATTTAAGCGAGATAGTAGGTAAAATGAGTACACAGTTTGCTTGGGGTAAAGGGAAGATGACTAGGGAAGGCACTGGCAAACCACCCCGCAAACAAAGTCTGCCTAGTAAACGTCGGGATGTGATGTCACCCCATGGGGCAACCTTTACCTTTAGTAGGTCTGATCCAGCAAAGCTGTTCTTGTGTTCTTTTGCGCTGATCCCATCCTCCGCTCTATTGAAGGGGAGCTTCCTTCTTTCCAAATAATCCTGCAATCCTGAGTATACTTTAGTCCTGTACACACTTCTCTCCAGGTGGTGCAAAGGCAGTCCTCTGCTGCAGGGCTTGATTTCTTGGGTGCCAGGCACTTCTGTTTACTCCATTCAAATGGTTTTCAGTGCCCCCCCACAAGTGCGCAGCAGAGCACTGCCCCCACAGTGCCTGGAGAGACGCAACCACAGAGCAAAGGATCCAAGCTGTTATTAGGATGCCTCTTCTGTTGACCTATGTGGGATTGGGGGCTGCTTGAAGAGAACTCCAACGAATTAGAGGTTGTGTCGTGCATGAATGCAGGTTGTTCTCTGTCCATGCTCAATGCATCTTCCTCTGGCACACTGGTCTTGATCTGCTCAAGCTCCAATTGGCTGTGAGGGCCAAATGCAGAGGGTCTCCTTAATGTGAAGACCCCCCCACCACAAAAAGATATAACTGAAAACCAAGATTCAGCTGAAGTTTAAGCCTGATTTAAGCATGACTTGTCTGCTGCAAAAGAATTTGTACAGAATTTTAAACTTGGCTGCTATCCATGCAAAGCAGCTTTATGGGCTTAATCTGCACACCAGAGATCTGAGTGGTGGCACGCGCTAACTAAATATGCATGGCTGCCTTGCATGGGTTGCAGAACAGTTTGAAGAAGGTGCTAAGCCTGCCCCAAATTACTTTGCCTCACAAGCTTCATGTTTAAATCAGAACAAGAGCTTCTGGGAGGGAAATAAACCTCCCTTCGGCCACCAACTTACTAAAGGAAGGGAAGACTGGACAGGAGGTAACTAATTAGGCTGAGAAACTGACATCAGCTTTAAAACAGGTGGAATCTTTTTAAAGGGGCAGTAATCTTGTGAAGCTGAAATTGGGCTTTTGTCTGTCTCTGCACGTGGACAGTTGGTGCTTCGAGTGAAAAAGCTGGTTCTAAACAGTTGAATCTAAACTTTCCATGATCTGTTACAGTGTTTGCATGGAGCACCTAGATGACATCACAGTCAACCCATTGCACTGAAGTGATTTCCATGTAGTTTCCTCCTTTCTTCAGGCCTGTTGCAATGATTTCCCCCCTCAATTAAACACAATTGCAGTGCCAGCCAGCCACATGAAGTGTCCAGAAGTTAATGCATGTGTAAATCCTTTGCTATTACACTTTTTAAACGTTTCAGATTCTCGGTGTTTAATTACTTACTCTCTGTCAGTGCTTAAATGCATCTTTTTCCTTGGGGAAGGGGAAGTTTTAATTACTCCTTTCCCCCTTCTTTTCCTTTAAAAAAAGTCAGATTTGCTGCACAGACACTTCCTCTGGTCCCTTTAAAACCTCCTTGGCTCTACTGTTTTTAAGCAGCTTCGTTTATCCATATTCTTTATTAATTACTTTCTGGTGGCTGTGTACCTGTTGCTCTCAGGGAGCAGGTTCGTTCCCATGAGGCTAGGTTGCCCACCTGGAGAAGCTGAAGCCGAGAGAGAGGTTTGGGGACTAGACTTTCAAGGACTTACCCAGAACAGTCCCACTCTTGTGCTGAAAGCTCGTCTGCTGTTGTGGAGAGTGAGAGTCTTCAAGCTGGAGTAGGGTTGCCAGGTCCCTCTTTGCCATCGGCGGGAGATTTGGGGGCGGACCCTGAGGAGGGCGGGGTTTGGGGAGGGGAGGGACTTCAATGCCATAGAGTCCAATTGCCAAAGCAGCCATTTTTCTCCAGGTGAACTGATCTCTATCAGCTGGAGATCAGTTGAATTAGCAGGAGATCTCCTGCTACTACCTGGCAGTTGGCAACCATACACTGGAGGCAACAGTGAGGAATCATAGAGTTGGAAGGGGCCATACAGGCCGTCTAGTCCAACCCCCTGTTCAATGCAGGATCAGCCTAGAGCATCCCTGACAAGTGTTTGTGACTGCATGGAAGGGACCCCTTGCTCGGGTGTTGGACCAATATCCTCTCAAACTGAGGATACCCCTCTGGGGTTGGGGAGAGGTGGGCTTTTGGCAGTGGGTGACTCGATTATTAGGAATATAGAGTTTTGGCTTCATGTTGACTTGCCTGCCTGGTGCAAAGTCTGTGCACATCATGTGCTGAGTAGATAGTTGATATAGCTGGGGAAGAGTCAGCAGTCATGGCACACGTTGGCACCAATGACACTGGGAAATGCAATCATGTGGAGGAAAAATGTAGGTTACTAGGCAGAAATTAGTTCCATGAAAGTGTCAGCCCAGCGTGCTGCAACCGTGAAAAAGACAAACTGTATGTTGGGGATTATTAGGAAAGGGATTGAAAATAAAACAGCCCATATTATAATGAATGCATGAAACTGCCCTCTACTGAATCAGACCCTTGGTCTATCGAAGTCAGTATTGTCTGCTCAGACCAGCAGCACCTCTCCTGGGTCTCAGGCTGAGGTCTTCCACATCACCTACTTGCCTAGTCCCTTTAACTGGAGATGCCGGGGATTGAACCTGGGACCTTCTGCATGCCAAGCAGATGCTCTACCACTGAGCCACAGCCCCTCCCCAGATGCCCCGTATAGATCTATGGTGCGGCCTCATTTAGAAGACCGTATGCAGCTCTGGTCATATCTCAAAAAAGACATCGCAGAGCTGGACAAAGTACAGAAGAAGGCAACCAAGATGATTAGGGGTTGGAGCATCTTCCCTATGAGGAAAGGCTGAAGAGTCTGGGACTTTTCAGTTTAGAAGACCGAGGAGGGACATGATAGAGGTTTATAAAATTATGCACAGGATAGAGAGAAATGACAAAGAAATTTTCCTTTCTCTCCCAAAATACTAGAACTCGAGGGCATCCAATGAAGCTGATGGGCAGTAGATTCAGGACCGACAAAAGGAAATACATCTTTACACAGCAAGTGATTAAAATGTGGCATTCACTGCCAGAGGATGTGGTGATGGCCACAGGTACAGTCACCTTTAAAAAGGATTAGACAGATTCGTGAAGGATGGGTCTGTTAGTGACTACCAGCCATGGTGACTAAAGGGAACCTCCACACTCAGAGGTAGTAAATCTCTGAATCCCAGCACCAGGAGGCAACATCAGGGGAAGGTCTCAGCCTCTATGCCCTGTTGTTGGACCTCCAGAGGTTGGTCATTGTGTGAGATAGGATGTTGACTGGATGGACCACAGGTCTAATCCAGAAGGGCTCTTCTTATGTTCCTACACAAAGGGAAAAGGTGTCTCATGGGTGAACGGAAATTTGAACCTGGCTTTCCCAGGTCCTAGTCCAACACTCTAACCATTAGACCACACTGGCCATCAACATTAAGTTGATCAATTATTTGTACCGCACCTTTGTACTGACTAAGCATCCATGTAGAAAAGCTAAAACGCTAGCCAAGAAGCAATACATGACCAGCATTATGGGACCGACCAAAATGGCTACAAGTCAATTTAAAAACAAAAAAGGCAACACAAAATGGTGAAGAGGTTGCCAGCCACATCGTCTGAATTCCCGGTAAAAAAAAAATCCAGTGAGGAACAGTCATCTGCCAGTCTTTGTAAGCCTTCTTGCACACCCGGTGACTTTTACTCCTGACTGTAGAAGAGGCAAAGGCCATTTATGCATGGGAGGTTTATGCATGCTCTCAATGCACATTTTCCCCATCCAAATGCTCAAAAGGCCATTTATGCATGGGAGGTATTGCCTTGGATCGGCCGCTCTCTAGATGCGCATTTCCCCCATCCGAATTCTCAAAACTCAAAAATAAGCCCCCATGCAGAGTTTTGAGAATTCGGATGGGGAAAATGCGCATCTAGAGGGCGGCCAATCCAAGGCAAAACCTCCCGTGCATAAATGGCCTTTAATGACGTGGGCTTGGCTTCCAGCCTGCCTCTGGCCATTTATGCATGGAAGGTTTTGCATTGGATTGGCCCCCTCTATAGATGCACATTTTCCCCAACCAAATTCTCAGAACTCTACATGGGGGCTTATTGTTGAGTTTTAAGCATTTGGATGGGCAAAACGCGCATCTAGAGAGCAGCAGATCCAAGGCAAAACCTCCCGCGCATAAAAGGACTCTGACTCCTGCGCCAGTTTTGCAGCCTCACAGCGACAGACTCCAATCCTCCGCCCAGATGGAGGGGCGGGGCAGAGGCGAAGGCGCTCTTCTCCTCCTGCCCTCTAGGGGCGCTGCTCCGCAGCGGATACCGCCGGAGGAACAGCCGGAAGCGCGACGGCGCACCCTCCCTTCAAGCCCCGCCCACGGAAGACGGCGGCGGAAACTGGGAAGCAGCTCGGCGCAAGGCAGCGTCATCCCGAACCGCCAGGTGAGTAGGGGGAGGGGAAGCGGTCCGGCGTGCCCCTCTCCGTCCCCGGAGGACGCTCGGGGGGCGGGAGCCGTCTAGGGCAACCCCCGAACCGTCTCCGAGCGAGACCTGGAGGCGCTTTGCCGCTGCACGAAAGGGACCAGTTAACCCCCACTAACGCTCCCCTTCTCTCCGCCCCATCCCCCAAGGATGGTGACCGACGTGCAACTGGCCATCTTCGCCAACATGCTGGGCGTGTCGCTCTTCCTGCTCGTTGTGCTCTACCACTACGTAGCAGTCAACAACCCCAAGAAGCAGGAGTGACGATTTCCCCCCCACACACACACACCCCTCCAAAGAGGCAGGTAAGTTGGTTGTCAGCCCCCCCCTCTTCCCCTCCCCCTAATTGCTGGAACAGTTACCCCCCCTCAACCTTTTCTCCCTTCCTTCGGCAGAGACCGCCGGCGTCATGCCCCAGCACCCGACAGCCTCTTCCTCCCCGCTTGGTTGGACAAGAACAAAGCACCTGTAACTGTGATGGGGCAGGCTGGGATCAAAAGCAAGGCGTGGCTCAGCAGGGCAGAATGGGCCTCTTTTTTCTTTTCTTTTTTGTCAAACAAAATTTATTAATAGAAACGTGTTACAAGACAATCTCATTTCAAAAATAGCTTCCAACCCAGTAACTACTATATACAGCTGCAGAAATGGCCTAAGGTGGGCTCCTTCCCATGGGTCTGGGGAAGGAGGGGCAGCTGGCTTTGTGGTGAATCTGTCTCCAGACACAACTTTCGTTTTGTTGTTGTTGTTGTTTTGCTGATTGGGATGTACTCTCCACGGGAGAGCTGCTCTCGTCGAGATCCCCAGATGTCATCCACCCCTAATAGTCTTTTACCCTCCTTCTGCTGGAACATCCAGGGTGGGAAGAGCATCACGCACAGAATAGACGAGAGAGAGACAGAACTCCAGTCCTTGGTGAAGGTAGCAGAGAAGGGGGCTCCAGGAAGACTGGCTGGGCTATACTGTTTAGGCCTTTGGTGTCCCATGCAGCAAGTTGAGTGTGGAAGGGGGGCCCTTACGCCCGGAAGGGTGGCTCCAAACCAGCACCAGTGGTTGCCGCCAGCCAGAACAGGAGCTTTGGTTTAAAAGGACAGGAGCAGGGTGACAGATGGTCTGGCAACTTGTTGGATGTCAGCAGGGTATCTCCCACAGGTCTTTCCCACAGTGAGAAGTACGGTGGAGTCATCTTGTGCCTGGCATGCTGCGGGGTGGAGGCTCCTGAGGAGCTGGAACAGGTTGGCTGCAGCTGCTGAGCCCCCCCTGGCAAGTCAGGCCTCTGTGCAGAAAGACAGGATCTTGTGGTAGGTGAGCTGGGGGGAATCTGCGTGCCCCGGGAGATTCTGCAACAGAGAGATCTGCCTCAAGGGACTTACAGGGGCTAATACTACCCCCATGCTTTTTTGGGGAGGAGGGAGGGTGGGTACTGACTATGCCTCACGGAGTACGCTTCTTCTTCTTCTTCTGCCTATAAGACAGGTGCTCAAGTGGAGGGCAGTGGCTGCAGATGAGAGATGCTGCAGTGGCTGGCTTAGCAGAAGTCCCCCCTCTCCGTACCTTGTCCAACAAAACCTTGGGAGTGTTGCATAGAAAAAGCGGCTCTTCCCTCTGGTTCGTTGCAGTCAGCTCTGGCACTTCCAGCTGGAACTCTGGAGGAAGGGGGAGATGAGGAAAGGGTGGATGAGCCCGCCAGCAGCAATGTGACCCCAGGGAATTCAAGACATGAAACTAACCAAAGTTTCCACCGTTAGATGCCCAGTTTGCTTGACTACAAGGCAGCTATTTCCCCCTGGTGTGCAGGAACGTACCTGGCAGAGAACTCTGGGCTGGCATCTGTGAGGGTGTGTATTTCCACACTTTGAGAGAAGAATCCTCGCTGCAGGTCTGAAGCCTGAGCAGGTGCTGGGCCTGGGCTTTCCTGCGGATGGGGATCCGGCTGGGCCGAGGTACAAGCATCTCCAGGCTGAGGGAACAGCAAAAGTGGGGGCACTGGGACAACTGGTCCTGCTGTTAAGGCAACAGCTGGAGCTGGGAAGGCTGTATGGACCTGAGGAGGTGTACATTATTCAGTTCTGGCTGCTTGGGTGTGGAGAAGGAGATGTGGGAACGCACAATTCCCAAGCATGGCCCTTTCACAGAGTCGGGCACAAAAGAGAAGTAAAATAGCTCCCTCTGTGGGGCACCCCCCCACACACTGGACATGAACACTTGATGGCTCTTGCCACACATCCATTACCTGGGTGGCTGTGGTAGTTTCTCACTGTTCAGTTTCCTGTTCAGATTCTGTGGGGAGAGAGAAAAGTCATGAGGGAGGCATCGCACGAGCCAAGCAGTTTAGGGTCAGGAAGCAATTTTCCTCCAGGCCAGACTGGCCAGAGATCCTGCAGGTTGTTTTTCTTTCTCCCAACTTCTGGGTGTGGAGTAGGGGGTCACTGGGGATGGGGAGGAGGTAGTTGTGAATTTCCTGCAATGTGCAGGGGGTTGAACTAGATGACCCAGGTGGTCCCTTCCAACCCTATGCTTCTAAGCACTTTGCTTGTAGACTGTCTGGGTGCTTTGAGCTATGAGGAGCAGAGCAGTAGGAATGGGAGGGGAGGCAGCTGGAAGCTTTATCTTGGGGCAGGGGGAAAGAATGGAAGCCAAGGATCATGTTTCTTGGAAAGGACACTGGTGGCATGGAAGGGGAGCCAGGCAAGGAGGCCTTTGCCTGGCAACTACCTGCCCCTTCTGAACCAAGCTGAAGCCTTTCCTGTGGCTTCCTCTCCTGGAGGAGAGCTGTCAGTCAAGCTAAGGAGGCTGGTGTTGTAAAGCAGACTCCATCCCCCTTCTCCCTTTACCTGGAGCAGTGCAAGGCTACAAGGTGGATGGCCCTGTAGCTCCTCTCTGGGGTGCTCTGCCTTTTGCAGTCCACGGCAGGTAGCTGCTAAGGTATTTGCCTTGGTGCCCACAAGTAGTCCACGGTGGCTGGACCCTGAGTGATTAATGGTGGGGAGGGGAATTAGTATCGTCCCCATTTGTACCAACAGGGCATTTGTAACAGGGCTAGGATTACAGCACAGATACCTAACAAGCCCACAGTGGCTCAGAGCAGGAGAGATGCTCAGGCCAAGGGAGGCCGTGGTGTAGGCAGGGTCATACTTTGCTGCCCTTGATGCCCTGCGAAGTCATATATATTTATACCCTGTAGTATTATATCACCCCCACAGCTTCACCCACAAGTCACTAGGCCGGAGAGCAGTTAGCTTTAGCCTCTCCAATGAGCACAGGTTATGCTTGCAGAGGCACCTCCCACCCACCACCCACCCCGTGTTCCCTGAGGTACTCACTGACAGAGCTGGACATTCAGAGTTCAAGGGGGAATATGCAACCAAGCCACTAGCTATGGGGAAAGCTCCTTGGAAAGTACAGTCAGAATGTACTGCCTTAACACAGTCTCACACCCTCACCCCATGTGACAGCTCTAAACAAATATGGAACAGGCAAACTGGTGCATATACTGAGCTGGCGGCCCTTCCTCTGCCTAGGCTGAGGCTGCGACGGTTTCCCTCCTTTTCAAGGTGTTACTTGCTGGTTTTCTGGAGCAACTCCAGGGCAGGGCCTATGAAGAAGAGGCAGCGGAACAGTGTGGCTGGCAAGAGCTTGCCCCACATACCAGCAGGGCTGCAAACTGCTGCCTGCCATCCCCTGCATTATTTTTTCCTTGCAGCGATAATCTGAGTAGCTGCACCTGAAAGAGTGGCCATTTCTGCATGGGAGGTTTTGCCTTTGATTTGCTGCTCTCTAGATGCACATTTTCCCCATCCATATTCTCAAAATTGCACGGGGGATTATTTTTGAGTTCTGAGAATTTGGATGGGAAAAATGTGCATCTAGAGCGCAGCAAATCCTCCCATGCAGAAATGGCCAGTGTGAATGGTCTAGTGTGAGATTCTGTGTGGTGGGAAGACACTGAAATAAAAAAGGCCTTGAAAGAACCATTAAGACCTGCTTCTGGGGGGCGGGGTATGTGTCAGAATACCGATGGACAGCTTGTTTCGCAAAGACACCTCTGCTGAAATTGACGCATAAGAGCGCTGTTCTAATGGCCTTTGCAGCAGGTCTAAAGTGCCCCATACTGTGTGGTGGTTTTACCTTCCAGTGTGCTTCTTGCAAGGCCTTTCTTCACTGTTCTCCCACCACAGGCAACCTTAAGCCAAAGGACTGGACTGTTTGCACTCTTTTGCCTGTACCACTTGGGAACCTACCTTCCAGCGCTCAGGCACAAGACTGGCTCTTCTCTTGAACGAGAGGCAGTACAGCAAATTTTAAGGGGACGAATTGGAAACTGTTCTTTTTGTCCGCTGGAGGGACAGGGGAGGGGAGATTAATATGTTTGCATGAACGTAGAACCCTTGACACAGGAACCGGCTAGCCTGACCCAGGAAACGCAGCTCCGTAATACTCCTTGGAGGGCTGGAGGAGCACGATCCTCATTCCTAAGGGGATGTTTTCGGCTCCCCAGCTTGGGAGAGTTCAGCCTGGCAGAGACTTCTGTGGTGCTCCATGAGCCATCAGTATCCACCCGGCATCATTCCCCAAAAGCCCAACTCATTTTCCATACTGGAGAACAGCCACCAAGAGACGCCCCCCCCCCCCGAGAGCTCCAGCTAGTTGCGTAGTAAGGGGGAAATTTTAAAAGAACGACTGAATGAAGGATTCCCTACAGAATAATTTCCTCTTAGAAGTTTCACACTTCTTTTAGCCGAGTATTGTTCCAGGTATCAGTTTTTTTTAAAAGCACGGAAAAAATCCTTTCAATCATGTGAAACTGAGCAAATGACCGTCTAAAATTAGAGAGGACAAGCCAATAGGAAGCTTTGATCTCGCCAAAGCAAAACGTTTGATTTAAAAGAAGAAATGGAATGCGTTTCTCCCTCAGTCTTGATTGACAGGCAGAAATACCTCGGAGACGCCTGACTTTCTCTTTAAAACGGATTGTTATGACCACATTTCTTTTACTAAAGGTTTTACAGCATGTTGTTGGGCAGTAAGGCAGGGAAGTCTGGAGACAGCAGCGCATGCCCTGCTTTACAGACCACCAACTGGGAAATACAGCTGAATTGCACTGAGCTGTCCTTTTCATATCACCCCCAAGGGGTCTATTTCTGACTGGAAGCCGTGAGGCAGAATCTACTTTGGCAATCCCTGTTTGGTTCGTGTCAGACCAGCATCAGTGAGTCACGCTTTAAGTACCTATTTGACGGTTGAAAAGAACACATGGCAAAGGCTGTCACCATGCTGGGTCCTTGTTCTAGCAATTGTTTCCTGGAAGATATTTTAAAGATCTTGCACAAAGTATTCCCAAAGTATTGTTTTGTTTTCTGAGACGACCCTTGTTTTCAGTCAATCCTTTAAGACAAACTGAATAAGTATTCTGGGGTGCAACACTCACAGGGAGGCGCTAGGAGAACAGCAGGCCAGCATGCGTAATACTAGGAGCTACACCCTGTCATCTGGAAGCGAAGCAGCAGCCTCCGAGACAGCACTCGGCTTGATACCTTTACCACCATGGGGTGTGTGTGTGTGTGTTGGAAGAACTGGAGAAGCCTGAATGCTAGGTGGGGGCTGCAGCTCAAGCAGCAGTTGCACAATTGGCCCCGTGTTCTAATCAGAACCACAAAGACGCAACAGGGATCAGGGGTACTAAGGTGGTGAGACTTAAGAACAAGAGCAGTACAGGTAGTGAGTAGCAGACAGTTGACTAAACGGGGAGAGGTCATCTCCCCCTGTGCACAAACTCAGCAGCTGTCAGCAAGGGGACCTGAAGATAGGAGGAAAAAACCGCTGCCTGGTAGGGTGATAAAAGTTGCGAGCCGCCGGAGGCAGAGACAACCCATGATGGGCAGGAGCCTGTGGATACAGCCCAATACAGATTTGCTGTCTAACAGGGTAGGCACCTGGTGCAGGGAAAAGGAAACCGTGGACTTTGCTCCAGTGGGAGCGAAGGTTAACTTGGCGGAGAAGATGGATGGAATAACCACCACCTTGACACATGAGGAAAGGTGGGGTAAAAATGTTGAATAAATGCACTTGTGGTGGAGCTGGAGAGTAAGTGGCTGGGGCCTGTGCCAGCCAAGTAAAAATATAATCTGCCCCACAGCTTCTCTGCATTTGCTTAATATCCTACTACCTTTGGTAGGAAGAGAGCTACCTGCCCTCCCTCCTGGCAAAGAGGTTTGGCTCAGCAAGGAGAGAAAGTTCAGTGGGCTGACCTTGGCTGTCAGCAGCCACATGCCTTGGCTACCCAGCTGGCACTAGCAGCAACTCTGAACTAGCAGGGATCTCCCTGTTAGTATTAAGTCCGCAACAGCGAGTAGGCACACAGCCTGTTGCCCTTGGCTTCCCTGGTGGCTGAGTCACCCAGACAGCAGCAAATCTGCTCAGGTTTCTGTTGCAGTCTTTGACCCCAGGAAGAGAGTGAGGGTAGGTGCAGGTAGAGGAGGGAATACGAACCTGACATGCTGAGCGTGGCTGAGAGGGGGCAGGGGCTGAGACTGGGAGGCAGCTGGAGGTGGGAGACTGTCCGGCCCGAGGGAGGGAGAGGCGGAGGCACCTGGATGCCGCTCACCGCGGCTCGCAGCAAGGTCGGATGCTGATGGCGCTGCTTCTCCTGGACTCGAGGCTCTACGTGGAAGAAGGGACAAGCAAAAGGCCAGGTGAGAGCAGCCGTCTTCCTGCCCCCCCTCTGCTCTCCAAGCTCCCTCCTCCTCTATAGAGCTGGCCCAAATGGGTGGGCCCTTTTGGCTGGAGCACAACGTGAGCGGCAGGCACAGTCAACAAAGAGAGGAAAGAGCCACTCTCCTGTCTCAAACCCAGGCCATCTCCAGATGTTTTAGATCAGTGTTCAATTCAGGAGGAAAGGAGGAGCCAGCTGTCCTGTTTCTTCAACACACAGGACCAAGTAGCAAGAGCAAATAGAGCAAACTGGGCTCAGAGCACCCTCGAACGTGGAATAGACAATCAGGCAAGGCTAACAGCCTTAAGAGGGGTAAAAGGTCCGGGCTCTGATGCACTTTACTGTCAGGCCGGAGCTCTCTGCAGCATGAGTGGGTCCCTGGCAGTCATGCCAGCAGGGGGACGAGCTTCCTCACTGGCAAACGGAAGAATTCCTCCCTTCCCTGTTCTGCCTCCAGTGTGACCCGGTCAACTTTGATCCAACCCAGGCGGTGTTTTGGAGGCTCTGAACAGTTGCAGGCTACTGAAACCTGGAAAGCACAGTGAGTTTGCGAGCCCCGTTCCCCCACCACCACCCGCAGCACTGTTCAACAAGAACGAACGTGGTGATACACCAAGGCGCCTCGTAAGAGAATGAGCTGGTAGGCAGGTGCAAGAGAGCAGAGCGTGGATCGTCCTGTGGTGTGTCACAGGATCCTGCTGCAGGAGCTGGTCAAAGGGCCCCGACGTCTACCTCGGGCTGTGCAAACCCCACCCCCACCAGCCGATGTGCCGGCTAGACCATTTTGCTTGGCCCACAGGGCTGGTTTTCTGCCCTTGAGGTGATGGCAGTTCCACTGGGGCCTGCAGGGTGGGAGAAGGCAAGGGTCTGGGCCCGTTGAGACCTTGTCTGGGTGGGAGGCATGCCCCCTGAGATGCAGGCAGCAGCACTGCTGGGCTCCGCTTGCTCCCTGTGTGGCTTGAGGCCGAAAACAGGCTGTGTGCGTGCCCCCTCCACCCCTGGCACGCCGACATCTTCACGGGGAACTGTCTTTTTCTCTAAACCAGGGCTGGGTCAAAAAGGTCGCCTACCTCTGCTCTACAGCAACAAAGGGAGAAATGAGGGGGGACGGTTCACACTATGCTCTGTCCATTCATGCTCTGAGCAAGAGAGATCTTCCTCCTCTCTCAGTGGTCATTCTTCACGAGTGTGCTGACACTGCCAGACTGGGGTTGGAGTAGACTGAACTGGGCTAGGTGGCCTGACTGCGTGAAGCAGTGGTCTGTGCGCCAATCTCTCTACCCGACAGGCAAGGCCGGAGCTGGGAATCCCCTGGGCACAGCAGGGGTGGAGCCATTCCAACAGGCAAGCGGAGGCAGGGAGAACCGTTCACATGAAGTGGTGTCTTGGAGCAGAGGCTTTTTGCAAGTGGCTGGATTCAGGAAGGGGGGAACTGACTGTGATGGGGGTCCTGGCGCAGCTGAGTGCCCCTGGAGACACCAGTCAGTGGGTTTCAGGCCCAGGCTTAGGGCTTGAACTGGGGAAGCCCTGCGAGCTCCAAAGGTAACTAGATGTCCTTGGTCACATCACTCTTTCAGCCTCACCTACTTTGCAGGACTGCCGTAAGGATACATATGCTCCCTCCCTTGGAGGGAGGAACAGGGAAAGGTGTATAGGGGATGCATGGGGGGAAGAATGAGGGAGACTAAGGAGCAGCAGAACCTGGGGGAAGGTGCTGGAAATGCAGTGGAAGGCAGCATGGTGGTGTGTTTAGAGCATTGGACTAGGATGTGGGGGACCCCGGGTCTGAACCCCCACTCGGCCATGAAAGCTTGCGGGGTAACCTTGAGCCAGCCGCACCTGCCTCCCAGGGCCACTGTTGTGAGGGTAACGATGTAAGCTGCTTTGGGTCCCCAGTTGGAAGAAAAGTGGACCATAAATAGCTACATAAAAATAATAACCCCACAGCCATGTTCCAAAACAGTCATCCAGTATGCCAATTTTGAAACTGAGCTGCTGAAGAATTGCCTCTTTCCCCCCAGGACCAACTGGCCATTCCTCAGGTGTGGGGGAAGCACAAGCTTTGCTGCCCTGCGCAGGCTGCCGAAGCCTGACCTCTCCCAAGGCTGGGAAAGAGGAAGGGGTGCTCAGTTTGACAGATGGACAGTTTTCACAAGATGCGTGGGCTCCAACTTTATTTCTTGAGAAAGGTGTCATTTGATCAAGGGTGCCACGGTCGGCAACAGATCCACTCCCACATCCACTGGATCACTCCTGCTATGGATCCATCGGGCAGCTTACCTCGTACGAGAGCCAGCACCCTCGAGACCCCTTTCTGGGGGCTCTGGCCCATGCCCGCAGGGGCAGGAGACCGCGAGCCGCTGAAGGTGAAGCTAGGCGAGGTTTTGACTTGGGGAGAGGTCTGCTGGCTGCTGTTGCTCCCGCTGGTGCCATTGCTGAAACTCCTGGTCCGGTACAGAGAATTCTCGGAACTGGAGGCAGAAAGCGCGCTGGGAGGAAACGGGAAAAGGCCGCGTAAGAGCTGGGGCAACCATCCCTGAGCAACGTGTTTTGCCTTCTGGCATAACACACAGGATTTCTGGAACTAGACCCACCCTCCTGAATTTACCTTGTGTTCTCCCCCTCAACATCTCTGCCAAAGGTGAAGGTGCTAGGATTCTCACGTGCAGTTCCATGCATTCTGCATGTCAGGGTCTGAGGACTGATACACTAATCTAATATTGGCATCAGAAGAAGAATGCAACAGGGCATCTCTGACTCCCCACTGAAACTACATGCAGGGCATGAGTGTTTCTTAAAGCAGCCGCTCCTCCTTGTCTCAAATTAGCTATTCAGGGAACAGCGTCACCCTCACAACCCCCGTGTGCAGTGATGGGCCCCCACAAGGGACTACTCAGGTCCAGGCTGGTAAAGGGAGGAAAGCAACACCTGCCTCAGGAACCTATTCCCCGCAACCACAGCCAGCTTTCAGGTTCTCTGTGCCTCCAGAGATAAACAAATCCAACCCACCCACCACGATAAACCGCTGCTAGGAAGAAGAGGGCTTTTTGCTCCGCCTGCCACATGCAATAGCATGCTAGGCAAGGGCTTGGTTCTGAACATGCTCAGAAAAAAGACCTACGCAGTCATCTTCCAGAACTGCAGGTGGCTGGCTGCACCTGCTGAACAGCACAGCAAAGCCTTGAAAGTGGGTTGGCTGGGGAGGGAAGAGACACATGCACAGGTACGACAGGGTCTGAGTGGCTCTGCGAGAAAGAAATCCAAGCCCCCCCTCCTTTTCTGACTGCTCTGAGAAGCAAAGGGAGAAATCCCTGAAGGACAGCCGCCTCACACCAGGCCCCCAGCCCAGTCTCTTACTTGCCCCCCTTGGGTGGGGTTTTGTTGCCCTTCCTCCGGCTGCAGCCTGCCAAGCCCCGCATGCTGCGCACATGCTTCAACATCCAGGCTCGCAGGTTGCTGAGGCAGCTGTGTTCAGACAGGACAATCCGCGGCCAGGGGTTGCATTCCGCCATGTCCAGCACTGCGATTGCCAGCGCCCTTCCAACCTGGGTACGGCAAGAGACGTCACTAGACTCCGGGGTATTTTGGCCAAAGGGTGTGTTTTCTAGGCAGGGTGGAACTGGAAGAGCCAAGGAAAGCCCTGCGGAGAAGCAGTTGGTAGCCCTTTCTCTTCAACAAGAGACAGCAGGAAGTGTCAAGGGTCCTTAGCCAGATGTTCTGATGGCCCATTTCTGTCCTGCCCTCCTTTTATTGCCTGCTGAGACTGAGGCAGTAACCCAAGGTTATTCAAGGATTAGCCCTCAGCCCATCAATCAGCTGACATTTATGAGATACTGCTGGCAGCTGATGATGCCCCAGTATGAGATGCCGTATCTCTTATGCTCCTGCCTATGTCCTTTCATGCCCTTTCATAAAGGAATATGCCAGTGGAGAAACCACAGAGGCAGCTGGGAGAAGCAGAAGCTCGATACAATGATCAGAGAAGTGTGTCAGGCCTGGAGAAACTCATGTGGACTGGGTCATTCATCAGTGGCCTCTGTAGATATGACACTGCTTGAGCTTCCTGATATTTCTTTTTTTGGGGGTGGGGTGGGGAAGCCACTGACTGGAGAAGTCTGTTCAACTCCTTTGCTTTCTGTCCAAAAGTCTCTCTTGGGGGAGGTCAAGGTATCATTGGTACGGGGAGGGGCTGTGGCTCAGTGGTAGAGCATCTGCTTGGCATGCAGAAGGTCCCAGGTTCAATCCCCGGCATCTCCAGTTAAAGGGACTAGGCAAGTAGGTGATGTGAAAGGCCTCTACCTGAGACCCTGGAGAGCTGCTGCCGGTGAGAGTAGACAATACTGACTTTGAAGGACCAAGGGTCTGATTCAGTATAAGGCAGCTTCATGTGGTAGGATGCTGGGCACTGAGTGATCTACATTTGGTGCTCCTGAGATCCAGGCTGTATGTGGCATACCAATGTTTTGTGGGCCACAAAAACAGGAGGCTTACAAGGCACCCGGCAGCCACAATAGAGGAAACGTGTGACACAGAACAGGGTACAGGTTGGACAGGCCTTGACAGGCCTCCCTTGATCTTATCCCGCACAGGGTCTAATCCTCAGCCTTCCTTAGGAAGGCAATTCCTTTACATCTTGGGAACAGCAGCACCCGTCTAACACCCATAGTATCGTACCTAGAGAGACAGATCAGGAAAAGATCAACCTCAGCCCCCTGGGAAAGATTTCTCTGAGATCCAACAGCCAGAGGCCTTTCCAGAAATCTTCTCACGATGGCAGCTAAAGCAAGATCTGCCATGGGTGCATCAAACCTCGTGTCCCAAAGTCACAGGGCCAGCAAGAGAACTCAGGAATCCTGACCCACAGGTTGTGCTGAGTCCTGGTCTGGTCATCAGGCTGGGACAAATGATAGATGGGGGCAGGGGAGGTATTACTCAGCAAACATGAGTAGATTCTGCCACTGACTAAGCAAACCATCTGGCTATGAGTCTTGTATTTCACCAGCTCCTCCGTACGCGGCATCTGTCCTCAAAATATTACACTCCCATTTCCTGTTAGGCAGGAGGGACTTTCCTGGATGTGACCAGCATTATTGGGAGGGGCTTCCACCCTGCCCTGGAGCAAACCCGGGGAACTATACAGCTTACCTAGCATTACTGGGGTGGGGGAGAAGAGAGAGGAGGAGACGGGTACCTGCTCAAACAGCTCCATGGTGTACTTAGAGGGGAATGTTGGGAGAGGAGGAGGGGTGGCCCGCCCGTTGTCATGGCAGGCTGCCGGAACAGTGTTCACTGATCGCCCTGTGTTGTAGTTGCACTCCAACGTGTAGCTGGAAAACAGAGACAAAGGCCGTCACTACTGGCACAAGAAAAAGAATTCTGCCAGCTACCAGGATGCGGAGAGTGATCGCATCAGAGATGGAGGATGGAGAAAAAGACAGGGGCCCCTCCCAGCTGCTCCAGGGCAGAAAGAGAAAGGTTAACACCACCTAAAGCAGGGGTGGGGAACCTTTTTCCCACCAAGGGCCATTTGAATATAACATCATTCGTGGGCCATACAAAATTATCAACTTAAAAATTAGCTGACCAAGCCCCAAGCAGGCAGCTGCCCCAGATGACCTGCCTCCCACGCAGGCAAGCATCCAACCAGTGGCGTGCTTGCCCACCTGGTGGCACAGGATGGTCTGTTGCACCAGCCAGGCGTAGCAGTCCAGCCACACGCCAGAGTTGCTCCTGCTACGCATGGTTGGGGCCAGATTCTACAGCCGGCTCCTGCTACCTCCACCTACAGGGATGAAATGAGGACGCACTGGCTAAGAACTCACTCCCCGCCCCCCCCCCCCCCGCGCGCATTCTGGCCCTGCCTCCTTTAACCCCTCCATTGTCACCACTTCCAGCCCCAGCCCTCTTGTAGTACAGAGGGAATACGTTTCTCCATGGCCCAGGTGGGAAAGGGTTAACAGTTTCTTGGGCGGTTCTAGCAGCTCCATAGCTAACGACTCTTCTGCAAGGGGGGAAAAAGGTTCATTTTCTCGGCAAAACACACTCACATCTGCCTTGAATAGAGGCTATTCCTGTCCACGGGGGGGGGCGAATTGCCTGTCTTAGATCCTTCTGCACTAGAGTTCTGCCAGGACCCACGAAGGGCCAGACCAAATGATTTCGCGGGCCTTAAATGGCCCCTGGGCCTGACGTTCCCCACCCCTGACCTAAAGGATCCACATGTGATCACGCGCCTTAGGACTGCTCAGATTTGCCCTCCTGCCGAAATGGACTGAGCCAGGTCTGACCTGACCCACCTTGAGTTTACCCTGCCCACCCCAACCCAAACACAGCACTGGCTTCAATTTGCAAGGATCCTTTAGAGAGCAACTCTCCTGAAAAAAAAACATTAAGGGAGGTGGAGGAGACTGTGATCCTCTTGGGAAGAGTAGTTCCATGAGCCAGGTACCGTAAGGTGTTCCTTCTCTCTGGCCTGAGTCTTCCCCATGGCAACAAAGCCTGGCCCTCTGCCAGAGATGGGTGGATTCTGCTAGTCTGCAACTCCACTGGCCAAGTACTGCATCCAGCTTGAGGAGCAAGACTGAGCAGCCTAGGAATCTCAGCTTTTGCCCTGCACCCGCAGACCTAGTGAAATGTTAGAAGCCAGGAAAGTAGGCAGGCGAAGGTACAGGCTTCTTCCATCTCCATCACTTCTAGAGGAGCATCATGCAAGCAACAGGACTATTTAGAGTGCATAACAATCAGGGTTCTGAGGACCAGGTTTTAGGACTGCCTTCTAAAAACCAAAGCTGCCCAGGGGTTGTGCATGTGGAAGGAGCAAGCAGATAGAAATTCAGCGGAACCCCACCAGGGCACATACCTGTGAATGATGCCCGAGGCCTTGTAGATGGCCACCCGCCCACTGCCCTCCTTAGATTGTCCGTCCCGCTTGTCTTTGGCGTACATGTTCTTCTCCGAGAAGTTGCAGCCCGCAAAGTCAAAGTGAGCTGAGTTCAGGGAGATGAGTTTAGGGAACAGCATGTTCTCAACCTGCAAGATCAAGCAGAGAGGTTGGGGCAAGCACTGCAGAAGCAGACAGACAACCTCCCCCCCGGGGAGGTGTGGGTGGCAAGGAAACAACAATCAAAAGAAACTGAAGCCAGCCAAGAGGTGGCCTGTCACAGAGAGGGAATCGCAACCAACTTGGTGACGGCTGGAAGGTACCTGCAGAAGATGCTTATCAGGCATCCAGTGCTAGAGCCAGCAGCATCAGCAGCCACCGGTGAGGCACAATGGCCGGCCACCATCTCCAGCTCAGCCAGCCTCAAGCAAGAGCCTTCTAACTGCTTCGGCCCATCCCTCATATTTTTCTGGCTCTCACGTTTCCTGGGGAGCCAGTGTACATGTACCATGGAGAAATGGCCACTAGGCTGGAGTGCGGATGGCAAAGAGGTGGAGGGATCACAGATCAGTCAAGGGACTGTAGTGGTCCCAGAGCCCTCCAATGAATGAGCCACAGGAGACTAAACAAGTTATGTGGTCAAGCACAGCATCACCTTGGAAAGCACTCCTTTGACCCAGCCACCCCGACCTTCTAGCGGACGTGGGGATTGTGCCAGGCCAAGCCTGAATTCATCCCAGGACACAAAATAATTTCTGCTAGTTGTCACATTTCTGTAGCTATATGAGTGTTCACGGGGGAGGGGGGGAGGCAATATGGTATAGCCCGATCTTGGAAACTAAGTAGGGTCAGCCCTGGTTAGTATTTGGATGGGAGATCACCAAGGAACACCAGGGTCATGATGTGAAGGCAGGCAATGGCAAACAAACCACCTCTGTTAGTCTCTTGCCTTGGCTGTGACTACACACACACACACACACACACATTTACACAGAGAGAGCCAACAGCCTCTAGGCAGTGATACGACTGCACCACATGAAGGAGAGTAGCATAATGTGCTTCACAAGGTTCTCGTGAGGAAAAAAACAGAGGAGGGAAGAATGATGTAAGCCCTTTTGGGGTAAATAATCCCAGCCAAGCGTGTCCCACTTGCTCCTTTTGATACTGCTCTGATATAGAGCATCCTGCTGACAGACAAAGTAGCACATGGGTAGAGCACGTCACCAGGCAGGTCTCGCAGACTCTGACTGGCCCCTGGACATTCCCACCACTCCTCACCTGGTAGGCCTCATCAGACATGTTGTTCCCGTACATGAAGCAGCCACGCTTGGAGGCATGTCCATGGAGATCGACATAGTAGGCTAGTCCGCTCTCCTGAGGTGGGATGGTTTCTGGGAAGGACAGTAGGCTCTCTGCTTCGTTGTCAAAGTAGTCGGGTGTTGGGTAGTCACAGAGGATCCAGGAATCCTGGTCCTTGCTCCCCAGTGCCTCGAGGTCCTGAGACGGGGGGACGCAGGCATCTCTGAGACAGTTGCGGAGGTTGTTTGCTCTCTCCAGCTTGGAAAGGGGGGCCTCCTCAGCGGGTAGGCCATTGCGCACAAAATGCTGATTCGTCACCTTTGTGCCAAGGGGGGAAACGTGGGTCTGCCAGTCAGGGGAACCGGGGTGAATGCGGCTGTGAACATGGTGGTAGAGCATGACGGCCTTGGCTCCGTATACAGCAGGGTGCAATACTGCATCGGGGTTCAAATACTGGCGGTTGAGGTTTACTCCACGGGAGTCTGTCCTGTGGGAAAGAGAGGGAACAATCTGGGAATCAGGCTGGATGAAGGCACCTTCGTCCTTGACGCTGGGCACGGTCGCCATCCCAGAGTCTACGCGGGACCTGCTGCAAAGGTGAGACAATACAGCCACTGCCCCTGAGCCAAATAATGTCAAGCCCATCATTACTTAGCAGCCTGACCCAGAGTGTCCTGTATCAGGAGCCAGGAGGCCCGAGCCTCTCCTACACTCCTGCAATCAACGGAGGCAGAACTGTGACAGGAAACTGATCTGAGCCAACTGTGTTAGCGGCAGCCGATCCCAGGCCGCTAGCTGCTCTCCATCAGCCCCTGGCCTTTGCGAGGCCTCCCATAGGCATGCTGGAGTCAGGCCTCTTTGATCCATTTGCTGCAAGGGGAACCGAAACTGATCTGACCTGGAGCCTGGAAGGAAGGTCTCCGTTTCGGCGAGCGCTTTCCACAGCCAACTGGCCCCCGACCTTCTGCCTTTACTCAACCTCCGCGAGGGCTACCGTTAAACACTAGTGCACAGGCACAAAGATATTATGCCCAGCAAGACAGCCTAGGACTTGCCCCCTCCCCATACTGCCGGCTGCACATGCGCCAGTTTCACCTGCTCCCTGAGATCCAAGCGCTGGCAGCAGCACTCACCGGTAGTGGCCCCGCATCACTCCATCCGGGTTCAGCATAGGGATGAGCTTAAAAACGTACATGCGGCGCAGCATCTGGGCTCGGGGGTCCTGCTCCCGCAAGATGAACTCCAAGAAGCCATTGAAGACAAAGCTGGAGGGTGTCTCACCGGGGTGCACTCTGCTGCTGAGAAAGAACACCTGGCCGGGGGAGGGGGAAGTGAGAGAGTTGGAGAGGGGCTCCATACATTTCTTGGGAACCATGAGGGGGAAGAGATCTGCTTCCCTACTCATTTCTCCCTCCCCCCGCCACCATATGCCTTGGCTGGCATGGGCCAAAGTACACCCCATTGAGCTTGTCAAAGCTGCAAAAACCACTTGCAGCATTTAGCTACTGGTTTGTGGCTGTTTCTATGGAGTGGCGATTTTCATCCCCTCCAGCTGGTTCCTGAGCACACACCCACCTGGGTGCCTAAGCAAAAGCCTCCCGTGATGGGTCATTCTGTGCCTCGCGCACAACATCCCCCTGCTGGGACAGCACACCAACTCACTCTCTTTCTCACAAAGCGGTGAGGTCGGGGCGTGTTCTGGTCAGGGAACAGCCTTTCCAGCCGGGCCTCCCGCTCTTCCAGCATGCCGTGGCATGATGTGATGGTTAACAGGTCCACGCGGAGCTTGTCCAGGGAGAAGCAGAGCAGCTCCCGATGGTAATAGATGGTATCGAGAGAGCTGGAGAGGATGCGCGAGTTCCATCAGAGTGGGTCGGTGCCTGCTCAAACAGTACCACCCTCCAGCTCTGCTCACCTAGCCTCAGGCATCTGTCTGAACCTACCCAGCCAGCAATAACCCACAAGGCTAGAAGGAAGCCCCCAAGGGGGGAGGGAGGTTGAGGGCTGACTGGCTCATCCTGCCTTATGCTTGCAGAATACAAGCCCCCTCTCTATTGGTTCTTGATGGGAGACAGAGGGGAAGGAAGCTGAGCCCCTGGAAGACAGCAAGGTTGGATGTTCGGAAGGGAACAGACTTCTCCCCACAGTGTGTTGGAGCTGCCCTCTTGGTGCCACTAGGCTTGCTGCTCCCAGACCTTGACTGTTTGCTACCCATCTCCCGCTTGGAGGAATCACCTGGGTCTAGGGAGGTCATCAAATCAATCACTTACGGCATATCCCTGGGCAGGGCCTCCTCCTTTCTCCCCTTTGCACGTCCTCCTCTAGGGCACTTTCTCGCTCTGTGGGCGGTGGGGTGTGGCTTCCCCTGAGTCTTTCTAGGGCCTGCGCCTGCCCTCCGACTAATTGTGCTACAACGCTGGATGCTGGTTTAAATGGACAAGTGAGTGTCCTGCTGAATTGAGCTTTCCCCCATCCTGCTGCCCACCCCTCCGCTCCATTCAGCCCTTTTCACTGGTTCAGTCCCAGCCTCCCTCTGCCCCAGCACAAACAGCAACACCAGGCCCCCAAATACCAAGGCAGGAGTTCAGCGGATGCTTTCGCGAGTCAGACGTCACTTCCTCATTTGCACTGATGATGTGAGCTCTGGCTTGCAAAAGCTTAGGATGGAATACATTTTGTTAGTCTTTAAGGTGCCATTGGACTCCTGCTTTAGTTTGCTGCTACAGGCTAACATGGCTACCCATTAGGAATTAGCAAGCCAGGAGGATTCTTTGCTTCCACTACCATCAAGGGCAGCTCCAGATGGTATGAGGTAGGAAATGAAAAAAAGCCAACAGGAATGATGACTGTGCGAAGATGTGGTAAGGAGGAGGTGAAGGAACTTCTCTTCCTGTTCAGATCATCCTTATTCCTACAAAAACTCATGCCCAGCTGGTTCAAAGAGGAAGCCAAAGAGGTACAGGCCTGAGTGGCAAAGGAGGCGATAATTCCTAGACTCAAACCCTGCCAAGCCGGCACACCTAGACCAGAGCACACCTAGACCAGAGATGACTTCTGAGTTTGCTGTTCGCTTGGCAGTGGCTGCCACAGATATCCAAATGTTTCCTGAATCAAAGCAGAAGGGGAATAGAACAAGGGAGTCCTGCTAGGGCAGATGGCTATCATCTACCCTCTCATCCAGATAAAGCCAGCTCTCCTTCACACAATTCCCAGTTAATTTAAATATCAATGAATCACAAGCTGTGTGGATGGCCACTACCTGAGACTCGACTATGTGACAGGGGATAGGGCAGTTAGGGGAGGAAAAAAAGACTTCTGCACTCTGGCAGAATGCTTCTGAATACCAAATTCAGGAGCCAAGCTGCAGGAAGTGGCCATTGGCTTCACAGCTTCCCATAAGCATCTGGCTGGTTGTTTCTGGAGACAGGACTGGCTTGAAGAAGCCTTTGGTCTGACCCAGAAGGCTCTTAGAAAATCGTCACAGCAGCCAGGGCAGCGGTGGAAAGAGAAGAACAGCAAGAACATACTGGGAAATGATATATGGTGCAATGCAAAGAATATTGAACATCAAATTTGTGGTAAGAGTCAAAACGTATGTTGTTAAATATTTTTGCCAGATAATATGCCAAAATATCTAATGAATTATTTAAGTATACATGGTGACAGCGGCAAGAGTGGAGTATGCAAGCAAGTGGAAAGCAGAAGACTGCCCAGATGTAACTGAATGGGCAAATAAAGTAACAGAATATGCAACTATGGCTAAGTTAACTTCTTTAGTGAATAACAGATCAACTGCTGATTTTTATGAAAAATGGAAAGTATGTCTTGAGTATATACTTGTTAATTGATAAAAATAACAGAATGTAAAAAATTAAGAAATATGCCACTGAATATGCAATTATATTAAAAAAGGTATAACAGGTATGTTTGTAGGTCTGTATGTTTTGTAATATGTTTGAAAAATAAAAAGTTTAAAAAAAGAAACAGAAGCAACAGAAGCCCTGCTCTGCCCTCTCTAGAAAGCCAGCCCCACCCAGCCTGAGGATGTTTCCCGGCTAGTGGACAGGGACCAAGCAGTCAGGTATCGGTCTGGCACCAAACTATTCCTCGATACACACAAAGGAAGGAAAGGCACCAAAGAGCTGCAGGCATCAGGACTGCTGTGCCTCAGACAACATTACCAAAGAAGGGGCATGTCTAGGAAGAAGGCCCCCTTCTGTCCCATGGGAACAGGTTTGACTGGCACCCACGAGTGACTGGAGGCCCTGCTCTTGCCATGATCCTCTGTGTCCCACACAAAGCTCTTGCTCTTGTTTAATTTGAGGGTGGATTATACCTAGAGTGGAGATTGCTCTGCTGCTGTGTTTTCCATTACTGTGCCAAACAAGTACACACACCAGTGATCCAGTTGGGTTCTCCAAGAACCATGAGGGAAAACACACACACAGCATCTTGGGATCAGGGGAACTGCCGGCTCATCCATAACAAGCTCCTTCCAACCAGACCCCTTCTTAGACTTCTTGCTCAGTCTCCTCCGAGACCTAGTGCTGAGCATGGGAAGGATGCGCCCCAAGCCAAACGATACAGCTGTGCAACATGACATACCACAACTACTGCATGCCAAGGAAGTACTTTGAACTTCTCATATTTTGAACTTCTCATATTTCCTCCCAACTTCTTCTTGAATCCTCAAGTCTAACCAGTCTTTGTTGCAGCTCCAGGCTGGGGTCAAGCCCCTTCTCCATTTGAGAACAGCAAACATTGGGAGGGCAATTTAAAAGGACTGGAGCTGCAGTGGCCACTTATCCAAGCTGAGCAGGATTGGCTGGAGGGGTGGGGAAAGCCTGTCCCACTACGGGGTTCACAGCTGAAACGTTTCTAAGCCATGAACACCTTTACCTAAAGGCATCACAAGAGAAATGGCAGAGCCACTGACCACCCCTCCCTTAGAAATAAGACCCTAGTATAATCAAGGCAGACAAGAACAAGCCCAAAGCCCAATCTAGGGCCCCAGCTACCCTCGTACGTATAAGGAATCCTTGCTATGGAAGCAAACCAGTGAATGGTGGAGGAACAGCTATTCAAATCACCTTGAGATGGGAGGTGGCAAGCTCTCCTTCCCTGGAGGTTTTTAAGCAGAGGCTAGATGGCCATCTGTCAGCAATGCTGATTCCATGACCGTAGGCAGATCATGAGAGGGCGGGCACCTTGGCCATCTTCTGGGCATGGAGTATGGGTCACTGGTGTGTGTGTGGGGGTAGTTTGGAATTTCCTGCATTGTGCAGGGGGTTGGACTAGATGACACTGTTGGTCCCTTCCAACTCTATGATTCTATGAATCAGGCAAAGTAGGATGGTCACAAGCATGCCCCACCTCCAATTCCCTCCTGTCACAGAGGAAGCCTCCAACGTCATCTAGCCCTGGGCCAACACCATAGACTATCCTGGCTGGACAACAGCTGCATCGCCCATCCAACTCGTCGGGCAGCTTTTTTTAGCTTCTTCCACATTGCTCACCTGCACTGTACACCCAAGAAGCATGCCAGTGCTTGGACAATCTTTACGCTGCCTGCACACAGAAACAGCAGGCTCGATCTGCAAAGAGCAGCTGCTTTTGCCTTTCTATGCAAGGAGTCCCTGGTCCGTAGGGGCAGGAAGAGAATGGGGCAGCGCCTGAAACATAGAGGTTCTTTTCACTGGCCCTGAACCACTGGAACAGGGTTAGCCGCAGGAAAACAGGAGGCTGCAGCTTTACCATCCTTAGCCGTGTGAAGAGCCCCGGGGCTCTCCAGCACCATTTGCAAGCTGCAACGTGACACTGAGCCTGGGAGATCAAGCTTTTGTTGGGTGGTCTACCTACCGCAAAAGGGGGATCAGAGGGCGAATGGGATCAGTGTTTCTATTACATTTTTTTACCCTGCCCTTCTTCTAAGAAGCTCAGGGAAGGCTTGCCCTCCTCCATTCTATCCTCACAGCCACCTTGTAAGGCTGAGAGAAAGCGAGTGATCCAAAGTAGTCTTCATGGCTGAGTGCAAATTTCCGATTCAAGTCTAAAGCTGCAACCACTATACCACACTGCCTCCCCAGTTTGATGAGTGCTGTAAAAACGATGCCATGGCTTTGGGCCCGTGGGAGCCTGTGGGCCATCCAGGGCCTCCGACCCCAGACCTGGGGCCCCTCCCACAGTGAGAAAGTGCCTGGCTGTTCTTCACATGGCAACTACTCCACCAGGCCCTTGATTGCCTAAGAGGGAGGTGGGGTTGCAGCTGCAGACCGTGCTCACCTGCTGAGAGGGAGGTATCTGCACTCTGCAAAGTGAGCGTCCAGCTGCTCCAGCATGTCCTGGCACTCTGTGTAGGAAAAGGGATAGCAGAAGGCGAAGTAGGTAGTGGCTCCTCGGCAGTCCAGGAAGCGATGCACAAAGGACAGGACGAACTGGGTATCCACCATCTGCACAAGAGGAAAAGTGGCTACTGAGTGGCCCGCTGCTCAGGCAGGATCCATGCCCACTCCCTACCCCCCAGTGCCACTGCCTGGAGCTTTAAGGGAGCAATAACCACAAGCATACTGCCAAGGGACTGCCATCCCATTGTGGCCCTGGGCTGAAGAAACCTCTCTCCCCAAAAGCCTTTGGATTAAATGCCCAGGAGTTCCTGCTCACTGCCTCCCCCTCATCTTTTCTTTGGTTTCGGAATGCCTATTCTCAACGCCTCCCACACCGACTTGTTTCTGCAGAGACACAGACGTGTCTTCAGGCTCTTTCTGGACCACTCTGAGAAGTACCTTTACAGAGGGTGAAATTTTTCGGGCCACTGCTCCCTTGGTTTCACAAACTCAACCCCAGCGCCCCCTACCCTATCCTATAAAAAGCATGATTCAAAAGAGGGGTTTGCATGATGCTCTAAAAAAGATAATAACAATACAATTTCAAAACAGTAACAATTAATTGCACATCTATTCAAAATCAAATTAAAACTTTTTACTTGAAATTTATTCAACAAAACTGATGAACTTGATCCAATGGTACCAGCTCTTCAAAGTCTGGAAAAAAATACTGATAGTTTCCACCAAATTTGCCAGCATGGTGCCATAGCTTGTTCTATTGCAAATTAATGAACAACACAGTTGAAGGGGCCCACCTCTAGCACCCCCCTGCTGCCCCCTTGCCTTTTAGTGCCCCCCTAGGTAATTCCACTGCCCCCCAGGGGGTGGTACTTCCCACTTTGGGAACCACTGCTTTAGATGGAGAAGAATTGAATCAGAAACCTCCTGGTCACAAAGCAAGCACTCTACCCGAGCCACAGTACCTCCCTACCAAACATTAAAAAAATCAGTGTGACCAAGCTGAACAGCATGACATGAAATCAAGCTGACAACAGGTTCTTCCAAGGAGCCAAAAAGATAAGGAAAAGGTTATTCTAACTCTCAGAATCATGGAAGAAGAATTCCAGCGGCGAACTACAGTGGTAAAACATCAGTGGGCTGACAGCTTTTGGAGGCAGGGCTCCTTGGTGCCTTATTTCTGCTGACTGGTGCCTACAGGCGTCACTCCTGCCTTCCCCTGCCCTGTGCAACTTGGATCGTGTAAGTCCATGGTCCACTATTCCCCTTGAAAAAAACTGAGCCCCGACCCCAGTCAAATGCTGCTTTCAGAGGCAACAGGAATGCAGGAGAGAGCCCAAGTGCAGGCAAGCTTGAACTCCCGACGCACCAATCGGGTGTTCTCCCCTGAGGGGTTCGCCACACGGATACCTCGAAGGCGGGCCGTTCGCGGACGCGCTCCCAGCGGGGCCTGATAGGCACAGTCTTGACTAAGGGGGACATCCCTTGTGAGTAGAGCTTGGTCTGCTTGTTCATGTTCACAATGTGGATCTTGATCATCTTGCCTGGCATCCCCCCCTTCACACTAAAATAAAACCAAGATCTGGGCAGGGAAGACAAGGAGAAAAAGGAGGAAAATCAGACAGGACTGCAGCCATGGCTCAGCTTCTGTTCCCCAGCTCCTGGGGAGGTCATTCGGTATATTTTCCCTTATAGTACCCCATATCGCTACTCTTAGAGAGATCCGTGGAAGGATGGAAAACCCACTTGCTTGGCAACCTGCTCTTTTTTTTTGCCATCAAGTCACAGATGATTTATGGCGATCCCGTATGGTTTTCAAGGCAAGAGGCGCTTGGAGGTGGTTTGTCATTGCCTGCCTCTGCGTCACATTCCTGGTATTCCTTGGAGATCTCCAATCCAAATACTAGCTAGGGTCAGGACTGAGAGTGTGTGAATGGCCCAAGGTCACCCAGCAAGCTTCCATGGAGGGAGTGGGGATTTGAACCTGCGTTTCCCAGGTCCTAGTCCAACGCCTTAACCACTACACCACACTGCCTCTCAACTTTCTCTCATTCCCATCAATTATACTTCATCCCAGGGACCCTCTGAAAAGGGGAAGACGAATGGCCAGGTGCCAACAACAGGGGAGTCATAGAGCTATAGAAGGCATCAACAGATACAATAAGGCAGAGGGACCAGGTCAGCCACAAGAAGCGGTCAGTCTCTAAGGGGTCTCTATGGGTTGGAGGAAGGCTTTAGGAACAGTAGCCCTGAAGGATCCATTAGTCACCAACAGCCTTGAAAGGGAATGGTTCATACCACCAGTCTTGGAAAGGGCCCTGTGAGGCCACAAGCCTAAGAGGCCCACTGTCTGTCTCTGCATCCATTTCACCTGTTTCCATTCTCATATTCTGTGCCTGCGCAGTCCGGTTTGGTCCACACGTTGAATTCATAGTCAGCGATGGGAAGGGAGCAGCCAAACACCATCGAGGAAGCGCTGCCACCATTACCAGCGCTGTCGCCTTCCCCTTCCAAGTGTTCCACCTTCTCCACGTGAGCCAAGTTTCCCGAGTCAAACTTGGAGCTGAACAAGAGGCCGCCGCAGCGTATCTCCATCATAGCCTCGCCACCAGCAGAAGGGGTTCATCCTCCTCTACGCAGCAGGATGTTACAAGGACCTCCTACTGAGAGGGAAAGGAGTAGTTACTTTTGGCATCCAGAGAGCTTCATCTCCAGAGGGAAAGAGGAAATCCAGTTGCTCTCCCCCGTCTTGGGAAAGAGAAATGGCATTACAATGAGCAGAGGAAGAGATTATTTTGGTACCTACACATTGCAGCTCTCTCCTCTCCCCGAAAGGCCTTTCCAAAGTACAAACTGCTGCGAAAACAAGCAAACCTCTCTGGTCCTACCTAGGCATGGGAAGACGCAAAACTTTACAGATCACCAGTGTATGAAAATAAGAACCCGAGGGATACCATTAAGAAGGCTCCGCATTGCCCTGCATGCATGCACACATGCAAAGAAACCCACTGGGAGGGTCTTTACCTGCTCAGACTGGCAGCCTTCCAAGGCACCGTTAGGCACAGCTCCTCTTTGCCCCGATTCCCCTGCATAAAGCACGTCATTCAAGACAGCACAGTCAGGTATTCAAAACAGAAACATGGGCACTCAAGGGGAGCATCTCACACCCTCCCCACACCAAACCCTTATAATAGGGTCAGAAGGTCACTTGTGAGCAGCCAAGGAAACTTCCAGCCATCATCAACATGGGGATCTAATTGCAGGCACCAGGAAGGAGCAGGATCTCAGGCAGCCGAGGGGCTCCAGCAGCTGCTTGGGGAGACTGAGGTGGCCAAAGGCACCGAAGGGGTCAGCCCCCCAGCCCCCCAGCCCCCCAGCCCCCCAGCCCCCGGATCGTGGTCTGTGGGAGACATCGAAGGCACCGCTTCCCAGCCCTTCCCCTCACAAAATCTCATTCCGCCTCAGGACAGGGGATCCCCCATGGGAAAAGCGGACATGTCACCTATTTGTAGGCCCGCCACCCGGGGCGAACCCGCAGCGCCGGTCCACTTCTCCCCCTCCTTTCCGGACCCCGAAGCGGTCAACCGGATGGGCGTGGCCACTGGCCAGGCCACGCCCCGTGATTACCTATATTTGCATACGCTCCCAGTAGGCGCCGAAGACATGACCGCCGACCCAACCTGCCCTCCTCCCCCGCGTTCCGCGCTCTCGCCGACCTGCTCCACTGCCACCGCCGCCACCGCCGCCAGGGGCCCGGGCCAGGCCAGGCCTACCCTGGCTCCGCTACCTAGGCAACCACAATGCGGCCGCTTATTGGCCAGCGCGCGCCTTTCGCAGCAACTCGGTAGACCATTGGCCCGCAGGCTTTCTCCATAGCAACGCGACGCACCATTGGCTGGCCGCGTCCCTTCCATGGCGACGAGACGGTTTGGTTGCTAACGGGGGACGGGAGAAGGCGGGGTCAACGCTGCCGCTCGAGTTCCATTCCGACACAGCAGGAAGGGGGATGGGGGCGCTGAGCGGCAGCGGCGGCGGCGGGGGGGGGCGGAGTTTAACTTGGCCCGCTCCATATTTCAAAGGCTGGTTCGCAATCTGATCCGTCGCCAATCAAGCGGCGGGAGCTCCGCCTTTGGCAGTGAAGAACCTAAGGAAGGCCCTGCTGGGTCAGATCCAGGCCCACCAAGTCCCGCAGTCTGTTCACACAGTGGCCAACCGGGGGCCTCTCGGAAGCCCACAATCGGAGTGCGTGGTTTTGGTTGCTCCTCTTACAAAACACGTGTTCCCAAGGAACGTGTGGATGCACGGGCCCCGGAAAGCCGCAGGCTTTCGCTCTGCATGTTGATCTCTTTTCTGGGTTAGCATATTATTAAGATCACCCTGGATAAAGCTTCCCCCCGGATCGTGACCGGGTAGAGCGACAGGAACAGCTGCTTCTTGGCGGGGGTGCGTGGGGAGGGGGGGGGGAGAGAGAGTGACCCTCCGTCGTTTTCCGGACTGCATTTCGGAACAAGCAAGGAAGGCAGCTGTACTCTGAAATTTCTCAGCCGTATGCGCCCATGGCCTCGAAAGAAAGACCCGTGTAGCTGAATGAACCCTGCAAGGGAACGTCACTGCAAAGCTGATGATGAAAGAGTCCTTTCCGCTCATCCACGGCCACAGACGAGCTCTTTCAGCGATCCCTCCTGATCCCGGCCCATCTCATCCCTCGCTCTCTTTCAAGACGGCGAACTCGCAGAGAGAAACTGGAAAACGCGTCCCTGTTTTCTGCGTTAAAACAGAGTGCAGACGCAATTTGTTTATTTTTTTATGAATTTTTATTAATTTTTATAACAAAAAAACAAATAAATACAATAATAATATATTAAAAATGAAAATACAAAAGAGTATCTATATATTATTAGTACATTCGTGATTACAAAATTATAAGGTCCAATAGGGGATTGGTTTAAACGCAGTGTAAACGTCCTGCCAATTTAAACGACCTGGCTCGGAAAGGCGAATGTATTATTATCAGATAAAAACTGCGAGATTGTTTCAATTTTGGAAGTTGGATAAAAGCCTTGGTTGTTGGAGGATGCGGGCATCGATCCCGCTACCTCTCGCATGCTAAGCGAGCGCTCTACCATTTGAGCTAATCCCCCACTCTTTTGGAGAGTTCCACTGAGCTGAAGTAAACTTTCTCTCCAGCAGGGGGGAAATAAGGCAAAGACAACTGAAAGCCATTGGGAGGGAGCGTGGGTGGGCGCATCAGGGCATATGAAGCTTTCAAGCGCGCCCTCTGCTCTCCGCTGAGGGTGCTGCAGCCCGTTTAAGTAAGCCTTGGGCAAGGCTGGGTTGGACTACCTGCTTGTGCTGGAGCATGGTGCTCTCCCTGGCCTCTAGCAGCTTGACTTCTGTTAAGTGCCCTCAAGTCGCTTGCTACTCATGGCGACCCTATGAATGAAAGTCCTCCAAAATGTCCTATCTTTGACAGACTTGCTCAGATCTTGTAAATTGAAGGCTGTGGCTTCCTTTATTGAGTCAATCCCTCTCTTGTTGGGTCTTCCTCTTTTCCTGCTGCCCTCCACTTTTCCTAGCATGACTGTCTTTTCCAGCGACTCTTGTCGTCTCATGATGTGACCAAAGTACAACAGCCTCAGTTTAGTCATTTTAGCTTCTAGGGTCAGTTCAGGCTTGATTTGATCTATAACCCACTGATTTGTTTTTGGTGTGTGTGTTTTGGGGGCAGTCCATGGTATCTGTAACACTCTCCTCCAACACCGTATTTCAAAGCTCTTCCTATCCGCTTTCTTCATTGTCCAGCTTTCACACCCATATATAGTAATAGGGAATATGATGGCATGAATTAACTTGACTCCTCATACACTGAAGATTTTCCTGCCCTTTTCATAGAGCTATATGATGAGAAAACCCTTTACCTGCCGGGCCTCCCAGCTCGCCACAGGCGGAGGCTCCAATCTGCCAGAATACCTTCAGGTAAGAGCTGCTCCACACAGAGATATGCAGTGTAGGAAATGCACGTAGCCCATGCTCAGAGGTATGGTGGTCATTCGCTCAAAATTTCAGTGGGTGGCACAAAATCTATCATACTAAATTAAGTAATTTGTTCAATGCTCTGGGTAAACCTCCAGTTGACAGCTCTAGAAAGTGTGTGGTGGGAAGGGGGGGTTGTCCTCGTGGCTACGAGTCAATTTTAGGGCGAGAATCGGTGATTGGAAATAATCATTGCTAGCTTCTGAAATAGTCTGCAGTGGGCAGATCTCATGGTTGCAGTCAGGTGAATGCACCCCAAACCCACAGGGTGCTGTGCTATCTCCTTCTCCCATAGAAGAGCATACTGGCCTCAATCCTGCCCTCCTCCCCACATTAACCTATGGATTCTTCCTCATACTTCTGAAAGGTGAATCAAGAGATTTGAGAAGCGTCCTAGGCAGGAGGGCCCTTGTCAAAAGTGTAGCAGCAACTCCACAGTAATAAAAGAGCAGTCAAGGCTTCAAGGCCGAGTAGCATTTAACCAGGAGGCAAGCTATCACATTTGAAAGTACAGGGGAGCTAGTGAGTTGTAGTGCTTAAGAGAATTGGACTAGGATCTAGGACAAACCCCCATAATCCACTGAGCATGTGACCCACTGAGCTGCAGACACCCAGCATGCTCACTTGGAATCAGCTATTAGGCAGGGAGAGGGGAAGGCAGAGCTATGACCATCTGGGTGTCAAGGCCAGAACCTCAGGCAGCACGAGAGTGCTGAGGCCAGGAAACACAAGCCAAGCATAGGCGAGCCCCTGTTGAACTTTAAAAAACACTACTGTTTGGAAGAACCTGCAGCATAGGGACAGGGTGCCATGGAGAGCCAGTGTGGTGTAGTGGTTGAGTGGTGGACTCTGGTCTGGAGAACCGGGATTGATTCCCCGCTCCTCCACATGAGGGAAGACTACTCTGGTGAATTGGGTTGGTTTCCCCACTCCTACACATGAAGCCAGCTGGGTGACCTCAGGCTAGTCACAGCTTAGAGCTCTCTCAGCCCCACCTACCTCACAGGGTGTCTGTTGCGGGGAGGGGAAGGTGATTGTAAGCCGGTTTGATTTTTCCTTAAGAGGTAGAGGAAGTTGACATATAAAAACCAACTCTTCTTCTTCCTGCTTCTCTGCATGCATGCTGAGACCAGCAGGGCTGCAATGTCACCTAACTAGGTTGGATAGGACTCCTTCCGTGCTCTGACCCCATGCCTTGTTCCCCACTATGGTTGAAAGTATTTTTTCCAGTTTACACAGTGCAGCTACTTTAGGCCCACTTGGCAGGGAATGGGCATATTTTAATCTGTATTATAAATACCACCCCATATCCCTCTTTTACAGCCAATGGAGGTCAGAATGCATACTCATCTCTTCCCTTGGCAGTGGAAGAGCCATTTAATGGGGGAAAAAGCACCATGCCTGCAGTTTTTTGTAATCCAGCTTTATTACTGTTTATTGTAATGTTCCACTGCATTATTTCCAGTCTTGCGGTTCCTGCCTTACAGTCTGTATTGCACTGTTTTTTTGGGGTGCAATGTTTTCTCACTTTGACGGCTCTGCGTATTACACTGTTCTTACTGCATTCTTTTGGTTGTAACCTACCTTGAGTCTCAGCAAGAAAGGTGGACTATAAAATGAAGAAGACAAATACATTTCATGCACACAGAATGAGGAAGAAAGAGGAAGGCAGCAGCCCAACCTGAGAGGACAGTGAAGGGGCAGAGGATTTAGGGCCGGTGTTAGAAGGAGGAAGCTGGTGGCTCCGGAATGGGAAAATGACGGGGTCAAAAGGGGACTTGGTCTAGCCTAAGATGCCATCTGAAGCAAGGGGCAAAGACAGACAACATGAAGGCAAGGATTGTTACCAAATATATTTTCCTTTATTGCACATGACAGGAGCGCCACAGAACTGTCATGACAGTCCCATTACCTTTGGAATTCCAAGTGAGTCGAGGAGAACAGCCCATAGTCAGTGGCCAGGCCCCCGCAGCAGCAGACAATGGGCTTCTCACAAGTCCTGCTCTAACGCCTCTCCCCCACAAATACACACCTGAGTCTGGCAGCGCCTGATAGGCATTGAGGGGGCAGGCCCAGCCCGCAAGCAGATGACCACGACAGACACTACGGACGAGGGTGCCACATAACTTAAGAGATGCTTCCTCCAACCTGTTATTTCCCCAGGCAAATCCATCATGACTTGGTCCCTGACCATTAATTTTAAGGAGACAGGAATACCCAACGAGATCCGTGCCACAGTGTGGAGGCAGCCACAATCCAGTCACAGCAGCCAGAAAGCCTCGCACTGATTAATGTGCACGGGACAGACCAGGACAGCATTCCTCCTGCCCTCCAGGAGGGCAGCTTTTAATTTTGTGGGGGAGGAGAGTTTAAAAGTGGGCTGAGGAAACGCTGTTAAAAACAGGATCCACACCTACATCTTTGTGAGAATTGTTCATTTCCCTGCAAGCCAGGGGAGGGTGGCAGAGCAGCCCCTACGGGACTTGCAAACTGCTCTCGAGTCCCCCCAAAAAGAGGAGCAACCGCCCCCCTCTCTTCTCTACAGGTTTCACGTTGCTCCAATTTCTATTCACATGTCTGAAGAGTTGCCCAACCTGCAACCACCAACCCCTTCTTTCTGGGTACACAGAAAGGCAAAAGACAGCACTTGAGGGGAGGGGAAGAAGAGGCTCACAATCCTTGCTTCTACTGTGGGAGGCTTGCTGGCTGCCCCAAGACAGTCACTGAGCAGCTGAAAGGGGCAGGCTGAAGTCTGGGGATGCTGTGCAGGAAGCCCTCCCACCAGATGACGAGGAGATGGAAGGGAGACGAGGAAGCGAGCATTACAAGCAAGCACCACAACTTGGGAATGGCTTCAGGAGAAGAGGGGTGGAGAGGGGTGGGGGGAGCACAGTTTCAGGAACGGAGGACAGGAACGGGAGCTCCATGCATCAAATGGCGGGGAAGAGGATCACTGTCCCCAGAACCCATTTATCTGGGCTATTGAGGCGGGACAGTTTACTCGGGAAGGAGAGAGGCAATGCTTTCCCACCTGTACCCCAGCCTCAAGCAGCCAGGGGGCAATTGATTGGGGTGTGCATTGCTGCCTTGAAAGCTGTTGCTGACACCATGATCCCGTAGCAACAGCTAAGCGACAGGACCGACCAACGAGAAGGGGGCAGCTAAGGCCTGAGCGGAGAACAGGCCTGCCAGCACAGTGGGTTCAGAGCCTGGAGGGACTCTGGCCCAGGCAGAGCAGAGCTTCACAGCAGGAGATTGTCCCTGAACCTGAGGATCAGCACTAAGAACAAGTAGTTGGCACACTCTGCTGTTAGTCACCAGCAGCAACCCAAACCTCCCGCCCAACTCCTGGATCTCAGTGGCCGGAGATAATGGCCAAGGCCCAGTCCTTGATGGCAACGGTTGCGTCCTGGAGGTATATCCAAGAGGAATGGGTGAGGCTCGCCAGCTGTCTTCTCAAGCAGTCCCACGACCCTTCACCGCTAGGAGGAGGGAAACAGAGGTGGATCAGAGGTGCAACCTGCATGCATGGGTTAGATGGCCATCTGTCAGCAATACTGATTCTATAACCTTAAGCAGAGTGAGGGAACACATCTTGGCCATCTTCTGGGCATGTAGTGGGGGTCGCTGGGGGTGTGGGGGAGAGGTAGTTGTGAATTTCCTGCATTGTGCAGGGGGTTGGACTAGATGACCCTGGTGGTCCCTTCCAACTCTATGATTCTATGCTATGGCATTTTAGCCAGCATGGACAGCGTTAGCCTGGTAACAGATTTGTGCTCCTGCCTGCATTAAAATTCTAGTGACTGAAATCTGCCAGAGCTCCAGTTTCACAATTCACAATTTTGTCATACAATCCATTTGGCTCAAGCTGAAGAAGACTGCTGAAAACAGGAAAACGCCCAGATTCCTGTCCTATCTATTTTACGCAATGTCTTTGTCACTGTGAACAATTTATAAAAAGTCATTGTATACATCATATTATTGCCATTGCATACTAATTGACCATACAGAGAACTGTGGCCAGGCTAACGGCTGGTCTTTCCATTTAAGTCCTCTCTACCTGTGCAGGCTGGGGCCCGTGTGAAGAAATTAAAGGAGGGCTTGCATGACAGGCTCCTCTCTCAGCCCCACATTCCAACTCTGACCCATCAAAAACAGGAGGGGAGAGTTAAAGTCCTCAATACCTGCTGCCTCCCCCTAGGACCAAGATGCCCCTGGTGTGTTAAAGGGGTTTGCCACCAGAGAGCCTTCAGAAGAGCGATCGGTTAGTCCTTATAGTTTACGTCTAATTCTGGGTCTTCCTCATGCCTCTCTAAAGAGAATAATCTTCGATAATCTCACTCTGCCACTGCAAGTACTAAACACGGACCCCGTCACAAACTGGCTTGCTTGCCTTCCCACATGTGCAAACACAATGCATGTGCGACAGCCAGAGAAGCTAATAAACCAGGGCCCTGCGCTTGAACTCATGAAGCTGCCTTATACTGAATCAGACCCTTGGTCCATCAAAGTCAGTATTATGTACTCAGACCGGCAGTGGCTCTCCAGGGTCTCAGATAGGGGTCTTTCACATCACCCACTTGCCTGGTCCCTTTAACGGGAGTTGCTGGGGATTGAACCTGGGAGCTTCTGCATGCCAAGCAGATGCTCTACCACTGAGCCACAGCCCCTCATCCATTTGGCTGAAGAGCTTGGGACGGCCTGGCTGTGAATCTGTCCCTGCTTATTTCAGGCAATTTATTCTTTGGAATGATAAACTGGGATGGGAAGCACTCGCCTCCTATGACAACTACTGGCCAACCCAGCTTATGAAATTCTAGGCAGGAATTTTAAAAGCTGCAATTTCCAGGAGGGTGGATTCTTCCAGAACATCCAAGTTTTGCATCCACAGGGGTGTAACAGCACACAGCCACATGCATGATCAATGCTCTCCGCCACAACCCGCCTCTCAGAGCTTTCCCCCCCCCCCACATCTTTTTTGAGGGGTCAGTCGTTTTGGACGACCTTCCTGCCGATTCATGCTGGAAATGCTCACTTGCAAGAAGCCACCCAGAGTTGCCAGCCCTGCTCCAGCGTCCCAGCAACGTAGTCCACAGCTGGCAGAAGGTAGTTCCGCATGAGGAAGAGCAGCAGTTCCTTGAGGTGCTCGGCCAGGTGCAACACGGAATCGGGAAGGTGGGCCTGGAGCTGGCAGGAAAAGGTCAGAGAAGAGGCATCGGTTCAGCCACTTTCAGGGTGGATCGATCGTAACAGGGCCCACATCTTTAACGCATAGCTTACAGACTATAATTATTTGTTCTGATCTCTATCCAGAAGAGTCGGGATGGCCAAGAACAGATGTGGATTTTATGCACGGCTCTATATCCTTTTAAAGGGCTTGCCATAGGAATCCAGATCACACATAACTGGCTGGCAATAAGGAGAAATAAAGAAGGGTGAAGGGGAGGAGAAACACAGAACTTGAAACTGCCGATAGCAATGAAGACCCTTCCCTGATCTGGAGAATGAAGGGTCATCCCCCGCCCCCACAAATAGCAGAAAGGGCAACTCCCCACATTCCAAGAGCTGCTCCAGGTGTTTGACGGAGCCTTGGTGTCCCCGCCCCTTTCCATCAGACCCACTGAGCCTCTGGTTGCTGCTGGTGCTCCTCTCCCTCCACACCTTTCACTGCTCCCAAGAGAGCTTTTACTGCCCCAGTCCCAGCTGCTCTTTTCCCCTACGAGGCTGTTCACAAGCACAGCTGGAGCTGAGGCACTGGCAGCTCCGTGTGAACAGCAGGAAAACATCTGCACGGCCAAGAGCCAGACATCTCACTCCTCAATTCCACTAAGTACCACTGGGGTGGCCTGGATACACAATCTGGCTGGACAGATCTAGGCCTGCATTGCCCTGCCTGCATGGCCAGAATAACGTGCTGGGAAAACTGGTCCACCTGGAAACGCCGGCCACACAAAGCCCCCTCTCATGCACTGTGGCTCCTTCCCTTTGTGTCTGAATTCCCTACACCATTTCTGATAACCACCTTCCTGTAAATATTCTGCACCGTAACCCCCGGCCCATGCTACCTTCCTCCTCCCTATGTCTACTTGGCAAATGGAGGAAACACCACCCTTACCCATTCGATGAGCCGAGGCAGGTTGTCCCCAAGCCAGGCTAGCTGAGTAGAGCACTTCCCAGAGATGTACGTGGTAGTCTCGTTCGTCTTGGCCCAGACTAACTCCAGGTTTGGCCCCAGCACGGTCACCACTTGTGAATAGTACAGAGGCACATTTGTTTCTAGCCAGCTGGAAGGGAAGGCATCTTTGTTTAGACATTTACGGCCCGCTCCCCTTCCCAGTGGGGGCCCCAAAGTGGCATACAGTATTGTTCTCCCCATGTCCATTTTATCTTAACCACCACTCTGGGAGGGAAGTTATGCTGAGAGACCGTACTGACTGGCCCACTGTCCCACAGCGAGCTTCCATGGCCAAGTGGAGATTCAAAACTGGGTCTCCTAGATCCCAGTATGACACTAATAGAAAGATGTTCTTTTCCCCCCAGAGAAAAGGGTGCCAGCCACATTCCAAGTCGGGCCTTAGGGGGCAGAGAAGGTTTCTAAAAAAGAGCCAGCGTGATGTAGTGCTTGAAAGCAGTGGTTTGGAGCGGTGGACTCTAATCTGGTGAACCGGGTTGGTTTCCCCACTCCTCCATGTGAAGCCAGCTGGGGGACCTTGGGCTAGTCACAGCTCTCTTAGAGCTCTCTCAGCCCCACCTTACCTCACCGAGTATCTGTTGTGGGGAAGGGAAGGTGGTTGTAAACCAGTTTGATTCTTCCTTAAGTGGTAGAGAAAGTGGCATATAAAAAACAACTCTTCTTCTTCTAAAAGAAGTGGAATTGGATGAGCTGGATTATTTATTGGGGTGTCTTAACTGGAAATATGGCACTTTGCACAGGGAACTTTAACCCACAACAACGAATCTGATCTTCTAGCAATCTATACAATTTTCTTGAATGACATGCACAGAGGTCACTGCCGTATCCTCCAATGTGTAAGACCACCCCAGTATGGCATGAGGCACGGCTAGCTCAAGCCTTCTAGGAGATCCCTAAATCTTAGTGGATGTCTTACAGCTGGAGCCCTCTTCAGGAGCAGGGGAGAGTAAAGAAAAACATCCAGCGAACGTAGCTTTTTGGCAAATATTTTTATCTTTTTGGCAAATATTATATCTTTTTGGCAAATATTTATATTAGACATCTGGGAATTCCTGTCTTATGTTTGACCTAAAGCTATACATTTCTAGGCTTGCCGGTCCGATAGGTCAGCCAAAAGCACTGTGGGAGAATTATCCTTGCTATCTGACCACTTAGAATCATAGAGTTGGAAGGGACCACCAGGGTCATCTAGTCCAACCCCCTGCACAATGCAGGAAACCCACAACTACCTCCCCCCCCACACACACCCAGTGACCCCTACTCCATGCCCAGAAGATGGCCAAGATGCCCTCCCTCTCATGATCTGCCTAAGGTCATAGAATCAGCATTGCTGATAGACAGCCATCTAGCCTCTGCTTAAAAACCTCCAGGGAAGGAGAGCTCACCACCTCCAGAGGAAGCCTGTTCCACTGAGGAACCGCTCTAACTTTTTCTGCTTCTTTCCTTGGGATCAGCTCAGCAACAAGTTTTTAAAAACTACACCACCCTTCAAATTTTTCATAGCAAGGGGAGAAGCAGAAGAGGATACAAGGCAAGCCAGAAGTAAGCCCAGCTGAGCCAACTCTGCCAGCATGACTTGGAATCCATCTGTTCCACCCAAAGGCCACAGGCAGCCAGCGTGATCCATCTCTGGACTGAAACAGTAGTGTACAGAAACTTGCACAGCAGTGTCAATAAACCACAAGAATCAGTGCCTGAGCATGTTTTGCTGTCCTTCACAGACTATCCAAGTTGTAGAGTTTACGTTTTAGGCAACACACCAGGAGCCTTACCCATGCTAAGCCTCACCCATGAGAGCCAGCGTGGCATAGTGGTTAAGAGCAGTGGACTCTAATCTGGAGAGCTGGGTTTCATTCCCCACTCCTCCACATGAAGCCTGCTGGGTGACCTTGGGCTAGTCACAGTTCTCTTAGAGCTCTCTCAGCCTCACCTCCTCATAAGGTATCTGTTGTGGGGGGGGGCAAGGGAAGGTGATTGTAAGCCACTTTGAGTATCCTTAAAAGCTAGAGGGGTATAAAAACCAACTCTTCTTCTAAGTGCTGGGCTGCCGTGCACTCCCCACCCCCACCTGCCCTTAAGTGAAGGCGCTTCTATTGTTCCTCTCTGCCGACGCAGATCCAGAGCAAGTCACTGACCTGTATCCTTTGAAAGAGTAATGGGTAACTTTGTTCCAGGCTTGCTGAGAAACAGACAGGATGCCAGAATTGCGGAGGACACGAGCAGAGGCAGAATCTGGCAGAGGGGGAAAAACACAGTCATGGCCTCCTTGAGTGGGGGTGTGGTCTGGAGAAGGCTGCACAGGCCAAGTCTACCTATCCTTAAAGGAAAGAATTGCCTTCCCCTTCAAAGGCAGACTGAGAGTTAAAGAAATCCCCCTCCCACACAGATCCTCTGGCCTCCTGGGGCAGGACTAACCTTGGAAGGAGCTGTGAGTTCTGATGTCATTCATCAAGAATCCCGTGGTAAATACCAGGATAACTAGCAGCAGTCGAAGCCAGGGGAACCTGCTGCCTTTCATCTTGAGCAGCAAGTTCTAAAAAGGACAAAGCCAAAAGAGAAACAAGAACATAAGAAAAGCTATGCTGGATCAGACCAAGGTCTATCAAGTACAGCAGCCTGTTAACACAGTGGCCAACCAGGTGCCTCTAGGAAGCCCACAAACAAGATGACTGCAGCAGCATTATTTTGCCTGTGATCCACGCTACCTAATATAATAGGCATGCTCCTCTGATCCTGGAGAAAATAGGTATGCATCATGACGAGTATCCATTTTTACTAATAGCCATTTTTACTTCTCCATGAACATGTCCTCTTAAACCTTCCAAGTTGGCAGCCATCACCACATCCTGGGGCAGGGAGTTCCACAATTTATCAAACAAAGTTTAGCAGAGCGGGAAAACAGATGCAAGACTCACTCAGGATCTGCCGGCCCCCAAAGCCCGCCTTCTCCTTCCAAGCAAGGAAATTTACCTTACAGGTGTCTCTGCAAGCGGCAACCTCCTGAACACTGTTCGGCCCTTTCAGAGCCAGCTCTTCGTTTGTGACTTTAAAGGAATGGACCGTTTCCTGCAAAGATTTCCGCATCTGGAGGAGAAGAGGATCACAAGCATCGCTCTGAAGTAGCAGCAGGAGGCACAGACCGAGCCGAGAGGGCTGTTAGCCTTCAGGGTCCAAGCATTGAAAGGCCAGCCAGCCGCTTGCCTTCAGTGAGGAAGAGGCCCATGCTGCCCCAGCTCCCAGCCTCCTCCTCCACCAAGCAACCTCATGTTCCATACATGCAAACCTCTTGAATCACAGCCACAAAGCAGAAGGGCCAGCTACAGGCTTCGCCCTGATGTGACATGCAAGCCATGAAGTACTTTGGCTAACATCTCTCTCAGCCTTCTAATCCAACAGTCCCAAGATGGATAACAAACTTTGTAAACAAACACCAGTGGAAAAAGCTAAGTATGACTAGCCAGCATCACTGAACACTAGTGATGCTATTAATATTTAGAAGCATACCGAAATACGCTATCAAAAACCACCACCCCCTGACTAACCTTCACCAGCTCCACCTAGGTCTGAACCCCCAAAAGACATAGACTGGGAATGCTCATGGCAGGGCCCTTTCCCCATGTCAGGTTTGCCCGTGCAAGCGGAGTAAAAGTGACCAAGGAACGCAAACCTTTTTGGAAGTGCCATCCGAGGACTCACAAAGGTGATTCAGGAGCAGGCTGGGAAGGGAAAAGCAAAACAAAGATATTAGCCACGGAGACACAAAACAAAGATAAATCACGACAAGTAGCCATGTTATCTGTCTGTAGTAGTAGAAAAGAGCAAAGAGTCCAGTAGCACCTTACAGACTAACAAAATTTCTGGCAGGGTATCAGCTTTTGTGAGCCACAGTTCACTTCTTCAGATATCTGAAAGTATTTGAAGTGAGCTGTGGCTCACGAAAGCTCATAATCTGCCAGAAATTTTGTTACTGGACTCTTGCTCTTTTCTACTGAAGACTTCCTCTGTTCTACAAAATAAAGATATTAAGCCCTCTGACGAATCAGGTCACATCTGACTGCCACTGTGGTACAAAAGCTCAACAGTGAGGGTGAAGACAGCAGAGCTCTGCGCACAAGCGAAACATGGCCCTTCACAGTTCTGCTGGCATGTCTCATATTTGTTGCAGACGGGCAGAACGTCTACACTTTGTATTTAATTTTTGGGAGGGGGGAAATCTTTCTACACCAAGTGTGGTGTAGTGGTTTGGAGCGGTGGTTTGGAGAGGTGGACTCTGATCTGGAAAACCGGGTTTGATTCCCCACTCCTCCACATGAAGCCAGCGGGGTGGCCTTGGGCTAGTCACAGCTCTCTCAACCCCACCTACCTCACAGGGTGTCTGTTGTGGGGAGGGGAAGATGATTGTAAGCTGGTTTGATTCTTCCTTAAGTGGTAGAGAAAGTCGGCATATAAAAACCAACTCCTCTTCTTCATCATCATCTTCTCCTTCTCTGATTTTGGAGCAGTGGACTCTAATCTGGAGAAATGGGTTTGATTCCCCTCTCCTCCACATGAGCGGCGGAGGCTAATCTGGTGAACTGGATTTGTTTCCCCACTCCTACACATGAAGCCAGCTGGGTGACCTTGGGCTAGTCACAGCTTTCTCAACCCCACCTACCTCACAGGGTGTCTGTTGGGGGGGAAGGGAAGGTGATTGTAAGCCGGTTTAAGTCTCTTTTATGTGGTAGAGAAAGTCGGCATATAAAAACCAACCCCTCTTCTTTTCTCAAGAAAAGGTGAAAAGTGAACCAGGGTCCCTCTGTATGCAAAGTGAGAGTTCTACCTCTGTGCTGTAGTCCCTCCCTATAAGTTCTCTAGCCTACCTTATTCCATACCTCCTCTTAGTTAATCATCTTTAGAAACCTTGAGGGCTAGAAACGTTTCTATGTTAACGCACAAGTCAAAGCTGCGATCCAGCCAGCATAATTCAGACAGGATTAATCAGCATCACTGAGGCAGCAGAACGGCACTCGCCTATTCGCACCTAGACTGTGAGAGGTGTTTGATGTACAACTGTCTCCAGACGCTGAAGCTGAGAGGATCCAGGTTGAGGCAGTCGTTCAGGCAGTTCAGCAGCTGCACAGGGGCGAGAGAAGAATGATTCTCAAGAGGGCTAAGAATCAGAAAATTCTGCAACAAGGTCACTGATAAAGTCATGAGGCTATACTGGTTTCAGGAGCTGGATGAACATTGTGAAAGCTCAGGTCCCCCAAATGCTGCTGCTGGCAGGAAAGTATTGCTTTAACTCAGCTCTTGAGGTTCCCATCCTCTCTCTGGCACAAAAGGGAGAAGATGTGGGTGGGTATGCCCGCACCTATGGAATACTGTCCTGTGTGATGTGCTGTCAAGTAGCTTCCAACTTACGGTGACCCTGTGAACTGATCATCTCCAAAACGTTCTATCGTTAACAGCTTTACAGACTGAGGGCCGTGTTCTATCAGAATTTCAAATGGTTTTGTTCATATATATTCCCTCCAGCACCAGAGGCAGTATGCCTCTTTATAGCAGTAGCTGGGGAGCACGGGCAGGAGAATACTGTTACAGTGATCCTTCTTGTGGGCTTCCTAGAGGCAGCTGATCGGCCACGGTGTGAACAGAATGTTGCATTAGATGGACCTTTGATCTGATCCAGCATGGCTTTTCTTAGGTAGCTTCAGTACACAAAGTCCTTTGCATGTGTGGATGGGGTGGGCTGTTGCCAGCACATTTTCTGTCTTGTGTGACTCCCAGCATACCCTCATGCCTCATCACTGCTGTATGGGAGTGAAGAGGAGAGCACCGAGGGTGGGGGAATGGTGGCAACCGGCGTGGGAATGGCAACTGCAGGCTCACTAAGTCAGGGACTATTTCAGGGGCCAGGAAACACCTGAAGTTGAGCTTTCGGAGGGCAAGACCCTCACTTTGGCAGTGCGTTATCCGACGGAACAAGCAAGCATCACCTCTGAAGCCTCCGTTCCTCACGCTCTGTTTAATACGAGAGGGAACAGCTGTTCTAGGAGGCGGCCTGCCGTTTGCAGGTTTTTAAGTATTGGGGGGGGGAACTTTTGAAAGGGTAGTGCGCTTTTACTCTCATTAATTGAGGGAGCCTTTTGATAGATTAGCTTAGCTCATTAACTGCCTAGATACCGCAGCCCTAGGAACCAATAGGTGATGGAAGAAGCACACCTGTGCCTCTCCGAAACCCGCCCCGGCCTCACCTCCTTTTTCATGTCATCAGGGCAGTTGAGAGTGGTCCTGGAGAGGAAGGAAGGGAAGTACGTGTGTAGGGTGGTTTCCGGCTTGGCCCCAAAGGCCAGCACTTTCAGGCGGGGGTACAACTGCCGTAGCTGCTCCTGCAGGCTAAGGAGAGATAGAGAGAGAGAGAAATCGCATCAGCCCACCATGCCTGGAAATGAGAAGGATCTCACCCTGTGCTGGGGCAAGGAAGGACAAATTCTGACCGCTGGACTCTTGCTCTTTTCTACTGTTAAGATATGATTATTGTAGATATAACTATTTACTTACTTAATTCACATCCCATCATTCTTCCCAATGGGGACCACAAAGCAGCTTACATTGTTCTCCCCTTCTCCATTTAATCCTCACAACAACCTTATGAGGTAGGCTAGGCTGAGTGTATGTGATTGACCCACAGGCACCTAGCATGCTTCCAAGGACCTTAGCAGTATGGTGTCATATGAAGACAATAAATAATTATGGGATATTTCTGATGAATGAGAACCCCCGTCTCCTCATCAGCAATTATTTTAATGCTGGGCCCTTGAAGAAACACACTATGGATACAAGAACCCGTAACTACCACACCATGAATGGAAAATGACCTGCGTGCTATTTCAAACTTCTTTTGTGATGCTGGAGGATTATTAATCCTGCTCTGAATACTACAAAGAATGGGAGCGGAGCAGACTGGATTTTCGGGCACTATGAAGGCATTTTACATCACCGTCTGACCTTTTGTAGGTATAATATGAATTTTGTTCATTACTGATATGTACCAACAGTCACACTATTTTGATTGTGCTAAGTAGGTTAAGTCAGGGAAATGTTTGAATTGTTTGGCACTCTGCCTTCCTTTCCTAAAATCCTTGGCTGCTGTTTCTGCTCTGCGGAGCCTTCACTCAGAAACATGATGCTTGTTATGCCATGCCTGGCTGGAAGCGTGCCATACCAGGATCACCCCTTTCTCTCTGCAACCTCCCTGTGCTATTCAATACACCTGGAGGTCCCTCCCATCTGCATAAGCGGCGCAGAACAGTGTGGGCGGAGGCCACACTTCCCACACATGCTGCTATACCTGGGTGGTAAAGAGTTGTTGGGCACGAAGGCAAAGTCCAAAATAGGGAAGAAGTCTTTGGGTCCAATCATGCAAAAGCCTTTTGTCAGGTTTGGGTGCATCCTGCAAGAAAGCAAGCAGTGCCTGTCAGTGGGAATAGCCTCCGCGCCGAATACAAAGACCACGAATGCTTTCCCAGTCATTTCCAATGCTTGGACACCAGAATCAACCCACCAATCTCACTTACTACCATGCACTGCCATCCCACAGGCTCATCCGGGCTCTTTCTTGCTTACTGATTATGGTAAGTCTTTCTAGGAGCTTCATTCACCATCACCACAGGGCCTGTGGCAAAGGCAGATAGATGCCCCCAACAGACCAAGTACCCAGTGCTCGTGGGCACATGCTTCTGCAGTTCATGGACTGAACAGACATGAATTCTCGCTCTTGGCATGATAAGTACATCGGTCCTACACAAGCAGGTAGACCACCAAGTAGAGACAAACCCACCACCAGCCCACTACATGGGATGGGATGTGCCAGTGCTCACGGCCAGATCATTCAACAGCCAAACACCACAGACATTCAACTGCATCAGGAAGGAGGGAGGAGACACTAAAATGACACCGGGTGTGAAGAGAGCAGATAAGAGAATAATTCTCCTCTCTCAGCATAATACGAGAATGCGGTCACTGAAAGTTGGCGGGGAGAAGTTTCAGGACAACCCATGATGGCAGCCAACAAGATACAGCCTGATGTTGCACCCCCACCCCACCCACACACAGAGAAACTCACATCAATAGCCGATCCAAGTAGGTGATGGCGTACGGGGAGAGAGATTTGATGCCCAGAACAGGAAGCATAATGTTGAGCCACACTGCAGAGGAAAAGGATGGTGCATTTGGTTAGGGATCAACGTGGTCTTTGTCAGTGGAAGGGGAGTGCCATGTACCCAGTGACCAGTGCAAAGATATCTACAACAGCTTGGGACAGCTCTGGATGGGCCACAGCAGAAGCTCAAGAGGAAGCACAAATCCAAAACTGGGAAATGAATCAAGACTCAGCTAGTAAACAAATATCAAACTGTTCATCTTAAAACGTTTCCACATGGATGGTGTTTGGGGGTGTGTACTGGTTGTTATAGTGCTCTGTGAGAGTCCACACAGCTCACTTTCCTCTCCCTTGCTACTTTTCTTCATTCTGCATCAACACATTGCAGCAACATTCTATGCCCGTCGATTCAAAAGTTCCAATATGCTCAGTGGCGCTCGCTCTAAGGTAAATGTGCATTGTATAAATGGTTAATGGATTTAGCGTTCCTCCTCCTGCTGCTGCCCCTCACCCTTTGCTCACGTTCCCTTCTCAGTTCCTCTCCACCACAGATTTCTGCTGTCGATTCTCGCTCCTCCTAATCTTGATAGGAAATAACAGCGAAGGCTGCCTGCTTCTTAAAAATATGCTACTGAATGCTTACTTCAGTAATCGTTAGTCAGGAGTGGAGTTCCATCTTGCGCAAGTGGAAATAAGTGGTTGGATACATTAAGATTGCACCACATGAAGCTGCCTGCTAATGAATCAGACCCTTGGTGCATCACACTCAGTAAAGTCCACTCAGGCTGGCAGGGGCTTTCCAGGGTCTCATGTAAATGTCTTCCACATCACCTACTGCCAGATTCCTTAACTGGAGATGCTGGGGATTGAACCTGGGACCTTCTGCAGCCAAAGCAGGTTCTCTCCAACAGAGCTACTGCCCCCATCCTGAGCGTCACCCTCTTCCAGAGCAAAAGCACTTATACTTATGGAAGAGCACTGTTTGATACACATCATGGCTTCTGCTTGGGCTTTGGGGCTCTCAGCGCAATGCCTGCATTTATCTTCATACTGAGCTCACCTCTCTACCTCCTCACAGCAAAGAACTAGCCATACAGTCTCTCACTTGCCTCCCACATTATAGGGCAAGCTGGCTTCAGCATACATCTTGGGCCACTATCAGAGTGATGATTATGTAGGCAAGGGAGTAAATTGTTTCAACAGGTTTGACTGTGCTCATTCTGCTCCTGTGTGCTTTCAATATGGGCTGCTTTTAAATTAGTGAGTTGTGAATCTGAACCTGTGTTTTAACTTTAATTGGGCTATTATAAATTTGTCTCCTTGCAAACTGGTTCCTGCTTTGTTATCCATCTTGAGTCTGAGGAGATAAGGCTGGATAGAAACAGCATCAACTCTCACTCCCCCCCCCACCTCTCAGCATCAACTCTGTCTCTCTCGCCTACCATAAGGAGTCTCAAAGCAGTTTACAATCCTCCTACAACAGACACCTTGTGAGGTAGGAGGGACTGAGAGAGTTTGGAGACAACTTTGACTAGCCCAAGGTCACCCATCAGGCTTCATGTGGAGGAGTGAAGAAACCAACCTGGTTCACTAGATTACAGTCTGCCACTCAAGTGGAGGAGGGGGAATCAAACTCGGTTCTCCAGATTAGAGTCCACAGCTCTTAACCACTACACCACGCTGGCCCCCACAGTGCTTTTAAATGGAGTTCCCACCCGGAACTAGCAGCTGCACTATGACTGACAGTCCTAGTGGAAGACTGGCGTAGATTGTAATGTCCAGTTTGGCCATCAGGAAAACCTTTTCAAGGGGGTTATTCTGCTCTAAAGAGGACAGCAACCTAACACTGTGGTGTGGGCCAGCAAAATGTTCCAGCAACAAACATTTAACTCAAAGGGGCACAGTCCTATGAAGTGCGCAGGATAGGTTTGGACGGGGCAATGGTCCTGCTCTACTCACCTTTCAGTCCTTCTGTAAGGTCAGCAAATCCAGCTTGCCCCAAGGCCCACATGATGGTGAGACATCTGGCTGGTCGGTTTTGACAGGATCTCAAGAGCTCAAGATACTGAGGCAAAAAGGCAAAGACAGCGGCGTTAATTCAGAACTCTCAGGGCCGGAAGGATGCAGAGCTGCTTTCTGGGAAATTCCCCAGGCCATGGGAGCAACCGCCAATGGTAAGCATACAACCTGCAGTCTTCCTACACAAGATACTGGCAGCTTATTTTGAGGTGGGGGACACGGTGTATAATCTCTGTGCACCATAAATGCTGGTCTACTTGTATACCACAAGACCTCCAGGAGTCACCGTGCCCTCCAGGGTGGGTTTTCCAAGGACAGCAGGCTATGGCATCAATATACTTTTTCTCCTTGTCCCCTTCCCCACCAGAATTGCTCTGGCAACAATGTTGGAGCTGGTTCCAGGCACACAAAACTGGAAAACCCAAGTGCCCCCAAAGGTCCGCACAAAATGTTGCCAGATGCAGCTATGCTACCATGTGACCTGCATGGAAATGGAGTGAACCTGATCCATAACGGGAGTGCAAGACTGCCTTCTGCCGATCTAAAAAGGCAACTGAGAACTCAAGGAGGTGGAGAGGGGTGAAGGAACTTCCACAGCAAACCGAAGGGGAGAAGCCGTTCACGCTGGATGAGGCTATGTGACCCCAGCTGCCTACCTTGCCTAAGTTCACCGTGGCAACTTTAGGTCTGTCCAACAGCATTGCTTGTATGCAGATCCTGTATCCATGCAGCGACTCTCCTGAAAGGCAAGCACAGCAATGCAGACCATGAGGAACAACAGTGCCGGGCTTACCAGTTTGGGACTCGGACACTATCGACATACCATACACACTTGTAGCAACTGTGGGACTGAGCTAATGGGGAGAATAGTTAGTCGTGGATTCTACAGTGGTGGCTTTGCCACCCACCTGCTTGGGTCCTGCCAGTGCTCAGTGGTGTCCCCCCGCCTGCAAACCCCAAAGCATAGACAGAAACAGAAGAACCTCTGCCCTCCCCCCCCCAACCAATGTATCACTACCCACAGGTTTCTTCTTCTTCCCAGCACACCCCACACACCTTGGCCTGCCTTTCTGGAAAATCAAGAAGCCGCACTCAGGTCACAGAATAGAGCCTTGGATACTCACCGTGAGGGCTTATTCTCTCCTGAGGCGAAGGGCATCCTGAGCTGTGGGTTGTTTTCCTCTCCATCCGGGTAGGCAGGACCAAAACTTTGACTTCCTGTCTCCCTTGGTGGGAAAACAGCCTACAGGAAGCCAGTTACCGTCTAGACTAGCTAAACTGACAGTAACGAGAACACTCACCAAGAACGGTGTTAATTTGAACAAAATGTGGGAACAACATGAACTATAGGAACAACATGAACTATAATAACTGGTTTTAATACTATCTAGCGGCTAAAAGGTTGTGATTTGAATTTTTCCTTGAGACTTTCACGGATTATGTAATCCCTTATTTGAAATTTGTCATTTTATAATGATGGAGAAACCTTAGCTTATGTAAGTAAGTTATCTAAGGTGTGCCTTGTTAACATCCCCGGGTGGGGCAGGATGCCCTTCGCCTCAGGAAAGAATAAGCCCTCACGGTGAGTATCCAAGGCTCTATTCTCTACTGAGGCAAGGGCATCCTGAGCTGTGGGACTTTATAGAGCTCCCAAGAAGGGTGGGTACTTCACTACTCTACAACACTCTGCAGGACTCTACGGCCAAAGGCTGCCTGTGCCGATGACCACGTATTAATCCTATAGTGTTTAATAAAGGTTGATACTGAGGACCAGGTTGCAGCACGACAGATTTCGTCGACTGAAGCCTGTTTGTCGAATGCAGCCGTGGTGGCTGCACTGCGAAGGGAATGTGCCGTAATGCCTCCTGGTACAGGGACTCCACTGGCTTTATATGCCTCAGAGATACACAGCTTAATGGTGTAACTAATGGCGGCCGCTGACATTCTCTGACCTTTTTTGGGATTGGAAATACCGATGAACATGAAGTCCGATTGTCTGAATTCAGCTGTTCTGTGAATATAGATGCAAAGGGCCCTTCTCAGGTCTAGGGAATGCCAAGTGGCTTCTTTTGAACCTGAGGGTTTGGGACAAAATGATGGCAAACAGATTTCCTGACTTCTATGAAAGCTTGAGTTCACCTTTGGCTGGAAGGTGGGGTCTGGAATGAGTACAACCTTTTCTTTGTGGAAGGTACATAGTCCCTTTCGAATGGACAGGGCTCTGAGCTCGGATACCCTCCTCGCTGAAGTTATGGCAGTGAGGAAGAGTACCTTCATACGAAGGAACTTCAGGGGCACCGATCTAAGGGGCTCGAAAGGCGGAGCGGTGAGGGCGTTTAGAACCAGGTTAAGATTCCAGGAAGGGAATCTGTGAACCACGGGTGGTTGAGTTTGTGAAACTCCCTTTAGGAACGCTGTAGTGTGCCTGTGTTGGGAGGTGACAACCCCTTCTGAAAAGGGTATTACTGTTGTTAGAGCCGCTACCTGACGTCTCAGTGTAGAGGAGGAAAGTTTTTGTCTGACTCCTTCCTGCAAAAATTCTAGGATAGCTGGAATGCCTGGCTGTAAAGGATTGAAGTGTTTTCTCCGCGCCCATCTGACAAAGGCCTTCCAAGACATGTTATAGATACGTCTGGTGGAAGGTCTCCTGGCCTCTATGATGGTATTAACCACCTCTTCAGAATAACCTTGATCTAATAGGCACCTCCTTTCAAGTGCCAGGCGGTCAAGCAGAACCACTGAGGGTCTGGGTGAGTTATCGGTCCCTGGCGCAGTGTTGCCAATTCCGTTGGAATCTGCCATGGTTCCTGGTATGACATTCTTTTTAAGGTGACGAACCATGGTCTGCGTGGCCAGAATGGGGCTATTACTATGACATTGGCCCTTTGCTGGTGGATTTTGCGCAGCACCTTGGGTAGGATGGGTATTGGAGGGAAGGCGTAAAGCAATTCGTGGGGCCAATCGCTCAGGACAGCGTCCATGCCTTCTGCTTTTGGGTGATAATACCTTGAGTAGAATCTTGGTACCTGATGGTTTGACCCGGAGGCAAATAGATCTACTGAGGGGATGCCAAATTTTTGTGTGATTAGATGAAAGGTTGTGCGGTCTAGGGTCCATTCTCCTTCGTCTACGTACCGACGGCTCAGCCAGTCCGCTTGTGTGTTGAGTGTGCCCTTTATGTGTTCTGCCCGAATTGAGGGTATGTTTCTCTGGGCCCAGGAGAAGATTATCATCGCCTCCCTGTGTAGAGAGGACGACCTGGTCCCTCCCTGTTTGTTGATGTAAGACTTCGTGCAAACATTGTCGGTCCTTATCAGGACATGGTGATTCCTTAGTTGGGTTGCAAATGTCTTGAGGGCCAGACCCACTGCTCTGAGCTCCAGAATGTTGATGTGGAGCCGAGCTTCCTGTTGTGACCATCTCCCCTGGGCTATGTGATCTCCCAGGGTTGCCCCCCAACCCGTTAGGCTGGCATCTGTGAAAACCTGTAGAGTCTCTACCTGTATATACTGCGTCTCCTTGCGGAGATTGGTTTTGGAAGACCACCATAGGAGGCTCCTTCTGACCTCGTAGGTAATGGGTACCATTTTTACTTTTTTCTTTGTTATGTCTGCTTGATGCGGGCGAAGCATCCACTGTAGGGGGCGTGAATGAAATCGGGCCCATGGCACTATGGATATGCATGCTACTATTAGTCCCAAGAGCTTGGCCAAGGACATGAGTCTGGTGGACTTTAATTTGGCTGTGTCGATTGCTATTGACATCAGTTTGTCTATCCTTTCTTTTGGAAGGGATAACGAATTTGTTTTGGAGTTGATAGTAGCCCCTAGGTGTGTCATGACCTGGGATGGCTGGAGTGAGCTTTTGGCAAAGTTGACCAGATAGCCATGTTCCTGGAGAACTTGAATGACTCTGGCTGTGTGTGAATGTGATGTGCTCGGGTCTGGTGCGCAGATCAGGTTGTCGTCCAGGTACGGGTGTACCTGGACTCCCTCTTGTCTGAGTGTCGCTATGACTGTGACGAGGGTCTTGGTGAAGACCCTCGGAGCTGATGTCAGGCCGAATGGGAGGGCTTTGTATTGGTAATGGTTCGTGCCAAAGGCAAAGCGTAGGAAATGTCTGTGGGAGGGGTGGATAGGGATATGTAGATAAGCCTCAGTGAGGTCCAAAGCAGTCATAAAGGTGCCAGGGAGAAGGGACTCCACTATGGACTTGACCGTTTCCATGCGGAAATGTCGGTGGGCCATCCTCTTGTTGATGTATTTTAGGTCCAAGATGGCCCTCCAGTCCCCGTTCTTCTTCGGGACAGTGAAGAAAATGGAGTACACTCCCTGGCATCTTTGATGAGTGGGAACCGGTTCGATAGCACCAATCTTCAGCAGGTGTTGAATGGCTGTTAATGTTCTGTGGTGTTTTCCTTTTCTGTAAGATATCAGGGAGCGAAGAAATCTGTTTATGGGGTGCCTGGTAAATTCCAGGAGATAACCCTGTGACAGGATTTTGGAGACCCATTTGTCCAGATTGGACAGAGCCCACCTTGTGGTGAAGTATTGCAGTCTCCCTCCTATCTGGGGGTGAATGGCGTCACTGTGGATTGTTTTTGGGGAAGCGATCTGCTTTGTCTGATCTGGGTTGGAACCCTTGGGATTTTTGGAACCGTCCTCCTCTACGAAAGGAACGGCTATTGCCCCATGTACCCCTGGTGGGTCCCCATGAACCTCTCCTATAGTCTGTTCTAAATCTAGGCTGGACTTTTGAGGCACGAAAGGAAGGATATAAGGAAGACCTGTTTTCCTTTTTGAGTTGAGTTGGGAGAACCTGCTTTTTATCCTTGGTCTCAACCAAGATGCTGTCTAGCTTTTCTCTGAATAGACGACCTTCCTTTACTGGGTAAGACATGAGGGTAGTTTTGGCTTTAAAATCGGCCGGCCAAGCCCTTAACCAAAGACCTCTCCTAAGGGAGGTAACAGAAGCCATGGATTTAGCTACAAAGGACATTGTATCCAGAGAAGCGTCTGCCATTAGGGTTATTGCACTAAGTACCCTTTCCAGACCTCCTATGGCTCTGAGGCTGTCCTCAGGAACCAACTGAATAATTTTCTTAACCCAGAGGTAAGAGGCTCTGGCAAAAATTGAAGTGGTTGCGCTGGATTGGATGGCCAGGGCCGAGGCCTCATGAGCCTTCCTTGCTAGAAAATCAGACTTTCTATCGAGTTGGTCCCTTAGGGAACCAACACCATCCTCTGGGACAAGGCCCGGGGATTGTAAGTCGAGCACTGGTGCATCAACTAATGGCACTTTGAGCATGTTCATGGCATGTGGTGCGAGGTTGTATAATTTTTTGATGGACTGAGGAACTGGTTTATTCGATGCAGGTTTTTCCCATTCCTCTCTAACTGCTCGTATAAAAAATTCAGGGAATGGCACCATATTAGATTGTGGTTGATGTCTGGGGAAGCATTCCTTGACACCCTGCTTTAAGTTAGATTTGGGTTCCTCGTTTGGATTGGCCTCCTCATTAAGGTCAAGGGCTAAAATGGCCTTGGCCAGTAAGGCCTGATAGTCATCCCCAGAGTAAAGCCTATTATGCTGTTCTGTGGGTTGATCAACCTCGTCAGCCGAGTCAAATTCGCCTTCCTCCTTATCTTCCTCTTCATAATCAAGGGAAGAATCAAGGGATTTAGAAGTATCTGTTTGTGACTCCAGTGGTTCTATAAATTTGGTTTTCATAGCCGCCTTTGTGGGCCAAGTATTGGTCCTGGGGTTAGTAGAGGTGCTAGGACCACCTAATTGTTCTATAGTATTAGTGATCGCTGACTGTGGGGGAGCTATGGTTGTTCCCATAGAACTTGCCTGGAGAGGGGGGGGCGGAGGTGGCATTCTGGCTTGAAAAGCTTGAAAAGCCATCCATTGGCGCTGCAAGGCGCAATTAATCAATTCGTCTGCATTTTCCCAGGAGAGAAAATGGCCGCCGGCGGATGAGGGCCAAGGGGGGGGGGTTGCCAACTCCCGCCTGGAAGGTTCCCGCTGCCATGTTACCCGTTCCAGCCTGAGAAGGAGCCGCGACCGCCGTCACCGAGGACGCCTTAGCGCTGGGGACGGAGGTAGGAGAAGAGTCGGGCGTTCCGCGCCTGGCTTTCTGTCCGGAGCCGACTTTCGCGCCGCACCGCCTTTTCCGGGTGCCCTGGAGTTGCGGCGCGGCTTTTCGCGCCTTTTTAATCTTATGCTTGACCGGGGCTGGCTCCTCAGGCGCGGTTTCCTCCGGCTGTGATAAGCTCCCTAATGGTCCGACTGAGCGGCCGTTGGGAGAGCCGGGATCCTCTCGGGCGGTTTCAACCAGCCCCCTCTGATAATCTTTCTCAGAGAGGAGGTCGTCCTCTCTGACTCTAATGGTGTCGGCCATTTTAGACCTTGCCAGAAATAATAGCCTTGGAGAAAGATAGAGAAAAGGAGGATCAGAAGGCTAGGGAGGAACAGAGCTAGTAGGAAGGTAGGGAAATAGAAGAAACACAAATAAACTGACAGGGAGAAAGAAGGAAAGGCTATTCTATCCTCTATTCCTAATCTGTGGCACAGAGCTGTGCGAAGATGCCTGCTCTACCCGACTAGGCAGGACGGAAACTGGCTTCCTGTAGGCTGTTTTCCCGCCAAGGGAGACAGGAAGTCAAAGTTTTGGTCCTGCCTACCCGGATGGAGAGGAAAACAACCCACAGCTCAGGATGCCCTTGCCTCAGTAGAGAACCCACAATCTCCACCATTGCAAAGCATCTTCCACTTCTCAATGAACACTTTTCCCATTCTTGCTTTTCTGAGCCTCAAAAGGCCCTCCCAAATTTCCCCCTTCTGTCTTGGAAGTGGCCCAATTCCTCCAATTCTTCACCGCACCTTTCCGATTCTGATTCCACCTCTGCCCCTCAAATGAGGCTTCCCTCACTAAAAACAGCAGCACTTCCCCAACACAGCTGTAGATCAGAGAACAAACACACACATACTCAGGACTAGTTACTGGGGCTGGGAATGCCTACAACCCTAGAGAACTGAACCCCAGTCCTGTTGCCAGTACCCTGCAAGGTGGCCCCACTGGTCTGGCAGCTCCAGAGATTGTGGCTGCCAATTTCAGTCTCTCTTCCCTCATCCGCCACAGCTGTTGCCGCCCTCTCAATTTCTTGCTCTCAAAGGTCCCACAACTCAGTCCCACAAGTCAGCTTCCAAATGACTCCATCCCTGTTCGTTGTACCCTTCAGGGGAGGGTGGGTGGCAGAACCTTTCACCCAACAGCTTATTCCCCACGCTTCGCTTGCTCTCACCAGGCGTCTTGTCCAGCTCTTGCAACATTGTGTAAATACAGTGGTCAAAGAAAAGCTCCAGAACGCCCCCGGATTTCGACAGCAGGGACTTGATTATGCTCCTCAGCTCCTTGTTCACGAGACAGTAGGGATAGTCTGCGGCCAAAAGAATAATCCAGTCGCACGATTAAGGAAGGATTTATAAAGTCAACATTCATTGCCATGAGAACTTCCCCACCTTTGGACCTAGAAACAAACTCCGGTTTGGATGGGAGGCTCCATTTTCAAGGGGACAGCAGCTGTTTCCCATGCGGGGACCTGGGCTAATCCCCCACTTTGCATGCCGTCTTAACACAAGGATTGCATACACCATCAAGAGTTTATGTGGATGTCCCTGCCTCACCTTAACAAAATGGAAGAAAATACTGCTGCTTCCTCAAGAGAGCAACCCTACTCACTGGGCACTTCAGTAGCGTTATGAAGTTCAAAAAGAAGAAGAACTGGTTTTTATATCCCGGTTTTCGCTACCTTTAAGGAGTCTCAAACTCAATCACTTCCCTTTCCCCTCCTCACAACAGGCACCTTGTGAGGTAGGTGAGGCTGAGAGAGTTCTGAGAGAACTGTGACTAGCCCAAGGTCGCCCAGCAGGCTTCATGTGGAGGAGTGGGGAAACCAACCTGGTTCTCCAGATTACAGTCCGCCGCTCTTAACCCCAACACCACGCTGGCAGTCACAAAAGCAACTGACAAGGCTCATATTCTATTGAAGATTTTATTACAAACTTTAACATGGGTCCAGCAGCACTCTGTGTTTTTTTTTTAAGTCACTGTTTCTGGCCTGTGTCCACCAGTAACAAAACCTTAACCCGCAGAATGCAGTGAGATGTCTAGCACAGATCTCTCCCCGCCCCCACAGGCCTGAGAACCACATTGACATCTCAGTCCAAATGGCTGCACAATTGCCAAAGCCAGCCTACAACTAAGCCCCAATGTCCACATTCCTGTGGATTTTGGACAGGGCAGCTTGACATCGCTTGATCTGTAGGCTCAGCCTGCTGGAAAATGCTGTGCAGGAGGAAGCCCACATGCAGCCCAGGAGATAAAGGCAGCATTATTTAATTATTGTGTTTCTCTGCCCCCTCATCTGAGTCCTGCTCAAGGCACCTTATAATTAAAAACTACAATACCAAAACACAAGCGACATTAAAATTGTCTATAAAACAGAGCACACCATTAAGAAGCTGGTAAAATAAACCCGTAATTAAAAGCCTGGGTAGGAAGATGTTTTTTAGCCTAGTGCCTAAAAAGAAAGTAAAGTAGCAAGCCTCAAGAGAGAGGGAATTTCAAAGGTGAGATGCCACCACAGAAAATGCCCTGACTCTAGCTGCCATCTGCCTCACCTCTGAAGGTGGAGGCACAGAGAACAGGGCTTGAGAGGTAGATCTTAACTGGTGGCCTGAATACTATGGGAGACCTTGAGGTACCCTGACCCCAAGACATTTAGGGCCTTAATGGTAAGAGCCAGCACTCTGCATTGTGCCTGGAAACAGATAGGTAGCCAATGCAGATCTTTCGGCACAGGGGTGATACTGTCCCTGTAACCAACCCGACAGTAGCCTGGCCATTGCATTTTAGACCAACAGAAGTTCCTAACTCGGATGTGATCAGAACGTGGATCCACTGTGGCCAGATCACTTTTTGAGAAACAGCCATAGCTGATAAAAGGGGCTATGTGCCATGGAGAACACCCGAGCCTCCATCTGTAGGGCAGTATGTAGTTGCACCCCCAAGCTGGGAACCTGCTCCTTCAAGGGAGTGCATCCCCTACAGGACAGGTTGGCTCTGCAATCAACAAGCAGCTTCTCCATTGACAACAGCACCTCAGCTTTGGCTGGATACTCTCTTTCCAGGGACGTCCTCTACTTCCTGTTATTCAGTATCTTGCCAAATAAAGCCCCACTGAAGAGAACAACCACTTGTTACAAAGTTAATTGCTCATGAAGGAGCCCCAAGCAGAAATTCAAGGCACAGTGTAAACACACAAGGAGACAGAATGGCTGGAACAAGCCTCTTCTGCTCAGAGGAGGAAGAATGTCTTTCTACTGCCACTGTTTTGGGGGTATTTTTATCAGCACCAAATCAGAACAAACATACCCAGCAGCCTGAAACACAGGCACTACAACAAAATCTGCACAGTTTCAAGACGCAGAATGCATCATCTATTGCAACAGCGACCCTGAGAATTTTATCTTCTTTAAAAATCAAATTTCTAGTTGGGCAGAGTAAACCTGTGTGTGGGGGGAGAACAAAAGGGCACAGGAGCTGGCATGACCCCAGCACCAACATAGATGCCATTAACGCCGTCTAAACTGGCATCTGTGCCGGCGAAGGGGAACGTACGCTGGTGGGGGGAGCAGTGTGGCAACATCTCGGCTGGGTGCCAGCATAGCTGCCATGGGAACGTGACTCCAGTGCTGGGGCTCACACCTGCACCAAATTTGGCATTCCTGGGGGAGGAATGCTCCTTGAGCCTGGGAACACCCCTTTTTGCAGGCCCCAAGTTGCGCCTGGAAAAAGGGTGGTGTAGTCCCATGGAACTCAACGGAGAGTTTCACAGGGTTTTCTTTAAACTAACATTTTTTGCTTGCGCTGTCTCCGAGGCCACTGTAACCACTCAGGATTGGACTGTTAATGACTAAAGTGGGCATGTTTTCAGGCACAGGAAACACACAGAAAAAATAAGCAAGATCTGGATTCGAACAAGGGTCACTTAGCAGGAAATGAGGAGAGAGGAGCTACCTACTTGTGTTTGAAAATACCAAGCACCACTTTCTCTGTGAAGTAAAATATAACAAAATTCTCTGAAGAAAAATAAAATATAAAGAACTTTCCTGCAACAACTGCAAAATCATACAAATTCACAAACCACAAGAAGGCAGGCAAATTTCTCCCAATTATAGGGTAACACTCCAACTTCAAAAATCTGGATTTTCTGATTGCAGAATTCTAAAGGTGGCTGACAACAGTGTGTCAACAAGGACTACACTAGCTTTCCCCCCTCACTATCTCTTTTAAGAATTACCGGTTTAGCAAAACATTGCACAAGAGCTGTGAGAATATTTTGGACAACACCAAGCACATATTTCAGACATCTGCACATGAAGTATGGGTGTGGTCAGGGCAGGTTTCAAGGCACACACACACCCCGTCCCCTCTGATCGACAACACAAGCCGCGTACAAGGCACCACTGACCGTGAGGGTGCTGGCTAAGCGTGGGGTCGCTCCTAGGAGCCTGCAGCTTGTAGTTCAGATATCCAGCCAGGTCCTTGACCCACACGGAAGGATTCTCTGGGAACATGCTCAAGCTTTTGTCCAGCTCCTGCTGGAGTTCTGACAAGTCAAGCTGCAAAAAGAAGAGTTAAAGAGAACACTGGGAAAGGCAACAACCGGCACAACGGTCAGGATCTGAAACACTTCTGTAAGGAAACTTGCAGAGAGGAAGCAGCGCAAAGCTGCCTTTTTGGGAGTCAAGCTGTTGGTTCACCTAGCTCAGCCTTACCCACAGAGACCAAGGGACACCAAGTCCTTTCAAGGACTGAACCTTGGACCATCTGCCTACAAACCAGGTGCTCAACCCATGGAGTCCCAGCATCAACTCTCACTCCCCCCCACCCCAGCTCTCAGCATCAACTCAGTCTCTTTCACCTCCAAGATCCAGCTCTGCTTTCAATGTGGCAACTTTATCAAGATAGAGGCTGGTGCTACAGAAGCTTCAAGTAGTAGGAAGGGGACGGTCAAGTGGTTTGCAGACTCCATGCCGCAGGGACTGCCTCTCTTTTTTAAAGATCACGATGGAACATGTACCAAGAGAACCCACCAGGCATCAGGGAACAGAAGTGTTCTTAGCAGCTCTATCTCCACATATACACACATCCCAGCCAGCCTGGAGCAATTAGGAAGGGGGAGATAATGCAGTCCTGGAACATTGCTCCCTTCCCCCACTCAGAGTCAAGTCCTACCTTGGCTGGTGTGTGTGCTTTTCCCTTCTAACCACTATCTCCACTACTCCAGCAGAGAAAAAGCACACCTCCAGGTCATGGATTAGGAAAGGCAGAAAAGGCTCACTGCTTCCACCTTCCTCTAAGCCTGGCAATATTTCTTGTAAAGGGGTAGGTACTGTAGCAAAACAACACCCCCAAAAATAACATCTTAAAAGCGAATAGTGTTTATTTCAATATGACTTTCATGAGTTACAAAAGCTCATGTTAAAATAAGTGCTGTTAGTTTGTAAGGAGCTGCTGGACTTTTATTTTACCACTAGAGAGTAATACAGACCACTCGGAACAAACTTTTCTATATACCGTATACTGAATGGGTATTTCCTGTTCTCTGTTTTACCAAGCCATGTTTTTAAAACATTTGCAACAGACCCTGAGAAACAAGAGTGTCCCAAATGCATCCAAGGACAGAAATGCACCCTAGTTGAGAGGGCAGCAGTGGGGAAATTTGCTTCTTGCGTATCAACAGGATCACTTCCCAAATTTCAGTAACTGAACTGTTAAGCCAAACTACTCCACAGGAAAGCACATTTGGACACAAAGCAACAACTCACAATATTTTCAAAGGCCAATACAAATACTTCCCCTCCCCAGACCTACAGCAAACTAACCAGGCTATGCTTTAGAGACATGGTGTTCTTTTCCGCGCCCATCAGTTTCAAATGTTTCCTCCCACAGTGCAGGCAGTGGGCCACTTATCGCTCCGTTCGCACACTTTTGTACATGCAGCTGGTTCTAAAGAAAGCAACCCCTGCAGGTGCAGCCTCAAGATTTAGTTTCTTTTCAATGTTAAACATTTAGGTAACATATGCTTTGCAATATGTTATTAGATACGACGATAGAAGAGTAATGTATTGAAAAGATAGAGTAATGTATTGAAAAGATAGAGTAATGTATTGAAAAGATAGAGTAATGTAACAAAAATAGTAAATTGAAACAGTAAGCTCCATACAAATTGTATGAAGATGTTTTATGTTTGTTTTGTGTTCATGTTTTATGTTTGTTTTGTGTACTGAAATAACACTTTTAAAACTAAAAAAAAAGTTTAGTTTCTTCTAGGCTTCTTCCTACAGATGAGTGGAGTATTCATTCCAGGACACAAACCCACAGAAAATTCCTTCCGCAGACTTTGAATCCTTCACTTACAATAATTCATAGGAGCAGTTTAACTATTCTCTCTGCAGAGGAAGGGGCAATGAAGCAACAAGGCAAGCTCAACAGCCATGGCCAAGCTGCAGCCTAAAGCATTGGTTCTTGCCCTCCCTTTGGGCAAACCACTGTTGCTCCCATGCAGGGGACGTTTCGGACTAGCAACCACTAACACAACCTGTTCTGGCGCTCCACGCTCACCTGCAGAGCACAGTCATAGGTCTCACTTGCTGCAACAGCACCACTTACCGCTTTCAGAGCATCCTCCAGTGATCGGAACTGGCTTTGCTTGCGCCCCACATCTCCAGCGGATGGTTTCTTGGCGGGTTTCCCCAGGTTTTGCTTTTTCTGCTGCGGCTGCTGCCCGGGGGGTGGGGGCACCTGCTCTTTGTTCTGCTTCTTCGCGGTCTTCTCGAATGCAAGCTCAAAGAGGGTTTCTGAAGGCGCCAGAGGCACTACCGAAAAGGCAAAACAGAGACCCGTTAGATACCATTCTCTCTGCAGGGCGAAGCGGGACAACAGGGCTGCCTGAGAACCCAGCCGCGTTGGCCTCAGCTGTCATCCCAACTCTACCGAAGCACACCAAACCCCAGAACCGAGAGGGCGCCGCCATTGCACTCCCCCACCCGGCTCTCATACACCAGGGTAGACTGCCTTGCAACAGGGAGGTTCCACAGGGCAGCCTGACCAGAGATACAGGCCTCCCCCCCCCATTTTCCCTTCACTCACGGGGCGGGGCCAGACCACGGCCCCCATTGGCCTCGCCTAGCGCTTTCCGCCCTGCGGGACCGCCGCCGCCTCCCGGGCCCCGCCGGCTCGGCTTCCGCACCACTTCCCAGCGCCCCGCCGTCGCCGCCATTGGAGCCCCCCCTTTCCCCAGCTCTTTTTCCTCCGACGAGACCCACCAAACCCCACCAGCGCGCACGCGCAAGAGAGAGAGACAGAGAGAAGGGAGGCGGGGGGGAAAGAACCAGACCGCGTTCACAGGCCCCAGAGGACACGCCCCGCGGCCTCCGCGATTGGCTAGCCGCACGCCCCTCCCCCGACGGGAGAGCCCGAGCTATACGCTCGCTTTGCCACGTCCCCTCTGAGCTCCGCCCCCAAGTGCCACGTGACGTGGGGACGCGCCCCCTTCTCCCAGGTCTGCCCCCGCCCGCTCTTGCCAGCCTCCCTCCGCTGCCCGTTCCTGCGTCTCTTCTGGCCGCGCCTCTTGCTTCTCTGAAGGAGCCGCCGCGCGTTTCCGCCCTTATCTATTCAGAGCGCCGGTCCCTGTCTCGAAATGGCTCAGACAGAAGGGAGGCAGTGAGAATCAGCGGAAGAATTGGCGTTCGTTCCAGTCCCACGTGCTTAGGCTTCTTTTCATTTTTAAAAAAATTTTTTTATTAAATTTTATAGCATAAAACTGTAGTGCCCTAAATTACTTTTAGCACTCAATTAAGTAATTCAAGGAGAGGTTAACGATCAAGCAGGTCTTTTATTGGCCGATGAAGGACAGCAACGCGCGTGGAGGAAGCTCTTAAAGTGTCAGAGATCTTCCACCACCCAAACAGAGGAATACAGCATGTTTTATATTCAAGTAGACAGCACCAATTATCATTGTGTATAACATGTGAGCCAATAAACCATTATAGACGTGTAAGCAACTATTTGCATGTCCAATAAAGTGCTCTTCAAGGCGGTCTCTAATGGTTATAAGATCTTAATGAAGAAATGAAAGCTAAGATTCCTGGCTGACACTTTTTGTCTTAAATCAAAGCTTCAGGCCTCATTAAGGGGCCTGCCTGTACCAGCAAAGAGAGAGATAGAGAATGATCTCACTAACACTTGCCTAGAAATGGTTCTGGGTCAGGCTGACCCAGGTCTCACACTAGTGAATCTCTGAACCAAAGATTCCTACTTTACCCATCATACATAGTGTCTTTACATATGTATCAGAATATATGTGTCTTGATGCTTAAGCTCTTATATATGAGCATGGCATCTTATGTATGTGAATATGCATATATGTGAAAGAATATATGTTTTCCCCATAATTGAATTTAATAAGGCACTTCAAAACAAATACAAAAATAATAAAATCAAAAAAATTAAAATTAAAAAGTACAAAAGAGTATCTATATATACTATTCAATACATTCGTGATTACAAAATTATTAAATCCAAAAAGATACCCCCTCGACCCTCCACCCACCTTAAAAAAGTGACCCATCACCCGACTTCTGAAGAAGTGTCTTAACAGTTTTAAAAATATCTATTAACAGTAAAGTATAAAAGTATTAAACTAGTTTCTATAACTCACTAATTAAAGTAGTAAAATCCATTTTTGCCAGTTTATCCCAATATGTGATGGCCTTTGCCCATGTTTTTTTAAATTCTTCCATATCTTTTCCATGTAGGAATTCAGTTAGTTTGGCCATCCTCATATACATCCATAATTTCTCCAGTCACAAATTGAAGGTTTATCTTAGGCTTCTTTTCAGTAGGAAACAGGAGTTCGGGGAAGGTGGAAAACGTGGGTTTTGAAGAGGGATTTTGTGGCCGTCCTGGTGTTTTGGGAGGTTATTCAGATGTCCAGAAAGCTGGACAGTGAAGAAAGCTGACAGGAAGAAAATAGATTCCTTTGAAATGTGGTGTTGGAGGACAGTGTTACGGATTCCGTGGACTGCCAGAAAAACAAATCACTGGGTTATAGATCAAATCAAGCCTGAACTGACCCTAGAAGCTAAAATGACTAAACTGAAGCTGTCGTACTTTGGTCACGTCATGAGACGACAAGAGTCACTGGAAAAGACAGTCATGCTAGGAAAAGTGGAGGGCAGCAGGAAAAGAGGAAGACCCAACAAGAGATGGATTGACTCAATAAAGGAAGCCACAGCCTTCAATTTGCAGGATCAGAGCAGGGCTGTCAAAGATAGGACATTTTGGAGGACTTTCATTCATAGGGTCGCCATGAGTCGGAAGTGACTTGACAGCACTTAACACACACACACACACATTCAGACGTACACAGCAAGGGCAGAGTCGTCTGAAGGAACAGGAGACTTTCGAAAGGCTGAGAGTGAGCTTCAGGAGTGAAGTTGGCAGGCAGGACTGAGTCAGAGCGCAGAGATTAAGCATTGTGCGTGACGGGGCTGTAGCAGTCTTTGAAGATGAGACGTTTTGGAGCAACCAGGAAGCCGCAGTCAGAATTGGGAGGGATTGAAGATTTTGGTGACAGGCAGGAACTTGACAAAGGCATACCAGGCAAAGATTGCTGGAGCTAAGAAAATGCTGCATAAAATGCTAGTCTGAAGGGTACAGAGCAACCTAGGGCCAAGCACCAACTCAAAGGATAAAAGACTGTTGCATTAAAAAAAATCAGTAGTATAAATCTTAGCAAAGGTACTTACAATAACTGCAGGTAGCAGATACTCTTAGAAATTTCTCTCTTATCTCAGATGCTCTAAGGAATGCATCCTCTCAACACCAAAACATCTTTTAATTTTTTAATTATTATTTATGCTATTTATAGTCTGCCTTTCTCACAGGGATTCAAGGTGGATTACATATAGTGAGTCAGTACAGTTAACAAAACAGGACATTCAATAAACAATGTGTTAGGATTTTAGAAGTCTGGAATCAAGAAGAAGAGTTGGTTTTTATATACTGACTTTCTCTACCACTTAAGGAAGAATCAAACCGGCTTACAATCACCTTCCCCTCCCCACAACAGACACCCTGTGAGGTAGGTGGGGCTGAGAGAGCTCTAAGAGAGCTGTGACTAGCCCAAGGTCACCCAGCTGGCTTCATGTGTAGGAGTGGGGAAACAAATCCAGTTCTCCAGATTAGCATCTGCTGCTCATGTGGAGGAGGGAGGAATCAAACCCAGTTCTCCAGATTAGAGTCCACCACTCCAAACCACTACACCACTGGCTCTCATCAACCAGAAAGAACTGAAGCAGAGCATAAGTATTAACATGACACATTATGAGGTGAAAAATTACTTAATAGGACCCTATTTACAGTAAGTTACACACAGAAGTATAGATCACAGTCACTAATAATTTATCCAAGTAAGTCTGTAAACCATTTTGTACAGTGCAACCCTATCACCTGTGCAGAAAGGACCTCTTGAATAATAATAAGCCAGGACAGTGGGACATCTTCCTGACCTCAGATAGGCCATAACAAGGTGGGGGCCACAATGGAGAAAGTACATGTACAGGAAGTTGTTTTTGCCCATTTGCAAGGTGGCACCCGCAGAAGCCCTGCTTAGATGAGCAAAGCTGTAGTGGTGGATCATAAGGAGAGAGGGCTTTGTAGGAAAAACCAATATCTAAATTTGAAGTAACAATTGGGCACCCTGTAACAAATGGGCACCCTGATCTGGATGGCCCAGGCTATCCTGATCGCCACGGATCTCAGTAGCTAAGCAGGATCGATCCTGGCAAGTATTTGGATGGAAGATCTCCAAGGAATACCAGGGTCGTGATCCGAAGACAGGCCATGGCAAACCACCTCTGAATGTCTCGCCTTGAAAACTCCACGAGGGGTTGCTATTAATCAGATGTGACTTGACAGCAAAACAAACAAACAAAAACCCAAATGGGCAGCCAATGGAGTGTCTGCAGAATGAGTAATATGCATGCTCTGTCTAGCTCCTGACAATAGCCGAGCTGTGGCATTCTCCACCAGTTGGAGTTTCCGAGTTGAGTGGAGACCAACGTACAGTGCATTACAGTAGTCTAGTCTTGATGTTACTATGGCATGGATCCAGGTGGCTAGATCAGCCATATCAAGGTAAGGTGCCATCTTATGGGCTAGGCTGAGTAGGAAGAAAGACTTTTACTGCCATGAGGGGCAGTGGCTCAGTACAGTGGTAGAGCATCCTGTTTGGAATGCAGAAGGTTCCAGGTTCAATCCCTGGCATCTCCAGGTAAAAGGACTAGGCGAGTAGGTGATGTGAAAGACCTCTACCTGAGACCCTGGAGAGCTGCTGCCGGTCTGAGTAGACAGTACTGAATATTGTCGAAGACAGTGCTGACTTTGAGGGACCAAGGGTCTGATTCAGTATAAAGCAGATGCATGTGTTCATGTAGGGCTCATTTTCTCTGCCCTACAGTAAAGCTATTAATATACGAGCTATGAAACAAACTGGGTAAACAGAGACAGAAACGTGGAAATGGGATATTTTTATACCTAACAGTTTTGAAGTTTACCTTCTAACAGAGTGCAGCAGATCAAGCAAGCAAAACCTGACCAAAGCTGAAGTGCTTTAGCTATGAATGTCCCATTGCCCTGAATCAGCCTTTCTCCCCAATGGGGACCCACGGTTTACATTGTTTTCCTCTCCTCCATTTTATCCTCACAACAACCTTGTGAAGTAGGTTAGGCTGAGAATATGTGACTGGCCCAAGGGCACCCAGCAAGCTCCCCTGGGAAAGTGGGATTTAAACCTGGGGGGCTTCCCAGATCCTTGTCTGACTCTTTAACCACTACAGCACACTGGGACAGATTGCTCATAGCAGGAAGGAATTGGTATCCATGCAAGCTGAAAAAAATCCATCCAGTGAATGCTCATACTTTTGCCACGTAAGAAAACCTTGGTGCTTTGTCTTTACCCAGCTTCTCCTGGGCTGCATACAGCGACACTCTGCAGACTTGAGCAACACACAGAGTTCATAAACAACCAGCTAGGATAAGCCTGTGGTTTGTTTCTCACCAAGGAAATAAAGAAGTATTTCCAACAGGATGGCCTCACTGCTGCTCCCCTTTCCCCAGGTAAATGCTTTGCTGGCAGCTGGACTCTAGCTTTCAGCCAGCCACAGTGGAAAAGGACTTTGATCTCTAGGCCACACTTCATAGTTGAGACACAGCAGCTGGTCTCAAGATGGCTTAACTAGTCATTCCAAAGAAGTACAGAAAAGGCAGGAGAATGAGGAGCTCAAAGGGTGCTGTTGTTTGATGAGAACAGGTCAGCAGGTGGCAAAAACACCTCTGCAAATCTATGTGAAGGGCTGACAGTTTCCGGTGCTAAATACTTAGTACTACATGGCTGAGCCATTGCTTTTCCAATTAGCTTCCTTAGACCTGAATTGGGTGTGTGTGATGTGGTCATCCTTCTGCAAGGAAACAGCATCAGTTTCTTTAAAAGCATCATTGTAGGGAGACCATCTACTGCTCAAGCAAAACCTACCCTTGAGCAATACCTCCGGACTGAACAGCATACAAAACTGAGAACAGACAGTCACCTTCAAAGCAAGCGAAATCTCATGTGAGTGTGTGAGCATCAGTCACCAAGACAGAAATTAATACTAACTAGTAAGGAAAGTTCGGTGTCAGAAGGTTGAACAAGAGATGGGGTGTGATTAGAGCAAAGCTGCTCCTTCTAAATGAAATGATTTCTAAACTATCTCCCCCCCACCTCCAGTTATCATCCCAAGCAGTGTTCGGGTGGCTCCAAATGGATTCAGCTTTATTCAAGCCTAAACCATCCCTAGAAGCTAAAATGACTAAACCGAGGCTATTGTACCTTGGTTACATTATGAGAAGACAAGAGTCACTGGAAAAGAAAATAATGGTAGGAAATGTGGAAGGCAGCAGACAAAGAGGAAGACCCAACACACGAACATAGGAAAAGCCATGCTGGATCAGACCAAGGTCCATCAAGTCCTGCAGTCTGTTCACACAGTGGCCAACCAGGTGCCTCTAGGAAGCCCACAAACAACACAACTGCAGCAGCATTATCCTGCCTGTGTTCCACAGCACCTAATATAATAGGCATGCTCCTCTGATCCTGGAAAGAATAGGTATGCATTCATGGCTAGTAGCCCGTTTTACTAGTAGCCACAGATAGCCCTGTCCTCCATGAACATGTCCACTCCCTTCTTAAAGCCTTCCAAGTTGGCAGCCATCACCACATCCTGGGGCAGGGAGTTCCACAATTTAATTATGCATTGTGTGAAGAAATACTTCCCTTTATCTGTTTTGAATCTCTTGTCCTCCAGCTTCAGCAGATGACTCTGCGTTCTTAGTATTGAGGGAGAAAAGCTTCTCCCTGTCCACTCTCTCCATACCATGCATAATTTTATAGATCTCTATCATGTCTCCCCTTAACTGCATTCTTTCCAAGCTAAACAGCCCTAAGCATTTTAACCACTCCTCATAGGGCAGCTGATCTAGCCCCCTGATAATTTTTGTTGGTTTTTTTTGCACCTTCTCAAGCTCTGAAATATCCTTTTTTAAGTGTGGGGACCAGAACTATACACAGTATTCCAAGTGTGGTCTCATCATAGATATGTACAAGTAATGGATTGACTCCATCAAAGAAGCCACGGCCCTCAGTTAGCAAGACCTGAGCAAGGCTGTTAACAATAGGACATTTTGGAGGACGTTGAGTCACAGGATCACCATGAGTTGGAAGCGACTTGATGGCACTTCACACACACATACTGGATGAAGCAAGGGTGCCCCTCTGTGGTCAAGGCAAGAAAGAACAAGTTGCATTTATACACATCTCCACTGAACAGACTGATCTGACATTCAGAAAAGAGTCTTGCTGAATCAGACAAAAGGCCCAGTTTCCCACAGGGGCCCACAACCAAGAGACAAAGATAACAGCCCTCCCCCATTCTTTACCTTTCTGTAACTAGTATTGCCACCGAACATGAAGATTTCAGTTAAGTATCATGGCTAAAACAGAGAGGGGCTTTGGCTCAGTGGTAGGATGTCCTAGGTTCAATCCCTGACATCTTTAGTTTTTTTTTAAAAAGATCAAGTAGCAGGTGATGTGAGAGACCACTGCCTGAAACCCTAGAGAGCCTCTACCAGTCAGAGTAGACAATGTTGACCCTGGACAGATTGATGGTCCTACTCAGTTTAAGGCTGCTTCAAGCAACCTTCGCAAATTTCATAAAATCCTTTTTAAAGCATCTAAACCAGTGGTCATCATGACATTTTGAGGCTGCGTGGTCTGTAATCGTGACTTTTGTGAAACATTTCCTTTCTGACTGCACATGGAATAATTTTACATTTATAAAAGATGAGCTGTTTTTTTAAAAAAAATACGTCAAAGTACTTTAGTGTTTCCTTATATCCTGAGAATATTGCAAGCTTTATCACAGGTATCCTCCACTCACACACACCCATTCACAGATCAATGGATCAGAGTACCAGTACAGGTAGACACGGGAAGGATATCACTGAATGTTCAGGAACAAGATAGGAAATGCCGAATATGGTGAAGCAGTCCCCAGTGTCTGAATTTCCTCTTACCTAACACCTTGTTTCCTGTGGTATCTCCAGCTTGCCATACAATATTCACATACAGCTTCGGTTCTTATCTTCAAATCCTTCTGCCACAATTGGCTAACCAGGCAAACTCCACACCGTTGCAGCCATCTGTAACTTCCTAGCAGCTAAGGAACAGTGGAATCGGCGCTTGCGTGGGGTGGGAAGAGGACGATTCAGGCTGTGCATACACCCAGTGTCCCATACTGTGTTCCATCACAGGGACTGGCACCATGGATGTGAAAATGCTTGGTCCTAAAAGACAGCTCCTGGGACATGCTGGCATCAAAGGCCCTCCAACCACAGCACGGGGGGAGGGGAGAGGTGGATCTTACAGTTACGCTTTGCAGAAATGCTAGCTTTGGGCTCGTGACAGAGGACCAGTATTCCTGCACCTATGAAATACTTCACAGGGTGTAAAAGCTGCAGAGCAGCCCATTTACCCTAGTGCCTGGAATACAGGCAGGGAACACTGTTTTAAAGCCAGGCGTGGTGGGACAATGCCCTGACTTGGATGGCCCAGCTAGCCTGACCTCATCAGATCTCAGAAGCTAAGCAGGGTTGCCCCTGGTTAGGATTTGGATGGGAGACCACCAAGGAAGTTCAGGGCTGCTATGCAGAGGCAGGCCATGGCAAACCTCCTCTGAATGTCTCTTGCCTTGAAAACCCTACGGGGTCGTCATAAGTTAGCTGCGACTCGATGGCATTTTCCACCACCACATGGTGGGACAGCCTGCTCCTTACCTTGGAACTTGACTTTTGAGAAGCATGGTTGCCATGTGCACACACAAATGCTTTCATCTGTGACAACGAGAACTCTTAGTTTAGCACCTGCAGTCACAGACCACCTCTCCCCTCTGCAAAAAAAACCTGAAGTAGAAGGGCAAGGGATGGCCAGCATGGAGACAAGAGACTGCTGGTGTTCTCAAAGGTTCTGCAGGCACTTTTACACCCCTGCCTTCCTGACGGCCCTGAACTGTGCCCTGGCCTTCTGGGGCCACAGTCCCATCCGTCCATGAGAATGAAAAAGTTGGGGCTTCACAGCACAAACACACCGGGTCAGGTTTTTAAACCACACAAGTTTATTTTAAATAAAACGCAACACAGATGAGGGTTTGCACACCGGTGTCTGTGATTGGACAGGCAATGCAAACAGGAAACGGGGTCAAGGCAGAGTCTGTGTGGCAAACCTTGTCAAAACAGCATGAACTAAACCTTGGTGGGGCTAGAACCATGGGTGGGGGAGGAGGCCCGAGCCCCTCCTAATTGTTGAGTCCCAAGTGCAATCGGGTGGAACTCAAGCAAGAGGCATTTACGGAGAAAGGTCATTCTTGGCGGGCTTCCACTTGCCCATCTGTTCCCAACTGCAAGGCTGCCAGGTCCCCCACCCCCGGATTTCACCACAAAGCCCCAAACAGAATGAGGTCTCCTCCCCCTCCTCCCCTCAAGCTTATTCGATATGTCAGAGCAGCTGGAAAAGCCACATTCTCAGCAGCATTATTAAAATCCACCCCACCCCCAATAAATAAATATTCCGAATCCAATCCTTCCCCGCCCCTGCCCACACCCACCCACTGAGCGAGCTTCCAGTTCTGGGCTTGGCCTCCCCCAGGCTCAGATGCCCCCTCCCATCAAAGCCAGGAGGGGGTGCCAAAGCTGGGCTTGGCATGAACACAACAGGCAAAGTGCTAGCGAAATCCAGTACGGAAAAATATACAAAGAATTTGTCTCTCAATATAATACAAGGGGGGCTGGGGGTTGGGAGCGCTCACACCCAAGACAACCGGAAAAGAAAATTCAATAAATAAGGAAGGATGGGGGTGGGATGGGACAGGGCGAGGAGGGGAAGGAGCCCAGGGCACCATGCCGGGCGTCCTGCCCCACCACTGGCCTATTTACAGCACTGGTCTCCTCCCTCTACTGATGCCTATTTACCATGTAGTCGGGGGGCCTTCCTGTGGGATCTGCCACACGTACAGAAACCACCACGGGCCTCTTGTGTTGGTAAGAAACCTGTTATAATGTGTGGACTGTGCAGAACAAGGCTGTACAACGCAAAAACCTTAAATGTCCATGGTCAGTGAGAAGCGTGGGGCGGGCTGTCACGGCGGACAGCGAGCGGGCGGGCGTGGAACTAGTATTCATCCTGGTCCTCTGGATGCTGCTGCTCGTCCAGCTCATCGTCTTCTGGGGGTGCAAAGCCTTCCTGCAAGGGCGTGGGGAGAAGCTCAGGGTCACGGTCGTTGGCTGCTGCCTTGCGGACCCCAGAGGGCAAGGGGCAAACAGGCCAAATGGCCCAAGGGCCAACCCTCTCCCCCCCCGTCAGTAGCTAAAGATGCCCCCTTCCTTCCAGGACTGACCTCTGTGGCATACAGGATGCCTATGATGCCTGATACGATGGGGCTGTTCTCACTCTCGTGCTCCTGGCAGATCAGCTCAATGTCACGCAGTTTGCTGAAGTAGAAGTCACGTTCCTTCTCCAGCCCATCCACTGTCAGCTTCAAGTCAATCAACTAGCCCAGAAGAGGGAACCAGAAAAAAGGGGAACAGGTTAGCAACAAGGCCACTTTTAATGGTTTAGAATACATACGCTTTGTTAACCCTCTTTGAGTCAGTGTTTGGGTGGAGACACGTCTACAACCATTTTTTTTCATTTAACAAATAGTTATTCACAGTGGGTCAACCCTTCCAATCCTAAGCCACTTCCCTGCAGAGAGCCAGAATGGTGTAGTGGTTAAGAGCAGTGGACTCTGATCTGGCGAACCGGGTTTGATTCCCCACTCCTCCACATGAAGCCAGCTGGGTGACCTTGGGCTAGTCACTCTCAGCCCCCACTACCTCACAGGGTGTCTGTTGTGGGGAGGGGAAGGGAAGGTGATTCTAAGCGAATTGATTCTTCCTTAAGTAGCAGAGAAAGTCGGCATATAAAAACCAACTCTTCTTCGTCTTCATGGCTGCAGAGGGAGCTGCTCCTTGCAGTACCTGTAGAATCTTATTGATCCATAGTGGAGAAAAAAAGGCTGCAATGTGCTGGGTCACAAACGACCGGTTCGCATCTTCACCCACTGACTGGGCCTCAGCTGACCTCGTTAGCACATTCCCCATACCTCTCTCCTCTGCCATGGGTGGATGGGTGTGCGTGTCGGGCGCAGGCACTTTTTTAAAACCCTGGAGATGTTCCAGCTGTCCCCAGAGAGCTCCTCTGAAAGTAACTGAACTAAGCAATGCCCGGGGAGAGCACCTAAGCAGCTCCTTTTGCTAAGTGATGCCCCAGCTCCCTTTTGCCAGCCTTTTACAAGTAGAAGAGCTGTTGCTGCAGCTACTCAGAAAGGAATAAACCAAGGTTACCCTTTCTGAGGCGAGAGCCAGCGTGGTGTAGTGGTTAAGAGCGGCAGACTCTATCTAATCTAAAGAACCGGGTTTGATTCCCCACTCCTCCACGTGAAGCCTGCCGGGTGACCTTGGGCCAGTCACGGTTCTCTCAGAACTCTCTCAGCCTACACAGAGTCAGGCAACGGCAAACCAACTCCAAACGTCTCTTGCCTTGAAAACCCTACGGGGTCGCCATAAGTCAGCTGTGACTAGATGTAACTTTTCACCACCACCATTTTTGAAACAAAGTGTCTGGAAAGCTGCCAGACACCCCCCAAAGTCTTTTTAAAAACTTCAGCCTGGAGCTAGAAAGCAGGCTTGAGAAAGAATCTGAATGCTCAACTTGTTGGGACCAGCTTGGCACTGGAAAGTAGCCTTTGATGAACTGGGGGCCCTGCCGGGGAAAAGTACCCTTTCACGTTATTGATGCAAAGGGTGCCCACTCAGCGGGAAGACTCCTTATATACCCAAAGAGGCACTGTCCTCTGGTTTGGGAGGGGGTGGGACAGGAAATTTGATTTGAAAGCCCTACTTCAAGAGCACGTGGACTTCGAGCAGTTCTTACAGACCAAGCCCCATAGCCAGCGGGCAAGGAATGAAAGATTCCCTCAAAATGTATCAGGACATCACTGATATACTAAGGAAAAGGTCTAGGTTCATCCAAAAAACAACAATAACAAAAAAGCATTGCATCTTCCCCCCACAAGCTAAAAGGTTTTGGTCCTTCTTCATAAGGAAGGTGCTCCATCTTCTTGGTTATTTTAGATGCAGTGTCCAGCTCCAGGATATCCACTGAGATAGGATAATCAGAACAGAGTACAGGATTCCCAGTGTGCCCACATCAAAGATTTATGTAATGGCCTTTTGATACTGGCTTAGAACATTACAATAATTTCCTAACAATCCTTAACACTTTTACCTTTTACAAAGCTGCAGCCCACAGATATCTGTAGAAGACTGCATAACCCAACCCGAAGAACCTCCTTCCTAGGCAGTCTATCCTCAGACTGGTCTTTACCTGGCTCCTAGTAATTTATAACTGTTAACTAGCTCTAGTCTCAATAAAGATCCTTGGGATGACCATACTGTAGACGTCCACTCTGTCCCATAACATATAAGCAACTACATGAACACATGAAGCTTCCTTATACTGAATCAGACCCTTGGTCCATCAAAGTCAGTATTGTCTACTCAGACCAGCAGCGGCTCTCCAGGATCTCAGGCAGAGGTCTTCCACATCACTTACTTGCCTAGTCCCTTTAACTGGAGATGCCAGGGATTGAACCTGGGACCTTCTGCATGCCAAGCAGATGCTTTACCTCTGAGCTACGGCCCCTCCCCATGCATTATGCCACACGTTGTCCATTTATACACACACACACCCTGCAGGGAACTGGAACCTACTGCTGCTCAGCACAGTGCATTTTCATAGGCGACATGCATGTGGCTGCCCCACCCGTTAACACTGAAAATGCGTCGACTTATTCCACACAGCGAAGCAGCCCAAGAATTGCAAGGACAAGAGAGCACCAGCTTGTTAGTAGCTACTAATGCACCTATAGGAAATTCAACAGGTGAGCAGCCAAGCAAGTGATTTGAAGATATGGCAAGAGAGCCTGTTTCAAGCCTTCTTGAACTGGACTTGCCAAAGACTGAACGGGGACCTGCTGCGTGCCAAGCATGTGTTCTGCCACTGAGCCATAGGACCTCTCGAGGGTAGGAGCCAAGCAGAGCCACTTGTTGTGTAAGCAGAAGAGTAAGCCCAACCGCTACCTTTTGAGTTTTGGCAAAGGAACCATTACAGTATGGCAGTAACACGGGGGGGGGGGGGTAGGCAGAGGATTGCCTTCATCCTGACATCCAGCTGAGCACACCCCTCACCACATGGCTGTGTCTGAGAGCGGAGGGGGTCTCTCCGCGATCCACCAGGCTGCCCTAAGGGGACAACCCCCTCCCTTCCACATCCTTTTCACATTCCTCTGAGAAACCAAACAGTACCATCCCCACCCCGCACCTGCTGGTTTAACTCCAGGATCTGTGCATCGGCTTCGCTGCCTCCGTTCCGGGCCAAAGGAGTGTTTTTCCGTACAATATTGCTGGGAGCAATGGTCATCCTGGCTGGATTCTGCAAGTTCTTAGGGCCTGTCGGGGAGGTTCTCTGCGGGACTTTGTGAAGAAGCCAGAGAGAGAAAGAGAAGTTACTATAAGTCCCCTGACTTGACTAGCCCCAACAATAATAGGCTAGATCCTTCCAGGTGCAAGTCTGAGACACACTTTGGGGTGGGGAGAGAAGAATGTGCATGTGTGTACATGCACAGTCAGAGCCCCTGTACGGGTTGCAAAAAAGTGATGACCACTTGGGTAACAGAGAAGAGGAAGATCAGCCAAAACCAGGCCTCTTTTTCTTCCACATCGCCAGTGAGAAAGACACACAGACAGGTGCTTCTTCACTCTGGGGTCCCTTCCCACACCATGGGGATTCAAGACTGACCCTTGACAGCAAAAGGAAGTCCTATCCACTTTGCCTAATACCCACCCCACCAGATCAGAGGCCTATCCTTTTTGCACAGATGAACCACCACCATAATCACCAAAATAGACAGCATAAAGCTACATGCAGGGAAAAGGAGTCACATCCCCCCACTATTCCCTCAGCCAGCCCCAAACTGTCCCAAAGGGTGCTGCCACCGTCACACACAGAAGCGAGCAGGCCCAGCTGGGCAGAGCCATGCAGAACTTAGAGGCTGCTTTCATTATGCAATTTCCTAGCCTTCCACCACCCCATTCATAAGCACACCTTCTTCTCTACTCAGGAGGCAGATGCAGGCACCTGTACCCGTCATGGGATGACTGCAAGTCACTCCAATGAACCACTCAGCACCAGATGACTCAGCACAAGGCAGACACTTTCTCTCCTTAGGGCAGCAACTTCAATGAGGTCAAAGCTGACCTTTGAGCCCTGTTCAGCCCAAAGGCTCCACTTCGTTTGGCCTCAGCCTGCCCCCCCATCTCATATAGACACACTGGGAATGCCTTTCTATAACAGACCAAGAGGAACTGCCACCACCATCGTGAGAAGCAGGAAGTGGTTCAGTGTTGGCAGAGATCCAACTCCAGAACCATTCTGGAGGCTGTGAAGAACTGGGCCTGTGTGTGTGTGTGTGTGGGGGGGGAGCCTTATTCTCTTATTAAGATCAAGGGGACTGGGAGACGCAGACACCCACAAAGGATGGTGGGTCTGGATGTGGAAAAGCTCCCAGGGAACTTGGGTGAATTGGGTGAATTGCCCCTCCCAGCACAAAGGGCAGGACAGAAAATTTACTAGTAATAAACATCCCAGACCAGCCAGTGCTAAACCTCTGAAGAGGAGCTTCGAGGCTCTGCAGTTCACAGGTCTTGGAACCAGGGCTCCTAAGATCAAGCAACTGAGTGGCTTTGCATAAGCCACACTCTTGGCCTCAGCCCTCCACTTCACCTGTCCAGCTGAGACCACATAACTCCTCACTAGGTGCTGGGAAGGGAACAGGGAAGACGGGAAAGCACTTTTACAAACTTTAAGGAGCAGCCAGAGAAGCTACACGAAGGCAGGGCCTTGGCTTGCATAGCAAGTCACTCATCCGTGCAGGCAAAACCTGTCCAGGGCTGCAGGGCCAGATCGGTGGGTCCCAGTTCCAAATTTCTCCAAGCCCAGAGCAGGTAGTGGGGCTGAGCTAGAGATTCCAAACAGAGGCAGACCTTACTATTGCCCAAGGGACCACAGGAGCCAGCATGCAATGCAATCAGTCTCCACCCACTCAAGCATAGCAGCATGCGAGGATGTGTAGTCTCCTCAGGAAAAGGTAGGCAGAGGCCTGGCTGGGTGAGTCTGATGCTCTTGCATTTCTGGCCACCAGAGAACTTCTCAGCACCCCTCCAAAGTCCACATGCCACACAGCAGATTGCTACTTCCCAAGCTGACAGAGCTGGGCTCTCACCTCCCTGCCCGCCCTGTGTGCCCCCAGGAACTGCCAAGCTGGATGCCAGGGAGCTGAGGTCATGCTAGAGGCGGGATCCTGGGGTGCCAGCCCTCTCCTGCAACATTACCTGCAGTGCCAATGGGTTTCTTGGGTTTGTTGAAGTTCTGATCACCTGGGTTTGGAGAGGGGGCCACATCTTGGCCTTGCCTTGCCAGCAATGGATTGTACTCCTTCCCGTCATAGTTGGCGTCGAATAATTTCTTAAACCACTGAATGAACTCAAAGTTGTCTTGGAACTTCCCCTTCACCAACCTCTCTACTGGGATAATCTGCAGCCACACAAGTCCATAATTGGAAGGGAGAGGAGACGGTTACCAAGCTTCTGCGTGAAGTCCCTCTCAAGTTTACCAACCCCAACCCCAACCCCCAACCCCATTCAAAGAACAGAAATGTTCAATGGGCAAGAATGCGGGCAACCTTTAGGAACAGGAACAACCTTCATGGAGAACTAGAATTGCTGACGTGATAGCTTGAGAAATGTAACTATGAAAAAAAAAAGAAAACAACACTACACTAAAAAACAAGGATTTAGAAGTCATAGCTATTATTAATTGACCTGATGGATGGCCCAGCCTAGCCTGATCTTGTCAGATCTCAGAAGCTAAGCAGGGTCAGCCCTGGTTAGTATTTGGAATGGGAGACCACCAAGGAAGTCCAGGGTCTCTATGCAGAGGAAGGCAATGGCAAACCACCGCCATTAGTCTCTTGCTTTGAACACCCTACTGGGTTGCCATCAGTTGGCTGTGACTTGACGGCACTTTACACACACATTATTTATTAGCATTTATAAAGCTTTTCCAGTGTTCACCTTGAACCATGAGGAAAGGTGGGGTTTTAACAAAGAAATAAACCCACCTTGTCCACACCCATCTTTTTGAAGGCCGCCTGCAACACTTTGAAGTTGTGGATATACTCATGCTCCAACTTGGCCTGAAATTTCACCTTCCTCAAATGGATGCAGCCTGGGAACAGCATGTCCATGAACTGGCAATAAGCAGCACCTGGAGGGGAGAGGGGGAATACAGAGACAGAAAGACAGACAGGCATGCAATAAGCTGGCTTTCACACACGTTCCTCACTTCCTGACTAGGAAGTTGCATTATTTTAGGGCTTTTCTTTTCCCTCTGGCTCAGCATCTGTCTCTTAATTCCTAGCAACATTGCTCAAAGCCTAGTGGATTTCCGCTTGCCACAAAGCTGCTACCAGGGCAGCTGTGTTACCCCATCCCCGACTCCCTTCTGATCCCTCACAGTACCTGAGCATAGCTGTTCGATCTTGGTGTAGTTGAGTTGCAGGGAGTCGTTGACCCATGCTAGCATGTCATGGCGACTCAGGTTCTCGCTAGTCACAGATGTGGAATACACATTGACGGCCATGCCCCAACTGCACAAGAAAGGGAGAGAACATTGATCAGGAAGCAAAAGGTTAAAGTTCAGCCCCTGCCCAGGAGGCAGGACCAGCCATTCATTCTGCATGTACAATTCAGACTGCAGTATGCTGCAAGGAGGAAGAGGAGGAGGAGGAAGAGTTGGTTTTTATATGACAACTTTCTCTACTACTTAAGGAAGAATCAAACCGGCTTACAATCACTTTTCCTTCCCCCACACAACAGACACCCTGTGAGGTAGGTGGCATCGAGAGCTCTAAGAGAGCTGTGACTAGCCCAAGGTCACCCACCTGGCTTCATGTGGAAGAGTGAGGAAACCAACCTGGTTCACCAGATTAGCCTCCGTCGCTCATGTGGAGGAGTGGGGAATCAAACCTGGTTCTCCAGATTAGAGTCCACTGGTCCAAACCACTGCTCTTAACTACTACACCTTGCTGGAGAAAGCCACGAGGCCGTCTTATACAATGCCAGGCCACTGGTCCAACTAGTTTACTACTGTCTACTCCACTTCTACATATATTAACTTACCTAGCAGCTGAGACAACCCCAAGGCCCTTCTCCTTCAGTCCCTAGCCCTGTTCACAAGTTACAGTGAATGCACGTACAATCCATGCAGGGTGTACACTCGATTTTTCCTTATACATATGCTTAGTAATTGTCATGTTACATTCAATGTGTGTACAGCTGAATGTGTGATTAAAACTAGATGTTTATCTAGGTACTTGTCCCCAGTTTCATTACACACAGGGGTACGCACATACATGCAAGACACATGTGCATTCATGGTAACTTGTGAGCAGGGCTTCAGTCTGCTGGAACATGGGTGGGGGGCTACTAGGAAGAGGGCCTTCTCTGTAGTGTGCCCCAATTACAGAACTCCCTCTCAAAGGCCATCCACCCAGCATGGTCTTTGCTACCTTTTCAGTGCCATGCAAAGATGGGTTTGTTCTCCTTGAGCTGATTATGCTATAAGTGGGATTTATTGGGGTTGTCTTTAATTTCTCTGTGGGATTTGAGTAGTTTACCTGCTGCTTTGTTTGTGATTCCTGCATGCTGCTTTTATAGGAAAATGTTCTATTGCTTTACGTTTTCTGTAAACCGTCTCAAATACATGTTTCACAGAAACATTTTAAATAAAATCATTTTAAATAAAATATAGTAAAATAAGCAAACCAATACTTCAACTGACATGAGCAATCAAAGGACCCCACTGGTCCTTGCCAACCCTGCAGCTAGAAAATGTTGGGATTGAGTCTGGGGCCTACTGGAAGCATAACATTCCAAATATACAGCATGAATATGTCTGAGTCACTATGACTTAGCACTGACTGATCAGAGAAGGCTTCTACCGCTCCACTACATGAAAGAAGGGGGGCATTCCCAGTGGCACATCCATTTCCCAGGAAATGGGACGACTGCTTTCAGGTTTAAGGGGCTGATGAATTAAGACTCAGCAGTCAGAGCAACCTTTGCTCTAGGGTGGAGACATTGGTGTTGGGGTTAGGCCTCACAGAGGTGAACATGCTTCAGGCATGCTCAGTGATGAAACTAGGAAGACCAAAGGAAAAATTCTTCTGACTCAAAAGGAAATGCATTTGCTGTTGGGACCAGCTGCAGTTGGTAGAACGCCAAGCAGAACTCTTCCATTTGGATCCCTGGCAGTATTTAGCCTTTCCTTTCTTGAACACAGCGCAAAAGAATTTTTTTGCAAGAAATGCCTCCAAGAAGGTGTCTTGTACATACGAAGGCCTTTGGAAAGAGAATATGCTGCACAATAATTGCTCTTGCCCATTCCAGTGGGGCTTGCAAAGGAGAGCTGCCTGGTGGACTGCGCCTCCTGTTAATCCAACTGGGAAGCTGTGTGTGCAAGGCAACTTCCTGGAGCACTGTGTCTCATGGGTCAATCCATCTTCTACTTTGTCGCTCCAAAACAGCTGCTTTGATCACACCTAAAAGACCACCCCCTGGGACAAGCAGGAGATGTTTGTACTTCCTGAGGGACCATCTCAACAGTTCTGCCTCTTGAGCAGGGACTGGAGCCAGGCTGGGCTTCAACGGCTACCTTCTCTGCTGCCATTCTACTTGGTCAAAAGGGGAGGGAGAGGGTGAAGACAAGGCAAGGCAGGCTTCACTGTGGTTTTCTACACTGAAGTGGGCTGTTGGCTGATCTTGGGGTGGCTTCTGAGGTCTGACCTGAAAAGAAAGGCCTGCTCCTCGTTCCACGGGCAGGACTGACCTCAGAATGCAGATCCCTCAATCCCTCCCCCAGCAGGGTGAAGGCACTTCATTTAATGGTCGATAAGCAGCTTAGTAGCTGCTGGACCCCTCTCTCCTAATCTCCCTTCCTCTAAAAAGAGTGCAAGAGAAATCAGACGTGGTACCATAACAGCATGTCAGTGTGATTTCTCATCCCTTTTCCTATTTTGGGAGGCTTCTTTCCTCCTCTGGGCCTTCTCCCTGTCCCCAAATTCCACCCCACAGTCACAGGTTGTTCGTTCGCCAATGACAAAATGCCTGCCTAGGAATTTGCTTTGATATCAAACCTCAACTTCGTTTACTGGTTGAACAACATGAAATGCATAGTTTAAAATATATAAAACTGCACTATTTATGGAATTTAGAAGTATAAAAATTCTCATTTTCCATAAGAAAAATTGCAAGTACACTTAGGACTTGACAAGGAGTTGCAAATTTCTGTATCCTCTTTACATCTTTAATTTCCTGCCATCTGAGAGGTAGGAAAAATAAAAGCTGAAGGTAGAAAACAAATTATGTAGTAAACAAAAATATATTACTTGGACAGAGATTTCCTTTGGACCAGGGCACAGTAAATAGGACTGACAGCATGTTTGGATATTAAGCTAAACTTTAGAGCACTGAAAATATTGAACTCTTTAATAAACACATTAAAGCATATTGTTGCCAAAATTATTTACATTTAAACAAAAAAAAACCTTCAAAATTTTGTCTATGTGTACAGTATAAAAGTGGTTTTTTTTCAGTGTTCCCCCAAATTCCCCAATTTAGAGAAACAGATAAACTCCTCAGATTTGTTCATGCTGTACACATGAAGCCTGTCACAGTTCTCTCAGCCCACGTGGAGGCAGGCAATGGAAAACCACCTCTGAACGTCTCTTGCCTTTAATGCCTTACGGTGTCACCATAAGTCAGCTGTGACTTTACAGCATGCACACACACGCACACACTTGGAATCAGTGGAATGCTTTGTAAGACACGTTTTTTCTCACTGAAAAAAGCAAACATATTTTGTCAAATTATTCCCCCCCCAATACTTCCTCAAATTCCCCAATTTTTCCACTGGACAAAGTGGAGAAGTCCTCAAACCTTTTCATAATATACATTTCTAAGTGTGAAAACCCTTGTCTTACAAAGCATCTTCCAAAGCTTGGGGCTTTGGCTCAGTGGGAGAGCATCTGCTTGGCATGCAGAAGGTCCAGGTTCAATCCCTGGCATCATCTCCAGTTAAAGGGACTAGGCAAGTAGGTGATGTGAAAGAGCTCTGCCTGAGACCCTGGAGAGCAGCTGCCGGTCTGAGTAGACAATACTGACTTGGATGGACCAAGGGTCTGATTCAGTAGAAGGCAGCTTCATGTGTTCATGTGTGTAGCATTTTCTCATTCCAAGAGAGACAATATTTTGTAAGAGGTTCCTTCCTCACCCTCAGTGCCCCTCCAAATTTTCCTGAGAGATTTTTTTTAAGCCTTTGCGGGGGGGAAACGTCTCCCCCAACCTGAAGTAATTAAAGGAATTATTGGCTAAGTGAGGATATGAATTTGGTCTCTCCAATCCTACTCCAGCAACCGCTACATTTCACTGGCACTAGAACAATCAGCAACTCGTTCTTTGACAGCAAGCCAGCCAACATTGCAATACAGCAGCATTACGGTGTCTTTGGCACATAGTCCTACCTGTGTGCCTGTATTAGTTGCAAAAATTAAGACTTAGACCTTGCCAAGTCAGTCCAACAAGAAACAAGGGCAGGCCCAGCACTGGAAAACACAAGTTCAGGCTACTTGCTTTGCTTTCCCACTGCCAAGTTACCATTAAGTCCCAGCTGTACAATCCAAACGTTTGCCTTAATGACCGAGCTATGAGATCCAAAAGGCTCCCTTGCATGATGTTGAGCAGTGTCATCCTGAACCATTTGACAAGGAATCCTTGTTCACTTTTTATTTCATTTATTTACTTCATTTGTGTGTGTGTGTGGTGTGCTGTCAAGTCACAGCTGACTTATGGCGACCCCGTAGGGTTTTCAAGGCAAGAGACGTCCACTTTTATCCCCATCTGGGCCTCTCCCCTCCTACAGCTTACCCTCACAACAACCCCATGAGGTAGGTCAGGCTAAGTCTGTGACTGCCCCCTAAATCGCCCAACAAGCTTCCACAGCACACTCAAACTTGGGTCTACCAGATCCTAGTATAACACTAACCACCACACCATGCTGGCTTTCCCAGTCCCCTTCTTTGTTAGAACAGTGATCTTGTGTAATGAGTGCTTTCAGTATAAATCAAGTATTTAGCTTTCCAAGACAGACAACACAAACAGATAATGAAGCTCATGACTATGCATTCTCCTGGATTGAATAGAGACCTGGGATTCATGTTTCATTACCAATGCTGATTTCTCGACTACCCCTCTGCATATTACAATCCCTCTGCATATCCAATCACACCTGCTAATGGAATTTACTTGCTATTGCCATTGGGTGCCTGAATTCACTTCTCTTTACTTAAGGATAGATGGACTCACATTCTAGCTGTACCTGAAGAAGTGAGCGGTGACTCACGAAAGCTCATATCCTGCCAGAAATTTTGTTAGTCTTTAAGGTGCTACTGGGCTCCTGTTATTTTCTACTGATTACCTGTTAAAACATATGAAACGATCAGCTAGAAAATACATCATCTAGCTTCTAGGAGTTTCCCCCCAATGTGTTAAATGTGGTTGGTTGGTTTTATATCTTGACTTGCTTAATTTCTGGACCAGGCCTGGGCTTGTGAGCAGCTTCTGACTGAAACTAGACTTCATTAGTCTGCATATATGCAGAGTCTTAGAACTGGCACGCAGCTATACCTTCAGACCTTCTTTCACTCACCTACTTCATGAGTCAAAAAGCCCTAGGCCAAGTAAACTCTAAATTCCCAAACAGGAAATCAGCACAACCAAAGGTACCAACAGCATCAAAAAAGAACTACTGTCCTTCTACAGAGCACTGACAAATGTGCATTCTCTACATCTGCAAAACGTACAAATTTTCTGAAATCCCCCATTATATCAAGGAAGTTTTAATATCTTGCAAGGAAGACCCAAACAAACTTAAAAACATAGGAACATAAGAAAGGCCATGCTGGATCATACCAAGGTCCATCAAGTCCAGCAGTGTGTTCACAAAGTGTGTTCACAAAGTGGCCAACCAGGTGCCTCTAGGAAGCCCACAAACAAGACAACTGCAGCAGCATTATCCTGCCTGTGTTCCACAGCACCTAATATAATAGGCACGCTCCTCTGATCTTGGAAAGAATAGGTATGCATCATAACTAGTATCCATTTTTACTAGTAGCCATGGATAGCCCTCTCCTCTGTGAACATGTCCACTCCACTCTTAAAGCCTTCCAAGCTGGCAGCCATCACCACATCATGGGGCAGGGAGTTCCACAATTTAACTATGCATTAAAAAATCCAGCAGCTTCTACTCCCTCCATCCCATTCCAATTAGGGCTGTTGCTGCTGATGCAGCCTGAGAAACCAAAGTGTAGCAATACTGGCCCCTCGCATCACCACACTAGGTGCCACCTTGGTCATTGTCAAATACTCCAAAACCCAACAGGCTCTTATCGTCTGCTGTGTAAAGCTCTCAAACAAACCTTTTCTTCCTCCCTTCAGACTCTAACCCCCAAGTGGGGCACTCTGGGAAACAGCTGGGTCAAATCAGATTAAGGGGATAAAAAGACTTTCACTACTGCTGGCAAAGCAGAGATTGTTTAAAACACAGCAGAGTCCAGATTACCAGAGGGGGGAGGGAAAGGCTGCATTATTTATTATTCCATCCCCAAAATTCTCTTGCCTGTGGGCAGATGCAGGGAACCTCCTTTTACTCCACTGCTCCTTCCCTTGGCTGCAGCGGAGAATGTGGCCTGAAGCTGGAAGAGGTCTCCCTGGAATCTCATGAATATGCGGCAGCCTCTTTGACACTCATGGCATCCCACCCAGCCCCAAACCATAGCTACTTCCTCACAAGAACCCCATCCCGGGACACTGGCACCCTCCCCTCAAACCTCTTTCAGTGCCTCCAGCAATGTCCTGTGGGCGTCTTACAGTGGCCCAAGAAATTCATGACTTGTCATCTCTTGGCCTTTGATCTCTCAGCAGAATTGGCAGGGGTGGGGAAGAATGCCTTCCTGGGCCACTGTGGAGGCAACCCAGAGTTGCCTTGGAGCACAGCAGACAGCAGGAGCTGAGGGAGGTCCAGGAACCAAGGGTTTATTGCACCTACCTGTAGAAGCGCTCTTCCCGCACAGTGTGCTTTCGGAAGGGGACGAGGCCCTGCTCTTCCACACTGCACCCGCAGGAAGGAGACAGCAAAGAGCGTACTCTGACTGGGGCCATGGTCTACCCAGGGAGCAGCAACAGAGCAAGCAGGAACTGGCGGAGGATCACAGCACATTGCTGCCCTGCTCTAGCACAGAAAAGAGGACAGGAAGGAGGGGTCTGTCACAATCCAGTCTTGGGCCAAGCCAAGTTAACCCTTTGCAGGTCACTGGAACACAAACCGGAATTAATCCTGCAGCTAAGCATGATTTTCGACTTCATCATTCACTTCTCTTTGCGCTGGGAATATTTTGTGCTTTGTGCTGGGATCCCACACCAAGGGATCTGGGGCATCCAGAGCCACAAAGAAGTGGCAGGGTAAGAAATTGCAGGCACAAATTGGGGGTCTCCCTGTTGAGATTGGGGGGAGGTAAAGAATCACAGTGGACTGAGGGGGTTACTTCTCTCCCCCACCCCTCTTTTGAGTCTGGTGAGGCTGCTAGCTCAAAGGAGACCTCGAGCAGCGAGCAGAACCAGCTGTTTGAAAAGGTTACCAATCCTTTGTAAGATCATTTAGCTTTGTATTAGAAATGCAAGGCCTGCAAAACAGCCGGAAGAGCCTTTGGGAGGTGTGCGTGTTTGGGAGGTGGCTCTTGGCTTTCCCATCAACAACACCACCACCTTCAGACTGGGATATAAGGACTAAGAGATCTCCATTCCAAGTCATATTTGATGGAGCATTGAATCTTGAAAGCTTATACCCCAAAAATCTTGGACATTAAGGTGCTACTGGGCTTAAATCTAGCTGCAACCCTTTTCATGTTCACCTTTTCCTTGGATAAAAGACAGGACTGTCCAAGCCTCACAATATTGCCCGAGATTGTTAACGTTCTTCCAACTCACTTTAGCTTCTGATTCACCCACTGAATATCAGAGACTGAAAAGAATTTGGGAACTGCTCTCTCAGGGGAACTGAAATGAGCCCACTTTTGGTGACACAGAGGGAAGCAGAATGAGGAACAGCATCTGAATCAGAAACCTCTTATGAGTGATCTCAATGGAGGACAGAGAAGATGCACCAGAAGTCACGGAAGGCCAAAGCAATCTCCCCTTTGCAAGGATGACAGCAGCTTGAATGATACACCAAATGAAACCCATGTCAGGCATCATAAGCTCCATTCCAAAACTAAGCTAAGAAAGTTCTTCTCCAGCAAAGTGAGGTGTGTTTTTCTCCCAAACAAAACTGTTTAAATGCTGATCTACCACAGGCCTCATTCATTTTTGCTATGCTCAGGACACACGCACAAAAGAAGAGCGACTTCACCATGTCTTTACTGTAAAGACACAGTAAAATGCTCTTCTAAATACACCCTCTTGTGGAACTTTCTCACACTTGCATAATTCGAGAGGGCCCTTGAACATCCCAGCATGAGAAATCCATGGTAAAAGCTCACCACGCTCAGTGGCGAATGCTTTCAGAAGAAATGCTCACTTCACAAAAATAATGGGGAAGATGCCAAAAAGTAACTTTCTTCATCTCAAAAAGTGAGTATGAGAAGCCACCCCAAGTCAAGAAAAAGAGTTGCAAGCCCTCCTGTTCATGCACAAAGAAGAGAAAGCCACAGCAAAGCACATCCTCACACCAAGCTGGGATGCAGAAAAAAGAAGGGAAGGTCCTGAAGGGTACCATAGGTCAGAAAAATCAACATCTGTCTCATCCACTCCCAACACCACATGCCTATACAAGAAAATAGGTAGGAATGAACCATCTTCAAGTACTTGAAGATAGGTAGGAATGAACCATCTTCAAGTACTTGAAGGGATGTCATATAGAGGATGGTGCCGAGTTGTTTTCTGTAGCTCCAGAAGGTCGGACCAGAACCAACGGGTTGAAATTGAATCAAAAGAGATTCCGTCTAGACATTAGGAAGAAATGTCTAACAGTTAGAGCAGTTCCTCAGTGGAACAGGCTTCTTCGGGAGGTGGTACCGTAAGTGCTCTTTCCCTGGAGGTTTTTAAGCAGAGGCTAGATGGCCATCTGTCAGCAATGCTGATTCTATGACTTTAGGCAGATCATGAGAGGGAGGGCACCTTGGCCATCTTCTGGGCATGGAGTATGGGTCACTGGGGGTATGTGGGGGAGGTAGTTGTGAATTTCCTCCATTGTGCTGGGGTTGGACTAGATGACCCTGGTGGTCCCTTCCAACTCTATGATTCTATGAACCAGCTGTATGTTTTCCAGTATGCCAAACCATTATGTAAATGGAATATTCATATTTCCAATCTGCTTCAGGATGTCCACATTTTAATAGATTCCCTCCAGATCTTTGGGTTCAGTGCCTCTCTGAATGCAAGTGTGCACATTGCAGCTCAGGGTACCTACATTAGGAAAACATTTCTCCCAGGAGTTCCAGTTACACACAGCAAGAGGCATGAAGCAAAAACTAAGCTGGCAGAAGCCTGTGCTCAGAAAACCTGGCACACTGCTGCCGTACTGGTGTCAGCTTTGGCCCTCTGGACAGTGTAGCTGCTGACTAAGATAATTAGTTCTCTGTTAGGGCTTCCCAGTGCACCACAAAGTACAGCATCAACAAACAGGCAGAACATTGAGCTTCTCAAATCTTCCATCCCAAGTTGAGAGGTGACAAGAGTCTGCAGGATTGTTTTCTCTAATGAAATAGCTGCAAATAAATTAAGGCTTTTTCTTTGCAAAACAAGAATGCTCCATTCCTCTTATCCATTTAGCTGCCCTTTTGGGTATCATGAATATACCAAGATAGACTGACCATTGGTCCACCCGGCCAGTGTTGTCAACTCTGACACTCAACTGCTTCCCAAGCTCTAGGACAGAGGAAGCTCTTTCCCAGGACTCGCCACCTAAGATGTTGGGAGTTGAATTTGGGACTTTCTAGGTACCACAGAGCTGCAGTGAAACATTAAGAGAAGCCATGGTTACCACTACAACAGCACAACCAATTATGGGGGTGGGAATGGGGAGGCCTCTTCCTTGCCGGAGGTCTTCAAGCAGAGGCTGGAAAGGCAGATATAGTGGATGCTCTAGCTTTGTGTTCTCTGAATGAAGCAGTGGGTTGGACTAGATGACCCACAAAGACCCCTTCCAAATCTACGACCCCTCTCCAAATGTGCTTGGTCCTTTGAGAGATGGGACAAGCAGAACTGTGTGTCACATGCTGAGCACAGGCTTCTGCAGTGCAGCCAGAATAAAGGTATCATGAAGCTTGCCGCTTTATTTTAGACGGGTCGTGCCAATTTACATTGTGTTGTGGGTAAGACTAAATGAAAGAAAATAAGGAGGGAGGATTTCCTACTTGCTGTTTCTGGACCTTCCCTGGGCAGGAGGAAAAATGGCTTGGGAGGCACCAGGAAGGAGCAGGCCTGTTCCCATGCAAATGCCACGAACAGCCTTATATGCTTTAAGTTGCTGGACTTTGAAAGATCACATGCATCCTCCAGGGCCACAGCTGGCAGCCCTCCCTTCTCAGGACAAATAGGAAAGGAAGGAATTCCACCAGAAGAGCCACCTCCTCCTCTGACTCCCAACATGCCCAAAGGAGGGCATCGCTGTGCAGCACAGGTGATTTCCCTGGAGCTTCCAGGGCTGCTATGGGGCAATTACTGTACATGCCATCATGGGTGGAATGTGACATATGGGGGGAGCTGACTCCAGCTTGCTATCGCTATGCCATTTGGCCAGAGAAGGGGGAGGGAATTATTTGGATGCCACTTTGGAGAAATGCTAGACATGGATGAGCAACTGATTCACATGTGGATGTAAAAGGGGGTGGGGAAAAAGCAAGAATCCCCACAGACAGCTGAGGAGAGGGACAGCTAATAGGACTCTTTGCAGTAAAGGCTCTTTGCAGAAAGGTCTCCATGGTCAAATTATAGGCCTGCACAGAACAGCAGGATGCTTTCTTATGATAAAGCCATCTAGGTGTCCCAGGAAAGGAAACTGGCACTTTGCTTCCAGTTATGGCTAGCCATTTCTTTTGGAAGTTCTCAGGCAGCGCATAAAGGTGAAGAGATGATTTTGTCCAGCATCTGGTATATCAGAGGTATACTGCCTCTAAACATGGAGGTTCCACTTTATACCTCTGTTAGCCATAATAGCTTAATCTATCAATGTGTAATCCCCTCCTTTTAAAAAAAAATCCATCTAGGCTAATAAGAACACAAAAATAACATTAAAAATGCCTTCCTCACTCTGAAGCACAGGAGCAGCAACAGAGAGGGCTGCCGGAATCACCTGTCACTCGTGGAGTCTTGAAGTCAGAATTTTGAAGAACATTACTTGGGAAGATAATTGCTCCCAGCCTATGAGCCCTTCTCTGGGGCAGAACATACGAGCCTGGCTGCCATTGTAGCTGCATAGTTCCAGACTTCAACGCTGCAGTGTCTCCCCCCCACCCCCACACAGGGCAAACCCTAGGGGTGAAGGAGGGAGGACCTAAAAGGCAGCATTCAGGTTACTGGTGTCGAGCAGGGCTGGTGCTCCAGGAAAGGAAAAGAGGACTGGCACACAGGACTGGATGGCAGCAGCGTGAGGGGAAGCAGAAAAACCACTTAATTCAGCCACGGCCTGGCACAAGCTGATGGAAAATAAATCGCAGTATTAACAAAGATGTCACAGAGGGAACAACCACTGGGGGGAAGCAAAAGCTCTAAAAAAGAAGAGGAGTTGCAGCTGCATAGTGGATAATTCCTGATGGGTAGGCATGCTAGTCTGTAGGAGCAACATAAAACAGGAGTCCAGTGACTCCTTAAAGACTAACAAAATCTGTCATGCTTTCATGAGTCAGAGGTTGCTTCAGCTGCATCAAAGAGTTCATGCATCTGATAAAGTGAGCTCTGACTTACAAATGTTTATACTAGGAAAAATTTATTTTGCTGCCACACAATCAAGATCCGGTGCCCCCTTCCATACAACTCAGCTTCTCCACTCAGTCCCGGCTCTCCTTACTGCCTGGGAATCTCTGAATCTCACCTGGCCTCAATCTGCTGATGAGTTTGAGTAAGATACAGTTAAAAACTCTCAAAGAGGGAAAGGAGTCCCCCTGTGAATTAAAAGGAGGTTGAGGGGGGACATGATTGCTCTCTTTAAATATTTGAAAGGCTGACACTTAGAGGAGGCAGGGATCATGTTGGCAGCAGAGGATAGGACTCGCAATAATGGCTATAAATTACAGGTAGAAAGGTACCAGCTGGACATTAGGAAAAATTATTTACAGTAAGAGTAGTTCAGCTGTGGAATTGGCTGCCTAGGGAGGTGGTGAGCTCCTCCTCTCTGGCAGTCTTCACACAGCGGCTGAACGATGCTCTAAGATGATCCTGCATTGAGCAAGGGGTTGGCCTGTATGGCCTCTTCCAACTCTTTTGATCTGTTTTGCATCCAGTACCATCTAATCTAATCAAGTCTGAAACACTTCTTGGTCTCCATCTCAAGGACATGAACTATAGACTTTGGCCTCTTCCATTATGCCCTGAAAACATTTTCTCTCCTCTTCCCCCCACCACACTTTTTGTACTGAACATCCACTCCAATGAAGAGTTCTCTAACTATGTATCTGAAGAAGTGTGCTGTGGCTCACAAAAGCTCATACCCTGCCAGAAAATATTTTTGTTAGTCTTTAAGGTGCTACTGGACTCTTGCTCTTTTCTGCTATGCTTCGCTGGTTAGTCTGTATAAAAAGGCATTAAATTACTACTGTTTTGGAATGTCTATTATTTGAGCTTCCCATAGACATGACACAATGCCTTTTGATTCCCACTGTTAACAGTTTTCTCCCCTCCATATCCATATCTGTTCTGCCACATAAGGGGCAATACTTCATAGATCTGATAGCATAGGTTCTAGTTCACAATAAATCTGTTCTGTCTTTAAGGTGTCCTAAGACTCCCTTTCTGGTTTGCTGTAACAGGCTAATGTGACGGCCCCTCTGGAAGCGTCGTTGTGTACATGACCATAAATGTGCTGCTCCTCCACATGGAGGTTTAACCGAAACTAAAAGCTATGGCATGCTTTTAATTTAATTCCATCCCTGGAATCCCATGTTTTGCCATTACATTGTACAATGAGCTGCTGATAAAAGGATCATTAATTCACTGCTTACAATTGCTGTCCCGCTGCATCCAAGTTAGCTGTAGAAACAGGAGCCTTCACCCGTTTCCTTTCAAGACACCGTCACCTTGAAGATGCTCAACTCAACAAGGCGCTGGATGCACAATAGCGAGAGTGATTTAAGTAGGACACAAAGTGGAGGGTGTGGAGCCAAGAGAGAGTAGGGAAACCAATAGGGAAAACAACCCTATCAACCTCCTTCCTTGGCATGAAAATAGCCACACCAGCCCAGGCCCAACCACAGCCATACAAATGGTTTCCAGGGAGTTACATTCCTGTAAGGCTTTAAAAGGGAGAGGACATGTTCATGGAGGATAGGGCTATCCATGGCTACTAATCAAAATGGATACTAGTCATGGTGCATGCTTGTTCTCTCCAGGATCAGAGGAGCATGCCGAATATATTAGGTGCTGTGGAACATAGGCAGGATAATGCTGCTGCGGTTGTCTTGTTTGTGGGCTTCCTAGAGGCACCTGGTTGGCTACTGTGTGAACAGACTGCTGGACTTGATGGGCCTTGGTCTGATCCAGCATAGATGTTCTTAGTTTCTTATGTGAACAGCATGCTTATTTCCAGAGGATGCTAAGTGGACAAAAGACAGTTATACTTCTCTCTCTCTCTCTCTCTTGCAGCCTATTCCCAAGTTTAGGGGGTGGATATGCCAACTGTGTCAGCACAACAACAATGGCAACAGTGTGATGCGGAGCCAGCCTACACAAAAACAAAAATACAAATAGCGCATGCATGAGACACAATTCAGCAGGGCTCTTGTGCAAACCTACAGACACAGATGAGCTGAACCAAGAGACACTCGTCTGTGCAGGACGACTGATTGTGTCCCAAGGATAATATGCATTCTCCTACTCTGTTGCCACCGATGGCATCTAAAACCCACTGCCTCACCTTGCCTGTAATAGGGCCGCCTCTGGAAAGATGGCATACTTTCTTGAAGCAAACAATGGTTTAAAGGCAGGGGTGTCAAACTGAATTGTTACGAGGGCCGGATATGACATAAATGTCACTTGGTCGGGTCGGGCTAAGCTTCGCCAGACCAGATCGAGGGGGGGGGGGTTTGCCTCGGCTGGCTCACACCCTGGATAAGAGCTCTCAAGGGGCTGGATCCGGCCCGTGGGCCTTATGTTTGACACCCCTGGTTTAAAGGTGCTGTAAGTTTTAGAGTTATGCTGAACAATACCTTTATGCATCATAATATTCAGAGTGCAAAAGTTGGCCTAGGCCCTTATGCACCCTAGGGTTTGAGCCAGGAGGGGTGACTCTTGATGGAACTCAGGCAAACTGGAAGTCTAAGTAAAACAACAGATCACTAAAAAATAAAACTTTTCCAGAGCTAGCAAATTCTTTGGGCTGATGAAACTTTGAAGGCCGATGAAACGGCAAAGAGCCCAACTCCAGCCCAGCGCTGAGTTCAAAGCTGGATTCACCCTCCTGTTCCTCGCAACAGAGCAAGCTTTAATGAGTTATTTATTCTGCACCACCAACACTTGGAAGCATTAAGACAAGCATCGAGTGGGGCTGTCCAAATGGGAATTTCAACTGGAGGACGGTCAGCTAGAGAAAGATGTACCTGCTAAACAACTAGGCCCTTGCAACCTGTGTGCAGATGTACATAGAAACAGGAGCAGGTGCCAGGGTGGGGTGTGGTTTGCTGCAGTGCAGCTTCATTTCCCAACACCCTCACGCCTGTACTCCCACACAAATTTGGCTCTGGTTCCAAAGCTGATTTGTTGCCCTTTCCCTCCTCTGTGCAGTCAGGTTTTTTGTGACTGGCATAAGGGGCAGCTGATCAGAATTGTCCAAATCCAGCCCTTGAAGGAAAACAGGATTTCCTACCCCACCTTCAATCCTGAGCAGAAAGCTCTACATACTTTACTAATGTGGTAAATATGCTTCCATAGCAGGTTCCCCTCTGCAATTTAGTGGCTTTGATTGTACAACTTTGTTCTGCATGCACTTCTCTTTGTCTGCTGCATAGGCAACCCTCTGCTGTGAAGCACATTCCTATTGCACTAGGCACTTTGGGGTTCCTTGGGAAACACTGATCTTGTGCAAGTGCCTAGCACCAGAGGAAGTATGCTCTGCAGCATGCCTCTACAACAGATGAACAGAACTAAAGTATAGGATCCCAGCCAAAACATCTAGATCAGGGGTGGGGAACCCTTTTTCTGCCAAGGGCCATTTGGATATTTATAACATCATTTCCGGGCCATACAAAATTATCAACTTAAAAATTAGCCTGCTATATTTGGACATTTAGCCAAGAGCCACGACTGGAGACAGCTCCGAGTGTCTGCCACGTAGAGCAACTCGCTTTTGAGCTCTGCCGTCCCCAGCTGAGCCCGAGAGATTCAGGCAGGGCAGCAAACACAAACTCACATCCACCTTGAATAGAGGCTATTCCTGTCCGCGGGAGGGGGAGGATCGCCAGTCTTAGATCCTTCTGAGCTAGAGATCTGCCAGGACCCATGAAGAGCCACACCAAATGATTTCACGGGCCTTATACGGCCCCCGGGCCTGACGTTCCCCACCCCTGATCTAGATGCAGTCATAGTCACAAGGAATAGGATGGTTAAGTCTCTGTTCTGAAAAATTGGGGTGGGGGAGCTTAAAACCCCAAGTTGACATTTAAAATGGAGCCATTTACATACAGAATTTTAACCCTTATTTCAGTTGAGAAGGAGTTCAGTGCAAATTGAAAGCCTGCAAAGTGCCGGCGTGGCGTAGTGGTTAGATTTCAGACTAGGATCTGGGAGACCCAAGTTCAAATCCCCATTCTGCTACAGAAACTCACTGCATAACCTTGGGCCAGTCACTTTCTATAATCCTAACTCACCTCACAGGGGTGTTGCTGTAAGGATACAAGGCGGGGGGAGATGTCATAAGTTGCTTTGGGTCCCCATTGAGGAAAGAAGTGGGACATAAATAAACAAAACAAAAATTTCAAACCACTAATGAATGGAAGCCCTGACCTGGATGGCCCAGGCTAGCCTGATCTCGTCAGAACTCAGAAGCTAAGCAGGGTTGGCCCTGGTTAGTATTTGGATGGGAGACCACCAAGGAATACCAGGGTTGCTGTGCAGAGGAAGGCACTGACAAACCACCTCTGTTAGTCTCTTGCCATGAAAACCCCAAAAGGGGTCGCCATAAGTCAGCTGCAACTTGATGGCACTTCACACACACACAATGAATGGAAGCCCTGACCTAGATAGCCCTGACCTGGATGAGAGGCCACCAAAGAAGTCCAGGGTCACTATGCAGAGGCAGGCAATTGCAAACCAGCTCTGAATGTCTCTTTCCCTGAAAACCCTACAGGGTCACCATAAGTCCACTGCAAATTGAAAGAAAAAAGAAGAGTCCAATCAGCGCTTCCCTCTCACCACTTTTACATCCCTTTTCTGAGGGCCTAAAAGAGCCAACTTCACTTTTGATAGACAGGGGAATTTTCTGGGCAGTACAGAGACCAACCAGCACCACAACTGAAGAGGCGTCCTTATTCCAAGGGGTCTTGCTAGACTGTAATAGGTGGCAGGGAAGATTGGTGCTTGTTTGTTCTGGGCAGCTGCAACCGTACACACCAGTGATGGATCAACTTTCTGTGCTCACTAGGGCTGGAATTCTGCCCATATTTTTTGCAGCTGCAGGCAGAAGACTCTCCTCAGTCAGACCCAGTGCCATGTCCATTTTGTCACTGAGTAAACAGCCCATGAGCTGCTGGGAGGGAGCCTGGAAAACGTCTACACAGCACCTTCAGCCCTATGCGCTCCATCTTCTGTTCTGCTCTCAGTGAGAAGAGAATGGAGGAACAATGGAGCTCTATAAGGAACAGCAGATCTCCTGATTCTGCCACTGGCAGCCATGTGAATGCTGCTGGATTACTTGGGCAGGGGAGAAAGCACATTGGGGAACTGTGCTGAACACTCAAGAGTCTACTACGGAAGCAGCTCTCTTTCCCATTCGCCTTTGCCTGGGTGAACGTACCCTGCTCATGTCAAGGTCCAAATCAGATCACAACTTCCAACGCCCACTTTGGGACAAGCAAGGCAATGATACTTTCTAGCCTGGCACAGAGAAGGGCATTATTTCCACCTTTGTCCTCGCTGGGTTCAGAGAAGCTGCCTGATCCCTTCAGCTGCTTTTGCCTCTGGCTTCTCCTGAACTCAAAGACACCTCCAGAAGCAAGTCTAAATAAGGCACCTAAATCCCAGTAGAGTTTAGACAACCAATCTCATTTCAATATGAGATTAGAGCCCCCAAAGGCCCTTGTGACAGGAATAAGGGTCATGAATTGCAGTCCTGCTAGGACACCCATATCATGCAGCAATCTCTCCCACACACCCCCATCTCCAAACACGCACACTGGGCTCGGGCTACCCAGTCAGGGACAGTAGCTGGTTCGCCAGAAGGGTGAAGGCAAGCTTTGCCAGGGCACAGAGGCCATCCTTACCTGTGATGTAATGCCACTGGATCACCTGCCCCACGCAACTGCTGCCTACTGTCCCCCAGGACATAGCTGCTTTCCCCTTAGGACACTGCACATGCCCCAGACAGGGGTGGCATCATAAGGAAAGGCAGTCTCTGGGACTGGAGAGTGAAGGAAGGGAAGACGAAGCACCTTATCACAACCTCCACATAGAGGGACATAAAAGGGCTTTAGAGTTTTTGCCCTTTCCTACCAGCAACCAGGAGGGCTAGATGGCTCGTTTCTGCAGGAGAGTAAAACTAAAGGGAAAGGCCTGTGGGCCACACAAGTATGCTTCAGAGAGGAGACTTCTCACTCTACCCCAGCATGACTGGAGCTATGTGAGAAGGATTCCAGGAATTGCTAGAGGCCTGGAATCTTCACAGATGATGGACAAAACCAAGCCTACCCGAGAAACATCAACTGCCAGGACGACGCTGTGACAGCAATATGACCCCGTCTCCTCTACGCTCACTTTGTGGAGCCACAGGAAGCTTCCAAACAGACTGCCACATTTAGGCTGCATCTATTGCTTAGAAGTGAACAGTGGCTATACGCAGAGGTGAAAGAAGCCTCAGGCTGCATAAGCTTCTGAGAACGGTGATGCTTCCAAAGTACACAATTCAAAATACTTGGCTCCGCAGTGGCTCTTGAAAAAATCTCAGTTTGTTTCCCTCAGCTCTTCAGTCCTGTGTAAACCATTCCCTTCTCTTTCATACACTCCACCCCCTGGATAATCTCTATTTCACCCCTATTCAAGCACAGGATTTGTTGGAAAAAGCTGCAGGACCACCTCCACCCTGGCCACACATTTGCCCAATTATATATAGGAAAGTGACCACAGGTGCCCTGTATGTGCACAACGCCCCAGCTCAGCTCCCTGCTGAATCACATCCGCTTGCCCAGCCCTGCCGCCTGCCAATTCAGCACATTTGGGCACTCACTCAATGCCCTGAGCTTCCTAGCTAGCAGGTTCTAGGCCTTTCGCCCATTTGCTATAGCCCCAGACAGAGGCAGGGCTTTGCTTTCTAGCCTACCGTCCCATTGTTTGCCTAGTTCTGCTTATTCAAGTCCCAGGACAGAAGAATTCACAGGCAGCAGCAATCTGTTGCAGAGAACAATTTCTGTGTGAAGAGTAAATGTATTTTAACAAGGGAAACCAACTAGAAACCAACTGCCTGCCAGCCCCTACTTCACAGGACTTAAATTTTACCTTATAGTTCTGCCAATCATATGGGTGGTGGGGGTGGAGAGGCCATGATCAGTGGGTCTAGGAGAGGAGGCTAGCACCTTTCCCAACTATTTCTCTTGCCAATCTCCTGGGTTTGGCATCTGAAGACACTAGCTGCTCAGAAAGCCAACTTCTATGGAGAGCACAACTCTCAGAATCCAGCACTGCGCACGCACACACACACACACACACACTAATAATCCCTCACACCTGCTATTCTCCCACCCCACCAGAGGGCTTAAAAAAACTATACTAGGTGTATCACTATAGCATTGTAGTGATGTACCCACTACTGACTTTTAAAAAACAGCAAACAGCCCACAAGCAGCGGGGGTGGGATGACAGGCATGAGGGAATGGGGACGGAAAATGGAGCAGGGTGTGGGCGGGGAAGTGTGGAAATATGCACGCTCCTGTCTACACTGCAAGATACCCCAGTACGATCCCAATGTTTCGGGAAACATCGGAACAAAAACGTTCTAGAAACATCAGAGCAAAAGAGGAGACACCACAGAAGGGTGATTGGAAGGGGGGAGAACTTCTTGTGGACGCAATGAAAACCCCCAAAGCAGCCTATGAAAGACAGAAAATACACGGTATTACAGTTTCTGTTTTGTAAATATGCATCACTTAAAGCCTCGCACATGCTTCAGATTCCTGCACCTTCTGCGGTGTGTGGTCTACATTTGAAAATATACACAAATCAAGAAACAAGCTGACAGGTGAAAGAACAGAGAAGCTTGATTCAGTCTGGACAATTCTTCAGCCTTCTGAAGTCTTAATGAGAGAGCCGTGATTCAGAATTAAGGGATATCTTTCAGAAAGTGATTCCGATTAGAGAAAGAAACTCAGTGGTAGCACTCTGAAAGCCATACTGTTTGTTGTTTGTGATGCTGGGGTTGCAGCTACACAATTATGTTATGACATTTGTATAATGACGGTGCACTATTTAAAGAGCCCAGAGCAGTTAACTCGATATGCAGATTTACTAAAAAGCCCTTAATACTGTAATCTCTTAGGCTTTTTTGGAGGCAGACAAGTTTTTTAAAACAATAGTTTAAAAAGAATTCCTGGGTTATGGTGCATGCATTAACCCAGAAGTCCCAAGCTCAGAACGTTTGAATAAAAAAAGCTCCCCTTGAAGAAGCATATGTGAAGCGTGATGGGGCAATTTAACTATTAAACAATTTTCCCTTGCGCCAATTGCTGCTTTTTGTCTCCATTTTGGTTTGGTGCAGCCCTCTTTCTTTTTGCATGCATTAACCCCAAACTGCCTCTGGTAAACCAGTGTTTTAAGATTTTTATACTGTTCCTGGTTAATATTGCCTGTATAGGGGGAAGTATCGCATTTTGTACTCCATTTCTTAACCAATATGCTTGCTCTCTCTCTCTCTCTCTCGCTAGCACTGAGTAAATTGGAAGCTATTGTCTGAATTAAATTTAAAATGTCACAGAATTATCAAGTGTTAAAATCATTATATACAATGTAGCTATGTCCTTAAAGTTGAAAAGTTTAAATCTTTAGAAAATAAGTTATTGCATGTGTTTTAGATTTTCCCCAAATTCCCACTGTTCCTTTTGTGGTTTCATTCTTTTCTGTCTGACCAGATGCACAGAGTTTCCACCAAAGGGGGAGAATCGACTGGGTGGGATTTACCTTGCGGAGTGCCACAGGGTTCTATTCTCTCACACTTGCTCTTTAGTATACATAAATCTGTTGAGATTGTCTGGAGCATGGGGTTCGGTGTCATCAATATGCAGGTAACACCCAACCTTGTCTTTCATTATCCAAGTCTCCAGATACGTCCGTCTTGTTTCTGAACTGGTGCTTTGAAGCTGTGGTCAGGTGACTAAAGCAGAACAAGCTGAAGCTGAATCCAGACTACACAGAGGTCATGCTGGTTGGGAAGGCTGATATTCTAGAGCAACTAAATCCATCTATCCTAAATGGGGTGAAGTTGGCTTTTTCAGAGCAGGTTAAGAGCTTGGGGGGGATGCTCATGGCCCTTGCCTTGCTCTTTGAAAAGCAGGTGGGCATGGAGGCCAGGAACACCTTCTATGAGCTGCATCTAGTTCACGAACTCTCTCGTTACCTAGATGCAGCCGATCTAGCCATGCTGATCCATGCTTCCGTAGCCTTACAGCTGGATTACTGCAATGTGTTCTATGTGGGGCTGCCCTTGAACTCAACCTGGAAACCACAACTGGTGCGGAATGCCCAACTACTGTCAGGGGCTAGCCACTGGGAACATATGTTGCCCACTTGAAACATCAACACTGGCTGCCGATCTGTTTCCGAGTTCAATTCAAGATTACAACTTTTAAAGCCCTTCACAACCTGGGACCCACCCATTTGAAAGGACTGTCTCCTTCCATAGGTCCCTGCGCATACCAATGGCTATCCCACAATTTAGCATGCCCATCTGGCACTGACCAGATTGCAAGCCTTTTCCATCATGGCTCCTGTTCTGTGGAATGGGCTCCCTGACTTGGTGATCTTCAGGAGGCATTTAAAGTCTTGCTTGAATTGGCAGGCCAGCATGGTGTAGTGGTTAAGAGCAGTGGTTTGGAGCAGTGGGCTCTAATCTGGAGAACCAGGTTTGATTCCAAACTCCTCCACATGAGTGATGGAGACTAATCTGATGAACTGGATTTGTTTCCCCACTCCTACACACGAAGCCAACTGGGTGACCTTGGGCTAGTCACAGATCTCTTAGAGCTTTCTCAACCCCACCTACCTCACAGGGTGTCTGTTGTGCGGAGGGGAAGGTGATTGTAAGCCAGTTTGAGTCTCCCTTAAGTGGTAGAGAAAGTTGGCATATAAAAACCAACTCCTCTTCTTCTTCTTAAGCAGGGAGAGGGAGGCAGAAATTTGGGGTTTGCTATTTTATTTTGGTTTTAACTGGAAATGTTCTTTAACTATCATTGCAAGCTGCCTTAAACTATGAGGAAGGCAGCGTATAAATGTTTTAATAAATAAATAAACAAAATGCCTGGAAGGTTAACATCTCAACTGGAAGCTGCTTGTGAGACTCAAGAGGGCATCACAAGTAGTTTCTGATACTGAACAGTCCTATCTCTGCAGCACTTAAAAACAAAGTGCTGAGACAGAAGATAAAAGGAAACAAGCTCTTTAATAAAGGCAGACAGTGAGGGAAGGGGAGAAAGAAACCATGTGCATGCAATGAAGCCGCAGAACATGCAATGCCAAAGTTATACCTTCAATGTAGGTACTGTGAGTCTGCACAGGTGCAGAAAAAAGTTCTGGCCCCAAAATTCAGCATCCTGAGAAAATCAGTTTTCATTTTAAAAAATCTAACCCTCAGTGTTGCAAGAATGTACTTGGAAGTGCATGGGCTCACGTTGGAAGGATTAAAACCAAAAACACTTAAATGACTTAAAATCTCACCTAATCCCAATCTGCAAGAAAATGGGCCCAGATAGCAGGATTTTGCCAGCATCTAGAAGACCGTCTGGCTCTGGATTTGATAAGCCTCCAGGGACCTGGAATACCATTGCTGTGGGGTGGCCATTACAGCCTCATGCTGTTTGGATTTTTGGCACACACAGACTTTGTTACGAGAACATACTACGCTGAGCAAGAATGTGGTGGTATATAATAGAAGCAATGGGCTCAGACAATGCTGACCCTTGGATTTGTAGGTCAAGAGCAGTACTTTGAATTGTGCCCACAGGGCTCAAAGCAGACACCAGAAGTGTCAGAGTTGTGTAGCAGTTAGTATTTTGGACTAGGACTGGGGAGACCCAGTTTGAACCCTTATTCTGCCATGGAAGCTCTCTGGGTGACCTGGGAGCAGTCACTCACATTCAGCCTAATCTACCTCACAAGACTGTTGTGAAGATAACATGGAGGTAGCAAGAACCCTGTATGGCACCTTGAGTTCTCTAGCAGCCTCTGTCTTGTGTGCTTTCCCCACAAAGAAGATGTCAACAGCTGCCGGATGGATAGATCACTCTTTAAAGCAAGGAGAGCAAGTAAACAACAATCCTTCATAGAGTTACCTCATTGATTTCAGTGGGCTTAAGACTGGAATGCCTCTGCAAAGGACTGTACTCGAAGATTCTCAGTATTGACAGCTAGCACCAACAGCCGATACAGACAATGTTTGCTCCTAGCCCAGGCCATGACTCCATCCTTACCAAGAATACTTTTATGTACATTGGAAAAATCTTGCATCTCTAGGCACCATTTTTATAGGCCTCTGTGGAGTTTTCACCAAAGCATGACTGTTATTGCACAGCCAAATTAAGGAAACAGAGTCTAGAAGGCAGAATGACCAAGAAACTCAGACCTAGCACATAGTAAGAGAAGATGGACAAAGCAATGCAAAATTCGGCCAGCAATTCTGATTTGGGGGTTCCCTGGACTTAAGCAAACTGTAAGGGAGCACCTTTTTCTATGATTTATGGAAATATGAAGTCACAAGTGTCCTAGCTGATGTTATCACAAGGCCAACCTTGAAATTCTCATAAACACAAGAAACAATTTATTTCTGGTACCTCTTCATAGCCTCAAAGCGTCAATTCCTCTTGAAGCATTTCCCTGAATCATTCATTACTTGCAACTCTAAAAAACCGAAAACCTCTCAATTATCATCATCTTTGAGAAGAAACACACAACCACAGGGCAAAGCAACACTCTGAATTCAGAACTACTTAGCACATGCCCAGTATTAACTAGAAGGGTTTAGTTCTGGAACACATGGAGCAGATGCATGTGTGTGTGTTAAGTGCAGTCAAGTCGCTTCCGACTCATGGCGACCCTACGAATCAATGTCCTCCAAAATCTTTGACAGCCTTGCTCATATCTTGCAAATTAAGTGCTGTGGCTTCCTTTATTGAGCCAATCCATCTCTTGTTGGGTCTTCCTCTTTTCCTGCTGCCCTCAACTTTTCCTATCATGATTGTCTTCTCCAGTGTCTCTTGTCTTCTCATAATGTGATCATTATGCATACACACTATCTTTTCTACATCAAGTAATCACAATAAGAAACCGAGGACTGGAGATAGGGACTTTCAGGGCAGGCTATAAAGAGTTTCAGAGGCAGCTGTGAACACCCAGGCTCATGGCTCTGAGCAAGTGAAGTTCCCAACCTCTATTGTGCCTAAATTAGCAGTTATGTGCCCTCAACAAATGCAACCTCTGCACCACCACCACCCTTCTCACTGTACTCCATCTGGAGCTTTAATAGCACTGCCTCACTCTAACAGCCTCACTGTCTATACAGTCGTTGGAAGAAGCATATGGTTGGAAAACATTCTGTTATGCCTCCATAGTAAACCCTGCTGTCGCATTACTGTGCTGATCCAGTCACAAGTTCATGTGGTGCTGGTAGCATCAGGCATATCCAGACATCCTTGGCTCAAGGGCAGGAAGGCAAAGTTGGAAAAAATTCAACAACAAAACAATAAAACAGTGAGTGAGAGGGAGACCTGCTTCCCAGTTTGAGTATCGTTGCTCTGAGATATGGTCCAGGCAGGAAACAGGTAGAGCAGAGGGGGATTTCTTGTATCCACCCCTCCACTCACTGCCCATCATTCACCAGTGTGTTTTTGCTCTGGCAGCTGCACGATGTAATCCGAGCCAGCTATTTCAAACTGCTGGATGTGTATGAGGGAAGAATAGTCAGGAGCAGAATAATATGGGGAGTGGGGTCTCAAAGAGAAACACTGGCATCTGCTTTATAAGCCAACGGCTCCTTCTGTCGATTTTCACGTTTTTGCGTGGCTGAAAATCATGCTTCCCCTTCCTGCCCCCAGTCTGCTGGACCTCATGAGGGTAATGAATGTAATAGGGGGACAATAAAATAACTGAAGGGAATGGATGTCCTGGCAAACCCATGGAGGCCATGGCCCAGACCATTTTCCCACTAGGCCCTCATGCACAACACTTTTAAGCTTATGTTTTATCAGAGATTTCTGTGAACTATACTTGGTCAACTTTCTGTCACAGCAAAGTTCTGACTGGTTCTGCTGAACTGCTCACAAGTAACACCACAGGACTATTACAATTGCCTAAGGATATTTCTGCAGAGACGGCAGAAGTCAACCGTGGGTGTGCGCACCAAGGACCTGGCTTCTGAAGGATGGTCATGAGCCAGATCTCACCCATTTCCCCCCACTATATAGCAAAAAGGAACCAGACAGAGTTGCTGGGGTGTGTGTGTGTGAATACAAAGACTAAAACATTATGCAATATATAAATAACTCTATACTTGTAATAAAAGTAACCATGGAGAGGAAGAATTAAACTCAGACCATGCAGCTATCCACTGGGTCACTGTAGAACTCCAAGGAAAGCAATTGACATGGAGTGTTCCCAACATAAATGCATGCACGCACAAGCACGTGCACATACACACACACACAGAATCCTCTTCAAAGAGCAGTTTTGATCTTTTGTGTAAAACCTAAAAAGACTTACCTTCTATCCCAAGCCTCTCTGAAGAGAGTCCTCACACAACTCCACAGTGATTTTTGTTGCAGAACTGCTGGATTGTGGTACCTAGACACAGACTTTCCCTTCACCAATGGAGGCTGCTGCTCCTTCTACCCGTCAAGCAATGAGCCCTATTTAAATCCACCCCAAACCCACAGCTCTGTCATGCAGTAAATATTGAACATGCAAACATTACAAGTTGTAGGTGGGCCCCACGTTGAACTATAGTGGCAGGTCCTAATTACATCAAGTGGAATTAAACAAGGCCAGTTCTGCTACTTCTGATTTTATCCTGACCAAATTGCAAGCATGGCTGCCAAAACTTCATTAGCAACTTTTTAACCAAGCTCCTAGCCCTTTGCCTTATCACTCACAGCAATCAAGGCTATCAGCGAGTGAATCCACCCAGGTGATAATCCCAGGCAGTACACCAACAAAGGCAACAGATCAAGAAAGACATGGACTCTCTAGGAGAGAAGTGAGCTGTGGCAATTCTGCCACAGGATGGGATGATGTGTAGCATTCACATCTTTATTTATTACTTAATTTCATTTATAGCCTGGCTTTCACCCCAGTGGGGGCCCAGAGCATGCTTATGTCATTCTCCTCTCCTCCATTTTATCACCACAGTAAGCCTGTGAGGTAGATTAGGCTGAGAGGGTGTGACGGGCCCAAGAATCCCCCAGCAAGTTTCCAAGGCAAAGCAGGGATTCAAACCTGGGTCTCCCAGATCCTAATCCAAAACTCTAACCACTACTCTAACCAAAACTCTAACCACTTCTGAAGAAGTGAGCTGCGGCTCACGCAAGCTCATACCCTGCCAGAAAATATTTTTGTTAGTCTTTAAGGTGCTACTGGACTCTTGCTCTTTTCTACTACTGCAGACAGACTAACACGGCTACCCACTGTGAATTCACTACACTAAAGAACTGCACAAGTGGAGACTGATATCAGCCTTCCACCAAAGCCACGACAGGCTTCACGGATTCACTCACACTTGGCCCCACAACCACAACAGCACTGTCAGATGCTGCCGTTTCTTGGAGCAAAAGGGCTACTTGAAACAGAAACAGTGGCCACCATAGTCCGCCCTCCCAAATGGGATGCTTCTCACAGGGGCACGATGGAGCAGGAGAGGGGCAAGGAAAGAAAGAAGTCCGACAGGCAGGACAGTTGGGGCAGCCAAAATAGAGCAGAAATGGGCGATGGATTTGGGTGCTGGCCCAAAACATTTCACAAGGAAAATGCCACTCACAGCAGCCAGGCTTCAGGCTTCCGCTTCTCTGCCCATTCTGGGGTCCCAGCACCACCTGCCAAAACAGGAAGCTGATCTGCAAAGCCCAGTGGAACCAAGAACAACCGCAGCGCAGATGGACTTAGCAAAGCGAGCATGAGAGTGGCCTCTCCTCCGCCGCAGCACTGGTCAAGCTCAGCAAAATGGTGGCCATTGACTGAGAAATGGTGGGTACTAGCTAAAGGGGCGGAGCAGTGACCTGGCCAGGTGCAGCACTGTGGGCTGCTATGGTGATGTGATGCATGACAAATGAGTCCAGCCCGTCAACCCCATTACCAATTACCGGACTAGGTGGAATGGCATCCGGAGGCATCACACGATGAACACTGAGCCAGCGTGGTGCAGTGGTTTAGAGTGGAGGACTGTAATCTGGAGAACCGGTTTCGATTCCCCACTCCTCCACATAAAGCCTGCTGCGTGTCCCAGTCAGTTCTCTCAGAACTCTCAGCCCCACCTACCTCACAAGGTGTCAGTTGTGGGGGGGGGGAGGCAGCAATCGTAAGCTGCTTTGAGACTCCTTAAAGGTAGAGAAAAAGCAGGGTATAAAAACCAACTCTTCTTCTTTTAAGGCAGCTCAGAAAGAGGTGAGGGGGCAGTGGAACTCCTTGCTTGGTTTCCCTGCTGGGGCCTTTAAAATCTTGCAATTTTTAGACCTCTTGCTTTGCCTGTTTTCCCATGTGCATGCCATATGCACGCCTGCTGAACTTCCAAGATGTCAACTGTCAGATGTAAGGTTCCCAGATATAAAGGGCTATGGTTTAGTCAGAAGAGCTTCTGTGCGACATGCAGAAGATCCAAGGTTCAATCCCCAGCATATCCAATTAAAAGGACCAAGCAGTAGGTGATGTGAAAGATCTCAGCCTGAGACCCTGGAGAGCCACTGCCAGTCTGAGTAGACAATACTGACAGTCCCAGGTTCAGTCCCTAACATCAGGCAGGCTGTGGCTCAGCGATAGAGCATCTGTTGGCATGCAGAAAGTCCCATTTTCAATCCCTGGCATCTCCAGCTAAAAGGAGGTGATGTGAAAGACTGCAGCCTGAGACCCTGGAGAGCTGCTGCCAGTCTAATATTGACCTTGATGGACCAGTGGGCTGATTCTGCAGAAGGCAGCTTCATGTGTATGTTCAATAAATGGCCCTTGGGTAAAATCAGCACCACCATCTCTTCTGAGCCTCTGCCTTTTCTCTAGCCACTGCAATCGCCCATCTCAAGTGATGCTGCATATACTGTAAGAAAATATGATGATCTGGCCTAAAGCAGGACAGCAGCACTGAGTGGCTGGCCCACACCACATTCTACATACATGTTAACTGAGAAATGCCCTTGGGAGCCACTGAAATGGTTTGCAATTGCAGGACAGACAAGCAGACAGCATTCCAGAAATTTAGTGACAATTTTTCCTTGCGACAAATGAAGACAAGTACCCACTCATATCCAGATATGCTGAATGGTTTCAAAGATTAAAAAAAAGGTAGGGGAAAAGATACCAGGATTTGACAAGGATCAGCAGAAGCAACTGCCTGGAGAAGTTGTGGAAGGTCATATAGGCATTAGCATTTGCTTAGGTCTAAACTGGAAAAGTCCAAGGGAGCTGGCAGTTGACAAATCTGAAAATTTCACTCAGACCTGTGCAAGGAGAGTACAAGGAGAGTGCTCCAAAAAAAGCCCCAAGGCTTTTAGTCCCAGAGTGCAAAATATTTTTTTTCCAGGCTGTGTCTGGAGTTGCCTCCTCAGACTCTCTCCGCCTGACTCTGAACCTCATTCCCTCTGCTTATTCTCCTCCACGACAGGAATCTTTCTTCCTTTCGCCACTCCCTGAGTTAGCCTGACTTGCATGTTCAGAAAACGCTGTTCTATAATAAGCAGTCAACCACCACCCCAAAAGCACACCCTCTTCCACCCTTTACCCCCTTTCCGTCAGTGACTTGTTTGAAGGCTACACTGGCTTCAGAGCAATCAGGCAACACAAAACAGACTTTATTCTCATGCTTGCTGAGAGAGGAGGACACCCTGCATGTGACCCCTCCAAGCACAGGCCCACAACCCATGTGGTCCTGCCTGGAGCCTCTACAGACAGGCAGGCAGTTCCAGCAAGGCTCATTTAGGGGGAAAATACCTCTCAGTACAAGTGCGAATTATTCTCTACAACAGCCTCATAAATATTAATGTCAGTCAAGTTCAAGGGTGATCAAGACTGCATTTAAGGCAAGCCCTGCAGAACAGTCAGACAAAACTTCCAGGAAGGAGACAATCCCAGGAAGGAAAAGGGAGTGTCTGCCTATAAACCAAGGGACAGCAAGAAGTCCAAAACGGGACTCCAGGGGGCTTCATGAGTAAATGAGCCGTCACAGGTAGACGCTTCACAACACATCAGCTCGGCTTTTCTGCTGAGCCTTTACAATGGATTCTGTTAGACATCATCAAATGATGCATGTATACAAATTAGGGGCAGTTCACACAACTATGAATTTGTTAGGCACTTCAGGACATATGTTTACAAAGAGCATGAAGACATGTGTAGAGCATGACAGGTAGCAAGACAGTTAAAGCCAGGTTCAAGGTACCCTTAAAGTTGGGTTGTGGGGTACTTTGCAGAATAAATGAAGAAGTCCGTTTCATTACCTCAGCAAGTACCATTCAGCTAGGCTGTCAAACAGCGGATCAGACACAGGCTCAGCCAGAACTTTATGAGATATACCTGGGTCTCTCTTGTGACTTGGCAAAAAGATAAGTATGCACCAAAAAAGAAAGCCTTGTGCAAGTGGCTGTCACTCAGAGAGAATGCCGATAGCACAAGAAGACCTACAGCCGCAAGGGAAGAGAAGAGGGGAAAAAAAGAGAGCTCTGTTTGCTGTATTGGAGGCCCTGGGCCTTACCAAACAGGTTCTGACAGCTGCATCCTTCCAATGGTGAGCACAGCCACACCTTCTCTTGCTTTCTGCAGCAGCTGCAGAGCGTCCAAAGCAGGCATTCAGGAGCCATAAGGCAGGGAGTTTACCCACACACTTTTGTGGAATCCACAAGTAGCAGTCCCCTGTGCAAGAATCTTCACTTGCTGACAGAACAGTTGCTCATCACTCTGCCTATAATGGAAGTGCTGACACAGCCTACTGGCATCCAGACACTGCACTAGTCGACAGATTGCAAAGGCACAGCCCCCCCAAGGTGGCTCACTGAATGACATAGCTGTCCCTTCACACCCTCTCACACTATGCCAGGGATTCCTAAAGGGTCAATCAACTAAAGTGACAGGGAATGAAATTTCATGGAGTCATGAACATTAGTGGCAAACAGGTCCAGACCAGAACCTGGTCACCTTTTAATGTGACTAATACAAAGAATCACCAAGATGGAAAGAACCTCATATTCACTTAGCTCGCCCAATCTCCATTCCCAAGTATGGATGTCCCATACAGCACCCCAATAGGTTTTTTTTTTAAAAAGACACCAAGAGACATCCCTCCCCTACTAAGACATCTCATTCACAGCTGTACTGTTTTCAAATTTAGCAGTGCCTTGTTGAACACAATCTCCCTCCCTTCTCCATCCTAAATGTAAGCAACCTTCTCCATTACGTCATGGCAGGCGGTGGCCAGTCAGATACAGGCAGGCAATGTGGATTTGGACCATGAATCTAAAGGATTATGTTCAGAACCAGGCCACTATTCTGTGTGACCATAGCCGAAAAGAACCTACTATATCAACCTTTGTTTTTAGTTTAGAGGCCAGAACTGAGAGTTAGACTTATGAAAGATGTTCAACGACTTCTCCTTTCATCACCCTACCAACCTACTTAAGTAGAACATGTTTGTGTGGCTCAGTGGTAGAGCAACTGCTTGGCATGCAGAAGGTCCCAGGATCAATCCCTGGCATCTCCAGTTAAAGGGACTAAGCAGGTAGGTGATGGGAAAGACCCCTGCCTAAGACCCTGGAGAGCCGCTGCCGGTCTGAGTAGACAATACTGACTTGGATGGACCAAGGGTCTGATTCAGTAGAAGGCAACTTCATGTGCTCACTTTCCTGTACTTTTAGACTGTCCTGGCTTGACAATCATTGCAGAAGAAACAGAGAAGGCCATCCCTGATCCAGAAGAAAGACTAATCAACCTCTTTACCACTCAGCCTTCATGGTCACTCTCACCTACAGTGTGGCCAAGGGGGGGGGGATCCTACCATGAGCTAAAGGCCCTCTGCACGCACAACCACACATTGAATCAATGTCCACGCTTCTCCTTTCAAGACAGAGGCATATCCCATCGCGTTACACACAAACCGCCCCCAAAGATCCAGCAGTTTAGTAACAACTATACTCACCACCTTGCAGGAGTAACAGAAAGATGCCAAGGGTCCCACAAAACAAAAGGGTTTCCCAAGCACAGCCAGTTCAGCAGCCTCCCAACAAGCGCTGGTCTCTCCCTCCAAGTCCTTCCTGCTTTGAATCTACTTTAATCAGGTCTTCCGATCAGGACAGATGAGGTGGGGAGGAACAGCCAGGCCCATCCCTTCAGCTTCCCAGTGGGACTGCTGACCCCAGCGGGGGTGTGTGTGTGTGAGTAGAACAAAAATCCAGAGCCCCAGATTCACTAAGGTGCTATTGACACAGCCCAAATAATGCACTTTCAATCCACTTTCACTGCACCTGCCAGTTCACACAGTAAAATCCACCTTCAAAGTGGATTGAAAGTGCATTATTTGGGCTGTGTAAATAGCACCTAAATGTTGGCGAAGGCTTTCACAGTCAGAGTTCATTGGTTCTTGTAGGTTATCCGGGCTGTGTGACCGTGGCCTTGGTCTTTTCTTTCCTGACGTTTCGCCAGCCGCTGTGGCCGGCATCTTCAGAGGAGTCACACTGAAGGACAGTGTCTTGTAGAGACAGCGGCTGGCGAAACGTCAGGAAAGAAAAGACCAAGGCCACGGTCACACAGCCCGGATAACCTACAAGAACCAAAGCACCTAAATGTTTTGGGCTCGATCGGGATGGGCGAGGGGGGACCGCAGGGACTCTCTGTCTGAGGCCATGGGGTGGCACTCAGCAGTCCTGGGCCTCGGAGCTGTCAGGCCACCCCGGCCGGGTTGGAGACAGCTCCAAAGCCGCCGCTCCGGCCGGCTTCCGGAGAGGCGGCCCACCCTCGGTACCCGAGAAAGGCATGCGACGGCGCATCCAAGGCCGAGGCGCCCTCTCAGCATCCACCAGCCCGGCCCGGCGAGCCAAGCTCCGCTGCCTCGGCCCTCCTAGGCAGCCGGGGGTAGGAAAGCGCCGCTTCCGCCGGGCCGCTGACCCCCTCGCCCCGGCAGGGCCCCCCGAGGACGGGGCCTGAAGCTTGGGCCGAGCTGCGCAGCAGAAGCCTCACACCGATTCCCCCCCTCCGCAGCTCCAAAGACGCGCGTGCATCGACGCCCCCCCCCCGTCTCAAGGTGGGAACCGCTGCCGCCTCCCCCCCCTCCCCCACTGCAGTGGCGCTGAGGCGACAGAAGAACCGCGAGAGATGCCCAATAATTTTTTTCCCGGGGGGGGGGGACGATGATGATGATGACGACGGGGCGGATTTCCATTCCGTTCGTTGTACACCCCCCCCCCCCAACACTCACGGCGGTGCCGGCGCGGCAACGGCGGCTGGCTCCCTCCTCCGGCCTGCCTCTTCCTACCGGCGGCGGCGGAGACTCCTCCGGCTCTTCGGCCTCCGAGTCCGCACCAACCGAGCCGGCTCTGAGAGGAAGGGGGGGGGGAGAGGGCCCTCCGCGCATGCGCCGCCCCTCACCAGGCTTCCAGAGCAGGGACCTGTCGGGCCTCGGCCTTAGCCCCGCCTCTCTTCCCGCTGCCATAGCAACCGCAAAGGGCGGGAGAGAGAGCGGTCGACTGATCTGGCTGTCATGGCAACCGCGGCTTCTAAAGTCCCGCCCAGACGCTTTCCCTCCCCTTTTCTCGTCTGATTCCTGCTCTGGCCTCGAACTTGGATCGACTCGATCCATTGGGGCTACAGATCCCACCCTTGAAACCCTGGCACTCCTTCCTAAGGAGCGTCTGGAACCTTGGTCGAAGCGCCTTATGCTCATCTACAAACTTTGGACAAAAAAAGGATCAGTGGTAGTGTGCAGAGTGATCGTGAGCATGTGCAGAGTGCCTTCCTTTTTCCGAAGAGGATCTGTTGAAAAACAGCAGTTTTCTGTTGAAAAACAGCAGTGCACATGGGCAGAATATCCTCTGTGATCTTTTGTTTATTGTTTTCTAAAACAACAAAAGGGGGGTATAGAAAGTTGGAAAATAAAGCACTGAAAGCACATTTTCCCCCCAGAAGGATGGCCTTCTGGTCAGTTGGCAACCTTTCAAGGTTACAGAGTCAGAGGAAAACAATTACATAAGTGGTGAGTAGGATCTCAACAATGTTAGGAGTACTAAAGAGGGACCCATTGTGGACATCCCAAGACTACCAAGCCATAGGCTCAGAGGGATTTGGGGAGATGAAGTGCCAATTTAGCACCTGTCCCCAAAAGCAGGGAAATTGCAATCTGGGAAGTTCTATGCAAACTAGTCCCTTTTCTGACTTCATAAGAGCAGAACAAGTTGTGTACTGGTTGATTTGTCTGCAGCCAGAAGAAAACTAGCTGCTTCCTGGCATCCCGTATAGACTGGATGAAAGTTGGCAAAGGTATGGGACTGGGGGCTATGCAAATAAGACTTTTCAGAGGTCCATTATTTTTTATCCACTGTTTACAACATTTCTCTCTATTGCTGCTTTCCATTGTGTGCTATTTGACAACATAGGTAGGTGTACTTTTCCCTCATTTTAAAATATAAGCTTGTAAATATATATGTAACATGTCTAGAGGAGATTATAATATGTGTGTGTACAGTGCCATCTAGTCACAGCCAACATAAGGCAACCCAGTAGGATTTTCAAGGCAAGAGACTAATAGAGGTGGTTTGCCATTGCCTTCCTCTGCGCAGCAACCCTGGTATTCCTTGGTGGTCTCCCATTCAAGTACTAACCAGGGCCAGCCCTGCTTAGCTTCTGAGATCTGATGAGATCAGGTTAGCCTGGGCTATCCACGTCAGAGCACAGGTTATGATATATGATGAAAAATCATAAAATGCTTTGCATGTAAAATGGGCTGTATAAATTATTAACCCGTTGTGTATGTGTAAAGTGCCTTCAAGTCACAGCCGACTTATGGCGACCCCTTTTCAAGGCAAGAGACTAACAGAGGTGGTTTGCCAGTGCCTTCCTCTGTACAGCAACCCTGGTATTCCTTGTGGGTCTCCCATTCAAATACTAACCAGGGCTGACCCTTCTTAGTTTCTGAGATCTGACGAGATCAGGCTAGCCTGGGCCATCCAGGTCAGGGCATTAACCTGTTAAATCCTATCTATTCCAGCTATTTTTTTATTTTTGATAAGGTAATTTGTTTGATGGAGTGTTAATTAACTGATAAATACATTTATACCCCTCCCCTTTCTTCCATGGAAGTCAAGATGACTTCCACAAGATTCATAAGGTGGTCTTCCTGACGGCAATGAATAGACCTGGCCTTGTTTGACTTCAGCAAGGGTGCTGTTAGCATGTGTCTCCAGAGTGCATGTTTTCACATGACAGACTCTTGAGTAAATTCCAGGGTGGGGGGATTCAATTAGAAGATGTTGCTAAAAGGACAATGATTTATTTTTTAAAAAAATTTAAGATTCCAAGGTTGATGTTGTCCTGAAACGTGTACCCTTGATAGAAAATCCTGCTATCCAAACCCAGATATATCAGGGAAGGCTGTGGTTAGTCAGTGGGTAGGTGACTGCACTCTGCCTGTGCTCAGAGGCATTATCTCTGTAATTGTTACTTCACATGCTCAAGGAAGTAGCTCTGGCACTAAAAATAAGTTCTGGGACTGAGCTCACATGGAATACCTGGTCTAACTGAATTATGCAGTAGGGGGTATTTATTTAGAAAGCCGATATGCTGCCTTACCAGAGACCTACTTGATATATTAGAAAGCCACAAACCAAAATCAGTAAAGCAGAGACTCTGACATGCTGAAAAAAGGATTGTTGTTCTGTGTGCAGCACAGTTTGCTGAAGGAGAGAAGGTTATATGCCTGTGACATTACTGAATGTTAAAATATTGGATGGAACTGCAAACACCACAGAGGACAGAAATAAAATTCAGGTGACCTGGATGCATTGTACTTCAGGACTGTAAGCAAACACAGAACTAAACAAGGTAAAAAAAAACAAAAAACAATTTCAATTTCATATTGCAATAAAAAAAGCAGGAGCCCAATCCACCAGGAGCTTTCATGCTCAAGCAGCACTAAATTCATGAAGAGCTCTATCAGGAAACTTCTTTCCTTGTTCCCAAACTTATCTGTCTCCCACTAAATATTTTCCTGAGCCATAGTTGCCACACTGTACTCCAAGGAAAGTACCTGGAACTCAGGCAGAGTCAAAAGCAAGGCTTAAAACCCACCATCCTCTAAGGCCCTGCTGGACATGGGCAAGCTCTGTGCATGTGATGGATTTTATAAAGCCTGTGGGGTTTTATAAAACCTGTGGGGTGTTTTTTTAACAGCAGGGTGAGGAGGCATTAAGATGTAGTGAAGGTATCGTTGTGAAGCCCTTTCAAATCTGGAGACCAAAGGGCAGCGATGTCTTGGGGAACATCACATCATATTTGTGGTGACTCCTTCTGTGCTCATGTCACAGAAAAACAAGCTTGAGATAATTACCTCTTTACTTTTTGGTATAAATTAGGTTTCTAGCATGCCAAACCTGCATCATGTCGAACTGCAAAGACACTTTGGAAGGCCACATAGAAAACATCCAGCCGAGGATTCCCACGAGTCCTGTTGTTTCTTTACAGTGACTATGCCAGCCCCAGGGGACACTGCAGTTGCTCAGTGCCAGAACAGGAGGAGCTGAGGAAGGCAGGTGCCACCTTATACCTGTACCTGGCTCAGAATGTCATTGCTAAGAAAGACCACGAAACAGACAACTGAAATAGCTCATCCACAAACACCAGAAAGTATCAGCAAAACAGAACGAGTCCAGAGAGTTTGGCCTAATTAGGTGTTACACAGAAACAGGAAAAAAAAACCTTTTCAGGAGAAGGCAGTTTTGAGTGAAGCAGCAATTGGAGGGAGCAGACTTGGATGGCCCAGGCTAACCTGCTCTCAACTGGTCTTGGAAGCTCCACATAGTTGGCCCTGGTTAGTACTTGGGTGGGAGCCCATCAAGGCAGGTGAGGGTTGCTGTGCATAGTCAGGCAATAGCAAAACCCATCTGTTTGTTTCTTTTCTGGAAAACCCTATAGCAGGGGTCCCTAACCTTTTTGAGTCGATGGGCACCTTTGGAATTCTGAGACAGGGTGGTGGGCACATCTACAAAACGGTTGCCAGAGGAGGCAGAGACACATAAATAGAGGAAGCCAAAGTGCAGGGAAGAAGAGGGGTATTTTTTTAACAATACACTGGGAAAGAGGTGTGAACGGGAGATTAACATCACTGTGTGGCAGCTGCTGCCAAAACATTATTTAAATCTGCACATCCAATCAGAAGCCCTGCTGGGAAACCGCCCTACTTGCCCCCACATATTTTCTAAAAACACTCGGTGGGCACCATGTGGGGGACCCCTCCCCTATGGTGTTGCCATAAGTCATATGTGATTTGATGGCACTTTCCACCACCGCCAGCAAAGGAGGGAGGGGATGCTGAACCTTCTCCTCCCTGCTGCTTCTCTGCTCCAAATCATCCCCTCCTGAAGCAGCTTTCCACAGAGAATTTTTAAAAAGAATACTTCTGTACAAGCCAAGGTCTAGCAAGGCCCTGAGTGTTCGAGATCAGGGCTTCTCAAACCTTTTCCACTCACGACCCCTTTTCGCCCGAGAAATTTTTACGCAACCCCGGTTATATAGGTATATAAAACATGTATACAAATCAAACATGTACTGATAATAAATCATTAAAAATTATACTGTTACCAAATTTTTCACGACCCCCCACATTCAGTTATGCGACCCCATATGGGGTTGCGACCCACAGTTTAAGAAGCTTTGTTCTAGATGGCCTACAGGACTGAACTGGGGTTTCAGAAGCAGGGCAGAAATTTGCCAGAAAAGCTGCTGCAGAGTTACAGCTATTCAGACTCACATGGGGAAGACAGATTGTAGAAGTCAACAGTGACTACCTCTCAAGCATAACCATCACCCGTCTATTAAAATAAGGTAGATCCATGCCTCCCCAGCCCCTCCAATCTCAAGCCCCATCACCACTCCTGTTTACCTTGGGGGTGAATCTCCTTCCTCTGCCATCGCTCTGCGGCAGTCTTAGCACAGTGAGGCGCTTGACCAGTTTCTGAGAGAGGAAGAACTTGATGGGTTGTCTAGCAACCAGGGAACACACTGCCCAGTCTGGAAAGTCACAGTTGCTGGGTGACCATGGTCAGGATACCCACACAGTTACGCAGGCTCTACACAGACCCTGAAAGATGGGGGGTTAGGGATGGTGGAGAACAGGGTTTTGTAAGCCGGTGTTTTGCTTTATCACGGATAAAGCAATGAGGTAATGTACAGAAAGGGCCGTTAGGCCATAACCTGGGCTAGAAGGGGCTTCTGATTATGAGCGGGAATGTGTATTGGCTGAGGAGGCTTGAGCTCCAGCAGAACAGGAGGTGGAGGCCTTTAGAGGCAAGGCTCTGTGTGGGATTTGCCTGCTCCAGGGAGAACTGTGAGGAATTGTAAAGGCATCTGAGACCCCAATGAAGGGGAACTCTGAGAGGGTCCGGAGCGCGAGGGAATGCAAGTGTGGCAGCCATGCTAAGTTCATCACCAGACCTGGACTCTTGGGCCATAAGAAATAACAGGGCACATTAAAGGTAGAGATAAACACCTCCAGGGTGTTTATGTAACTACTTTGCTGCTGCCGCCGCCTTCTTATTCCCAAATCCACTGATGACTCCTGGTATTTCCTTTTCCCCTTCCATCTCATTATATGGCTCTGGGGCCTGCATTTTGAGGAACTCACGGGTGGGATTTAAAAACATCCACCAGTTCTTCAGATCATCCGTTTGGTTTATGGGAACCCAAAACAAGCACAGAGAGTCTTTAAGGGACAGGATATACTTGTGTGGTATTGATAAAGTGGTTCTTTAGTGGTTGATATAGTGGTTCTTCTGAGAGCCAGCATGGTGCAATGGGTTTTTGAACCTTTGCCACAGTTTGTGATGCCCAAAGCCCCATTCTGTGGAAACCTGATTAAGGAAGTCAAAAGAAGGAAATACAGTTGTTGCGGCGACTCCATTTATTTCTCTCTCCCAAATGTTGGAAATGAGGAAGGAGGGCCATCATCCTCTACCAAAAGCAGATCCCTGGTAAATTATATTTTCCTCTTTGACCAGTGGGAGTACTGTCCAATAGGCAACTATTAGCATTCTGCCACATGCAGAATACTCCTAATTGGTAGGCTTTGCTGCCACAGATCTTGGTGGAGGCATATTTCCTACATGTGTAAACAATGGGCCACTAGCTTGGGTGGGCAGGAAGTCTTTGTTTGTGGCTGTCACAAGCTAGGTGTAATCGGCAGAAAGGCTCACCTAATGCTCCCCTGCAGACATTGTTGGGAGACAGTGAGCTAAAATGATCAGGGAGATGGATTGTCATACAAAGAATGAGTTAAGCAGATGGGGAATTTTTAGCTTAAAGAGGGAACACAATAGCTGCTTATAAATGAGGAATGGAGGTGTGGAGAGAGTGACTAAGGGAGAGCTACGAAGCATCTTGCACCTAACAAATGTATCATGGCATAAGCCTTCACGGACTAGAGCCCATTTTGTCAGAAGCATGAAGTATTGATTCTCAGCTATCAAATCAACAAGATTGTAAACCAGCGTGGTGAGTGGTTAAGAGCGGTGGTTTGGGGCAGTGGAGTCTGATCTGGAGAACCGGGTTTGATTCCCCACTCCTCCACGTGAGCGGCGGAGGCTAATCTGGTGAACTGGATTTGTTTTCCCACTCCTGCACATGAAGCCAGCTGGGTAACCTTGGGCGAGTCACACTCTTTCAACCCCACCTACATCACAGGGTGTCTGTTGTGGGGAGGGGAAGGGAAGGGGATTGTAAGCCGGTTTGATTCTGCCTTAAGTGGGAGAGAAAATTGGCATATAAAAACCAACTCTTCTTCTTCTTCAACAGCAGGGCCAAAGGGTCATGGGTTGGATCCCACAGATCCATTCCACTAATGGAGGAACTTTCCTCCAGCACAAGGAGTCTGCCCCCAATGCAAGTCTTACAACACCATTCTTAAGCAGACTTACAGCCATCTACATCCTTTAAAAATCAATTTGCTTAAAAGGGCATAACTTTGTTTAGGTTTGCAATGTAACAGTGCAATTGAAAGGAGGCTCTCCTGGGAGTAAGACCCACTGAATAACTTGAGTAACATGCTGAGTAGACCTGTTCAGGATGACACTGTTGCTCTCTTGTTGCAGGGGCTTTCTCCTTGGTGCTGGAAAGTACTAGTGTTTAGCAATTCAGATCTGCACAGTGCACAGGGTCCAGCATCTCTGTGATGTCTGTGGAACCCAAATATATGAACAATCATAAAAGCTGCTTTATATGAACCAGAAAATTGGTCTATCACAATCATCACTGGCTATTCTGACTGTCAGCAGCTCTCCAGGGTCTCAGGCAGAGGTCTTTCACATCACCTCCTACCTGATCCTTTTAACTGGAGATGCCAGAATTAAACCTGGGACCTTCTCCATGCCAAGCAGATGCTCGGCCACTGAGCCACAGCCCCTCCCAAGGTAAGATCCATCTCTGACAGCAGTCACTTGTGAGAAAGTGATCTTTTTGGCTGACAAAGTATTGTGCCACAAATTTTATTCTTTAGCCCTGGGTTTACACATGCAGGAGAATGGGACGGCAGAATGTTGAGGTGGTAGAATAGACTGCACCACTGCAGACATCAGGGGTGGATTCCAGCTTTGAATTATCCTTCGCATTGGGGGGGGGGGGGAAGCCTCCTGCAGCTAGCACAGCAGAGAAAACTTTTCACACACACACACCCATTTTTGTGCTCGCTGTGCTGGTTTTCTGTTTACGGGGCGGTTTTAACATAGGGAAACATCCCAAACTGTGATTTCCCATCTGTTAGCCTGCTGTGGTGTGGTCCGTTCTCCCATCTCATCATTTTACCACCTCATTCTTTCACATGTCTATCTCATGCCTTCGTCTTCCAGGTGTCAGGCATCTCTGCTGCTGTTTCTGCTGCAGCACAAATAGCCCTTCTGGAATTTGTCACAATGGAGAAATGGGAGGGCATCCCTTGTCTAACAATAAATCCACGGGCAGTCGGCTCCAGGCAAACCCAGGAAGGGCTTCTTCAAGCAACGAGAGTAATGATTTTGAGATGAGGTTCTAGCAGGGAAGCGCAGCTATCTTATACCCTTGACCGAAGAACGGTACATTCCTATCTGGGATGGTCGTCCTCTTCCACCGAGTGCGCAGCTTCGGGAGGGACACACCTGGAGCGGTAAGGGAGGGAGGAAACACCCATCTAGCCAGCTAGATCAGCCGAATCAAACCTGGCGATCAATGGGGTGACAGATGTTGCAGCCAGATCGCCCTCACATAGTGCCATGACAGCCGCTGGCACAGGTGGCTTTCAGAAGGTTACATTGATTCACGAAGGATGGGTCTACTGGTGGCTATTAGCTGTGATTGCTAGGGGTGGAGCCGCTGAGAGGCAGTGTAGTTCTGAATGGTGGCTGCTGGAAGCCAGGGAAGGTAGCTGCACCTGGTAGACTGCTGCTGAAGACATCAGTGGGTCATTGGCCTGGCTCTGTCCAGGCAGTTGTTAGACTCTGCATTTCCCACTCCCACTAAAACAACAACAACCCCACTAGTCTGGGAATCTGCTGCACCCCTTCTGGGGCATATGCCCACCCCACTCCTCTAAGGGCAACGGCATGCCCATAGGCTGGGTCAGCAAGTAAAGACACGGGAGCCTAGGACCGTGAGAACAACCTTTAATGAGGAAACAGAAACGCACTGCAGGTCGCTAAAACAGCCATTACAAGACTATTCCAACATGTAACAGGGCAGGGCTGCGCTCAGAAGCCGAGTTCCTCCACTGCGGTCCTGGGAGCTGGGGACTCCGTCGCGCCCGGCTGCCCGGCCTCACACACCTATGGGTTATCAACTAGTGGAGGGGGGGCGGGAAAGTGCACAAGTAACAGTTCACATTTCACGCTACTCCGGAGGGAGACCTGGTGGGCAGAGGGTGGGGGGGAGGGTGGGGGGAGGAGGGCTCCTTTGGCCCCCAACAGTCAGCCAGAGCACCAGGTGGGGGGTTAGCACCATCGTGTACAGAGAAGAAAGGAAGGGTGGGAGCCGGCTGTCTTCTCTCTCAGGGTACCCCTAGTTCAGTGGGGTGGCAAGTCCTTTAGGAGGTATTCCTCCTAAAGACTCGAGGTATTCTCCCCGTCCCTTAGCATCAGAGGAGAGACACTCTACCCTGTTTGCAACATCTGGTGTATTTCTTTCACCTTCAAAACCTAGAGCTAAGAGGGTGGGCGGGGTGGCAACTGGCACAGCCAAAGAGGGAGCCATGTGGCCGGAAGAGCTAAATCCACCACCCCTCCTTCTCTTTAGTCTTTTGGGAGGTGGGGAGGAATAGCTATGGGGGAGGCTGCCTTACACACGCAGCCCCCTCCCAACAACCAACTTCTGCTCTGGAAGCCTCTCCTATGCAGGCAGGTGGGAGAAGGGCCGAATGGTCACCACTGGCTCTCCGGCACACTGGCTGCCACCCCAAATGGAAGGAGCTGGCTAGGATTCTAGGAATGCAACAGATCCATCGGAAGGGGACAGGGTCTGTCCTTGGGACTCTGGAGCTCAGAAAAGGATGTAAGTAGAAGGGCCCGCTGCCCCCCCCCGCCTTTGAAAGAAGAGGAGGATGGAAGAGGTGGAAGGTCCTGCTGCATCAGTCTGCGTGGACGGACAGGGAGACAGGAGGAAGGACAGGGTCCTTGCTTGCCAGCCCCCTCCTACTCTAACCACTAGGCAGCACCCTCTAACAGGAATGTGAGTTCTCCTCCTGCCATCTAGCTCTGGCCACTGCCTCGTTTCTGCCCGGTGGGCCTGCAGAAGGGGCTTTGCCAACACTTGGCTGTCTAGAGAGACATCTGGGAATATGAAAACAAGGGGATACAGAGCCCCCCCCCCAATCCAATACATTATTCTCCAAGGGGGAGAGAAACGGCTGAGGCACCCTCCAGTAGTGCTGGGCTGAACCCCCTTGCCCAGAAAGACAACTGTGTGAAGTGAGGGGGGGTGGCTCTTGCCTCCCACCCAGTGCCCATCCCACGCCCCCCTCTCCATTTCTATCCTACTGCTAGTCACACTAAAGTACCTTTATTTCAGTATTTTTTTCCCACGTGATGCACAAACAAGTAAAAAATGTCACTGATCCAAAAACCCAACGTGCAAAACAGAAAGGAACCAGCACAGACAGGCCCCCTCGGCCCTGCCCCCTCCCCAGGCCAGACCCCTCCCTCACTGCTGCGGCACTGGGGGGAGCCCCCACCCTCCACTCACAAAGCAACAGAGGCAGGCTCTTCGTGGGTGCATCACCCTATATTTCAGTGCAGCCATGCGGTGAGGAGGGCAGGGCGCGGGCCCCGTCCTCTCAGCCTCGTTCCCATCGGCATCGCGTGGCACTGGGCGTGGGATGATGAAGGGCTCGCCGGTGTCGCTGGCTCCGGTGAAAGGTGTGGCCGCCTCGGGCCCGCAGGGTGTGGAAGGCAGCCGGGCAAGTGGGGGGTGGCGATGGCGTCCTTAGTTGGGGGACAAGTCTGGGGGGCAGTTACCAAATGCCGCTAGACCTGCCTCCGGGGGGAGCGAGAATCCGGGCCGAAGCTCGCTTTGGAACATGGTCATCGATTTGAGAACCTGCAGCGAGAGAAGGGAGGAGGGTGCTGCATCAGAAGCATGTTAGTTAGGGTCTTTTTTATTTTGCATCTTGCTTTGTCCTGCCTCTGCACAAGGTGCTGGGAGGAGAAAGGCTGCTGTTGCAAGGTCATATCCTGTTCCATGGCCTACCTTCCCAAGCGGGGAGGCAGTACCCAGGGCTCACAAGGCCCATCTTCAGCACCCCAGGAAGAGAACAGTGGTGCAGATGAGTGAGACAGGAGGGAAGGCATGCTGGTGGGGGGAGGAGATAAAAAAGGATGTAGGGAAGGATGCCAAAGCATGCAGGGTTCACAAGCTCCACACGTACCCCCAACTGAGCAATGAGACAAATTAATCGAGAAAGAGAAAAGGGGCTATTATTAATCGCCTCTTTCAATGTTCAAAGGCAGGGTATCTCTGGATTACCAGATGCTGGGGTCAAAGGGCAGGGAAAGGGTGTTACTGTCATGCGCTGCTTTGTAGGCACCCAGAGGCATCTGGCTGGCCACTGCTGAAAACAGGATGGCAAACTCTATGGGACAGCTTTGGTCTAGCAGCAGCGAAGTGCTTAGGCCATTTGGGAGAAATGTTGCCCAGAGGTCAGGGTTAAACCGTTCAAATGTTTTGGCCACTCACTTGGATTCCCCTGAATTTTAATGCAATAGTCTATATTTTTAATGTCTGGGTAGAAACTGAGTTTTCAATGAAGAGCTAGCTATGATGAGGTTGGCACATAAACAAATTAATGAATGAAGAGGGTAAAGCAAGCATCTTTCCTCCAGAACTCCATAGAACAGATGCTCTCAGCCCCACACAACAGACACAGCACACCTCCACAGAGACCCATCCCAAGGTAACACCCCCCCAATTCCTGTAGGAGCCCACCAGCCTCCCATTTCCTCACTGAAGAGAAGCCCTTGCCCTATAAAACCCCCATGATTCTTTACATGACACTGCCTCTAGCTTTACAGAACAGGCCCCCCATAGAACAGATGCTTCCTTTGGAAGAGGTTTGCAATACGCGTATCCCAAGTACACATCTAGACCGATAATGCTACACATAGAATATGCTCTCCCCCAGTCTATGGCTAAAATAAGGTTAGGGCTTTTCTGGAAATATCTGCTTTATAATGGAGAACACTCCTGCAAAGTACATTAAAGGTAAAGGTAGTCCCCTGTGCAAGCACCGGGTCATTACTGACCCATGGGGTGACGACACACCCCAACATTTACTAGGCAGACTTTGTTTTATGGAGTGGTTTGCCATTGCCTTCCCCAGTCGTCTTCCCTTTACCCCCAGCAAGCTGGGTACTCATTTTACCGACCTTGGAAGGGTGGAAGGCTGAGTCAACCTTGAGCTGGGGGAGTTTGTTTTATATTTAAATTGCTATAATTATTTACTTTTTATTATCTTGTTGATTTTAAATAATTGACGTTTCTATATATTGTTAATGAAATGAAGAAAACAATAATTTTTTAAAAAAAAACAACAACCTTGAGCTGGCTACTTGAAACCAACTTCCGTTGGGATCAAACTCAGGTTGTGAGCAGAGCTTGGACTGCAGTACTGCAGCTTACTACTCTGTGCCACGTGTAGGTTTGCCAGGCCCCCACTCATCTTTGGCGGGAGGTTTCTGTGCAGATCTTGTGTGCGCGCGCACCGACACGGCACTTCTGGTTTACAACCGGAAGTGCCGCCTCGCAAGGAGCCTTAGACCTTTCAAATTCTTAAAGAGTTTGAGTGGCTAAGGCTCCTTGTGAGATGGCACTTCCGGTTGTAAACCAGAAGTGCCGCATCGGCGCGTGTGTGCACGATTGCCCGCCGGCCCTCAGTTGGTCGGCGGGCAGAGGGGCACATTACCGGGGGTTTGCCCGCCACCAGCGGGCACCTGGCAACCCTAGCCACGGGGCTCCTTGCAAACTGCACTACAAACCCAAAAGGCCATTTGGGGTTATTTCTCCAGCTCTTGCACCCAGTTTGAATCCCAGGGATGCATTTAGCTGTAGCCCCCCAAGGTGGAAAACATTTTTGCCTCCTGTCCTCTGTTCCCATCCTGCTTTGCACGATGCTAGAACTGTGCCTTCCTCATCCATAACAAACCACAAACCCCCCTTGTCAACACACAGCCACTGAAACAGGAGCAAGGCCAGGGGAACATGCAGCACAAGCAGCCTGGCTAGCTGGCTGCAGGGGGGACTGCCCTCAGCAAGCAGAGTGGAGTAAGGAGAAGAGCTGCTGGGTTAGAGGAGGGGCAAAGGAATCGGGAGCCACGATGCAGCCCTTGCAGAGAAATGTGGTCCAATAATTAGGGTGCGCAAAAATCAGTCAGTCCCTCCCAGCTGTCCTGTGAGCAAGGATACAAAATGATGCCCTCCAGGATACGGGGGAAAGGGGGGCTGAGAGTACTTGAGGCAGAGGAATGGGCTGGGGAGGGGGTGATTGTGACGGACAGAGCATCAGGTTTGTGATTTAGGTGCCTGAGGATCACTGGGTGGGACAGGGTCACCCACTCCCTGGGGTCCTCCCCACAGGACCCGCTCCAGCCCCGCTCTTACCGGACAGGCTGAAGCCGGACTCGTGGAGGTCCCTCATGCCCCCGTGTCTTGTGGCAGGTCGGGTGGGGGTGTCTGCAAGTGGCGTCCCCGTCTCTTTTTTCCCAGCGTGCACAACCACAGCCACGTCCCCCAGGTACGGGGTGCGGTCCACGCCCTTAAGCTTTAAACTCTAATTTAAAAAAAATACACAAAATAAAAGACAACCGTCAGAACCCCACCCCTGAAAAAAGGCTACCTGTGAGAACCCGCATCCCCTGGGGGGGGGGGGAATGGGGAAAGCTACCTGCTTCCACCAAAAGCCTCGCTGGCACTCCCTGACCATTTCGGTGGGGCTAAGGGGAATGTGTGTAATTGGGCCCGTCCTCTCAAGTGGGGCACAGTCATTGCCTTAGCAGCAGGGTTAGTTGGGGAGGGGAGGGGAGGGTCAGGCTTGCTTGTCTTTTCATAACGATGGGATCGGAATCCTGTAACTCGCTCTCTGCAAAGGATGACATCCAGTCAAGACTGGACTTTGGGGCAGAAGTCCAGAACCACAGAACACAATCTCACCCCCCCTCCTCAAAATAAGCAGGCTGTAGTTCTGTGTCTGAAGTATACATTGCCATCTGAAATGGGGGACATAAGACCATTACACCTGAAGAGGGCAGCTAGTCCCCCCTCCCCAGGCCTGAGTGGAGCAGGTCTGCTGAAGTAAATCCATCTCTCTCTCTGGGCGTGATTTAAGATACTACAAAGCTGTAACTCAAACCTAGGCATCAATACCCACCTCTTTCCCCACCCATCCTCGAGTTGCCAGGTCCCTCTTCGCCACCGACAGGAGGTTTTGGGGGCGGAGCCTGAGGAGGGTGGGATTTGGGGAGGGGAGGGACTTCAATGCCATCGAGTCCAATTGCCAAAGTGGCCATTTTCTCCAGATGAACCGATCTCTATCAGCTGGAGACGAGTTGTAATAGCAGGAGATCTCCAGCTAGCATCTGGAGGTTGGCAACCCTAACCCATCCCTGCACAATCAACTGAGAATCTCCTCCCCACAAAAACCCTCAACCTTACCAACTAGGGCCTGTAGAATTTCACAGGCAGGCCGTGTGGCTGGGGTAAATGGTGGGGGTGTCAGTTCCTTTCTCCATCTCTGTCTACTCCAAGTGCTGCTATTTCACCCCCCTCCTCCAAGCCTATTCCTCTGGCAGTCTTTATCTCCCTCCCACTTCTGCGTCCTTCTGGTGCTAGCTCCCCCTGGCTGCATCTCCTGGTTCCCACTTTCTGTCTACTGGTCAGATCGCTTCTCCCTGCTGGCCCACCAGTGTCCCTCAGTATTTTCTTTCACCTGTGCTCTCCCCTTCCCCAAAGTGCATTGTTTTGCATTTCCCCCTAGGGATGAAAGCACTCAAGAGCTCCTTTGGGGGCGGCAGGCTCCGTTACAAAACCTGCTCCTGTCTGCACAACACACACACACCCAGTTGTGTTTTCTTCAATCCAATCTTATGCAGTGTCACTCCCAGGGATTTCTTTGCAGGACTGCACGGCCCGGCATTCTGAACTGTGTTGGGAACAGGCTTACTACAGACACTAGGTGAAGGAACCCTGAGATTTCATCAGGTGCTGCCCAAACACTTTCAAGCCTCTCCAGGCAGTTTTTCCATTTAAAATGGAAATGGATATTTTTCCGGGGCACTGAGGTCTTTATCCATTTACAAAGCTGCAGGCTCTAATGCTTCCTTGCCTCCTTCACACAAACGTTGAGCACCAGGCTAGGGGGGTGTGCTCCTTCCCTCCTGGCCAGACCTCTTACCTTTTCTGTGGTGGTAATGAAGAGGAGTTGTAGGAAGGGGGAGAAAATAATGCTCCTCTGTTCCCCCCCCCCCCAATCCTAGCAAGCCTTGCTAACCATACCAAGTCTGGGCTTGGCTCAATCCTTGCATTTACTTTTCAAAAAGCAACATACCTCCTGATGCTAATTTCTGCACTCGTATCGAAAACACAAACATGTGGGACATACAGAGCCTTGTAAACGTGCTTGGCTCTCTGCACTCTACCTGCCCACCATCCCCTTTTATCCTGGCTTCTATGAGCAGTTCTCTCTTCTATAGTTATGCCTTTAAATTCATAGCACTTTTTCCTTCCAGTTGTGGAATTTAATAATCACTGCTTGGGCTTCCCTTCCCCCAAAAACACACCTTTTAGCTTCCCCCTCCCTTGACAGTCACATGGGGCACCGTCATATAATCCTCAGCACTTGAATTATGTTCAAAGGGTTCCACATATACAATCTCAGTGGGATCCTGGCAACAATCCTAAACGTGGGCATCCCCTTGTATTGCAGATGCAGAGCTGAGGCCAAGAGGTGATGATCTGCCACCATCAACAAGTTCTCCATTTCAGAACGGGACTTCTATGCTTAGGCTCTGAGCCACTGTGCTCTACTAGCTTCATCCACCCTCTCCCTCCAAGCTATGCCCTGGCTCACTGTGCAGAGAGCTCCCTTCCTGGCCCTCAGCCTCCCTGCCGTACCTTTTCCCGCTGCACCAGTTTCTTGTACACAGAATCTGGGAAGGAGCGGAGTGGGAAGAACTTTCCGGTACCCTCTGCGCACATGAAAACGCCGTTCTCATAGACCACTCGTCCCCGGCTGATGGTCACCAGCGGTACCCCATGGCAGCGCATGTTCTCATACAAATTCACATCACCACCTTGGACTTGGGTGCTGGCTGAGATGGTCCTGCAGAAGAACAGGGAGAACTGGAGAGGAGGTGGAGGAGGCAGAAGGCTTCGCTGGGAGCTGGGGATGACTCTGCAGCCCACAGTGCACAGATCGAATGTGTTTTTTGCAAACGACAACAGGTGGATGGACACCACTAACAGATGAAGCCCCCAACCCTTCCCCACCTCTCAGCAAAAAACAAATGAATGTATAGCTACCCACCAGTTACCCCTTGCCTGGCTTCCTAGGCCCCAGGAATTTTGTCTCTCTGCCCCTCCTACTGGCAGCCATGGTTACATCTATTCCCTTTGTGGCAGGATGTTGGTTCTCTAGTCCCTCCCAGGTGTATGAGCTATGATTCTAAGGGAGCTTACATTTCCACCCAAGGAATTCAAAGCATGAGTGTAATATTCTCCAGCGTGGTGTGGTGGTTAAGAGAGGTGGTTTTGGAGTGGTGGACTCTAATCTGGAGAACCGGGTTTGATTCCCCACTCCTCCACATGAACGGCGGACTCTAATCTGGTGAATCAGGTTGGTTTCCCCCTCCTACACATGAAGCCAGCTGGGTGACCTTGGGCTAGTCATAGCTCTCTTAGAGCTCTCTCAGCTCACCTACCTCACAGGGTGTCTGTTATGGGGAGGGGAAGGGAAGGAAATTGTAAGCTGGTTCGATTCTTCCTTAAGAAAGTCAGCATATAAAAACCAATTCTTTTTCTCATTTTTAATGGTTAACAATTAGCAGGCAAGTCAAAGGAAGGCTGGACAAGGTCCAAGCAAAGAGTACGAACCTCTCCTACTAGGTTCCCTGGAACAATCCTTGAGGGTCCTTAACTTTGCACATCTCTTCTACGTTTTCTCTCTGAACTTCCCCTTTGAAATTCATAAGCCCAGAAAGTTCAAGGGATAAGTGAAGGTCCTTAAAAGGAGAGGCTACTCAATCACAGAAAGGCCACGGGCTCAAGTGGTCGAGTGCATGATTTACATTTCAGTCCCTGGCAACTCCAGCTAGAAGGATCTCAGTCAGCAAAGCCGGGAAAGACTTCTAGCTGTGTGTGTGTGTGTGTGTGTGTGTGTGTGTGTGAGAGAGAGAGAGAGAGAGAGAGAGAGAGAGATCCTAGAGCAGGGGTGTCAAACTCAATTGTTACGAAGGCCAGATATGACATAAATGTCACTTGGTCAGGCCAGGCTGTGCCTTGCCAGCCGAGATTTAGAGTGTGGGGAGGTGGCTGGCTTGCAGGCCGGATAAGAGCTCGCAAGGGGCTGGATCCAGCCTGCAAGCCTTATGTTTGACACCCCTGTCAAAGAGAGCTGTTGCCAATCAGAGTAGATAGCACTGAGATAGATGAATCAGTGGTTTCTTTCTGTATAAAGCTGTTTCATATTTTCAATACAAAAGGCTTGTGATGCAATAAATCCCCAATAAAGAAAAATCCCCTTATTCAAACAAGGTTTGTGCTGTGTTTGCAACATCTAGAGCATCTTGGAGAAAGATGCAGAAAGATAAGTCTGAAGCTATTATTTGGCCAGTAAGGAAGAGGGAGCTATCCTCTCCCATACCCCAAAAAGAGAACAGGTACTTCTTTACTCAACAAGTGATTAATTTGTGAATTCACTGCCAGTGGATATAGCGATGGCCATGAGCATTAGATGAATTTAAAGGGGGGTTAAGACAGATTCATGGTTACCAGCCATGCTGACTAAAGGGAACCATATAGAGTTAGGAAACCTCTGAATACCAGTGCTAGGATGAAGGCCTTGGCCTGTATGCCCTGTTATTGGCGCTCCAGGATAACAGGTCGGCCACTGTGTGAAACAGGATGCTGGACTAGATGGGCCACTAGTCTCTGATCCAGCAGGGCTCTTCTTATGTTAAACACGATCTACTTTCGTAAATCTAGCAAACTAACTCAAAAGAGAACTTGGAAGTCTGGTGAATTTAAAGCACCTCTTTCATTGTATGACTTTCTGAAGAACCACAGAGTATTTCAGTGACTGTGTACAGAATGTTCTTGTAAATGTGATGCTCTTTGCACCCCCGTGTGGTGACAGTGATGGTTATATAGGATTTGTTCAATTATTAACATCCCTTCCTTGAGAAAGCACTGCGTAACATGTTGTAGACTCTCAAGTGAGTCTCCCATCCTTAGCTTCACCAATGCTGCAGTGGCACATGCTTACAGACTATTTAGTGCCCCCCCCCACCCACTACACATAACAACAACATGAGTTTGGCCTCTTGACTGTTCCATCACCCCATGACCCAGGTGCCTACTTTGTGGCTTCAGGGTCCCACACAACCACATCAGCGTCCGCTCCAGGGATGATGCGGCCCTTGCGAGGGTACAAGTTGTGGATCTTGGCGGCATTAGAGCTGGTGATGGCAACAAAACGGTTCTCGTCCATCTTGCCCCCCACCTGCAATGGGCACATGAAGAGAGGCTGACTGAATAATCTCCCAGCAACAGCGGGGCTAACAAGGGAACTCTGGTCTTCACTTGGATTATGGAAGTGGGGTGAGGCATGCATAACCCAGCCCATTGTGTGTGTAAAGTGCCATCAAGTCGCAGCTGACTTATGGTGACCCCTGAAAAAGGGCTTTCAAGGCAAGTGAGAAGCAGAGTGGGTTTGCCGTTGCCTTCCTCTGCAGAGTCTTCCTTGGAGGGCTCCCTTCCAAGTACCAACCATGCTTAGTTTCTGAAATCTGACAAGATTGGGCTATTCCATGCTGCCTTTCCTCCCCAACACAGCCCATTGTGTGTGTAAAGTGCCATCAAGTCCCAGCCGACTTATGGTGACCCCTTATGGGGTTTTCAAGGCAACAGACTAACAGAAGTGGTTTGCCAGTGCCTTCCTCTGCACAGCAACCCTGGTGTTCCTTGGTGGTCTCCCATCCTAATACTAACCAGGGCTGACCCTGCTTAGCTTCTGAGATCTGATAAGATTTGGCTATTCCATGCTGCCTTCCCTCCATACACAGCCTGTTACCTGGCTACAATCCCCCCCACCACTGAAGGCACCCTTGTTGCTATTTCCTGCTAGTCTCATTGTCCTTTGAACGGAGTTACAAACACCTGGGCAGATGCCTGTGGTAGGAGGTTCCCCTTGCTGTAGCCTTGGTTGTACTATATGGGTTTCATTTCCCTTGCTCTATGCAGCCCCTTGTATGGGACACTCAGAGACTGCCTTGAAAGAGCAGCCAAAGGAAGGGAGGAGTCACCACTAAAAGGGCCACGGAAGAAGGGATGGATTTGGAAGCATCGATTCCCAAGCGCTCAGGTAGCGGTGGAAGAGCAGAGATCTGCTCGTGGAAGCAGGTATGGTTGGCCTGGGCGGGGACAATGGTGTAGAAGCACCAGGCATTACTATGTTGGAAAATAAGAACTCAGAACACTGGAGGTGAGTTGTGGTTGATCAAGGACAGTCAAGTCTCGGTACTGATTTGGGGGACTAACATGTTGCACCTTGCTGTAGATGGAGGCCAGGGTTGTGGACACTGAACTAAGGTTGTATCGCTAAACACACCGTAACCCCACATACACACACAATCATCACTGGACCTCTAAGTGTCAATTCCACTTCCCAGCCCTAGCTGCCATGCGTCATTAGGATATTATGCCTGGATTTGTATCTGGTGGCCAGTACTGGGGTGCTAGATGTCCCTATCAGTAGCTGAAATATGGGGAAAGTTATAGCTGCTGTGGAGGCTAGGCAAAGCATGGCTGGTTCAACCCACAACTTAAATGGGTGACAGTGATTTAGGATACCAAGTTCCTCAGATCTCCTCTGCTCAGAACTGCCTCCATGCACCCACTGCAAAGAGTAGGGGGAAAGGCTTCCCTCTGGAAAGGTCCAACCCATGCCTGCCACCTACCACGCCACGTTCCCAGATGACAGCCATACGGTCCTGAACCCCACTGACTCCATGGGGGATCTTGGTGAAGTCTTCCTTGCCCATGGCCTTCTGCTTGGTGGTGAACGGCCGGTGATCAGAAGCCACTATGTTCAAGGTGTCACTAGGGGAGAAGCAGGGGAGAGGCGGTAAGGGGGGGGAGAGGTGAGCCCATCCTAATGCCCACTCTCAATGCTATCACGCATCTGCAAAAAGGATGGTCCTCTGCCTCTCCACACAGAGTCAACCACTCTTGTTTATTTACTTATTGATTTATTAAAAGTGTTCCCATCTTACGCTTCTATCCTAATCTGGATCCCCAAGGTAGATTACAACAGACATAAAACAATGTAGTACTATTATAAAATTATACCGCATCCAGTACAAACAAACAAAAAACACCAGAATCAAGCAGAAAGATACCATGCCTGCTAGATAGGCTCTGCCACAGAGTGCGTTTCCTCTTGTGCAAATGGGAGTTTTAGCAGAAAATGAATGGCAGAGACTATCTAGCACTTTTGGCACTTGTTCATAGGACCCATGCTACAAGGAATAAAAAGGAAGCCAGCAATTCTAGATGTAATAAAAAACATTATTAAAGCCAACAAGAAGACAAATAGCCCCAGGTCTAATCCCCAGCATCTCCAGTTAAGGATCAGGTAGTAGGTAATATGAAAGACCTCCTGGAGGTGTGTGTGTGTGTGTGTGTGTGTATATAACTACAAACAAACAAAAGGATACTTCCATTTTCGTTTGTATCGAATATAAATCTAATCAAAATCTAATAAGAATTGCTACTTGTTCTCTAGCTACAAATATATATTTTTTAAAAAATATTCCTACAACTAAAAATCAAGCTTTTCTCTATCATGCCTAAATTCTTATTCTTCTAATCTCCAAACCCACAAATCATCAATTCATTTTTTTCCATATTACGCAAAAAGTAAAGGGTTACCAATTTTCTACAAACTTAAATAAGTTATTTTCTCTAATCAAAGCAGTCAATTTGGCCATTTCTGCTAATTCCAACATCTTAACAAGCCATTCTTCTATTGTAGGTATAGCTGGATTTTTCCATTTTTGTGCATATAATATTCTTGCTGCAGAAATAATATATAAAAACAAACATCCATATTTTTTTCTGTTCATAAAACCCAAAAGATAATTTTTTAATTTCCTTTTCCTTTTTCCCCCCATCTTGTTTATAGCTTTTCTGTAATTTTGTTAATAATAAATTTAATAAAATTCTAAATTAAAAAAGACCTGGAGGTAATGTGAAAGACCTCCTGAAGAGCTGCTGCCAGTTTGAGTAGACAATATGGACCCTGATGGACCAACATTCTGATTCAGTATAAGGCAGCTTATACTGCCTTATACTGCTGTAGCTCAGTGGTAGAGCATCTGCTTATACTGCCTTATACTGCTGTAGCTCAGTGGTAGAGCATCTGCTTGGCATGCAGAAGGTCCCAGGTTCAATCCCTGGCATCTCCAGTTAAAAGGACGAGGCAAGTAGGTGAAAGACCTCAGCCTGAGATCCTGGAGAACCGCTGCCGATCTGAGTAGACAATACTGACTTTGATGGACCAAGGGTCTGATTCAGTAGAAGGCAGCTTCATGTGTTCATGAAATTCTCCATTCCCAGCCCATGATGCCAGATTTGTTTCCCCCCCCCCTCTTTTGCTGTGGTGACTGTCCTTGGTCTCCACAGGCCTTCCCTACCACAAGGGCATTTCCTGTCCTCCCTGGGTTGGGGCTGCACTCAGGGCTTAGGACTCGGAACACAGTTCAGGGCATTGTCAAGGCTGAGCCCCCAAAAGCTCCCTTACTTGGCAAGCAAGCTCATGAGGTAGGTGGAGGTGTTGGTGTCCAGCCGCAAGGGCGGCACAGTCACGTAGGCCGCTGCGTGTGACCAGTCCTGATGATAGTAGTGCAAGCCTGTCAGCGTGGTGTGCGCCGTGGTGGTCTCTGCATACACAACCTTCCCTGCAAGGAAGAGAGAGGAGGAGCCTCAGGCTTTGCCGGGGTATTCCATCCCTCAGTCCCTCTATTGAACTGTATGTACTACAGGATTCACCCAAGGCCAAATACTAAATCCATGGCGGATGTGGGCCTTTAACCCAGGTGCAAGTGTGGTTCTTTAAGTGTCAGTGAGAGCCTGACCTATTATTGCAGAAGTATACTAGAAGCTCCACACAGAGTGTCGGGGTCAACATATCAGACGGAAGACACCAGGTAGCTAGTCTCCCAGAACCAACCGCTTTCAATTTCTTGCATTGTGCAGGGGGTTGGACGAGATGACCCTGGTGGTCCCTTGCAACTCTATGGTTCTATGAGCAGAGAGGAGAAATTGCTGGGCAGCCAGATCTAAGAGGAACCAGCCATTCCTGCCTCCTTCCTTGCAATGTGTGGGAATTATGGACCATTCGAAAGGAAGCAACCTTACCAAAAAAAAACACACCACTTTAATAGGGCCAGGGTGGTGCCCTACTGGGCCGGGAACTGAGTATAAAAACTGACATTTTACACTGGCTCCAGAAAAGATTACTCCCACTCTGAAGCCAGGGAACAGGGGTTCTTACCTTGCATCTTGGCTGTGGCTATGACATCCCCAGCCGACATGCTGGAAACATTGACAAGGTAGACGGGGCAGTGAGTCTGCCAAAGGAGGAGATATGCAAAGGCGTCAGGCTGGGCTATGGGGCAGCCAGCCCCCAGTGGTGTAGGGATGACTCTGCTAGGGATCAGACCCCGCCCTCTCACAGGGAGTTCTGGGGGTGAAAGCAGCCTGAGGGAGACTGGGGGGTTGAGGTGCCCAGGGGCAGACAGAGGCCAAGGCATTCACCCGAGACTGGAAAGGGGAACCCCACCAGATACATTCTCAATCCCCTGTTGAAAGAAAGGTGATGGACAGGTGCAGGGGCACAGGTGCAGGGGTTGAGGCTGGGCTGATGCTTCGGTCTGCTGGGGCAAGGAGCGGGGGATCGGTTGCTTACCCGGTTAGCAATGGTGATGACACGATGCGTAGCTTCGGCTTCCAGCTGCACAACACATAGAGGAAAGAGAAAGATGACACAAATGCTAAGCCGTGCCGCCGGGAGCTGCGCTGGAGGTGGTTTTGCTGGGTTCTATGCATTGGTGTTTCATGCGTGGCAAGCACTGCTTATTCGCCCCCCTGCAATTCCCACGTGCCCCAGCAGCGCCTGACCCTTCCCAGGTTCAGAGCCCAAAAGTGCCTGGACAGATAGTCAGCGTTGCAATCGGGAACCTCTGATGAGGGCAATACTGTATTCTCAGTACTAAGGAGGAAAACAGGTACACCAAGCTTGCCCAAGTTCTTTAACAAATCACCACAGGTTTGCCTTGTTTATTCTGCTCCTGCCAAGCACGGAGTGGAGTGCCCCTTGATGGCTAGTGGAACCCTTTTGCAGCTTTGTGTGGGGGCCTGAGATTTCATCAGGCAATGCCTGCAGATGCTGTTATAGCAACCATAAGGGCTAGAAACTTGTATCTCCACCCACACTTATGCAGAGCAATCCCTGCAACAGACCTCCCTGTGTGCTTCCATCATTCTGCAGTTACGGCTGCCTTCTTTGACAGACATATGCCAGGGCTAAGACAGGCTTTACAAGGGGGCACCTACCTTGTCTCCCCTGAAAATAGTCAACCTGGCTACCTGACAGTTCCTCCTTCATCTTCATGAAGATGTCCAGTTCCCCAGAGATTATGCAGGACTTCACATTACGTGTATAACTGTTGGCTGCTGGGACTGAGCTGGGACAGGCCAAGCATGCCTGAATAACAGGTGAGGAGGGGCAACTCCTAGCAGGAGCAGAAGAAGAAGGTTTTTTTCCCTTTGCAATATGAGCCACCCTTACCTCCTCTGGCCGGCTAATCTCGATTCCCTCTGGGCCAGTGATGCCCAGGTCCAGCACCTCTCTGGCACCCTGCAGTGGAAACCAGAACAGTGTATTATTAGTCTATGGCAGGCAAGGTAGGCAGGCCTGGCGTTTTTCCTCTCTCCTCTGTCACTTTGGGTTTATGGTGAAGATCAGCTGATATGTAACATTTATACCTTTAAAAGACTCACAATCTGGAAGGGCAAAAGAAAGATTATAAAATTGTGTGCCCCCCCCCCCCGCTGACACACACGTTCAGTGCATAATTGATGTTGAAGTGGAGATTCCAATTCAACACCATTCTCGTGTGCAGAACAAGGGCCAGTTCTCCCAGATTAATAGAAGACTGGAAGGAGTTTGCACAGATGCTGCTATCAGCTCCAGAGCTGTTCCATGCTTACGCCTGTCAGAAAAAATGTGCCCATAGGAACATCTCCAAGTGCATGGCATCCATGTCTGTGCCAAGGAGACGCGGAGGCAAGAATCTCATGAGACACTGAGATGCATTCAGACCATAATGGGCACAAGCCCTTGATAGTGCTAAGGAAGGGGCAGTGCCTGAAGAAGGGGGGCAGTTTGTATTCTGAACCCAATCAGAGCCAAGTGAACAAGGAGTGCCCTCTGTCCCTCCACCCCCATCTTGCCATCCCCCATGGAATGAAAGGATCCTGGCAGCCCCACTGTAGGTGACAACAAGGGGAAATGGGTCATGGAGCTGGAGGAGTCCAGCTGCCACTGGCACAGATTAAGTGAGAATCTGTGGGGGATACTGGCCTAACATCTATCTATTCAGGTGGAAAATGTGTGTGCAAGCCAGGAGGAAATGCTATCTTCTCTCCAAGCATCTTGTGTCTTGGGGACGCAAGCAAGAAGGGGTGGACCAGCTTTATGATACTGGCAAAACCTCTGCCCTCCAGGGAACAAGGCTCCAAAAGCTGACCTCTTCCCTCCAACAGACAAGTGCAATAGCACTGCTAGGCCCTGGGATCTGCAAGCGCACCCTGCTTTGCCTTTCCACACCCCCTCCCCGCCTCGAGCAGCTCACCTCTGCGACCAGCTCTCCATTCTCAGCATGGACACGGGCAATGGCCCCAATGTCCTTGCAGGCACAGAAGACCTGGTAAAGTTCACTGTCCCGCAGCATGTACAGATCCTTGTAGGTCATGAACATCTGGAAGGAGTTGACACCCTTTTCTCGCACCAGTGTCTCCATCTCCGATTTCACCTGTGGTGCAGGGAGGGGAGACCTCAATTATCCCCTTGTCCACGACATTAATGCAGACCAGATTTAAACATGTCCCCTTCCCCTACATAAACACACACAAAGACAGCAACAGCAGGTATATGCCATGCCTTTGAAACTCCGAAGACAATCCCCTCAACCCAAAAGGCCATATAAATAAGTGAAGGTGTTTCCCCCAACCTCAGCCTCTCCACAATAACTTTACAGGCTAGATCCTGAGAGCTCAGCCGGGGCACTGGGACCCCACTTCTTCACTCCAACGGCCCCAAGGAGCCACTATTTGCCCTAGCAGGGTAAAAAATTCATGACTCTGTATCGTTGCTTATAAGTTTTCTTCAAGGCAAGTAGTGACTCCCCAGGGCAATTTCAGATTGAGAAAACAGAGTGGAGAAAAATACTGAACCCACTGTAACTTCACACCATGGTCCTCATCCATATCAGGCCCCAGAGTGCCTGGAAATTGAATTAAAAACAACACTGGGCACTCTGGATATATAGCTTCTCATCTGTTTTGGCCCCGAGGTTGCAATGTCAACACATGAACACGTGATGATGCCATTAACCAAGTAAGACCATTGATCCATCAAGCTCAGTATTGTCTGTTCAGACTAGCCCTCTCCAAGGTCTCCAAGGTATCCTTTCAACTGGAGATGCTGGGACTTTCTGCATGCAAAGCAATGATCCACAGCCCCTCCCCTGAGATGCTGTGTGATGACAGGTGCCCTTAACACACAGTCCTGATCTCAATGTGCTATAAAGGGCATAACTAGACTGAGGCCCAACTGAAGTGAGTAGTCAGGAGGAGACCTGCAGGTTCATAGTAATGATGAACAGTCTGGGGCACGTGGAAGGCAAAATTGCTGGATGTGCCAGGTGCCATGGAAGCCACCCTCCTTTACCTGCCTCATCCCCCTTACCTTGGGTGCCCACCAGGTGATGCCCATGTGCAGGGCATAGTCACAGCACACCTTGGGGTCAGCCAGGCTGCGGCACTTTTCATAAGCATCCAGCAGGGAAGTGTCCTTATCTGGAAGCACGTGTCCAATCACCATGGTTGTGCCCCCCACCAGGGCAGCCTGTAGAAAAAATGGAAGAACCTTGAGAAGAGAGGGCGGCAGGAAGCCCCATGCGGATCCAAGGTGCGCACTGAGGACCAGCATGCCTGCAAGCCCCAACCGCCAGTCCCAGAAAAGAGGGGCTTGGTCATGCTGATAGCAAGGAGAGGTTGGCACTCTCTCTACACATGCTCAGGGACACTGTCCAGGCAATCAGAACCCAGGGCCAGAGGGTGGCATCAGAAGCTTCCAAGAGACAAACCATTTCGACTGGACTGTGCAAAAAGAAGTCCCAAGAGCCTTCTGTTTTCTCCTTGCACACTGTCATGCATGACCTTGGGTGAGGGGCTGCCATGCCTTTCTTAGGGCAATATGGGGGGGTATTCGGGAATTACATGGGAGGCACACCGGAAAGAAACAGAAACAGAAGCCCTGCAGAAAACAGCTCAATGGTGTGGTAAGGAAGGCCTCTCCAGTTCCTGTTTCTGCACTGTGGAGAATGAGTGAAATGCTTTTTAAGGCAAAGTTTTACACGCTCAGGATGTCCAATATGAAGAGTTTATATAAGCCAACCTACAACATTAAAGAATGATTCTTGTATAGATATACAACATACTTTCAAGCATAGTCTTATTAATTGTGACTTGTCCACAATGAATATATTATAATGTTTACAATATACTACTGAATAATTATTTGTTTTCAATGTTATAAAGTTTAATTCGGCATCCAGATGTTCTGCTAGCCCTATTCAGACAGTACAAGACTAGTTTTTTTTTACTACAAAATATGTGTTTTCTATTTTCAACTTTTATTTTTTTGCTCCCTCTCAGAGAGCAAAAACTAAGATATGTGTGCTAAGGTGAATCACAGGGTGCAGCTTTACATCTCTTTCATTGTCTATTATTGTGTATATTTGCTATTTTGCTTGTAGAAAACTAAGGCATTTATTATTTTAAATTAAACGAATATGCCAAATAGTACCATTTCATATGCTAACTGAATTATAAATGATGCATTTTATGCTAAAGCAGTAAAATAAGTTCAGGTTTGATAAGAAAATGAGTATTGCATAGATTTCAGTTCCCCCCAGATTTCCAGGAGTGGCCCCACCCCCAGCTTCAAAATTTGCAGAAATGTTTCAACTCTAGGCAAGAGACTATTTACGCTGCCCAGAGCTATATAAAGCAAGAGTTCTATTAAAAATGTAATATGCTATATTAACACGGACATCCTAAGCAGAGTTACACCCTTCTACGTTTATTGAAGTTAATGAGCTTAGAAGGATATAACTCTCTAGGATGGCACCGTAATATATCCATAAATCCTGCATTCAGCCTGGGGGATGTTCTCAGCATTGACTGATGGAAATATTTCCCTTGCTAAATATTAATCCTAAACTCTACCATCCCCTCCTTCCAAGCATTATTGTTCCCATCACTCACTTCTGGTTGCCTCCAAATCTATGAAGCCCATCAGTTACCAGTGCCAACAAAGGGAATGGGATACGCTCTCAGTTCCATTTTGGGATTATGTTGTGATTTAATAGTACCAGTTAACTTTTCCAGGCAACACAGTTAATCTATAGAATTTATGGCCCTGAATGAGACACCGGAGGGTTTTAAAAACAGTAGGTTAGATCCTGTAGATCCATTCCACTATTGGTAGCACTTATCCTTGGCACAAGGAGCTTTCCCCTGCACAAGAACTTGTACTGGGGTATCTCCTTTTGCCGGGGTGGGGGGAAACCACCACCATTAGAACAGCTCTGTGGGATCCAACCCATTTTGGTTCATTTCCATTTTCAAGGTTTACTGCACCTGCTGTGTTTATGGTTTCTGCTGTCTACGACAAAGGGCAACAATGGAAAGGGTGGCCCATGACTCCCCCCTTTTTTACTGTTATTTTTAAAGGAGCTAGGGGAATAGGGTTGCCAACCTCCAGGTAATAGCTGGAGATCTCCTGCTGTTACAACTGATCTCCAGCTGATAGAGATTAGTTCGCCTGGAGAAAATGGCCGCTTTGGTAATTGGACTCTATGGCATTGAAGTCCCTCCCCTCCCCAAACCCCACCCTCCTCAGGCTCCACCCCCAAAACCTGCTGGTGGCAAAGAGGGACCTGGCAACCATATAGGGGAAACTTTGGCCTGACTAAGCATAAGGCAGCTTTGTAAATTCTCTGGTTATTGCTATCCTGAGACAAAAGGTCTGAAGAAGTAAAGACTTGCAGGATGTTCCTATTGTTGAATCCTCCTGTCCAACTTGGGCCAGTCACAGTCTGATTACATTTCTCTGTGGAACTGTGAATCCTGCTACCATTTTTGCTGGATCTCCCAGGTCAAAATAAAAGTGACGTAAGTCAAAGCCCCTGCCTCTGTCTAGGGTTACTGACACCAATTCAGCTGCTTCAACCTGATGACTTCTTAAATACAAACAAATCAAAGGTACGGGACCACCCACTGCCATCTGGGCGTTTTCTGTGTTGGAGCCTCAGCCACAGAACACCATCTTCATCTTGCTTCAAGTGATGCCTAGCTTGTTATGCTTTAGAGAGCAAGAGAAAACCTTAGCCAGCATGGTGTAGTGGTTAAAAGCAGTGGTTTGGAGCGGTGGACTCTAATCTGGAGAACCGGGTTTGATTCCTCACTCCTCCACATGAGCCACAGAGGCTAATCTGGTGAACCGGCTTGGTTTCCCCACTCCCACACATGAAGTCAGCTGGGTGACCTTGGGCTAGTCACAGCTCTCTTAGAGCTCTCTCAGCCACACCTACCTCACAGGGTGTCTGTTGTGGGAAGGAGAAGGTGATTTGATTCTCCCTTAAGCCGGTTTGATTCTTCCTTAAGTAGTAAAGAAAGTTGGCATATAATAACCAACTCTCATTATTCTTATTATTTGCCCAGGAATTCTGTTGAGTCCTCCTCTCCCCTGACTCTGACTTAAGAATGTCATATCCCCCTTTATGACTGCTCTTCAGAAACTGATTGATTTCAGATTGATTTGAATGGATTTTGATGCCTTTTTTTCCTCTGCTGCTATTCAAATAAAGTTTTTACCAGCTGCTTGTATTGTCATTTAGTTATATTTCTGCTTAACGTGGAGGTTTTTTAAAAAAAAAATGCTGGCACATAGTTATTGGTCTTTGTTTTCATGATATGAGCCACTTGAAAGCATTTTAAAATGGAAGAGGCAGATAATACCTATTTTAAAAATAAAGTACAGAGCCTAAGCACATATTACTGGAATGAACATATACCGTTCCCATTTACCCATGCTGCCAGAGCTGATTCTATAATGAGGCAATTGGAAGCAGCTGCCTTAAGTAGCAGGTGTTTTTATTCACACTGTTTTCTAATCCAAGCCCTACTGCATTATTTTTTGGAGAGCTGATACAGTCTAATTGAATTGTTTTTTATATTTTATAACCCACCTTGAGTCCCAGAGGGAAAAGCAGACTATAAATGTAGTACATATATAAAGAAAATTTAGGAGAGACAGCCCCTTCTCCCTGACAGCCACTTACTATCCCAGCCAGAAGCCAGAGATAATTTTCCTTACCTCCTCACTCTCTCATGCCTGTTTAAAAATATCAGGGTAAGCTGAGCGTACCAGTTTACAAATTCTCACAAGACTCCTTCTCACAAGAGTCCAGCTTCCATTTCTGATGGCTGACCACACATGAGGGAAAGTCAACGGATGAGTGTTCGAGAAGCCCCGTAGGACATATTGGCACAGTGTTTTTAAAGGGGGCTGGCGCAATGAAGAGGTACGGTGGAATATTTCCTCTGGGGGCAAGGGCACAAGCAGATAGGCAGGGGCGGTGCCCACCACCACTGCTGCCTCATGCAGCAAATGATCTTGAGCTGCTACTGCCGCTTCCCTCCCCTTGTTGTATCCCTTGCATCAAATTCTAGAGACTGTAAGCTCCTTGGAGACAGGGACCCATTTCCTGGCATTCTAACGTTTCGTGAGCAAATCTCAGGGTCAAACTAGATGTGCAGGTTTTTAAAGAGGTGGGTCTGGGTTGGCCAGACCCAGTTCAGGTTGCCCTGTAGCCACACAGCAGCTGTGGGGATAGCTTTTAAAAAATAAAGGAGAGGCCACAGGGCGAGGAAGGGTTCCTGCCCCCACCCCCCCAGCTCTTTTCCCATGCTGAAATAGCACCGGGGAAAGTCATTTCCCCATTTTGCTGCTTCATGGGAGTACGCATGGAACAGCAAAAAATGGGGAAATAACTCCTCCCAGCCCTGGTTCAGCAAGGAAAATCAGCTTGGGGGAAGTCGCCTTCCTCTCCCCACAGTGGAATTCCTAGCCCCAACAGGTTCTCCCTTTATTTTAAAAAAGCCATTCCCTGCTGCTGTGTGGCTGTGGAAAACCTGAGTTGGGTCCATGTAACCCAGACCCACCTCTTAAAAAAACCCACATATCTTGTACGGCCCTCATTCATGACCAGTTGACAACTGAGCTGGTCAGGGGCCATGCGACCTCCTCCTCTGGCTGCTTTGGTCTAATTGCTGGAGGCTGGGAGCGACCAGCAAGTGTGGAAGGTCAAACCATTCATGCCAGAAGATCTCCAAAGAGCTCAGTGTGACTTTGTCTTGTGCTGCCTTTTGGTGGGGCGACAAATAAAATCATTGTGGGCTGTTGGCCTCAGAGAGACTGTCTTCTCCAGTGTCGCCTGCCTTTAGAAGAGGGTCCTCTATTTCAATGTTTCTCAGCCTTTGTGGGTCAGGCTTCAAAAGTGAGGTCGTGATGCCTAAGCAAGTGGATTGCAGGCCAGCTCCTGCCCTTTGTTTTTGCTGTTGTTGGCTTTTTTTACATGACAACTTTCTCTACCACTTAAGGGAGACTCAAACTGGCTTACAATCACCTTCCCTTCCCCCCCCCAACAACAGACACCCAGTAAGGTAGGTGGGGCTGAGAGAGATCAAAGAGAACTGTGACTTGCCCAAGGTCACCCAGCTGGCTTCCTGTGTAGGAGTGGGGAAACAAATCCAGTTCACCAGATTAGCCTCCGCCTCTCATGTGGAGGAGTGGGAATCAAACCCGGTTCTCCAGATTAGAATCCTCCGCTCCAAAACACCGCTCTTAACCACTACACCACGCTGGCTCTCCGTTGTATCATTCTTACTCTCCTTGTCCTCCTTGTCAATATTTGACATTCTCACCTTCTGCCTCCCTTTGCAACAATGAGTGGGGACAATCTGTCTAGCAACTAGTAACCTTACCATAGTAGCTGGAAGAAGGGGGAAATGGAGATGGCACTTGCTTGGGGTGCAGCTGCATCTTTTGTGTAATGTTTGTGGATTTCACAACACCTGGCTGGCCACTATAAACAAATGCAGTGCTGGACTAGATGGCTGACAAGGTCATAGTTCGCCTCAGCTGCCAAAAAAATCTCATGCTGGACCTGGACGGGCCACCAAACCAAGTAAATTTGTACTTTGTGGGTCACCATACCAAAAAGGTTGGGAATTACTGCTCCATTTCAACCGGGAGCTCCAACTCATCCTCCTGTGAGATGTTTATTTGCAGATTACTTGGGAGTCCAAACCAGGATTTCTAAGGCTGCTCCAGCCTGGCTCTCCCTTTCTCAGTGACAGGGGAAGCTGCTTTTTCACTGATGTGTGAGAGTGGCCAGGGAAAGAGCAAGGGGAGGGCGGTATCACACTTCCTAGCCATGTCAGAGGCTATTTCCCAACTTGCAGCAAAGAACAAAGAAGCCTCCAGAATTTCTCAGGAACTGAGTGACACCTTATAGAACATGAGAAAGGCCATGCTGGATCAGACCAAGGCCCATCACGTCCAGCAGTCCGTTCACCCAGTGGCCAACACAGTAGCGCTTCTAGGAAGCCCACAAACAAGACCACTGCAGCAGCAGCATCCCACCTGTGTTTCACAGCATCTAATATAATAGGCATGCTCCTCTGATGCTGGAGTGATACTTTGATACTCTGAAGCATGGCTCCTTGCAGGAATTATCAATCACTTGATTTATTATTGTTAACACTGTGCCAAATGTTGTGCTGAATAAAGAAAATGACTCAGCGCATGGCTCATGAACTTTCAAAACAATAAACAGAAGGATGAAGGAACACAAAGAGGAAGAAAGGACTAAATGAGGGCAGCAATATTTAGCTGACTGATAGATTGTGTTAATGGGTTGCAACATTTTTGATGAACTAAAAAGACGTCCACATTCACCATACAATTTATTTTATTTTTTAAATACAGGCACTTAGCAAAACTGTAAATGACCAGCCTCATCAAAGAACAGGCATTTCTCCCCTTGTGCAAGAGGTGGGAATACCTCTTTTAAGAAGATGTCTACTTGTGACACATACACGCACCATTTAAAAACAGAGGAAAATAGTTTTTCTTTAGGTGGGCCACCTTTATACTTTTTCTTTAGGGTGGCCATTTGCAAGTAAGTAAGATTTCTTTAAGGAGATGTGCCTCTTTAAGGAGATGTGAGCCAGTGTGGTATAGTGGTTAAGAGCGGTGGTTTGGTACAGCGGACTCTGATCTGGAGAACCAGGTTTGATTCCCCACTCCTCCACAGGAGTGGCGGAGGCTAATCTGGTGAACTGGATTTGTTTCCCTTCTCCTCCACACGAAGCCAGCTGGGCGACCTTGGGCTAGTCACAGCTCTCTTAGAGCTCTCTCAGCCCCACCTACCTTCCAGGGTGTCTGTTGTGGGGAAGGGAAGGTGATTGTAAACCAGTCTGAGTCTCCCTTGTGGTAGAGAAAGTTGGCATATAAAAACCAACTCTTCTTCTTCCAACTAAAATCCTATTTTTAAAAATAATGTAAATCATGATGTAATTCAGATGATCACTTCCTGTGCACATGTAGAGTCCTCCCTGGATTGCCCTTCACTTTACTCATTGGAAAAGGATTAACAATATAACCTCCCACTTAGTAGAAGGGCCCTCCTGTGGATCTCAGCCAGTCTTCCATTGGGCCAATGCCAGGCCCCTCCCCATCTTCCTGTCCTGATATAATGAGCTGTTTGGCATCCAGCAGGGATGAGAGGTGGCAACAAAAATCCTGGGGGAAGAAACCCTCACAACTGATGACCTCTGGGCTGTTTCTATGGCTGAAACCCCCCCCCCCCACACACACACACACAAGCTTCCCACCCAGGCAGAAGTCACTACTGCATCGGTTGGTTTCAGGGGAAGGCTGTATCCTCAGATGACACTTGCGAGCACTGGCTAATCTCCAAAGCTGCTTTGCAGGCTGTGTATTCTTTGGCTGACAAGGAAAGGCCCACAGAAGAGATGGAGGAGGAAGCTTGCTGGGTAACATTTTCCAAGCAGCCCTGCATGAAGGTAGAGCTGGCCAGGTTGACTTTGGCATTGCAAGTAGTCCCTACTTGCACATGAGGGGAGGGCTTCCTTCTGTTCCTGTGAGATGCCCTTTCATTGTTCTATTCACCGATTTCAAGACAGGTGGGGATCATCAACATTCAAAGCTAAAATCCCAGGCAGCTTTTAATCAAGGGGACAGTCAAGGACTACAAGGTGAGGAATGGACCTTTATGTGAGTAAGGCAGTAAGAATCAACTCTACTTCCCCATGTAGAGCAGTAGAATGAGTCACCTTGTAATATAGCATTCATCCCTTCATTCCGAAGTAGCTATAGAATCATAGAGTTGGAAGGGACCACCAGGGTCATCTAGTACAACCCCCTGCACAATCCATCCTGTTAGCAGCAACAACCTTGTGATGTCTAATAGGTGGAACTCACAAAGCCAGAGGGAAAGCAAGCAAGCAAGCAATCTATGAATGACCCATCAGATGCAGCAAAGGATGTGTGTGTGTGTGTGTGTGTGTGTGTGTGTGTGTGTGAAAGACCAAGGGCCAAAACAGGTGTGATAAGAGGCAGTCAAGCAGCTTTCCTGATAGTTTCATTGTTACTTTAAAGAAGCCTGAGGGAGTTAGTTTGGAGCAGTGATGCTGGGGGGTGCAACTGTTTTCTCCCTGTGCCATTGAAGCTGCTGTTAGCCCACAGGGGGAAATACTGTTACAATACAAAACTTTGAGGTGAGCCTTTGGGGAGGGAGAACAATTTAGATGAGACACAAACTGGATTTGGAAGGAATTTAGATTTATGCTCACTGTCTTAAGCTCTTTGGAAGGAGGACAAGACAAAAATTTAATTGACTGAGATCAGGGCTGGGGGTGAGAGCTTCCTAACTCAAATTAGTAGCATTCAGTGGTTGTTTTAAAGAGAAGATTAAAATGGCTGGCAAGTCTTTTACCGTCACCTCACGTCTATTTTGGCCCCGAAGCATCCTGGAGTTCCTTACTCACACAGAAAAAAGTGTCAGAATACTTTTATCAGGGCTAAGCAGCAGTCAGAAAACAGTGAGCTAGTCTTCAATGTTCAGGCCTCTTCTTTAGGCTTAATATAACAAAAAAGTGGTGAGGGGGAGAGGAAAAGAAAGAAAACTGTCAATGCAGAACACTGTAAAAGCCCTGCCTAAAATATGTTGTGGATGGTAATTCAGGAAACCCTTTGTGGATCCATCAGGTATGTATGCAACACACACACTGCAAAAAGACTTGGCAGAGAGAAGCAGCACTTTTCCCTTGGAAAGCAGAAGAACCAATAATGACATGAGCCTCTTTCTGGCATTAATCAGAACTCTCAGAGCCTTGGGAAGATGGGAGTAAGTAGGAAATGGCGAGGGGCTGTGCTCTTGGCCTTTGGTCTGCGAACAGCTGCAAAAGAACCATTCCTGGGCTCAAGGTGATGGCAATAGACTCATTCTACGGCACAGCTGAATTGCTTTCGCCACAGGCAAGAAGCCAGCGTTGCCATTTTTTCAGCACCACTTGCAGGGACAGCTCCGGCCCCAGCGGCTTGCCTGTGGCGAAAGCTTGAACGCTCTCTGCTGGGTAGATCAAGGGAGGCACAATAGTGCACTGCTTCTTGACCGGTTGTGCTGCAAAGTGGCAAAAGGGATCCCTGGCACTGGTGCTCCCCTAACCCCCCCGGCAGCTTTTGTTCGGATTCTGCTCAAATGCATGGGACAGAGGAAGCTGAAGCCAACAGACCCTTCCCAGGCTCCTCCTCCATCCTTTGGGCAGAAACTGCTTGGAACCTGCCCCATGTCACCAAGAACTAGAAGAATCTGTCACAGACATACTCACATACCCTTGATATTGGGACTTGGGAGTAGAATAGCAGCCAAGAAAATAAGATGCAGGAGTTCCCCCTTCAGATCTCAGCTACGAAGTCCCCACATGGCCTGCAATCAAACCATACTCTCTCTTTCAGCCTGAAGTATCCCCACCTGCAATAGGGGAATAGTTCTGGTCTACCTTTCAGGGCTATTGTAAGATTACTGTGAAAATGTATACAAGAATTTCTGGAACACTGGAAAATGGATATAAAGGCTAAGTAGTGTAATTATCATCATCTTATCTTGCATCAGTGGGGGGATTTTAATCATCATAAGCTGCTTGGAGAATTACTCAAGCCTGAAAAGCAGAGGGGCAAACATAATTAATAAGCCACTGATGCCTAAACCTTTGACTGCTATACCTGGGGTGGCATCTGAAGCAGAACCCCTGAAAGAGAGATCAGAATGATATTCCTCTAACCTGACCCTGTAACAATCAGCTGCCATCTATTCAGTAAAGACATCCCCAAACAACTGTCCTGAGAAGCACTGGGAACCACATAAGTGGGTCATTTCCCATCATGCAGCCCCTCCCTGCCATGTAATCTAGATCTCTTACACCCTACTGCCTTATTTTATTTTCCAGTCTAGTCTTATGGGGAGGGGTGGAGGTCAGAATTTCAGCCTATGTTCACAACCAGGAGAGCATGCAAATAGAGCCGCCCTGCATTCATTAACCCAAAGCCAAAGAGCATGACCTCGTACAGCAGGTCAGATAGAGCAGGCAAGCAGAGGCAGGAGAAGAATGGAAAGAAACCATGGCCTGCAGCAGGGGATGAAGCTAGCGGAGGAAGAAGAGTTTTGCAGAGCACACTCGAGAGGAGGAAAGCAGCTTTGCAAAGAGAGTGGGGAAGGCTGTTTTGAGCAAAGGGGGGAAGTGGGAGGGAGAAACAGGAGGGGGCTGCAAAGGGAGATAAGCATGTACAAGAGAGAATTATGGGAACTCCTTTAATGCCATCAGACAGAACTGACAAACCACCCACCCCTCTCTGGGGTAGCAAGCAGCTCTCCTTAAGCCAGAAAAGGAGGGGGGGAATCTTCCACACTCAAACATTTCATTGTTACACCCACCCACACAGGTAAAGACCTGTTCCCATTATGGAGGGTGGTAGATTATTGCTTTCCTTTGAAGGTGACACAAGAAGAACAGGGCACACTCCCCATAGAATCATAGAGTTGGAAGGGACCACCAGGGCCATCAAGTCCAACCCCCTGCACAATGCAGGAAATTCACAACTACCTCCCCCCTCCACACCCCTAGTGACCAGAAGATGGCCAAGATGCCCTCCCTCTCATCATCTGCCTAAGGTCACAGGCCATATTTATGCCGAGGCCCAGCAAGCTGCAATTACGCCTCTGACGACACAAAGTCTGAACCGCAGGCAGAAACGTCACAACCGAAGTTATCTCTGCCCTTTGGGATTCACTTCAGGGCAAAGTTTAACTGGGTATTCGGAAGCCCAATTTGTTTTGTTTCTTTGGTATGCAACATGACCAATTAAACACACACACTTCTGAATTGTACCTCTAGAGCACTGGTTCCCAAAGTGGGCAATACCACCCCCTGGGGGGCAGTGGGATTACCAAGGGGGCACTAAGAGGCAAGGAAGCAGCAGGAGGGCACTAGAGGTGGGCCCCTTCAACTATGTTGTTCACTAATTTACAATAGATCAAGCTATGGCACCATGCTGGCAAATTTGGTGGAAACTATCAGAATTTTTTTCCAGACTTTGAAGAGCTGGTACCACTGGATCAAGTTCATCAGATTAGCTGAATAAATTTCAACTAAGAAGTTTTAATTTGATTTTGAATAGATCTGCAATTAGTTGTTACTGTTTTGAAATTTTATTGTTATTATCTTCTTTAGTGAGTCATGCGAACCCCTATTTTGAATAATGCTTTTTATAGGGTAGGGGGCGCTGGGATTGAGTTTGTGGAACCAAGGGGGCGGTGGCCCAAAAAGTTTGGGAACCACTGCTCTATAGCTACTAGGTCATTTTAGAAGCCAGGCTGGGTCTGCTAGGAAAGACTCTGGTGCTGCTTGCATCATATGTGAGTAGCAACAGGAAAGCCTCTGGCGGCTGAAAGCCTCCCATCGACTCCCCCACCCCCAATATCTCTAGCCCTTCTCAAGTTGCATCCATTGTGCTCCATACAAAGCAGCCCTGGGGCCCCTGATATGCCGTTGCCACAGAGACAGGCTGGTATCCACCAAGCCAGGAGGCAGTAAGACAGAGGAGCTGTGAAATAATGCTCTTCCCAGGCAAGAAAGACAACCCAAGGGTCCAAATCCCACTGCAAGAAGCCCCTTCCCTACCTTCACCCCACCTGCATCCCCAACGCAGTAGTCATATTCCTTTTTTAATTGGCAAACTCCAGATAGTAGCCATGCCAGACAGCAAAACCAGCAACAAAATCAGTGATTCTCAACAATTAAGACCATTTTATTGCAACATCTCATCAGAAGCATCAAGTCGATGAAGATCTTGGAAGTACAGAAGTCCAAGGCATGGAGATACCCCTTCCATTATATGTGATTAACAAAACACATTGACCATTTATACATGGGAGGTTTTGCCTTGGATTTGCTGCTCTCTAGATGCACATTTTCCCCATCCACATTCTTAAAACTAAAAAATAAGCCCCTATGTAGAGTTTTGAGAATTCAGATAGGAAAAATGTGCATCTATAGAGCAGCAAATCCAAGACAAACCTTCCAAGCATAAATGGTCATTCTAAAAAGCAGGTGTATTGTACCTGAATCCTCAGAGAATTATAGAATTATATAAGTAGCTCTATCTTCTCCCATATATAGGAATATGCATAGTATTTTAGTAGGCTTTCTGAAAGCAGGAGAGATGATAGACTTTAAGAATGAAATTAACCTCCTCTGCCTTTGAACATACAGATACAGCTGAACCTGACCAAATGGACAGGAGTTCCTTATATGTAATGTACAATCAGATTGTTGAATTTGTCTCAAGTGGAGACATTTTCTCTGAACAATTTATCAGCCCTATTCCTTTGCTTGCCAAGTTGTCTGTCATTCTGTGCTGGGTTGGTTGGATTACCTGGAGAGGCAAATCCTAGAAAAATCTACACACATACTTTTTACAACTTTCAATCACTAAGAATCCACAGCCCGTGAACACAATACAAACCATTTCCAATCTTATCTCAGCCATGAACTTCCTAGAGGTAATGAGGCTGAAGTTGGTTCCCAGTTCCTTATTTGCATTTCTTAGTTCTTTATTTGTGAATCCAATGACAAATATTGAGAATAATTTAAGAACTCTGCAGCCCAAAATCATGTTTGGACATATCATATACCCCCACATTCAGGGGACTCTGCCCTCCAAGTGGACATCTGCTGTTTTGCAGCCCAAAGCCCAGTTCTTGCACTAGCTGCTCCACAGTGGGGTGCCCCCAGGTTTAATGCACATGCAGAAACTGAGGCTACACCCCAGAACAATTTTGGACCACCACAAATCATATACTCCCACACTCTTGCAAGATGACATGCAGTGGTTCCGGCACCTCGAGCTTCTACTTAGGTTGCCACCAATAAGCCTATATTGCAAAGAAGGTTTGAATAAGGAACTTTTACAGAATCCATGGTGGTGGGGTGAAAGCAGAGTCAAGTTGCTTATTTGTAACAACAGAGAGAAATGCAGTAATTAATTTTTTTTACAGACAATCCTTAAAAGAGTTTTTTGCAATAAGGAAATGCATGAATACCATTTTCAGAACTACCTCCAGAATTTATAATCTCAGTTGCCATTAATGGATTACAGCAGCAGTTTTCAAACTTTAGCAGCTTTGCCCCAGGTTGTGCCTGTGCATTTGTCCTGAAGGCCACCCACTTCAAAGCACTTGGCACAAGAACAGAACTTTGGAACATGAAACAGCATACATCCACTTGGAGGGCAGAGTCCCCTGAATGTGGGGGTGTATGTGGTGGTCCAAATCTTGTTTGGGGGTTCAGAGCTTTTAAATTATCCTTAATATTTGACACAGGATTCATGAATAAGGAACTAGGAAATGCGAATAAGGAACTGGGAACTAACTTCAGCCTCCTCTGGAGGTAAGAGTTTGCAGTGATTGGGGCATGACTGAAGAATGCTACAAGCTTTGGTAGCCATTGGGCAATCAAGGCTGCTCCACAAAGAATCCTAAAGCAAAACTCAACTATAAAGGAAATAAAGTACAGATGTTATTCATAGTGACAGCAATGCAATTTCCCTTGCTTTGCAAAGCGAGTTAAACACTTGTCATAGCTGAGGAATCTCAAGTCATTACAGGCTTTAAGGTGACACGATATTCTCTCTTGTTTTTGCTGCAACAGACTATGCTGTTGATATTATTTGGGCCTGTAATACTGGCCAGGTACATCCAGAGATGAAGCGAGCACCAGAGACTGACCGTCTATGTCTCAGATCAGCAGCCCAGATCAGTTGAGGATTAGCCCTTCCAAGATGCATGTGTCGGTGTGAGTGCTGCATAAAAAAGCTACCATCCAAGGCTTGTTCAAAGGAAGCACCAGTTTCCAGGACTGGGTGTAGACCCTTTCAGACTTCATGGTTTTAGCTAGGAGTCAAGGCAACAACAAGCATCACATAACACTCCTCTAGCAGCTCACTTGTGGGCACCAGAAGACTCCTGCTCTGTTTCCAGAGAGCCAGCATGGTGTAGTGGTTAAGAGCAGTGGACTCTAATTTGGAGAACTGGGTTTGATTCCCCACTCCTCCACATGAAGCCTGCTGGGTGACCTTGGCCTAGTCACAGTTTTCTTAGCACTCTCTCAGCCCCACCTACTTCACAAGGGGCCTTTTGTGAGAAGGGAAGGTGATTGTATGCCACTTTGAGACTCCTTGAAGGTAGAGAAAAGAAGGGTATAAAATCCAACTCTTCTTCTTCATCATCTTCCTCTTCCTGGCTGGGCATTGCAAGTTCCAGAATGTCTAGGTACAGAACTCTAGGCAGCGGCTGGCAGCAGGCTGGTATGCACAGCAGTTCAACTAGCAGCTCTGCAGAAAACAAAGGCAGTCCCGTGCATGCCTTCCCCCCGCCATCACTGAGCTCATCTCACTGCCAGTCGTGGCCCACACTTCTCTGCCAAGGAAGGGCTTCATTAAGAATTTTTTTCAGGAACTTACAAGGAGGTTTATATACATTGAGAGATTCCTAGCCACAATGGGATAGGCCTTTCTGCAATTCTTTCATGGTTGATGTTTACACAAAAGCACCTGCCCCCTGGTGAAAGAAGCCCAGCTATAGACTGCAGAAAATAAAACCAGTGATTAGGCCTCCCTTTTACCACCATTTGGAGGTAAATTTATACAATCATCTATGGAAGAATTATGGAGATTTAAAAAAAAAAAACACCCTGCTGCTAGAAGCCTAAAGAAAATGCAAACATGCCTTCCTCCTAAACAGAGCCAGAAACCACAGCCAGATAGCTCTGCCTTCCATGCTGGATTGCTATTAGTCACCAGCTGTTTACAAACAATGTCTTCTTGGGGTGCCCTGGCGGGAAGTCAGGCTGCTTGGCAGATCTGCCCCCGGGAGACACTGCTCTGGCATCCAGACTGGTTTGGTGGGCCTTAAATAAGAAGGAGGGGTGTGTTTAGCACAGTCAGCTACAGGACTGGCTTGAGGCCTTCTGCCACCCCCACCACAATTGTACCGCACGACCAGAAGGAAATGCCACAGTGTGTTGAGAGTGTGTCATTTTTATCCCATCCTTCTTTCAAGGAATTCAAGGGGCTGCTTGCAGAGCTCCTTTCCCAATTTTATCCACACAACCCTGTGAAGTAGGTTGGATTAAGAACCACCAGAGCCGGGTCATGGCTGCACAGGGATCTGAATCCAGATCTGTCCAGGCAAAGTCCAGCAGTCTATCCACACTGACTCTCCTGTACCTTACGGAGGACACAATTCTGCAATCCCACATTGTCTTGGGTGTTGCAGTTAAAATATTGCTGGAATCAGAACTCAGATGAGTAAATAGGGCCAGTTTCAGGGCAGAGCTGGAGCCCCAGAAGAACAGAGAGGATACCAAGTTGAACAAACAGCTTTCCAAATACCTGAAAGAAGGGTGGCTTGGATACAAAATCAGCTGTGAACCCTACTCACGGATGAGAGGTTACAGAGCAGGGAGTTTAAGGGAGGGGGAGGCTGGACAGTAGCAACAGTCTAACTACAGCAATGAGAACATAAGAAAAGCCCAACTGGATCAGACCAAGGCCCATCAAGTCCAGCAGTCTGTTCACACAGTGGCCAACCTGGTGCCAGTGGCTTCCTCCAGTGATGCCAGAATCCAACTCTTCTTTGCCGCCTTTACATCTCCCATCTGAGAGGAAGGGCCACTGCCAACATGGGTTTCTTCCACCTCTAAGATTCTCAGTCTTCATCCATCCAGTCAAGGTAATGACTTGTCAGCAGCCACAGGGCCACAACGGGAAGAGAGAAATGCCCCAAAGCAAGTCTCAGGCTCCATACATCCTCTCAAACTTCCATTCATCAAGCCAGCTCCTGAAGCCAGTTGTATCAGAGTTGAGCACGTCCCCAGATTTTTCCAGCAAAAACATGTCAGCCAGCTGGATCCTGCGAACTACAGGTGCAAATATTGTGGTCTGTTCCCATTTTCTCCTTTGCATAGCAGTCCTTTCCGATCTCAGGAAAACATTATTCACATAGTCATGGGGCCTGCAAGGGTTAATGTCCACATGGGTTAGTGGGGGCTGCAGTGGGTGGGGGGACAAATCATTCCCTTCTTCCTCTTCCATCAGTAGAGCTGTCCTGATGGAAGAGGCAGAAAGGGGCTATTTCCCCACTGCAGACCCCCACCCAAACCCATGTGGATATATGTCAATGTGGGTCCCTCAGCAATGCAATTAAGCTTTCCTGGGGTCAGAAAGGACTTCTGGAGGAAGATGGAAACATGGAAAAAACCCACAACCATCAGCACCTTCTGACGGACTGTAGGATACAACCCAACGTTCTCACCATCACCACAAATTCATAGCTACACAAAACTGCAGCTAAACTATTTTTGCTTCTCCAGATGGGCAAAACAAGATCTTCTCTCATTCAGATGACCAAGCGTGCTTTTAAGCTTCCATGGCAACAAGCTTTGGGAAAGAAGAAATAGTTGCCCCCACTAAGCTCGAGTACCCACAGACAAGGCCTCCTCCACAGCCCACACTCATCTCTCCAAGACCATGACAGGGAGCTCAGGAAGCCCCCTGGCAAGTGCCACTTCTGCCTCTCTTTGGGAGGAGAGCCGGTTGTCCGAGTCAATGACTGGACAAATTGGACCAGACAACCCACGAAACCCCACTGCTAACCCTGGAGACCTCCTTCCACTGCTGCAGCCCCATGCAAGGAAGTTTGGTACCTTGGTGCCGTGGTAGAAGTCATCCACACAGGTAGCGTTCATGAAGGTCTGGTGGAAGTGGGTACTGGTGTCGATTCCCCCTGGGATCACCAGCTTCCCGGTGGCGTCGATGACCTTGGCCCCACCAGGGATCATGAGCTCACGGCCCACCTGCTGAATGATGCCGTTCTCAATGTAGACGTCGGCCTCCAGGGTGCAGTCATCGTTGACCACCTTCCCTCCCTTGATGAGGATCCGCATCGTGGCAGCGTTGGCCAACATGGCTCCTGAAATGGAGAAGGCGGGCCACATGTCACAGGGAGCCTTGCAAAACAAGCTTCATGCATTTTGGGCTACAAGTCTACACCTGTAGGCTAAATTAAACCACTCCCAGTTTCCCAGGTTCATGCGACCCATACAATAAGGATGAGGAACATTGGTCTGAGAACCAGGTTTCTCTCTGTCCCTCACGTGCAGATTTCATTCAAGGACTAGCAAATTTCCAGAATTTTTGAACCTACTTGTCTTCAAAAACAAAACCAAGACAGATTATCCCATAGTGATTTCCTAGGAACTCCAAAGAATACTTACACTCCCTGCTTCATTTATCTGGATTTCAGAACAGCAACCACTGAGCACTGTAGGGCAGGTGCTGGAGATTTTCTTTTTTTGGCCATCAAGTTACAGCTGACTTTTGGTGACCCCACGGGGTTTTCAAGGCAAGAGACTTTCGGAGGTGGTTTGCCATTGCCTGCCTCCGTGTCACCACTGTGGTATTCCTTGGAGGTCTCCCATCCAAATACTAGCCAGGGTCAGGGCTGAGAGTGTGTGACTGGCCCAAGGTCACCCAGCAAGCTTCCATGATATGAGTGGGGACCTGAATCTGGGCTTTTCAGGTCCTAGTCCGACACCTTCACCATTACACCACACTGGCTCTCCAGTATGATCTGGAGCTCATACAACTACTCAATTTCCCAGCCCCAGAACAGGAATTTCTTCCTCCAGTTACCAAACGCACCCACAGGCACAACATACATAATCCATCCCCTTCCTCCATCACCAATGAGCACCTGTGCAAAACACCTAGGATAAAACTGGACTGGGCAGGACCTTTGTTTAATATTACGTTTGTGTCACCCTTGGGTGACATCTCTCTAAGCTAGGCACCACCTTCCCTGGTTCACAAAAGCACTGAAGACGTGACTCTGGACAGAAGCTGGGAACTTAAGCAGTCCAATTTGGCTTTTGGCACAGAAGGACACACACGGGACATTTTGATGCCATCACTCTCCTACTGCCAGGTCTGGAATTCAACACCAAAGCCTGCAAGCAGAACTACTTATGTAAGGGAAAGGCTGCATAACCTACTTAAACAGGCAAGATCCAGTCAGTCTGCAGAAAGTCAGAGCATCGGCAGGAGACAAACATATGAAACTGCCATACAGAGTCAGACTGCTGTTTCCTTTAGGTACTGTCTACTCACAACTGGAAGTGGTTCTCTAAAGTCAGAGGCCGTCCCCAGCACTGCAACCCATGAATCTTCAATTGAGGATACAAAGGATTGAACCTGGCATCTTCTACATGCAAAGCACATGTGCCAACCCCTGAAGCAGAGGCCCTACCCAGGTCTACGGGCCACACATCCAAGGACTGACAGGAACACTATCTTGATTTTAAAGAGATACCCACCAGTTAAGATCCATTTCTCAAGTCCTGCTCTCAGCGTCTTGCCTACAGATGGGAGGGAGGTGGTAAAGGGTTGCCAACCTCCAGGTAGTAGCTGGAGGTCTCCTGCTATTACAACTTATCTCCAGTCGATAGAGATCAGTTCACCTAGAGAAAATAGCCACTTTGGCAATTGGACTCTATGGCATTGAAGTCCCTCCCCTCCCCAAACCCCGCCCTCCTCAGACTCTGCCCAAAAAACCTTGCTCTGGTGGTGAAGAGGGACCTGTCAAGGCTTTTCCAGTAGTGGGACCTCACCTGTGTTTCACGCCTTTTTGTACACTGGTTGGGTTTAATTGCTTTAATGATTTTATACTGGTTTTATTTTATCTTTTTTTTTCCCATTAGGAATGCTTTGTTGTTGTTTTTTTAATAATTTTTATTTATATAATTGAAGGGGTACAGGAAAAAAAAAGGGAAAGAGGTGAGCATTGTAAATATAAAAACAGTAAATATAGATATTATATAAAAAGTAAGCTCAGTAATATATTGTAAATTGTATATTATAAACCATTTTCTATACCAAATAATAGTAATAGTAATAAAGAGAAGAAATGTAATACTGTGTGTCATTAGATCCCCAGCACTGCAACCCTTTTATCATGCTTTATTTTGTGTGCAGCCTTGAGCAGGCCTTTGGAGAGGCAGCATATACAGTACATTTTTCTAAATAAAAATATACAAAGTGCAAGTAACAAAGGAGGGAAGAGTGAGGCCCATATAAGAGACAGACAGAGACCCATATATATCCTAGAAAGTCCTACCTTTTCAATTGTTACCCACAAGCTTACAATCTCTTCTCCACAGCCAGGAGGGCTTGGAACGTGTTTGGTTTGAGAGCTTCTGGATTCAAAGAGTGTCAGCAAAGGCACTGATATCCTGGCAAAGGAAAATACAGCTAGCAGCTCTCAAAAACTCAAAATGCACATATGCTGTAGTGCCACCACAGATGCCCAGAGGAGCAATGCCAAGTGTGTTTATAAAGCCATTTGTTGGCCACAAGCCCTTCAGAGAGATTTACATTACCCTCCTTTACAAGATACACAATACAGATACAACCCAATACTTAAGCAGCAGATGTATCCTGGGACACATCGCTACCCATCGCCAGTCTTGTTCTATTGTCCTTTTTAGGCATGGGGAGGGAATTCCTACTGGAAAATTCCATTTCTACAGGATATTATTTTTTCAGACAGGAGAAGAAACTATAAAACTGTGCCCCCACCATACCTCCATATTACTGAACTAGAAGGTAGCCTAGCTTGAGGGAACAGCAGCATAAAAGCTATATTATGCCAATCTCTATGCTGTTGTTTAACCAAAAACAACAGTCTATTCTTCCGCTTAACCATACAAGACTCTCTTTAAGTAGAGTTCATTTGACAGCCTCCAAAAATGGAGCAAACCAGCAGATTATTATCGTCAACCAACAAGAGAACCAAGACAACCAGAGTTGCATTTAATCTTGACTGCCCCAATACAGGTCATCTTCAAAGGTGAGCAAGACAGTCTCCATCTCAAAGGGCAGCCAGAAGACAGACTAGAAGAAAGTCAATTTCATCCAAAAATGCCTGGAAGTGATAAGCCACCATGGCCAGAAAGGGATTAGAGTGGTGGACTCTAATCAGGAGAACAGGGTTTGATTCCTCCTCCACATGAGCGGTGGACTCCAATCTGGTGAACCGAGTTGGCTTCCCAACTCCTACACATGAAGCTAGCTGGGTGACCTTGGGCTAGTCACATTTCTCTCTGAACTCTCTCAGCCCCACCTACCTCACACCGTGTCTGTTGTGGGGAGAGGAAGGGAAGGAGATTGTTAGCCGGTTTGATTCTCCTTAAAAGGTAGAGAAAATTGGCATATGAAAACCAACTCTTCTTCTTGTTGTCTGTAATTACCCACATGAGATGATCCAGTAAAGGGTATTTTCCTCACTGGTGGTCTTTACAACTACTTCTATTAAAGTGTTCAGAACTGAACATGTATTAACAATACTAATTTATCACTCCTCAGCCAAGAAAAGCTCTCTTTAATTGTTTGAAAGGAGCTTGACATGAGGGAGTCCATGCTACCTTGTTTGGCAGTTATTTCTTAGTAAGTGAGGAAAGGGTTTCGGCTATCGAACTAAAGCCAAGTAATTTGCCAAACCCAGGAAAGCCCTGACCTGCCTTTTGTGGGTTCCCAATTCTGAATTGCCTCTACCTTGTCCCACACTGGTGTTATGTTCTCAGTATGCCCCAAATAAACCATCTCTGACATTCCAAACTGACATTTGCTCAGTTTGATGGTGAGACTCGCCTTCTAAATGTCACGTAAAACCCTCGCTTAAACACTCCAAGTGTGAATCCATGTCCTTGCTGAAGATTGTAAGGTCATCAATATAAGCCACAGCAAATTCTGACATGCCACTCGGAGGAGGAGTTGGTTTTTATATGCCGACTTTACCACTTAAGGGAGAATCAAACCATCTTACAATCACCTTCCCTTCCCCTCCCCACAACAGACACCCTGTGAGGTGGGTGGAGCTGTGACTAGCCCAAGGTCGCCCAGCTGGCTTCATGTGTGGGAGTGGGGAAACAAATCCAGTTCACCAGATTAGCGTCTGCCGCTCACGTGGAGGAGGGGGGAATCAAACCTGGTTCTCCAGATCAGAGTCCACCGCTCCAAACCACCACTCTTAACCACTACCCCACGCTGGTTCACCACAAGTTTTTCACCAGACTCTAAAAAGATGCAGATGAGTTCCTAAGGCTGAAAGGCTGCACCATGAACTCATACAGACCATCTGGAGTAATGAATGTAGATTTAGCTTCCTGTTCCAGTTCCATTTGCCAAGAATCAAAATCCACAGTGAATATCACCCTAGCAGATCCAGGCATGTCTAACAATGCCTAGCCTATGCCTAGGATTGATATATTTGGTTTCATGATACTCTTGTGTTTCCTTTATTCCACACAGAATCTAACTGAACCATTTGGCTTGGCTACTAAAATAACAGGAACCGCCCATAGACCCAAGGAGAGTTGGATCACACTTGACTCCAGCATCATATGTCTTGCAATACCTTACTATTCACACTGTAAAGGGGTTCACTTGATAGTCCTGCTTCTCTCACAGAATTAGTTGTGAGGATAAACAGGAATGGTGAGGCATTTTGTACTCAGCTCCAGAAATTAATAATACATACAAGCCTACATGATTCAGTGACTTTCAAAGCCATTCCCTAGAGATGGAAGGGGAAAAAATTACATCCCCTGGGCAGCCATGCTTTGATTACAAAAATACAGCCAAACAAAACAAAACATATAACCTTCCTTGGGGTTTAAGCTAAAAGACATCACTTGAACTAGCCAAGTCAGACTTCTGCAAGAATGAAAAATAATGTGCTTTATTTGGTCTTCTTAATTTCCAGGACCAAGATGACAACTGCTGCCCAGCTAGTTTACTGCCAAACAGGAAGGCCCACTTCACACCTTTTGCTGTCAGGTATCTTACAACCATTCATTCAGGCTCAGGGAAGCTGCTGTCCATCCTGTCGGCTCCCCTCCATACCCTGAGCCCCTGTCCTCGAGCTGCCTGTAGTAGTTCCCAGCATCCTATTTACTACATTTCTTTTCTTTTTTGCACATCCAGAAATGTCTCCTCTCCTCTTGGCAGGTGAAGGACGGAGAGAGACAGAACGGAACCCCCAGCACAACTAACAGGTTTTCAACTCCATTTTGCAATCCCGGCATCCAATCGCCTGTGAGCTGCCCCCTCTCCCGCCACGGCCTCCCCCATTCAACGTCAGAAGCTCCCATTTGCCGAGAAATCCACACAGTAAATGGCAGGCCTGACAGCTGCCGGCTTGGAGGCTCCCAAACAACCCGCAGCCGTCAGCTCCTATTGTGTGTGGAGGCAGGGATCTGAGGAGCCGAGAGGCCCCAGAAGCAGGAGAGGTCCCCAGGAAAGGAAACAAATATACATTCCCACAAGCTGGAACCAGAATAGCCCAGGTCCCAGGACAACAGGGAAAGAAACCTTCCTCATTCTAGGGGAACCCCCCCCCCAAAAAAAAATCAACCTAAAAGAAGGAGAGAGAAGAAAAAAGAAGAGAAGAGAAGAGTTGTTTTTATACTTTCTCTACCACTTAAGGGAAAATCAATCTGGCTTACAATCACCTTCCCTTCCCCTCCCCACAACAGACACCCTGTGAGGTCCATGGGTAGGGTTGCCAGGTCCCTTTTTGCCAATGGTGGGAGGTTTTTGGGGCAGAGCCTGAGGAGGGCAGGGTTTGGTGAGGGGAGGGACTTCAATGCCATAGAGTCCAATTGCCAAAGTGGCCATTTTCTCCAGGGGAACTGATCTCTATCGGCTGGAGATCAGTTGTAATAGCAGGAGAACTCCAGCTACCACCTGGAGGTTGGCAACCCTATCCGTGGGGCTGAGAGAGAGAACTGTGACTAGCCCAAGGTCATCCAGCTGTCTTCATATACAGGATGGGGAAACAAATCCAGTTCACCCAGATTAGCCTCCATGGCTCATGTGGAGGAGTGGGGAATCAAGCCCGGTTCTCCAAATCAGACTCCACCTACACTTTGAACAGACAATAGCACTCATGGCTGCAATAAACAAAGGGGAGGGGGAAGCAAAAAAAAAAAGATTGCAAAGCTTTCCTGGAAAGATGAAAGAGACCAGCAGTCGCTTAATCCTGCTTATTCTTCAGAACTAGGCACATGTATGAAAAGGAAGAAATTGCTAGGAAAGCAAGCTCTGCCTGAAACACAGACCATGGGCAAGTGGTGCTCCAACCACACACACCTAACCAAGCCCTTGGCAGCCAACTACTACCAACTTGAGAGAAGTTCTTCCCAGTGGCCAATTCCGCTTCCTCTGAAGCATATTCCATCTTCAGAATGGCTCTCCCACATAAAACAATCCCTCCTTGGCTTACTGAGACATGGAACTTCTTCCCCATTCAATTCTTTGTGCAACTGACTAAGTTGAATTGAACAATCAGGCAAAGAAGGCAGCCATGCCATATAGTCCCCAGTTAAAAAAAAAAAAAAACTCACAACCCCCTCAAGGATCTCTGGCCAAAGAGCTGGGAAGAGTCACTGCCCAAGACCTTGGAGATAGTACTGGGCTAAGTGGACCAAAGTTCTGATGCAGGATAAGGCGCCTTCCTATGTTCAGCCCTGGTAACAGAGACAGTTGCCCACAAGCAGGGATTGATGGTGCATCATTTCTGGGTTCTTAAGGGCTGCTTCCAGTCTCCATGGGTAAGGATGACAGAGTGGAACTTCCTCTTTCTGGACACTACATGAACACATAAAGCTGCCTTACTCTGTAGCCCTATTAAGCAGTTACATTGAATACACAAACTCTAGGTGCAGCGCACACTTGATTTTTCTTTATACGTAGAGTAATTCTTGAGAGCCCCGTGGCGCAGAGTGGTAAGCTGCAGTACTGTAGTCCAAGCTCTGCTCACGACCTGAGTTCAATCCCGAAAGAAGTCGGTTCCAGGTAGCCGGCTCAAGGTTGACTCAGCCTTCCATCCTTCCGAGGTCGGTATAATGAGTACCCAGCTTGCTGGGGGTAAAGGGAAGATGACTGGGGAAGGCAATGGCAAACCACCCCATAAACATAGTCTGCCTAGTAAACACTGTGATGTGACGTCACCCCATGGGTCAGGAATGACCCGGTGCTTGCACAGGGGACCTTTACCTTTTTTAGAGTAATTCTCATGTTGCATGCAATGCATGTACAACTGAACCTGTGATTTAAGTCCCATATTTATCCAGATACTGACCCCGTTTCATTAGTAAAAATAACACACGTTGATGCTTTCTTACAAAAAGATGCTTCCACGTACATGCAGGATGCACACATGTTCACTGTAACATATGAACAGGGCTATAAACTGAGACCTTTGGTCTGCATTATCAGACCAATAGCAGTTCTCCAAGATCTCTGGTAGAGGTCTTTCTCATCAACTAATGCCTAATGCAATTAACTGGAGATGCTGGGGATTGGACCTGGGACCTTCTGTATGTAAAGCAGGTGCTCTACTACTGAGCCACAGCCACTCCCCACTCCAGGCATTAAGCAACAAGGCCTATTCTTTGAGTAGCTGGATGATACTTGAGAAAGGAAGGTAACTGCAAATGCCCACAACACTTGCCCTGAAGGAATCCCCAGCTCCTTCTAAAGCCTGCACAAAAGAAGCACACAGGCTCCAGCCCCGTATCACATGGGCCATGGGTGGTAAGTGGAACCAAGGAGACCCTGTGAGACATGAGAAAGCAGATGCCTGAGCACTCAAGTAAGGACACAAAGGTGCAAGGACTGTACAAGAACAACAGCTTTGTCTGCCACAATTGGTCCCAGAGCATATCTCCACAGCAGTTGCCACCCCACATGGAATGGAAAACAGCAGTAAAAAGTCAGCCAGCAACCATCTCCTACCTCCCATTGTCCAGACTTCATAGGCTGCAGAAACATGTGACTGCTTTGGCTCAAGACCACACCAACAGAGTCATCTAGTCTTAAAAGCACAGGTGGGGACAACTAGAAGGCCCCTTCCCCTGACCCACCAGCACATCCCCTCCCAGAATAACATTCCACACAATCTAGACCAGAGTGTACCATTGGCAGATAGCAGGTGCTTTGCAGAGTCAAGATAAATCAAGTCAGTGAGCCAAGCCACACTCTGCTGGACAAGCTGCACAAGGAGTTCCACAAATAAGTCAACCATCCACACAACTGTTCTCTGCACCTTTCGCAAACACAAGTCCCCTGGAGTCTGCGGAATGGACAAAAGTATTCAAGAAGTTCCCTTCTCAGTTCCCATACCCATTCCTCCAGCAGCTTTAAGGAGACAGGGTGATTTGATGCTCATTTTCTGCATGGGGAGGGAGTGCACAGAGGGAGCATAGTGCCCCCATGCACAGCAACTGCAACCGACAGCTGTGGGTTCAACCCTCTAAGCAACACCACAAAATCAGAACTGGAAGCTGCAGCCCTGAGGCCCTAATCCTGCAGCAGCTGAGCATCCGGCAGAGCAGCAGCTGGATGGAAAGGCGCAGAGGGCAGGCAGCAAGAGAATGCTGAGCTCAACAGTGGCTGTTCTGAGGGACAAGGGTTCTGACTTCGCTCTCACCTCAAAGAGACCCCCCCTCCTCACACTTTCACAGAACAAAGCTGTTCCCATAATCCATTCTGCCAATCCAATGCAGACCTTGGAACGTCTCCCTCATCCTTTAAAGAGGCTGCCTTAGACAGCATGACTTCATGGCCGAGGCACTGGGACCTTGCCGATCAGAAGGAAGACAGACAAATCTTGCTTACAAGAAACCCTCCAAGGTCAGCTGAGTTCTGGAACTGGATGGGAAGCGTGCATTGGCTAGTGGAAAGATCTGGGCCATCTCTCTCCTGATTCAGCCCTAAAATCCACAGTTGCATGGGCTATGGAACCCTGCCAGTTCTTACTTGTTCTCTGGCAACTTACAGCGTATTCCTAAGGAGAGTTACTCCAGTCTAAGCCCATTCATTTCAATGGGCTTAGACAGGTGTAACTCTCCTTAGGGATGCACTGTCAGTTTCTGGTGCAGTTGTGATCTACGAAGCCCTGAACAACTTTGGCAGCTACCCTTCTGGCCTAGCAGGCCTTTCCTGAGGCTCTCTTATTTACTCTTTCCACCAAGTCAGGAATGAAAGGACGCACCAAAACACTCTCTTCTCCACGGCTGCCTCTGCATGATGAGGATTCCCTTCCCCTAGATTTCCATCTTCCAGGAGCAGTGCAAGTAGGGTTGCCAACCTCCAGGTACTAGCTGGATATCTCCTGCTAATTCAACTGCTAATCTCCAGCCGATAGAGATCAGATCACCTGGAGAAAAATGGCCGCTTTGGCAATTGGACTCTATGGCATTGAAGTTCCTCCCCTCCCCAAACCCTGCCCTCTTCAGGCTCCACCCCCAAAACCTGCCGGTTGCGAAGAGGGACCTGGCAACCCTAAGTGCAAGACATTTATTTTGACCAGCTTTCAGCGATTGGGAAAGGGTGGTATGTGTATGGAGTTGCAATACTTAATGAGGTTTTACCTGCCCCATTTTATACGAAGATATATTTAGCTTTTAAATTATATTCCACTATTCTCCTCCAGTCTTCGAAACCTATTCTTTTATCGAATTCCAAAAGGAGTAGTCATATTTGTCCACTGCAGCCAAAATGAATTCTTGTGGCACCTTAATAAAGACTGACAAAATTTATTCTAACATAAGCTTTTTTTTTGTCACTGCATCAGAAATTTGTCGGTCTTTAAACTACCACAGGACTCTTAGTTCTTGGTGTTAACAAAAAGCCTAATAACAGACTGAATACTGATAGATTATATATGATAAATTAGCAAAACTTTAATATTTTGCTTCCTGAATGTGGATATGCACACCAGAGAGCTACGATTCGCTCTGACCTTGCTTAATGAGGTATTTGGACCAGGTATAACAACAATTTTAAAAATGATTCTTGATGGTCCTAATCTATTCCAATAATGAAGGGGGATTATCTAGTTCATGAATCAGCCTTGCTTTTTGTGTGTGTTTTAAAGCTTGGTCAGAAATGCTGTATTTTGACCAATTTTTACATTATGTTGTGTATTTTAACAATTTGTACCACTGAGGAAGGCCTACTGGCTGAAACGCATTTGGTTTTAATGATTTTAAAAATATATTTGTAATGAATTAAAAGTTTTGCTAATTTATACGTAACAATTAGTATTCTTTCTATGATTAGGCTTTTAATGAACCTTCTTGGTTACCTGGTTTTTCTGTCTTGAAGTTTCCCCCCTTCTCCTTTCTGTTTCACTCTTACGTCTAGAACCAAGTCTTCTCTCCCCATCTCATTCTTAGGCCTGTGCCCCACTCTATTGTCTATTTTTAACCTAAAGCCCATAGGGGGTCCTTGAACACACAGGTGGCACACAGCACTGGGCTTTGTAAATGCAGGCCATTGTCTTCCCCAGGAAAGGGGAACAGCCACAGGGATAGCCAGAGTCACCACAACACAGAGAGACCTGTGTGCCTGGGAGGGCAGAACAACCACAGTCTTTGTCCCAGACTCCATTGTTAAAAATCCCCCCATCACTTACTGCATCCTTCTCCTCACCCCCCCCCCCAGCATTTGTTAACTCCTGTGCTGCCAACCCAGCTCAAGAAATCAACATAAGGATGAAGCAGTGAGTGACAGGGTTGCCAGGTCACGATTTTGGGGGTAGAGCCTGAGGAGGGTGGGGTTTGAGGAGAGGGACTTCAATGACATAAGAGTCCAATTGCAAAAGAGGCCTGATCTCTATTGGCTGGAGATCAGTTGTAATAGCAGGAGATCTTCTGCTATTACCTGGAGGTTCAGAAAAAGCTAATGGCAATGCGTGATAACAATATATATTGAATATAACAACGTGCTACAAAGCCAACAATTGCACATAAAACATGTCTTAGTCCTTGTACAGTAATTTCAAATTTGAAGACATCTACCTTGGATTGATTGTAACTGTACAAGGACTAGGACATTTTTTATGTGCAATTGTTGGCTTTGTAGCATGTTGTTATATTCAATATATATTGTTATCACGCATTGCCATTGGCTTTTCTTGTACTTATTTTCTAACTTTAGGTAATGGTACAGAGGTGTTATTTTTGATTGATTACCTGGAGGTTGGCAACCCTAGTGACAGAAGAGGTGCAGGTGTGCCCCAGGACTTCTTCCAAGGTAACAGAGGACCATGGGGCACCACTCTCAGATTAGACACAGGTTAAATCCATAGGCAGACTCCTCAGATTGTGCAGCTGGCTTGGAGTGGCGGAGGCTTCCTTTTGCTCCAATTCCAAGCATGGCAAGAGGAAGGGACCATCCCTGCCCTCGGGGCCACTTCTCCTTCCAAGCGCGCAGATGCCCTGCGCTTTGCTCAGCTGAGCAAGAGGCATCATGGTAGAGGGCTTACAAGTGACAGACTGCAGCAGTCTGGCACCACAGATTTGGGAAGGGAGGGGTGGAGAAGGGGGATGCATTTCTGGCTTTAGAAAACAGCGCTAGGGCAGCATGCAAATTAAAGCATCCCCTGCAGGGTCCGGTTCCCCCTCCCCCAAAACACCAAGCGATTTTCAGCAGCGTGGTGTTCTACTGCAGCAGCATCGAGATGAAAGCAGGTTCTCTTTTTTGTTTTTTGTTTTTGTAATGATGGAAGCGGCTGGGGAAAGCTTAATGAGCAAAAAGGAGGTTTGTGCAGGTTCCAGGCAGTGACACGTCGGTGGAGAGTTTGGTTTACACGCAGCTCTTTGTTTTGAAGTCCTTGTCGGGAGTGCTGACAGCCCCGATGGAGATGAGAGTCATTAGAAACATCTGAGGAACAGAGTCGTGAAGGAGGTTTGGCACAGGCGGATCCCCACCCGTGGCCTCATTTAAAGCTTTTTCATTTTTACGACAAAAACGATGGCATGTTAGGATTGTTCTGTAAGGAAGTCTCGTAAGGAAAGCCAGGCGTGCTGTTCCTGGGCTGGAACGGCCTCTGATAGACAGAGCCTTTGGGGCAGTCTAATTAGCACACCTTCAGAACTTGCTCAAGCACCCTTAACCCCTTTAAACAGCAACAGCCACAGATGCCAAGTGTTATCCCTTACAAGGGGCACAGAATCAGGTGGCAAGAGCCATTTTAAAAAGCAGTATCCAGGTCAGTCCATCTCCCATCAAGAAAACTCTACACAAAAACCGGGAACTGTTAGAGCTGCTCATGATAGAGGGGAGATGATTGCGATGCAAAGACATGGAGTACATGAAGTACTCCAAAGGGGAAACCAAAGGGGGCTTCAGGCTCCAGACCTGCAACTCATCACTAGAACTCCAAGGCATTGCAGTTTCTAGCCACACCTCATGCAGGTTGTGACAACCTGTCCTTAGAACTCATGGGATTGGATACAGTTAATTTGTTTCCTAGGAACTGCGGCTGCAGTATTCCCCTTCTGGGTCCTACCCTATGAAGCATCTTTAGATTTCTAGGAAGACAAAGATCTGTCGGGGAAAGCGGGCAAGGGGGGCGCTTTCTTCTCTTTATTCAAAGCTTTGACTCAATAACCTGCCATGCTGGCAAGGCACCACTGTCCTGTTGTGCAACTGCATGCAGCACCAAGCACTGGTCCCTAGTAATGGTCGCAAACAACTAATGAGTTCTGTGGCCAAAGATCACAAATGCCAAATGCATCCCATTTGTGAAGGGAGTCGCCCTCACAGTGTTGGGGAGGAGCAGCAAAACCCCACTCTACTCAAGAGGCAGTAGATGCTCAAGATGCCATTAGGGCAGCCTCCACCGTTGACTTGGACACCTCCAGAAATGCTGGGGTCAGGGGTGAATCCAAAAGTTGAACACAGCCATGCAGAAGTGCAGGGGTACCAAGCAACTCAAGAGCTTGCCTAAAGGAAGATGCGGAATTCTGAACACATCAAGCTGCCTTATTCTCAGTCACGGACCATTGGCCTCACTTGGTTAGCATGCTCTACTCTACTCTAACTAGCAGTGGCTCTCCAGAATCTCTGGGAGGGGCTTTCACATCTCCAGATGCTTTTAACTGAAGATTGAGTCTGGGACCTCCTTGCATGAAAAGCAGGTGCTCTACCACCAAGCCACATCCCCTCCCCAAACCATGTGCTTTGCTACACAGGGCAAGGAATAAAAGAAAGAACCCAAACAGTGCTTCCAAAAGGAGAGAAGACAGACAAAAAGGCTGCTCAGAACCTTCCCTGGGAGAAGGAGGAAGAAAGCCAGGAAGGATCAGGGAGCTTTGGCAATGTGATTACTTCTTATTGTGAGGGAAGGATTGGGAAAAGGTGCAAATGTTACACCACCCTATACTTACCCCCTGTGTGGCAAGGGGTCTATACCTCATTCTCGTACCAATGATAAACAATTACTGGTAATCTTACGACCCAGAATGTGCTGCATTGACACATGTACTGAACCCCTCTACCACCAGATGATCACCAATTCATCATCTGCAGAGGGGCAACCCAAGTTCTATTTTGGCTGCACTCATAAGCAACTCTTCTCTTTTAGGCAACAGTTTGAGACTCAAGACTCAAACACAAAAATGCCCTTTTCCAGCTGCTCTATTTCTCTTCCAAGCCATTCCCAGGTACACAACAGAGACCCTCAAGCTTCCTAACATTGCGTCCAACTTCTCCTTATTGGTACAGTCCAAGGTACACAGAGCCCTTGGCTCTCTGACACGTCAGTTCACCTCATCTGAGAATGGCTCATTTGCCATTCCAGTCAAGAGAGAGGCTCCGCTTCTTGCAATCTGAACCAGGCTTCATCTCACTGAGGTATCCTGATATTTGCCAAAGCAAGAACAGCATTCTCAAGGAAACTGCAGCAGCATACTCTGCAAATCTAGGACTACAAGCAGTCTCTGGCATGCACTCACCCCCATATTTCCCACAGCAGCTGCCCACTTTGCCCAGTGCCGTGCACAGAACAGAGCAAGTAGGCATGCTTCCCTCTCCCTCTGGGCCCCTCCCACCTTTGGTCTTCTTCTGCACCCCAAGACAAGCCACCAAGTGATCCGACATCTCTGACCCCTGCTGATTAATGCTGGAAACGCCGGAGACTTCCTCCAACAAGTTGGCGCTCCCAAGGAAACACCATCAGTAGCAGAAACAACCTCATCCTGGATCATAAGATCCCCTATAGCCGTGTTGGCGAACCTATGGCACGCGTGCCACTTCCGGCACGCGTAGCCCTCTCTCCCGGCACTCGTGGTTCCTCCAAGCTGCTGGCCTTTCCAGCTCTGCCCCTCCCCGCATGGGGGAGGCTGTAGCCCAGGGGTGGGGAACCTCCGACATCACTGGCGGTGGCCCCCGGACTCTCCCACAGAAGCTGCCGCCATTGCCGCTGCTGGAGGGAGAGTGCGCAGCTGGCCAGGTGGGTGGGAGAGCAGGAACAGAAGCCGGGCGCCCACACTCGGCATGGCCGGCGGCTTCTCTGGCGCCCTCTGGGCCTGTGCGGGCGGAGGGGCGTGCAGTCCTATTCCACCTTTGAAGTGCCCACAAGCCATCCTCCAAACACCTTTCCATTTGTCTTGATATGTAGAGAGAAACACTAAGGAACTAGTTGCCAATCTCCAGGTACTAGCTGGAGATCTCCTGTTATTACAAGTGATCTCCAGCCAATAGACATCAGTTCCCCTGGAGAAAATGGCCACTTTGGCAATTGGACTCTATGGCACTGAAGTCCCTCCCCAAACCCCATCCTCCTCAGGCGCCACCCCAAAAACCTCCCACTCATGGCAAAGAGGAACTTGGCAAACCTAGCCTCTCCCTCTGGGCCCCCTCTGGGGGTGGTATTCAGGTTAAATTGCCGCATTGGCACTCGGCGATAAATAAGTGGGTTTTCGGTTGCAGTTTGGGCACTTGGTCTCTAAAAGGTTCGCCATCACTGCCCTATAGCTTGCAATGGATTTGTTTCAAGAATCCCACCCCTCCCTTTTGAGAATGTTCCCTCGACAATTTCTTGCTAAGAGCTTTCTATCCTGCAGCCACAGTGCCTTCTCTGCCACAGTGAGGCAGTGGAGTTTTGGGTGCCGGGTGCTCCTGCTCCCATTTATAGCTCCTGTGATCTCAGATGGAACAAGGCCAATCTGCACCCACCGCAGCAGGAAGAGCGTGGCGGAGATTCTGCCTTCTCTTTGACACAGGGTGGCTGGGAGAGGCAGCCTAATTAATTCCATCTTTTGTCACTGAAACTGAGCATTCAGCATTATCACTCTGCCTCCAGATGTGTGACAAGGCAATTCAGATTACGCAGCCTGGCTGAACGAAACCGAGAAGGATACCAGCCACATGCTACCTTCACTCCCACTGCAACGTAGATATGTGGCTGCCTTATACTGAATCAGACCCATCAAGGTCAGTATTGTCTACTAACATTGGCAGTGGCTTTACAGGATCTCAGGCAGAGGGCTTTCACATCACCTGCTACTTGATCCTTTAAACTGGAGGTGCCAGGGATTGAATTTGGGACTGTGTGCATGCCAAGCAGATGCTCTACCACTGAGCCATAGCCCCCTCGATGCCAGGGATTGAACCTGGGACCATCTGCAAGCCAAGCAGATGCTCTGTCACTGAGCCACAGCCCCCTCGATGCCAGGGATTGAACCTGGGACCATCTGCAAGCCAACTCCCCTATCATTTAGGTAGGTTGTTAGCCCTCTGAGCAGTGACTAGGTGTTGCTTCTGTCCATCAGTGTTTTCTGCAAACATTTAGGAATGTGTGGATCATTTGTACTGGGAAGAGACAAACCCAGGACAAACCCCCAAGGGCCTGTTCCAGATAATGAGGAACCTTAGAAACTCTGCAATCCAAAAGAAAGAAAATGAAAATGCAGGCAGCCATGCTGGCCCCATCACAGAAAGTCACATATTAACGCATGAAGCTGCCTTACAACATTGGTTTGAAGCAGGGAGGCAAGTTGATCCCCAAAAGACTACTTAGAGAGGTTTTTATTTTTAAAGGGAACTGGAACCCTTGGTTGTCTTAAACCTAAGCTGAACCCCTGAACAATCCCCAGCAACAGCAGATGGTTCAAAGTACATAGTCCGGTAAGTAGAAACTCAAGATGATTTTCTGAGGTTTGCAGGAAAGGACCTCCCCTTTCCAGTCTTAAAAAGCAGGCAAGGTTATCCGGATTTCCTAGGCAATCATCTGATAAGAACAGCAGGAGAAAGTGGTCTGCCATTGTTGGTTCTCTTGGATCGACTTAGACCTGCAAGGACCAACACTTCTTCACAAAAAGAAAGTGCTAACCCAGCCCCACTCTGTTCAGCATCTGAAAAACAAGACTTCAATCAAAAACATCTATCAAATTCAGATTAATACTGTGAATGACTATTCAGTGTTCCAATGTCAGGAAACAAGCATATCCTTGATCAACAAAAAGCCTATGAGCACATTGTGCCTTGTGTAGATTCTTTTTATCAATGAGCTTCATCTCATTAAAAATAAGATTGGAATAGCAGTCTCATTAAGAAAAACCAAGGGCTGTCAAATTCAGCTTTCCCTTCTCTACAACAGTGAGTCAAATGCCTCTAGAAGCAAATGGGGCACACTGTCATTACTGCCCTCTTTTATCCCTTGCACCTGGCATTCAGAGGTAGGCTGCTTCTGAACCAGGAAGTTTCACTTAGCATGATAATGCATCTCCATGAAGTTCTCTAGCTGTTTTAAGAGCCATCTAAGACAGTGACCATCATCACAGTGTGGGATCCCAACAGTTAATGAGACATTGTATGAAGAAATAATCTTGTCAGGTCCATGCCTATTACTGACCCACTTCAGGAAACGTCCCAAGTTCTAAACTTTTGACAGAAGCAGAAAAATCTTTTACATTTCTATCATACCCCTTCCACTTTTACCCATATTTTTTTCTCAAAAGTTTAGATGTCTGCAACATGTTAAGACTTTCCAGTCATAGGAAAGCACTCCAAGCCTGAGATCATTTTAGGATGCACACTTACTTAGAAGTAGGTCCCACATAACAAAGTGTGACTTATGTTTGAATAAACACACCTAGGACTGAGCCTGTTAGTTGCTTTTCCGTAACCTAAAATATCCTTATTGAAACAGGGCAACCTGAACCGTAGATAGGATTCTAATGTGGCTACAGAATAGTTTTTAGAAGATAATGGACTGTAGCTTTGTTAGTATGGTGTACTCTGACTACCAAAATGTATATAGTGGCTGCATTTTTACTTGCTATTCTTCAACATCTGGCTTGGTAGGGGAGTAGAAATACCTGAAATGTGCTGAAATTGTTTTTGCTATTCCTGCTATGCTAAGTGATGTAAAAAACAATTATGTTCACTTACTTGTCAAATATAACTGGCCAAAATTGGTAGGATGTGACAACAGTAAAAGCAAGTGGCATTTTTAACAATATTTTTGTTCTAATTAAATCTCATGTATTCAGTTTATAGGAATTACACTGGAATGTTAGAAGTTTTTCATTAACCATTATGTATAAAATGGATCTGAACTAATTCAGTTATTCAACTGCTTACTAATCCTTTTTTTTAGGTTAGTTTCTGAACCAGAATCAAACCAGAGAGTTTAAAAAATGCTAATGAACCTAAACTGAAAATATCTTTTTAAAAGATGGTTTGACTCTCTGGGTCCAGGTTTCCAAGCATAGTCTACCCTGACTAGCACAGACTCTTCATAGGCAGAGAAAGCTGTATTTGAGCCAGGATATGCACGATCCTTTTAATTGGAGATGCTAAGGACTAAGATTGGGGAGCTTCCACATACTAAGAATGTGCTGTGTCCCTTGTTCGGCTAACGGATGTCTCTCTCTTTACAGTTAACCAATGGGGGGAAGCAAACCTGTATCACGCAACTCCAGGGGATCTCTGCTAATGCACAGATGGTCTCAATAGCTTACTGGTCTGTCAAAATCTAATAAACACACCTGAACCAGAACCCTTACCAGCTATGGTTGCAACTCCATTCTCTGCTACCTCTAGGCAAGCCCAAATAAGAGGGAAGGTTCATAGTCAAATGCACCTAGGTGTGCAAGAGCCCTGAAAGGAGCAATACCAGAGAGGTAGAAGGATGCAGTGACAGACAAGGGCTCAGACAGCCTTCAGCACCAGTTGCCATCCTGAAGCCCACTAAAGTCACATTTTAAAAGAATCTATTGGAGAGTAAACAGGGCAGGAGTCCTCTCCCAATCACAAACCTCACATAAATGCAGAAATGGTTAGGGATGCCAACCTCCAGGTGGGACATGGAGATCTCCTGGAATTACAACTGATCTCCAGACTGAAGAGATCAGCTCCCCTGTAGAAAATTACTGCTTTGGAGGGTGGACTCTATGGCATTATACCCCACTGAGGTCCCTCCCCAAACCCAGCCTTCCCCAGGCTCCATCCCCAAATCTCCAGGAATTTCCTAACCTGAAGATGGCAATCCAAGAGATGGGGCACATCATGGGAGACCTCCGGCTGACCTCCCCTTCCTCCCCCCAACAACAGGATGCAGTTCTCTAAGGAGAGCCACCTTGGACTCTGAAATCTGTAGCGCTTTGACGCTGAAGAATGAGCACAAACTGAGGATGTGATGTGGGTATGGACACCCCTCTGCCAATAACCTTCCCAGGTGAAGAAGGGGTTCAAATATGAAATTCCTTACCATAGGAAAAACACCGACTAGCTTACTTCCCACTGCTGGAGCTACAGTTGCTGAGGAATCTGCAAGGAAGAACCACGGCTAAGCAATGTTTCCTATGAATTACAGACCTTTGATCTAACCTTGTGAACATATGGAGCTTCGTTTGGACCACTATTCAACAAATTGTGATGTCCTGTAGATTATGTACAATCTGTAAAATTGTAGGTTTTTTTTTTTAGTTAGACTATCTTGGAAAGGGGGGAATTATATTCTGAACAATGGTGAAAGGGGGGAATGGAGCAAAAAAAGGTTGCGAACCACTGTTATACAGAATCAGGCCATTGGGTTGTCTAGCACAGCACTGACTTCTCTAACTGGCAACAGCTCTCCAGGTTATCAGTCAGATAAATTTCTTTCCAGTACCTGTTATCTGGAGATCTTTAACTGGAGATGTCAGAGATTGAACCCAGGACCTTCAGCATGCAAACCCAGTGCTCTACCACTGAGCTACAGCACCTCTCACAGATGATGCCACCAGGGAACCCATTTATGCACCCCCATTCCCCCACCTAGCCAACATGGTGCAAGAAATACAGCACGTCTGAAGCCTACTTCCTGCTGCATCCACAAAACAGAGAAAAACAATCACAGAGCTCACAAGATGCAAAAGATTACCAAGGCCCCTCTTTGACCATAGGCTGCATCTTCCATACTCTAAGTAGGCCGGGCAAGTAATCCAGACTATGCTGTGTCGTAAGCCGGAATGAGCATGATACAGCCCAATAATCAACTGGTGTGTGGGAGCCAGGGTCAACACAGGCACCAGATCACACACAAGATCATAAAGTCCATACACACACACGGCTCACTGGACAACCTAGCCAGGTAGAAAGTTTCTTCCTACTCCCAAGGGGCTCACTCATGACACTAAAGGTGTTTCCGCGCCTTTGGCCCACGTTTTCTGCATTTGTGTTTAGCTTGCATCCAGGAAATGCAGGAAAAACGCACGGAAACACATGGGGAGAGTAAGGTGACCTCTGATGATCAGAAAATGCAAGCATTATAAAAGCAAAGCCCCAAAGAAGTCACTGGTGTGACCGCAATGAAACAGCCATGCATAAATGACCAAAGCCTGCCCTACAGAAAATGCTACTGAATCCCAAGCCTCCAGGGTACTAGCTGCAGGAGCCCTCAAGGCCAGAAAAGTCAGAAAACACATACACTTAATCCAAAGATTGATAACCGAGATACATAATTTTTTTTAAGTTGGTGCTTACAAAGCTGGACTCACTGTTTTGAGGGCAAAAGGCAGCCTCTGCCTTGGAACCAAGGCAGACCCATGCTGGGTTCTTAGAACATACAGATGCCTCCAGTGGCACTCAAGTCAAGTTTTATTAATACAGTCAAATGGCCAATCACCCTTCAGTGACAGTCAAACATGGATTCTTTGTTTTAAAAGTCACAAAAACCCCATGTGGGAAAGAAGAGTGACAATTTCTAACCAAACTCTGAGTTTGGAGTTCCTTTCTATTTCAAATACACATGGACCCAAGTTAATTTGTTCAGGGACTCAATCCTGCCATACACAATTCAGATTTCACAAAGGATCTAGTAGCTTTCGCATGGACAATTAGTAAGAATCAATAAACAATGATCTAGGCAGACAGCCTGATCCCTCAAAAACCATTTAATGATTATGCACACATAAAAAGCATATCTTGCAAAGGGTGAAGCACTATTGCTTCCATCATTGTGATAGTCAGATCCTCAAGGCTTTGAAAGGAATGGCGATTCTGGGCTTTAGGTTAACAGAAAATGGCTGCATATTAACTCACAGCACAGTTCATATATGTAGTACCAAGCAGAAGCCTTGATCTGGTAAATTCTCCAAATCACAGGGCCCAAAGCCAATCTGCCCTGCTCTTGTATTTCGTAATCCTGGCTCACTGCCTCCCAGTTCTGCCACATCTGAGGATTCTCTTTACAACCACACAGCTCCTTCTCAAAAGCATCTTTGCAAGAAGCATCAGGTCATGAAGATGCAAAGATAAAACACCAGGTTCTGCAAGCAATTCTGCAATCGACTCAGAAGAGCCAGGGTGGAAGCAGCAATCTCAGTATAAGGGGGAGAGGACCTTGCACAAAGACAGTGAAGGTGACTCGCTCAGAAGCAAGGAGGGGGAAGATGAGAGTGTGCCAGAAAATGAGAGATGGCATCCTCAGGAAGAGGTGCAGAAACAGCCTTGATGGCAAGGTCACGTCTGACTGCTAAATAACCAGAGGAGGAACCTCCACTTGAAAAATGTGAAGGAAGACCTTTGAAGGGAGAGCCAGCGTGGTGTAGTGGTTGAGAGCGGCGGGTTTGGGGCAGTAGACTCTGATCTGGAGAGCTGGGTTTGATTCCCCACTCCTCCACATGAGCAGCAGACGTTAATCTGGTGAACTGGATTAGTTTTCCCGCTCCTACACATGAAGCCAGCTGGGTGAATTTGGGCTAGTCACACTCTCTCAGCCCCACCTACCTCACTGGGTGTTGTAGGAAGGGGAGGGTGATTATAAGCCAGTTTGATTCTCCCTTAAGTGGTAGAGAAAGTCGGCATATAAAAACCAACTCTTCTTCTTAGACAGTCACAGGAACACAAGTTACCATTGGAATGCATTGATGATTTCAACTTATGAGCCAAATGAATGGCTCGATTAAAAAACACCATCAGGGTTGCCAGTCAGGGGAAAGCTGTAACAAATCCTGGAAAGATTTTGAGCTCCACATTAAAACTTGATCTATTTATCACGTTCTCATTTCTCTTCCAAGCCATTCAGTTTCCTAACATTTGACTTCTTAAAGCACTGAGACTTCAAAAATTTCCAGAATTTCTCCTCCAAGGGAAATCAATTCTAGCAGGCTGTTCTCAACAGCTCTTTATTTGGAGAGGGAAAACCAGAGCAAAGTGCCATTCAGACTTAATGATGCTCCCCCCTCTAAAGGTCTTGCCAATGAGGATGAGAAAAGACTGGGAGGAGGGGAAAAGGGCTCCCCGTCTGCAGCAGTTTGGAAACCCTCATCCTAACCCTGCTGGTCACAGAGCTGGTCCAAGATATTCCATTCCCTTGAACAACTGCAGTGCATAATCCACTGTAGGAACTACTATAGGGACACAAAACTAGGAGTGACTTAACATACCCAGAAGGTGTAGAATGAAATACATAATCCTCTCCCCACCCCTGGTTTCAAAGGTAATTTCAGCCAAAAAAGGGTCATTGGGAAGTCACTCTTTCTTAACCACTGTCCACAACATGGGGAAATCAAAATTGTCCTACTTGGTGGAACTGCTGTGAGGAACCAGCCTCAATAATGTTCGTGAACACTCGAAAAACTCCAAGTATTGTTATTTTAAACAACTCTTCTGCTTAGATTGCTTATGCAGTCAAGTCCATCCTATCTGGACAACGAGGGAAAACATCTTCTCTCACACTGCTTAACCTTTTGCTCTGCTGCCTGTGAGAGCGGGGAGGGACTGCTTATTCAGAAGCACTGGTGGGGGGGGAGGCGGGAGAGAAACATTTTGCCTGAGCCTTCTGCACAGAAGAACATTGTGTTTTAATTAAGAGTGTAAAAGCAGCAGCCAAGTATTAGCCATTGTCTGCAGCCCCCATGCTCCCCCCCCTCAACTCCACCTGACTGCATGGTTTTGTTTGCTCCCAACAGGCTGTTACTTCCAGTCCCATCACCAGGCAGCACAGAAGGCACAGCTCAGAGCCAGTGGCTTGAATAGGGATGCCAGGCCCCTCTTTGCCGCCGGCGGGAGGTTTTGGGGTGGAGCCTGAAGAGGGCGGGGTTTGGGGAGGGACTTCAATGCCATAGAGTCCAATTGCCAAAGGGGAACTGATCCCTACTGGCTGGAGATCAATTGTAATAGCGGGAGATCTCCAGCTATTACCTGTAGATTGGCAACCCTAGGCTTGAACATTACACAAATCCATCCCTCCAAAATATTGGACCTCTTGAGATGCAATATGCACTAGTTCCCAACGAAACCTGCGATGTGCCAGATGCTGTACATAACAAGGCAACCTGATCTCTAGCCAGGAGAAGCCTAAGGATTCAGAGCACCCCCTTCCTTTTTTTTTTGTTTTTTAGGATCAGAGGACCAAACACTGGTCTAAGCAACAAGCTCTTTCAGGGCTCAACAGACAAAAGCTCTGCTCACCCAGACCCTGCTCCACTTTGACAACAAAAGATGACAATGCCGAGACTGTAGGGGTGGCCTGAAAATAGATTTGTGCCTTGTCACGTGGCAAGGGGTTGGACACAGGTCCTTTCCGTCCCTTCCAGCTCAGTGACTGGGCAGCCCTGCGGCCAAACTCAAAAGGAGAGACACGTTGATAAAATCAGCATTGCCATCTAGCTATTCAGATGGATTCTCACCAAATCAGAATATGTACAATTCAGGAGGAGGGGAGAATAGGCGCTTTAGATTTTTTCAGCCATCCTTTGCAGCTAGTTTGCCATTGAATAAAACAGCCAGTGCTTAAGACAAGATGTTTAGTCACGCTAGCAATTCCACCCACCTCACATGCACACAGTCACCAACCAATCTATTCATTCCAACTGGATCAACCAGAGAAATACCTCCTCAATACTGTCGTTGACAAAGCACCAGTAGTGGTGGATGGAAAAATTTGAAGTAGTAACTTCTTTTGCAGAAAATTTTAAATTTCTAGTCCACGTTAAAACTGAAAGCAGAGTAGATTAACAAAAGCGGCATATCATGGATAGTTCTTAGTAAGTCAATAATTTTCCATGTCTTGATTTTTCTCTTTAAATTTTAAGAATGCAAGGGAGGAGTCTTCTGTTATGGATACTCCAATAAAAATAGTCCCCATGTTAAACTTTGCATTCATTTATACATGAGCACCACATTAAGTGTGTTAGGCCCTGATCTGGGTGGCTCAGGCTAGCCTGATCTCGTCAGATCTCAGAAGCTAAATAAGGTTGGCCACGTAGTTGGATGAGAGACCACGAAGGAAGTCCAGGGCTGCTGCACAGAGGCAGGCAAAGACAAACCACCTCTGAACAACTCTTCCCTTAAAAACCCTACAGGGTAACCATAAGTGGGCTGTTACTTAATGGCCTTTTCCACTACCAAGTGGGATGGGGGGGGGGCTCCCAATCTATTGTTGATGCTTGGAAAAAACTTGATTTCTACAGCATACAAAATTAACATGGCATCTTTCTCCGAAGTTTTATTCATTAACCAGGAGTCAACATAAACATGCGAATGAGACCCAACTTGATTTCGGCTTTGCAAAATTTTCTAACAAGTTCTCCAATTCCAAACCTTACAGAAAGCCCACCTCATTGCAAAGCAACATAGAATATACTTCAATGTACTGATGCAAGCTATAGCATTTAAGACTGCAATCCTAAGAGTGCTCATTAGAAAGTCAGTCTTAATTTCCCTAATTGAAGTCATACCAAAGAAAGTTGTCCTCCCCTCCCATCGTGCTATAATAGAGTTAAAGAGTTTCTCCTGCTGGCCCTAAATAAAGTTTTAGGGCTGATTTAAATACCTTAAGCCAGAAGAACTCACCTCTGTGGCTTTGCTTCCACTGAGCATCTCATATAGCCTCAGGTAGCATCTGTACAAATTGCTACAAGTACTTAGTTGGCATGTCAAAGATGGGCAAATGTTGCATTGGTTTGTTACCTAAACACATATAGTGACTTTGCCCAGTTTTGAATAAAGTGCAAAGCCACACTGCACAATTCTTTAGTCTCAGAAGCATTACACTTAAATCAGGCCTTACTTCTCAGTAAACAGAGCTGAAAGGATCTTGAACATATATGAAGCTGCCTTATACTGAATCAGACCTTTTGGTCCATTGAGGTAAGTATTGTCACTCAGACTGGCAGCAGCTCTCCAGGGTCTTAGGTAGAGGTCTTTCACATCACCTGCTACTTGATCTCTTTAACTAGAGACACTGGGGGTTGAACCTTTTGTATACCAAGCAAATACTCTATGACTGAGCCACAGCCCCTCTTCCTCTTAGGTGAGGGGGAGTTCAAGGCCTTAATCATAGCCAAACTCAGGGGTGTAAAGGGGGGAGAAAGTGACCCAAACTAGTCATCTTTCTTGGTAAGGACTAAACACAAAGGAAACAGCATAAATTGCCACCCACAAACTAATTCCAATAAAATACTAACCCCAGGGTGCAGCTTTAATTTGTTCTGGGCACATGAGGATATAAAGCATGTGCTGGAGAGAAAGACCTGCAAACAGAAAAAGGCACAGGGGGCTCCCCCTTGTTGCACACCAAAGTCTCCAGAGAAGTGCCAACATTAACCTCTGGGAACTGCGTCCAGATGGATGTAAATAAAAATGGACTGGCGAGTTTCAGGGAGCAAGTCCAGCCTGGGCGAAGGAAGGAAAGAACGAGACTGCTCCTGCCCTCTGAAAGAAAGGCCGTCAGAAGGCAGCAGCTGTGTCTGCTAATCAAATTTATCCCCTTTTCCCCAGGGGGTTCTGCTCTGGAGATGAAGTGTCTGGGTGGGGGGCCAGAGCCATGGGCTGAACTGGAATGACTCCTCCATCCTTGTTCCAAGAAGATTATTTTTTCTTGCCTGGATAACAGGGCTGCTGGGTCAATGAGGGGGCCTCGCAGTCCCAAGGCAGGGGTGGCGTTCTTGTCACCCTGGGACAGGCCAAGTGGGCGCTGCAAGGAAGAGGAGCATGGTGCTGCTGGGCCCTTAAGGCACTGCAAAGCAGGGGAGAAAGGAAGCTTCACTACCGCTGTTGGACGGAACAGAGGCTGCAGGTGAAGCCCCAAGGCCTTCAGCAGGGAGACAGCAGGGCTGGTCATCTGCTGTTGCTCCAGCATGCACATGTGCCCCCTTCCTAGCCGCAAGGGTGAGAAGACTGAGAGGGGATATGCTAACCATCTTCAAGTACTTGAAGGGCTGTCATATAGAGGAGGGTGCCGAGTTGTTCTCTGTTGCCCCAGAAGGTCGGACCAGAACCAACGGGTTGAAATTAAATCAAAAGAGTTTCCGTCTAGACATTAGGAAGAATTTTCTAACCGTTAGAGCGGTTCCTCGGCGGAACAGGCTTCCTCGGGAGGTGGTGGGCTCTCCTTCCCTGGAGGTTTTCGAGCAGAGGCTAGATGGCCATCGGTCAGCCATGCTGATTCTATGCTCGTGAGAGGGAGGGCACCTTGGCCATGTTCTGGGCATGGAGTAGGGGTCCCTGGGGGGGAGGGAGATAGTTCGGAATCTCCTGCATTGGGCGGGGGGTTGGACTGGATGACCCTGGCGGTCCCTCCCAACTCTCATTCCAGGACCAGCCGGGGCCGGCTCAGCCCAGGCCGGCGCAACGGCGAGCCAGGCCCCCTTTCCCGACGGGCCGCGGCCTCTCCAGCGGGGACAGATCAGGCGGACCCCTCCCCTTCGCCCACGACGAAAAAGCGGGGCGGAGCAGCCCCGCCGGGCAGGTCAGGTCAAGCCGGCGGCCGCCTCCCCCCGCCCGCCCGCCCGCCCGCCCGCGCCCCTCTGGGGAGAGGGCAGCAGACAAAGGCCCAGCGGCGCCGCCAGGAGCCCCCCGCGCCCCGGCCAGGCTGGAGCGCGCCGGAGGCAGCTGGACCAGCACAAAGACCGGGCGACGGGGCGGGGCCGCCAGCTCCGTGCGCCCCAGCCCCGAACGACGGCGCCCACCCCGGCCTCTCCAGCAGCAGCCGCCGCCCCCCGCCAGCCAGCCTGCCTGCCTCCCTCCCCCCTAGGGACCTCCAAGGAACGAGCCCCAAAAGACCGGGGGGGGGGGCTCCAGAGGCGTCCTCCCTGCAAGGCACGGAGGCGCCGAAGGGGCAGGGCAAGGCGCTCCGGACGCCCGCAGACAAAGGGGGGAGGCCCGCCCCAGCTCGAGCCCGGGATCGCCTCCATCCGGACGGGCGCGCCCCGCTTGCCGCCGCAGGAGAGGGAAGGGCCGCCTCCCCCCGCCCCCGGCGAGGCACACCCAAAGGCCACGAAGCCCCTCCCCGGCTCCCTCGCCAAGCTGGCCCCCGTGGCTAGAAGATGCCCTTTCGGGTGGGGCTGGGGGAGCAGCGAGCCACTTACCCCGCGCTCCCTCCGTCCTCGCCCAGCTGCCGCCCGCGTCCACCTGCTTCCCCGGGCCAGAGGCTGGGCTGGGGAAGGGAGGCGGAGGGAGGGAGGGAGCGCGCGCGTCTCCCTCCGCCTCCCTAAGCCAATCACAGCCCTCCTCCCGTCTCTAGTGGGCGGGGGGCTCGGGGGGCGAAGACTACCGTTCCCGATGGGCCAAGCGCCAGCGAGAGGGGCGTGGCCTCCTCCATCCTTCTCTGATCCGCGCCGGGGTTGCCATGGCGACTCTGGAGCCCGGCGGTGATGCCTGGTCCACAAGTAAGAACGTGCCCGTCTGACCCTGGGTAGGTGATGTCACTCGCTGGACCTTGGGAGGAATATCAGGGCAGAAGGAGGAGGAATTTTCTTGTCTAAGTTTGGAAGATGTGGCGTTTGCAAGCTTCCCCAATATTGAACGTTGCTTGGTCCAGTGCAAAACACCACCTCACTTGCCTCCCTATTATCCTAATCTGGCTGTATGTAGGGTTCTTCCCCACCCCCCGCCATCTTGATGCTAAATAATAGGCAATTTAAGATGTGAATACGTCTACATGAATAACCACAAGCCAATGAGCAAGGATGACAAAGTATTATCCTAGAAAACTTGGCATACCATAGGAAAACCTACCACTTACAAGTGGTCCAAAACTTACCACTTACAGATTCACCATCATTATAGCACAAGCACAGAGTGTCTGCAGGCAGCTATGTTTCTTGGAGATGCCTGTCTCTAGCCAGAATCTTTAGTTCTCCTTACCTTGAGTTTTGCAAACAATTCTTGACTGTAGGTGGCAGAGGTGTGAACTGGGTCTTATATACATGGACCCTGAGAAGGGGCAGTTGAGCTTGGATTTTGTAGGACGAAGTTTATTTCTAGCATTTTCCCCTTCCAACTGTTTAGAAAAGAACAGGTGTCCTGTCAAAAGCACCGCTCTTTCCTGTTTCTCTAACAGGCTTGCACACTGCACATAGAAGTATCAGAGCTTGAAAACGTTTGGCATTCCCATAAAGATAGTTTCATTTTAATAGAGGTAAATCGTAGCAGAGAAGGATGGAGTAGTAGTTAGGTTAAGTGTTCAGGCCCAGATTCACTTGGCCTGAGCAATGTCTGGGAAGAGGAGGGATCTGGCAGAATCAGAGAGCTGGAAGGGATCCCGTGAGTCACCTAGCTAACTTCCGCCCCCAAATGATATCCTCTCCCTAAAGCATCTCTGATTGGTGCCACTTTTTTAAAACGGAAGGAAGGCCCTCTTTTTTTGCACAGGAAATGTGACAGCAAAGAAACATGACAGTTGCACTAAAGGGACTGAGGTAGCTGCTACGGCTGCCATGTTTGATATGAGGAGGATGCGTGTTAGCGCTGGTATTCTGAGGTTTGCTGACTCTGGATATGGAGGTTCTCTTGATGGACCTCTCCTCCAAGATTCTGCCTGCCTGATCCCATTTTAAAGCGATCTATACTCATGACCATCACTACCTCCACAGATACTGGATTTCACAATGTAATTACTTGTTGAGTAAAGAAGCACTTTATTTTGTTGGCCTTGAATCTATTGCTTCTGAGTTCTAGTATTGTGGGAGAGGGAGAAAAAGTTTGTTCTATCCATTTTCTGTACTTCACACATAATTTTTAATACCTTCTTCATGCCCCCCTCCTCATAGGAAAAGGAAGGCGTCAAAGATAACATGGCTGCTTGAAGACCCTGAAAGCAAAACCTTTCTACAGAGCTCCCTCTCCTGGAAAGAAACCGACGCTGCAACTGAGTTCTCAACAGATACCCTCAGGACTAACCAGTCAAATATACCTAGGGGGAGCTGGGGAACCCCTAATCATGGATTTTGTTCCCTCACATGACAGCAAGGTCTGTTATATATTTTAAATATATTCTCTGTATGAGCTTCCTTTGTTTTAATGTTTTAATTAAAAGACTTTATTATTATTACAACATATAGGAACTATTAGCAAAGTTGACCTTATATATAGAACTTATTAAATAAATTTCTAATGATCAGTTTCTATACTAGGTTTCATTACAGTGCATTCATAATAGCTCAAGTACTTATTTTCCTCTACATTTGCTTATCAAAAAATCTTCTTTTAAAACATTTCTTTCTTAAACCTTTCCCTTTTTACTTTAATTCTCATCTGGCCCTCCTGTCATATATGTGTAAAAGGCATTCCATTTTCCCTAAAATTCCAATCTCAGACTGTTATGTATATATAATGTTAGATTTGCCATGACACCATATTCTGCCAATTTGTTTTTCCGTTCTTCCAGAGTTGGGCATTTGTCTGCTTTCCACTTTGCTGCAAATATTATTTTTGTCACAGTTACCATATATTTGAATAATTAATTATAATTTTTGGTACACTGTTTGGTAATATATTTAATACCATACTTTTAGGGTCCATCCAAAGCTTGATTTTAAAACATTTTGCGTTTCATCATGGATCTCTATCCAATATTTCCTTGCTTTCTTGCATTACCACATGGGATAGAAAAATGCATCCATATTTTGGCATTTCCAAGAATTCTCACTGTATTTGCTACTGGTTTTTGCTATATCTTTGGGTGAAATATACCATCTATAAAACATTTTATACCAATTCTCTCAGGCAGCCCAATCCTAAGGGGGGTAGTTAATCGATGGCCAGGGGTGGTGCAGTTGCACTGCCTCCTGAGAAGCTTCCCAGCCAGAAATTAAAACTGCATTAAAAAGGGGGGGACTGTCCCATAACTTGATGCCTGCAAAATGGCGCATTCCTGGGGTGAAAGGGCATTAGAAGCTGCCTAAAGGCAGCTCTACCCCTGGCAATGCCCCCCCTGGACGCCGGTGTAAGCAATCACACTGGGAAAAAGCTGCCAGAGCGGTAGCGCCAGCACACGAGACTCATGCTGCCACAATTCTCTCTTGAGCCAGCAGAAGTCACCCTGCACCAGTTCCCCTGCCACTTTGGACAGCACAAGTGGCACAGATGCTGGCGTTGGGGTCACACTGGCTTTTAAGTGGCTCCACACACCCCTTCAGGATTGCACTGTTAGTGTTTAACATTCAGTAAACTTTTTTTCTTTAGTCCATAAATCCTCCCATTGCTTCATATATATGTTTTCACCAAAGTTTTGCATCCATTTTATCATACAGTCTTTTACCTGCTCTGTTTCAGTATCATATTGTAATAGGATTTTGCAAATTTTCCCTAACAAACGTCCTATATTTATGGCTATTCTGTTAAAAGTCTGTTTCCTTCTTAGTTGTCCTCCCTCTGCAGTTATATCTTCTTTTAATCTTTTCACCATTTGACAATACTAGAGCCATTGGATATTCTTTCCTTCTTTAATTTTTTGCCAAGTTTTTTTTATTAAAAATTACAAATATACCATATTAAAAAAACTTTGAATAAACGAAACTCGACCAGTAATTATACAACTAATAAAACCTATACAACATATAACTTTATAAATAAACACTCTCTTTATGAACCACCACCAACAGAATCTAAACTTTTAAGCGTGTTCTCCATCCTGGATATAGTGGGTTTCCATATTCTATCCAATTCTTCTATGTTTTTGTTATTTTGATAGTAAGTTAATTTAATCAGCACATAAATCTCTTTTACTTTGTCGAACCAAGTATTTAAGCTTGGAGAATTCGCTCCTTTCCAATATCTGGCAAAATTTATTCTTGCCAATGTTACCATATGTAGGCATACATCAAGGAGTTTCTTATTCATAGCTGGTAAACAGTTTAACAGGATTATTTCTGGATTCATGGGTATTTCTATTTCCAGATCTTTATATTATTTTTATCACATTTTCCCAATGAACTGTAGCTCTAGTACACTCTCACCACATATGGTAAAGTTTTTATTTTTTCTTGATTATCATGTCCTCATAGGTTATAAGGTCAGTTATCCTTCTTATGCTTCTTTCACAGTAAGCATCACCTGGAAATATAAGTGGCGATATTGGTCTGTTATATTATTGATGGGACGATGCCCTGGGCCTGCAGTCAGCCATTCCTTTTGAGTAATACTCCTTCCAGGGATGATACTTTGTGTGGCACACAATGGTATATAATTAGTAAACAGGGGGGGCGCTCCTGTTCATGGGAGCTTTGCCATTAACAGTAATGGAGTCTGGACTGCAGCTCACTTATTTTTGTTTTCCATGATTTGTACTAAATTGTTGTCAGAGTAGTTGAGATGCTCTATTCCATTCTATCTCCATCTGCCCACATACATAGATGACTATGTTAACATTTCTTCAATCACTGTTAGATTTTTATGCAAACTGATTTGATAGTTCCTCTCTCCACCACATCAAATGAAAGTTGCTCTCCTCCTCTTATGAATTCAAGTTAAGGTGCCAGGTTGTTTGAGTGGTCTGGGCCATTTTGAAGTAAATCATGTTTTCCTTAGATTATTTGCTTTTGGAATGATATCCACTCCATACCCTGATTCTCAAGATCACAAAACCAGAGGGTGACACTGGTAACAAAGTTGCTTGCATTGCAGAGAAATAATTTTGCTGTTCTCTGCATTCATTTCATATAGTGGATGACATCTTCCTATTTTGTGTCCAGTGCATCTTTTGGAAGTTGGGCAAGACCTTTAACACAGACTAGGGTTTTTTGCAGTAAAGGTTTACCTGCTCTGACTGTTAGAGTTGCAAGTCTTGGTGTGCTGTATCTGTCTTAGGGAGATCTGGATTGGACATTTCTGTGACCAACTAGTGGCTACGTTTGCTGTGTGTGTGGGCTGATTTGTTCTCCTTTGTACATAAAGGAGCATTCTGAAGATTCCCCATTGTGCATGAGAAGCATTTCCAATCTTCAGAGAGAGTGGGGCAACTCATCCACACAGAAGAGGGCTGTATTTTTGCAGCTTTGAGCTGGGCAGTGTTTTCTGGCTGTGCCTGTGTTGCCCTGCCCTACGCTCTTATGCCTAGAATTCCCTGTTTTCTGTCTTCTAAGAAACCATTTCTTCCATTCTGATGTTCCCTAATTCCAATATCCCTGAGAAAAACTGGCACTCCACCCCATCTCCCACTCTGCAGCTCAGACTGGCCTCTGTTGCTTTCCTGACTAAAGGAGAACTTTTGTCCCCCATGCCTCTTGGCTAAGAGGCAGGGACTGGTACCATGGACAGCGAATAGAGCGCCACTTTCACATTCACACTGCTAGCACTGAAGAGAAGCATCTTGTTGGATTCTCTGTGTTAATTCTATAGTTAAAATTGGCAAATGCCGTCAAATATGATTGCCACCTTTCAACTAGAGCCACTAGGAATTGCCCCGATTCCTGGGTTGTTTGGTTCATGGGTATCTTTCCTTGTTGCACACACATGTACTCACACACATGAACATACATGAAGCTGCCTTATATGGAATCAGACCCTTGGTCCATCTAGGTCCATCTAGGTCAGTATCGTCTACTCAGACTGACAGCAGCTCTCCAGGATCTCAGGTGGAGGTCTTTCACATCACCTGCCACCTGATGCTTTCCACTGGAGATGCCAGGGATTGAACCGGGGAACTTCTGCATGCCAAGCAGATGCTCTACCACTGAGCCACAGCCACTCACATGCAAAGGTGGCTTAGGGCAGGGTCTTGATCTTTCTTAGAACATGCTCTACATGCAAAGCATGTGTTCTACCAATGAAACACAGCCCAACCACAAGGTGGGTCTAAATTGGGGCCTGGATTATAATTAATGCAGAGGAAGTTTCAGCTGCCAGCCATGGAATCTGCTCCTCTTTGTTCCAGACACTAAAGCTGTTAGAGGTACAGATATGGCATGCGTTCACCTTGTTTGAGGCCTTCCTCATTAGAAATCCAGCTGCAAGAATAGCACAGATTTTAACCTTGTGACTAGATTTCTATGTAGGGCTGCCCTCAATGCCTGTTTTGATACTTAAGCAGGGAAGAATACAGATGGGCTGCCAGGAGCACTTTGTCTGGGAGCTCCAGTGTATTGCCTTTGCAGCACAGTTCAAGCTGCTGTCTAGGTCCAACAGACTGCCGGGACCACCGCCTGACCAAGAAGTCCTACAAAATAGCACCAGAGCTCCTTTTAGTAAGAGACGATAGAGAAGCATTCTTAGATGTTGCCCCTTGTCTCCCCTTGAAAGCTTGCCAAAAATCTTTGGGAAGGACAGCAAACTTCTTTTGACGATTAGGTGTATCAGTAAGTAACAGTGATTTTTTTGCTGTCAAGTAACATCTTACTTATGGTGACCTCATGGGGTTTTCAAGGCAAAGAGATGTTTGAAGGTGGTTCGCCATTGCCTGCCTCCACATCACAACCTTGGTATTCCTTAGCGGTATCCCTTCTAAATACTGACCAGGGCGGACCCTTCTGAGAGCTGACAAGATTGAGTAGCCTAGGCTATCCAGGTCAGAGCCAGTAACGATGATATATAGCTAAAATACACACATTTGGGTGGCAGTTTATCCAGGTGCGGGGGACAAAAAACATGGGAATCTTGTTGCCATTATGATTTTCTCAGGATGACCACAGCTGGAAACAGGATGTTGGACTGGATGGACCCTTTGTCAGATCTAGCAAGGCTCTTCATACATGTTCCAGACACCTGCATGTGGCTTGTCTTGTGCTGCAGTTCTTCTTGATGAATAGGAATTGGCAGCAAAATATCTTCTTTGGCACTTCCTTGAACTCTGCCTTTTACTGCCTCATTTCCTTAATGGCATCAGAATCCTCTTACCATAAAAGCTGCCAAAAGCTACCATGGGTTTGCAAAGGGCCCTAAAATCTTATCCTTTAGTCCCACTTCTTGACAGCCCTACTTACTCCCCTCCTACAGTAACAGATTCCCAGGAGCATAATTGAAAAGTTCTGGTCAGGCAGCTCATATGTGTTTTTAATACAGAATGCATATGGATTAGGGGAGCAGTTTTGAAAATAAATATTTCTGTTTGGCTTCTGTCGTGCACATGTAAGAACCAGGTCATTTGCTTGAAGATGAAATATCCAAAAACCTTCCAAAAGCAAGGGATGCTAGTTAAATATTTGAACATGTGAAGATGCTTCATACTTAGAGAGACGGTCTACCTCAGTATTGTCTGGTATGATGCATTGGTTCTCCAGGGTCACAGGAAGATCTTACCTAGCATCAGCTACTAGAGGTCCTTCAACTGAACATGGAACCATGGCCCTTCTCCATAATTAATGGACAGAACATGTCCCTCCGTTGCTTGGAAAGTGAAAGGCAAATTTATCCTGCTTAATCCCAATAAAATCTTGCAAAGGGGGGGTCCCTACTGCTACTTCTCAAGAGACCCCAGTTTGCTCCTAGTGGCTATTCCTCATTATGATAATGAAAACAGCAAAACCAGGACAAATGTGGACAAGATAAGGGTACTCAAGAGCCCCGTGGCACAGAGTGGTAAACTGCTGTTCTGCATGCAAAAGCTCTGCTCACGACCTGTTTGATCCTGATGGAAGTCGGTTTCAGATAGCCGGCTCAAGGTTGACTCAGCCTTCCATCCTTCTGCCTTTACCTTTATATTCTCAAGAAGAAAAATATAACTGTGTAATTTAACCAAAAGAAATGGATGGGGGAATAGATGTGGAATGTTGAGAGCGCTTACAAGTCAAGGTGTGTGGGAGGGAAACAGGAGATTAAGAAAATGGTCCTTGAAAATCCTGTGGGGGGAAGAGTTTGCAGGTGGGTGATTTTAAAATTGTAACCCCCCCCCAACGATTCAATGTAGGTTTTCTCAAACAAGGCTATTTATAAGAGATACTTAACACAACTGCTTTTTAAAAAATCTAATTAATTTTTTTATCATTGGTTTTTGTTCATCCTGGCTGAAACAGCTACCCAGCCAGTTTTCTGAGTAAAAAATAATAATGGAAGGAGGTCCCCGGATCTCCAGCATGCTTGAAAACAGGTAGAGACTCTGGCTCGGGGAACTGCCCCAAATGGAGTCCACACTTTTGTGCTCTCCTTCAGTAGCTATTTGCTGGGCTGCAGTCATTTCTTCACAGAAGTCAAATGCAATCTCTCAAATGTACATGCATATACAGAGCAGAAGTCTATATTGGTTCAGCCATGATCAAGCGGGGCCTCCACAATCATAGCCAGAGGCAGCAAGAGTTTCACTGTCATTTTTTCCTCCCCTTTTTGAGAAGCAGACGAGCTTTTCTTGATTCCCCCCCCCCCCCTTGTGAATCTTTGTTGTGTACCAGATTTCTGATGAAGGGCTCATTATGCACTGGGTTCTTATTAATTAACAAATAATTTCCCCCCAAGTTGGATATTCTTGCATTGACTACTTTCAGGAGTCTTCTTCCCACCCTATTTTCTGTAATCTAGTAAGGAGAATGGTTCGTTTTGGGACTGAATTTTTTTGCAGAAGATAGATAAATTGAACCCGACACTATCTTTTGACAGTCTGATGAGATCTATGGACAAAAGCTGGCACCTTTGTCTTTAAACACTGTACTGTCCAAGCAAAGGCATCGCCAGACTACCCAAGCTGTTTGCTTGCTCTTAACTCCAAGAACTCATATGCACAACCATTTAACATGTTAGTGGCTGAAAACATAAAAGCTAGGAAGTGGCTGTTTTTCCATGGTAGCCCTTTTCAGGGCGGCAAAAAAAAAAAAAAGCCTCCTGAGACAGGCATATCTAAGAGCCAATGAGAGGAACAGATGACTGGAGAGAACCAATCAGGAGCAAGACCCTCTATAACCCGGCCTCCGTGGTCTGAGGAAAAGTTTTGAGGCGAGAGACAAGGTTGCCCACTCTTGAGTGTTTATTCTTAAACGATGGGAGTTGGGGTGTGTGTGTGTTTAAAAGCTACACCAGGGACTTTAAAAAAACATCTCATTCAAATAAGGCTTTTTGTTTTTGGAGCCTCATTATTAGTAAATCGCAATCAAAATTTAAACACGCCTGAAATTCAATCTTCTTATTCATTACATGCTTGTCTTTTACATTCCACTCATACCATGGAAGCTTTCCACTGACCTTGAGCCAGTAACACTATCTCAGTCTAACCTCACAGGGTTGTTGTGAGGATAAAATGGAGAGAACAGTGTAAGCCTCTTTGGGCCCTCATTGGGGAGAAAGGCGAGGCATAAATGAATTAAATAAATATCCTATTCATTAAAAAGAGGGGAGCACGTCTTACTTAAAAAGCCATGTTTAAAAGCAAGCGTCAACTAAATTGTGCCATTTTCATGGCATTTTCTAATTTTTGTTTCTTAAAAAGGGAAACAGATTCTCAAAAATCAATGGCAACCACAAATAAATTTGTAGCACCCTCAGGATCAAGAAATCCTCTACAGGTAGCTTCTGACCAGAAACTTTCTCAGGCCTGCTCACACAAAGGGAGAAAGGTGTTGCCTTTCTTCGGCTCTGTGAGCAAGTCTCTGAACAAAAAAAAATACATTTGATACTTCTGACTTCATGTTACGATACTCAGAATCCTGTGACGGTGATGGTTGAAGCGAGCTTCTTGTTGTTTTGAATTCTCCTTGACATAAATCTTCAAGTATATCTTAGGAAAGTTGAAATACGACTGGGAGTACCACTCAAAAGCTTCGATTGTAAAAAGAGTTGTGTCTGCAGCACCCCAATGGTCTCTTCATTACTACTCCAGAAGAGCCTTTTATTTTGTGCCATTTGGTTGAACCCTTTAACAATCTGTTATTTACACATAAACACTATCTGCCATTTCCCTCTCCACTTATAATAAACTCACTCAATCCAAGCTATATCAGGAGTAGGGGTGGGAACACAGACTTGGCAGAAAAAGGCTCGAGGCTGGTTTTTGAGTCAAGTGTATCTGAGGTGAGGTCTGAGATGAACAAACTTGGGGGGCGGGGTCCTTTGATTTCACAAGGGCATCAAATCCTAAATGTTTCCAGCGGTTTCTGGTGAACATGAGGCTCAGAGTGAACCTGATACAGTGGTTAGAACAGATGTTTTCAATTGGTGGTACACAAAGGCAGTCTAGGTAGGATGCCAGGTTTTCACGACAATTATACTAAGCATTTGCTCTCCCTCAATCCCCATGTCCATCTGCAAGTGTGACGTTCTGCCTCTTGATGACTCTATCTGCCATGGATTATCCATCTTGTGATTTTTTAGCGTGCTAGTAGTAATAACAGAATCCCTGTAAACATATAAATAAATTTCTTTTTCGGAAAGTGGCTTTTTTGTTTCTCTCGTAGATGGAGCCCAGTTTTTCCCATAAAAGAGATTGATGGGACATGAGATATGGAAGGTTTGGAACCACTGGGTTAGACTGTCAGACTAGGATATCAGAGACCCAGGATTGAATCCCTACTCTGCCATGGAAGCTTGCTGGGTCACTCTCTCACAGCCTAACCTACAGAGTCATTGTTCTGAGGATAAAATAGAAAAGGGGCCAACAATATTGTAAGCTGCTTTGGTCTTCATTGGGGAGAGAAGCAGAGTATTAATATATCTAAATAAGTTAGTAAAGCGTTGCTGCCAGGGAAAATGGTAGCAGGGTCAGCAATGACTTCAGACAGGGCTTACTTACTGCTTACAGGGATTAAGGACAGAACCTTAAAGATCAGAAAGCACAAACCCTCGTGTCTCTTCTCACCTGATACAAGCGCATGGATATGCACTCCCATACCATCTAAATGCCTGAAACTATGTGGCAAGGGACAAACATACCTTCCACATAGGACAGGGTATATATTTTCCTGCTAAAAGTAACAGTTATTATTTCCCCCCCAACTAACATAGTTTTGTTTCCTATTCTGAAGATCTGGAAGGTGACTTGCCAGTCTTAAGCCACTCGCAAAGCAATCCTGAACAGAATGCATCCTTCTAAGCCCACTGATTTCAATAGACTTAGAAAATTGTAACTCTGTTTAATACTGCACTGCTGGTCTCCCAACAGGTACTTCAGCCCAGCCAGCCCTGCCTGGAAGTCCACCCCCCTCCTCATTTCCCAAAACGCTCAGAACCACAAAGGGGTACAAAAAGCACATGACGGCAGAGAGCCTCCTTTTTTTTTTCCTTTTTGCACAAAACAGAACATTTATTCAAGTGTTCTCCAGCACAAGTACATCAGCAAGGAGCCTTCCTTAATTCGAGTGTTCTGGGCACGAAAAGAAAAATGCAAAAGATGGGGACGGAGGCGGAACGGATAGACTTTCTAACATCTGCTGCACCATTGACCTTTTAATTAGTTTATAAAACAGCTATGTCACGAGCAATACTTACACAGAGATACAACAGCCCATCCACGGGGATGACGGAGAGTTGGCCTCCCCTTTTCTCATCCCCTGGCAAAGCAGAACCATACTCTGAAATGTACATTATTTATTTGTCAATAAATATAGAAGCAACCCTAAAAAAAAAAAAAGGAAAGAAAAGAAAGAAAGACAGCGGCTGAAAGGATGGGGGCATCCCAAAATCATTCTAGAAAAGAAAAGAAAAGCAAGGGGTAGAATGGAGGTTGGGGGGATGGAATCAGGAAAAGAAAGGAAGGACGTTTGGGTTTAGCTGCATGGAATGTCAGGTGGGAGGCAGGCTGGAGAGCAGGGAACAGGCCAAGCTCTTCCCAGGATCTCGACAGTTTTATTCTTCAGCATGAATACATGATTTCCCACAAACAGTAAAGCGTCGCAGCTACTTCAATGTCTAGCCTAAAACACATGAATTTTTTTCCTTTAGGTTTCAAGTACAAAGTTAAAATGCCTTTTTTTAATAATAATATATAAGAGTAAAATAATAGAGCTCTTTTAAACTCCACTACAAGAAAACAAAAACAGTCATTGTCCAGACAGCAGACTTAAGTTAACAATAGAGATCTGTAATAAACAGTTTAGCACCTTGGTTGTCACCTCGTCCCTCTGCAGATGCTGAAGGAATTCAGGCAGATGGGGCAGGGGGGGCAGGGGTCGGTTGCTTTGCTTTTCAGTCTAGGGCTGTGCAACCTGACAAGAGGGCTCTTTACTAAAGAGAGACTTGGTTTAAAAAGTCCATCTCTCCCCTCTTCCTTTCTCCCCACCCCCTGAGGGAAGCAGGTGGATTCTGTGGCAGACAGCAAAACAGGCCCAAGACAAATACATCAGGGGAATTTGAAGGACATAAAAACAGACAGAACGTGCTATCGCAAGGAGCCACTTCCAGTTTTGGGGAGGGTACTGGGGAGAGTCTGCGCTCTGAGACTCTACAAAATTGGGCTGTTCAGAAAGAGGGCCTGCCCAACAGCCCTAGAGGAAAGCAAGGGAACCAAGCTAAGCCATTACCCGCTGGATATGGACTTCTGGGGAATGATGTCGCTAGCTAGCCCCATGGCTAAACCAGAAGTCATTGAAAGGAAGGCTCTGGGAAGATGAGGGGTGTGTTGACGCTAAAGCCACGATTCTCACCCCACCCCCCAGTGAATGCTCCTCCAAAGCACACAGATTAGAAGGCTGGAGCCCCACTGCTCTTGGAGAGATCATCTGAATTCCCCTCTCCTTCAGCCAGCCCCTTGGCTCAGATTGCCTTGGGTACAAAGCCCCCCCAAGGTCAGGTCATTATTGGGGATGGTCTTGTGTTTGCCATTTAGCACCAGTGAGACTAGAAGGGATATCCCATTCTCTCTTCCCCCTGTGGCAAAGTGAGTCGGTGGGGAATCCTGCACAACATAAGGGAGACCAAGCTCCACCAAAGGCTTTTTGCACAAATGGATATCAGTAACTGATCCACCAAGGTGGCCAGAGAGAGACGGACCCTGGAGGCACGAGGGGGCGAACACGTCTCACTAGCCAGCCCCATCTAGAATACACCGCTCTCCTTTTCCCGTCTGGCCCTGAGTGAGATCCCAGCCCCTTTCACAGTTAGAGGGGAAGTAAGAGGAGGCTCTCGTCCAACCGTCCCAACTCCCTGAAATGTTAGCACCGATACCAGCAGCTTTCCACCGAAACCTTCTCTGCTGGCTGCAGCCACTTTGCAACCACCTGATGAGTTGTGCTAAGGGGGAAGCACTGGTGGGGAGGGAGGGGGGGAACGGAGAAGGCCTGCAGTCTTCACCCGAAGCCACTAACTGATCCCAAGCTTTGCCTCAGCATCTGCCCCGCTGCCTCTGAGAGCACCATTGGACGCAGGGAAGACGGGAGCAGAGGGGAGATGCTGTCCCCTTTGGAGGCAGAGACGGGGGAAGCTGCTGAGGCAGGGAGCCGGATTCTAGAGATCGCCTATCCCCTCTCCCCATTAGCACCAAGGGCTTGGGACCCTGTTGGGAGCTGCTCCTACAGGCAGAAAGGGAGAAGCATCCCCAATTTAGGAGGGATCAGAGCCCAATGGGCATTCCCTACACCTCACAGAATCATGGGTGAGAGGGTCACTTCCCCTGTTGCCCGAAGGAGTAAAGTGCACACAATTGCCTAGGCATAAACCAGGAAAACACAGTCTCCTCAGATGGGCCTCACACGGGAAAACCAAGAAGGACCTAGGGAGACACTCCTCATACAAGAGCTCCCCACCCCCATTCCTTACCCTTTCCATCCCCTGGGGGGAGGGGGTAGCACAGCCAGAGCCTGATCAAGCAAAACAGGAAGTATGAAATTCACATCAGCCACAAACAGGGAGAAGGGGGGGGAGAGGGAGACGGCAGGTGCTGACCCTCCAGCACCACGTGAGATAACGGAGGACTGGGACGGGGTGCTACTGCAGGGCAGGGGGCCCTCTTCTCCCTACTGACTTCCCCATCCCCAAAGGTGGGGAAGTTTGCAATTCAAAGGGCAAAAATGGGAGAAAAGGGGCCAAATCCAAGACCTTATGAACGACACCGCAGCCTGTGAGTTCAGAGACGACAGAAACTAGTGCGGGGCCTCGAAGCGGCCCACCTCCCTGTTTGCACACTGGGCAGGCGCTGGGGGGGGGGAGCCCAGAGTGGACATGCAGAAGGGCGCATATCGCGGGAAAGCACCAGCATGTTAAGGGCTGCTGTTTGGAATTCCGCAGGGGGGCTGGCTGGCCCCTTTGCGCAGGGCCTATCGCCCCTGGCCTGAGGGAGGGTTGCTTTTTAGGAAACAAAAAGCATTATTGCATGACACCCTGGGGCGGAGAGTGGTGCCTAGCTCTGCTGCCCACCCGCCCTCCCTCCCTTCGTGGGAAGAGGGGTGCAATCGCTTCGAAAAGCCCCCTCCTCCTCCTGCGGGCTGGCACACAGAGCACCACAGAAGCTGCCATCAGCCCCACCCCCAGCTGTTGTAGAAGCACCATTATGAAAGTCAGTTGTACAGTAGTAACAGTACCTTTTATATATAGACATCTCTCTCACATAACTCTCACATATATATAAACTGTAAACAAGAGGTAAGAGCGGCTGTAGGGGCTGGGCGAATCAAGGTCTCCTGTGTTGTAGGCACCCAAATACTGTAGAAAAGTGTGTGGCTGGGAGGCGGGGGGCAGGAAGGGGCTGGCGGGGTTTGCGGCTTCCCTGCTTGCGCTTACCCCAGGAACGGCGCTGGTAGACGCAAGGAGGCCCCGTCGCCCTCTGCTTTGTGCTCCTAAACCGAGCAGGGGTGATGTTGCCCCCAGACCCGCTCAGCTTTGGGCTTGGCTGGCATTATCTTTGTCACAACAGTGCCAGTGACGAACCAGCACTGCTGGGGCTCAGCCGAGGAGAGGCAGAAACCAAACTAACAGACAAACCCATCCAGAAAGAGCAGGAAAATTAAAGGGTTACCAACAGAAAGTGGGACTGGTCGGTTTGATTTTAGGGTGGTTCAAATTTTGGGAGAGGATGGGCGAAAATTCGGGCGGCAGGAGCCAGCACATGTGTGGGGGGGCCATCCTCTCCTTCCCTCTCACCCACCAGCCACCTCCTCCGTTCTGGTGCCACTTCTCTTCTGTTCCTGGGGATGGTTGTGTTTGAGACTCCTCCCTCTGCTTTGCCAGTTCCGTGGGTGCGTCTCTTTAAACGCAGGCAAAGTACTCCTTCAGAGGGGCGAAGAGGTGGCGGATCACCGGCACGCTCCAGGAGCGACCCAGCAGTCTCTGCCGAGCCAGGCGGCTCATGTTGGACACATCTGTGTAGTGGACTGGGAAGCCAAAGACCCTGTGGGCACAAAAATGGGCAAGGAGGGACCAGTTACCATCAGTGACTGCTAGCCCAGAGACAGGAGGAGTAGTAGTTGGTTTTTATGTGCTGACTTTCTCTCCCAATTAAGGAAGAATCAAACCAGCTTACAATCATCTTCCCTTCCCTCCCCACAACAGACACCCTGTGAGGTAGGTGGGGCTGAGAGAGCTGTGACTAGCCCAAGGTCATCCGGCTAGTTCCATGCGTAGGAGTGGGGAAACCAACCTGGTTCACCAGATTAGAGTCCGCCGCTCATGTGGAGGAGTGGGGAATCAAATCCGGTTCTCCAGATTAGAGTCCACCGCTCCAAACCACCGCTTTTAACCACTTCACCATGCTGGCTCTCTCGAATAATAATAATAAAAAACCCTGCCTGCTTAAAATTCCCACCAAGCTGACACTCTGGAGCACAGGAGGTTCCCTGTTCTCCATCAGTACAACTCCCACCTTTCCATCTCAGTGCACCACAGGATATCTTCCTTCTCATTCATGAAGACAGGGAAGTGCTGATCCTTGCCTTGCTTGATGGAATTGGAGCGAGTGGTGATTGTTCGGACTTTGCTGAACTGCGCAGGGGAGACAGCCAAACAGAAAGCAATGGCAGGCGGTGTCCGTACTGCCTCGGACGGCTCTCCCATCCCGTCTCCCAACTAATCCAAGTGTTTCACCCTTCCACCATTTCCCCCTTCCTACTTCCTCAGTGCATTCCCTGTCTTCTGTACATTCCACAAACCCCACCTTTGGCTACCTGGCACAAAAAGGGTTCATGAGCCAGGCATTCCTAGCAGCAGCCAACAGAAGTTTGCTTCTTTTCAAAAGTTGGCCCCTGGGGCTACGAGAGAAGGGGAAATACCTTATACTGCTTTGTTTGTGTCCCCTCCCCTTCAGTTCACACAGAACTCCAGACAGTTTCCGATGCCCGCTTCCTGCCCCACCAGCTCCATGAGACAACTCTCCTCGTGCTCACCTTCGCTATCCTGCCATGTTCCAGACACTCCTGCAGTTCCAACTTATCATTCATAGTTGAAGCCAGTGGCCTGAAGGAAAAAACCCACAATTCAGCTGAGTAGGGTTACATGAATGCTGATCTTGCTCTCCCTGACAAAACCTCCAGTCAGGCCAAGCCCATGCTTCATAGAAAAGTACATAAAGAACTGGCAGCCAAAGCCGGACCCACCATTTTCTTAAAAGCCTATTATTATTTAACTATCTGTGAAACACAAGGGTGGGCATTCCATGGATTATGTAAAAGTGTTGTCCCTTCCTTGGGCTATATGGGAAGTCGGATTACCCACACAGATAGGTCTGCTGGAAAGTGAGGGGTGTGTGGCTGGGCCTGGCCACTGACCAACCTGTTCATGCCGGGTAGGTTTCCCCAGAAGTACCGGGCCCTGTGAGCTGCAGAGACCTCTTTGGCATCGATCATCACTGGGTTGGACTGCAGCCCGGAAAGGAAGGAAGGAAGACATGTCACACGGCATGGTAGTGCAAAATGCCTCTGGCGCTGAAAAGCACTACAGAATTATTTTTTATTATTTACTTACAACCCAGCCCTTAAGTTAGGAAAAAGGGCAGCAACATCATGCATTCCATTTAGAGACACAAAAGTGTCCTGGATTGCCCTGTAAAAACCCTAGTGCCCTCTAGTGGCAAGAGGGACTCCCTGTGCCTAGGGGAGCAGAGAGAGAGAGAGAAAAAAACATAGGTTCTGTTGGCCATCAAAAGGCAGTATTTCTCCTGTTTCCATCATCAGCTGCTTTGGTTCAGACCCATCACAGCCGTCTACCCATGGTCCCTTGCGTCTAGGGCAGGCGGATCCTTTGCAGTGGGCATGCAAGGATTGGGTCTTCGGTCCAGAGACATTCCGAGGGTCAAGCCCCGCCCCCCTCACCTCTAGGAAGCGAGAGATGTCTCTTTTGTCACTGACGCCCATGGCCACCACGTTCTCAAAGAGCCAAAAGAAGGGCCGGTCATCTCCCTCCTTGGGCCGGGCCTCATGCAGAAGACGATAGAACTCAAAGAAGAGCCGCCCTGTCCCCTCTGGGTTAGGAAAGCAAAGACAGGGAGAGGCAGGTGCTCGTGAGGGAAACTTAAGACTTGAACGGCAAATCAGGCTCCTCCGAACTCTGATCTTTTAGTTTACAGAACATTGACATGTTGCCAAGACCACCATAAAGGGGTTTTTGGAAGCTCCTAAACAAAACTGGCAATTGTTCTTGCACATGAGAGAGTGATTATTATTTTTTTAAAGGAAAGCCACATTTATTCTTTTGGACAATTCAATACACTGGACCCTCAGACTCATGGATTTAGCAGATGATTTTTGGCAACTACAGAAGGGCTCAGAGCTCAGTTCTGTTTCTCCAGCATCGTTTTAAACATGAGCTGCAGTTTGTTAGCACTGGTTGAGTGAAGAGATGTGCCTATCTTGCCCCTGGCACCAGCAGAGCTGAAACCGCCCCCCTCACAGAGCACTACAAGTTTCCTTAGATACATGCACCTCTGCTTTCTGGAGCACAAGGCTAGTGACCATCCACAATGTTTCTTTAATTGACACAACTAACTGGTCCGCCCCCCTCCCCCCATCAATCCAATATTAGAATTCTGCTCGAGTGAAATTAGTAATGACTGTCACTGAAAATCATCTATTAAAGCTTGCAGCTCTTCCATCACCCTCCTATGCTCACACTTGGGGTAACCAAAGGGCTCATTTATGGGCAAGGTGCAAATTCTAACTTGTACCTCAACTGATTCATAATCTAGATGAATTACAGCCTTTGAAAGGGCGTGAGACGAGCAGGCCCCTGCTGAGGCAATGGGCAGGAGGTAGCACCTACCATAAAGGCCCTTCCTGGCAGGATTGACAATGGAGAGATCGTTGCAGGGGCTCCCTCCGATCACCAGGTCAAAGGGGCCCCACTCCTGTATCTGTAATACGGAGATGCAAAAGTCAGGTGCAAGGAATGGAAGCGTCTGAGTTGCTAGGCCAGCCCCAGTGACACAGAGGGAAGGGGAGCCCCCTCACAGCGTTCCACGTACATGTTTCTGGGTGACATTGCGGACGTCCCCAACATACATGATCTTGCCCTGGTGTCGGACCATCCCAACCGTGATGGAGTCTTCACACACCTCAGAAGCGATATACCGGTCCACCTGGATGCCTAAGTCCTTCAGCACCAGTAGGCCTGATAGCAAGCCGGAGGGGGGGGAGGGAGGGAGGGAGGAAGAAAAGGAATATACTCATTTTAAAAAAGAAAACAAAATAAAATTCCCTCCATTCGAGGGCAGGCAGAACCACCTAAATCTCTTCTAGCGGATTACCGAGCCCCTCTGATTGCCATCTTTCCCTGACATCCCATGACATGCACATTGGAAACCACTGTGCTCCTACGGGCAACGAGGGCAGCTCAGGGCAGGGCTCACCTGTGGCAATGCCATCGAAAAGCGAGAGCACCCGGATGGGCTTCCTCTTTTCAGCAGGGACTGGAGGGTAAACCTTTGGTGGGTCCTGGCAAGACACACAGCAGCATGAGGCAGACGGAGTTAAGACAGGGCCCAAACACACAGAGAAGAGGGAGCGGAGAACTCCTGGGGCTTTCTCGTAAGCAGAGGGTTTCTCCTCAACCAGGCCCTTAATGCGAGGCCACTGACTGACAAGTAAAAGCAGGTGGCTTCCAAGAAGACAACAAAGCAAAGATTGTGTTGCCAGCCACTAGCAACACCGGAGGGCACAGATTCCTTCTGCCAACTGGTGGCAGGAAATCCAGGACTCCATTTTTGTCTCTCACCCCCCCCCCCATGTTGCACTCACAAACTCTTGGTCATGGTTGTTGGCGAAAAACATCTGGAGGCGTGACGGCCAGTCTTCCCGCCGTCGGAGCAGGCCATAGATGCCCTTGTGGCCACACATGTAGCAGTTCCAGGGATCCTCCTTGATTGCTGCCTGAGCTGCACCAGGGCCCACCAGCAGGTCCACACACTCTACACAAAAGCACCTGTGGATACGACCAGACATTCAGGGCTTTCGCCTGGAGGGTTCTTTGGCCTAGGCAGAGGGAACCTGGGGCTTTGGGAGGGCTGAACCAGTTGGTGAATCCGGAAGATGCAACTAGCGTTGTTGGCTGCAACTAGTTTCCAGCATGAGGTTCTGATTAGCTAGGAGACCTATGTAAATTTTCATCCCAGCCATTTTCCAGATGACTAACAAGACACAGGGTCCTCCTTTGCCTTCTTCGGCTTCTGAACGGCCTTAACACAGAATCATAGAGTTGGAAGGGGTCATACAGGCCATCTAGTCCAACTCCCTGCTTAATGCAGGATCAGCCTAGAGCACCCCTGACAAGTGCTTGTCCAGCCTCTGCTTAGACTGCCAGCGAGGGGGCGCTCACCACCTCCCTAGGTAGCTGATTCCACTGTCGAACAACTAGTAATGTAAAATATTTCCCCCCTAATATCCAACCGGTACCTTTCCTCCAGCAATTTAAACTCATTATTGTGAGTCCTATCCTCTGTTGCCAACAGGAACAGCTCCCTGCCCTCCTCTAAGTGACAGCCCTTCAAATACTTAAAGAGAGCAATCATGTCCCCCCCTTAACCTCCTCTTCTCCATGAACCCCTCTATGAACCCATTACCTCCTGCAGAGCATCTTGCCTACAGATTAAACCCCACACACAAACACCATAGACCTACTCTCCCAACAAGGAGGATGCTCCCTCTGAAGTGAGTGGCACATTCACTCTTCTCTTTAAATCAAGGGCTTCCTACATGGGAGAGACAAGATAGGGGACCCTCCTGTGGCAGCCCTGCCCTTTGGCTCACCTGCAGCAATTGTTGTTTCCACACATGAGGACTTCACGGCCTCCACAGCAGATGGTGCAGTAGGACTGGTAGCCGTCATCATCGTACTGGTAGGCGCATTCCAGAAAGCAGTTCTGGGGGGTGGGGAGAGACGGGACACAGGTGAGAGAGATCTTTCTGGTGAACCCATCTAGGGCAAGAAATTAGTTATTCCACACACCCCAATACAGAAATTGTACATTTGCAACATGATTTACAATCATCATGGTTCATATTATTCCCATTTTACAGATGGTGATCTGAGAAGGCAGGACTTCCTCAAACCACTCAGTGAGACAAGGCCTTGAATCCAATTCTCCCAAACCTATGTGCAGTTTCCAAAACGTTGCAGTCCATTTACCATCACCCCTCCCTGACCCTTCACAGCTTCCTCCCTCAGGCCCTTGACAGATCACATTGTGATGCTGTCTTGTCTTTCACAAGAGGACTTTTCCATGCCATTTTGTATGGTTAATATTTTATCTGATGGTGTCTCTCACATGGCGGAGCCTCAGCAATACCCATGTAAAGAAAACCAGAATGTCCTTCTCCACATGGACAAGCCAGGACAAACCCAGGGAACAAGCCATCTTTGAGGAAGGGGGCTTGTTTCTGGCTTCTCCATGATGAAGTTGCCCTCCCCTCACCCTGCCAAGCAGGCCTGGCTTCAGCAAAAGGAGCTAAACCAAGCGCAACTGTTTTTAAAAATTCCCTCCAAAATCCTGATGCATTTTGAAGACTAGAGTTCTTCCTCAAAGGATATCTTACAACAACTAGTCATAGTTGCGCTGTATACCTGGATTGGTGTGACCATTATATAATGGTTCCACAACTTCTCTTCAAGGAGAATGAAGATGTTTGGAACACAGAGGAAATTTGGGGAAACATTAAAGGTAGCAAGCAGACTTTCTTGCACTGACCAGCTTTATCTGCTTTTTCAGGTGCTCTGTCTCACCATCCTGCAACTTCCCTTTCCCCCCATTTCTTCTGAATTCACTAGGCATTGACTTTGACCAGACTTCAACCTGTTTCCTACCTTGCAGTTTTGGCACATTCCTCCAATAAAGAGAGGGTGTTCCAGGGTGACATTGAGGCTTCCACAAGAGATGCAGATATCTGGGGTGGGGGTAGGGATGGTTAGGGGGAGGAAGAGGAAATATTACAATGAGAGGAGAGGGACAGAGACGGTTGCTTCCTTCTCCATTTGTCAGCCTTGAGCCCTCCCATCCATAGAATCATAGAGTTGGGACCACCAGGGTCATCTAGTCCAACCCCCCTGCACAATGCAGGAAATTCACAACTACCTCCCACACACACACCCAGCGACCCCTACTCCATGACCAGAAGATGGCCAAGATGCCTAAGGTCATAGAATCAGCATGGCTGACCGATGGCCATCTAGCCTCTGATTAAAACCCTTCAGGGAAGAAGAGCCCACCACTACCTCCCGAGGAAGCCTGTTCCACTGAGGAACCGCTTTGTTAGAAAATTCTTCCTAATGTCTAGACGGAAAGGACACCTGGCAGCAGCTTGGCATGGCTGATTATAGTCCTCTTGGACAGGTCAGAACTGGCAGCTGCATGGGATGGCACGCAAAACCCTCCCAGTGACAGCACTCTGTTGGTTTTGTACTGGAACGGGACATGTTCTTGTCACCTGAACCATGCTCCACTTCAGCCGGGCCTCCACAACCTCCACTGGCTGCAGCAGAGCAGCCACTGTGGATGAACTGAAGGCAGAAAACCCTGAGATTTTCCAGCACCTGCAAGGGAAGAGTCCACCTGCTGCAGAGCAGAGGCAGCAAAAGGCATACACTTACCTTCAATATTTCTGCACTTCTGTCGGACCTCATAAACAAGACGCTCTAGGAAAATGAAGCAGTGCGTTAGCTTGGTATAGAGAAAGGTCTTTCCCACTACTTTAGATAGAACTGGAGACTTCCTGTGCGCAGAGCAGCTGCCCCACCACTAAGCCGTGGCCCTTGTGCTTCTTGCTCTCCTTAGGGGACCAGTGGCCCTTCACGTCTTTAATAGGGTGTGACCTCCTCATCCTTAAGCTCCTTCGAACTCTGGAATCCTTGACAACCCTTGCTCCCTCCAGAAAGGGACCAAAGCAAAACTGGCCTGAAGAGGTATGGAGGAGTGGGGACAGGAGCACCTTACCTGGCCAGTCAACACCCCAAGAAGCCTGGAGGAGGAGTGCATTGGGTCAGCTGCCCTGGAAGAGCCCCATCAGGGCCAAGCATGGCAGCTCCCTGGTGATAGTGGTGGTTGGAACCAGCTGGCCGGCAGGCACCAGCATTCCCTTGCCGAAGCCAATCGACCACTCCGGCTGAGGTGGAGACCATGGTAGGCCCACACAGCCTCAGATAGGACAGGGTGACAAAAAGGGAGAGGAGAAAGATGGGCAGGCAGGAAAGGAGTGGGCAGAGCTGAAGAAGTTGGTGGAGGCGGGGAAGGAAGGGGGCATAAGAGGGAGAGAAGGCAGCAGGGGTGGGGAGAGCCGCGTGGAGGAGGAAGAAAGATGTTCGCAAGACCATCAGGAGAATTAGAGATGGGCAAGTGAGGCTGAGCAGACAGGAAAAAAAGATGAAGCTGGGATGGAAGTGGAGACTGAAGAAGGGAAAGGTATAACCTCAATGCAGAAGAGGTTGGCCACATGCAGGAAAGGTAAGGAGGCGGAAGAAGGGAGTCATTACCCTAATAGGCTTGGGTGAACCTAACCATGGCCTTCTCTACTTTCAAACCCACAACCAATCTTTGCATGAGCATTGTCAACTGTCTTCCTTCTTGTATTTGTCATCAAGGGGAGTGTGGCTCCCTCCTATCCACATAACTTGGGGGTGCTGCTGACCCCTATCAGTTCAACCTGCAGCCACTATAAGATTACGATAAAGACAGTAACCAGGGCTTAAAACAAACTTTTTATAAAGCAGCTTTTTAAATCTTTCATGGAGGTCTCTAAAGTCCCATAAATCAACCAGCAACCACCTCCTCCATGTCCTGGGGCTGCTCTGTCCCTGTAGGGGTCCCTTCTGGAATCACAAAATTTTTCAGCTTTCCCCAAGTCCCAGTCTCTGCTTCTAGTGATCATGGTTCCCACATTCCCTAGTCAACTAGACAAAACAACCTTCCCTTAAATGGGCTTCACAGTGTCGCCTCTCTCTTTTTTATCCTCCTCTGCCTGAAGTCCCAAAAAGATGCTGCCAGTGATAGTCAAAACTGAGATAGGTAGACAGGGTTGCCATAAGCACCTGGCTCTGTCAGGCAAACTCCCACCCCTGCCCTCAATTGCCTGTGCTTGATCATAAAAACATAAGAAAGGCCCTGCTGGATCAGACCAAGGCCCATCAAGTCCAGCAGTCTGTTCACACAGTGGCCAACAGGGGGCCTCTAGGAAGCCCACAAACAAGTCAACTGTGGCAGCACCTTCCGCAGCACCTTTGATCAACTCAGCAGTGGTAGAAAAACTGGAGAGAGGGCATCACAGATGCTGTGATGTCACTTCTCGGTAATCCACCTTGGTAGGCCTAATCAGAGCAGAAAGGAGGGGTATAATTTACATAAATAATAATGATAATCGCACCAACTCTATAGGAATTTCCCCAATCTCTATAGTCTTTACCACAGAGATTGTGGGAATCCCTAGAGTTTCATAGGGGGAGCCCTCTGTGATGTCACAGCCTCTGCAACACTTCCCCCTCCCAGGCTCCACCCTCAAAAGCTACTGGGATTCAATAGCTGCAGGGCTGGAAAGCCTCTAGGTGGACCAATGATCTGTCTCCGGGATAAGGCAGCTTTGTGTGTTCACATGGCAAGGGCCTGGCTGCTTCCCTAGCGATCCTTGCCATTATTCTTCCCCAGAAGAGGCTTGAAAGGTGAAGGAGCAAAGCAGGGGAGGGGGACAAGCCAGCCCCCCTCATGCTGCCCATTGCAGAGCCACCGCAGCCCATTCTGCTCCGGATATACCTCTGGTGCGCTCATCTATGATCTCCTTGACCTTAGGCTTCTCTGTGCTTTTCCTTGGTTTTTTGGCTGGCGGAGGAGGGGCATAGGCAGCAGCTTCTGGCTCCACCCACATCTCCGTGTAAACTTCTTTGTAGGGGTTGCGTTCCTCTGTGACAACGGAAAGAAGAGCATCAGCATTAAGAGCCAGGTGGGGTGCCCAGCCTTGTGCACTGATCAATGTCTTTGGCCAGGATACTTGCTTCATGGCACAAGCTAGTGCACTGAGCACCAGGGAGTTATATGTGCCCTGGATGGCTGTGGGACAGTAACATCCCCTCCCCCCTGATCCCAAATGCCACTGGAGCAGACAGCAAAAAGACCAGTGAGTCAGAAGCAGGCCCCTTCCTACTCCAGTTCTGGCCTTTGCAAACTTTCCGTCACTGCTAGACTGGCCCCATTACCTTCAGGAGGCTCCAGACCCTTGGGGCCAGACGGCTGGAACCCTCCCAAGGCCCATTCAATCATCTGCTTGTTCTGCATCTCCACTACTTTGGATGTATCTGTTTCATCATTCTCTGGACAGGAGGGGAAGATCTTGCCCGCTCTGCTGCTCGCCACCTGAAAGGGGATAGGTGGATGGTCAGATTTTGATTCAACTTGATTTCTGTTGCCTCACTGAATTTCCGTTGCCTCACTGAACAGTCTTCACCCACAATACAATCTGGGGGGTTTTATCTCCCCCCCCCTTCTGGTTCAGGAGGGACTGCCACAGCTCAGAGACAGGGTGCTGAACAGGAGAGGATGGGAAGGAATCTCTCTGCAAGCCAGATTGTTCTTGATGCCACAATGGTAGTTTATTTCACTTTTGTTTCGTGTTGCCTCTCTTTCTATAGCACGCGGCTCGGCTCACTTGCACAAGCAATCTCATTCATGCCATAAATGCCTTTCTGCTGTACACTTGCTCTGTATTTGTGACAAACACGTTCCAGGTTGTCTGGGGTTCAGAAAGCGGGTTCCTTTACTGCTCTGCGGAAGAATTCGCCTGGGATGGAGATGATGTTCTCCTGGTGAAGAGCTCCTATCCATTCCCATCACAACAGTCCCATATTCCCACCCCTTTCAGCAGGAGCCATTCATTTTCACAGGCTGGTCAGAGCTCAGCAAATCAACCAAAGCGATGCTTACCTGCAGCACCTCGTAAATGGCCTTCCGATACATGGGCTGCTTGTTGTATGTAGCCTGGTGGAATGCACTGGCGAAGGAACTGAGTGGCAGCAGCTTCTCTACACAGACCTGCCAGAAACAGAGGCAGGGGGATGTGATGCAAAACTCCCTGCATTCCATCCCCCCAGAAAATAATCAGGGGAAAAAAAAGAATGAAGGCAGCCTACAATGAGATTGCTGTGGAGGACTGTGGGATGAACTTAGCAATCAAACCAAAGTCTGTGCAAGACACAGTAAGCCTAAACCATTGCTTAGGTCCTCTGTACCGTGAAGAGGAAATTTAACTCTTTAGGGGGAGGGGGAACAGCCATTTGTTCAATTTCCCCGCAGAGGAAAAGATTCAGTCACTCTCACAAACCTTTCAGAGTTTCTCAGGGAGAGAAAGAGAGCCCTCCCACCTAAGCAGCATAAGCTCACCCCACCCTCCCCAAATAAAGAGCAGAAAAGCATGGGGAACATTGTCCAGTATATGGGGGAGACATGGGGGGGCTGAACCTCTCTCTGGACCCTGGCTTTCACAAGATACATTTAGACAGTTGGGTTGTACTCCGATGTACGCATGATGTTATCATATTATGCATCATTTTTGCATAAGATCAGAAAATGTCACTGCCATCGTTTTCTAGCAAAGGAGGAAACACACTCCCCTCCCCACGGCCGTGCTTCCTGGAGGACCATTTGGATACGATGCTTTTTCCCTGCCCAAAAATATTGTGACGGGTGGACAATAAACATAACCCTCTGAGAACACGTTGGGAAAAAGTGTCTCCATCAAGTCATTTGAAGTCAATGGCTCCATTTCTGAAGACCATCATTCTGATTAAAATGCCTGTTTCCTGCTTCCAAATGAGCCATCTATAAATAATAAAAGGAGGAATAAGGATGTACTTAATGAAAACACCATCAAGTCCCCAGGCTTCACTCAGTCCTACTGCTGTGACCCTCGAGTTGAGGCGAGCAGGGAAGTCCTGGGAACCAAACTCTTGTACTTCTCTTTCCTCCAGGAGCGCTTCACACCAGTTGCGCATTGAATGGCAGGACCCTGCTTGTCACTGCTGTCAGGGGAATAACTCAGGGTGCAAGTGAGGAAATGTGGGGGCTGAAACTAGGGTGCTGCAGCTGACCATCTGCAGCTGAGCCACTTACCACAGAGAACTTCCCGTCGCCGAACCACATGACCCAGCGGGTGCCCTCAGCAGCCCGGCTCCTGCCAGTCATCCACCAGGAAACAATGCGGCCTGGCCACCAGGAGAATCCACGCAATTTCCCCCAGACCAGCTCCCCGATCCCAAATCCCCGGCCGTCCTGTAGATGGATATGAGAGACCACGGGGTCATGCACCAAGAGGGCTGAGCTTGTCTTAGACACGATAAGACAGGGAGGAGAGCTGGGGCAATGGGAAGAGGAAGTAGATGGGTATAAGGGGGACCTCTGCCAGGGAAGGGTGCCTCTGCCAAACTCATCCCTCTGCTTATCACTCTTGGTATTAATGTCACTATTCCTGCCCTAAGTGGAAACGCTTCCACCCCTAACTAGAGCAGCACCTACTCTTCTTCTCTTTGCACCCCTATCTCCAGTCTCCTCATAAGAACAGCCCTGCTGGATCAGACCTTTGTCTCCACCTCCATTCCTGCCCTCATGCCTGGCCCTCCCTTTTCCTTAGTCATTAAGCCTCTTCCTTCCCTTTCCCTGTCTTACATCCTTCCTTAAAACCAGCAAAACCTTTCCTAGCCACCTTCCTCCACTTCGCTCTCCCCAAACTCATCTTCACTATTCATTTCTACTTTCCAGGCCTCTTTTCCCTCCCTCTCCTGTTGTTTTTTTCTGCCAAGAGGGGGCCCATGCCCTATCTGTTCTGTATAAATGTAAAGCACCAACAAGAGTAGTAAGAGGCAGACCCCACCCCTCTGCAGCACTATGATAGAAGGTACCATGTAAAAATTCTCCCTTTGACTTAACTAATGCAAAGCAAAGATGCCCTGCCCACGGGGGACAGTAAACGTCCGAAATGCATAGAGAGCTGAGGGCGAAGCAGCCCCAAGGGTGCCAGGATTGCAAGAGCAAGGAGATTTGAGACTCTCATGGAGCTCAGGGTGGTGGTGGGGACCAGGATCACAGTGGGAAGAACGTATCGCACCTCATATTCTGGCTCATCGTCGGCAGCCTTGGATATGCCCTTGTCCAGAGCATCAGGCCCCACAGGTTCCGGTGTAGTCGCCACATTGGGAGAGGCAGGGTCAGTGGGCTGCTGCAAGGCGGGTGGGCTGGCCTCTTCTTCCTTCTGGGGCTCAGTCCGTGGCGTCTCCTCCACTGCATTCATCCCAGCAATGACCTTGGCTTTTTTCTCAGCCTGCAAAGACAGCCAACAGGGTTGGAGTGACAAAAGAACAGAAGCCACCAAGAATATCCCTTGCGAGGGCTACGGCTCCAAACTGTACAGATTTGGAAGAAAGTCCCACTGAAATCAATGGACCTTACATCTTAGTAAATATGATTTAAGATTTCACTGTGAACGTGGTACAGGTCCCATTGCACTTGGGCATGCTCATAATCTGTCTCACAGCATGGAGTCTTTGTGCTTTTACACACACACACACATATGTACAAAAGGAAATTATGGCAGCAGTGGTCTAGGGGCAACGTCCTACCGCATGGATTCAAACTACCACTGCAAGTTCTCAGAGTAACATAACCAACCAAAACCTTGCAGGATACAAATCTGCTCTTACCGTTCTTAGTTCCGCAGCATTTTTTTAACTTGCAAAGCACCCAACTATCTTGGCCATAATTGCCTTCACAAAATACTGGGAGATAGGCCATCACTGGTACTCCCACCTTACGGACGGGAGAACGAAGTCTAGAAACTATGACTTGCCTGAGATTACAAGACAAGCCCACAGTAGCTCCATGAACCCCAAGTTTAAGACAAGGCCTCCACTCAAATGGTCTATCCCCACAGTTGGATCTCACTAGTTGTTCAAGAGAAGAGACAAGAGTGTGAATACGGGGAGAAGAGAAAGATTATACATTCCAGAATCCAGAGTCTGAAAAGGCTGGAGATAGCTCCTCCTCCTAGAGAGCACACTGCCCTGCTTATAATTAACAACAGGCATTCACCATGGGAGAAATTCACGTTTACCCACACAGGAAGGGAGGGTTACTCCCTGCAAGGAATCATGGCCTATTACTGCCCGCCCAGGAAAAGCAGAAGGGAGTTGGGGGAGCAGGAGGAGAGATATCTTGGAGCAAAAATCGTTGGTGCTGACTTCATACAGTGAGGTGTGTGGATGGTGTACGTGTGTGTGTAGGGGGGGTCTTAGGAACCTGGACGGTGGCAAACGTGTGGAGGTAGTTTTTCCTGCAGGGAGAGGAAGGATGGGGCGTGCGACAAAACAAAACACAACGAATCATCTTTCCCAGTCACACAGTTTGCTTCTGGATCACAGGATTTGAAAATATTTAGTGCTGATTTCCATTCTCTATTCCTCCCAATGGCTTGCAAGCTCCTGGGAAGAGAAGGAGAGGTGCGGAAGCCATGCTCCAACCAAGGTCCCCAAGGCAAAGATGACATTGCCTCCGGATATTCTGGACCTTCTCCCTCAACCTGGTCTGCATTAGGATGGTATCAAAACCCAAATTTCCTAGGGAGGAAGCAATAGAGTTATCTCAAGAAGTTTAAAGCCACCTTGTTTGGTATTTTATGATATGGTGTTTTAACTGATGTTTTTATGGTATTATATATTTCTAGAGGATGTTACCCGCCCTGAGCCTGGCTTGGCTGGGAATGAGGGCAGGCTATAAATTTGAAAAATAAATGAATGAATGAATAAAAATAAAGTGCACCTCTGACCAGGACATCAGCTCCCCTGCCTGTGGAATTCCTACCACCCATTCATCAGAGTCAGTTTCTGCCCAGACACTGAGTCCCTGCCCCCAGTTCCACCCAGCCCCTCTGCAAGTGAAGTATGTTTCTAAACAAAGCACTCATCTGCCAAGGCACAACTGAATGGGCTGCTCTTAAAAGAACATGGAACTCCAGCTGGGCAGCCCTCTTTTGCTGCATTGGGGCTGGCACAGGCAAAGTGAGCGTAAAGCTATCTGCTAGCCCCTGAACTCAAGAAACAGACAAAAACAAAAAGCGAAGATGAAGATGAAGCAAGTATCCAAACCCCAATGGTAGAGGACCACTGCTCTTATAGGCAGAGGAGCCAGATGGAATAAGCCTAGCAGAAAAATAGAAACCTGCCACTCTATCAACCAAAGTGTCCGGAGTGCCAAACCACGAATCTAAACACCAAAGACAAGAATCCAGACTTTGGACAGATCCTATTATGGCACCAAGTCATCAAGCAGTGATGTCACCACAGCGATGAGGACAAATGCATTGCTGAAATGTACATACCTGAACATCCCGCAATTTGCTCAGACAGTCCAACTCCTCACCCACATCTCCTTCCCAATTATGGCTCCACACCTGAATCCTTTCAGTTGGCTCCCTCTAAACAGAACTTCTAACCTTCCCACCAGATGATCTGGACAAGTATTTCAAAGTATTGATTCTTGTAGGTTATCCGGGCTGTGTAACCGTGGTCTTTGTATTTTCTTTCCTGACGTTTCGCCAGCAGCTGTGGCAGGCATCTTCAGAGGAGTAACGCTGAAGGACAGTGTCTCTCAGTGTCAAGTGTGTAGGAAGAGTTATATATAGTCAGAAAGGGGTTGGGTTTGAGCTGAATAATTGTCCTGCAAAAAGTATCAAAGGTAATGTGCTAATCATTGTCCTGTAAGTTATCAAGATAATGTGCTAATGAGGGTGTGGTATGTTAATATGGAACCATTGTATCCTGAAGTGATCTGTTAATGTGTGAAATCCAAAGCTAATTTGCATGGATATTGTTGACTGTAGTCTTTGTTAGTCTGGAGGTTTTCAGGACAGGAAGCCAAGCCTTATTCATTCTTAAACTCTCTTCTTTTCTGTTAAAGTTGTGCTGATGTTTATGTATTTCAATGGCTTCTCTGGGCAATCTGACAAAATAGTTGGTAGAATTGTTCAGTCTTTCAGTGTCTTGGAATAAGACCCTGTGTCCTGTTTGTGTCAGTCCATGTTCAGCCACTGCTGATTTCTCAGGTTGGCCAAGTCTGCAGTATCTTTCATGTTCTTTTATCCTTGTTTGTATGCTGCGTTTTGTTGTCCCGATGTAAACTTGTCCACAGCTGCAAGATATACGATATACTCCTGCAGAGGTGAGGGGGTCTCTTTTGTCTTTTGCTGATCGTAGCATCTGTTGTATTTTCTTGGTGGGTTTAAACACTGTTTGTAGGTTTAAACACTGTTTGTAAGTTATGCAAAAGAGAAAAGAGACCCCCTCCCCTCTGCAGGAGTATATCGTATACCTTGCAGCTGTGGACAAGTTTACATCGGGACAACAAAACGCAGCATACAAACAAGGATAAAAGAACATGAAAGATACTGCAGACTTGGCCAACCTGAGAAATCAGCAGTGGCTGAACATGGACTGACACAAACAGGACACAGGGTCTTATTCCAAGACACTGAAAGACTGAACAATTCTACCAACTATTTTGTTTGCCCAGAGAAGCCATTGAAATTCATAAACATCAGCACAACTTTAACAGAAAAGAAGAGAGTTTAAGAATGAATAAGGCTTGGCTTCCTGTCCTGAAAACCTCCAGACTAACAAAGACTACAGTCAACAATAGCCATGCAGACTAGCTTTGGATTTCACACATTAACAGATCACTTCAGGATACAATGGTTCCATATTAACATACCACACCCTCATTAGCACATTATCTTGATACTTACAGGACAACGATTAGCACATTACCTTTGATACTTTTTGCAGGACAATGATTCAGCTCAAACCCAACCCCTTTCTGACTATATATAACTCTTCCTACACACTTGACACTGAGAGACACTGTCCTTCAGCGTTACTCCTCTGAAGATGCCTGCCACAGCTGCTGGCGAAACGTCAGGAAAGAAAATACAAAGACCACGGTTACACAGCCCGGATAACCTACAAGAATCAATGAACTCTGACCGTGAAAGCCTTCAACAATATTTCAAAGTATCTTTCACTTATCCTGGAGCCATCCCTCTTACACTAAAGTTTCCCCCTCCCTCCTTGTTCAATGCCAAGTTTGCAGAAATTATCTACTAAGGAATTCCCTACACACTTTTTTGTTTTTGAAAGGAAGGAGGACAAGGGTGAGAAATGTTAATGACCCTTTCTGACCTTGCACAATCCCTGCTGCTTTGCCATACACAAAATTGCTTCAAGCACCCTCTTTCTTTCCATTTTTTGCAGCCAAAATCACAGCTGCCGGTTCTTAAATCAATGCAAGGTTTTTTAAAATAAAAAAATGACACACCTACTCCCCAAAATGCTCAGAAGAAAGGTAGGCAAATAAATATTTTAAATAAACAAATAACTACATGCACGAGCAAATAAATACAAATTAGTGCCAGGACTTTGTTACCCTGAAGCCCAGTTTTGGTGTTCAGGCTCACTGGACCCTGGTGTGCACTGCACTCGGGTCAACATGATGCAGGAAAACTCTGGCCTGCAGAAGATGCAGGCAGCGCTTGGAGATAAAATGTGCCACACCTAGTGAGAGCACGCTGGCTGAAGAAGAACAGGAAAACTCTGGGAGCTGCCTGAGGGGGCAAGTGGCAAGGCCTTTCTGGAAAGCATGACACCCAGAAGTCAGATCAGATCACAAATTAAGGACCTCCACTGATGATATCAGTGTACCTTTGCTCCCCGATGCTATTATTTATTTATAGCATTTCTAGCCCTTTGCTTACCACATCCAAAGATTAAAGGAAACATCCACCACATTTCCACCAGTATTTAAAATCAATTACCCTATACCCATTAAGCACATTTTTGCCCCATATAGAAATATTACTCATCCATAGAGTCAACCAAGTATGCTCTTTTCTGAATTTGCTCACGAATCTTTTGTCCATCATCTTTGACTTTAGGTCTAGCACACTCCAGGTCTGGCGCATTGGGACTAATTCCATTCTGTCTTGTGTTGTTTGGGTTCACTTTGAGCCCAAGTGTCTTTTCAACTTCCAATCCCTTTATAAATTCCTCCCCCTTTACCTCTTCCTCATTGCCCTATAACTGTGGGAAGAATTTCCCCCCTAAGGTGTCCTGCCTTGGGTACCATCAAGTGTACTCATGCCCCTGCCTTGTGCATGACATGCACACCTGGATTCTTCTGCCAGTTTTGAATTCTCCGCTGGATCTCAGGATTGGCAGTTCTCTCTGTTCCTTTCACCCACCCTCACTTGCCTTCTCAGTGCGACCCCCATATCTAGCACTGCTAATTTCTTCACCCTACTTTGTACGACCTCCCCCAATAAAACTTTCCATGATTTTTTTTAATCCTATTTCATGCATCAGGTGATTAGTTTAAGAAGGGGAAAGCTGCAGAGAAGAGGTAGGTTCTCTACAGTGGGTTTCTAATGCCTGCTTTGTGAAGAAGGGGTGCACATTCTGGATCACACTCGGTAACAAAACAGCCGGACAAGAAATCCTAACAACTGCAACATGGAAGACAATTGTCTTGGTGAGATGCAGCAAATGGTCTGTTTCTCTTCAACACAAAGCAACAAGGAACACATGAAAACACTCTCCCCTTAGGGGTAAGGGCTGGATCCTCATGTCTGAATTTGCCTTCATATTCTCGAAGGCTGATCAAAAGAACCCCTTTAAAAAGCCACTATGCGATACCCATCCATCTCATTTTATCCTTCTTTCAATAGGATCAGGGTAGCATTCATGGTTCTCCACTGCTCCTAGTGGCTTCAGCAATGATATTCAGTGGCTCTTTGATAGGCCACCGGTGGCTCTTCTGAGCACCATTCCCGAATGTGGCCCTTGCCCCGTTTCAGTCAAGTAGAGAAGGCCCTTGTCTGGAGGGGCTTGTGGCAGGCAGGTGGTTCGCACCTTGAAATAGCCACCACCAGAGGAACATGTAAGCAGGCCTTCTCGAGGTAAAGGCCTCATGTCAGGGATGAAAGTAAGTGTGGCTCTTTTGGGGGGTGTTGCTTGTGAAGATGGCTCTCCATCTGCTTCTGAGTAACAGGAAACCGTAGGAGAGTTCAGAATGAGAGTTGCACATGGGAAGGTGTGTACTATTCTATATTTAGCTATTTGGCTCCAGAGCTCACAATTAATCAGTTGGAATCTTTGGCGCAAGCTACTAACTTTTAATTAACATACATTTTAATATTACAAATCTCTCAATGCAAGTGCCTTTTTGAGCCGAGTGAGGTGACACAAAAATCCATAAACAGAAGCCCCACCACCCTATGTCAGAATTCCAAAGGTGCCCACAGGCTCAAAAAGTTTGGGGACCCCTGGTTTACACTAACATAGCTAATATGGCTTTTTTTAAAAAGCGTGGCTGTCAATCTCAGCCCCCAATTAAAATTTGCCCTCGCGGGTAAATGAATCAGGTATTGCTCTGGTTAATTAATCTATCAATTGGCTTAAGAGACGTGAACGTTTTGGGACACCACAGCGAGTAACTGGCTAACCTGAGAGCACCCTCCATCAACATTATTTGGTAAAATAAATGAGTGGGGTCAGCCCATCCCCACAGCTCTAGTGTCTGCCCTCACTCCCTGTACACCCGATGCCTGCTGGTGTCCCATTCCGAGGGGGCCATTCTTCCGTAAAATAGTGCTTAAGCAAAAGGCCAAGGGTTGCCTTCTGCCAGCCATTCCAACTGCTCTCTAGGAACAGTTTACTGCCCAACAAGGTGCAAGAACGAGTGGAACAGCGGAACTTTTTGAGCGTGTGGTCCCCCCCTTGACTGTCCTCCTTCCCAATGCACACCACAGTAAACAACAGAGCCTGAACCACTAATGGTGGGGGCAGAACATGATGCCGCACAACTGAGCTGAAGCTAAGGAAGTGACAGTCTAGCCGGCGTCTGGATGGGGGGCTTGCTGAGAATTCAAGCCGCCTTAAGTTCCATAATAGAAAAGGTGAGATACAATGTAAATATATATATAACGAGATGAAAATAGGAAACAGCTGCTCATAACAATTTCACGCTTTAGTTGTAAAAGGCAACTGGTTCAACCTCATGGCCTTGCTAATAGCACGCTAAATTTCTGGAAGGTTGTTCTGAAAGGAAAACAAACAAACAGACAGATGATTTGAAAAGTTGCAGAGCCGAACAGAAGGAAGAATTTTAGCAGATGCATGTTCTTCCATCATTATGCCAGAGATGCTAAGCATATGTCAGAACTCTGAACTTGGGAACAGAACAACGCTGAGAATAGATTCAGCCTGGGTACTGCCAGTAAGCTGTGACCGAAGAAGGAAATTACAGGGACAGCTAGAAGGAAACCTCTTAACAGCAGTGGCTGCAATGGGTCATGGTGGACCCTACAAATGTTTCCAAATATAGCTTGCTCAGGGACCCTTTCAATGCTCTCTTGGTTGCCTTTATTAAAACATTCATATCCCTCTTTCCAACATCTGCCCAAGGCAGCTGAGAAGCCAAATTTGCTCCTCAGAGCATCAACTTCCATGCAGCCCAGGAAATATTTAAAAGAGTACTACATTTGTCTGTACCACTGTACATTTTACCTTTACATTTGTCTGTACCACTAGGATATTCCACTCCTTGTTACCAAGCTTTTCTTGTCCTGCTCCCAGTTTGACAGGGGCCTGGTCAGTCAGCCTAGAGTCCTCGCCTCCCTTTTTAACATAATTCTTAAATGTACAAGTGTTATATCCCATACGAAACATGCCAACCTTCTCTGCAGGAGGCTTGATTTCCTAGTCTGAGAACCTTTGGGGTGATAAAGAGGAGGAGTGACTGTTAAACATATTCCTACAAGAACCCTGATCTCACAGTTCAATGGGGAGGAGAGCACAGAGGAAGGAATACATCTCAGCTCCATACAGCCAGAAATGGAACATGATTTCCCATCAACACATGGGTCTTGATCAAAATGGGACCCTTTCAGTGTGGGATGCCTAAGATTAAAGACGATCCAGTGAGCAGGTTTGTAATTTACAAGGCAAGAATTGTGGACCTAGTGTGCAGGGGCTGCCAACTTTTAAACCAGTCCCTGTGGCTGTTTCCTTTGACATAAGTTTGATCTGCAAGCAATTATCAGGTAATCTTACTTAACTTCATGCCATGAAAAGATTCAAGTGCCCGTTTTAGGTCACTCCACTCAACTTTGTCTCAGGTTGCTGTAAAATCCAAGTCCTATTACATTGTTTATCAGATGTCTCATCCTATTGATTGCACTGATTTACACTGTGTAATCCACCTGGAGTCTCCATGAGAAAGGTGGGAGAAATAAGCCCCAATTAGAGGAATTTTTTTCTGCCCTGCTGGCAACCTTAATGGGGGCCCAGACAGGATTGCCATGGGGCTTGAGTACACTGTAGAACTTTTCCTCTTAACAGAAGAGCGCACTAGGCCTAGGAAATCCTGCTGGCTGCCACATGCAGAAGGTAAGAATTTGCCTTGCTGAATTTCAGGCAGACGTCTATCAGAAAAAAGGTGACAGTCCTGCCTGTTTCTCAGCCTGTTTATTTTTCCTGAACAGAAGGTAAAGACTTGAGGCTAAGAAAGGGAATATTTATTTATTAACTGGATTGCGTATCCCACTTTTCCATTGGAGTCCCCCCAAGGCAGCTCACAGTATTGCTAAAATGGAACACTCCATTAAAAAAGAAAAGAAAAAAAGAAATATCACTTTTCAATTTAAAAACCATAAAATAAATGGAGCTGTTATTAGAGATGAGGCTAGGGAGAGAAGGGTGCAGATGGGGTGGGGGTGGGGGGAGAACCAGAATTTTAAAATGCTGAACTCAAAAATAAACCAAACAAATAAAATATAAATAAAACCTCCATCACAAAAGGAAAATATGGTAGAGAGGAAAAAAGAAGGGGGCAAATCTGGGCTGAATTAGGTGTGGGTTTGTGGGAATGCCTTGGCCTGCCTCTACTGAGTTCATGGCAAAGTCAAGACTCAACCTGGGACTTCCTGGTTCACAACATAATCTCCTAACCATTATTTGCACCAGCTCATGTTGCCACGTGTCTTGGCCAGAGTCTGTGGCATGGACTGCACCGGCTAATTAGCAAGAAGCAGCAGCTGGTGGGTCAGTGGAGGGGCTGAAATAGGTTCTTCCCTCTTGTATGATTCTATCTCAGAAGTTGCACTGTGTATTATTTATCATCCCATTTGCATTCAACCAAGGACATGAAGGTGGCACCCATGGGATTGTTCGCTTCATTCACACAACCACCTTTGGGTAACCCAGGCTGAGAGTTGGTGACTTGTCCAACACCCAACAGTGAACTCGAAGGCTTAGGAGACAATTTCTCACATTTAGAGCTAACCTTTGTAGCCTCTCAACTACACTGGGAAAGGGTATTATTGGGGGGGGGGATCAAAGCAAAGACGCTAGGATGATCCAAAGTCAGTACCAGATAAGAGTCTCTCCTTGTAAATCTGCTACCTGATAATATGTAACAGGAAGAAATAAAGTGCGTGCAACTTCCCCCAGATGCAGTGATGGGGAAAATCCTGCACCTTTTATAGTTTGTCATGCAGTTCTGGAAAGCACAGAATCTCTGTCAGGAAGGAATATGGCAGTCCATCTAGCACACAGCAGCTGATCATTGGTAGAAGCTGTGGATTCTGGGAAATCAACTATAGCAGCATCAAGGGAACAAACACTAGCACTACCTTGGAAGTGCAGGTAGGCAATCATGTGGCTAGGAACCTAATATGGAAAGTGCATGTAGTGTAATGATGGGAGTCTCTGGAGTTAAGAGATTTGTTTGATACAGCATGTCCTGATCTGATGTGTCTGCTGGGGGAATAGCAGTGGTTATCCCAAGCCAGAGAAAGGCCTTCTGCTTAACTGTTGGGTATAAGCCCAGCGGAAAAAGGTTCAGACAGCAATATGCAAACACATCTGTGGCAAGCAACCATTGATTCTCATTTTACAGGTGAGAAAAAAAGACTGGGATAGAATTAACTGGATAAACTTAATATATACAAACTTTGCTTTAGCCATGAAAGCTACATGGCTTGAACTGAGAAAAAAGTTTTCCTAATTCTTCGGTTTCTTTCTATGTCACCTGCATCTGACATTTTAAGCAATGTAAAGGGATTGTTTCAGTTTTTCATAACAAGTTTCTGAACTCGTGTAGTCAAGGCATAAAAGTGGATACTAGAGGCCTACGGGGATGGAGAAAAGACCAAATGTAGCCATGGGTGAGAAACACAGGGCTTGTTAGTTGTACTTGTTTCCTGGGGTACAGCTGTGGCTCAGTGGTAGAGTATCTGTTTTTCATGCAGAAGGGCCCAGGTTCAATCCCCAGCTTCTTCAGTTAAAAGGGTCACAAAGCAGGTGACCTCTGGCTGAGATTCTGGAAAGATGCTACCAGTCCAAGAAGACAATACAGACCAATGGTTTGACTTGCTATAAGGCAGCTTTGTGTATTCTATGTACAGCTGCTGCTTCTGATGTTCGGAGGACTGGTCCTCCCCTAAAGAAAGTATACTTACACCTCTCTTGATTGTAGAAGTGAGACTAAAAACACCCAATAACCAATAAAGAATAACACAGCCCCAGGAAAACATGGGCACAAGTGGTCCCGAACTCCTAAAGAATCATAATGGAGAAGTTCTATGCAATGAGATTTACTAATAGGGTCACAATCAGTGGGTGTTCACTTCACTATCCCACTTCTATGTTTCTATCAGTGTATGACCACAACTTCCCTTTCAGCACAGAGGGATTTGTGGGGAGATGCCATTTAGTTAATAATTTGGGTCTAACATTGGAGGGAAGACAGCATGGTCAGATCTCAGAAGCTAAGCTGGGTTGGTTCTTGGATGGGAGACCACCAAGGAAGGCTCCGCAGAGGAGGGCAATGGATGGTAAACCACCTCTGCTTCTCATTTGTCTTGAAAGCCCCCTTGCTGGGGTCGTCATAAGTCGGCTGTGACTTGACGGCACTTTACCCACACAATTAAAGACACTATCTGTTTGGGGGCAAACCTTCAAGGCAGCTTGAGTATTTTTCATCCAGAGGTCTCCATCCTGGTGAATTTAGTGCAACACACTTCTGCTTTAATAGATGTTTTTCATATAGCATAATTTCTAAGGCCAACAATCTGTTAGCCTTCAACCAAGATGGGTTCAAGCATCTGCTTAGGCATGAGGTTCACTTGACGAGCTGGGTCAAAGAGGAGAATATGATTTGGTGCTAAAACACTACTTTCCACTCTTGGGGGTGGGGAGAGCAGAATATAAAGGCTACTACTAGTAAAGCTATGGGGCTTACTGTCCTTGTACTGATATTTAGCAGTTCAGACCTATGTGCACAGATGGGATTTACCTATTTCCTTCATGACACTGACCTAAGGTATTGCTACCTAATATGCCAGGAAGGGGCAGCCCCATGTCTTGTGTAATGTCTCCAGTGAAGTGTGCTCTGCAGACAAGGATGCCTCTTCCTGAATTAAACAGCAAACTTAAAGAGTTGGGTGTTTCAGCCCCATCCTCTGAAACAGCTCTACTTACTTGAACAGGACAGAACAAGAGGGGGAGCTCTAAGGCCTCATTACCCAGCAGAGGAAGCGTTTGGTGGGTCAGGCCTGGCGGAAGGGGGAGGGGCACCTACCAAGGAGAAAAGAATTCTCCATCCCATTACCAACCAAAGTGGCATCTAGGCACAGGAGGAATTTAAAGCTGAGTCCTGGGCAGGCAAAAATGGACGACAGAGTGAGCTGAGTTCAGATATACACACTTCAGCGCAAAGAAGACTGTTTCTAGACTAAAGGAAAGAGGGGAAGGAAAGACACTGAAAAAGCTGAATAGTCATACCTTAAAAGGTGCTGCAATATTATTATGTATAACACCTGGCAATACGGCACTGGCTGAATCTACACATAGCTGATCTAAGACTGCAGTCTAATGGTTTTTTGAACCGTTAAAAGTGGTTTGGAAGAAACTTTGCTTTCCATTATATATATTCTTTCCCACCCCCTCCACCACCTTTGAAAGAAGAAAAAAAAACCCAAAACAAAACAATCACCCTGGTTTTACGGGGGGGGGGGGGACAAGACAAGTACACACATCGCAAGCAGTAACTTGTTTTGCAAACTGCTTTTAACCCTCTGAAGAATAGTCAGCAGACTCAAGTGGAATAATTTGCACACCTGGGGGGGAATAAGCCCAAAGGTAAGATGAGGCCTCAAATTCCAGCCCCGTCTGCTACCGCCTGCTGGCTCACGTCCTCAACTCCCCATAAGCTTGTGACTTGTACAGCATACTGCCTATGGAGAAGAACAGTTCTTCGACTTCCTCACATAAACCTTCTTAGATTTTTTTCCCAGCTGTAGGGAGGGGCTTCATGCAAAGGACGCTAGAGCCTGCCATTCTGGAGGTCAGGAAGAAGTCCTTCCTGACCACCTCCTCTTACTCATAGCTGGGTAATGATTGTGGGGGTCATGCATGTGGGTGAGCTTTCCCCCCTCGGCCTTCCCTGTCAGCATGTGGTTCAGTTTTCTCACTTAAGCCATCTGGATTGTTTTACTGAGCCATTCATTGCATCACACAGGCATTCAGAGATGGTGTGCTGGCTCTTCCCCAAAGGTTGCTAACCCACATTATCCTGAATAATCCATAGGGAGATATGGGGTTTGGATGGTGTGGAGGAAATGCAGGTTTTTAAAAAAACTGTTCCTGCTGTGCCTTCTGAGCTTTTTATCACTCTCTTCTGCGTAGTCCACATCTTTCCATAAAAGTGAGGACCCAAAGCTATATAGTCGCACTGTGGTCTAGCCACCTACTTAGTGAAGGATACATGCCAAAGGTTCTTGGAACTTAGACAAAATGGAGGAAGAGCAGGTCTCATGGGAGAGGGTAAAGAAAGCTCCTGCACCTTTTAACTGCTGCGTTGTGGCTATACTTGCTTTCCACAGTGGCTATAGGCTGCCATTTCACTGTCGTGCTCTATACAGATAACAGAAACAACCAGGCACGGTAAAGTGAACATAGATTCAAGAAGACACCAAACAATCATAGGTGACCCCAGCACCCAGGAGAACTGAGGTGCTGGAAAACCAACACATGACTGAGGGGGAAAAAATGCTGAGATCCACTTCTGGGATTCCTCACGGCGCCTCACCAGCCCACGGTTCAAGGAAGGGGTGCTCAAGCATGCTATGGGGGAACAGTGAGCCCCTCCCTACTCTGAGGCCCCCCCCAGCCTCATTGACCCGTAGGACTTGTACATTGTGTGGTCAATTCCACACACACATTGTTTACACCTAAATCTCATTCAGCGTTATCCCTCTGGGTAGAAAAGTTTGAAACCGCTCTGCTCAAATCCCCCTCCTATCACCAAACGTTCCCCTCAGGCCGAGTGTCACAGCGAAAAATCAGACCTGGATTCGAAGAGAGACTAGTTATAGACTCTCCACATAAGCATGGGGCGAGCCACGCTCTCTGTAACCTCAGCAATATAATGGGAAGAGCAGCAGGCAACTAACATGACCCAGCGAACGGCAGGATAGCAGGAGCCGCACGCAGGGCTTTTCCTCCCGAAGGTGGCATGCACTGAGAGCTGCCTCATTTAAGCTCTGGAGGATGCTGCTGCTTCTAGCCACCCCCTTGCATGTGTGTTTAGGGCGGGGGGGGGCTTCTGAAGTCCAGGGTGTCCCTTGTTCCTGGCTTTAAAGGGGTATACCAGCTTGGCCGCCCTTGTTGCATTTTAGGCCTGCAGAGCCAGATGCGCCTGCCTCCTGCCTGCCCACGAGCAGCCTTTCACCTTTCCCCCTTCCCTTCCTGTTTCCCCTTCCCACAACCCCTGGCTCAGTCTTCAGAGCTGGTTTTGGCCAGTCCCTGGTTGCAGCTGCTAGAAGGGACCTGCGGGGGTTCCAGACCGTCTCGCTGCACAACAGACTTTGCAACTGAGGAAGGCCGGCCCAGCAGAGCAGGGAAACAAGAGCCCATCTGAAAGAAGAGTGAGCCGCACCGTGGCCCTCCCCTCGCATTTTTCCCCTTCTCCGCCCTGAGCCAGCGACCACAAGGGCACTGGCCTAGACCCTTCTGAAATGGGCCTGAGAGCAACCCAGCGCTGGACAAAATGGAGGGCTGACAGCTCTGGCGGGGAAAGGCGAACTCCAGCTCCCAGGCCTAGCGCCCCCTTCCCCCTCCAGGGACCGATCCCCATGGATACCCACCCCACTCTGTCCCCAAGCGCTGCCCCTTGGGTGCGCTGCCACCCCCTCCCCAACTTGTCTTTTCTCAGGCTGGTGGTCTTCCCTGGAGGGGGGTGGATCTGCAACGTCCCCAGCCAGGGAAGCCGAGTCCAACGCACCCCTCTTTCCCTTTTGAGAACTTCTACCCAGCGCATATAGGAAGCTGCTTGGAAATTGTCCTGCCGCTCCCCCCAAACAGAGACAAAACTTTTGATGGGATCTGGTGTTCGTGGCCATCCAGCTTCTCTCTTTTAGGGGGGGGGGGTCTGCTTCCCAGTGAGGCAGGACCCTTTGCAAAAGGATGTTTCTTTTCTCCTGCCTGAACCGCTCCCCCCCCCTTCCAAAGTTTTCTGCGCATCCAACACCATTGATCACTTTGCCCCGGATCCCCAAGGGGGCATCCCTCCTTTTGCAAAGTGGTACCCCGGAACCTCTCGGACCCCGAAAGGCGGCAGCAACAGCTGCGGAGTCCCTCGGAATCATCTGAATGCCCTGGAGGGGCTGCGCCTCCAGCTCCAAGGCTATCCCCCAAATGCACCCCTGAACCTTTTGCACCCCCCCCTTACAAATGGGGGTGGGGGCACAAAGACCCCCCCTAAAAAAACGCCCAACGACTCCCTTTCCCCCCAGTACCTGCCCGCATGTCCCGGTGCTGCAGCAACCGCGGTCCAGCCGAGGGGGCTGGAGGGAGAGGGGGCGGGCGGGGGGAGGGGGGCCGTGGGGGAGGGGGGCAGCGCCGCCAACGTTCTTTGTCTGGGAAACTCCGGGCCACGTGATGCCGGACGACTCTCCTGGTTGGCTGAGAGCGATGGGAAGCGGAGGGGGGGGCGCGAAGCGAGAAAGGTGAGGGGGTGTTTGCAAGACTGCCGCTGGGCTGCCTGCTGGGGAAGGGGGGGGAAAGAGCCATGCACGTGAAACACGCGCTGCCATTGTCCCCGTCCCCCCCCCCGCAGGCGCATCTATCGCTGGGGGAGCTCCCAAAGTTGCAAGGAAGAGGGGAAACGGCTGCAACCGTCTTTGGGCTGCAACCGCGCGGTCAAACGAACCCCAAAGCAGAGCTGCAAAAGGCAGGCCCCCCCCCGGCAAATCCAGATTCAGCCGCAAGCGCGTTCACATCAGATCGGGGGAGGCGAATCGCTGCAAGCGCGACCGCTCCCAGCAACAAATGCCCACCCTGGTACCCCCCTCCCCCGCTCGCCCTGCAAAGGCGAGCTTTGCGGGCGGCTGCAAAAACACAAGCGAATGCAGCGGCCGCTCGCAAAGCACAAGCGGGTGCAAGAGACGACGATCGGACGTCATGCAAAGCGAGGGAAGGGATTGGCGGCGGCTGCAACATGCACCGTCGCCGCTGCCAAGGACGCGCCCCCCCCCCAATCCCTGGCACGGAGGCTGCTGGAGACAGGCTCGCGCCGCTGCACACCATCTGCAATGGTACGCGGGCTCCCCTAGCCCCCGCCAAAATACTGCCCCCCCAGCGACCACTTGGCCCGCGCTGGCACCCCTTTCGCCCTCCCCCAACCAAAGCCGGGACTAAGCGAAGCGACACCCCCACACACACACGTCCCGTCTCCAGAAAAGACGAAATGCAAACAAGTCGATTTCCACGTAGTCACAGTTCTCATCCTGAAAACTACGTTCTTGACGCCTTTGCTGCAAAGCCTCCCGGTTCGGGGGGGGGGGGACTTTGCAGTGAGGAATCTCCCTTACCGATAGAGGGGGGGGGGCTGGGGGGCTTCAGCAGCGAAGCCCACAGCCTGCAGACAATTCATACAACCAAACAGCCTTCCCCAAAGTTTAGGGGGTGGGTGGGTGGGGAGAGAGGGGCAAGCCCACAAAACGCACGGTCGCTTTAGCCTCCTTTCTTCCCTGTTTCAGCCAGGATTGAACGCACGAACGTTCTTCCCTGTTCCAGCCAGGATTCAGCCAGGATCGAACGCACGAACGTTCGAAGAACGTTCAGCCAGGATCGAACGCACGAACGTTCTTCCCTGTTCCAGCCAGGATCGAACGCACGAACGTTCTCGAACGTTCGTTTCGTGCGTTCGATCCTGGCTGAATCCTGGCTGGAATAGGGAAGAACGTTCGTGCGTTCGATCCTGGCTGAATCCTGGCTGGAACAGGGAAGAAAGGAGGCTCAAGCGACCGTGCGTTTTCGCCCTATAAGCACCAACGGGAGAACTTGGGGCAGTGAGCGGCCTCTTGAGAAAGGCCAGCTTTTAATACAGCACAAGCACTAACCAATCGGTACCGACAGCGTTTACACAACCGCTTTCTGTACAATGCTCACAGCTAGGTGAAACCTGGGGGGGGGGGAGAGAAAGAGAGAGAGAGAACGCACTTTCTCAGCATCCAATTAAAGTATTTCGTTTGCTGCGAGGGTTGCATTTCCCTCCGCACCAGAAGCAGATCTTTGAGAAAGAGCTTGCAGATCCTCACGAACTGCACAGCCATTGCATTGAAACCGCGCCCCGAATGTAATGACAACCGAAGTTAATGGCGACTGGTTGTTACCCCAGTTGGTCTCCATGGACGCGAACTGTGGTCCAGAGCATTCCTAATACAATGATCCCCCCTTAGGTTTTCTAGTTTCCTAGGCATGCAAAGTCCTCCTGCTCTCTTCTCAACACTTTTATGTCTGGCACTCCCCAGAAAACCCATCAGGCGCCAGCACAGTTTTACTTCAAGCCCTGGCTCAAAACCCCACCCTTGCAACTGCCACAAAGTGGTAAGTCTAATGCAGCGGTTCCCAAACGTTTTGAGTCATGGAGAGAAATTCGTCGCGGAGCACTAATTTTCACCTAGCACCTATATACTAAACCGAATGACAGTAGTATTTTTCTTTCCAGTCTCTTCACGGAGCACTAGGAGATGTTTCGCAGAGCACCAAGTGTTCTGTGGAGCACAGTTTGGGAACTGCTGGTCTAATGCAACTGAGTTTGCTCTTGTGCACCCCTTGAAACCTCTCCTCCTCTCCCGGCTGAAATCTAGACTGTAAATTCCCTGGGGACAAATACTTGTCTTTCACGTATGTTCCTCTGTAAACTGCTACATGCAGCAATGGCACTAGATGAAATATTACCAAGAGAATCAGTTAACTGCTTCTGTTATCTCCACCCTATCCTCAAAAAAGACCCCAATGAAGGCTCCCTGTTGGGAGGGGGGCATGGGTCATACCACTCATAAGCACAGCATGCCAAACCACTCATGAGCAGAGAGGCTGGCAGGTAAACAGTAGTGACAGAACTTTCAAGCACTTTAACCTTACAGTGTGGGTGTTAAGTGCTGTCAAGTCACTTCTGACTCATGGCAACCCTATGAATGAAAGTCGTCCAAAATGTCATATCTTTGACAGCCTTGCTCAGATCTTGCAAACTGAAGGCTGTGGCTTCCTTTATTGAGTCAATCATCTCTTGTTGGGTCTTCCTCTTTTCCTGCTGCCCTCAACTTTTCCTAGCATGACTGTCTTTTCCAGTGACTCTTCTCGTCTCATGATGTGACCAAAATACGATAGCCTCAGTTTAGTCATTTTAGCTTCTAGGGTCAGTTCAGGCTTGATTTGATCTATAACCCACTGATTTGTTTTTTTGGCAGTCCACGGAATCCGTAACACTCCTCCAACACCACATTTCAAAGGAATCTATTTTCTTCCTATCAGCTTTCTTCACTGTCCAGCTTTCACACCCATACATAGTAATAGGGAATACGATGGCATGAATTAATCTAGTCTTGGTGGCCAGTGACACATCCTTACACTTCAAAATCTTTTCTAGCTCCTTCATGGCTGCCCTTCCCAGTCTCAATCTCCTTCTGATTTCTTGGCTGCAGTCTCCCTTTTGGTTGATGGTGGAGCCAAGGAATAGAAAGTCTTGAACAATTTCAATTTTCTCCTTGTCAACCTTACAGTAGATGCAGGGAATTGGGCCTCCTCGGTGGCATGGTGCTGTGTTCACGTACACACATGCACACAAGCTTGCTCCAAATGAAGGTGGGTTTCAGCATTGGCCTAGCTGAATGCCCGTTATAGAGAAAAACTGGCTTCAGAGTACAACAGGGCTAAGTCCACAATACAGATGTTAAATCTGTTCAAACTTTACACCTTCTTCCAAGGAACTCTGGAAGTTACTCCCTGTGTAAGTTATCAATTATCACATTTTTAATTTGCAAAGCACTTAACAGCCTCTCGTTGGCTTCCCCACACCAACCCTGTGAGTTACATCACAAGGGTTTCCTCTTCACAGCTGAGGAATTGGGGTAAAGTGACGTGCCCAAGCCCTACTAATGAATCTACGGGAGAGGCAGGGCTAAAACCAAGCCCAGTCTCCAACAGTTGGACCTAAAAAAAACACACACGTGCAGTTCTTGAAATGCACAGTGAATTATGTAGCACTGTGCTGAACATGTACCTCGATTCTCACAATACTCTCCTCTCCAGGTATCCTTGGGGTCAAGGAAACCACAGTGTAGAATTGTAGCAAAGGACCCCTAGGGAGGTCAAATTTTAGATAATGATTGTGGTTTTGGCAAGCTTTGTGGGACGCTGGAAATCACTGACTGGGGATAAGGGGCAAGAAACCAGAAGGCTGGGTTGATCCAACTGACTCCTGTTCCCCATATACTCTGCTAGTCATACTGGCCAAATCTGGAGTAGAAAAAATCTCTTCATTGCAAAAGGCCTTTAAGCCCTCAAGTCATGGAAAAGCACCTGCATCAATGATGAGCACATCTGCACATGCCTATATGTGTGCTACAAGCCACCACCATTTCTCACCTGAAAGAGTGAAAAAGCAAACATTCTCGAAGTGACAAAATAGTGTAGAGTATGAAAGCGTGCAAGTTTGTTCCATCCAACCTGTCTTTTTGTCCCGGTTGCTGTCTGTCAAGTATGCACCCCCCCCACCAACCTCCCCTCCCTCCCAACCACACTTAGCCAGCGGAGGTGGGCCTCGTGAAGGCTCTCCGTCTCCTTCCCTTCTCCCTGCAGGGGGAATCGGTTACAACTTGCTTGCCTCATTCCACAGCAACAGGGAAATCCTTACACATAACCCTAAAGCAACAATGAGAACCAAGCCAGAAGGGGAAGGGGGCACTTGCTTCACTTGTTCTCCATCCCCCATGGTAGGAATCATAGAGTTGGAAGGGGCCATACAGGCCATCTAGTACAACCCCCTGCTCAATGCAGGGTCAGCCTAGAGCACCCCTGACAAGTGCTTGTCCAGCCATTGCTTAAAGCAGGCGTGGGGAACCTTTCCCCCGCCAAGGGCCATTTGGTTATTTATAACATCATTCCCAGGCCATACAAAATTATCAACTTAAAAATTAGCCGACCAAGCCCCAAGCAGGCAGCTGCCCCAGATGACCCCACCTCGGCACGGGCAAGCAGGCAGGCATCCAACCGGTGGCACACTCACCCACCTGGTGGCACCGGATGGTCTGTTGCACCAGCCGGGTGCCCACAGACCATCCGCCTTGACTACAGGCTATTCTGCCTTGAAGAGAGGCTATTCCTGTCCGCGGGAGGGGGGCAGATCACCAGTCTTTGATCCTTCTGAGCAAGAGATCTGCCAGGACCCACCAAGGGCCAGATCAAATGATTTCGCGGGCCTGAAACGGCCCCCGGGCCTGATGTTCCCCACCCCTGGCTTAAAGACTGCCAGTGAGGGGGAGCTCACCACCTCCCTAGATAGCTGATTTCACTGTCGAACAACTTTTACTGTAAAAACAAAATTTCCTAATATCCAGCCAGTACCTGTCCACCCTCAATTTAAACCCATTATTGCGAGTCCTATCCTCTGCTGCCAACAGGAACAGCTCCCTGCCCTCCTCTAAGTGACAGCCCTTCAAATACTTAAAGAGAGCAATCATGTCCCACTTCAGCCTCCTCTGGACTAAACACTCCCAGCATCCTCAACCTTTCCTCGTAGGGCTTGGTCTCCAGGCCCCGATCATCCTCATCGCTCTCCTCTGCACCCGCTCCATTCTGTTCACATCCTTTTTGAAGTGAGGCCTCCAGAACTGCACACAATACTCTAGGTGCGGCCTGACCAATGCAGTGTACAGCGGAACTATGACATCTTGTGATTTGGATGTTATGCCTCTGTTGTTGCACCCAGAGATCGCATTAGTGTTTTTTGTCACTGAATCACACGGCTGCTCCTATTTAACTTACGGTCCACCCATACCCCAAGATCTTGTTCACGCACCCTGCTGCCCAGAAATGTATTTCCCATCCAGTAAGCAAGGATGGGGTGGCCAGTCCACGACCTGACCCTCCATTGGAAAGGTTACTAGCATCACCTCTTTCTGGCACTTGCTGCTTGAAATGGAGTCCAGATACCTCCGCTTCCTTACAACATTGTGTATGGTCAGTGAAAGGTGAACCTAGAGCACCAGCCACCGCCGCTACCACCAGCGGTGGCAGCGTGAGGAGAAATGGCGAGTGGATGTGGAAGGAAGAGAGGCTGATGAGCCAACCAGGGAGGTTCAACAGGCCAGTGGGATGTCTACAGCCATTATCCTCCACCATAAGTTATGTCGGCCTCCTCAAAATATCCTGTCTTTAACAGGGAGGCACCAAGACTGGAGAGGCAATATATGACATCACGGAGCAGCTGCATGCTTGGAAAAACCCTGGCAAGCAGGGACCAGGGTACAGCAAACTTGTACCAACTTCATACGAACGATCACTGCACGATCCAGCGTCACCCTCAATGACCTTTCTGAGTCCTGGTTTAGTCACCAGCCAAGCTGAACTACATCCCCCAAACAGAATGCAATAGGGTACCTCACTCTGGGATTTATGGACTTATGGCAGAAACAGTGCATGTTTGTGAAATCAGAATGTTCCAAGGAAGACATATCGACTAGAAACACTCCACCAGCATTCTCCCCAACTCTAAATCCCTGCTATGGGCGGGAAGCTAGATCATCTCTGCTCTCCTACTAGATTAGAGTTTTATGGGCAAATTTCCTAAAACCAGCATCTCTTTATTCCCAGAATCACAGCTCAAAGAGCCACATCATTTATTTATTTATTTATTTATTTATTATCACTCCGGAGACCTGATCTTCTCCTTGCCAAAGGATCATCTGAACACCAGCTGTAATAGTCAGATGTTGACTCCATGTTTTATGATAATTCCAAGGTACCAGAATCTGCAGCAGTTCCAGGCCAGGTTTTATTTATGGCTCTTTCTAGACCGGATCTGGAGAAGGTGCTATGAAGGACTCTAGTCGGCCTCAGTTTCCTCTGTTTGTTTCATATTCTTTTGTTCTGAATAAAGTTACACAGTTTAAGCCAAGAGTACAACCTTCAGCAAATTCCTGAGTGGCAGCACCTTACAATAGCCTCCTCCTTTCCCCAATCCAAACCAGCTCAACCACAAGCTGTGCCACAAGGAGAAAGCAGGTATTGAGAACCAGTATGACAAAAAGGTTAGATCAATCAGGACCAGGGAGACTCTGGTTCAAATCCCCACATGTCATCAAACTTTCTGGGTGATTCTGGGCTAGTCAGTCTCCTTCAGCTTAACCTGCTTCAGAGTTGTTGTGAGGATAAAACATAAGAGGCCCGTATACCACCCTGTATTCTGTGGACCAAAATTAAGTAAGTATTCTACAACAGGGACCAGATGAGCAAAAACTGTGACTTGTGCAAGCAAGCCAAGCCATATGCTACTGAAGAAGGCACAATGAACCAAAAATACTCAGGTCCCACAGGCCAGTCTGACTGGGTGGAACATTTCTTCCTGATCCCAGACATACAGGTGGGGATCAGGTCTCTGATCATGAATGAAACTCATCTGCCCAGTTTTCCCAGGACATTTTTTTATCTGGCCTGAGCCCCGTCTCCTGAGCCTGTTGCACTGCATAAATGCCACCTCCACCAACCTATGCCAGGGAGAAACCTTCCAGAACCATGTAATCCACCAACGGAGATACCAGAAATCACAAATCCCTTCACAGAGATGTAGAACCTGTGAGCAGTTTTCTTCTCACAACTGCTGGTGGTGGTGGAAAGTGCCGTCAGGTTGCAGCTGAGTTATGGCAACCCCTCATGGGGTTTTCAAGACAAGAGACGATCAGATGTGGTTTGCCATTGCCTGCCTCTGCTTAGCAATTCTGGACTCCCCTGGCGGTCTCCCATCCAAAAACTAACCAGGGCTGAACTTCAGTGGCTGTGCTCACACTTTGTAAGAAGCCTGCCAGACATTATACAGAAAGCTCCTACGCCCTCTTCTATCAGTGAAAGGTGCAAAGTGGAAATAACTAATGAATGTGGCAGCTGGCAGTGACAGTGTTACAGTTTTAACTGGATATATGCATTTAATTGTGTTTGTAATTATGTACATTTCTAATTTTTAAGCCGCTTTGGGCAATGTGGAAAGGTGGGATATGAATAAAAGGCGAAAGCCTCGTTGGCATTAAAACTGTTAATGCCTAATGTCTACTCCTTTTATTATTTTGCCAGCTTTCATCATTAACCAAGAACAAGATTTGCAGAAACGGCAAACGGTACAGTCCCTCCTCTATACTACTTCCGATTACCAGTGGGCTGTCACGTGTCTGAATGTGGGTCTATGTCAAAAAGCTCTGCACATAGAAAGCTGGCACATCAGGGTAGTAAAGAGCTTGAGAAAGTTTTCTAAACCGACTGAATTTTTCATAGTAGGTGAGTGTTCAAAGGTGGCCTTGCCAGATGCAGCCTAAAGGGGTACATTCTGAGAGAGAGAAACACCATCTGCCATTTAACTGAATCTGTTCTGAAATCGCTTTTTGGCCTACTGCCCTATCCTCCCCCTGCCCAGTTTGCAGAGCGATACTTATTTACTTCATTTGTAGTCCTCCTTTCTCATTGAAACTCAAGGCGGATTGCATATTTTTAAAAGCACAAACCCCTTCCAGTAACCAAGGCTGAACTTGCTGGAGTTCTGTTCACAAAGTTAACGCTTTTAATTCCCACAATCGTCCTGCTTGTATCTGCTCCGGCTTAAATGCTTATCCTTTTTCTTTTTTAAAAAATAGGGGTGCCCTAAACTAGGTCTTCAGAGAGGGCTTCAGACTTCCTTTGGGGGAAGGCGAACATTGAGATAATGGGAAGGGGCCGTGGCTCAGTGGTAGAGCATCTGCTTTTCTTTGCAGAAGACCCCAGGTTTAATCAAGGGCAATTCTAGTTAAAAATACCTCAGGAAGCAGGCAATGGGGAAGCCCTTTCTTTGCCTGAGACCCTGGAGAGTGGCTGCCAGGGTCTCAGTTGGTAAAAGGTGGCTTCGTACATTCGTCTGACCAATATCAGATCCAGATGGGCTGCTTATTCCCAGCCACTGGGTCTGGTCACGTCTCTGCCTGGTACTGCGGCCCTGGGAGCCTGCCTGTTCTTCCTGCTTGGGTGGGGAAGAGAGACACCTCCCCTAAACGCCAGCCCTCTGAACAGTAGCCTCTCCTCCACTGACGTGACCACGACAGCTGCCTGGTATCTGCAGTCCTCTCTATAGCGAGAGTGAAGGGGGGACATGTCTCTTCGAGTGGTGCTTAATGCAGAGATATCTCAGCTTCTTTGGGAAAACTCCAACCTGTCGGGCCACCTTGGCAGCAGCCTCCTTTGCCCGTACGGCTATCCTTGCCCTGCCAGAAGATGTGGCCGCTGCATGCGGGGGCCCTCATTTATCTGCTTGCAACAGGCAGGCACCTCCCTGGCCCCTGCCTTCTGCTTCCTCACTTGATGCCCATGGCAAGTGGCTGGCAGGCAGAGCTATAAATAGCCCGAGCTGAGCGTGAGGGGACCTGTTGCTAGGGAGACACAGTGGTGAGACAGCAAGGCAGAGCACGGACAGGGAGGGAAGGATGCACGAATCAGGAGGCGGCGGCAGCACAACACTAATGAAAGTCTGCCCGTGCCATGGGGCACTTGGCATCTCCATCCCCCCCACCATAAACACAAATCCCTCCTCAACATAAACAGATCCACCTAACACCTGTGTTGGATTCACCACCACCTTCCACAAGAGGGAGGAATAATCACACTAGCTGTCATTTGGGGAAAATGCTACTCACATCCCTGCGGGGATTCCTCAGTGTGTTTTTTTCTGCAGCAGTTTCTACAAGGAGGGGTGGCGTGTTCTTCGCTTGCTGCATGAATCTTACTGTCTCCTGCACTAACCCAGTATCCTCATTTTGGCAAGGAAGCCTCCCTTCCCCTTGGCTTTGCCTGGCAGGGCTCCAGCTGCTGGTGCTTCTTCCAACCCCACCACTGGACCTGCCCTGTAGCAAAACTGGTACCAGCCTGACTGCGCAAGTCAGTGCGGTGTAGCAGCCAGGGTGCCGGCCTTGGATCAGGATGCCCCGATTCTAATCTAGCTAACATGGGGGGTAGAGGTGGAGAAAAATCCCTACAACTGGTTTTGAAGGGAGACAGGATAACAAATGTGACAGACAGACTGGCTCACTGGTTGAGTAATGCTCGGGGTTGCAATATTTTCAGAGACCCCCCCCCACCAGAACTGCAACGCACTGGCACTGCAAAGGACACAATGCAACCACTTGCCGCCAAAGCTCGTGGGTCATCCTGACCACCACAGCTTCACAGCCTGCCCGCCCCAAGCGAATCTGACCCTTCCCCTATCAAAATGCACACTGGATCACTTGAGACCTGTTTGATGAGTTTGGTATCACATCATATCATAGAATCAAAGAGTTGGAAGGGACCACCAGGATCATCTAGTTCAACCCCCTGCGCAATGCAGGAAATTCACAACTACCTCCCACACACCCCCAGTGACCCCTACTCCATGCCCAGAAGATGGCCAAGATGCCCTCCCTCTCATGATCTGCCTAAGGTCATAGAATCAGCATTGCTGACAGATGGCCATCTAGCCTCTGCTTAAAAACCTCCAGGGAAGGAGAGCTTACCATCTCCTGAGGAAGCCTGTTCCACTGAAGAACCGCTCTAACGGTTAGAAAATTCTTCCTCATGTCTAGACAGAAACTCTTTTGATTTAATTTCAACCCGTTGGTTCTGGTCCGACCTTCTGGAGCAACAGAAGACAACTCGGCACCCTCCTATATATGACAGCCCTTCAAGTACTTGAAGATGGTTATCATATCCCCTCTCAGTCTTCTCTTTGGCCCCCTTTCCCTGAATCACAATACTTAAAACTCCACCTTGTCCAACACAAGACATGGTAACCAAGAGATACCTGCAGTCCAACACATGAATACCCTAATAACTCATTTAGTTACTCACACCTTGGGAGGGGGGGCAGGCATGCCTCACGCATCCCCTTTTTTTTATCTTTCTGATCTCTGCTCTTTGACACTGGTACAGACACAACCCGCTACATCCACAAAAGCTTCCTCTCTGGATGTTCAGGACTTTTTACAAGGGCTTCCCAGCCTGTACAGCACCTTCCCATCTCTTTCCCCCCTCCCTTATGGCTACGCCTAGAACAAAGCAGGCTAGATCTCACTCCCCAGCACAACTTTTCCAATGGTGTTAGCCACTATGGCTGTCGGTAACATATGGGCAGAGAGCACAGGGTTGGGTATTGTTGCGTGAAATGAGCAGGCTGGTGTTGGTTGTAAATTCACACTCACACTGTGTGCACCCACCTAGTTTTGCGAGTGCAAAAGTCCCATCAAGAGGTGCAATGTGCCCACTAAGAACATACAGTGCTGCTTAAATCTGCGCTTCATTGGGCCAAGAATGGCACCAGTAAGCTGAACCAGAAGAGCAGCAGCCAGCAAAACAAGTGGCAGAAAAAAATATTAATGCCATTTCTTATTGCATCAGCCCTGTATATTCATCTTCAGGGATTTGCAGAACTAAAGAAAGATAAACAATTTATAAGAAGTAGGGCTGCCAACCATTTAAAGATTTTTTTTTAAATCAATTAACTATCTGGCTACTTATTGATTAATCAATCCATTCAATTTAAACACATCTGCAAATGGCAAAACCTCAAGGAAAGGGCCTTTCTGAGGATCCTGCAGGAAGGGGGCAGTTTCACCACATTTCAGAATACAGAACAGTCACTCTTACAGTAACCCACCAAAGTCTCCCCAATGATCAAGACTTCTGTATTGTAGAAGATCCAGATTTGAAAGAGATGTTATGTAAATATTGCCTTGATGTATCAGCTTCCACGAAGGCTAGCCAGATGCTTCCAGGAAGCCCATAAGCAGGGCATGTAAGCAACAGCCAGTCCATCTGTCTTCCAGCAATTGATATTCGGAGGTATACTGCCTCTGAACATGAAGGCTCCATTGAATTATTATGACAGCCATCAATAAACCTATTCTTTTCTAATCTTTTCTGTAAAGCTACCTAAACTAGACACCATTAACACATATTGCTTTATTGAATTTTGTAATCAAAAGAAGAAGAGTTGGTTTTTATATGCCAATTTTCTCTGCCTTTTTTAAAGGAGAATCAAACTGGCTTACAACCTCCTTCTCTTCCTCTCCCCACAACAGACACCTTGGGAGGTAGGTGGGGCTGAGACAGTTCAGAGAGAACTGTGTCTAGCTCAAGGTCACCCAGCTGGCTTCATGCGTAGAAGTTGGAAACCAACCCGGTTCACCAGATTACAGTCCACCGCTCTTAACCACAGTACCACGCTGGCTGTCTGCCCAGACAAAACATACAAAGCCACCTTACACTGAGTCAGACCCACCGGTCCATCTACTCTCGCACGGGCTACTCTGTTCTTCAAGGTCACCAAGCAGAAAGAATGAGGACTTTCCCAACGGCACTATCTAGGAAATGAGCCTGGGACATTCTGCATGAATAGCAGGTACTGTACCACTCACTAGCTACGGCTCTTCCCAATTATGCACTGACTTGCTACCTTAGGATATAAATGGGGAAGAAGAGTCACTCTTCAGCGTTTCTTTAATCCGATCTGGCACAGTGAAAGGAAGAGTACCCTTTTCCAAAATCCTGAGGAAAAAAATCTTTCTTTACTCTCAGAGCCAGTGGTGTGTGGGGCTGAGGTTGAAAAGGAGCCAAGGGGGCTAATGTAGTCTACCATTTAAGCTTTCAATAGCTGAACGCACCAACTCAACTCATTTATTAAAGGCTGCAATTCCAACAAGCAGTAGCTAGAAAGCCATAAGGTGTATCTAATCTATGCATAAGCAGCAGAACACAATAATGGCCACAGAATTCAGCTTCCTTAAAAAGCCTGGCTTTCATTGAAAAGGGAAAAAAAAACAAGTTTCTAGACCTTATGGTTACCAAGATGTTTCCATACCTATGTGGGCACTGCCTGGCGAAGTCCCAGAAGCCAGTAAACTTGTGGGATAGAATTTAGAGAGACCAGGGCTCCAGGGCCCCATATAATCATTTGTCCTTCCCCAATTGCAAAATAAATTATACAAAACAGTAAAAATGCCCATATAAATTATGCAAAACGAAGTAGTATATTAATATTAATTTGCATGATTTAAGCACGTTGCAGAAGGAAATAATTTTCTTGTCGCAGAATGCAGAGTACGTCCAGCCCTGGTTAAATCTCTTCCAAAAGACTGTTGCAATGTGGAGTCTGTCTTGCTAAATACATGTGTTATGTAGGGGATTTTTTTTGGGGGGGGGTCTACAGGAGGCACAACACAGGCACAACCAGTGGCATCAAATTGCTCAGAGCGCCATGTATCCATTGAGCATTTGTGCCATGGGAAGAGAGTCTTGGAAGACAGCAGGTGTAGGTTTGGGCACATGAAAGAGAGAGGGGGAGAGAGAGAAAAAGAGAAGTTGGTAGGGGGAGGGCAGAGTTTTCATGCACACCCAGGTAACAGGGGCCTCATCAGCAACATGGTTTCCTCCATACCCACCGCCCACGGCTTCAAAAATCACATCATACAGAAGCAAAGCAGGTATATGGTTGCGCTTGAGTGTATGCAGGTGTGCATGAGCAGGTACAACTCTATGGCAGCGGGCACACACATGGGAGGGTGTGAATGCATGTTTGTGTGTGTGCGCATCCACACGCCCAGCACACAAGCCCCGGTATGAAGGCCACATGAGAGACAAAGCCTCCCCCCCAAAACCCCAAAGGTGTGCCACGAACCTTGTCAAGCTGAGCTGCCGGTGGGTTATCAGTCTGTGGGAGAAAGGTAAAGGAGAGGAGGGAGTTAGCACACACAGAGCCACAGCAAACGGGCACCTCAGACTCCATCCACCACCTGTCCTGGGCCAGGTGCAGCAGGGCAAATTTGGGGAGCAGGGAAGGAGGGCATGGTTTGAGGGGATCGCTAATTCTGTTCAAAGAAGAGAGCCCTGAGCCAATCCATCTAAGATGGGGTGTAATCCGGAATAGCGCCACAGACCACTTATCCTGACCACCGTCCTCCCGCCGAAAGGTAGCCACGATCCCTCTGTACCCTGCAGTTGGCTGAGACCAGCTCAGAGGACAAAAGCCCCTTGATATAAAGGCTGAAGGTAACCTGCAGTAGCCCAACAAGCCTCTATCAAGGCTTGCCGATTCGGAAGCCTCAGTGCTGAACCACGCTCCGAGTGGTCTCAGGAACACTCCTCCACCCCAGCATGCTGTGCAGCGGGTCATTTCATTCAGGGCACAACAATGCATGCTGGGAGGAAAGGTCACCTTAGCAGAGTCTTCCTTTGATTCAGTGCAAAGGCATCGATAAAAGCCAGCTCTGTCTAAATTTGTCTTGACCAAATACCGCAAAGCTATATAGTCACAATACAAAAAGGGGGGGGGGAGAGCAAAGAGCAATGTGGACACCGATATACCAATCATGGAAAGAAGAGTGTGGTATGGAGCTAATATCTGACGCTACATCTTTATGAACTGCTGGAGTCTGATTGTTTTCCTGTGTTGCGTTTTGTTGATCCACCCCTCCCACAAAGTGCTTGGTATGTTTTAAATAACATCTAGTACAGCGTGTGCAGAGGGGAGGGAGGGTTTAAATCTTCAACACTGCTAACTTGCATAGGTTGCGCACGGGCCACCTCCCCACGGGTGTGCAAAGTCAGAAAAAGAGAGGAAATAAATCCAAAAGGTGGATTTGTTTACAAAGACTTATGAATAGTCTGACATGCACACAATCAGAGTTGAATCTGTTAGACACCCCTATCAAGTCAGAGCAGTGGCGTAGATGAGATTTCAGTTGGATGCATTACAATGTAATTCTAATTTCATTTACAGGTAATCATTAGACTTGTTTACACATTAACTAGACATCGATAGTGATTATTCTTTTTATATGTTACTTATATAATCTGCCCAAGCGATGAAAATTAATGGCAACATTATTTGCCTGTTCTGCGTTATAATTTTTATCTTCAGTTTTTCTGTTACCATACGTTTGATGCTCATTTTTTCCCTTCCCCATTTTCCTTCTGTACCCATATCTTATATAATAAGATTTATTTTTTTAAAAAGTCAGAGCAGTGGGGAAGACAGTGTTGGGGGTGAAAGCTGGATTGCTCCAGGGGTTAAAGTGCTGGACCAGCATTAAATTCCCCTCTGTGGCTTAAAATTGACCAGGTGGGCTTGGTCAAATCACTGAATTGGACCCCACAGAAGATTTTTTGTGCCCAAGTGGAAGTGCAAAAATTATTCCTCGCTGTCTGCTTGTGCTACATGGAAGCAATCATACCCACCCCGCTGTATTTCCCATGTGTGCAAGATATAGCACAAGATATTTATTCTGATGCCATTTCAAAGGCAAATTAAAAGCATGCAAACAGTCTGTTGTATATTTCATTGCTCCATATGCACAGTGCTGTTTCATTAAAATTTATAATGAAGTATGTGCTGCTGCAGCCCTTGTGGCATTCCTTGCTCAACTGAAGCTGCATTTAGTACATATCCCTTTCCCCTCATGCATTACTGGATGCAACCCACTGTGTCTTAGCTTAGCCTATATCACAGGCTGTTTAAAGGCTAAAATGGGATGATCTCCTGAATGCTGCTCAGAGCCCCTTGGAATAGCTCACGTGTGACAAAATAAAACAAACAGGAGTTGCAAAACGCCTTTCCCATTGACCATGGCAAGCTACAAGGTTGATAGCTCTTTTGCAACACTCTTTTTAACACTGTCAGAGGGCACATCCTGACCGGAGATTAGGAAAATGACAACTAGCGATATTTGCTGGGATCAATCACACAAAAAGACTAGCAGATACGGAAGATGGGTGACAAAACAGAACAAAGGGTTGTGTTTGCAAGCTGCAGAGAAGAAACTGAGGGAGGAGAAAATCAAAGAATTGTTGTATGATCAGCCCTTTAACACACTGAGGTTGAAAAAAACTGCTAACTGCTGGAGGAGTCTGTAGCAGCCTTCTGCAAAAAAGAATTTTAAGAACCGAGCCACATAAATGCTTTGCCACAGAATACAGTTTTGTCTGGTGCTTCTGAAGTCCCAGGACCATGAAACATTTCTCCCACCTCAAAGGAGCCTTACATTTTTCTTTTCCCACTCTGATGTCACAATCGCAAATGGGAGAACTAGTCAGGAGTTCCAAACCACAAAGGGGCTCTGAATTTTACTGCACTGTTGTAGTCCAGGATCTCTGCAGTGGGGGCTCCTGCTAATGAGCTGGAAAGGTGATATGAGGTTCCCTGACCACCCCCAAGGTCTCTAAGCTTGCACTGTGAACTTCATAATGGACTTGTATGTACATTCTGAACCCTGAAGCTGATTTCCCCACCCACCAAACTGTATATCACATGCATATTCTTATTTTTAAAAGCAGTTTGTACAGACTGCCCTTCCTGTCGAGAAGGGAGAAGTCACAGTCATTAAGGACCACAGGCCAGTGGTACATCAGCTGGTTCTGCATGCAGTCCCAGGTTCAGTTCCAAGAGGCAAGGCTACATTAGACCATGGCTTGAGACCCTGAAAAGGTCAGAGCTAGATGGACCAAAGTATAGTTACACTGTGGAACTCCCTGTCCTAGGATGTAGTGATGGCTGCCAACTGTGAAGGCTTTAAGGGAGACGATAGCGCTATCCATGGCTGCTAGTAAAAATGAATACAAGTCATGATGCATACCTATTCTCTTCAGTATCAGAGGAGCATGCCTATTATATTAGGTGCCATCGAGCACAGGCAGGTGAATGCTGCTGCAGTCATCTTGTTTGTGGGATTCCTAGAGGCACCTGGTTGGCCACTGTATGAACAGACTGCTGGACTTGATGGGCCTTGGTCTGACCCAGCATGGCCTCTCTTATGTTCTTACATTCAGTGGTCTGTTTTTGTATGAGGCAGCTTCACATATAGTCATTTGCCAGGTGGTTATGGACGACAGTTTGCATATAAACACTTGGTCATTGTATTATCATCTACCTACATCCAATCAGAAATCTAGGGAAGAAGGCCTATGGTGGTATTCTTTTCACTACTTGATGTGACTGTCTAACTGATTTAACACCATGGCAGGTTACCATTTAGGTAAGTGGTCTATTTGCCTTTCAGATAAGAGACTACAGATGCTGAGGATGAGACTTTGATTCCCACACCACCCCAAGCCCATCGCTACTGTCTGGGAGGAGGCACAGCAACTGAGAAGTTTCCTGAGGCATTTTTGTGTGTGGATGCTTTTAGGTTTCTTGGGTGTTGTGCACCCAGCCACACAAGAAACGACAAGCTGCTTTTTTGTGAAGGGGGGGGGGGAATTCGCTGACCAAGGAAAGAAGCTGTTGTGGCTAAGGGAAGGGGATGTGGGGAACCTGTGTTTAAATCTCCATTCAACCATGAAGCTCCCTTGATTACTCTAGGAGTGTCACCTCTTAGTAAACTAACTGCTCCTGAGAAAGGAAATTCAGAGAATGGTAGTAATTGTACCAAAAAAGGATGACATAGCCCCCGCCCGGTAATGGCCAAGAAAGTTCATGCAAGACAGGAATATCACTGGCCCTTCTATGTATCATTCCAGTTTTAGTATACGTGCTGCCAAAGTGAGCACAGGAATATCACTGGCCCTTAACAGACACCTTCAAGCCCGATCCTTTGGAATAATCTAAATTCTGAACTGCAGGAAGCTGGAAACTGACAACATACCACAGAATTCCTCTGAGATCCACCACCCTAACAGGACACCCGTAAGCTTTCCCCTTCTTAGGGACGAAGAGCAGCTTAAGGAGGACAAGACAGGGTTTAGATCAGGAGAATGGGACTGGGGGGGGGGGAGTTTTAAATCTCCACTCCTCCCCATCACCACAATCCTCATCTGAATTGTCTGCCCCCGCTGGATTTTAGCATTAAAAATGCACAGGAAATCTGAGCATGCGTTCCCCAACCCCAGTCAAGTCTAAGTTAGCCCCATGGGTGTGTCTCTCAAATGCTACATTAATGCTGTCTCCAAATTTACAACCATCAAAATTTGGATTCTGAGAACAGATTCAGTTATACTTGTTTCTATACGTTGATTTCGTTGAATCCCTTTTGATTGCAAAATATCTCTCTGGATTATTATGATTATTATTTTGCCCTGCTACTTTGACATGATTGGGAAAGAAGTACACCAAGATGGAGGAGGACCAGATGCAAGGGCAGAGGGGATGGAATTGGGAAGAAGAGAGAAGAACTGTGTCGTGTGCTGAATGTAGACATTTCATTTCCTGCCTAGAAATTCACACACACACACAGAACAATTCTAAGTTTTTAACAGAAACTGCACAGTCTTCAGGTTTTTCTTGAGCTAAACACTTTGTTTATTTACAATTTTCTGAATGTACAATATGAAAATTGAACTTAGAAAATTAATTTCTTACCAAAAATAAAAAAGGAACAACAATGCTTAGATCCTGTACAATATATCTTGGCATACCCATCCTTATAGGTAACTCCAGCCACCCAGAGGGTCTCTTTACAAAAACTTACACTCAGCTCAAACACACCTTGCTTTTAGTGTCTCTCTTACTATTGCCAGTAGGAAAGAGCCTGCTCTTCTCTCGAGCATGCTGTGGAATCCTGCAGCCCTCCCTGGGCCTGCCTTTAGTCCCTTCCACACTTCCCAAAAAATGGCAAACCCCCAGGCCCTTCTGGGCTCCACTGGGAACTTAGCAGATTCACCCCCCCAGAAAATGGATTGCATGGGTTTGGCCTAGGCATTGGGGCAAACCAGTAAACAAGCAAAGGAAAATACAAGTGATGGGTAAAATGCCAGTGTGGGAGGACGGGCACAAGTTAGGTAGAGGTGCAAAGAGCTGGACTGATGGCTGATATGCAAAGACTGGAGCGGATCACTCCCCTGATCTATCAGAAGCTTGGATATTACTAGAGAAGGCAGCCAAGGCAGAAACCAAGGTGCCACCTTACTTCGTCAGGAATGACTCCATTCTGGTTTTGGCCCAGGCAGACAGCTCCGGCTCCAGCAACCGAAGCCCAAACAGTGTGAAGTGTGAGGCTGAGAGATTCAGGATCAAAGCCCTGCTCAGCCACAAAGCTCACAAGTTGCTTGCCCTCAGACTCAGTTTCCCCATTCGCAAAATGGAAAGCACGAGAGATCATGTTTGGAAATTGCTTCATCACATTGCTGAGTGCGTGAATTCCTTCCCTACTGCCAGGACTGCGTGCAGATAGTGCATGATTTAAGAGGCCCAAATTCTGTGCAAAGGAAAGGTCAATCAATTCTGTAGCCTGTATACCATGATGGAAACCTGGAAATATTTAGTTCTTTTGCACAATTCCTTCTCTTAATATCAGGAAAGGCAACATACGATACTGAAACCCTGACCCTGATCATCAGAAAGCTTGCTAAACTACTCCCTTTCCCACAACAAACACCTGAGGCTAGAAACTTGCCTTTACATAGCACTGTTTGTATAGTTTCTTTCCCCCAGTGAGCTGAAAAAAACATGGGAAAACATGATACCGTGTGCAGGGAAGGGGGCAAACCAATGTTGTTAAGGAATGGAGCAAAAACTTGGTGCGGAAAAGCCCCCTCTGTGTGTTTTCAGAACATTTGCTGTGTTCCTAGCATCATGCGAAGTTGTCCAGATGGGAAACACAAGAATCTGCTACTGTTCTGAGAAAGTGGCATAATGGAGAAGAATCTTCCTCCGCGGCCTGCCTATGCCAGCACTCTCTATCCGTACTGCACCAGAGTGTTTTTGGGTGCTGTATGTATCGCCTCCTACTTCCATCCAAGATCTAGCAGAAGCATTATTATCATGTGTAAATAGTCTATCTTTCACCAAGTACCCAGCAGCAGACCATGCTTTTTCCTACTGCGGTCCTCAAAGAGCTCCCCCCAAAGCTCTTGCCTCTGAACAAGATCTCCACTGTATGTACAGCAATGTTCTTGCTGTCCACCATCAGGCAGAGTCAATATACAGAAGCCTTATCTATTGTACGCATATGCACAGGGCTACACAGCTTCAACTGTCATGGCTTCCCCACCTGAATCCTGGGAGCTGCAGTTCTGGCAAGATGCAGAGAATTCTCCGCACTTCAAGACAGCAATGCAAAACTACAATTCCCAGCATTCCTTGTGAGGCAGGCATGAATGCAAAGCCAGTCTTCAAGTCTGTTCCCCAATCTACAGTTCAGCCAGGCCGGCCATGGAGATATTTGCCTGTCACAAAAAGCCCCAGAAAATGTTTGCAAAAGAGTCTTAGCAAACCAAACAAGGACCACCACCCAACGTCACCAACTTGCATCTCCTCAGTAAGGACTGAAGACTTAGAAGAGAGTCACAGCAGCCTTCCTGCTGACAATTGTGTACAGAAGAGGAAGCTAAGAAGGCAGAAGCAAGGAGAGCTAAGGATCCACCTCAGCCACCAAGGCCTGGACGGAGCCAGGGTGGTCACTAGAGTTGCCAGCTCTGGGTTGAGAAATACCGGAGATTTTGGGGGTGGAGCCTGGGAAGAGTGGGGCTTAGGGAGGAGAGGGACTTCAACAGGGTATAATTCCATAGACGCCACCCTCCACAGTAGCCATTTTCTCCAGGGAACTGATCTTTGTCGTCTGGAGATCAACTGTAACAGCAGGAGATCTCCAGGGGCTACCTGGAGGTTGGCAACTCTAGTGGTCATCAGTCCACCCTGCCCAGGACTGCATGAGAGAAGGCTCCCTCATGGCCAAGGATGCTGATGCCGGTGATGCACCGCCTCACCTCCCTCTTCCACCTGGCCAACCACTCGTCCCGCTTCCTCTTGCTGATGTAGTATGGGTCCCCAGCCTGGAAGGTCAGACGCTGCATTGGCCTGGGGCGCAGGTTTGACTCACAACCCAGCCCTCCACGGAGGCGGCCTCGGGATCCCTGCAGGCAGCGACAGACAAAGAGAGAGAGACAAAGAGTGGAAAGTGAGGAATGGCTAGTAGATGGCACTCAAAGGCAAAGCAGGTGCCAGCGTTATACCTAGCGATGTACATATTATTTGATACGGGAAAACCCCAACTTCCTGCATCATACAATTATTACACAAAAATCTGCCCAAACAGATTTTGTTAAATAATATTTTGTCAAACAAAAATGTCAATTTTTCTAGCCATGGCAAGGGATTATATAAAGCATAAAGGCACCATCCCCAGCCATGCAGAAGTTCCTACCCCGCCTTTCTCTAGCCTTAGACTTCACCAGGACTGCATGTGATGTTTCAGAATTGCACATACATCCTTAAGGACCAGAACCTTGTTTAAAACAAACAACTACAAAACCCCAGGGTCTAACTAAATAATACACAGTCCCTGTGTTGGGTCTGTGTCACCTATGAATACTGTCAGATGCATGGTTCAGAGTTCCCAGCTGGGAATTAAATTCCCAGATGAACAGAGCAGGGCTCGACAAATCCTAGGTGCCAAGTTGCCATGGCACCTAGAAATTTCATTGTTACACCTAGTATTTTCCAGCAGTGATTAAATTGTAGCAGTTTTCACCCATTCTCATTGGAAGTACAAAGGGTCGGATTCAACCATTTTTCTACTGGTGAAAAAGGAAGGGAACCCCTTTGACCACCAAAAAGGCTATGTCCGAGATCATGGGACTGCATGGACAAAAGCCAGGTGAAACTGAGCTGTAATACGGAGGGGAATTGGGCAGAACTGAGTGAAAAATATGGCTGGATCCAACCCAAAGCTTATTTATCATTATCATTTTGCATTAGAATGTTTTGTTGTATGACAGAAAAACAAATGTGCATGAAATTTTTGTCATAGCTTGTTTGCACATAAACTTTATACCACTCACGGGTGATGATACATTTATTTCTTAAGTTGCTTTCTATACTGGCTCCAATACTCAATGGCACTTTTTAAAACAATAGTGAACCTATGGCCATTTATGCATGGAAAGTTTTGCCTTGGATTTGCCGCTCTATAGATGAACATTTTTCCCATCCAAATTCTCAAAACTCTACATGGGGGCTTATTTTCAAGTTTTAAGAATTTGGATGGGGAAAATGTCTATCTAGAGAGCAGCAAATCCAAGGCAAAACCTCCCATGCATAAATGGCCTATGAGATATAGAGTGTAGGGGGTGGGGGAGACTGCAATCCCTTCTTGTTCATCATGGTCCTGATGTAAATAGGACTCTATAAACACCTGGGAATGGAATTCTCAACAAGAAAATCTACGCTCTACAAATAACAATCTACTGGTGGTCCCTGGCCCGAAGAATGTGTGGCTGTCCTTGACAAGGGCCAGGCCTGGTGGAATAGTTTCCCTAGTGACATCAGTGCCATGTGGGATCATAAGGAATTCCGCAGGGCCTGTAAAACAGAACTATTCCACCACGCTGGCTTGCTCCCCACTGAAATGAGTGAAGGGACCTTCCAGGTCCAGAGATAGTAAACCTCTGAATACCAGTGTTAGCGATCCACACCATGACTTAGCCTGCATGCCGTTTTCTGGCCCTCCAAAGCACCTCATTGGCCACTGTGTGAAACAAAATGCTGGACTAGACGAACCACTAGTCTGATCCAACAGGAATCTCAGGTTCCCACTGGAGGGTTCCAAAGTGCATCTTCTGGACGCACTGGATGTCTGGAGTCCACAGGCAAGCCAGGAAAAAGGAAGGGATTTTAGTACTGATATTCACTTAGAATTCTTAACTGGATTCTTGGTTGTTGTTCATTGTTACAACAACAGTGAGTGCCATTAAGCAAGGTCTACAAACATAGATGTATAGACAGAACACCCTAAAATGGAGATTGTTCACAAGACAACTATTTTACTTTGCGGCTCCTTCAAGCAACTGGCTGAGCGGATGCTTTAAGTTGTATTGGTTTTGCAGCCCGCATCATCCTGGAAGATCTTGGAAATGGGAGCTGACACATCGGGCAGTGAATTGCAGCCTTGACCAAGCTGCCGTCTCATTTAATTCTCACAACCGAGTCCACCAAATCAAACTTGGCTGTGAGAACTGGAATTTAATTGAATCGAGAAGGCAGCAGATGCCAACACAGCTTTGGAATGTGGACTCTCTGGGGCCACCTGGAGAGCACAGTCGGTCCAGCGATGATGTGGTTTAGATATGTCGGTTCCTACAGCCTACAGGAATATGAATTTTAATGCTGGGCTGGCTCCCCCAGGAACCACCTGGCTGTTCCTAATTGGCTCCTGGACTGCAGAGCACAGTGGGGAGCAAGCCAGTATGCATCGCTGAAATGCGCCACTGCGAGATGAGTACTTGCCTCCATCTTCATAGAGTTGTAGTGGTTTTCCTCCTTCTCTTCTTTGCCTGCAAGCAAAAAGAGAAGTGATTGCCAGGAGCTGAGAAAGGCCAAATGGGAGAGGACAACCAAGCGAGTGGCACAACTGTTACTGTGGCAATCAAACACGATCAACAAGTGCACCCAGTCCCAGAATTCACTGAACACTTACCCCCCCCCCACGCCCCCAATGGTGGGTGGAACTGATGTGGGTTGGGGACACCCATCTACATAACCAGCATCCCACTGCTGGGGTGTGGGGTAATGGAGGAATACTCTCTCTTCCCATTATAGAGTTGCTCTCTTCCCTCTCCGTGCCAAACTAATGTCCTTTTATTCATAGAATCATAGAGTTGGAAGGGGCCATACAGGCCATCTAGTCTAACACCCTGCTCAATGCAGAATCAGCCTAGAACATCCCTGACAAGTGTTTGTCCAGCCTCTGCTTAAAGACTGCCTGTGAGGGGGAGCTCACCACCTCCCTAGGTAACTGAGTCCACTGTCGAACAAATCTTACTGTAAATTTTCCCCCTAATATCCACCCGCAATTTAAACCCATTATTGTGAGTCCTATCCTCTGCTGCCAATAGGAACAGCTCCCTGCCCTCAAATACTGAAATCATGTCTTTCCATCTCAATCTTTGTGCAAGTCTCTTAAACTGAACTGGAACTACCCCACGCGTCTTTCCAGAACATCTGTTAAAGAAGAGGTGGAAATCTCAGCTCCTGCTACGCTAAGGTGCCTCTTCCTCAAAGTAGGTGGGAGAAAGCCCTTGAGAAGGGGAGGGGGAAGGGATGGGGCTCAGCCCAGCATTCCCAGGGTCCTCTTGAGTCTTTGTACACCCTACAGACCATCAAACAGGAAGTTAGGAGGGGAGGAGGGCGACTCTGTTCTCTCCTGCAGCAAGTTTGCTCAACCTCCAAGTTCACCTCTCCCAGCGAGGCGGCTGGCTTCCTGTGCTATCTGTACATCTCACCTCCTGGCAGGTAACCGAGGCAGCTTAAAATAGCACCGAGCGTATCTGGGAGGGGGAACAATTCTGGACGGTAGAAGGAGGGGGCCTGTCACGCAAGGCAAAGGCACAGGCTACCAAAATGTTACCGGGAACGTACAGACTGCAATGTATGAGCACATGTGGGGGTGGGAGAGAGCCTGCACAAGGCCGCCTTTTCAAGTTTTGCCAGGCCTGTCCCACATACTCATGTGCAGATGGAGAAGGATGGCATTCCCATCACCTGGGCGATGAAGACAAAGGAGATGTTCCCCTGTCTTTTGAAAAAATGCCCCCAATTCGACTGAAGCCCCCTCATCCTTTCTCACAGGGCCAGACAGGGCAACAGCTAGGAAGCTGAAGCAGCAGGGTCAGGCAGCCCCAGAGCAAAAAGAGACTCAAATGACTTGCACCAGAAAACCAAGACACAAGCACTGCAGAAGGGCCACGAGGTCGATCTGGGGATGGTGCGTGTGTGAGGGGGTGGGAACTTCTTCCATACACAGTTAGGATTCTGTAATAATAATTATTTTTTAAGCATCTAAAATATTTTGCTGGGCAGTTGCCCAACTTTTTTTTAATGTAGCTTTATTCCATTTCCCCCCCTGTAATCCACTTCCACGGTTTCTCACCAATCCACGTTTTACCATGTTTTAAAGTATCAGGAAAGCATCAACACTGCTTGCATGTGTGCGTGTGCGCACATGCACATGCATCTTAGTTCCTCAGCCCTGATTTTCCCCCTCTAGGCCCCCTGATCACCTTTGGGCAGGCCCCTCTCCCCCATTCCAACCAATCTTTGCAAATGTGGATGCCCGGACCTGCTTTCCACAATCCCTTTTATTCCAGGGCACGGCAAATCCACCCTGATGCCACATTCCCCGTACATTCTGGATCACCTCGGCTAGTTGGAACAGACGTTATGGTTCTCCTCCCAGGTCCCTCACCATCAGAATTTCCAGCCCGAAGGAGGCCTCCTTCCCAGCGCACAACTCCTGGCATGAAGGCAGCCAAGGAGACCCCTCCTCTCTCAGGCTCCCCGCCAGCAGGAAACCTAAGCTCCCTGGGAACATGGAATTTGCCATTCAAATCCACTCTGCAAAAGGCTCTATCTGGATTTCTGGGGCAGAGCAGAATTCCACCGAGCCCCACCCAGACAGAGAAGGGGGGGGGGACACACACATGGCAGGGATGAAAACCAGGCAGGCAGGAGACAGAAGAAGCCCTCCTAGGGAAAGCTGTGCAAAGGGACGCCATTTCAATGCACTCTTAAAAGAAGCGACCCCATCAGGAGGGAGGGTATGGCAGCCCCCTGCAGGAGTGGATTTTGGGCGCTGTAAAGGGCAACAGGGTGGGAGATCCAGGCAGTGGTTTCCTCCCAGAAGTTCTCCCGCACAGGCTCCACTACGCTCTTGCTCAGCATGCCCTGATTTCGTTAATAATCACACAGGAGAACTTCACAGTTAAGGAAAGAGGTGCTAACTTGGCTTGTGTGTGCCTGAACAAGCCAAGTTCCCACCAGATTGCACCTACTCCCCGCCCCCTCCACCCCAACTAGTTTCTACATACCAGTTGATTTGAGCCTCCATAGCTTTCAGGACAGCCTATTAAAAGAAAATACCTATGTGGAGATCTTTATTGACCCATATGTTGAGAAACAATATGGTCAAGTCAAAATCCCTCCCTGTACACTCTCTGCTCTGCTTTGATAAGCATCAATTTCTTAGTCACTCATGCTCTTTCTTTGGTTCCTGTACATGTAGATGTGTGCTCTTTCCCCTTCCCCCCTACACGATATGGCCTCTTCCTTTACTTCCTGTCCCTCTCATGCATGAACACCAACCCAAAGCAAGGCCACACTGGTGGCCACAAAAACCATTGTGTGTGTGTGTGTGTGTGTGTGTGTGTGTGTGTGTGTGTGTGCGCGTGTGGCATTTGGGCACAGCACCTAAAAAGCCGATTCTGGCTCCTCTCAAGTCAGAGACCTGCCTCCTAAAAATCAACATGTTTTACAAACTCTGAGAGCTGCCGTTCTTGCTCTGGAATGAAAGCGAGCAGAAGGGAGAAAAGCAACAGCTCTGGATCTTAGGAAATGTCTGTCGTGGTGCACAGGCAAAGGGAGCCGATTCACATCAGCTACATTCAGTGGAACTTCTCGCTGCACAGTTGCATAGGACAGCACCTGCGACCTGCCAGAATCTTAGGCCCACACAGTGGACAGGAATAATGGGATGTACAGCCACCCTCCAGCCTAACTTCCTAAAGTGAAGAGACCAGATCCCCTTCTCCCAAGGACACTTCCCCTGTTTCTGCTATGAATGACAAAGTTGAGCATGCTGAAGGGCTGCCAAGGGTGCTCTCCAGTGTGCAGCCAGCCCCTGAGGATGCATACCGCACACGCCTGTTTAGATTAGGGAAGCTATCACAACTGGGTGACACGAAAGGGCAACAGGAGCAGCAACAGGAGTCCTCACAGCAACAGGAGAAATATTTGCTCGTCTCCCACCTTTCTATTGAGCCTTGCCTCCCTATCACTGCATGATCCAGCCAAATACCGGCTAAGCTAGAACAAGTCATGTGACAAGCTCCAGTTGAGGCTGTGGCTCAGTGGCAGAACATCTGCTTGGCATGCGGAAGGTCACAGGTTCAATCCCCGGCATCTTCAGTTTAAAGGATTGGGTAGCAGGTGATGTGAAAGACTTCCATCTGAGACCCTGGAGAGCCCCAGTACACTAGGCTGACCCCAGTATAAGGCAGCTTCTAGTATAAGAATCCTTAAGTCCTTGCTCCAAGCAGCTAAGGGAGAAGGGAGGAATAATAATGACCTCACAGCGGGTCCCTTTCAGCTTCATGATGGACACACAGGCCAACAAATCAAATGCTGGTTCAGGCATCAGCCTTGCCCCACCTTGCTTTTCATGCCCCACAAATATATATATATACTAAAAGATTTTAAATATATACATATATTAAAAGATTTTAAAAATCAAAATTCCTCCAAAGATTGGGGATTTTTTAGTGGCATCACAAGCACCAGCCAATCATCAACATCTTACAGCCAGCTTCTTCTGCAAGTTTGCGATAACAGATCTCTGTTTCTAGCTTTATCACCAAGAAGAAAAATAAGTTCGGATCAAATACCGTGAGTGTGCTCTCAAATCAGCAGCACTATGCCAAAAAATGTTCCATCTTGTCTCCCTCCAGCCACAAGAGACTCCTACTTGCTATTCACCTGGCCCGGCTTGTTTCATCTCAATTAGCGACACCTTACCTTTAACTAACCCTTCCGGACCTACTTGGGTGGATCTTCACAGCCCTAGATCCTGACTCACACCCAGTGTAGAGTTTAGATACCCCAGATCCCAACCACAGGGCACAGACTCTCGTGTGCTTCTACTGCAACAGCCCAGATCTGATCTACTGTATTCCCCAAGCTCACCTTCACTGGCAGGCGGGTCAGGGCTGTCCTTGGGGGTGCAGCGTCCATTTTCCAGGGCCCGACCCATCTCCCCATCCGGGAGGCTGCTGGATTCATTCTCACCACGCTGCCTGCCCTTTAGATCAGTGGTACTGCTGTTCTCTGGGCTGCCCATCTCCGCTTCTCCGTTGGGCACTTGCTCCATGGGGCTGGTGTCATGGGCAGGCGGGGGGCACTTCGGTGCTGAGGCTGTGTCTTTGGGGGCTTCGTTGCTCTCCGCCTGAGAAACGAGACCAAAGCAAACGGGTGGTATAAAAAAGCAGCTCCTTGACTTAACTCATGTCCTCCAGATCTAGAGACTCGCCTAGGAATGGGGGCCATGAACGCTTCTGCAAAACTAAAACCAAGTGACCGACAGCTGCGGGTTTTTGCGGGCGTTCAGGGCCGCCTTGGGACAAATGGGGAGTTCACAGAAGTGAGAGTTGTAAATGCCACCACGTTTGAAAATCAGGCACTTTTTTTTTAAGTGGCACTTTATAGGAATGCTGGAGGTGTGGGACAGTTTCTCACTAGGGGGAGATATACAGGGAAGGGATTTCCAGAGGCCCATCCGCAGCAGCACAGAACAACCCTCACCCATGGGAAAACTCATTTACTAGCTATCCTCTGGTGGTCTCTGGTCCAACAAGTTTTGAAACACTGCAACCCATAAAACCTGTTGGCAGGAAACCATAACGGGACAAAGCAATCATGTGCATCATGGCCAGTGACGGCTCCTCTCTCTTTCCCAATCCATTGCATGCAGCCTTTGGGTCTGCCCTTTTACATGCAGAGGAGGAATTTCTTTACTCAATTTTTATACCCCATCTTAATTTTTATACCCCACCTAATGGAGCCCCAAAGCTGCTTACATTATTATCCTGTGTTCCATTTTAACCTCACAACATCCCTGCGAGGTAGGTTAGGCTAAGAGAGTGTGTGACTAGCCCAGGGTTCCCCATGAAGCTTCCATGACAGAGCAGGGATTTGAACCTGGGCCTCTCAGATCCTAGTCTGACTCTTTAACCACACTGGGTTTGCACTGGAATGCAAGCACCAAGGAAAGGAAGAGTTACCCTGATTTTTTTTAAAAAGCAGAGAGGTAGGTTTCTAGGCTTACTGGCTGCTGGTCACTGCTGGACCTCAGACAAGCTTACTTAGTTGTTATAGACTTGCTGCTTAAGTTTGGGGCAGGAGGTGGCTGCAGAATTACAGCACAGTTACCCATCAGATTTTGGAGTGGGTTTGCGACTGGTATCAAAACCAAAAGCCACTGGAAACCCATCCCACTGTGGGCAGGGGAGCTGAAGGGGGACATCACGAGCCATGACCTGCTTCATCAACGTATTTCTGCCATCGGGTTTCTAGTTGAGGTAAAACTAAACCTTCAAGCGCAAACGTCAACCCACCAATTTCTGGGATGCTGACCAGCAAAGCAAGACAGAGAAAGCCATTCCGTGCCATTTGTCCCATGCATCTGGTAAACAGAGATGGGAGTTCTGTATTTGTTTAATTTATTTATAGTCCACCTTTCTCCCTGAGAATGTGAAGGTCCCTTCCTATCCGCCAGCAGTTTATGCAGTACTGTTAAAAAGTCACATCTGAAAGGCTTTTACAAGAAGTGTTCCTTGTCACCTACACCACGTTCTTGGGGCCTTACACCCTCTAGACTAGAGGCAAGGAGTTCCAACAGGCATTGAGCAAGTACAAAGACTAGTTACATGCTGGATGGAGCATTTTGATTTCTCCTCAGCCCCTTTCTCAGTAAAACATTCTCAGGGTGACGTCTAATGTTCAGTTAAAACGTCAATTACAAAAACCAGCAGCATTAAAAATGCATGTTAGAGCAAGAACAAAAACAATCACAGCAGCCAATCAATTATCAAATTTTATTTGATAATTTTTGTAGCCGTTTGCTTACTGTTTGCTTTGCTGTCCATTGTTTTAATTGATCTATAAGCTGCCTCGACCACCATGTTGTAGAAGGTGTGGGATAGGTTTTAAATAAGAATAAAAATGCTGGGGGGGGATTCACAAGAGCTTAAAAACAGTACCACCCAGCTTAAAACCAACAATAGATGCTGAAAATATTGACCTAACTAAGACACAAAGACACACCCTGAGATGGAGGGCATGAGAGAAAATAAAAATGGTTTTGCCTGGGAACTAAATGAGAGCAGCTTTAGCATCAAGAGAAACTCTGAGGGGAGGGAGTTTCAGATTTTAAGCACTGCAATAGTAAAGGCTTTTTCCCAGGTGCTCACCTGCTTGGGAGAAGAGCCCCACAAGGGTCTCTAGTTAATAGTGAGTATCTCCAGATGTAATAGCATAATTATTATGAGAACTATATGTGTAAAGGATACAAAACTAGTATGCTTACTTAATAACCGTTTATATAACCTGATATTGTATTGTTATTTTTTGGTTCCACAATAATTGAAGCCTGATAGATTGTAGTCCCACTTCACTTACAAAGTAATGTCTTGTCTAAGAAATGGAGCTTTAAATTTTTATGTTATGTTATGTGTATTTGTGTGTGCGTGTGTGTTTTATATTGTGTTGAAATATAAATTTTAAAAAATATATATTAAAAAAAACAAGGGTCTCTAGTGTGGTTCATTGGTTGAAGCCAAATCCTGTTCTTTTGAAACTAGAAATACTTTCTTATCACTTGGCTCACTATTTAACAAGCCTGGATCCTGCGCACCGTCCCCCGTCTTCCTCAGTTTCTCTCTTCACCAAGCTAAAAAGCTGCTCCTTCCTCAACTTCTCTGAGGAAAGTGGTCAGCGACCAGGACCTGAATAATTGGCAGAGAAAGAATTTAAGACTGTGTCCACCGCAGAAGGGGGCAGCAGCACAGGCAGGGGATCACTGCCCATAAGAATGCCTTTTAAACTCTGGGGTCCACTCTCTCAGTGGGAGAAGTGCTGCCACAAAAAGGCCTCTGGGTAAGAAACAAGAGGGGGCCCTGTTAACAAGCCCTGCTCTCAAGGCACACTTTGACGCCTCCTTCCAGCAGTGGCCATTTGCTACCCATTCGTAAACTGTGTTCTCCTTTGAGACTAAACTTTTGACCTTACAAATAAATCAGGCATTTGGCTTTACCAAAGCCAGCAAAAGCACCAAATGGGATTCCAAACTGCAGTAAAATGGGAAACTTGGCTTGATGGGAGGCAGCAACTGCAGCTGTGATGTGGCAATTGCGGGGCTGGATGGAACAGTGCAGCCTGCCATTCAGGAAGAAACACACAGCCCAAATGGAATTTATTTCCACAACTGTTCCATAGACATATTTCTATCTCAGCGCTCAACAGGGAGGGGCTGTGGTTCAGTGGTAGAGCATCCGCTTGACATGCAGAAGGTCCAAGGTTCAATCCCCAGCATCTCCAATCGAAAGGACCAGGTAGTAAGTGATGTGAAAGACCTCTGCCTGAGACCCTGTAGAGCTGCCGCCAGCCTGAGTGGACAATACTGATTTCAATGAACCAAAGTGACTGATTCAGTATAAGGCAGCTTCATGTGTGTGTTTATAGTATTTTATGCATGGGTTGTTCCTGTCGTAGTTACCCCCCCCCCCACTACTTGGGGGTTCATTTTAATTATGCAAGTATTTTCCAACCTTCAGAAGTCTCCTAGCTCTTCCCTTGCGTTTTCCCTGTGTTTTCAGGATGCTGTTTTACCCCAAGTTTACAGTTTGACTCAATCCAAAATCGAAAGCCAGTGCTTTGGGTTTTTCTCCCCACGCCCATTCTCGCTTCTCCCTCCCTTGTGTCTGTCCCCCTCATCCAACCCCTTCCCTTGAAGCCATTATTGAGTGCACTAGTGAGAGAGTAATGCTGGAATACCATGAGGCTGCTTATTTGGTCAACTTCACAGTGAGTGTGGGTCAGTTTCAGATCAAATAGTTGAGAAAACGCTGAAATAATCACAACCTATGCGGCTGCTTTTGGTCAGTTTCACTGCGAGTGTGGGTCAATTTCAGTTCTCCATCCTGTCCAGAACTGAAACTGACCCACACTCGCTGTGAAACTGACCCAAATTGTTACCCCCCTTCCTCTGATTAAATATTTGGCAGTACAAAAGGGGAGAGGGTTGTCCATGATAAGGCAATGTAAGGTAAGTAGTATTTTAATGTAGAATGCTGATTTGTGGAGAGAAAAACCACTTTCTAGCTCTGACCTTAATCACAGCCACTCAACCAGCACCCCAATCTAAAATGTAGATAAACGGGGGGGGGGGGGGAATCCAACCAATTTCATTAGAGACAAACGCACATTTACAATCTCCAGTTCTCAGTGCTCTGAAAAGGAACTGTCACCTTTGTAGAGAACCTAGCACCTTACTGTTAAGCCACAATTATAAGGCCTAGGTGCCATAATAATTTCCTCCAATCACATTCCTCAAGGAAGGAAAGCAGCAGGCACACGTCTTCTGTCCCTTGCTATCCAACTGGTCTTTCTTACCAGACACTTCTCCTTTTTGTCCCAGTTCTCCAGCTTGCTCTTTTTAAAAAGTGGACACTCAAAATGGGCTAGGCTTCCAGCAGAAGTTCCTCGCCATCATCTAGAGGCCATCCCAACCCCAACCCCAACCCCCACCCCTCGCCCAGCCTTAGACAGCATCTGTCCAGCAAAAAGCTAGCTTTACAGCTAATGGACTGTCACAACTTCCCAAGGAAGCCAGGAATTGCAAAGATGCCAAGAATTCTGGTCGGCTGCTGTGGGAAACAGGATGCTGGACAAGATGGGGCCTTTGGTCTGATCCTACAGGGCTCTTGTGTTCTTAGCCGGTTGCCAAACTGTAATTCCCAGAATCCCTTGAGGAAAAGCCACTTTAACTGAACTACATTGGTACTGCCGCCTCGAGCCCAGAGTAAAGGCTGGGTAAAAGTATTTTAATTAACAAGCAGCAGTTAACTAGGAGAACAGAAACACTGCTTCAAACAGGACTCAGCCATAACCTCAGTAGGTCAAGGTCAGCTTTAGACCCTCTTGTACAATGCAGACGATATTATCGGTCTATCTTGCAGTCAGATAACATGTGAGGCACTATTAGTCATTCAGAAAAGCGCTACAGACATGCTAAGTATATTATGAATTGTAGGCAGAACTACCTTCCCCATTTCCTCAGTATAGTCAATCCTGAGTAGTCTTCCCCATCCCCCTATGTTCAGCAAATAACTCCCATGCAGTTTAGATTGTCTTTACACACACACACTTCTCTCACTTCCTCTCTAGCCACGAAGGCAGTCACCCATGTTCCACAAACAGCGTGTATCACCTTCTCTCCAACACAAAAGAACCCACAAGAGGTGGGGCCTGCTCCCTACGGTGTGAGCAGCCTAGGCCCATGTTTCAGCAACTCAAGAGGTATTAAATCCTTATCAGAGAAATCAAGGGCTGGCTATGTGTCAGCCACCTAAAATAGCATCTTCTACCCACTCAGAGCTACATGCAAAAAGGCAGCCCACCATACACATATTTTTGCTGGTCTGTCCTCTCTGGTGTATCAGTTAGGAGTTAAAAAGCTGCAGTTACTGGCACAGCACTTTGGGGAGTAAGATCCCCCCCAAATCCCCCAAACTATGAATCTACAAGTGGTCTATAATACTTCTCAGTGTTAAATTACGTACCTGTGGCTAAGAACTCTACCACTTTCTGTTCTCCTCATGACCCCCCACCCCACCCCATTGCTACCTCTTTGGAGGGGTAGCTGAAGAAGTACCGTAAATGTGTGTGTATACTTGCAAAGTCTATAGGTTCACTCCACCTGGAACTTCTCCTCACACGGCAGTGCACAAATGCTGTTTCAGCAAAGGCTGCACAGGGAAAGTAAGATGCAAAGCAAATGTTCCCCCTCACTCCATCCGTGGGATAAGGGGAAGTGAAACAGAGGCTAAGAACAGGCACACAGATTTGTGCAGGGAGGGTAAAGCAGGAAAGGAAAACTACAGGTCGCCGACAGCCAACAGTGCCATCCTATACAGAGTTACACTCTTCTAAGCCCACTGACTTCAATGGACTTACAAAGGTATAACTTTGCTTAGGATTGCACAGAAAAAAGGATGCAGAAAGAGGGGCAAGGTTGCGCTTATGGCTTTCTGCAGCACTTCTGACCCATTTACTGAATGACTTACAAGAAATATCTACGGTCAAACCTGCGTGTGTCAGAAAGAGAGAGACGTCTGTATTCCTCCCATTTTACAGAAGTGGAAGGTGAGTTAGAGAAAGACGGATTTGTTCAGTACCAAGCAGGGAGGCCACGGGAGAGACATGAAGCCAGGCTTCAATCGCTGGTCTAAACTCAGAGCTTTTGAGATGGATGCACATAACAACGAAAATGAAGACCATGTTTAGCCCCAGAGCTCCTTGTAGCTACTCCATGCCCTGGAATAATCCAACCACAACTACTCTTGAACAGTGCATAGTTCTCATTTCATTTCACGTTGCATATACAGCGAACATCCTGGTTGATTGTGTTCTGTCTTTTAGTTATCAGTACGCATTACATCAAACAATCTTGCTTCTTCCCAAAACACTGCTACTGCAGATATAGGAACTACAAGTCCCAGAATGCTTTACGCTTAACCTCGTGGCAAACTAATTTATTTTCCTTGGTAAACTCCTACGGTGCTTTATTAAACTCCAATGCATCCCTGCCCTGTGGAAGGGACCCAGACATACTCAAGAGTCTTACCCTTTCCTCCTCCATCCTGGACGGCCTGACACTGGTTGCCACCTGCCCACAGCAGCTCTTGACACCAGACGTTTCCTGCTCTGCATTGCAGTGGAGCTGCCTTCCTCCTCCTCCCCCCACCAGAAGACGCACTTCCTCTGAAAATGAGACACACATACCAAGACACGCATGTCTCGTACTTTTGTTACATATCACCTTCACTTCCCCCAGTTCGTCAAGGCTACTATGCGTTGTTTGTTATGTCTGATTTCCAAGGAGTTTCAAGGAGTTTCAAGTGAGAGCCGGTGTGGTGTAGTGGTTAAGAGCGGCGGACTCTAATCTGGAGGGCTGGGTTCAATTCCCCACTCCTCCACATGAAGCCTGCTGGGTGACCTTGGACCAGTCACAGTTCTCTCAGCCCACGCAGAGGCAGGCAACGGCCAACCACCTCCGAATGTCTCTTACCTTGAAAACCCTACGGGGTTGCGGCAAGTCAGCTGTGACTTGACGGCACACACACACACTCACACAACTGCTATACTCCAGGCCCTCCCAGCAGCCCTCCATTTTACCGTTACCCTCATCTTACAAACCAGGAACCAAAGCTAGAGAGATTACAAAAGGTGAATGGCAACAACAAGGTTATATTTGAACCCAGATCACACACTAGTTTCCTTGGGGCACTTCCAGCCTGACATAAGAAAAGTCTTAAAATGTAGTTGTATCAGACGAGGAGCATTCACCTGCACAATCTGGGAATAAATCATTGCCAGCCACTCTACCCCTTCCCAGGGACTGAACCAACCACACCAGCTCCAGTGTAGGAATCAGTCTCCCTCTCCTCCCCCCGCGCTTGACCAGGGGAACAGCAACTTAGAAACTGAGCTAGGCATCTGTGGATGTGAAGGGCTGTTGGCTTAGAGGTGTAGAACATCTGCTTATTTATTTGGCAAATGTACATGCCACCTCTCTCAAGGGACCTGCTCAAGGTGGATTACAGCTAAGATAATAAAACACAGCCATTAAAAGACAACCATTAAAAAAACTTGGGTTTGAACCCAAGCCTCTCCAACTAAAAGGATCAGATTACAGGATATGTGAAAGTCTTTTACCTGAGACACTGGAGAGCCACTGCCAGTTAGAAGAAGGAGGAGGAGTTCGTTTTTATACACCGACTTTCTCTACCACTTAAGGAAGAATCAAACCAGCTTACAATCACCTTCCATTCCCCTCTCCACAACAGACACCCTGTGAGGTAGGTGGGGCTGAGAGAGTGTGACTAGCCCAAGGTCACAAAGCTGGCTTTGTGTGTAGGAGTAGGGAAACAAATCCAGTTCACCAGATTAGCCTCCACCACTCATGTGGAGGAGTGGGGAATCAAACCCGGTTTTCCGGATCAGAGTCCACCGCTCCAAACCACCGTTCTTAACCACTACACCAAGCTGACTTTGATAGACCAATAGTCTGATTCAGTACAAGGCAGATATATTTGGTCACGCTGGGGTATGAGCAGCTGCATAAACACCCAGACCCCTCCCAAAAGTCTCCAGGTGGGCCGCTGCACCACAAGAATGGAAAGTACTACTGCTCAGCTGGGGAATAAAGAGCTTTTCAATTCTGAGCTAAAACAGTCAACAATGGAATTACTAAATGATGGATTTAAAGGCTCAAAACTTCAAACCCTTTTTTGCTTTGTTACTTGAACTGTCAGGCAGGGCAGCCTTCCCTCTCTCATACACACACGGGATACACACACACCCCAGGGCCATCTCACCTGTCCCATGTATCTATTGCTCAAGGGGACGGGCAGGGCGCTCTCACCCGTTTGGCAGGAGCACAAAGAAATTGCTAGCTAGAATCTGGCACCAGCAGGCCCTGCGAACAGCAGAGAAAGACCTGACAAAAGCCTTATGCAAGTGCTTTTAAAACGGCTGTCTTGCCTTTCAGACATGTGGGAGAGCCTCAAAAGTGCTTTCGGTGGCACCAGTGAAATTTGACTCAGTGGGCTGGGAGAGGCACACACATGTAAGGATTCACTCCAGTTACTCTTCCTTCTCCCCCCCCCAAAAAAAAGCCCATTTAAAAGTTATTATTCTGTTTTAATGCATTCCCCTTTTTTGTTAACCAACCCAAGGCACTGAAATGAGGCAGGCCATTGATCCATCAAGCCAAATGCCACCACAGGCAAAATAGGGCACTGGCTCTTCCAAGATGGATTAACTCCCCTTTTTATTGAATATAATGCATACTGCCTCTATAATATTATTCTGAATTATACAGTAAAGACCAAGAATTTACAGAAAAAGATTTGGAAACATTATTCTCACCTTAATCTTCCATGTTTAGATATTATTCAGCAACAGATTCTTGCTGAACCTTCATGCATGGGCAAAATGAAGGCAGTGATAAAGGATGTGAATAATGGCAAATCTCCAGGACCAGATGAGTTGCCTATTAAATGGTATAAAACCTTTGCAGATTTCTTAATTCCAAAACGTTATCAATTGTCAACGAGATTTTTGAGTCTAGCTCAGTGCCACTGTCGTTATATGATGCCTATATCACTGTGATCCCTGAACCCAGCAAAGATCCATACTCAGTGTGTAAAGTTTCAGCCAATTTGTTCGATGAATGTGGATGATATGCTATTAACTGCAATTCTTGCTAACAGGCTCCAAAAGGTTGTTACGACTTTGGCACACATAGACCAGGTAGGATTTAGACGAGGTAGGCAAGGCTCTGACAATGTTAGGCTGGTGACTGATCTGATTGCTTTAAATGGTAGGAGATCTGATCAAGTTTCCATTCTCTCACTTGATGCTGAAAAAGCTTTTGACAAAATATACTGGAAATTTATCTTTGCTACATTAATTCAGTTTTCTTCACAAATTTTTGCAGTGGATTAAAATTCTTTATTCATCTCCCTGATCCAAGGTGCTGACTAATAGTGTATTTTCTACACCATTCCCTCTTGAGAAGGGTACTACACAGGGTTGCCTTCTTTCTCCTCTTATTTTTGATTTATGTCTGGAACCTTTGGCTTGTGCCATTAGACAAACTAATATTCATGACGGTGTAACTTTTTAGAATTTAAAATTATTCCTTATGCAGATGATTTTTTATTATTTATTTAGGACCCTCAGTCTTCAATTCCTGCATTAATGAATACAATTAATACCTCTGGAGACTTGTCTGGATATTCAATTAACTGGACAAAATCTAATACCACTGGGAGACAATATATCATGGAGTGTATTTGCTTACAGACATTTTCAGTGGTGCCCAGATGTTGTTATTTATCTTGGAATACTGACTCCTAGAGATATTATGCACATTACACTAACTTTTAACAAGATAATTGCTGATATCTCTTTGACTTTGGATGGGCAACTTTAAACTTGTCTCTATGGGGCAAAGTAAATACACTCAAAATGAATATTGTACCTAGGATTAGATATATTTTATGTGTAATTCCTTTCTATATACCTTGCAAATATATTCATAAAATTAATACTTTGTTTCGGAAATTTATGTAGGGTTCCTCACCGCCTCAGATTTCTTTAAAGAGGATGCAACTTCCATTCTATGAAGGAGGAGTTGGGTTTCCTGATCTTCGTTTATATCATCAGGCATACTTGTTAACTTGTACTAATTATTGGGATCGCTCCTTGCAGTTGGACTATCCATCTTGGGCTTTTTTGGAGACCTCTTGTCTAGTGCCCCTCTCTAAGTGGAGTGCATTAGATTGCAATTTCTGCAACTAGAGAACAATGGTGTATAATGGCACAGCAATATCAATTTGATCCGTTTTCATATGCTAAATTAACATTATAGGTCAATGCAGGTCTAAAAATTGGAAATAATTTTTTCTTATGAAAGGCTTGGGTCAATAGGGGGATTTTTACATTGGACTGATAGATTATGATGATGAGTGTTTGTCATTTTCTGAGCTGTCTAGATATGACCTGTCACCTTCTGCAGAATGGCAATACGTACAGTAGCAATATTAGGTTGTATCCAAATATGGCCCTGCGGCATTAAGTGTCTGAGTCCCCTTTGCTCCTGGAAACTCTAATTGAATCAAGGCAGAAAACAAAACATACCGGTGCACTATTTGATGTCCAATAATAAATATGATATGCAGAGTCTCAGGAATGAATGGAATAAGGAGCTAGATCGCCCTATTTTGCCAAAGCAATGGGACATGACCTTAAAGTTTATACATGCTCTCTCCATGGATCTTAAGTTGAGAGGTACTCAGCAAAAAATTATGTTTAGGATACAGTGGACTCCACATTGACTCTTCAGCAAAGGACTGAGTAAAGTGTCTAATGGTTGGTGTTGTAACTCACAGGACTTGACAAAATTGGTATGAGTAATAACTTCTTCCCAGAAAAACCGAAAGAGTGGACACATCCAAAGCATATGTCCAGTCTTTCAGTTTTTCTGGGAAGAAGTTATTACTCGTATCAATTTTATATTAAAATGTTCATTGATTTTTGAGGATGCTTATGTACTTTTAAACTATTTGACCGTCTCTTGGAGGCTAACTGATGGCCAACAAAAATGGACCCTCTGTGCCCTTACTACAGCAAAAAGACTCGTATTACGATATTGGAAAGATAAAAACTCACCTCAATGAGTTGAAGGCCTTAGAACTCTATTAATATTTCAACACCAAGCATACAGACAATTGTGCATGGACTTATGTTTAGATATTTGGAAACTGTCTATTAAAACCTATGTGTAGATTTGCCATCACTGTTGTTGTATTTTTGTTTTTATGTATATTTTTTCTCTTTTTAAATTCTAATTTAGTTGCTGGATTTTAAGTTTTTCTCCTTGTTATTTTTCTGTTTTTTTTTTTTAAATAAATAAATTTTAAAACTTTTTACTGCTTGTCAGGGGCTTCAAAAATGGGAGGGGGCTTTTAAAACACAGGGCAATTCAGGGCATTCATATAAAGGGGTCAGAATTATAATATAGTACTGTAGTCTATGCAACATAGTTTTTTGTATGCATTGACAGTTTTGTTTCATTAGGCAGTTTTTTGCTTGCATTATTTTCAATCCAGTAATCCTAGCCCCGCTGCATTGCTTTATCAGAGATAGTTGCTGTTTGACTGAATTTTTAAAAATATATATTTTGTAATCCACCTTGAGCCTCAGTGGGAAAGGCAGGCTACAAACGAAGTCAACAGTGATAATAATAAAAATTACTCAGCTTGGAGCATACAGGCTAAATGTATTTTCACTATTATCATTGTATCCAATAGTAAACTTCCCCCCATTATGATTATAAAAGCAGCACAAATCAGGCCACCCTCTGTCAAGGTAAGGATCTCTACAGGCTCAACAGGCTCCCTAGGTCTAAGGGGAAATGTGGATTTATAAATTCTCCAAAAGGGAGAAAACACACTCGGAAACAACCTGATGAGGACCGAGCATGTCCCATGAGACAGACTGTTGAAAGCTTGTTAATGTGGGGGGACACCAAGAAGTTTGAGAAGTTGACCTGTTCAAGCCCCTGAGAACGTAGGGCCAATTCACACAATACCAAGTCCTTGTGGCTGTGATGAAGAAGAAGAAAAAGAAGAAAAAGTTTGTTTTTATACTCCAATTTTCTCTACCTTTGAAAGAACACTCAAACCGGCTTACACTTACTTTCCCTTCCTCTCCCCACAACAGACTCCTTGTGAAGTAGGTGGGACTGAGAGAGTTCTGAGAGAACTGTGACTAGTCCAAGGTCACCCAGCAGGCTTCATGTGGAGGAGTGGGGAATTGAACCTGGTTCTCCAGATTAGAGTCTGCCACTCATGTTTTGCATCTCTGCAGGAGTTCTGTGCCTCACAGGTGTTTGGAGACCATACCCTGATCATGACTGGTGCTCTGGTTTAGAATGGTCTTCAACATTCTCCCATGTGCCACTTTCATGAACTGAAATAGCCCTGGGTAGCAGCAATTTGTTCCACTAGGAAGTGTATGCATAATGATGACTAAGTTTCTGAAAACAGCAAATAGCACCTCACCAAGGCCTTTTCAGTTCACAAAAATGGTGCAGAGAGGGAAGCTGAAGTAGCTCCATGCTCGCTGCAATCAGAATATGGGCACCACGCACTTGGGAGGCATGGAACTCCCAGCGCACATGTGATACAAAATCCTCACGGTGGCCATGAGGAATCTGTATCATGTGAATCAGCCTTTACAGAGTCCATGATGGGGAGATTTGGAAGAGGACGGAAGGGAGACCCGCAAATAATTTATCCTCCCCTTTCCTGTGATTCTTCCCAGACTCCCAGCTGTCCAACTAATAATTAACATGCATAACTACTTCCAGGTCTAAAGATGAAGCTTTCCAGCCTTTGAGTGCCAGAGCAGCTGAGCAGCTTCGCTGTCCCTTGCAATTTATCCTACCTTCCTTGGTTTTAGAAGAGCATTACTCAAATTCCACAGCAGGCCCCTAATCCTCCAGAAATGACACCCCATCTGTTATCCTACAACATCTGCCCTATCAACCCCAGCAACAAGATGCCCTTAGTCTGCTCATTTGCCATCCGCAGACGTATCCTCATGTGGATCCAAAGCTCTCTCCGCAACATACATCATTGTGTTCCAACCCATGAGAAGGAGCTGTAGCTCAGAGGCAGAGCAGCTGCTTTGCAAGTAGAAGGTCCTAGGTCCAACTCAAGTCATCTCCAGTTAAAGGACCTTAGGTAGCAGTTGTTGAGAAAGGCACTTCTCTGCTCGAGACCTTGGACAGCCGTTGTCAGTAGACACTACTGAGCTGTATGGACCAATGGTCTGACTCAAGGCCCATTCCCATGTTACAAAGCCCGGGTCTCAAAACATGTGGACTGCCTGGGATTCCATGCTAGAAACTCAATTCCCAGGCATGCGGGGGCTTGATTCAGAATGGAACCATAGCATGCAGGGAAAGGGAGCTTAAGCTTTCTCTCCTGTGTCTTTCTATGATCTGAAAGACCCCTGGGGAGCTGCTATTTGTCCCATTAGGGAAACCTGTATGTAGCCATCAGTACATGTTAAGTTTCCCCCATGGGACGACCCAGTGAAGAAATTATATAGTGCATATATTTCTTAAAAATGAAACGAAAAAAGTTGAGTCACAAGGCTATACTAAATATGCTAAGTAAAATGCCTGTATTGGAATTGTTATATACCTAATAGCAGCCAGCGTGGTGTAGTGGTTAAGAGCAGTGGTTTGGAGCGGTGGAGTCTGATCTGGAGAACCGGGTTTGATTCCCCACTCCTCTACATGAGTGGTGGAGGCTAATCTGGTGAACTGGATTTGTTTCCCCACTCCTTCACACAAAGCCAGCTGGGTGACCCTGGGCAAGTCATGCTCTCTCAGCCTCACCTACCTCACAGGGTGTCTGTTGTGGGGAGGGGAAGGTGGTTGTAAGCCGGTTTGATTCTTCCTTAAGTGGTAGAGAAAGTTGGCATATAAAAACCAACTCTTCTTCTTCTATTATACTGCAGTTTATAGTCTCATTTATTATCTCTTATTGATTACTTATTAATAGTATCAATAAGAGATAATAAATGAGACAGTAAACTGCAGTATAATGTAAGGTATATAATCCTGTGAGTGAAGGATTATATAGTAAGTAGTAAATAGGATAGCTATTATAATATTATAATAGGTTAGGCTAGCCTTGGCTGGGGAAAGTGGGGTAGAAGTTGAAATATAAAAAATATGTAATGTGACTAAGCTAGTATTGTCGACGCAGGGAAGATTATAAGAGGGAAACACATTTGGTGTAATCCACCCAGAGAAAGTTTGTTATTCATTGTTGTAAATTTCAAGACTGTAGTGTTCATGTATTGCTTATGTGATGTAGCTCTGTTTGTACTGTATGTCTGATTATAAATGAGAAAACAAAAATATATTTTTTTAAAGTTTCCCCCATGGGGCAAGTAGCAGCTCCTCGGGGCCACTTAAGGTTGGCGAAATGGTACAGAGAAGAAGGAACTGAGTTTCAAGCACGCCATCTCCAGGTGCACCTCTGATCCAAAGTCTATGTGGCGGCTTTGTAACATGTGAACCGACCCACCTGCAGTGTAAGGCTACTTCATATGTTAAACTTTAAAAGACAATACTGACCTCAAAGGGGGCTGAGAGAATGGCTCATTAAAACCTTGGGTAACAGGGCTGTGAAAAGACGTTTGCCTGAAGTTTTGGAACCATGCTACCAGGAGAATACTGGCCTAGATAGGCCAACGGTGAGCCTCTCCACGACGGCAGCTTCCTACATGCTCACTCATGTCACCTTTGTACTACAGGAACTTCAGCTTCAGGGCTCTGTTTTGAACCACCAAAGTGCTGTCTAGGTTCACATGGTTTCCTGTGAGCCGCAGCCTGAGTACCGTCCAGGCTACTTTAAAAGGTCCCTTCCCTCCACAGCCTCTCTCCTTCCGGTTACATAACCAGGCTAGGGCCAGGAAACCACCTGCAGACTGGTGCATGTCAGCAGGAGCTCCAGTCCGAGAAAGGGAATCAACTGCAGGCTGAAATACCGGCTGCCCGCAGTGTACTAAGGACGCTGTGGCAAAAGCAGCTCCGAAACCCAAGAAGATCTTCATTTGCAACCAGAACTGTCTTTGCTGCTGTGTTTCCTAGCCCTGCCTGCTGCATAGGCCTGTCTTGCTAGACTAACTTCCAACTGGAAAAAGACAGGAGGCATGCGAAGGCTGACCTTCTGTGCCCCCCACCCCGAATCATAATAGATACAGTTCTTTATTATTACATAGTCCATGACCAGTAGGTATATAAAGGAAACATTAATTACAGAAAAAATAAAATTTATATACAAATCATCTTGATAAACACCAGATAGTCCTAATAGATACCAGTTAAAACTACACATATCTGTCAGCAATTTAACACTTCAACATTCTGCTGGGCAAATACTAGAGATTAAGTCATTTCAGGAACTAAAATCTCTGCCACTCTTCAGGATTTAAGGCCCTTCTCAATTTTTCTGTGATTACAGACCTGGGTGCAAAACTGGGCAACCGATGATGTCCTTTTTTGGTTCTTATTTGGCAGAAGATATTAAAGTCTAATTTTGTTAGATCTTCCGGGAAACCTTTTTAGCAACGGTCCGATAGTTCTGCTATAAATTTTATTGTGTAAGGTACACTCAAATAACAGGTGCTCGATCGATTCTATTCCTTTTTGTGGGCAGTCACATAGTCTCTGTTCATAAGGGATTTTCTTGAATCTTCCCTCCAGTACTGCAGAGGGTAAGGTATTACTTCTGGCTAGTGTAAACGCCCTCCTGGCCTGATTAGATTCCAAAAAGTATAAATAAGCAGCCAGGGCTGCTATATATCTAACATTTGCAGGTGAGATAAATCCAGGAGCAGCCGTGATGTCCAGTTGTCTCTCCACATCAATCACCCTCTGCTTAATTTCAGCTCTTGCACGTTCCTGTCCTAATAGATTCAGACAGACAGACAGACAGACAGACAGAGGGTGCATGCCTTGCCTTTGCCTATTCTAAATAAGAATGCAGAGCAGATTAGGCTTTCTTTGAGTACTGAACAGAGATACCTGCGTATACATCACCTGCTCCAAACTAGGCCTCCCACGATCATTAAAACTTGGTGCGCTGTCCCTTTAAACACACGCGTACAAGTGCACACACACACAGAGTTTGGGGATCCAGCCAAGCAGCTGCAACCATTCCACGCAGTGCCTTTGGAGGCAGAGAGACAGAGCCTGGCTGCCATCCAGCTCTCCTCCTCATCCCATCACAGCCTTGTGACAACCTTGCTTCCCTCCCCGCCTTGGGCAGAGCAATCTTCCAGCCCGGCCCAATCCAGTTTCAGGAAGCAGCCGGCAACATACATGCCGCAAACGTTCTCCGACTGCCTGGACTGGTGGCTGACGGCCAACTGCACTCCCCTCTCCTGGCAGCAGTGCCACAGATCAGGTTGCAAGCTGCACAAGGGCAGAGGGACGGAGGAGAACGAAGGAGGCCGCACGGAGCACACATTTTGGAGGGTGAGCCATCCCCCATAGCCTACTCCAGCAAAGCATCCCGCTTGGGAAACGATCCCTGTCAGGACCCCCTATGAATTGGGGCCTTCCTGCACTAGGACAAGGGGTTCTGAACGGAGACAGAAAATGCAGATTCGACTCCCAGAGACCAAGAATCCTTAATCACAGAAGAACATCTATGCACAAAATTTCTTTGGAAAACTCTGTGGACAGGAGTTTGCTACTCTTGGATTATGGGGTCAGGAAGGAGTTTTCTCCCAAATCAGAAACAGGAAACACCCCTATTTTTATTTATTTATTTTTATTTCATTTTTGCTTTCTTGCACTGTAACTGAGTTGGCTGGGATTGTCGGTGGTCCTTATTTATGTATTCAGAAAATTTTTACACCTCCTTTCTAGGAATCTGCCCAAGGAGGCGTACAAAATAAAAATAATAAAAACAAAACTTCAAAAGATGTTAAATTATAATCCAGCATCGAAACCCCAGCCCGGCACAAAATCTGCTCAGTGGGGCCCCTTTCTGCCTCACACTTGCTCTCTACTGGAGACTCACAAAGTGTCTGGCCTGAGAAGGTCCATCTGTTTGGATGGGGAAAGGGGAGGGAGGACAGGATGGACAGCCTTGATTTGGCAGGCAAGGGACTGGACCAAAGGATTTTAAAGTGCAGAAGGACAAGAAGAGGGAAAATAGCCAGTGGGGGCATCCATTTTGGCAACAGAAGCACCGTTCCCAAAAAGTCTCCCCCCCCAAAAAAAAACGCAGGCACGGCAGCTTTGATCTGTCGATCCAGAGGCCTCACCAAAAGGACTGATGTTCAGAATTGGGGGTGGGGGGGTAGCCTTGGCACAACTTCAGAGTTCAAGAGGGACAAACACCATGAGCCAGTTCAAAACAACAGCCAAGGGGGAAGAAGTGCCTGTGGAATCCAACACAGGGCCCATTTTACACTTTCCAGCTGTCTCGCTTTGAAGTGAGCCTGAAGAACTCTATGGTGTAGGGGGGGGGGGGGCAGGATGGAGAGCAGCAGACCAGCTGGCAGAGAATGATAAGTGTGTCACTCAAAAGGGGTTTACTCAGAGTGGCCCCAGCTGTAGCCTAGAAGGGATGAGAAGGTGGTCCCTTCCCTGAGTCTGGCTCTGCAGAAGATGCTGCCCAGAGAAAGAGGAAAGACCTTGGTCTGAAACAGATTGGGGACAGAATTAGAGATATCACTCTCATAATGCTCAAGATAGTCCTTCTCAAAGGAAGTGCAATTTACAGCCTTCCAAAACACAGCACCACCATGCCTTACCACAGTGGCCCAAGACCATACTCTGAGTCATCTTACCCACAGACCACACAGGGAAGAGTTCTCAGTGGCTGCCTCCACATTGGTCCCTGGAGGCTCATCAAAGCCCTAGCACAAGCCTCTTCCAATTGGGGCCATGGAACCTATTTTGGCCATCTTATGACAACCATGGCTTCTTTTAAAGAAAGGACTTGCATTTCATTTAGGCATATTTTTGAATTGATAATTTTGATTTCTAGTCCACCCCTTTCTGAAGATGTTAAGAAGAGAGAGAAACAGCACACCTTCCCAAAAATGACCAGAAACCAATCAGGAGAGGGGAGAAGAGAAAACCAGCCCCAAGAAGCAAAGGGGAACTTCCAGCTCCCGCATAGTTTGGGAAGTGCAGCAATGATTACTATCCAAACTATTTAAACCAGGGAGAATGGCTACAGGGGATGCATGCTTACTGATGGAATGCAAACTGATGGGAATCTTCCTGAAACACAGGTAGAAATGCCACTGGTTTTACTGGGCAACCCACTGTATTAAGAAGGAATTAACAAACAGAGCCCGAAGCAAAAAAAAGTACGGCCATCAGCAGCTGGCGTGTACACATAGGAAGCTGTCTTAGAATGTCACACCATTGGGCCATGCAGCTCTGCCACGGTCTAATCTGACAGGCCACATCTGTTACCTGAGATCCTTAACACAGGGGATTAGTGTTCTGCAGGCAAAGCACACGCTTTAGCACAAAAGAAAAAAAAAGCCCAGCATCAACCTTGTCTGGGGAGGAAGAACCAGACAGCTGCTGAAGCACACGCATGCACGCTGCAGATTCTGCATCCTACCCAGAGCCTGCTACGCACCACAGTTTATGGGGCCAAGAAAAATGAACCGCTGTACTAGAAACAGCTGAAGCATCCAAAACAGTTCCTCGCATGTCTCATGGAGGAGTTTATTAATGCGAGAGACTGAGCATTTTGCCAAATAAGCCGGGCATGTCTACATAGGCATTCAGACAAGAGATGTGTTTGCATAGCCCGGAGGCGCATGTGTTACAACCAGCGAAAGCATAGCCAGAGAGGGTGTGCGTAGTTCCATGTATGCACGTGGATCTGAACTCTTGGGCATCTAAGCATACAGAACTTCCTCACTGGGCGTTTCCCTCCCGTGACCCTCTCTGTCTTCCTGCCAAGGCCACCGGTGCTATTCTTAGAAACTGCTGCCCTCGAAGTGATCTCAGGACCGGAGAGGAAACTCTGGACACCCACCTTCTGCCTGCTGAATGTCTAGTTCCTCTGTTGCATAAACCTGGCTGGCCTCACCCCCCAAAAGAAGGTAAAAGCCAAATGCCTCTAGCCAGGACACAGCACTACAGCTCTGCACAGGCTGCTACTTCCTGACTGGCCTCAGCCAGGCCGCCACAGGGTGCCTGCCTAGCATTTATTGCACACATGACATGACGCCTAGCTACTCTCCAAAAACACACAGACAAGAGGAAACAGTCCCGAATGGGTTAGAGTCTGCAAGGGGCCGAAAAAGACAGAGGAAGGTGTGTCAAATGACAGGGATAGTGGCCAGAGGAGAGAAGAGCAGCTACAGCTACTCTGGAAGGACTTTGCTTCCACAAAGGACCTTGCCTTGAGGGGACACATGAGGGGTGCAGCTTGGCAAAGAGATGATCTAGGCATGAAAGCATAAGCAGCACAGAGAAGGAGGAGGAGGGGAATGTACAAGTGCTCTGTGCTCATGCGCACTGCAGATGCTCCTCTCTTCAAACAGGAAGAAAAATAGCCTGGCAGGGAGAGAAATCATTTAACTCTATAAGCACTGAGCACCTCCCATCTCCTTGGTTTCCCTCTCATCCGTCATTCAACCGAAGCAAAGAGACACAAGCTCATCCCTGAGGATGTCACAGTGGAAGGGAGCATTGCAAATTTCCCCCCATGGCCCTGCTGGGGGGGCGGGGGGGGATCCAGGTCTGAATATCTACTGGAAGCAGGCTTTGCTCAGTGAAGATTTGAAAAACTGAGAAAAGGAAAGAGAATTCAGTTTCTGGAACCATGTTTTTGAACCACTCTGGGTTTGGAGAAAAGGACTGAGAAGGTAAGAAAAAATTTGAAGGGGGGAGTGAAAGAGAGTGGGGCAGGGAGGGAGAGGAGATAAAATGGGAAGTTGGGTAGGGCAAGAGTAACCCCCCTTCCTCTTCCCCCCTTCAGCCTTCTTCATCTTCTGAGATTTCACCTAGAACCTTCTGCACTTTCTATTTTTTTTCTAGCAGGCCATGAGGACTAGAACTGAGTACTTGTCTTCTTGTAAGCCATTGTTGTTTCTCTTTGGAAAGGAAAGGCAGGCCACAAATGGCCTAATACACATATACATAATAAGTAGCAACTGTTAAAATACCAAAAGAGGGAGAGATAGAAAGTATGGAAGCAGAGAATCTCAAACCATCAAAATCTGTTTATGCCAGTTTTTGCATGTGCAGTAAAACATTAACTCAGAGGACACACGGCAATGCTTCTTATGCCCTCAGGACTCTGCTGGCCCAGGTGAGAAGGTGGGCCTCCACAGTAAAATCTCACAGCTGGGCATATCGGACTCCCCCATCAATTGCCAAGGAGGATCCATGCCGCCTCTGCCATTTCTCCTGAGGAACCAGGAGATAACCCAAGCAGGCCACAAAGTCTTAAAATGACCCCCTCCCTCCCCCAATTCCTGCACCATTTTCACTCACCACTGGCTGTTTGCGTTTCCTACCGGGGCGCCCCGCTTTCCTCATGGGTATCCCCGGATCTGGCTTCTCTTCCTTGTTACAATTCTCATCAGATTCCTCTTCACCCTGCTGTATGAAGACAGAAAGAGAGGTAGACCAAACCAAGTCAGCTTGCAAGTTAGCAGAGCAAGTCTCAGCAACTCAAACCACTGAAAAACGCAACACATTGCTCCTGGGTTCCCTCTAGATTTTGTCAGGCAAGTGTGCTAAAACTTAAGCATCTCAGGCCCACAGGGAGAGGTCACCCCCACCATGCACTGTTCTCCTGACTGGAAATGGCCCCAGGGAATGACTTGTGTGTAGCCTCCAGGCACATATATAGGCATTCAGTGCATGTAAGTTTTCCCCAAATGGCAAACAGATCCCTGTGGCCATTACAGATCAGAAACTATAACTACCCCTCCAACCCATACCTCTTCCAGTTCACTATCAGCCCAACCATTCCTGAAATAGTACCAATTATGTGGAAGCCCACCCACCACTACAAACATTAACCATACACATTAAGTACATTTGTACACCATAGCAGCATTTATCTTCAGCACAGACTCCTAGTTTCCTCAATGGTGACTTTCTTTAGCCAGACAAGAAGCAGGGAATTTAATGTGTGGAGTCCCCCTGCCTCATACACACACACACACACACACACACACACACACACACACACAGAGAGAGAGAGAGAGAGAGAGAGAGAGAGAGAGAGAGAGAGAGAGAGAGAGAGAGAGAGCTCCCGACCTAAGTTCACATGTAAGTTAAATGGGTTAATGACTATCCAGGGGAAAGGTCTTGAGTTCACAGGGAAAAGAGCACTGAGAAAGCCAATGCAGAGCGCAGTGACAAAGATCTCCACCTGTAATTCCACAAGACTCATAGGGCTTCCAAAGCTGATCGCAGACGGCCTTGAGAACAAACAGCCAGCTCAACAAATCTCATCCTGTCATTTCTCCTCACAACACCTTCCGGATGTCCTTTCCTTTTTGTGCCCCCTTCAAACACCTCATCCATGCTCTGGGCATGCCTGGCTTAGTCAGCTGCAGACTCCTCCCTAGTGCTTCTTCCCCCGCATCACATATATTACTCTTTTCCATTCGATTCAGAACACATCTGCTAAACTCGCCTTCTCTTTACAGGGCTCACCTCCATCCAAATCCACTCTCTCTTTTTGCCCTTCCGCAAGCTACCCTCTCTACCCTAGCTCCTCTCCCTTTCTTGCAGCTCCCATTCTCTTGTTTCTGAGCTGCCAGAGAGACCTTACCCCTGGAATAGCTGCTCCCCACCCAGGAGATAAAGAAGGAAAATGTAAAGATAAACATAAAAACTCAACAGCCCTAGTGAATCAGATCAAGGTCCTTCTAAAGCAGCATTCTGTTTCCATCAGCAGGCAAAAATAACTTTTGGCCATTAACAAACTGTAGCAACGGAGGCCTCCATTCCCCCTCCAGCATTTTCTGAGCCAAAACAGCCTTGGAGATAGAGCTATTTGTTTAATGCACCTGAAGCTGTTTCAGCTCAAGAAAATGGCACAGGAAGGAAGGCTGAAGCCTATGTCACAATCCCGAGCCAATTTAGGCCCTAGCGCTTGAGGGAACTGCAGTTCCCTGAGGTCATGTTTGGTTGTGTAAACATCGGAGTTGGTCAGGGGAAACCAACTGTAGCCAGATATAACATCTAGTTTGGACCAAAAACTGTCACAACCTGAGGCCCACACTGTTAAGTGACTGCCTCTTCCTCTAGCAACCCACCTGGATCTAAACCCCTATTGTTTTTAATGTGCCAGGTCCACTTTGGCCAAATCCATCTCTTTCACAACTGCACACCCCACACCCCCATTTTATAGAATGGCCTTTCCAAAAAGGTACTCAGAACATTCTCTCTGCCTGCTACCCACAGGTCATGCAGGGCAATCCTCTTTAGGACAGTTTTTGTTGACGAATGTCTCATGCAATGATTTATTACTGACGTTTTCAGCATGGTACTGTAATAATTTTGAACAATTGATATCTGGTACTGTTAATGCATTAGAATGTTCTATTTTTTAACTTTGTAAAGCTTCTTTGAAATGTCTGGAAAGGTGGAGTATACATTTTTAAATAAATAAAATTCAACCACCACCACCACCCCATGCAAAAACACAGCAGAATGGCCATTCCTCTGAGAAGATCACATGTTGTGCCTCAGCGTGAGTCCCCGCTCTAGGTTTATCTCCTTTCAATCAGAAGGCACACCCAGAAGAGTAACTTACACAGAGATACAGGGTGGAGCGCCACTTGGAATAGAGAATTTTGCACATGCCATACTTGCTTCGCAGCAGCACAAGTTGGAGGAAAGATGGCATCTTGCAGGGTCCCCCACAGGACAAAGTGATACACGGGCATGCACTCACCAATTTCGGCACTGTGTGACACTGTCCCGAGAAGCAGCCTGCTGCAGCCAATAAGTGTTGGATTCCGCCCTAGGAGTCCCGGCCTGAGCGGCACAGGTCAAGTCAGTCTCAATCCTTCCATTTCTAAAACGAACAGGACACTGACCTGGCCCTCAAAAGCAGTTTGTCTGTTTTGTTGACAAAAATGTACTTCCAGTGAGTTGTGCTGGCAACTCCCGTCCCTCGCGCGACCAAGAGGCAGCCGAGGGAGGACACACGAAGCCACAGAGGTGGGCTGGATGTGACCCGACAGCGAGGATAGGAAGTGCCCTTTCCCTCTCTTCCATTGTGTCTCCCTCCAGCTGGCTCTGATCTGACTCATCCCTCTATAAATCAAACTGCTCCACCGCTGCCTCAGGTTTAATGAACTGCAGGGCCCCTAAAGCCCAGTGCTCGCGCGCTCTCTCTCTCCTCCCCTCTGCTGCCAAGCAACCCCGCAGGGAAACTACCTTGCTCCAAGAAAACAGGAGTGCATGAAGTGCAGCCTCTGCAAGAAGACAAGCTCTTCTGCCAACCTGCGCCTACCTTCAAAGCAAGTTCCTTTTTTTATGCGGCTCCTACCAGGGAGGGAACACAGCGGCCGTTCAGCAGCCACAAAAGGGTTCTTCTGGGATGACAGGGTAGAGGGCGATGGGAAGGACGAAGCCTGGCACAAAGGGAAACGAAACAGGAGTCCGCTCTGGAGGCACCTGAAAGACTCACATCATTTATTCCGGCTCTGGCTTTTGTGAGTCACAGCTCACTGCATCAACTTATGCTGGAGCTAGTTTTGTGAGTTTCTAAGGTGCCGCCGGACTCTTGTTTTGCTGCTGCAGAACAACACAGCTACCCACTTGGGATTTTTTTAAAAAAAGAAGTCTCTTGCACAGTCTTTGTTTTAATGAACAAGTGATACAAGGGAAAGAAACAATTCAAGCTCATGCAGCTAAACATTATTATAACAGATCACGATGGGTAGCTAGCTGTGTTAGTCTGTTTGTAGGACTAGGAAAGAGCAAGAGTCCAGTAGCACCTTAAAGACTAACAAAGTTTCTGGCAGGGTATGAGTTTTTGTGACTCATGAAAGCTCATACCCTGCCAGAAATTTTGTTAATCTTTAAGGTGCTACTGGACTCTTGGGCCATTTATGCTTGGTTATTAGCCACATGATCCCCGCGGAACTGCCCTGGGTCTTCTTTTGAGTTATCCATGATTTCCCCCTCCTTCAGGGGTCACCCCACAGCCGTCCCGCGCTTGTCCTGCAGTTTCAGGAACCTCTTTTATCACAAATTTAAATTTTGCCTCAATCCCAAAGCGAAGCTAATTGAGGCAATTTGCATTAATAGTCTCAACTTTGGGTTTTCTCTCCCCCCCCCCCGCCCATTGCTGCTTGTCCTGCCCTCATTCCAAGCCCTCCCAGAGGGCTTCCCCACATTTACTTTCAAAACCACCATGCCAAGCAGGCAGCATCTCCACTTTCCAGGCAGGGGACCAAAGGCAAAACAAAGCAACACCCAAAAGACAACAGAAGTAAGGCCTAACGCCAGTTACTACTTTGACTAGGGGTTGCCAGCTCCGGGTTGTGAAATACCTGGAGATTTTGAGGGTGCAGCCCAAGGGGTGGGGTTTGGGGAGAAGGACTTAAATGGGGTATAATAATACCATAGGGTCCACCTGCCAAAGCAGCCATTTTTCTCCAGGGGAACTGATCTCTGCTGTCAGGCGATCAGTTGTAATAACGGGAGATCTCCAGCCACCACCTGGAAGCTGGCAACCCTAGCTTTGACCCAAATCCAAACCTCTCGTTACTGTATACCACGGGGTGAATGACTGCAGGAAAAGACGGGGCGGTTGGCTCGCAACAGAAGATAGCCAAGATGCCCTCCCTCTCATGAACTAAGGTCATAGAATCAGCATTGCTGACAGATGGCCATCTAGTCTCTGCTTAAAAACCTCCAGGGAAGGAGAGCTTACCACCTCCTGAGGAAGCCTGTTCCACTGAGGAACCGCTCTGTTAGATAATTCTTCCTAATGTCTAGATGGAAACTCTTTTAATTTCAACCCGTTGGTTCTGGTCCAACCTTCTGGGGCAACAGAAAACAACTCAGCACCCTCCTCCATATGACAGCTCTTCAAGTACTTGAAGATGGTTAGCATATCCCCTCTCAGTCTTCTCCTCTTCAGGCTAAACATACCCAGCTCCTTCAACCTTTCCTCATAGGACTTGGTCTCCAGACCCCTCACCATCTTTGTTGCCCTCCTCTGGACACGCTTAATGCAGGATGAACCTAGAGCATCCATGACAAGTGTTTGCCAGCCTCTGCTTAAAGACTGCCAGCGAGGGGGAACTCACCACTTCCCTGGGGGCCAAACGAGACAATACCATGTCCCCAAGTCTACCATGGGGACATGGCGCTATTTTAGATCCTTTTTTTTTCCAACTTGAAAATGCCATGGGGCCTGATCCTGTTGGGGACCATGGTGTGAGGAGATGAGGGGCTCTTGTCCCCCCGTCGCCATGTCATTTTCAAGAGCCATGGTGTGAGGAGATGAGGGGGTCTTGTCCCCCCGTCGCCAAGTCATTTTCAAGAGCCAACTCAACTGAGACAGAAACGCTGGCAACGTCCTGTTGTCCCACAGCTTCTTCTCCCACAGAGTGGCCAAGTTTGAACAAGATGCCGTGTGAACATGCAGCCCCACAGGGAGAGTGCATCTTGCCTCCCAGCATCACCTTAAATCAAGCCTTAGATTGGAAACAGACTTGAACTATTGGTGAAATCTTAGGAGTTGGGATGCGGGCAGCGCTGCACAGGATTTCGAGGGCTCAGGAACGCAGGGCTTCGGTGCTCTCTGTCCCTTACCCAAGACTGGCAGAACGAGAATACAAAACAAATCTTCTTGCCATACTTAGCATTGGCTGCCCAATCCAGAGATCTGAGATGCTTTAAAGATTTTTTTTTTAGATTATGTGGATGCAGGAGTCCACACACACCAGGGGATACCTGCCCACCAAGGCACTCTAAAAGCATTTAAAAGGCAGTCGTATATGTACTCCACGCAGCCACTGTGGAAGTAAGAATGAGTGGGGTGGAGGCTTTCAGGGATGGCCTCTGCATACCCCATCTCCACGTCGTCATATCAGCACAGAATCACCCGCACAACAAGAATCTTGTCATCCCCTGGCAGCCAAGCAATTACCCCTTCCTTCTCTCCCAAGGCGCAGAGTGGTAAGCTGCAGTATTGCAGTCAAAAAGCTCTGCTCACAACCTGAGTTGGATCCCGACGGAAGTTGGTTTCAGGTAGCCGGCTCAAGGTTGACTCAGCCTTCCATCCTGCCGAGGTCGGTGAAATGAGCTCCCAGCTTGCTGGGGGTAAAGTGTCGACGACTGGGGAAGGCACTGGCAAACCACCCTGTAAACAGTCTGCCTAGTAAACATCAGGATGTGACATCACCCCATGGGTCAGTAATGATCCGGTGCTTCCACAGGGGACTACCTTTACCTTTCCCTAAACTGGGGTCCCCAACATTGTGCCCATGGTCCCTTTCTTAGCGCCCACCAAGTGTTTTCAGAAAATGGACCAGGGCCAGGCGGGGCGTTTTTGATGTTTATGGAACAATGCAGACAGTGGCTTTATGTAAAGTACTTTATGTATGCAAATAGCAGAGTGATATTCTAAAAACACAGTGGAGCTTGATTTTGACTAAACACTAGCGGGCTGCATGGCTAAAATGCTTAGTGCACTTAACTGGGACTTCTATTGAAGTCATCAGACTCTTCCAGTTTTAATCTATTCTTATAATTCAAATGGAAGTCGATAATAACATCACTACATCAAATTGTGTTTTTCAAAAATCATTTCTGTCATCATCAAAATCTGCCCAGAATTTCTCTCTTGCTGCGTACATATAGGCAAGGAGCTCTTAACAGCCCTTCAGCACCAACTGTCCTTGTTACGAGTAATAGTGCAGGTTTAAAGTGTCTGGGCTGATGGGAGAAGGGCTCCCGTAAAGGAATAGACAGGAGAGGAAGCATTTGTTTTCTATTTTTGTTTTCTATTAGAGCACTAGGTCCCTGCAAAATGAAGAAAGATGCTACCAGATAAGGGTTTCTTAGCTGTCTCAATAGGTCTACCTATTTTTTGTGCATGCAAGAAAATATTTTTAAAACCATGTTACGAATCATGTTAGACAGAGTTCTGCCGGAAATGCTGAAGACCTGCTACCAGTGCCATATGCATAACCTCACTCTCTGACATTCTGTGGTTGGCTCTGCCTCCCGCGACCGCCATGTTGTGGTAGGCTCCACCTTCTGTGGCAGCCATTTTGTGGTTTTGCCCATTACTCTGTGTCAAAATTCCAAAGGAGCCTGCAGGCTAAAAAAAAAAAATTGGGAACTCCTGCCCTAAACTATTTTTTAAAAACTTTAAAAGGGCTGAAGGGGTGATAGAGCCAGAGTGTTGTGGTTAAGAGCGGTGGACTCTAGAATGAAGAACCGGGTTTGATTCCCCGCTCCTCCACATGAGCGGCAGAGGCTAATCTGGTGAACTGAGTTGGTTTCCCCACTTCTACACATGATGCCTGCTGGATGACCCTGGGCTAGTCACAGTTCTCTCCAAACTCTCTCAACCCCCACCCAACTCACAAGGTGTCTGTTGTGGGGAGAGGAAGGGAAGGCAACTGTAAGTTGGTTTGAGTCTCCTTTAAAAGGTAGAGAAAATCAGGGTATAAAAACCAACTCTTCTACTAAAAGCAGAGCTTAGCTCCCCTCTCCAGATCAGCTACAGGTGGAGGGTCCACACAGATGCTGGCCTGTAGGCACCACTAAGTCCCCGTTTAAGCCGGGGTATGTGTGCTTCAGCTTAAAGGACAAAGTCCTGGGAACCACGCACAGCATCTTTTGAGAAAGCGAAAAGTTAATCACTGATTGGGGAGGGAACGGGGAGCAAAAATTGCATGGGGAAGACATCATTTCAACCCGCAGAACTCCCCTTCAAACATCTGTTAGATGCCTCCTCCGTGGGACTACAGCGCTACGTTTATGGCTGGTTGGCTGTTTTAATAATTGGTTGATATTGTTTGTTGGTTTCTCATGCTTCTGAGTTTGTCAGGAGCCACCCCCGCCATTGCAGGGGCAGCATGAAGCGTGCCAAGTAAACCAACTAGATCTGCCAGACCGCTCCAACTGGATACGCCTTGCATGGCTCCGTGTTTCTTTCAGTGCTGGGGGCACCACTGATTGTTTTGAATTTTTTTTTTATTAAGGATACAAAAGGTAAAAAAGGTAGGGAAAGGCAGGGTATTGACAAAACATAGAAAGACAAAACATACATTCTTGCTCATACAAAAAATTAACTGAGCGGGCTACCTAAAGATTACTGTATCTCTCGGATTGGCTAACATCTTAATACGGATATACAAATACAAATATAGGTTCATTCTAGTAATAAACGTCATCGTGTGTTTCTTATGACTGTTCAGGAAGTTGTTGTTTTTTACTGATGCTGTGTTTTTTGAGTCTACATCGTACACATTCTGTTCTTTGTCAGCCACCCCATGTACTTCTAAGTAGAAAAGATGGATATAAGTAAGCTAAATAAAAACAAATGCCTTAACAATGATATGGTTAAGCGAAATTAGGCTCCCTGCCCTTTTAGAGAAGCCCATTGACAGTTCCATTGGGAAAAGGAGACAGAATTAGAAAGCTGCTTATGGGTTTTGACTTTTTGTGGGGCTTATGACATTTTCAAGTCCAGGAACTCCACGGAAGACAGATGGCATTTTAGAAGGAGTATTGAAGAAAGAAGGGGCTATATGCCAGTGCCAATCACGTCATAAACCACATTCCATGCTACACAGCAATGCGACGTCAAGATGATTGTGCTAGAGTTGTGCAGTAAACTACAAATGAGCCTCTCGGAAAACATGCAGGGCAGGGCAGAGAAGGGACTACGATGGTTTAGGAGAAATACTGTCTCAAGTTCTCAGGCATAAAATGTATGAATGGATTATGTCAGTTCCATTATGTGAGCACTAAGTGACAAGATTCATGCAGGACACCTCCACTGCAGCCAGAATAGCAAGAATGGAATCTCTGTGTTCAACGGCAGGACACCTCTAACTGTCAAGTGCTGGAGACAAAACAACAGGGGAAAGCTCCCTTCCTCTGGACTACTGCAATGCACTCTACTGGGGCTACCCTTGATAAGTGTTCAGAAGCTGCAGCTAGAGCAGAATGCTATGGCTAGACTGCTGGTCGGGGCCAGTTGTTGGGATCATGTGACCCCCAACATTACAACAATTACATTGGCTTCCAATCTGCTTCCAAGCCCAATAAAAGGTGTTGGTTTTGACCTTTAAAGCCCTAAATGGTTTGGGACCGGAGCATCTGAAAGACCTTCTGCTTTCACACATTCCTGGCCAGGTACTAAGATCATAGGGAAAGGCCTTCTTGACTGGCCCATGGACCAAAGAGGCTAGTGTGGTGGGTAAACAATAGAGGACCTTTTCAGTGGTAGCCCCATGATTGTAGAACAGCATCCCCTGGGAAGTGTGCTTGGCCTCTTCACGCTTGATCTTTAGGAAACAGCTGAAGATTATTTTATTTACGATGACATTTGATTATGATGGCAATTCAGTTCTTCTGCCTACTGGCAGTTTTAAATTATTAAGTATTTAAATTATTATTATGAGTGGTTTTATGTATTTGATTGTGTTTTATTGTTGTCTATATTGTGAGCCACCTTGAGTTCCTATAAGTAGAAAGGCAGCTAATAAATGTTTCAAATAATAAATAAACAAACAAACAATGTTCTTTGTTTTTAAACTTCCCCAGGCACCTGGCAGGTCAGTGTGGAAAGAAAACAGGCTGTACTCTGGCCCTGCAATGCAGTCCTTATAGATATGGCTCTCCTGGGCCTATATAACCAACACTCGAGCCCGTACCCCACACTCCTGTTTCAAACATCCTCTCGAACCCTGGTACGCTCATCTCTCAGCCCCACCCACAGCATACCCACAAAAAGGCTTTCGAAAGGTGGCTGCAGGAACTTATTCCAGGCACACCGTTCCTGCAAGCACTCGGCAAGCCCTGTATTTGCTTGGCACGTGAGGGAACAGTACTGGAATAGCTCTTGGTTGCCCTCTAAGTTGGCACAAAGTATGGAACAGGGTGGGCTGAATTCTCTTTCACGCACCGTCAGACCTCAGGGGCTTTCTTTAATGGAGTTAAAGAATCAAAACATGGATCCAGTACAGCCACAAAATGGAGACGCTAGAACGAGGACTCCCCTCAGTTACCTCCAGCCTAGGCCTGTACCCTTCAGGGGTCATCCCATCCCTACCCACTGTATTAAGTAGAATCATGGAATCATAGAGCTGGAAGGGACCACCAGGGTCATCAAACCCCTGCACAATGCAGGAATTTTACAACTACCTCCCCCACACTACCTCCCCCCCCATGATCCCTACTCCATGCCCAGAAGATGACCAAGATGCCCTCCCTCTCATGAACTGCCTACGTAGCCTCTCCTTAAATAAGCAACAGAACTGATCCCAGCAGACGGTCCCGGCCCAAACCGCCCTTGCCCGAAACGGTGGCGGGAGATTCAGCAGAGCCGTTTCACACAGAAGCCCGCACAGCCTGCGCGATACAAGCCCCGTGTGCTGCACCCACGCACAGATGAACGGGCGACCATTTGCTTTCGGAGTGCAGCCGTCCGAGGGAGGGCCCTGCACAACCAGGGCGTGAGGCAGGGGACGGGGAGGGAGCCCAGACGCCAGCCCCAGCCCGCCTTACCTTGTGAGAGTCGGCCGTCTCTTGGTCTGCACTGGGGCCGCTGGTGTCAACGGGGCCATTGGATGGCATGCTGGGGAGACGCAGGGTGGTGACAGGGGGCAGCAAATGGTTTTGCGTGTGGGGCTTAATTGACCAAACAAAAAAGTTCCAAACGTTAAAAAAAATAAATAATCAGAAATGGAAGAGCTGCCCACGTTGGCAGTGTGAAGCCCCCTCTGCCGGCGTGTCTGTTCTGGTTTTCCTGCCACCTGTAACGGGAAGAGGGAAGGATGGAGCGTGAGGCCCAGACTCGCAACGGGGAGCCACTTCGATGGCCTCTCCCCAGCCCCGGGCAATCATTAACAAGGTACAGCCTTGACTCAGCCAAGCTGGGCCCCCCGTGGGTGCCACAGTCCGGCCCAGCCCAAGCCATTGACAGGAGGCGCCCCCACCCCCGCTCAGCCCCACGGAGCTTCCCTTCCTCTGCCCCAAAGGCAGGCTTCCTCTCTTCTAAAGCAGCTGCCCTAGGCAGCAGGTGGAAATCCAGCACCTGTTGCTACGGGAAGAGCCAGCGCATTCCCCACAGCCCCCTTCTGCTGCTGCCTCTGGCACGGGGGGGGGGGCTGTTTCTGCAACCTTCCAGACAACGGGGCGGGAGGAGGTGCCGCTGTTTCAAGGAACAAAACCTGGGAGGGTGGGTTTTGGGGAGGAAGGTGCTTCAACAGAGGTGTGCGCTTCATATGCCTTCGGTGCCACCAAACCCCCCTTGGGTAAATCTGCCTCATCAGCCACTGTCCGCCTGCGCTTGACCCGCGAATTCCAGCCTCTGCCTCAAAAGGATTTTAGAAAGCATGCCAGCTGGGAAACGGCGCCCCTTCAATATGCACTTAACCCCACCTTCTCCCCCCCCCCAACTGTGCCTAGGGACAGTCTGGCCTCTAATCTACTGAGCCAGAGAGAAAAACAGGCTGAAGTTCAGCCCTAAAGAAGCCGGCAGAACTAACTGCCAGTTATATTTTCATCGGGGACATCCTCGGGTGAGGTGAAGAGGTATTTTCTGACGTTCTGGAGAGGCATGTTCTGAAAAAAGGGCTAAGCCCACACTCTCCGCACACCATAGTCCCAATCCGAATCAGGCCTGGGAACTACAGATCTTCAGTGAATGGCCTTTCACCTGGGGACATCGCCAGGGAAAATGTAACTAGTAGTTAAACCACAGCTAGGCAAGCTGGCCTTTTCCCTGCAAACTCCTGCTGCCTGGACCACCCACGCCTCGGGACAGTGGTCTTCAGTCTTACCAGATGTGGGACCCACCTTTAACCCTCCCCCCAGCAGCAGCATGGGACCCACTGAGCAGCAAGCTGCTCATTGTCACATGACAGGAAGAAGGGGACCTAAAGCAATGATGTCACTAGTGCCCAGGACAGGAAATCCAAGCCAAGCACTTGGCAGAACATTGCTGCCACTGACAACCCCCTCCTCTCACTGTCCTGCAACTCTTCTGCATACATGCAAAGAGAGGCAGGAGGCATGACCCCTTTCCTCTGCACACATGTGCGCCAGCAGCACAAGGGAAGCAAATGAACCCTTTTTGGGAGGTGCCAGAACACTTACACCTCCCCAAGAGCAGCAAAAAAGGGGGAAGGGGCTTTGCAACTCCCCTGAGGGCTTCAACTCATGGCCTGAAGACCACTGCCCTAAGAGGTGCCATGTGCTGGCACCTTCAAAGAATTCATTTGCTGCCCCCCCCCCCACGCGACTGCCACCGCAGCAGCCTTCCCGTCTGTCAATCCAGACTTTGCTTCTTCAGTCTGTCACCCAATGCCCCCTCCTTTCTGCAATGGCTGTGCAAGCAAATTGTGCCAACACCCAGCAATCAATCAACCAGAGATTCCACAGACACTTTAGGATCACGGCCCTGAAGGAGGGAAAAGGTGGGAGGCAGAATGAGAGCAGAGTCCTCTGTTCTAAACCCATGGAACAAGTGAGGACCCACACTGCTCACACCGAAGAGTACCTCAAAACGAGACCCGGATCGCCGCAGGCTGGTTGATGCCTGCAAATCAAAGAGCTCTGAGTGACTTTGGAAAGTGAGCCAAGGCACGAAGGAGAAGGCGGGAGAGGAAACAAACACTAAGCACTATTCAAACTCTCCACTTATCCAAGTCACAGGTCAACCTCGCCAGGACCAGCCAAATTCTAAGCCACAGCAACGACGGATCATGGAATGCTACCAAATGCAAGTCGGTGCCACCCGACATCCAACCCATAGTAGACCTCAAAACCTTGCAGGTGGGCTTTACAAAGGCCTTTGCAAAGGTCTCCTCTGCCTTACCCTAAACCATTTTTGCACTAACTCCCATGGTACAGCTGGCATGTCTGTCTAAAATGCCTGTGCCGCCCAGTGACTCCCACTAGAGCATGGGTTCTCAATAAGGGGGGAATTCCCCCCGGGGGTGGGAATGTTAGGGTTCCAAGGGGGGAATTGCGACCATTATTCAGCAAAGTGTGAATCCTGTAGATTATGTACAATCTGTAAAATTGTAGTTTGTTTTTAATTTAATCTGCAACATTTCTCAACTTGACCTGGCCTTCAAAGACCCACTGGTGAGCTCTGAGAGACTGACTCTTTCAACCCCCAGCTGCCTCTAAGGCAGCAAACAGAACAGCTACCTGGGTTGGAAATGACCCTTGCCAGGACAGGTCCTCCTGCCCTTCAGGAAACAGAAATAAAACGCAAGTCTCAGCCCTGCACCTCCATCCCCAACACACACTCACACACACAGCGGATGGCCCTTTGCCCTCCCAGAACACAAGTTCGATGCCAAAACGAGCCACTAATGGTTTGGGAGATCCTAACTGATCAGGGCGTTGGGAGCTGCCTGCAAGCCTTGAGCCACAAAGAAAGGAGGCATATAGATATTTTAATACTCTGAGCATTCAAGCTATGGAAAGTGAGTGCAACCACGAAGGAGAGGAAATGAACACTCTCTAACAAAGAAAGAAAGAAAAGAACTGCTGATGAACGCACCACCAGAAGACCTCTTTCCCTGATTTCTAAAACATGCATGAATATGCTGGCCCAGTGCCCCATCTAGGAGGGGGGATCTTCTCCCTTCTCCTCCCTCAGGCCCCAAGTTCCCACAACCATTGTTCCCACTGCAGGGAAATTGAACACAGCTTCTCTCTCTTACTCTGATTCCCTTCCAGAAAAAAAAAAGATGCTAAAAATAACTGGGCCAGGATCACTCCAGAGGAGCAAAGAGAGAACTTCCACAGGAAGCCCCACGCCACCCCTGCCAAGCCTCTCCCAGAAAGGATCCACGCAACCCCAACACGCACAAACACACACCTTGCCTACACCAACCCATTAGACAGCAGAGAAACGGCTCAGCTAAAGCACACTTGGGCCCCATGCCAATCCTCAAGATTTCAACTCGAAGAAGAAGAGTTGGTTTTTATTTGCTGACTTTCTCTACCCCTTAAGGGAGACTCAAACCGGCACTTCCCCTCCCCACAACAGACACCCTGTGAGGTAAGTGGGGTTGAGAGAGAGTGACTTGCCTAAGGTCACCCAGCTGGCTTCATGCTTAGGAGTGGGGAAACAAACCCAGTTCACCAGATTAGCCTCCGCCGCTCATGTGGAGGAGAGGGGAATCAAACCCGGTTCTCCAGATCAGACTTCTCTGCTCCAAACCACTGCTTTTAACCACTACATCATGCCCCTCTTCATTCCCAGTGGTGGACTGCCCCAAACACCAAGTAATGCAGCCAGGCAACCACCATCTCACCTGCCGGGCCAGGGCCTCCCCACACCCCATCCTGCACACACAGCAACACCTCACTTTAAAGCTAACACCAGGAAGGGTTCACTGCTCCAGTAATTCAGTCTGAACTAACCAAACCGGGGGAGAAGGGGGTAGAAAGAAAAGGGAACATTTTAGCACGCCAATCCTCTCTCACACAGAAGGCAGAGCTGCCCTGGCCCTGCCAATCACCCCCACCTGGAAGAGCAGGCCCTCCAGTAGACACTGGGAAAGCAAACTGAGCCTGCGGCTCAAAGCACCTTGTAGCAGAAGGTCCCAGGTTCAATCCCCGGCATCTCCAGTCAAATGGACTAAGCAAGTAGGTGATATGAAAGATACACGCTGGGCATCAACAAGGTGCCATTCTTCTCTCTGCAATTGCTCCCGGTTTATAGAGCAGGCTCCCCAAGGAGAGGAGAGCTATCTTTAGAAACTTTCAGGAGGCACTGTAAGGCAGTTTTTAACGGAGTGTAGGCTGCAGGCTTATTATTCCATTTTATTAGGCTTTATTAGGTTTTACTATGTGGGGGTGGAGTTTGGAGTTTTATTGTTGTTTGATGCTTGAATTATGTCTTATAACCTGCCTTGAGCCACAGAGAAAGGTGGGATGTACATAATATGATATAAATAATATTTTAAGTAAATAAGGCACACCTATCGAGAAGCTTCGTCCACCTGGGTCACTGGGAGTGGCATGGTGCACACCTCTGTGCCCAAATGCACACTCAGGCAAGAGAAAAAGCTGCCGAAGAATATCAGAGGAAAAAGTCCCAAATTGGATCCAGGGCATGGGTTAAGAAGCCATGAGGCACACCAGGGCTGTGATTGTGAGAACTGGAAGCCAAAGAGACATTCCAAGTGTCACAGTCAAGCACCAAAATGAATGCACAAAATAGCAAGACAACAATTCTGCCAGAGCTTGCTCAGCACCATCCTGCTTTCCCACAGCAGCTGCTATACAACAGTTCGCTGCCCCTGGCGCCAGAGAATCCATTAATGGCCACCTCCCACACCGAATAGCCACTGATAGGCTTCTCCCTCCAGGAACTTGCCTAGTCCCCGTTTTAAACCATCATAACTAGAGGCTGTTGCCACGTCCTGTGGCTGGGAATTCCTTAAGCGGATTGTGTGAAGGAATACTGTCTATTCTAACTCCCCTGCCAATCACTTTCTTTGGGCCACCCAAATTCTAGTGCTATTCACCCAGAAGACAAAAATTCTCTCCCCATATAAAGCCTACACATTTTGCAAACCTCTGCTGCCTCCCTTCCCCCTTAGTCAATTTTAAAACTCACTTGTGGCAGCAGTATATTAGAAACATAGAAGGGACCCCCAAGGATCATCTAGTCTAACCCTGTACACAATGCAGGAAATCCACGACTACCTCTCCCCTCTGCAACCCCAGTGACCCCTGCTCTATGCCCAGAGGAAGGCAAAAAACCCTCCAGGATCCCTGGACCAATGTGGCCTGGAGGAAAATTCCTTCCAGACCCCAAAGCAGCGATCAGCATTACCCTGGCAGTATAAGAAAGGGCCACAAAAGCCGAGTACTGCCTCATCTCTTCCCACCCTCCCTCTCACGATCTGCCTAAATTCATAGTGAGCCATAGAATCAGCACTGCTGTTAGATGGCCATCCAGCCTCTGCTTAAAAACCTCCAAAGAAGGAGGGTACCAGTGGGACAACAAGCAATCTCTGTGGCTCTACACAAGGTCCCCAAGGAGCACTTTTCCCATCACACAGCGCCGTCACTTGGGATGGCAAAACACTTTGTTGGCTTTGATTTTGATCCTGGATACACAGATGCAGAAAGTGAAACGGGCTGTCAACGCCTCAAAGTGACCTGGGGCCAAAAACATGCTCTTTTGCAGCTATGCATATCCACCTCCGCGAACAGAAAAGTCACACATGAAATATAACTCCCACACATGTGTGCCTTAAAGGTACAGGCCTCTTGGCATAAAAACAGCCATCTCCCCTTCTGCTCAGAAAAATGTTAATATACATTCCCAGGAACCCCTATTCAAATGTTCCTGTTAGTCATTGTCTGGGCTTGGAAAAAATCAGAAGGGCGTCATCTTCCCCCTTGCCCAAAAACCTTGACAATGCTTTTAGGATAGAGGAGGACAACTTTCCCTTTTCCCTGCTCTCACCTCCAAGTTATTTTGGATAGCTTGCCAGCTACATCTGGAGAATCTAAAGTTTTGTGTGCCGATATCCTCTCCGGCCACCACAGCTGCAGAGGCAAGTTTGAGAGGATCATACGAAAGCATCGGGTGCAGCCAATGCAAGCAGGGGTGGCTACAAAAAGGAAACACAAAAAGGAGAAATCCTGACTCCCACACACACCCCTGAAATGAATCTCCTGAGCTGTCCCTGAGTTTCTCTGTTGCAGACCCAAAAATGAAGAGGCCTGCAGCATCTTAAACTTTGGCAGACCACAACCCACTTCATCAGATGCATGAAGTGCTCTGCTCCCTCAGCAAATGTGTACGCGCATGTGAATGAACGCATGGAGCTGCCTTGCATTAAGTCGGTCTATCGAGCTCAGTACTGCCTGATCTGGCTGGCAGTAGTTCTCCGTGGGCAAGTAAAGGTCTTTTTAACTGGAGGTGCTAGAGATTGAACTGAGGACCTTCTGCATGCCAAGCGGATGCTCTGTCCACATTCACCCTTAGTGTCTAATGGGCCAAACTAGATGAAATGGATCAGCATTCCCCCAACCTAACTCTCATTCCTCTCAGTCAGATGGCAGCCGTCGGAAACTAATTTTCCAAGTGCTGCAGAGACGTGATTCAGATTGGGTCTGCAGTGTGTGTGGGGAGAAGTGTCTTCATCCTATGCGTTTTCCCCAAAATGAAATGGCCCCAGTAAGAAGTTATTTGCCCTGGTTATTTGCCCTGGGGGGAGGAGGAAGGAGCTGCACATAAGTGCACATTTGGTCCTAAATTTACAATTTAAGCCCCATGGGGTAAGGAACTCTCTGCTTACGTTGCAGGGCAAAACAAAGTCCCATGTCCACCAACAGGGCAACGTAAACCAAAGGGGACAACCTCTAGGACAGTGGTTCCCAAAGTGGGCAGCAGCACCACCCCCTGGGGGGCAGTGAAATTACCTAGGGGGGCAATAAGGGGAAAGCAGGGGGAACTAGAGGTGGGTCCCTTCAACTGTGTTGTTGGATTGGGAAAGGGGCGCTGGGGTTGAGTTTGTGGAACCAAGGGGGCGGTGGCCCGAAAAGTTTGGGAACCACTGCTCTAGTGCAACAGCCCCGCTCCCCTGTCACAAGCCACTCGGCGTTCCCTGTGTCGATGACTGACCTGACCCGGGGTTTGCAGGATCTCAGACGTCCTTGCTCAGCGAGACAAACCCCACAAAGCCCATACAGCCTGCAGGGATCAAAACAGGTGGCATCGGCTACACGGGGGAAGAGTTTTTGCTGGCATGCAGAAGCCCCATGGTCCAGCCACCCTGGAACCTACTTCATCTGGTTAGCATAGTACTAAAAACATCGGCCAGACAGCAGGGAAGGGAGGGGGAAAGCAAGAGATCCCGTGAACGCGGGCCAAGAGTGGATTGGGTTTCACTCGGCAACAGCATCCCCTCTGCGGCAGTGGACGGGTAATGGACGTTTCCAACCACCCAGTTACCACATCATAATTGCAGCTGTCTTGCACGAGTAACCACAGTTATTATAGGGAACATGAGGATTGCCTTGCTGGATCAGACCAAAGGTCCGTGTAACTCAGTGTTCGGGTTTTGACCCGGCTGCCGAAGGCCTCACAAGAAGCTCACAAGCTGGGCGATGACAGAGACAGTGTTCCCCTTCTTGTCACCCCCAACGCCTAATACTGAGAAGCACTGCCTCTAACCATGGGGGTTCCACCTAATCATCTTCATGACAAATCGCCAGCAATATATCTCTCTGCCCTGAACTTACCTAAATTCTCTATCAAGGAGACCTAAGCCTCAGAGAACCGCCAAAACTTGCTGCTATTGCCTTGAAGGATTAATTATAGTGGGAAAATACTTCCTTTTCACTACCCTGCATTTACTGTCAATCATTTTCAAATTCAGGTGTAAATCCATTGTAAAAACAACCAAGGGTCAGGAATTGCCTTCCAGGTGAGTGCGCCGTAGAAAACGTCAGCTTTGCTCGAACAGAAATGTGAAGAGCAACAAGAAAGAATTGCTGAAGGCTGCTGATGAAATTAAAGTACACTTTCCTGTAGCTGAAAAACAAACCTGTGGGACTTACTGTTGCAGGATGCAAAGCCTGGGCCACATCTGACATTAGTAAGTGCTAGACCAAAGGAGCAGGCATTTTGTTAAACGGGTGGAAGAAATACAGTGATCACTTTGTGAGTTGTGTGTTAAATCTTGAGGCATGCCCAGAAGTGGCATTCAACAGGTCTCAGATTATCACCAGGTCTCTTCACTTTGCAATAGATTAAGGACCCCGGTGCTGATCCCCTGCAGTCCAAACAGCAATCTGAGGGGTGGGGGAAGAGCCAAAGATCAGCACAAGTGGTACAGTTCACATAGGAGACGACTGTCCACACCCCAGGAGAAAGGGGGCTTGTATTTCCAGTTTACTAGCCAAGAAGCAAAATCAGAAGCATACTGGAAGCTTCTCACGCAGCCAAGAGATACCAGCCGTCTTCTTAATGTTGGGAGCAGAGTTGGAAAAGGGCACTTCCTTTCACGCACTTCCACAAGCAGCAAGATTCGGTCACACTGGGTCACAGAGGGATCATGGTGAGTTGCACCTTGGCCCCACATTTTCAATCCCCCCCCCAAAAAAGTGCAGACAAACCAAACAGCTTGAAAGCTTGCCAAATCTACTTCATCCCCACTATTTCCCCCACGGCATCCCTTGCTTCCAAAAAGATGGGGGAAGGCCCTGTTCTTTGTTCCAGAGGCCCTTTGGACAGCCATCAGTAAAAGCTCTACTACTCCCAAGGCTTTGAGAACAAGGGGGGGGGAATGCTCATTTGTCATATCCAAAACTCAGCTTGCCTTAGAGAAAAAAACAGAACCAAAAAATCTGACACCGCCATCCAACTCTGCTGCCTAATACAAAATTACGACTTTCACTAAATATTTATTTAGCGTACCAGGCGCTGTACAAATGTTTGCAAACCTGCCGGGTAGGAAGCAGGCAACACCTAAAACACACACAGCAGGTACTTTTCTTTTACGATCTCTGGAAACAGGCAGGCACTCAAACCCACTCACCCCTGCCTCTGCCATCTTCAGCCTGCAATTCAAAGAGAACCCCCCCCACACACACACACTGAGGCTGCAAACAGCCAGAGCACCCCTCCCCTCAGTGCCAGAGCACGGTGCTGGTGCACTGACTCATGACAGGAAGCGCCCACCTCCCTTGAGTGATACCCGCCCTCTCTGGCAGGAGCCGTTGACTCAGCACCACGGCAGCCCAGTCAGCAAAGATCCTAACTACCCATTGATTCCCAATCTATTTCTGCTGGGGAGGGGGCTCCCTAAGGGCTTGCCAAGAGCCCACCTGAGACGGGCACAAGATTCACCCACCACAAGACCAAAGAGAGAGGAGCCCCGTGCCCCTGCTGCTAGGATTCCCCCAGGGACGGGCGGTTTCAGAAGACAGAATCATGTTGCCATTGCTCCTGATATACGACCGTCATAGCCACGAGCAATAAAAAATACTTGCTCCATCCAGCGGGACATATTCGGCTAATTATAACGTCTGTGGTCAAATACCTAGCCCTGTAACCAAACAGGAGTGTGATCCCTTTATGATGCGCAGAGGAGCGAGACTTGGAAATGTTGCTCTCGGCTACGCTGGGTGTGCTTCATCTCCATGTGCAGAATGAGCCTCTGAACACCTGAGAAAGGAGAGAGAGCCCCATCTCCAAAAAGCAGGCACCTTAGTTCCCTTGGGTGGCAAAGAGACACAAACAGGTGACCGAGACCACACTACCAGGCTGGCTACACAAAAGGAGCAGCAAACAAGTTATTCCAAGGTATGGCATCCACTCCACAAATATGCAATCAGTCATGGAGGATTACCCTCATGCATCCTCTCCCGAACAACCCACTTGCCCCACACACTTTCAACCCTAAGGCTTCAACACATCCAGGGCAAAGCCAACCAGTTTGGGGCGGGGGGTGGGGAAATCCAGCAGGACTTATTGGAAACTTTCCAAAACGCTGTGTCGCAAAGTGTTTTGGGACATACAAGTCCCTGTTTGTCTCCATCACGTATTTCTTATCACCACCACATAATAACAATACATGGGGGGGGGTTTTTCCCCCCACAACAGCTTCCCAAAAGGAAAACCCAGCACTCCGAAACAACAATGTGGGTCACGCCACCTTTGAAGCAAACGTGCTTCCTAGTACTACATTCTGGAACTCTGATGCAAACGCAGAGATCTGAGCCAAAGCAGCAGCATTCCCATGCTGTCCGCTGTTAGAAGCAGCTCTGGACACAAGTCTCAAAACAAGGAAGCTTCCACTCACACAGAGCTCTGTACACGCATTAGAGTGGCTGACCGCAGCTTGAGGACTGGAAACTTGAGCCTTTTGTGCATGGCTGCTTCCCTCGCCATCACCCCTCCAATGGCTTCGGGTCTTTGTTCTGATTATGCATGCCGCTTCCGACCGCTTCGCCCGTGTTTTCAGAGACCTGTTTTGTCTCAAATTTGAAATTTGAGACAAAACAGGTCTCTGAAAAATGTGGAGAAACGCAGGGGGAGAGCGAGAAACGCAGGGGGAGAGCGAGGTGACCTCTGACGGTCAGAAGCGGCATGCGTAGTCCAAACAAAGACCCCAAGTTGTCGGAGGGGTGACCGCAAAGGAAGCAGCCGTGCATAAAAGGCCTTGAATTACTAGCGCAGCCCAATCAACCACAGCAGTCAACAGAAAGTGTGGGCTTTTATTCTCACCTCCAACACCTCTTGGCAAGAGAAAGCTTTCCTCTCTTCATTTTAGGAGAGGCACAAGGATAAACAATGAACGATTTGTTATTCATTCACGGGAAAAGGTTGCCGTCGTTCAAGGCCTATAAATATATCAACCAATGTCGTTATCACAGTTTAGGATAAAAATGCAAGTAACTAACAGACCAAGAATCAGAACAGCTATCAGCCTCATCTAGTTGTGATGTCACCCTCGTAACAAGCGTTAACACCACGTTTTGGGCTGACACAACCACTGGTAAACCTTTCCACGAGGCGAAACCGTCAGGTTGGCTTTGCTGCAACCTGTTGCTCCGATTGCACCGATAAACTGGTTCCCGTTTGTTCGAGGTGGCCGCAGCCAGCGCCCCGTCCTAAACTCATTGGCTTGAATCCCATGGAGGCTTTCTTTTCGTGGAGTGAGACCTTCCCATATCCCCCTTCTCACTACAGCCCAAAAATACCCCTGAAATACTGCTCTTGAGGGAAAGGAAATGGCGGGGGAGAGTGAGGGGCGAACTGGCAAAAATCATCCACAGAATCATCCACATTCTGCTCTTCCATCCACAGAAATCCTTTGGGGATCCAAGCCATTTATTTTACTCAGAAATAAAAAATACAATGATTTCAACTGAACTGGGGCTGTCCTGGCAACAGGAGGCAAGAAATTGTAGTTGTCTTTTTGGGTGTGAGCAATGCACACATCTCACATGGTTCAAAACCACAACGCCTAAGCATGTGCAGGGACAGCACTCTAGGACTGGCACCGCACACCAGCTGGTTGCACCAATGCATCACAAATCCATCAGGGGCGCAACACCCCAGCATCCTGTTTTCCAGCACATCCCTTCTCGGCAATCTCTCCGAGATGCAGTGCCCTGAGCCGACCTCCCCTGTTGTGTGCTAGGCAACCTCCGTTCCCCCTTGCCATCGGCACGCTGAGCTGGGAGACGCCACTTAGACCTGCGCTGGATTAGAAGCATTCCAGGTTGTCCCCGTCACAGCAACAGCAGGGCCCAGAGCCCGCCTTCTTTGCAGGTGGAAAGGTCAAAAGGGCCTCCATTGGGGTCACAACCTGTCTGCCCTCCGACTCGCCGGAGGCCGGGAAGGGCCTCATCAGGGCCACGAAGTTGCTGCCCCTCATTTCCGGTCGGAAAGCGTCTCCGATGGAGCCAGGGGAGCGAGAGCTGAAAGGCGCAAGTGGAAAGACGGCAGGCCAGGCTCAGAACTCTGCACACTCACATGGTATCCTGACATCCCCTGGAGCAGGATGGCTCTTTCAGTTCCTGCCAAATAATAATTGTGAGCCTTGGGAGGGTTGGGGGGGTGAGGGGGGGAGAAAGAGGCAAGTCCAAAGGAAGTTTGCAAGGCAGGGCTAACAGATGGGATTCTGCCAAGTTTTAAAATGCAAACATTCCTTTTCTGCGTCTCTTCTCCCTCCCCTCCACCACCACTTTTCTCATGACAATCAAGTTTAGCTTCCTTCTAAGGTACTGGGAAATTTAAAGATTATAAAGCAAAGAGGCAGCCTCACCCAGAATCTAATCCTGCTCCCTCAAGGGGAGGGGGGATTCCTTCCAAAGCCCCCCCCCCCACGACACCATCTTGCCGGAGTTAGCACAGACAAGCTGCGTCCATGATTTCCTTGAATGTTTGCAGACGTCAGATCAGAAAGAGAAAGGGCTCCTGCCAGGATGTTTCCATCTGGCCCAGCATGGGAGGGTTATTGAGAGCACACACACCCCAATTCCCAGTTCACAAAAGGTCAGCCCTTCTCCCCGTATTGTATTGTCCGGATCTTTCATGGCCTCTGGGCTTGAAATGCTGGCTTTGGGTTTCTGCCCCCCCTCCAGAAATCACAGAGGAAGAACAACCAAAGATAAAGGAAAGGAAGGTAGATATGTAATGGCACAATGGGCATCCTTGCACGTGTAGAGCAGCTGTGCATAAGCCTTTCTTGCAACAATCCTCTCTTGCAACAATCCTCAGATCCCCAGATCTTAAGAAGAGGACAGCCAGACAACTGTTTTTATTAACGTTAAGAAAGCCCACAAATTACCGTCTTCGCTCAAAATCAAAGTTAATTTCCACATGTTTCAGAACAAACGGCTGAATGGACAGGGAAGTTTGGTGACAGTTTTCAACACACGGCCAGTCAACAACACGTAAGAAGCTCACACTGGTGGGGACTCCCCCTTCAGCAGGGGAGGGAGAGGACAGAACCCCCACCACCCACCCATCCAATTGTCCATTGAGCCAGGGCAATTTCCTGCCTGTGGCATGCATTTGACCACCACGGTGGCTCGAACCCAAGGAGCCTGAAGAACTGCCGATGCAGGCAACACGCTACCCATTACCAAAGTCGATGATCCGCCAACAGACTGTGCAAGGCGCTGCACGCCACTTGCAGAGGGCGGAGCAAGGAACGGAGGGAAGAAGACTAAGAGGGGATATGATAACCACCTTCAAGTACTTGAAGGGCTGTCATATAGAGGATGGTGCCAAGTTGATTTCTGTTGCCCCAGAAGGTTGGACCAGAACCAACGGGTTAAAATTAAATCAAGAGAGTTTCTATCTAGACATTAGGAAAAATTTCCTAACAGTTAGAGCGGTTCCTCAGTGGAACAGGCTTCCTCAGGAGGAGGTAAGCGCTCCTTCCCTGGAGGTTTTTAAGCAGAGGCTAGATGGCCATCTGTCAGCCATGCTGATTCTATGACCTTAGGTAAATCATGAGAGGGAGGGCACCTTGGCCATCTTCTGGGCATGAAGTAGGGGTCGCTGGGGGTATGTGGGGGAGGTAGTTGTGAAATTCCTGCATTGTGCAGGGGGTTGGACTAGATGACCCTGGTGGTCCCTTCCAACTCTTTAATTCTATGAGAGCACAGCTGCCTAGCTTCGGCCTTTCAACGCCAAGGGTGAAAACGCAAGCAGCTTGATCCAAGTTGCGTCTGATGCAGGAAAGGCAAGGGGGTCTCCAGCCACCCTGGCTGCCCTTAGCCTTCCAGCCCTTTGGCACCCCTGCCCAGAGCACAAGAAATTGCCAGCGTCTATGTGCGCGCACTCTCTCTCTCACACACACACACACTCCAGACTGACAGCTGGAAGAGGCTGCATTTGCATAGCGTGCAAAGCCCTGCCCTCCAGCACCGGGCATGCACAGAGGAGTATCCTTCCTGCCCCCACCCCCTCCACGGCCTGCCCCAGTTCAGTGGGTCAGGCTGATGCTGGGCAGGCAGCCCTATGGAAAAGAGAAAAAGCAGCCCCTCCGGCTGGGAGGAGGCAGAGTCGGAGGGAGGAGGCTGTCGCTTGGCACCGTGCCAGTCCGGGGATATTAACCCAGCCATGCACGCAAGTGAAGAGGAGGGCTGGCAAAGATGGAAAAAGCGAAGGGAGGGGTTCCAGGCTTCATTTCGGAGAGGGGCTAAGGGAAAGGGCCCCTCCCCAGCCCCTGCAAGGACGGGCCTGCTGGTGAGAAACTGAGCCAAACTGCCCCCCCACCCACGCTTTGCCCTTCACCAGCCGAGCTGCAAAGCGTTCAAGGACACGGCAGAGCCCGCCTCCCAGAGAGAGGCAGGAGAGGGGGCTGTCCTCCCCCAAGAGAGTCGGCACACCTAAGCCTCGTCCATGGACCAATCCTGGATGCCCCCCCACCCTGGCACAAATTTGGCCAGCCAGAGAAGGGGTAGGCGGTTGTAAGGTGCACGGGGGAACCTGCACCCGCTTCTAATGCATCATATTCTCCCCCCATGGCCAACATTTCGGGGGTGGTGGTGAGAGATCGGTGGGACAAGAGCCCGGGAAATTGCACCAGGGGGGGAAGGAGACCACCCCCACCCCCCCACCCCCGCTACAGGTGTGTGCGGGGAGAGAAAGCGGTCTCCACCCAACGCTATATGGTGGTTTGCCCCTCCACACGCTAATACCCTGCAGTCTGGTTTTGCGCTTTACTCTGCAAAATCCCCCCACCCCGATACCACCTTAATCGCCTTTTCCGTCTCCCTGAAATTATGCTCCTCTCCCAGCATGAAAAGGGAGGGGGGCTCCCCCAGCCCCCCCCCCGTCGGGTCATGCCAGGCTGCCATGTTTTGCTGCTCGCTCCGCTTTGCCCTCTACTTGCTCGGTGCAACATATTCCGCTTTGCAGGAGAATTTCGCGGGGGGGTGGGGAGAGATAGGCGGAAATCCACCCCGGCTTCCCCTTCCTCGCCCCCCCCCGGTCCAATATTTGCGTTTGTCTTTTTTGGCCCCTGCAAAACCCAGACGCGTCTTTGCAAAAAGCCCCTCGTCGCAGCCCAGCGCAGGCGAGACACGTCTGCAAAAATGGAAATTAATTAAAAAAAAAAGAAGAAGCCCCCTCCCGCCCCGCTGCACGGCGCGCGCGCACCGACACACGCATGGGGGAGCCCCGCTGCCCTCCCCAGATGATTTCGGGAAGAGGCGTGAAGTTCAAGTTCACCCCAAATCTAGAAGGGGGAATCCGTGGGGTTGGGCACGTCTTGAGGAGGGGGGGACCCCCCGCTGCCAACCCCCTCCTTTGCCCATCCCTGTGCCAGGAGGAAGCCACTTGAACTTGACGGCGGGGGGGGGGGAGGGAGGGAGGAGGAAGAGAGCGGGGGAGCCGCTGCCAATAACAGACCTCCCCAGACACGGACGTGCGATTTCTGTGCAATGCAATAAAATGCAACAAGCGATCGCGGCGGCGGGGAGGAGGGGGGGGCAGAGTTGCCCTGCTGCTTGTACCGGGCATGCATGGAAAATGCAAACCAGGAAAGGCACGGGAGGGAGGGAGGGAGGGAGGGAGGGGGGGCGCTGCGGCTGGTGCGGAGGGATGCGGGGGGGGGCTCTGCCATCCTCTGCGCCAGCCTCGCATGTCACAGCCATCTCCCCCCCCCTTTTCCTCCAGAACCCCTTGCCCAGGGTGGAAGAGGGGGGCTGGCCCTGGCACAGATTCCCCCCCCCTTCCCTTTTGCAAGTGTCAGCTCTTCCCCTCCCTAATTATTATTATTTTTACCTTGCACCCCGGCGTTGCTGCCGCTGTTGCAGCTGCTGGTTCCTTCCCGGGAGGGGGGGGGGAGATCTTCCTCCTTCTCCTTCCGCGCTCCCGCTTGCCTTGCCTTGCCCTGCCCGGGGAGGAGGCCTCGCCCGCCGCCTCCACTGCAGCAACGAAGCCGCTCGGATCGGACCGCCTCGGCTCCGTTCGGACGCGCTCGGCCCGCAGCGCCGCCAGAACCCGACAGGGGGAGCCCGAGAGGTACCGGCCGCCTATGCCAGGGCGGCTTGCCAGGCGGGCGGCCGCCTGGGTCCTAGAACTCGTCCGTCCCAGGCGAAGGAAATCCCCCCCCCCCTTATCCTGCAGTGGACAGTGGCGCTGGGGCCAAAGCCTCTCACTGACCTCTACGCCCCGCCTCCAGCCCGCTCAAGGGAAAGGCATCTCTGTTTAAACACTATTGAGACCACCCCTTCCGCCTTCAACACAGAAGCTTTGGCGAAAGCAGCGCCCCCTCCCTTGTCCCCAGAGGAGAACGATCAGCTTGGAGATTCCATTTCTAGCTGTCATTACTGATACTTCTCCATTCAAAGTCCAGTTAACCGTACTACTTATGGCCACTGCTACTTAGAATAATAGAATCATAGAGTTGGAAGGGACCACCAGGGTCATCTAGTTCAACGCCCTGCACAATGCAGGAAATTCACAACTACCTCCCCCCCACACCCCCAGTGACCCCTACTCCATGCCCAGAAGATGGCCAAGGTGCCCTCCCTCTCGTGAGCTGCCTAATCAGCATTGCTGACAGATGACCATCTAGCCTCTGCTTAAAAACCTCCAGGGAAGGAGAGCTCACCACCTCCCGAGGAAGCCTGTTCCACTGAGGAACCACTCTGTTAAAAAAATCTTCCTAATGTCTAGACGGAAACTCTTTTGATTTAATTTCAACCCTTCTTGTGGCATTGAATCCCATAGGTTAATCATTTATTTATCTCTGAGCATATTTTGAGCCAAGCTCAAACTCATATTTTGAGTTTCATATGACACGATGCTCTTTTCAGGGTCAAAGCCTAGCAGTTCACAATCATTAAGCTAAAGAATGAACATGTCCCTCTCTTTCCTCACTGAGTTGTGATCCTAGCTAGGCAACCTACATCAGGTTAGGCTATAGGACATCTCCTTTTAGAAGTTAAACTCTGGAAATCCTTTGTTTCTAAAATAAAAGATGCCTGGCTTCACGGTTGCCTGAAGATGGTACCGGCTTGAGTGTCCCTGGCATCTTCAGTGAAAAAGAGGATGTGAAAGACCTCTGCCAGAGACCCTAGAGAGCTGCTGCTAGTCTGAGTGGACCTTGACAGACCAATGGCAGCTACGTGTGTACCTTAGCTCATTCCAAATAGCTCAGGCATTCACACGATGTTCTAGGACACAACATTAATCCTGAACCCCATGAAAGCAAAACCTCAGTCTACAACACAAAATTGCATCCCCTTACCTGTAAAAAAAATATCAACTTCCGGTGACTACCATCACTGCAGTGCTGGGAACACAGATTCAAATCTTCCCTGCAACCTCTAAACATGCCTCCAGGACACCTGCCTTTTAACCACTCCAGCCTGGAGTAAACAATGGGCGGAGAAGGAATAATTCATCTGCATTAAGTGACAGCCAGGGGTGATGGTGAGGGGCTCAGCTTCTGAGAAAGAACAACCAAGGACACCCCCCCTCAGCCAGCCCTAAACACCCCCACCTTCCCTTGAGCAACAGAAGCAGCCCACTTCCATTTTGACTAAGCGGCCCAGCCTCCCCCTTTGTACAACGTAAGCGGCAGTGTCATCCTACGCACAGTTACACCAGCCTCAATCCCATTTGGCTTGGACCACAGTCACTCTGCAGAGGCGTGAGGAATCTAACTCATTTTGTAGTGTGCACTTGGGGTGCAGGAAAACATGCTAGACCATTTCATTCTGCGCCAAGAACAGAGTTTCCTTTCCTGGCTAATCCACCTCCGAAGAACGTAGCAGAAGAAAGAAAGGCATCCACAGGTCTCCAGCTAGTTGAGAGATGGATGGCATTAGTTTTAGGGTTTGTCTACCATAGGAGTCAGTGTAGATGTTGAGTGGTCATTTCACGGCTGCCCTAGTTAGCCTAACGGAAAGCATTTGTCGATTGTGCGCTCTGCTGTCTCATCATAAACCAGAAGGCAAAAGGAAAATATTTAAAAGGCTCTGTTTTTAACAATGGAGACTCTTGGGGCACCATAAAGACTGATGCTAGAGGAAGAGATAGAGAAAGAGCCCCATTTTGGCTCCTGACCAAATGGGCTCCAGCTCATGAAAGCTTCAGTCACAATACGTTAAGAACTGGGATAGGGCTGTGGCTCAGGGGTGCTTTGTACACAGAAGGCCCCAGGTCCAAAGTCCATCTCTAGCGAAAAGGATCAGGTTGTAGGTGATATGAAAGATCTCTACACGAAGCCCTGTGGAGCTGCTGCCAGTCAGAGTAGACAAGACTGAGCTTGCTAGAGCAAGGGTCTGACTCAGTAGAAGGCAGTTACATGTATTCAGATATGTCAAATCTTGAAGGTGCCACAAAAATCTTTGTTATTTCAGCTGTAGCAGATTAACCGGGTTACCCCTCTGGAATGTATCACTATTTTAAATCATGATGGGTAGTCATGTTAGTTAGACAGTAACGGTAGAAAAGAGCAAGAGTCCAGTAGAACCTTAAAGACTAACAAAATTTCTGGCAGGATATGAGCTTTCATGAGCCACACCTCGCTTCTTCAGATACTTCAGATTCTTCTTCAGCTTTGGCCTTATATCCCCACTGAGGTCCCTCCACAAATTCTGCTCTCCCCTGGCACTGCGCCCAAATAGCCAGGAATTTCCCAAGCCAGAATTTATTTTTATTTTATTATTTTTATTCACGTGAAGAACAAAAGAAGAGCCCTGCTGGGTCAGACCAGTGATCTATCTAGTCCAGCATCCTGGCTCACACAGTGGCCAACCAGTTACTATGGTGGGCCAACAGCAGGGCATAGAGGCTGAGGCCTTCCCCTGTTGTTCCCTTCTGGTGCCACTATTCAGGGGTTGACTGAGTCTCTTTAGTCCACCTTTATTTATAGTTCTCCTTTCTCACTGGAATAGGGTTGCCAGGTCCCTCTTCACCACCGGTGGGAGATTTTGGGGGTGGAGCCTAAGGAGGGTGGGGTTTGGAGAAGGGAGGGACTTCAATGCCATAGAGTCCAATTGCCAAAGCAGCCATTTTCTCCAGGTGAACTAATCTCTATTGGCTGGAGATCAGTTGTAATAGCAGTTAGTACCTGGAGGTTGGTAACCCTACACTGGAACCAAAGGTGGGTTTTACAGAGTACGTCAGTACAATCAATAGGATGGGATACTCAATAACTAATGCAATAGGATTAGGATTGTAGACATCTGGAACCAACCAGAAATCTGAAACAGAGCTGAAGCAAAGCATAAGGATTATCATGACACTTTAAACAATCCCAAAAATTATACAGTAGGATCCTATTTAACAGCACTAGACAGTGCAAACAATACACAGCCCCTAACCCTTTACCCAAGCACCTTCCGAAATAGGGTTGCCAACCTCCAGGTGGTGGCTGGAGATCTCCTGGGATTACATCTGATCTCCAGGTGACAGAGATCAGTTAAGCTGGAGAAAATGGCCACTTTGGAAGGTGGACTCTACAGCGTTATACCCCACTGATGTCCCTCCCCTCCCCAAACCCTCCCCTCCTCAGGCTCCACCCCCAAATTCTCCAGGTATTTCCCAACCCGGAGCTAGCAACCCTATTCCAGAAACATTTTGAATTGGCAGCTCTAAGGACGATGCTGTGAGGCTTCTGATTTAAGGCCCAGAGAACTCAGTGAAAGAGTGTATGGTTTGCAGTGACAAGGTGTTGGATTCAATCCCTACAATTTCTAATTAAAACAGACCTGGAAGACTTCTGCCAGTTCAAGAGGAAAACTTCTGCCAGTTCAAAGCAGTTTCTCCTCTTGGGCCCCTCTCCTTGCATGGGACACTTTTCTGAGCTTTCTCTCAGTTGTATAATGGAATGAATTACCAGAGGTAGCCCAGGGAGCACCAACACTGATTTATTTTCATAAGGCCCACAAGACCGTCCTTTTCTGATTTTATATTACATTAAATTGAATTATATTAAACTGATTGTTTTCAGCACAGAGTTATCCAATGTTGCTCTTTTGGGGAGCTCTTATATTATAATTTTGTATTTTCATTGTGTTGCTTGGCCTGTGGTCAAGTTTGTAAGCAGCCTTTGGCTGCATATTTTAAATAAATACACAACAGCCCCTATATCTGGCATTCTCATATTTACACTCTTAAGGGATACTTCAAACATGTAATTGTTAAGAGCTAATTCATGCCAGAAACACCACATGTGTGAAGGGGTACATGAGCCTCCTTTGTGTGTCAAAGGCTTTGGAGATGAATTATGGTGCTAGAAGGGATTTGCAGAATAACTGCAGAATGGGGGGAACTGAAGATACTCTAAATCACCTTTGTCTGGATATTTAAAAGTTGACTGTATGACTGCCCTTGCACTGGCAGATGTGGTACGCATCTGTGGGGAAGATGGCAACTGTTGTGGGAGCACTGTTAGCCACTGCAAGCAGCAGTGGGGAAAAGGTACAGAAGCCAGAGATTCTTAAAATTACGCTATTTCTTGCTGTCAAATCGCAGCTGACTTGTGGCAACCCTGTAGGGTTTTTTAAGGCAAGAGACATTCAGAGGTGGTTTTGCCATTTCCTGCCTCTGTGTTGCGACCCTGATTTCCTTGGTGGTCTCCCATCCAAATATTAGCCAAGACCAGCCCTGCTTGGCTTCCAAAATCTGACGAGATCAGGCTAGCCTGGGCTATCCAGGTGAGGGCAATATTCACCCAAATAAAGTGAAAAGGCAGATTGACAAGGTTTCTTGGTACTTAAGAATCACTTGTGGGGTCCTCAAAATGACCAGTTAAAACATCTCTAAAATATTATCAATGATCTACAGCAATTATCTATTTGGGTGATAGGCTTGTCCTCACATATAGATAGGTTCCTAATCTAAAACAGATACGGACCAGCAACAATACCACCCCCTTGACACAAGGTCCAGGGACCAGATTTGTCAATAAACCCTGATGGCAACGTTGTCCCCACGTCTACTCAGACAACACTATTATAGGACTGAATGAGGACATCAGCCATACCACCGGGGGCTCATTCATCTGCTCTGCCCTCAATTCCAGTAGATACCATCGTCTATCAACAATGTCCTTCTGCAACTTACGTAAGGCAAAAGGTCAGTCTCTCTGCAAAAGAATAAATGGAAACAAATCTAATGTAAAAAAAACACACTCAACATTCAGAAACTGTGAGGGAACATTTCAGTCTCCCAGGACATTTTCTCTGCTGCTGATCTGAAAGTCACTTGCTTTTCAACAAGAAGATCTCCAAGGAGGCTCCGACGTGAAATCTCTGTACTAAAATTTATCACCAACTTTGACACTGTTTGTTTAGGGGTCATTCTTAAGGATTCCTTTTCCCATCACTGTTGTTAAAAATTAGCTTGGCAAAGCTAGGCAGGTTGTATCATTACCAATTATGTTGTCACTGTATGATCACTGTACTTTTGTTCATATCGAAGCGTTTGCATTTTCTGCTAATTGAGCGTATCCTCACGCAACTGATGAGATTGGGGTGTAACTTGTGATGAAAGTTTAGCTCACAATTTGTTAATCTTTAAGAGGGCTGCAAGACTGTCTGTAGTTTTCATTGCAACAGGCTAACACATCAACCCTACTGGAATACTCAGATCTGTCCACCTTCCAGTTTGTTGGTTTTTAATAAGCACTTTAGTGCTTTAGAAGTCCCTCACAAACTTCTCACCTGGTAAAGGACAACATGGGGAAAGGAGGGCTGAGATATCCTCCTCATTCACGGGTCAGTGTTGAATTGTATTTACTGGGTATTCTTGTGTGGGAAACGAAAATGGAGCTAATTAGCACAATTTCCCCCTCCCAATTCAGAAGTAGGATCCAACTAATGTTTTTCTTCAAGTGCTTTATCCTTCCTATCCTGTCACACAACTGTTTTTCAACACCAATTTGCAAGGTGACTAGGATTCAGGAGCCAGATGTGAGGTTGTTATCACAAAGAGGTCCCCTTTCAGACCTCTTTATTATCACAAAGAGGTCCCCAAGAGTGCTCAAAGAAGATTTTAGAGAGCTTGCAGAGCCATTGTCCATTATCTTCCAGACCTCTTGGAGGATGGGAGATTTGCCACAAGGCTGGAAGAGGGCAAATGTTATCCCAATTTTAAAAAAATGGGAGGAGGGATTACCCAGGAAACTACAGGCCAGTCAGTCTGACCTCTGTCCCAGGGAAGATACTGGAGCTGATATTAAAGGGATCAATCCACAAGCATCTGAAGGACAACTTGGTGATCCGGGGAAGTCAGCACGGATTTGTCCTCAATGGGTCCTGCAGCCAGACCAACCTCGTTTCCTTCTTTGATCAAGTGACAAGCTTACTGGATCGAGGGAATGCTGTCCATGTTGTTTACCAGGATTTAAGTAAAGCTTTTGACAGGGTTCCCCATGATGTTCTGATGGGTAAACTAGAGGACTGTGGACTGGACCCTAGGATAGTTAGGTGGATAGGGAACTGGTTGGAGAACCACGCTCAAAGAGTAATTGTCAATGGTATTTCATTTGAATGGAGGGAGGTGTCTAGTGGGTTGCCGCAGGACTTGGTTCAGATGAGAGGGTGGAGGGACTACTCATCAGATTTGCAGATGACACCAAATTGGGAGGAGCAGCGAACACACCAGAAGAGACAGAATTCAATGAGATCTGAACACGCTGGAAAAGTGGGCGGATGTGAACAAGATGCAATTCAACAAGGATAAGTGATAAGTTCTACGTTTGGGTAACAAAAATGAGGGACATGCATATTGGATGGCTGATACACTTCTGGGTAGCACTGTATGTGAACAAGATCTTGGGGTACGGATGGATCATAAGTTAAATATGAGCAGCCAGCATGATACAGTGACAAAAAAAGGCTAATGTGATTTGGGGGTGTATCAACAGATGCATAACATCCAAATCACAATATGTCATAGTCCCGCTGTACACCACATTGGCCCGGCCTCACTTCAAAAAGGATGTGGACAGAATGGAGCGGGTGCAGAGAACAACATGGATGATCAGGGGCCTGGAGACTAAGCCCTACGGGGAAAGGCTGAGGGACTTGGGAATGTTCGATATGGAGAAAAGGAGTTTGAGGGGGGACTTGATTGCTCTCTTTAAGTATTTGAAGGGCTGTCACTTAGAGGAGGGCAGGGAGCTGTTCCTGTTGGCAGCAGAGGATACGACTCGCAATAATGGGTTTAAATTACAGGCGGAAAGATATCGGCTGGATATTAGGGGAAAAAATCTTTACAGTAAGAGTTGTTCAACAGTGGAATCAGCTACCTAGGGAGGTGGTGAGCTCCCCCTCACTGGCAGACTTTAAACAATGGCTGGACAAACACTTGCCAGGAATGCTCTAGGCTGACCCTGCATTGAGCAGGGGGCTAGACTAGATGGCCTGTATGGCCCTTCTAACTATGACTCCATGATTCTACGAATAAATCATAGAATCATAGAGTTGGTGTGCAGGAAGGAACTCTCACAGTCTTACGTTAAAGGAAGTGATGTGGCTAAGACAGAGAACACAATGGTATGTTGTCTAAAATGGCAGCTCCCCTGCATCCTAAAACAAAGGATTGGTTCTCTGCAGACAACCATCTCCTGCATTCTTCATGACATTAAAAACTCCACAACGGGGAAAATCAATATGCTACTCTCTTTGGCATCTACCCTATGTGAATGTTGGACATGCCCAATTGAAACAATTTGATTTGTTTTTTGTTTTTTTGCTGAGTCATAATCTGGAGTCTTCACTCTATCTCAAAAGTCATATCTATTACCCAGCTACCCCCCAGTCAGCCAACAGTCACACACAAAGATGTGCTGAGAAAAATGCATGATCTCCAGACACCCTAATTCCAAGGGTGCCTAACGGCTTCCTAGCACATCCATGTTGCAATTTAGCACACTATTGCTCCATGCACTTCTGAAGTGTTTACTGTAGCCTAAGCAAGCATCCACTTGGATGCCTTAGCAATCAGGTGATCACCAGGCCACTGATCCAGACTCACTAGGCCACTGATCCATACTAACCCTAACCCCTCCAACAGCCCTTGGGTTGTGTGAACTCACTATGCCTGGATTTTCGAGCTATTGTTCTTTTGTCAGCTCAGAGGACAAGAAGGCCAGATGTAACCAGAAGGCCAAATTCAGACAAGCACCTGACAGTGCTCTGAGGCTGGATGACCTTGTGACTAGGCCAAGGTCCCACAGCAGGCTTCATGTGGAGAAGTGGGAATCAAACCTGGTTCTCCAGGTTAGAGTTCACCACTCCTAACCACTACACCATGCTGGTAAGTTCTCTTGTAGGTGGGCCCTGTTAAAATGAACAAAAGATGTCTAGGGCTTGGAAGGAGAACTTGCTTCATAGATCAGTTCTGCAGCTACTGTTTCCATTAATGATCTCCGTAGTCCATCTTGTCTTATTTCATGGTAGGGACACCTCTGGACTCAAAGTTTTGCAGATCCCAAGAGGGATCGATTGAGCTCTTTTCACACACATACACACACACTGAGGTCTGGACCTTCTTGAGAAGTAGTCTCACGTTGCAGGCAGTTGCTCACCTCACCCCCGCCTCTTCCCAGCCACATCTCTAGAAACAGACTCATCGCCAAGATGCCACTAGTGTGAAGTTGCTGTGACAGGTGCCAATTTGCAGAGGCTGGGAAGCATTTCTAAGGGCCTTCAACGGCCTGATTTGAATTTTTAATTTCACGAAGAAGGTGGGTGCCAAATAAGAAGCTTGTGACACACACAACCAATCAATTAGTCAGCTAGTCCTGAATTATCTGGAAGACAATTAGGCTGTTGTCTTACTCACAGCCCTTAAAGCAGGACTCATTACCTGATGTTCCTGCTTTTGCTCATTCAAGAGAAGGTGATGCGGTATTGGAATCATAACTTTTACCTGACAAGATGAGTTCCTGGTTGCAAGTAATCATGTTGGTCTGCAGCAAACTCCAAAAACAAAAGTCACATCACACTTTTTATTAGGACCAACCAAAGCAACACAAAACAGTCAGAAAGATTTTGAGGTCTCCAGAACTGTTTGTCAGGCTGGATTTTTTACAAGGAGGTTGGGGAGACAGGGGGGAAAAAGATGTTCCAAGCCTTAAGTCTACTTATCAGCATGTTGTGTAGAATGCCAGGTAGATCTGAATAGATGGTCATTGGGATTGGTATCAGGTTGCGTTTATGGCCTTCTGAGAGGAAGGAGCTACAATGGCAGCCTATAATTACAAATTTAAATGCCAGTAGTAGATCAAATGTCTCTCCAACACCAAATGGCCCCTTCAAAGGCTGAGAATCAGGGCAAACCAGCCATGGATCTTTTGCAGATTCTTCTAGCGGATGCTGTAGTGGTGGCCCTCCTCTCAGGGGTCCTCATTACCAAGGATGGAGCAGGCTCCCTAAAGTCCACAAGTCTGAGACCGCCCCTCTGTAGGTCCCATGGATCTTCTGCCTTAGCAATAAGAGTTTCTGCTAACACTTCACTTTTCACAAGAAAAGTCTATCATGTGATATGTTGTTACAGTTGATTCCTGAGGACATTAGGAAAGCCAAAGAAGGGGCCTCCAGGTTCCTCACACTTGTCACTTTCATGGCAGACTCCAGCCTTCAGTCCTTAAAGCTTTCTTCCTGCACCGTCTCCTCAGCAGGGATGGCCAGGCATATTTTGTGGTTAAGAACATAAGAACATAAGAAAAGTCCTGCTGGATCAGCGCAGCATCCTGTCTCACACAGTGGCCAACCAGTTCCTCTGGAGGTCCAACAACAGGGCATAGAGGCAGAGGCCTTCCCCCGACGTTGCCTCCTGACACTGGTATTCAGAGGCTCACTGCCTCTAAACGTGGAGGTTCCCTGTCTAGTAGCCACTGAGAGACTTTATCCTCCTTGAATCTATCTAGTGGGTTTCAAAATGCCGGCCTTCCAATTACCACTTTAAGCTGACCTTAGCTTCCTTCCCTTTCTTGGAGGAGAAGCTGTTTGGGGACAGTGTGGATGACATCCTTGTTGAAACCAAGGATAATAAAAAGGCCGTGCCTAGGGCAAACAGAAAAGAAAATCAATGCCGATTCTGTAAGGTCTGAGTCCACCTGTCAAATCCCAAACAACAGAACATCCAGACAGAGTCGTCTAAGAAGCAGTTTATTTGGGAAGCATAAGGTGTATAGCAGCAACTTACAGGAAAAGGTACGAGGACTCAAGTGGGGGGAAGCGGGCAGGTTGAAAAATATACATCAGAAAAGTACCGTTGGATACCAGGCTGAGCCTGGTTCCCATGATAGATTACAGTTATCGCACCGGGGTGCAGGCCTTCATAACAAACCTCTGAGCTACTCGACCTTGACTCCAGCTGCGCTCTCAGCCTGGAGCTCACAGATTCTCCCAATCCTATCATTCCTTTTGTACCCAACGTACCATTTCCTGTTTCAGGTCTGAGATACATAGACCTACATGGTCCAAGCCAAGGATTATTTTAATTGGGATTGTATTGTTTTAACTTAACATTATTGTTAATTTTATTGCTTATCACTATCGATGTATTTTAAATAATGTTATCTGCCCTGAGCCTGGCTTTGGCCAGGGAGGGCAGGCTATTAGTTGATAAAAAATAAAAATAAAAGGCAAGACAACAAGCTCATCTCCGACTAAAATAGAGGATTCTCCCAGGGTGGTCCCAATTCCAACAATAGACCCACCAAGTTCCAACAGCGGCATAAGTGAGATTAGGTCCTTACCTGTTTGAGGGACATCTTTGGCATTTCACCAAGTATGAAACAACCCTAACCTGAAGAGGTGTGGAAGGGACACTGTCAAGTTTGGCTTCTTCACAGAATTCCACACATTACCCCCAAAACCAGATCATGGTCTCCCCCAAATCCAGACATCCAGAGAAACATCAGCTCACTGCAAGGGCCATTCAGCGTCACCTGCAGATCTTGGCCATAGAACCCATAACCCATAGAAACCTCTTCAGAATGGTTCTCAGGAGTTTGCTCCATATTCTTTACAGTTCCCAAAAAGAACAGCGACCAGAGGGCATTATTGGACTTAAAATTCCTGAACAAATTTGTTCTCTACAAACACTTCAGAATGGAAACCCTCCAGTCCATAGCAGATGCACCTCCCATACAATGATTTCTTGGCCTTAAAAGACTTAGCTGAGGCCTATCTACACATTCCAATTTTATCATCTCATCAAAAATACCTCAGATTTGCCTACATGGACAGACATTTTCGATTCAGGCCTTCCCCTTCGGTCTAGCGTCAGTCCCCGGGCCCTTTTCCAAGGTGACAGTGGCTCTCCTGCGTCAGCAGAGTATTCTTATTTGCTGATATATCTGGACAAACTTGCTGATTCAGTCTCCATCCAGAACACAAGCCCTTGAGGATATCTCAGCCATGTTAAACTGCCTGGAGGCTCCTGGATTCCTCATAAAGGAGGAAAAGAGCTCGCTAATCCCCTCACAAAGGATTCAACACCTCAGGGTTCTGACAGATTCCACCAAGAACATTCTTCCTGCTTCCAAAAAAGATCCAAAAGATCACCCATACAGCCAGACAAGTTATGAGGGCAAAGTCAGCTGATCCGGCTTTTCTTGTTCACCTTCAGGGCCTCATGGTAGCATGTATTGAATCACATCCATGGGCAAGGGTTCTCCATGTGAGAATTCTTCAGTGGTTTCTTCTCTCCTTCCAGCTTGAGATCATGGGGCAGATCAGCCACAGATTTATAATTCCAGAATCCCTGAAGATCAGCATGCAGTGATGGACAAAGAACCTAACCTTTTCACCTACGCTTTACCCCCAGCAAGCTGGGTACTCATTTTACTGACCTCAGAAGGAAGGAAGGCTGAGTCAACCCTGAGCCGGCTACCTGAAACCAACTTCTGTAAACCTTATTATTTTGGCTAAGATTAGCGGAGTTCCTAAATGAAGGTCAACTCATTGCTGGAGACACAAGGTTTGAGTGGATCTGCCTCCTGAGTGGTTGGGGGGACTCACCCATGATAAGAAGCCTCCCTTCCTCAGAGTAGAAGGAACCTTCACACTACATCCAGGGTTCCTTTTTCTGCCCCAAATGGCTGATTGCAGGAGTTGCATGCTAGCACTTCAGTGGCAACGCAAGGAATCCATCAGTCTACCTCTCTCTTTAGAGACTGCGCAGTGTTTCATGGGGACAACAGAGCCAAGAGTGTTGGGAGACAAGGTTTTCATCTCCTGACCAGAGTAATCATTGCTTTTGCCTGCTCACCCTGGCTTTATTGATGCCCCTATCAATATTACCAGTCCCAAGTAAGAAAACTTTACATATCTAAAGTGATCTTGATTTCAGTAAGCTCTCTCCAGAACTTGTTTCCTCCAGCTCAGCACCCTACAAAAAAGCCCCGCCTCCTCTTTTGCATTAGTGTTCCACATGTACTTGCTCAAGTACTTTTCTAAACAAGTGTCTCGCTCCCCCTCTCCAAGTTTCAAAGGCTTATTCTTTGCTGGTCTAACTTGTGCATTAAAGCACTCGTGTTCCAATGACTAATGAGCCCAGGTGATGTCATCAAAAATGTCTTTCTAAATAAATAACCCAAAGATGAGATGACAACACACACCTCTCTCCCCACTCCTGCTTAGTCATGAGCTCTGCTGATTGCTTCTCCTGGAAGGGAACCCACTCACCAGCCTCCGCCTGCCTCGGGTGGGGCTCTCTAGGAAGTGGTGAGCTGGTCAAAGGGGGAAGATGCATGGGTGGGGGCAGTTGTGCAGGCTGCAGAACAGAAGTTGGATTAGGTTACCAGCTCTTGTTTGTCGTTGTTTGTGGGCTTCCTAGAGGCACCTGGTTGGCCACTGTGTAAGCAGACGGCTGGACTTGATGGGCCTTGGTCTGATCCAGCATGGCTTTTCTTATGTTCTTATTAGGGTTGCCAGGTCCCTCTTCGCCACCTACGGGAGGTTTTTTGGGTGGAGCCTGAGATGGGTGGGGTTTGGGGAGGGGAGGGCCTTCAATGCCATAGAGTCCAATTGCCAAAGTGAACTGATCTCTATTGGCTGGAGATCAGTTGTAATAGCAGGAGATCTCCAGCTAGTACTTGGAGGTTGGCAACCCTAGTTATTATGTTCTCTTTGAGTGAATTTGGCCTTGGCAAGGAAGCCTGGAGAAGAACCAGGCAACTGTCCCCAAGTTCACGGAAGGGGAATCTGCTGATAGCGACTCACGGAAGCCAAGAAGCAAAGCCACGGACTTTTATTCTATTGCAATCTTCACTTGTTTGCTCGATGCCTCTGAAGGGATTTGCTCTGCAGATGCCTTTTGGCAGAGCAGCTGCTCTCTAAGACCACAGGGAAAGCCCAAGTCCTCCCCTGCCCCGCCACCACCAGCTGTACCACATGATCTTATGACATGAGCCCCGCTCCAATCCTTCACAAGGCAGCAGAGGTTTCTGGAGGGCAAATGAATGCGTGGAACATTCTGCTTTATGGGGGAGTTTGGGCTTGATGGTGCACAAGGGGGTTGTTAAAGGCAAGAGCAGGCCAGGGCAGACATCACATCTGCAAAAGAAACTGCAACACCTGATAGCCGGATCTGAGCATTTCTGCTGGACCCCAGCCAGAAATTTCCTTCAATCACAGCTGGTTAGGCTGTATGTATTGTTGGATTCATCTATGAGCCAACATGCAATTATATAAGAATGTGGCCTCTGTTAAGACTGGGGGGAGGGAAGGATGATTCCTAGTGGTTGTAGGACTTCCAGAGCATCAGTTATTCCTCCTTGAGTGTAATATAATTTACACTTCCGCTTGAGGAAAAATTACCAGTGCAGACAAATCAAATAATCTGGTTAAAATGCATAATCTGAGCCAGCGTGGTGTAGCGGTTAAGAGCGGGGGTTTGGAGTGGTGGACTCTGATCTGGAGAACCGGGCTTGATTCCCCACTCCTACACATGAAGCCAGCTGGGTGACCTTGGGCCAGTCACAGCTCTCTTCAAGCTCTCTCAGCCCCACCTACCTTACAGGGTGTCTGTTGTGGGGAGGGGAAGGTGATTGTAAGCCAATTTGATTCTTCCTTAAGTGGTAGAGGAAGTTGGCATATAAAAACCAACTCTTCTTCTTCTTATCTTAGAGGATCTTCTGTGATATTGCAAGGGTCTTTAGATGGCCACACTAGGATTGCTCAGTGGCAGGATGCCTTGATCTGGCTCTGTGACGCACTGTGGAACTCCTGGCCACTGGAGTCTTGTCAAAGGCTGAACTAGAGAAATTGTCTTCTTGGGGGCCAGCTTTTAATGGCCAGTTAAGGAGACCGGAGTTATAGCAGTTGGGCAGAGCAATCCTGAGTGTGTGTTAGATAAACGACAGCAAGGGAGGGTGTTGCCTCCTGAAAAGCTCCCCAGCCGGAAAAAAACATTAAAAATTTTTTTTTAACCCATGAAACTCCCCTATGGGGTTTCACAGGGCTACGCCACCTATTTTGTAACTGTACGCCTGCAAAATTGCGCATTCCCAGGACAAAAGGGCTTTGTAAGCTGCCTGAAGGCAGCTCCTCCTCCGGGAATGCCTACCTGGATGCCAGCACAGGCACTCATGGTAGAAAAACACCACCGGGGAGGCAGTGCCAGAATATGAAGCTTGTGCTGCTGTGTTGCTCCCCAGAGCCAGCATAAGTCACCCTGCGCTGGCATCCATGCCACTTTGCACAGCAAAAGTGGCAGGGACACTGTCGGTGGGATCATGCTGGCTCCTAAGCAGCCCCACCCTATCTTCAGGATTGCACAGTAAATACCCCAGGTTGGCCATGGTTAGTTAGTGAGGAGGGGCTGTGGCTCAGTGGTAGAGCATCTGCTTGGCAGAAGGTCTCAGGCTCAATCCCCAGCATCTCCGGTTAAAGGGACTAGGCAGGTAGGTGATGTGAAAGACCCCTGCCTGAGACCCTGGAGAGCTGCTGCCTGTCTGAGTAGACAATACTGACTTTGATGGACCGAGGGTCTGATTCAGTATAAGGCAGCTTCATGTGTTCATGTGTTCAGTATTTGATGTGAGACCACCAGGACTGCTATGCAGAGGAAGGCAATGGCAACCCACCTCTGCTCATCTCTTGTCTTGAAAATCCTATGAAGGATTATCATAAGTCAGTTGCAGCTTGCAGGCAGTTCACACAAGTTCACACAGGTTAACACAAGGTTGGAAGAGACCACAAGGGCCACCCAGTCCAACCCCCTGCCATGCAGGATCCCACAATCAAAGGACTCCCTACAGATGGCCATCCAGCCTCTGCTTAAAGACCTCCAAAGACGGGGACTCCACCACCCTCCGAGGCAGTGAATTCCACTGTTGAACAGCCCTCACTGTCAGAAAGTTCTTCTTAATGTTTAGGTGGAATTGCTTTTCTCTTAGTTTAAATCCATTACTCCATGTCCTAGTCTCTGGAGCAACAGAGAACAAGCTAGTTCCCTCATCAACATGACATCCCTTCAAATATTTAAACATGGCTATCATGTCACCCCTTAACCTTAATTAATATCAAGGAGACAGAGTTAGCACAGTCCATTATTGTATGTAATATTTTGTCTTTTATTGGGGAGGGGGGTTGAACTTGCAACTTTTATTGTGTTTGCTGAGATGCATTCTTACTTTGAGAAGGGAGCAGCGGGATAAATCAGACGTGTGTGCATATGCCAGCACATTGGTGGCACTCCTGTCTAAAGGAGCAGCCTGGCAAAAAGGTTCAAAGAAAAACCAAAGCCAACCCATTCCCCTCCCATAATTCACTTAGGCACTTTCCATGTTGCTGCACAGAGCCAGGACAGTGGAGGTGAGCAAAACAAACTACCCCAGAAATGTAGAGTGGAGGCAGGGCTGTCCATAACAGCCCAGTGACCTCTGAGCAGAGCCCACCACCTCCCGAGGAAGCCTGTTGCAATGACAAACCGCTTTGTCAGGAAGTTGTTCCTAATGTTTAGCAGAAAACTGGTTGGTTCTGGCCCGACCTTCTGGGGCAACAGAAAGGTCATCCTCTATATGACAGCCCTTCAATAAGAACATAAGAAAAGCCATGCTGGATCAGACCAAGGTCCATCAAGCCCAGCAGTCTGTTCACACAGTGGTCGACCAGGTGCCTCTAGGAAGCCCACAAACAAGACAACTGCAGCAGCAGCATTGTCCTGCCTGTGTTCTACAGCACCTAATATAATAGGCATGCTCTTCTGCTCCTGGAGATAATAGGTATGCATCATGGCTAGTATCCATTTTAACTAATAGTAACTACCTCTCCTCCATGAACATGTATACTAGGGTTGCCAGGTCCCTCTTTGCCACCCGCGGGAGGTTTTTGGGACGGAGCCTGAAGAAGGTTTGGGGAGGGGAGGGACTTCAATGCCACCGAGTCCAAAGCGGCCCTTTTTCTCCAGGGGAACGGATCTCTATCGGCTGGAGACCAGTTGTAACAGCAGGAGGTCTCCAGCCACCACCTCTGGAGGCTGGCAACCCTCACGGAAACTCCCGTGAACAGCCCTTAAAAGCAAACCCGGGAGGGAGAGGACCCCGTGTCCTAGCCCTGCCCCAACCCAGCCCCGCCTGGCAGCCTTTCCTTCCCAGCGGCCCCGTGTTTGTGTGTGTGTGTGTGAAGTGCCGCCAAGTCGCTTCTGACTCATGGCGACCCTATGGATGAAAGTCCTCCAAAATGTCCTATCTTTGACAGCCTTGCTCAGATCTTGCACATTGAAGGCGGTGGCTTCCTTTATTGAGCCAAGCCCCATGTTGACCTGCCGATTTAGCCCCGATAGCCCCGCCGCATTCCTCCCGCATCAATCATTAATGTGCAGGGCCACAGGGCTGAAACTGGAGGCAGGATTCATTTGACGGTGATGGATGGGAGCCGAGGGAGCGGACGCCCGAACCGCAGGGCCATTCAACGGCGCAGACGAGGAGGAGGGGGCTCCTGATCAGCGACCCGGGCCACCCGCCAGCCGGCACGAGGCGTGGCCGCCTGGGCGCTGCAGGGGACGGGGGAGGCTGCAGCCACGGAAGGGGGTCAGGCCCGACCTTCTGCTCCTGTGCATTTAACAGAAACTTGGTTGGCAGATTTTAGCAGGCATTCATGAGAACATAAGAAAGGCCCTGCTGGATCAGGCCAAGGCCCATCAAGTCCAGCCATCTGCTCACACAGTGGCCAACCAGGTGCCTCTAGGAAGCCCCCAAACAAGACGAGGGCAACAGCATTGCCCTTCCTGTGTTCCACAGCACCTAATATAATGGGCATGCTTCTCTGATCCTGGAGAGAATAGGTATGCATCATGAGTAGTATCCATTTTTACTAGTAGCCATTAATACCCCTGTCCTCCATGAGCATGTCCACTCCCCTCTTAAAGCCTTCCAAGTTGGCATCCATCGCCACATCCTGGGGCAGGGAGTTCCACAATTTAACTATGGGTTGTGTGAAGAAATACTTCCTTTTATCTGCTTTGGATCTCTCACCCTCTCTCACCCTCTCATCCGCCGGGATGGGGCCTTCCCAGAGCTGGGCATGTTACAGGGGCCGCCGGCTGCAAGACTGGCTGCAAGGACATCGGGGGTCCCTCCCTGCCAGAAAGAAAGCAGCAACCCCCCGGGGCCTTCTGCACGCTAGAGGGGGAAGCAAGGGCCCCACTCCCACCCTCAGCGGGGAATCCGGAAGCCCCCTCTGTCCCATCCTTCCTGCCCTCCCTGTCATGATCTGCCCATGTTCACAGAATCAGCATTGCTGTCAGTTGGCCATCTAGCCTCTGCTTAAAAAACCTCCAAAGAAGGAGAGCCCACCGTCCTTCCTGCCCTTCCTGGGCTGGGTATGTTTAGCCTGAAGAGGAGAAGACTGAGCGGGATATGATAACCATCTTCAAGTACTTGAAGGGCTGTCACATGGAGGATGGTGCCAAGTTGTTTTCTGTTGTCCCAGACGGTCGGACCAGAACCAACGGGTTGAAATTAAACCAAAAGAGTTTCCATCTAGACATTAGGAAGAATTTTCTAACAGTTAGAGCAGTTCCTCAGTGGAGCAGGCTTCCTCGGGAGGTGATAAGCACTCCTTCCCTGGAGGTTTTTAAGCAGAGGCTAGATAGTCATCTGTCAGCAATGCTGATTCTATGACCTTAGGCAGATCATGAAGGCACCTTGGCCATCTTCTGGGCATGTGGGTGTGGGGGGGTAGTTTGGAATTTCCTGCATTGTGCAGGGGGCTGGACTAGATGGCCCTGGTGGTCCCTTCCAACTCTGTGATTCTATGATTCCCTTGCTGAAAGCATCATGATCTTCGCTTTAAGGCGCCACTGGACTTCTGTTTTATTTTGCTGCGATAGACAAACAGGCCTACCTACCCCTCTGGAACTATTATGATTCTTGAACATGCTTCCCTGCATGGACCAGCATGTTCGTGAAAACCTGGCCAACAGACACACGATTCTGCAACACTAGATAGTGTTGCCTCCCCCCCCCCCCCAATGGGATATTGGAATTGTTAGCTATGCACAGGTGGCGGGGGGGTGCGTTTGGTGAGGCAGGGCTGGCTGTCATTAATAATTTCACAGGTTCCATGGCTGAGAGTGGCGTTAAGTAAAATGACTCTCGAAAGCTTATCCCCTGGAAGTCTGGTTGGTCTTTGAGTGGCTTCTAGACTCGAATTAAGTGTGGGGGTGTAACTCCCTGAACTCCCAGGGTTTGGGAAGAGGGTGCCAGGTCCAGAATGAAACAGCAAAAAAGTGGGCTGGAATCCACATAAAATGCCGTTAGCCTTTAAAATGCCGCAAGTCTCCTCTTTAGTCTTTCCAAGACGCTCTGCAGAATATTAATGTGCTTCCCCCCTCCCCATGCTTGCACCTCTAGGCAAAGTACCATTCATTGTGTGAGTGGCTGATTTAAACTTGTTAAAATTAAATGAAATAAAATCAAGGCGAAAACATGTAATAGCATGCCACTTAAAAGACAAGAATACTCTAAAACCCTTTCCAGCCCCAACCACCTCCCAAAGAGAGGTCAACAGAGGTTGGGGTTATTTGCCACTTGTTTCCAATGGAGATGCCAGGGCTTAGAGGCATCCACCCCATAATGCTTCTTTAAGCACTTTTGCAGCCTCAGCTGTGTGCACAGAACAGATTATCAGGGTGGTCTTTCTGGAAGATCTGAAAATGCGATGGGACATAGCAGGGGTGCGGTATCTTAGTAAAAAAACAGAAGAGGCAGAGTTCGGACTTGGCTGTGGGGTAGTATATACAGGAAGATGGTAAGAACAGAAATGGGAAAGGAGCGGGGGCAGGGCTGAGCAGATCTCACCCATGAAGCTGTCTTCTACTGAATCTGACCATAGGCCTATCAAGTTCAGCCCTGTCTATTTTGTCCGGCAGCAGCTCTCCAGGGTCTCAGGTAAAGATCTTTCACATCTCTTGTAACCCAGTCCTTTTAGCTGGAGATGCTGGGGAGGGACCATGGGGCTATCCAGTTACTAAAACATTTAAATTCTCCCATCCCAGTCCCACGGCTGGGGTATAAGCAGAGTCCCATTACCAGGGTAGGAGGTCATGCCTAGCAAAGGTTACTACTTCATTGAGGGGGAAACCCTTGACCGTGACCCGTGTCCAATGCCTGATGACACAGGAAGCCAATCACCTTCGGTTTCCCCTTGCCCCTCTGAAGTCCAAACAGAGGCCTTTACATAAAATAGCCCATAAACCCTCTCTATAAAACACATTTGAAAGTAATTAAATGGAAAATAGTAGGGGGAAGGAGGAAAAGACATACCGAGTTAGCAGCTCCCAATGTTTTTGACTCTGGATCCCATAAGGATGCCTTTGAGACTCCTAAGTCCTTCTCCACCTATCTGTTTCGCAGGCAGCCCTGTTTATATTGTCATGCACAGTGAAACATATGCAGCCCCATTTCTGCATGGACAATAACTGGATGGGGCACTGATCCCACAATATCACCCTTTTGACACTTGTAATAGAAGATTTGTCCTGATGATAACCCTTTTGACACTTCTCAAAAGGGTTATCATCTGGACAAATCTTCTATTACTGTGTGATTTGGTGGTTTTATGAGTCTTTTAATTATGTTGTAAACGGCCTCCAGATCCTTGTGCTTGGAAGCAATCTAAAAATATATTTTTGTCTCCGTTTGCAGATTGTCAAAACCCTATATTTGATAAATAGTGATAAAATCAACTATGTTTTTCTACCACCCACAAACTCATTCCCCAACATAAAGCATGTCAGGATTTATGGGGAGGTTAACTGTTGAAATGTGTCAAGGAAGAAAAGCCCATCCATTGCCAAAATTATCAACATTTCTCCCGTGAGAAAGGAAGACATCAGAGCCATGTCTCTGGAAGGTTGTTGGATTATGTGTCTGTGAATATGTGACCATTACATACCGGTACCTCTCTTCAAAATAAATATATTGTTACTTGTGTGCCCCAGGAACATGGCTTTGAGCCACTGACTTTGCTAAGGGAACAGTAACTGTATTTGTTCTAGGAATTTCTGGTTCTTCATTCTAGCTCGGACACATCAGCTCAGAGTTTCCCTCCAAGGAAACACAACCCCACTTCTCCCACCAGTGTTACACATACCCCACTTTTTCCAAACAGTGGGCTGTTCCGGGGGGTAACACTTATTTAGGCTGTCTCCCTTTGGAGGAGAAAGCACTGGAGACATACAGTTGTACTATTTGTTTCATTTACAAATGTGCAAGTAGCGTACAGGCAGAGGCATAGAGGCATTCCTACAAGGCAGCAAATCTGCTGCCCCCCATCAGATGCCCAGTGTGAGAGAATCTGTGTTCCCAAGGTGTTTCAACAATTCACAGCAAAGCCTGTCTGCTTCTCTGCTCCCTCTGTCTCTCCTGCCATTTAAAGCTGTGTATCCTCTCCCAGGCCTCCATCTGCCTGCTCCCTCTAGCTAGGTGGAAGTTCATCTGTAACAATATATTGGGTGGGCTTCACAAGTTCATGTAGTTTGGGGCATCTAGACAGGTAAGAAACAAAAGTAGTAATTACAGGCACCATCAGAACAGATATTTGGCTGGTCGGCTTACCATCCCTTTCTCAGAGTGAGAAATCATCACAAACAGGAGCCAACCTGCTTCGAAGGTGCTGTTGAGGTGTCAGGAAGCTCTGGTATTTGAGTAGTAATCCTGTCTGTTGTCATTACGATTCCCAGCTTCTTACAAAGCAGAGTTTTATTGAGAGGAAGGCTTTAGATTGCCACCTTGACAGGTCCCTGGAGAGACAAAATATGCATTTTATAAATACATTTATGTCATATCTAGCCCTTGTAACAATTTAGTTTGACACCCCTGGGTTAGAGTGTCAAACTGGGATCGTTGGTGAGACTCCAGTGTCAGATCCCCACTGTGCCATGCAAGCTTGCTGGGTGACCTTGGGCTAGTTGTGCACACGCCTACCTCACAGGGCTGTTGTGAGGATAAAATGGAGAAGGGGAGGATATCGCAAGCTGCTTTGGGTCCCCTCGTTGGAGAGAAAAGTGGGGTATAAATGAAGTAAAATAAACAATATAATCTGCAATTTTCTTTTCTATAACACTCTCATGCAGCCTAAATCTATTTGAATTTAAATAATAAAGAAAATGCCCTGAGAAGAAGGGCCAGATGAACAGTGCCTTTCAGTCACGTTGCTGGGACCCTCCCTGCCAACAGCGAAACCCCCCCCCCCCCGCCCAGTGAGATTTTGCATCCATTTGCGCATTTCATGCTTTGCCACACCTGGTAGCACTAGGGGAAAGACCAGGCTCCTCGGCAGTGTGGACTTGCCTCCCCTGCAACACCACAACATTTCTGGGTGGATCTGAAACAGAACTGCTGCTGCTGCTCCATGTGGGGTAGTGTTGCCAACCTCCAGGTGGTGGCTGGAGATCTCCCGCTATTACAACTGATTGGACTCTGTACCACTGAAGTCCCTCCCCTCTCCAAACCCTGCCCTCCTCAGGCTCCACCCCAAAAATCTCCAGATATTTCCCAACCCAGAGCTGGCAACCCTAAAGTGGGCTGATGTGGCCCTAGGGAATTCAGGCAGGCTGCTCCCACCGCCCTGGGTGATGATAGCACAGTGTGCTGGGCCTGCCTCTCTAATGATCTGCCTAAAGTCTCAGAAGAGGATCCATCCGGGGGACAGAAGGCAGCAGGAGGAATGCGCTCCCCTCCGCCCTGCAAGGCCCCATACAGAGAAGAGCCCCTTGGGGCACTGTGGGGTCATTACATTCACTTTGGGGTTGAGGCCGTCTGTTGTAGTGTGTTCAATGTGAGCTCTTCTCTGCTCCTTTGGGGGTGGGGGTAATTGGTTTTAAACACCAAACTAATGAGGTGTGAAAACGTTAGGCACACACAGAATAAACAGAAGGAGCAGGAGAAGCCCCCTGTGCAGGGAAGGGAGACCGTAGTAGGGAGAGGGAGCAGACCCACGGAGGCGCATGGCACTCATGCAGCTAGCCACTTGGAATCCAGCGCACGCTCCCTTCCTAACACCCCAAGGAGATTATCTCCACCGCAGGAGCTCCAAGTCTGTGTGGCCAGGGAGCTTTCATGAGGATTTCTGTGTGCAGACCACCACGTCCCCTTCAGTTGGAGCCTTTGCCCCGTTCCCAAGAGACAGCTTGGATGCCATACAGTGTGAGGTAGGGTTGCCAACCTCCAGGTACTAGCTGGAGATCTCCTGCTATTACAACTGATCTCCAGCTGATAGAGATCAGTTCCTCTGGAGAAAATGGCCGCTTTGGCAATTGGACTCTATGGCATTGAACTCCCTCCCCAGACCCCACCCTCCTCAGGCTCTGCCCCCAAAACCTCCCGCCGGTGGCAAAGAGGGACCTGGAAACCCTAGTGAGAGGGCTAGCCTCCCTTCCCCAAGGGTTGCCAACCTCCAGGTGGTGACTGGAGATCTCCTGCTAGTACAACTGATTTCCAGGTGACCGAAATCCGTTCACCAGGAGAAAATGGCCGCTTTAGCAGGTGGACTCTATGGCATTTAAGCCCGTTGATGTCCCTCCCCTACCCAAACCCTGCCCTCTTCAGGCTCCTCTCCAAAAATCTTCAGGTATTTCCCAACCCAGAGCTGGCAACACTGCTTCTCCTCCATGAAGGGAACCTCTGACATCAGGCAGATTCCCATGACCAATTTTAGAGGGTGGGGTTGAGCTAATTGGGCAAGTGGCACCTGTCGTCCCCTGGGTTTGGTACTGAGGAAAGACACATGGCTTCACCATGTGCCTAGATCCCAACTGACTCCAGCACTGTAGGAACAAGGATCAACAGGGGGTAGCACACGCATGTGTGGCTGCACCACAAGGAACTGAGCCCCCTTTTCTTTCCAGCCCCATTTGCATCGTCCAGATCTGATACATTTTTACCCAGCCCTGTCTCCAAGATGCTCAGGGTAGTGGATGTAGCTCTCCCCCTTCATCCCTCCTCACAAAAACTCTGTGAGGCAAGTTAGGCTTAAGAGAAACAGGTAGAGAGCAACTGACCCAAAATAGGGATGCTGTCAAATTTCTCAGCAACAGTGTCAGGCTGCTATCTCGGTTTCAGTATTGTTCCTGTGTTGGTACGGTACTGTCTAGCCTCAAGGCCGACCACACATACCAAGGCCTGGGAACACTGCACCTGGGAAAGTTGACTCTGTCTGTGTATGCTAACGTTGTATAATCTCCCGCCATTTACTGCCTTATATTATCGTTTGGCTAGTGAGACTCTCATAGCTGCCATAGTTCCCTGTATGCACTGTATTGCCTTTTTGACCAGTAAAAGCCATCTGATTGGATTCTATACGACTCTGTGGTGATTTCTGGTTCGAAGGGTCAGGAGCTTACATTATGGCAGCTATCCATCTCCTTCTTTATTGTACTACTAGTCAGGCTGGAGCCCAGGAGGGTTCGCCTGCCGCTTGGATGGGAGCTGAGAAGCTCTCCGAGTGACCTATTATCCTGGATTCCTCTCGGAAGGATCCCACCCTGTTACAGGACATAGTCGCTGAACTCTTCAGGACTACCCTAGAGGTTTGCCGCTTGAGGGGACTGGTACAGGAACAGTGGCAATCTCTTAAAGGGACTCTCTGGATGTTGACGTCGGAGGATACTGATACTCGTTTAGATCTTCAAGACTTGGATCAATTACTGGACGATGCCCGGTTGGCAACTGAGGATTTACAAGTACTAACTGGACTTTTGGATAATCTTATTTCTCGAGAAACTCTTTCCTCTAGTTCTACCATGGCGGGAGCCCCGCCGGAGGGTTTTTCCCTGATCCCGGATGCAGCCAGTTGTCAGGCTGAGGCCAAGCGAGTCGCTATTAGCACCGCTCTTCTCCTTGTGGAATGTACAAAGGACACCCCGGTAGCCACCTTGGCTCAAGTTTTGACCTCGACTTTTGGAGCCGAGGCACCCGCACTGGCGGTTCGAGTACAACCTCTGCTGGGCGGGGAACCCGACCCCATACTCTCACTCCTGGAGACAGAACTTTTGCCGCGCATTACGGCGGAGGCTGCCCTAAGACTTGAAAATGCCAAAGTTCTTGCGGATCAGAAAGCCGCCGAAGCGGCTAAGGTCGCAAGAGAGAGAGAAGCTGCTGAAGCAGCCAGGGCGGCTGCAGCAAGAGCTAGGGATCGGGCGAACATGGACACGCGCCCCAAGGACAATGTACAAGGGCTATCAGGTCTGTCTTTTCCCCCGGCGTTTGTCCCGTCGCGCGCGACCCAACGCGCACGCCGTTTGGCTGACCGACGTCGAGACTCTGGAGAGTCTGAAGACGAGGATCTATATGGGGATAGCTCTCAATGGGCCACAAGCTTCCGGACCAGTAAACCTCATCTTACTGATGGCCCAAGTGAGGAGGTTCACCTCTTACGAGCCCAGAATCGGGAGCTCTCCGACCGTGTTGATCAACTCCAAGAACTAATGGAACGGATGCTTCAGGAGAACAGGCAATTACAACAAACCCTGATAGCCCAGAGACAGCCCGTTCCGATACCGGGTCAGGGGGTACCCATACAGCCACCCCAACCACCCGCTAATGTGCCTGCTCCACCCTTGCTTCCTGGAGCTCCTGTTGTTCCTCCGCCCGGACCACCCGTGCAACCGGGCCAACCTGCGCCCGGCCCTTGGAAGCAACTCAAATTGAGGACTACGTACGACGGATCTCTCGAGACTTTGCCTTGTTTCTTGCATCAAGTGGACAGTTATATGCGAGAACAAGGACAACTTTTCCCCACGGAAGATAGCCGGGTGCGTTATGTAGCTTCCCTTCTGACAGGTAAAGCGGCTGACTGGATGGTCCTCCAGTTTGATACCCGCTCTCGTGCTATTCGGTCCCTCAACAACTTCATGACTGCCCTGAGGAGGAGGTTTGAGGACCCCTTCCTGGGGGAAAGAGCCAAAACGGAACTCTTACAATTAAAACAAGGCTCTGCTACAGTTCGAGAATTTGCCGATGAATTTCAACGACTGGCAAGTAAAATTGTAGGTTGGCCCGAGACCACCCTGATCCATCATTTCAGGGAAGCCTTGCATCCTGACGTTCTGAACTGGTCTTACATGCGGGGCGATCCCGATACCCTCGAAGACTGGATCCTATTGGCCGAGGAAGTGGAAAGCCGCCGACGCTTTATTTCTCTCGTCCGTCAAAAGCACAAGGAAAAAGGCACCCAAAAGCCTCAACCCAAGGCACCACTGCTCGTCCCACGAAATCCTCCACGTCCGCCCCAGGAACGTGAAGCCCGATTTCAGAGGGGCGCCTGTCTTACTTGCGGAGAAATGGGCCACTTTGCAGCCGTTTGCCCGCACCGCCATGAATTATTTCGTCCCAGCACGACAACCCGCGCCAGAGGTCGTCCACCACGCAGAGGCACCGCGGCTACCCGCAGCGCAGCTCCGGGAAGACCCACACCCTCTGCACTCCATGCCGGGGACCCAGCCTCCCTGCCTTCTACCAACGACCCCGCCGGGTCTCGGATTACAAGTGCCCCATTGGGGGACAACTTTCCCTCTTCGGATGAGGAAAATCCTTGGAATTCTCCAGCCTTAAACCTGGAATCTCCCCTCGACTTGTCAAAAAACGGCTCCGGTCTGTGGTGAATGGAGCGTCTCCACAGACCTCTCAGGATCCTCCTATCAAACCGAATGCTCCTACCAAAATCAAAGAAGTCGACTCCACCGTCTACGTGGATGCAGTTTTACAACACCTTAACGGTGGCCCACAACTACCTGTCAAAGCACTAATTGACTCCGGTTGCTGTCGCACTCTCATAAGCGAAGCCACTTTTGCTGCACTCAGAGCCGACTCTGAGGCCTTACCCGCCCCTGTCCAATTTGCCCAAATGGACGGAAGCCATTTCCAGGGGGGTCCAGTTGATCACCGCACCATAGGGGTGGCAATGGGAATTGGCTCCCACTGGGAGCAAATAGACTTCACTATAGCCCCTATCCGTTTTGAAGTGGTCTTGGGTATTAACTGGATTAAGGGACACAGTCCCAGCATTAACTGGGAAACAAACACTATCTCCTTCGCCAGTCCTATGTGCGATCAGCACCGGCAGAACTTTGCGCTGTTATACCCACCCGTCCCAGCATTGGCCTCCAATGTCCCAGCGCTTCCAGTCCTACCTAACGTCTATCGAGACTTCGTGGATGTCTTCGACCTTAAAGAATGTGACACCTTACCCCCCCACCGAGCCTCGGACTGTACAATTGAGGTAGTCAAGGACTGCACATTAACCAAAAGCAAAATTTACCCTATGAGCGCTTCCGAGCGCACTGTTCTCCGGGACTTCCTTGACAAAAACCTCGCCAGAGGGTTCATTCGCCCATCGAATGCCCCGAACTCGGCCCCCGCGTTTTTTGTCCGAAAAAAGGAGGGCGACCTTCGTTTATGCATTGACTTCCGAAAACTCAATGCGGTTACCCAAACCAACGCCTATCCTATCCCATTAATTTCTGATATTTTGGGACAGTTACAGGAGGGCCGGATATTCTCCAAACTAGACTTGGTGGAAGCCTACTACCGAGTCCGCATCCGCGAAGGAGATGAGCACCTCACTGCCTTCTCTAGCTGTTTCGGTATGTATGAATTCCTCGTGATGCCGTTCGGATTAAAAGGGGCCCCGGGGGTCTTCATGCAACTCATCAACGAAATCCTTCATGACTTGCTATATCGCGGGGTGGTGGTTTATTTAGACGACATTCTTATTTATTCAAAAACCATGGAAGAGCATGTCACTTTAGTCCGAGAAGTTCTGCAACGCCTGCGCAACCACCAACTCTTTGCCAAACTGGCTAAATGCGAGTTTCATCAAAGCCAGCTCACATTCTTAGGATACATAATCTCCCACCAAGGGCTCTACCCCCATAACTACTCCTAAAACTACTATAGCCGGGGGGGGGGGTCCCGCCAAGATTCCCATCTCCGAGTCCTTTTTAAATACCCTTCGGGACCACTGCCTTTCTGAACGCTCCACTCACACCCTACCCCCTGGGGTAATGGAACAGGGGGGCTCATGGTACAAAGACTCTAAATTGTACGTACCCAAGGCACTTCGAAAAGACGTTTTACACTTAGCTCATGGAGTAAAAACAGCTGGACACTTTGGATTCCTAAAAACACTCCACTTATTGCGCCGACAATTTTGGTGGGGGGGAATGCGTTCCGATGTTGACTCTTTTATTCGCAGCTGCCCTGTTTGCGCCACAATGAAACGCTCACAAGGCAAACCCCCGGGGCTACTGCAACCTCTAGAAACACCCAACAGACCATGGGAAGTGATTGCTATGGACTTTATGACTGATCTCCCTCTCAGCGGGGGAAAAACTGTATTATGGGTTATTACCGACTTGTTTTCCAAGCAAATCCATTTGGTTCCATGCGCAGGAATTCCCTCTGCTCAAAAAATGGCCCGCCTCTTCGTGACACATATCTTCAAATTACATTCGTTTCCGCGCAAAATAATCTGTGACCGCGGCAGTGGCTTTGTTTCCAAGTTTTGGAAAGCATTTCTCAAGTTGGTGGGGGTAGAACAGGGATTGTCTACTGCATACCATCCCCAAACCGATGGTCAAACTGAACGTGTAAATGCTGTCCTTGAATGTTATTTACGCTGTTATGTTAACTACCACCAAGATAACTGGGTAGAAATGTTGCCTTTTGCAGAATATGCCTACAATAATGCTGTACATCAATCTACAGGTTTTAGCCCATTCTATGCAGTGTATGGGCAAGAGTTTGGTCCTGTTACTCCCACAAGCACTATGGAGGGGGAGGGAGATCCTGACATTGCTTCCTGGGCACACACCCTCCGTACCACTTGGCCTTGGCTCATTAACAATCTCGACCGAGCCAAGCGCAAATACAAAGCACAAGCTGATAAACATCGTTCCCCCGGGGGCGAACTGCGAGTGGGTAAATTGGTCTGTCTTTCCACCAAAAACCTACGTTCCACCCGTCCGTGCCTTAAACTCAATGCTAAATTCATTGGCCCATTCCCGATCACACGGGTCATAAATCCTGTCACGGTGGAATTAGCTCTCCCGAAAACCCTGAGGCGTGTGCATCCCGTTTTCCACATTAGCCTCCTGAAGCCCCATACGGCCTCTCCACGATGGCATCCCGATCCGCCCCCCGAACAGCCCATTATGGTGGGGGGGGAAGAGCACTTCGAAGTCTCCAAAATCCTTGACTCCCGTGTTCACCATGGAAACCTACAGTATTTGGTCCGGTGGAAGCACTTCCCCCCTGCCTACGACGAATGGGTTCGTGCACGAGATGTCTCCGCCCCCAAACTAATCGATGCCTTTCACACTGCCTACCCGGACAGGCCATCCCCCTTACCGACTGGGAGGGAGCCTTAAGGGGAGCAGGATGTCAGGCTGCTATCTCGGTTTCAGTATTGTTCCTGTGTTGGTACTGTACTGTCTAGCCTCAAGGCCGACCACACATACCAAGGCCTGGGAACACTGCACCTGGGAAAGTTGACTCTGTCTGTGTATGCTAATGTTGTATAATCTCCCGCCATTTACTGCCTTATATTATCGTTTGGCTAGTGAGACTCTCATAGCTGCCATAGTTCCCTGTATGCACTGTATTGCCTTTTTGACCAGTAAAAGCCATCTGATTGGATTCTATACGACTCTGTGGTGATTTCTGGTTCGAAGGGTCAGGAGCTTACAAACAGGGATTCAGTCATGAACTGGCAGTTTTGTTCCACTGCAATGATGCATGAGATGAAAAAGAAGAAGAGTTGGTTTTTATATGCGACTTTCTCTACCACTTAAGGAAGAATCAACCCAGTTTACAATCACCTTCCCTTCCCCTCCCCACAACAGACATACTGTGAGGTAGGTGGGGCTGAGAGAGTGTGACTAGCCCAAGGTCACCCAGCTGGCTTCAGAGCCAGCATGGTGTAGTGGTTAAGAGCAGGGGTTTGGAGCAGTGGACTCTGATCTGGAGAACCGGGTTTGATTCCCCACTCCTCCACATGAGCGGCGGATGCTAATCTGGTGAACCGGGTTGGTTTCCCCACTCCTACACATGAAGCCAGCTGGGTGACCTTGGACTAGTCACACTCTCTCAGTCCCACCTATCTCACAGGGTGTCTGTTGTGGGGAGGGAAAGGGAGTGTGATTGTAAGCCGGTTTGATTCTTCTTTAAGTGGTAGAGAAAGTCAGCATATAAAAACCAACTCTTCTTCTTGTGTAGGAGTGGGGAAACAAATCCAGTTCACCAGATTAGCCTCCACCACTGATGTGGGGGGGGGGTGAGGAATCAAACCCGGTTCTCCAGATCAGAGTCCCCCACTCCAAACCCCCGCTCTTAACCATGACACCATGCTGGCTCAAGGATAAATAGCATGTTTTTGTGGTCGCAAAGCCAAGTGTGCACATATAATGGATGTTTTTGGATGTTTTATCCTAAAAATTAACTGTATTTTCAGCAATATTCCCAAGCACACACACATGTATTTCTAATTTGCTCACTTCTATGGCTTTTTTAATGCTCTGACCTGGATAGCCCCAGGCTAGCCTGATCTCATCAGATCTCGGAAGCTAAGCAGGGTTGGCCCTGGTTAGTATTTGGATGGGCAACTTTAAAGGAAAACCAGGGGCGTGACCCAGAGGCAGGCAATGGCAAACCACCTCCAAAGGTCTCTTGCCTTGAATACCCTATGGGGGTCACCATAAGTCAGCTGTGATTTGATGGCACAAAAAAATGGCTTTTTACATATATGTATGTGTTTACTTCTCAGTGTTTGGTTTTGAACTGCATGTTATATTCATATAGATATGTGTGATTTTTTTTTTTAACTTAGGTGACAGGCCACTGATATTTTCGGCAGTGTCTACTAACCTGCATATAGATGCACATGTCACAGTCTGTGCCATATCTTTTTAATGGTGGTAAACCAATAACAGGACAGTAATAGAGTCAGTGGAGTTGTCTCTTGAATAGCGCTTGGGACATCAGCATGCATTTAGCGCCAGTGATCCATCCCTTGAGCTCACACACAGCTATTCAGTGTTGTTGAGCAAGCCGAGACTTGCACACACAAGAGAGAATAATAATATTCACCGAAACAATCACCATCATCATTACAGTATAGGCTGCGGCAGAGAACATGTGTTGATAAAGGTACATTTCCAACCCCTCCCAAACCCTAAATCAAATGAGAACAAAATATTGAGACTGCTACTTATAAATACATGGGGAAAGTAATAGGAAAACAGATGGCTATAAGCGTGAAATGCACACAGTGGTAGCGAAAAGGTGCATCTTCCAATTTCTAAGAACTTTGTATGCTGCATGAAAATATTGGAGAATTTGAATGTTGGCCCACTAAAAATATATGGATTCTCTCTCTCTCTCTCGCTCTCTCTCTCTCGCTCTCTCTCGCTCTCTTCTTGCTGTCAAGTTGACACTGTAGGGTTTTGAGGGCAAGAGATGTTCAGAGGTGGTTTGCCATTGCCTGTCTCTGTGTAGCGACCTTGGTATTCCTTGGTGGTCTCCCACTCGAATACTGAGCTTCAAGAAGGGTGATATATTAAGGGTTGCGTTAACACATGCTATGTTAAATGGTTGCGTTAACACATCCACCTTGTCTATTTCAGTTCTGCTTGCAGCCCAGGGTGGATAAGGAATCCTTCAACCGTGCAAGAAGGTCATGGTGGGGAACCTCCCGCTATGGAATTCAGCCTGGGATAAGAAGCAAAGCTGGCCTGTCTCCCCAGTGACCACAGGACAGTGTGTGGCTAGACCAGCACTCTAAACAAAAATAACACAGAGCTTTTACTTCCCAGAACCCCAAGGCATTACTCAGAAAGGGTTGGAGAGCAACGACTGAGAACTTCAAGCAGGTGAGGAATGGGAAAAAAAGGACAGGTCGGCAGTAGAAAGAGAGAGGGAGGAGTGAAGATTTTATTGGCCCAGGGCAAGAAGCAGAGGAGGAAATTAGGGGTGTATGTGTTGAAGAGCCAGTCTGCCATCTGGGTCCCTTGTAATCTTTTGCAGAGACATCTTCCCACCAGACACTTTTGTATGTTAAATATTTCGTGTTTATTTACAAGCTGTCAAAACAGAAATGTGGCTGCGTGTCTGCCGAGGAGATGCCACGGCCCACGTTCCCCATCCTCCCCCTCCCCCGCTCCACATGCACATGCCTTGTGGACTATCTTTGCAAAGAAGCGGGACCTCGGGTGCTCGGTGTGGTGGCAGCAGCGGGGGGCGCACGCAGCTCCAGCAGAAAGCAAATGCAGATGATGGAACTGGAATTAGGCCGCTACTGATTGAGAACTGATTATATTTTTATGTTTGGCTTGGTTACCATACTTATTTATTATATTTGTTGCCTGCAGCCCTGGAAGCCTCAGAGCTAATGCCTTAAAACAAACAGACATCACTGGGTCATCTTCTCTGGTGCTTGCCTTCCTCTGGGCAGTGGTGACCACCAAAAGACCTCCTGCTGGCTTGTTCCATTGGCAATCAGAGGGTGCCCAAGAGCATAAGGAAATTTTTATTCCACAGACAAATCAAAGATGAACATTCTCTTGAATGAGGCTCCACCACACCAGCCAGCCAAGGCTGAAAAAGTATTTCACCCTAAAACAGCTACATTTAAGTTGGTGGGACTTTGACAGCAATGATTCACTCAATGGACCACCTACAGGCTCATTTTTTATTATTAATGTACAGGGGGAATCCTCCCACTTACAATGCCAGCTGTGATACACTGAACCCCAAAGACTAGCTGTGGGCTTAATTGTGTGTGCATACGAAGTACCATCAAGGCACAGCTGACTTATGATAACCCCAGCAAGGGGGCTTTCCAGGCAACTGAGATGCAGAGGTGGTTTGTCATTGCCTTCCTCTGCAGAGTCTTCCTTGGTGGGTCTCCTTTACAAGTACTGACCCTGCTTAGCTTCCAAGATCTAATGAGATCGGGCTATACCATGCCACCTTCCCTCCGTGGGCTTAATTACACCTCTCTTTAAGCACTGAGAGCCAGCGTGGTGTGGTGGTTAAGAGTGGCAGACTCTAATCTGGAGAACCAGATTAGATTCTCCACTCCTCCACATACAACCTGCTGGGTGACCTTGGGCTAGTCTCAGTTCTCTAAAGAACTCACAAGGTGCCTATTGTGTGTATGTGTGGGGGGGAGGTGATGGTAAGCCACTTTGAGACTCCTCTTGGTAGAGGAAAGTGGGGTATAAAAAACCAACTCTTCTTCATCTTCCACCAGACTTGTGTGGAACTGAGAGAGGGATCTCAAGGAAAGAGGCATCCACACAAGAACATTTCCCTCCTGCAAACATCCCTGCATCTCCTCTCGCCTTTCCCATCTGGGGAATGGGTCATAAAGGGAGCCAGAGGAGCATACACTGTCCACTTAACAGTTTTTGTATACCTTCCCCATCCACTTAGTGGACAGGAGAGAGCTAGGATGCTGCCGACAGGCCACAGGAAAGAGGCAGTCTAAGCCCACCCCTCCCTGCAAAGCGCTGGCTGGTGAATCTAGTTCATCGTATTTATATCCTGCCTCATCCTGCATCAGAGGCAGCTTGCAAAATCAGAGTAGCCGACCCAGGCAGATGGCAGTGAGGAGATTTGCTGCTTCAGCAGCGGAGTGGTCCAGATACAGTCGCAACACTCGGCCACCTGTCCATGTACCACCTCAGCAAGCAATCCAAACAAATAATTTTAATTTAAAAAACCCATCTCTGCCTAAGGTTTCCACATTATGACCATTCTGATTCTCTTCTTGGGAACAGTGATGGGATTTATTTATTTTATTTTGAAGACATATAGCCTGCCTTTCCATCGAATGATACACCCGATTAGAACAAAAATGAGAAAGCCGTTAGTTTCAGAGGACCCATGGCTCTGGACTTGCCTGCAGGGCACATGATGTTCCTGCCTCCCCGGCTCTCTGCTGCTCCTGCCCCTGCAAGCCAGCAGAACTATCTCCTCCCAGAGAGCCTTGCAGAAAACCCATCAAATTTTAGTTCCATGACCACGTGCCTTCATTTTTAAAGGGGCTCCCAGTCTCTATCATGTATGAAGAAAGTTAGCCTGTGGGACCATCTCTTTGCAGAAACAGGGTTTCCTTTATTCTTCAAAAGCTTTTTATCCTATCCCAGTTGAATACCAGGGGCCTTTTAACTTTTAGATTCCCTTTCATCACCTCAACAAGGCTCTCTTTCAGTGGCCCTCTTCAGTCCAGAGATACCAAGAGGATATCTCCTTATTACTTCAGAGATAACAGAAGGGTTACTCCATATAATGCAAACCTATGTTGCAAATGTAACTAGCACAATCAATTTTCTAGAAGTATGAGGGGAACAGGCAGAACATCTCAGTCATGGCCATTAGCCCTGATGGTGGCTCAATCACAACCTCTATGTTTGCATCCAGGAAACCTCCAAGCGCTGGCGCCTTCGGAGAGACAGTGTGAGTGGGTGTATATGGGGAACTTCCCATCATGCCTTGCTTGTGAGCTTCTCAGGAGAATATGGCCAGCCCCACTGGAGGTAGCATTGGGCTCAAATGGACCCGAGTCTGATCAGCATCGCTTCTACCTCCTAGCCCACGTTGTGAGCAAGACAACCCCCATCCAACCTCATGTCCGCCTGGCACCATGGAGAGCAACCCTCAGACCTTTGACCCCAGAACTAGCAGCAAAATCCTCTCAGATTAGCACCATGTTGCCCTCTGACCTCCCCTTTGCTGGTGTGCTGAATGCCTGCTGTTCCTGACCCTGCCAGTGCAGGCAAGCACGAGGCATTGACCTGCCTCACAGAGTCGCTAATGACAGCAAACTAGCTCCACATGGGCAGCAAACCTACTCCAACTCTTATGTCTGGCACAGCCAGGAAGTGGCCCAGGGTGCCCTGGAGTGGGACCAGGAGAACCCCCTCCCCTTGCCTGCCTTTCAACTCCTTGCAGATGAGTTTTAGAAGAAAAAGAAGAGTTGGTTTTTATATGCTGACTTTCTCTACCACTTAAGGAAGACTCAAACCAACTCACAATCACCTTCCCTTCCCCTCCCCACAACAGACACCCTGTGAGATAAGTGGGGCTGAGAGAGCTCGAAGAGCTGTGACAAGCCCAAGGTCACCCAGCTGGCTTCATCCGTAGGAGTGGGGAAACAAATCCAGTTCACCAGATTAGCATCCTCATGTGGAAGAGGGGGGACTCAAACCATGTTCTCCAGATCAGAGTCCACCGCTCTTAACCACTACACCACTCTGGCTCTTGGCCAAAAAACACTGCTGGGTGTGAAGGAACCTGGAACCAGTTCTCTTATGTTTGATGGCTGTGGTAATCACCCCCAAACACAGCCCCCCCCCATCCAAAACCAAGGGCCAAAGCTTTTAATGGATAAGGCTGGACTTACCACAGGCCTTCTGGCTGCTTCAGAGTTCTCTGCAGTCTTCACGTTTTCACGGGATCCTGAAGCCCGCTGGGGCATCTTTAAAAATATTTTGGTGGCATGACTCATACCTCAGGGGCAGAGCACATGCTTTGCCTGCACAAGGCCCTCAAGTTCTAGCCTTGGAATCACCCATTCAGAAAGACGGGTTACAAGTCCTTTCCCTTCCTGAGACCTTGGAGTATTACTGCCAGTCACTGTGGATAGTACTGTAGACAAAGCAGGCTGATTCAGAATATGGCTGTTTCATTTACTTGTAAGTCTACTTCATCAGGTGCAAACAGAATTGCCTCTGGCTTAGCGTATCATGATCTCGGTCCATCAGCGGATGAGCAGAGACTCCAGTAAGCTGAATCCCGTACCTGTTGAGCATTAAAAACACCAAGAAGGTGATGGATAGAGAAAGGCCAGGAGTGATGCTTACCGAATCCCTCCTCATCAATAAATGGAAAATGGGAAGGGGTTGTGGCTCAGTGGAAGAGCCTCTGTTTTGCATGCAGAAGGTCCCAGGTTCAATCCCTAGCATCTCCAGTTTCCGGGTCTGGCAGTAGGTGAAGTGCAAAGGCCTGGGACCCTGGAGAGCCACTGCCAGTCTAAGTAGACCAGTGGTCCCCAGACATTTTGAGCCTGTAGGCACCTTTGAAATTCTGACACAGCTTTGTGGGCGCAGGCACAAAATGGCTGCCCCAGCTTACCTTCAGTCACACAGTGAAGCTCCTTAAACTGTGGTGGCAGCCGCTGCCAAAGCAACATCTTAAAAAATCTGTACAGACAATCACATTTCCAGTGGCCAATCAGAACCTTGTGGGGCAAAAGCCCTACCTGGCCCCATCCACTTTCTAAAAACAGTTGGCGGGTGCCATAACGCCCACAAGCACCATGTTGGGGACCCCTGGAGTAGACAGTGCTAACCTTGATGGACCAATGGTCTGATTCAGTATAAGGTAGCTTCATGTGCGTATGTGTAGACCTGGTTCATCAAATGACCCCCCCCCCTTCAAATACGAATAGGAGTCACTTTTGAGTGGCAGAGTACAGGTTTTCACAGATGGTGCCGTAGAGCTGTGACTGAGCCGTCTGAAAATTTCCCCATCTAATTTCCCCATCTCTTCCAAGAAGGCTTTGGCCCACAGACTTGCCCATTCTTGTGCCTTAGACTCCTTGATGTGTAATACCTGAAGATGCTCCAATAGGCAGGGAGGTATTAGAAGGTGTGCACGCAGGAAGGTGTTTTGTAGAATCATAGAATCATCATAGAGTTGGAAGGGACCACCAGGGTCATCTAGTCCAACCTCCTGCACAATGCAGGAGATTCACAACTACCTCCTCCCCACACACCCCCAGTGACCCCTACTCCATGCCCAGAAGATGGCCAAGATGCCCTCCCTCTCATCATCTGCTTAAGGTCATAGAATCAGCATTGCTGACAGATGGCCATCTAGCCTCTTCTTAAAAACCAGGGAAGGAGAGCTTACCACCTTTCGAGGAAGCCTGTTCCACAGAGGAACATGTCCTGCCAGCGGCCCCCAAAGATCTGGGATGAGAAGGAAGCGATTAAATCGCATCTGGGGATGCCAAATGCAAACACGTGGCAGGAGTAAAGGCCGGCTGGCCTCCCTGCTCTGTCCTCCCAGACGGCGCTCTGGGAATTCACCCTCTCTCTCTCCCTCTCCCATGCAGAGGTAGCATGACCTTTGCCCTTCCCTGGCACTGCTGACCTCCGCCTCGCCCCAGGAGGGGCCCAGGCTGGGCCAGGCTTCCCTGCCACTCAGCCCTCGCCTCCTCATTAGGCACCGACAGGCTCTCAATGACGCCGCGGGGGGGCCCTTTGTGGCTTTCCCTAATTATCCAGTAAAGACCCAAAGTGAGAGCCCTTTGGGGCCTGCAGAGCAGCAGTCTGGAGCCAAAACACTCGAGGAGGAGTCAGCCCGGGCTTGAGCCCCAGGAGAGGGTGGGCCTCCGCATGGCACCCCTCCAGTGGCTGCCCAGTAGGGTTGCCAGGTCCCTCTTCGCCACCGGCGGGAGGGTTTGGGGGCAGAGCCTGAGGAGGGCAGGGTTTGGGGAGGGGAGGGACTTTAATGTCAGAGAGTCCAATTGCCAAAGCGGCCGTTTTCTCCAGGGGAACTGATCTCTGGAGATCAGTTGTAATAGCAGGAGATCTCCAACCACTCCGTGGAGGTTGGCCACCCTACTGCCCAGCAGAAGTCAGGAGCCAAAGGACCACAGAACTTCCAACCCACCTGACAGGAGACAGGGCCATTCTCTGGTACAGGGCCCCTTTCTGAAGCTAGTCGGTGGCAGAAAACACCTCAAAGCCCGTCACGGCTACCTGCCAAAATGGGGGCGGGCGGGCTGAATAACCTTTGCTTGGTTTGAGGGAGCTGTGAAGAGTTCAGAGGAAACAGGCTGAGAAGCCCCTGCCTCCTGCCCCACCCTCCTCTCTGCTCAACCTGCAGTGTCATAAAGAAGATAATATTTTACACAGACATCAGCCAACTCTCCCCCCCCCCCCCACCGCAGCAAACAGGCCCTGCCCTGCCAATCCAGGTTTTGCGGGGGGACGGGACAGAATCTGAAGCAACTGCTCAGTCTCAACACCGGGCAATGATCATAGGAGTGGGGGGGGGGCTTCTTCCACCTTTCAAAGGGGAGCCTGGTTTAGGGGTTGCAGAGACCCAGGGCAAGGGAGATGGGGCCTCCACTTGCTAGGGTTGCCAACCCCCAGGTACTAGCTGGAGATCTCCTGCTATTACAACAGATCTCCAGCCAAGATATCAGTTTGCCTGGAGAAAATGGCCACTTTGGCAACTGGACTCTATGGCATTGAAGTCCCTCCCCTCTCCAAACCCTGCCCTCCTCAGGCTCCACCCCCCAAATCTCCAGGTATGTCCCAACCTGGAGCTGGCAACCCTACTGCTTGTCCATCTTCTGGCCTGCAGGCCATTTCCAAATAGCGAAGCAAGAACCTGGGCCTATGAATTTAATTTAAATGGAAAGTAACATTCTGCAGCCACCATTTCCCATTATGTAGCAGTTAAGAGTGCATCTGACTAGAATCTAGTTTAGAAGCTCTGCTCTACCAAGGACACTTGTTGGTGACCTTGGGCCTAACCTACCTCACAGGGTTGTTGTGAGGATAAAATATAGGTGAGGACAAGGATGTAAGACCCAAAGTGACTTTAGGTCCCGATTAGGGAGAAAGGCAGCATATAAATGAAGCAAATAAATGAATAAATTTCACCACCTCTGTTTCCCTATCTGTAAAATGGGAGAAAGCAACTTCTTCCCAAGGGGCAAAGCACAATAAAGATTTGCTGATCAAAAGTTGCCGCATAACCCATGCCCCCAATTCTGTCCCTGGGATCCAGCATCATCTTCTGGCTTCTGCTCCTGATGAAATAGTCAGCCATGTTGCTGGGCAGACAATCTGGAGAAGGCCACATGGGGGAATGGTCATATATCCCCCCCCCCAGTACATTGTTTCCTCCTCCAGACATAGTGCTTTGTTGTTGATGGGCTGGGATTCTCCCACATTCCAGCAGAGGCTCTATGGGGATGGGGAAATGATTTATGGCTGGGTTGTCTCCCCCTCAAAAAAGACTCCACCTTTGGGATCTCCCCCTCCCCCCACAAGGAGGAAGCTATGTCATTTCCTTCCTGATTTGTTCTTGGACCATTGGAAGAGGTGAAGTCTGATTGCTCTTGGGTTGTATCGGGCACAGCTGATAACCCCTTCCCCACTGGAATGGGGGTGGGAACATCTGTGTCCCTTTTGTTGCTCAACACAAAGGGATTGCAAACTCAGCCCTGCTTTGTAGGGATGGCACTAGAATGTGTGTGTGAGAGAGAGACAGAAGAGATAAACGTGCCCTCCCCACTAAGGGCCCAACTCAGAAAAGCTGCTGCTCTGGGCCCCACCTAGAGCTAAAAGCAAGATGGCAGTCTGGGGCTGTGGCTCAGTGGCAGAGCACCTGCTTGGCATGCAGAAGGGTCAATCCCCGGCATCTCCAGGTGAAATAATCAGGCAGGTAGGTGATGTGAAAGACCTCAGCCTGAGACCCCGGAGAGCCGTTGCCAGTCCGAGTAGACAGCACTGACTTTGATGGACCAAGGATCTGATTCAGTATAAGGCAGCTTTGTGTGTTCATGTGGCACCCTGCTACTCATATCCTGGGTTATTCTCCCCCCCCCCAAAAAAAAACCACTTGTAAATGGGCCAGAGATGTGCTTCCAAAGGTGCCCACGCCCCCCTCCTGCTTTACACTACAGTCCTTTACAGGCATGGGGCCATCACATCCACAGCACGCCCTCATCAAAAAACCCGCCTGGCCCCACCCACTTCCTAAAAACACTTGGCGGGTCCCAGAGGGCACCATGGCACCCATGGGCACGATGTTGGGGACCCCTTGGTCTACTCTTGCAGTGGTTCTCCAGGGTCTTGGGCAGAGGTCTTGGGGAGGAGCTGTGGCTGTGGTAGAGCATCTGCATGGCATGCAGAAGGTCCCAGGTTCAATCCCCGGCATCTCCAGTTAAAGGGACTAGGCAGGTAGGTGATGCGAAAGACCCCTGCCTGAGATCCTGGAGAGCCGCTGCCGGTCTGAGTTGACAATACTGACTTTGATGGACCAAGAATCCGATTCAGTATAAGGCAGCGTCATGTGTTCATCACATCGCTACCAGATGCTTTGACTGGAGATGCTGGGGATTGAACTTGGGACATTTTGCAGGCCAAGCAGATGTTCTACCACTGAGCCACAGCCCCTCCCCATTCATCATAATCTGGCTTTACAGACTGGCCTGCAGATGTGTGGCTGTTGCATCTTCCTTGTCTGGCACAGCACTTTCCCATACTTGCCTCTAAGTGCAGGTGTGTGCATATGTGTGTGTGTATGATATCTGAAAAGGCTTGAACAAAAAGCATGTCTCTTTTTTACCCCTTTTCAGTGATGCTCAAAAGGGATCCTCCTGCTATCCAGTCAGGCAAAGAGAAGCCACTGGGGCATTTGCGTGTTGGGTTCTTGCAGATTCCCCCCCCTCTCCTTTCCTCCCTGGTTCTGGCAGACATCCAAAGAGAGGCACAAGGTGGGATGGGACTCATTTATTAAATATTTGGCAGATGACAGAACATGGCTTCCAGTTTACAGCTATTAAGATCCCCCCCCCAACATGTACAGTCTCTCCCAGATATTTTAAACAAATTTTTATGAAACATTCACACTCATACGCCGTCCACACACGCACACATACATTTATGTACACACACTCATGCACATAGAGTGGGGCAGCAGTTGTAAAGTGGAAGTATTACAAATATCTGTCCCCACATCCATTTCTATCCAGTACCGAGCTGGATATCGGTGCAGTACGCAGCAGACACTGTCAATTTGCAGTGCTAGTGGTCACTTGAGAGCCGGAATGGGCTTGCCATAAGGAGGAAACACACACACACGCACACGGCATGAGCTGCTGATGTGTTCAGTTTCTGAACATGCTGACAAATGAGGCCATTGCAGAAAACAGGTTGCCGGCCACACAGTGCTGAGAGGGTGAAGCTTCCCGATGCTAGCCTGACCATTAAGCTACCGTGTTTACTGGGGGTGGGGGGAGGAAATCCTGGTTCCTGTTCAGCCCCTTCCCTCAATGGGCAAACTCAAACGCCCCTTGGTGGTGTCTGCTGCCCAAGTTATGTTGCAGCATTTTCTTATGATGACACATTTATGCACATAACCATGCGGCAACCATGACGGGGCCTCTGGCAGCTCTAAACGGCAGGGGCCTGGAGTCACCTGAACAAGGAGGGGAAGGGGCTGCCTTGGTCATTATGACTAGGCTCCACTTCCCACCTTGGAACTCCTTCTTGGCAGGTGCCTCCCCTCAGCTCCCAGCCATGTTCCTCCACAACACAATCACATCCTCCTGTCCCCGGCTACAGTCTCCACGCTACCACTCCAAACAGCCCAGTTACCTTCCCAGCACTTAGGATTTTCAGTAACATGTAACTTGCCATTCAGGCCTTTTATGCGTGGCTGTTTCACTCGGCGTCACCCCTCCGGCAACTTCAGGTCTTTGTTCTGATTATGCATGCTGTTTCTGACTGTCAGAGGTTGCCTCGCTTCTCCCCCTGCGTTTTGCCCGTGTTTTATCAAATTCGAGATACAACAGGTCTCTGAAAACGCGGGCAAAATGTGGGGAAAGGCAGGGGGAGAGCAAGGCGACCTCTGACGGTCGGAAATGGCATGCACAATCCAAGCAAAGACCCGAAGTTTGTCAGAGGGGTGATGGTGAGGGAACAGCCATGCATAAAAGGCCTCTGACACTTTCCAAAAAGTGGGTCATGAAACGCACTTTGCAAAACAGGCACTTTCCTTTAATTGACTAGATCTCTCTGAGGTGCAGGCCTATGGGGGGGGGGTAGAGATTGGGACCGTTACCCCTTTAGTTCGATGTGGTGCACGTCGGCCTCCTGCCCACAAGTGAAGTAGGCCCCTAAAGGGGGGGGAGGCAGCAACACCCTTCATCTAATCCAAGCTCTCGTGCCAAACTCGAGATCCGGCACAGCTGTTGTGACTCATAAGCTACCGCTGCATCCGGACATGCTTTCCGGTCACCTTTCCCGCACCTGTTCACACTTGGCAGGGACCCTTCCCTTCAGTGCTTCACTTGCATCGAGTTGCCATGACACAAAGGCAGGAGGAGGAAAGACCACCTCTAAGCTGGGGCTCTGGGCTGGCATGAGTGCCCACTTGGAATTTGCACCATGCTGCTCTGTGCCTTTGACAAGGTAAAGGCAGGCCAGGCTGCACAGCTGCTTGTCCCCTCAGGACTCCTGGCAATGTCGTCCCTTGCTGTGATTAAGAGAAACATCCACTGCTGCTAGTTTCAGAGGGTTCTGGTGGCAGGGCAGGCACTTTGCTGCCCCCAATTTATGCAACTCACTGACATTTTTACAATGTTAAGTTTGTGCAGGTAATTTCCTTACCATGCAATTTCACACAGCGCACAACTAACTTGTGGGACTTCCTGCCACAGGATGTAGTAACAGTCTCTCAGCTTAGACAGCTTTGAAAGAGGTTTCAGCAAATTAATGGAGGAGGGTTAGGTTTCAGCCAGCAACAAAGGTTCCAAGTGAGGCCTCAAAGCGACATAATGCAAGATTTGCACCCCAGGGCAGCACAGAGAGATGACTGGAGAACAGATGCAGTTCTGCCTCTTCTCTAGAGGAGAACCAGACCGAGGGGAAGGCAAGGCCTGAAACACATTTTTAGAACAGAATGGACACCCCACCCCCAGAAGACTAATAATTGCATGTGTGCCTAGTCAGAGTAGATCTTCTCTAGCGGTGTTGGAGATTTTAACGGCTGGGCATTCCAGAGGGCCTTTGCAGTTATGCTGTGAAATGCCCTTCAGGTTTACCATAGTAGCACCTGTGACATGGAAACCTTACAGGCTGGAACAATAAAAAAATCATTTTTGCTTAAACATGGCAGAAAGGGTGTCCACATGAGGTGCAGAGAGCCACAAGGGCGTGTGATTTGCCCCCCCTGCCCCCCTACCAGTTTGCTTGCACTGACTGGGCCCTTGCACTGACTGGCCCATGCTGCAGGCTGAAGCTCCGCCTGAATCACTTGCTCCTTGCTAAGCACATCCCTGTTCCTATCCTAACCACAGAATCTCATGAGTCAGGAAAGACGGATTTCTGCAATGCCACAAACTGACCATACAGTAATCCTGGGCTTACAACTCAGGCAATGCCTTCCCCAGTGAAGCACTCATTCTTCCCCCACCCCTTCCTAATACTGGGGTCCTGCAGAGTAAAAAACAATCTGTTTTGTACCTTTCACAACTTGTGATTGTGAAAGCACCTGACCCCCCCTTATCATCCGCCGCAGTCAACTTGCCAAACACGATACAGATATTCAGCTCCATGTGAGGGACGACTGTGACAGCTTGGCGAATGGTTTCTGCACATGTTCATAGGCATTGTCCTTAGCAGGCCTGCCAGCTTAAAAAAAATCCTGGGGATATGGGTGGCTTAGGTTGCAAAGCCCTGGTAGCAGCTCAAGAAACAGAAGTGAGCCACTGATAACATACGTGGTTCCATGGACGCAGACACCATCCCTGAGCAGAAGTTCCTGGTGGCATAAGCCCATCGGGGACCTCCAGCCTTCCAAAGGGGCCAATAACCTTGGAGCCAGCTGCCAGCTCAGCGGCACACCTGTCTTCCGTCCCCAAGGGCTGCAGGCGAGAAGAGGTTGGGAGAAAAGGGAGTTGTTCCCAAATGCCTCTAGGAGAAGAGGACGGGTAAGCCGCCAGCCGCCTCTAAATCTCTCACCCTCTCAGGCAGGCTTAGAGCCTGGCAAGGAGCCAGGCACCAGCCCCTTTGGCTCCGATGATATAAAGCATCTGGCTCAATTGCTTTGTAGGCTAAAATATATGGAGTTGCGGGTGAAGCGATCCAGGAGCATGGCACTGAGGGGTCACTCCGCAACAGACTGTGGGCTGCGAAACCTCACTCATCCATCTTGTCACGGCTTGAACGAGAACAGAAACCCATGCCCCCAGCAGAAGCAGCTGGGTTTGCTGCACTCGCCTGCTTAAGCGGCGGAGGGCTCAGTGGGAAAGAGGGGAAAACCACTGCGGCAGAGCCTTCTCCTCTGAGGATGGCGACGAGCTAGTGGAGGTTTGAGAGGCAGTACCTTTTTAGTTACGGCAGGCTTTTGACTAGCTGCTCCATGGGGAATGGCTCCTCTTCATAGGGCCGGTTCCAAAGGTGCATGGGGGTGCCCATGTTCAGATCTCGAGAAGTGGCCAGGGGCAGGTTGAGGGCAGGGACTCCCATTCAGCGCCATCCTCTTGGCTCACCCAGAAGGGGTGGTGGGAGATGTTTATCACTATAGTAACCTCAGCCCCTCTTACAGTAGCCCTGGGATACCCAGGGTAACAACCAGGGCAACTTGCTCACGCCTCAAGCTGCTGCAACCCCTCCCCCCACAGGGTTCCTTGGACACTCCACATCATGTTCCCTGCAGCACTCTTTGCCTGCTCCCTAGTGTAGGAAGGGGAGAGATGGAGCTGTTTCTGAATGGTGAGCACTGCAAAATCACCAGTGGTTTTAGGAAAACAAAAGGAATGCACACTGCTTCAATGTTGCCTATTTGCAGCAGAGAATAAGAATGTAAGAAAGGCCACGCTGGATCAGACCAAGGTCCATCAAGTCGAACAGTCTGTTCACACAGTGGCCAACCAGGTGCCTCTAGAAAGCCCACAAGCAAGACCACTGCAGCAGCATTATCCTCCCTGTATTCCATGGCACCTAATATATTCAGCATGCTCCTCTGATCCTGGAGAGAATAGGTATGCATCATGACTAGTATCCATTTTTACTAGTAGCCATGAATAGCCCCTTCCTCCATGAACATGTCCACTCCCCCTCTTAAAGACTTCCAAGTTAGCGGCCATTATCACATCCTGGGGAAGGGAGTTCCACAATTTAACTATGCTGCGCTCATGCCATCTTGTTCAGGCAGGAAAGAGGTCTGAAAATTCAGACACTGGTTGCAAAACTCCAAAGGAAGCAGGATTTAACCTCACGTCTCCATATTTTCACCTGCAGAGTGCAAGACTGAAAGGAACGCCACTCTTCTCCCAGACTCCCTTTCCTCTTTCCCAAATCCCCCAACTGAAGAATCTAATTACCCAATCAAGATGACCTGGTGGTGACATTTTGGGCACGGAGACGGATCTGGCGAACGTGTCAACATGCTGCAGTGTTTTGTAATCCCTGGCTAGTTTGGCAGAAAAGACATCGCATGGTTGTGAGGGCATCAGCGTAGGTGGCTTTGAAAAGAATCAGACCGATTGGAGGAGGGGAAGGCCTGCCCCCGCCCACCAATGGTTGTTAGCCACGAGAGCTAGAAATGGAACCTCCAGAGGCAGGAGGCCCATCTACGACTAAAGCCCTGGGAAGAAGCAAGAAGAAAACCTCACGGGGCCAACGAGAAGGCCACGCTAGAAATCCTCAGCCGAGGTACAATCTGAGTTTGCCGCCATGAAAAAGGCTCCTCTTCATCTTGTTTCCGAATGCGGATTTCACCGAGCTCACAAGACCCAAAGACTTTCAAGCTGGTTTTGGAGAGTGCGATTTTCATCTGCCGCATCTCACTGTCCTAGCCTGAGCAGGACTAGAGGCTATGTGCAGAGGAAAGATGAAGAACCTCCTGGTTTTGGGCACCCCGTGAGCTGAGCATCTTGGTCCAGAGCCTCAGGCCTTAAGTACTTCAGGCCAAAACTTGCCCCCTTCCAGCTCACCACACCCAATGATGGGCAGGAGAACCAGAAAGGCTTCCTTTGCCGCGCCTGTGCAGGCTGCAAGCTAACATCCCAAAACGAGGTTATATCATCACTTCTCTATTCGCCTGACAGCCCATTCACAATATTTAGGTTGGACTAAGCCTCCGGCCAACATGGATGTTTACTTTCTCTCTTTCACACCCTTACACACTCCCCAAAGGGGGTTAGGGAACCAACAAGTGGCCTCCCCCTCGGCCAGTCGGTTCAGGCAGGAAGGCAGAAGATGGCTCCGGGGTTTATTGTTCACCTCCACTCAGTGCCCCCTATAAATTAACACCACTGGCTCCTCTAGACTAAGAATACTTTCCACAACTCCAGGAAGAAATATGGAACCACTAGAGACTGGAATGGATTGCATGGCTCTCCCACTCACTGCAGAAAGGAGACAACCGCCTCTAGTGCCAGGTACAACAACAGGCTGGTGCAGTGTTTTTTTTTTTTAAAAAAAACAGTCAACACACAAGCCAAAAAGTTGCCAGGTGTGTCCCTCCTGCCCCATGCACCCAGTCAGAACTGCCCCCAATGTCAAGCCCCCGCAAGTGCCAAGCACCTTTTCCTACACCGTCAGGGATGTCCCTCTCCTCATTGCTTACCCAGGACAACTATTCCCCAGGAAGCTCTCCTCTGCAGCCCTTGTCGAAACCAGCCCTGCTTTTTGACCAGCTCCTGTATGTTCCAGGGAGGCCCAAGCAGGAGAGCTTCCTGACGGGTTGTCTTTGGAGCCCGGACCAGCTAACGGAGTCATCCTGCTTTGCCCCCGTCATTGGTCTGTCTTTGCCTCTCACACCCCCTCGTCCCTTACCTGTGCTGTGTGACACGGCAACGCTGCACCTGCAGAGCCCCAAGGTAGCCCAACATTCAGCAAGACAGAAAGAGAGAGAGAGAGAGGCATTTTTAGAATGCGAGAGTGGCTTAACAAAGGGTCCATGCTCAGCCTTCGGAGGGTGCCGCGCGTCAGGAAACTTGGCAGGTGGCAAGTCTGCTTTTCAACGTGCGCACGAGGGATCAAAGGTCACAGGTGGAAGTGCCCATGGCGTGATGAGGTGGTGATGAGGCTGCTGTTTGGGAAACCGAGACCCTTTCTCAGAAGGGTGGCTTGGCTTTCTGAGAAGTTGCTTTCAGCATTTCTCCTTGAGACCGAGATGGGGCTCTGTCCAATTAGCACGGGAACACCTATGGAAACAGGACATGCAAACCTAAGGAAGTGCCCCCCTCCCCCCCCCCCAGGAAAGCCACTCAGTTTGTCAGAAGGAGGGAGCTTCCCTGCTGGTTGTGATCTTCACGGCTTCACAATGGTGGATGTGTCGGCTGGAACATGCCTCGGCTGAAGGATGCAGAGACGTCTTTAGAACAGGGGCTCACACCTCTTTACCTGTACCAAGACAGGGCAGTTAGCTGAGTCATGTGCTCTGCTGGAGAGAAGCCTGCATAATCTGAAGCAGAATCATAGAAGGGGAAGAGACATCCAGGGTCATCTAGTCCAACCCCCTGCACAATGCAGGAAATTCACAACTACCTCCCCCCGCCCTTCAGTGACCCCTACCCCATGCCCAGAAGATGCCCCCCCCCCAAAAAAAAACCCTTCAGGATCCCTGGCTAATCTGGCCTGGAGGAAAATTGCTTTCTGATCTCAAAGTGGCGATCAGCGTTACCCTGGCCATGTAAGAAAGGGCCACGAGAGCCAAACACTGATGCAACCCTTTCTGCCTTCCCTCTCATGATCTGCCTAAGTTCACAAAATCAGCATTGCTGTCAGATGGCCATTTGGCCTCTGCTTAAAAAACCTCCAAAGAAGGAGGTAGAAGTAGTTTGAAAGTAGTTTCCTTAGGGCCGAACTAGGCGTGATGTATGGCATAAGCCACTTCTGTTGGTTTACAACCAAACATTGCTATCTTGAAACAACATTTGCAAGCACACTGGGAGCCAATTTGGATAGGACTATGGTGCCAGGGCAGAGAGAGGAGTCTTTAGCCTTCCCCCTTTCATGCACTGTTTTCTTGAGCCAAAACAGGCCTGGGTTGGGCACTGTTTGCTCTGTTGTGGTCTAGTTTGGCCTGTGGTCTGAGCATCTTACAGAGAATTTTAGGGAATGTAGGCTTTTGTTTTCTAAAACGCATGGCCTTTCAAGGAAATATAGTTCCACAGTTTTCTTGGCTGATATTCTATGACAGCTAAGCAGGCTTCAAAACCAGCTTAAATTTCTAGCGCAGACATGATTTGAGTTTGCATTGCTTTGTTGCCGTCAAGTCACAGCTGACTTATGGCGACTCCATAGGGTTTTCAAGGCAAGAGATGTTCAGAGGTGGTTTGTCATTGCCTACCTCCATGTCACCACCCTGGTATTCCTTGGAGGTCTCCCATCCAAATACTAGCCAGGGTCAAGGCTGAGAGTGTGTGACTGGCCCAAGGTCACCCAGCAAGCTTCCACAGCAGAGTGGGGATTCAAACCTGGGTTTCCCAGATCCTAGTCCGACACCTTCACCACTACAACATGCTGGCTCTCAGCTATGATTTGAGTGCCCCCCTCTCAAATTACAAGTCACAGCAGGTGACTCTTAAAGGACTCCCAAGCCCTCCAGGCAAGATTAGAAATCCCTTTTGGCCACGGAAGCAAAACACAAATTAGGTACAACAAAGCATTTAAAACAACCTGGCTACAATTCTGCTGAATGCCAGCAACCTCATGGCATTGACAGCATAAATCTCTCATCTCCAAGAGTCTTCCAGAGTCAGTATCTGCATTTATCACACACACACACTGAGGTCATGCCAGCTGCATGAACTATGCAGCCAAAAATATCTGATCACTCAAACAGCGCTGAAATAGGCACATGATCTCCCGAAAGTCAAGCTAAATTCAAAATTTGTCAGAGCATCTTGGTGAAAATAGAATAGAAATTGTGGATGAGTGTTCAGTAAGAAATCTCTCCCCAGCCCCAATCTAGAGGAGACAAGGTCACAGGGAAACCTGTGTACAGTGAGGGCACATTAGTTATTTACATGCCAATGTAAGAAACCTCCAAACAACTGGGGGACTGGTGCTTAGTACTAAAAGAAGGCATACACCTGGAGGACTGGGGAGAGTCACTGGGATGTGATCATGCTTGGATTTAAACTCTACAGGAAGGACAGGGAAGGTTGAGTTAGAGTTGCTCTATACTCAAAACAGGAGATAAAATTCATAGGAGGAATGAACTCTGCCACAGAACATAAGAACATAAGAAGAGCCCTGCTGGATCAGATTTTTGTCCATCTAGTCCAGCATCCTGCCTCACGCAGTGGCCAACCAGTTACTCTGAAGGCCTAACAACAGGGCACAGAGGCCGAGGCCTTCCCTCCTGGGACTGGGATTCAGAGACTTACTGCCTCTGCATGTGGAGATTCCCTTTAGTCAACATGGCTAGTAGCTACTGATAGATCTATCCTCCATGAATCTGTCTAATCCCCTTTTAAAGTCATCTATGCCTGTGGCCATCACTACATCCTCTGGCAGTGAATTCCACATTTTAATCACTAATTGAGTAAACATGTATTTCCTCTGGTCCATCCAGAATCCTACTGAATATCAACCTCATTGGGTGTTCCTAAGTTCTCGAATTTTGGGAGAGGGAGAAAAAGTTATCTCTGTCTACTCTTTGGCTTATGCACTGTCACCCCTCCGATGACTTCGGGTCTATTTTGATTATGCATGCTGTTTCCGACCGTCAGAGGTCGCCTCATTCTCCCCCTGCGTTTTGCCTGCGTTTTCAGGGACCTGTTTTATCTTGAATTTGAAAACACAGGGAAATGCAGGGGGAAAGCAAGGGGACCTCTGACAGTCGGAAACAACATGCATAATCAAAACAAAGACCCCACGTCATCAGAGGGGGGACCGTGAAGGAAACAGCCAAGCATAAAAGGCCTTTCTATCACGTGTATAATTTCATGAACCTCTATCATCTCCCCCCTTCGTCGAATCTTTTCTAAACTGAAAAGTGCCGGACTCTTCAGCCTTTCCTTATAGGAAAGATGCTTCAACCCCTTAATAATCTTGTTGCCCTCCTTTGTCCTTCTTCCAGCTCTGCAATCTCCTTTTTGAGATATGGTGACTAGAACCACACACAGTATTCCAAACGAGGCCACACATTAGATCTACACAAGGGCACCAGCTGTGATATTCTGAGTAGAAATATCAGGCCTGAAAAATAACTTCGTGCTTCGGGTGCACTATCGCTCCCCCACCCCCAATTAAAGGAAGAGGAAGAAATCAGAGCAGCTGCTAAATGAGACGATGTGGTGCAGTGAGGAGAGTGCCGGACTAGGTCCCGGGAGACCCCTGTTTGAATGACCACTCTCCCACGGAAGCGTGTTGCTTCACTTTAGGTCAGTCTACACTCTCTCACACAGTGTAACCTACCTGTGAGGAAAAAATAAAGAGAAGGATGTTTGCAAGCCACTTTGGGTCCCCGTTGGGAAGAAAAGGGTATAACTATCTAAATACATAAATAGTGGGCAACTTCAGTTACTAGGGTTGCCAACCTCCAGGTACTAGCTGGAGATCTCCTGCTATTACAACTGATCTCCAGCCAATAGAGATCAGTTCATCTGGAGAAAATGGCCGCTTTGGAAATTGGACTCTGTACCATTGAAGTCCCTCCCCTTTCCAAACCCTGCCCTCCTCAGGCTCTGCCCCAAAAACCTCCCGCCAGTGGCGAAGAGGGATCCGGCAACCCTATCAATTACCCTCACACTGATTGGGAAAACATCTCAAATTATGACAAAAAAGGAAATTTCTTGTCATGACACACGAGTATGCCTTAGAACGGTTTGTCATGAAACTGACCAGAGGGGAATTTGATCCTGAGTGGTATCTGGGATTGGTGTGGGAGGTAAAAGTGATTGAACCCCTAGGGAATAGTAACTCACAATTCAACATAGATGTATAAGTGGTACGTTGCCTGGAAGGTCCAGCATAGCTTTGGTTTAACTACAGAAGGGGCAGCTTCTCAGCTGATGAGGGGATTACTTTAAATGAAATTGGAAGGAAGAGTTGGGAGGGTCAAATTTCACTGGATGCTTAGGAATTTATTTAAAACCACAATAACAGAAGTGCACTAAAATACGTCTGCCACTATGGAAGAGCAAAAATAATGTCAAGAAGAGGTTGGAATGTTTAACAGCTGGAGTCAAGGAAGCCATAAAAGGCAAGAAGGTCTCCTTTAGAAAGTGAAAATCTTGAGCCCAAATGGGGAAAATCTGAGGGGGCACAAAATCTGGCACAATAAACACAAGGCAGCAGCCAGGCAAGCAAGAAAGGAATCTGAGGAGTACATTGCTAGAAGTATTGGGACGGACAGAAAAAACACCTTTAAATACACCAGGAGAAAGTCAGCAAGGGAAGCTGTAAAACCATCAGGTGACAAGGTGTGATGAGGTTTCCGAGAGAGGACAGAGAGGTGGTGGTTAAGCCGAATGAATCATTTGCATTTGTCTTCATTGCAGAAAATGTTGGGCAGCTGAGTCTTAGTTCTTTAAGAACTAAAAAATGAAGATAGATTGAGATGGACAGCTGTGTTGGTTGGTCTGTAGCAGTAGAAAAGAGCAAGTGAGAAGTGAGCTGTGACTCACGAAAGCTCATGCCCTGCCAGAAATTTTGTTAGTCTTTAAGGTGCTATTGGACTCTTGCTCTTCTCTACTGCTAAAAAAAAATGAAATTAGAATCATAGAATTGGAAGGGACAACCAGGGTCATCTAGTCCAACCCCCTGCACGATGCAGGAAATCCACAACTACCATACCTCCCCCCACACCCCCAGTGACCCCCACTCCATGTCCAGAAGATGTCCAAGATACCCTCCCTCTCATCATCTGCTTAAAGTTATAGAATCAGCATTGCTGACAGATGGCTATCCAACCTCTTCTTAAAAACCTCCAGAGAAGGAGCGCTCACCACCTCCTGAGGAAGCCTGTTCCACTGAGAAACCTGTTCCTCTGAGATCTTATAACAAAAATAGGTAATTTGTTATCATCATCAGCCTCTGAGCCAGAAGACTGCAAAACAGCCAATGTCACTCCAACATTTAAAAAGGGAGAGGTGAGCCGGTAGTCAACATATAGCCTATATCCACATGTTGTTGGATATTGTGCTATTGGTGCACGACAGGCCTCAGTGGGAAGTAGATTGGCTCGTCCACACGTATTAATTGTAGATTATTGCTATTATGGATTAATAAAACTATGTGTGGCGGAGAGAAAGTGGAGAGAAAATTTTTTCCATGTTAAAATCAACTCAGAATCATCCAATGAAACTGACTGACAGATAAAAGACAAACAAAAGGAAATACTACTTCATATAATGGCTAGTTGACTTGTGGAATTGCTATTGGTTATGATGATGGCTACTGGCTTAGAGGGATTTAAAAAGGGTGTTGGACAGATTTATGGAGCGTACTTCTATAGCTGGCTGTTTTCCATGATAGCCAATTGGGCCCTTTGAGTTTAGAGGCAGCCTGCTATCAGATGCTTTGCGGTAGCCAGAAGGCGAAGGCTGTTTGTTGTTTGCCAGCCTTGCTTGTAGGCTTCCCTGTGGCATCTGACTAGCCACTGTCGGAAACAGAAAATTGGGCTAGACAAACTGTTGTCTGTTCCCTCATAGCAGCTCTTATGTTTGACTAGCAAGCTGGAGAGCCAGCGTGTTGTAGTGGTTAAGAGCAGTAGTTTGGAGCAGTGGACTCTAATCTGGAGAACCGGGTTTGATTCCCCATTCCTCCACGTGAGCAGCGGACGCTAATCTGGCGAACCAGGTTGGTTTCCCCACTCCTGCACATGAAGCCAGCTGGGTGACCTTAGGCTAGTCACAGCTCTCTTAGAGCGTTCTCAGCCCCACCTACCTCACAGGGTGTCTATTGTGGGGAGGGGAAGGGAAGGTGATTGTAAGCCGGTTTGATTTTCCTTAAGTGGTAGAGAAAATCGGCATATAAAAACCAACTCTTCTTCTTCTTCTATACCAGTAACCGATCAGCTGTGCTAGTAACAAAAGGAAGCTCTTTTTCAACTTAATAAAAAGTCATTATCCACATGGGCAGTCTTGCCCATCTGTCTCTGTGGCCAGAATTGCAGGCAGTCTTACATACTGCCTTTGACACAGTCACAAGTATATTATCTAACCAGGTGTCCCCAATCTTTTTTAGCCTACAGGCTCAATTGGAATTCTGACACAGGTGGGTGCAGCCACAGAATGGGTGCCGCAGGAGGTGGTGGAGCCAGCCACAGAATGGCTGCTGAAGCTTACCTTCAGTCACACTGTGAAGATCCTGGTGCTGTGGCGGCAGCTGCTGCCAAAACAACTTTTAAAAAATCCGCACAGCCCATAAAATCTCCATTGGCCAATCCTTGCTGGTAAAAAGCCCCGCCCATTTTCTAAAAACACTTGGGCTTTTTATGCAGGGATGTTTCCCCATGGTCACCCCATGCGGGGAGAGCGAGGCAACTTCTGATGGGGGGAAAAGGCATGCATAATCAAAAGGAAGCCCCGAAGCAGTTGGAGGGGGTGACCATGGGGAAACATCCCTGCATAAAAGATTTTGGTTGGCTCCAGGGAAGGTATCGGCAGGTGCCACAGCAAGCACAAGGACCACAACGGGGACTCCTGCTCTAGCACGTCCTGTGGAGCAGGAAGGCTCTCATACACTTACACTTACTTGAATCAGTGGCCAAACTGGGTCCTTCTGGTTAACCTGCAAAGCAATGGGGAGACAAAGGAGAGGCTGAGAAAAAAGGTAAGATATTCCAGAGGGCGGCAATACCCGCCCAGCAACTCGTCCCCAGCTTCTATTTATTTCAGTCGTGTAACTCCCCACCTCCCAAGCATGTACTCAAGGGGGCTTACACATCCAGACAAGCCATTAGAAAACACTTGGAAATTCCAATCAAAAGTCAACATCAATATACATACATAGGTTTGCATTGCTCTTCTAAAATACTTAAGGAAAGGTATCAGTCGGCTTTCTTTCGGCAGAATATTCTACACATGAAGCTGCATTTATAGTGACTCAGACCCTCGGCCTATCAAGTTCAGTATAGTTGACTGGCAGTGGGTCTTTCACATCTGATCCGTGGAGATGCCTGGGACCAAACCTGGGACCTTCTGCAGGCAAAGGAGATGCTCAGCACTGAGCTGCAGCCCCTTCCCAACTTTGCAGCAAACTCAGAAAAAGATCTGACTTGCACCACCACGCTTCTTACAGGAGGGCACTGGGCATAAAAGCAAGACTCCACCGGTGACGATCCCAATGGGTAAGGAGGCTCCTTAGGGGGGAAAAAGTGCTCAGGCTTTGACTACTGCAATGCACCACAAATAGGGGCTGCTCTTTGGAGACAATCCAGCTGGTGCAGGATACTGTTGCACGCCTTGTAACCCTATGCCACAGCTGTGATCGTATCCAGCCAGTTGTGCAGCAATCACGCTGGCTACCGACTCACTTCTAAATTTGATTCCATGATGCTGGTATTAGCCTAGAAAGTACCACCTTCTCTCCATAGGAGCTCACATACCAAGTGAGGCTGAGCAGACAGACTGGGCTGATGGTGTCCTCACCAAGAGAGGGTGATGGGGACAAGGCACATGGCCTTTGGAACCCCCATCCTCAGGGGAGGTAAGAAAAACAAACGCTATAAGAGTTCTCACGCCCTGACACAGAAAGCCCCAGGCTAGCCTGATCTCTTCAGATCTCAGAATCTAAGCAGGGTTGGCCCTGGCAAGTATTTGAACGGGAGGCCTCAAAGGAATACCAGGGTTATGATGCGGAGGCAGGCAATGGCAAATCACCTCTGAATGTCTCTTGCCTTGAAAACCCCGCCGGGGGCACCATACATCAATTGTGACTTGTGAGCAAATATATATATATAGTTCTCACTCAGGTTGTAAGAGCAGAGCATCTTCTTTTGGCTAGCACTCTGAGTGGTGAGGTGTTTTTACAGCTGGCATTTGGAATAGATTGCACTAAGTACAGGTTTTTATTGGGCTGTTTCAATGTGATTAAATTTTGATCACATTTAAGTAAACACACACAGGAACACGTTGCTGGATTTTGTATCTGAACGCTTGATTCATTGATTTATCCTCTTATTTCTTGATTAACGCTGTTAAAGTTAGCCGTGAAGACAGTAGAACTGGGACACAAAAACTTTCAAGTAAATAAAATAGGTTACAGGCATCTGCTTCAATTGTCGATTCGATACTTGACTTTTACTACCTCAAGGAAGGCAGTTTCTCCAGGAGAAGCAGCGTAAAGGTTTCCGAGATGAAAAAGGATTTCTTTGCACTTTGAAGATTTTAATGTGGGTAGGATAAAGGGCAAATAAAAGTTTACCAGCCTTCATTCGGGATGATGAACTCTGCGCAGTCCATGCTGGTTCTGTGAAGTGGGGACCAGCGCAGGAGGGAGACGGAGCACAGATGCATCCCGGAAGCATGAATCGCTTGCTTGAACGTGACTATGGAAAACCCACCCAGGCCAGTTCTCAACCATGCTCACCCTGGAGTTCACCAAAATGGCATCATTTCATAGGCCTCTGTATTTCATACTTGTTTATATGATCCCTATGTTCACTTGGTCTCCAACACAACTTCTGCACATCATTTGCAAACTGGCCCTTTTTGTGACCATTCTAACATTGGCCGAAAAAGGGGGGGCAGCCGTTTGTGCAACAATCGGAAATGGACTCCGAAATAGGAATGGTCCGTGCCGCAAAATGTGAAACACATTTGAGGGGCTCCAGAACAAGATTATTGCCGTGCGGAGAAGGGTAAGAGGTGACCATGGTGGGTATCTGTGTGCTGTCCAACCTGCATTGGCTGTCTTGGACCATGATGGCCTTCAGATTCTGCTCTGGTTTGGTAATGAAGCACACAGGAGGAAAGCGGGAAGTGCTCCCATGCAAATCTAACCAAGAGTTGACATGTTCCATGGCTGATGAGGAGGAAAGCACCAAGCTGTCTCGTAGCAGCATCACGGCACAGGACTAGGGGCCACCACCCTGCACAGAGTGATCATGCTAAGGACACAGTCTGCCTCCACCCTTGATCCACTCATTTTAGCACACTGGTTCAAGGCTGATGCACACAGACCCAAGTAGCCATGGCAGACTGCATGTGCAGCTCTGGTGCAGAGCAACTGGCATGTGCCCTCGTGAAGTTACTAGGACTGCCACCTGATCAAAGAAATCTTAGCTGGTTAAATCATACGTGTTTGAATCCATTAATCAGTTAGGCCTATGTCAATTTGCACATGAATAAAAACAGCAGAAAGTATACTTCCTTTTGTAAGTAAGTATCACATGCACTGGCAGAACTTGAGCACATTATGAAGCTGCCTTATACTGAATCAGACCCTTAGTCCATCAAGTATTGTCCACTCACACTGGCAGCGGCTCTCCAGGGTCTCAGGCTGAGGTCTTTCACATCACCTCCTGCCTGGTCCTTTTTACTGGAGAGGCCAGGGATTGAACCTGGAATTTTCTTCATGCAAAGTAGAGACTCTTCCGATGAGCCACAGCCTCTCCCTAACTTTCCTTGGTTCACTAGTGATGGCACAACTTTGCCTGCCTTCTCCTTCCCCTAGCAATCCCTTCATGGTCTGGATCGGGGAGTGTCTGGGACAAAATGCCACAAGACACAGGAGGCTACCATAAGGAAACCAGGCATTGATCTCTTACTGGAAAGCTCTCTGGATGGAAAGCTTGCTCCACGGCACTTCCCCCACCAGAGGAAAGAAGGAGACGGGGGGGGGGGACAGTTTTTGCACAGCTCCCCTTCCTTGTGGCAGCCCCATGGCACTTTGACCACGAGGTTCCCCTGACCCAGACCAGAGCAATTGCTTCTTGGAAATCTTTAAGGAGCTGCTGTGGTAAGGCGAGGAAAGACTGGCTTTCACGGTTTGTGGCTGATGGAATACAAGCTTTCATTTTTAGATCAGGCACACACATGTCGCAACAGGCGCCGGATTGGAAGAGGCATTCCCTGCTTGGTGAGGGGGAGAAAGGAGAGTGCCTCTTGTGGAGTGGCATTTGCGGCCCACGGTTTTTGTAAACGTTTCAAAAGGCTTCCCCCCCCCTTTTAATCTGCTTCCTGGTTAAACAGAGCCCCTTTCTGTAAACTAGTCAAAAGGATTTAAACAATTTAATCCAGTAATTCATCAATTACATATTGTAGCCGTAGAAAAGGCCCTTCTTCGGCACTCAAAAGCCTAGCTAAGAGCTTGATGGAGCAAAACACCCAGAGAGTTTGCCTTTACCTCTGTCCTTTCCGTTCTGCATCTTGTTATCCTCCTCTTCCCCTCCTTCCTCACCTTCAAGACAAAAGCACACAGCAGTAAAAGTGAGCAGGTCAGGCAGAGGGCGAACAAGCAGGGCTGCAATGGCAGAGAGGCAGGAAGAAATTCGGCGGGCTTTTTTATGTGGGCCGCAGAATGGGACAGGATTGCTTCTGCAGGACGGTTTCCCTCGCCCCTCGGTGCTACGGCCACTTCCGCTGGAGCCCTCGAGCTACTGTTTCAGCCAGACTCTGACAACCAAACATCCACCCCAGCAGGGAAGCTGGAAACAAAACCCTGGCGGTGGAGAAGGATGGGGAATTCTGGCCACAGGTCTATTTACAATCCCCTCTTGTCCCTCCTGTGCCTTTGGGATGGTTAACTTCAAAATCAATTAAACCAGAACCGTAAAAGGTTAGTTGTCTACATTAAAGAGGCAAAACCTCACTATAAAATGTTCTGCAGGCGCCTCGGCTGTCTTGTAAGCCCCTGGCTTTTACAGCATGCCAGGAGGTGGAGAGGAAGGGTCCCCCTAAGGATGCCTGGGAAGCTGTGAAGAGAGGGAGGACATGAGCAGAGGAGGACAGAAGACGTGAAAGAAAGACAAAACAAAAAAAAAGGCCACAGGAGGAAATGCTGAGAGGGGGGTAAGATGTCCTCAAATGGTGCCGCTGAGCATGGCAAGGACCCATGGGGCAGGGTTGACAGGGCCAATTCTGAAACCAGACCGTGAAAGCTACATCCCTTGCCCGCAGGGAGAAGGCGCCTGTTTCCTCTGGACTACATTCCAGTTTCCCAGCTTGCATTTCCCCGCAGCCAAGGGGGAAGAAAGGAAAATTGCCATTTCAATATGGGACCTGCATCCACAACCCCTGTGGAGAGGCTGCAGTCACCCATCTTTTCAGAGGAGGCAGAATAGGGTCACCAGGATGAATCCTGGTTCCTGGACTGTATGTTGAAGATGGCCTCTTTTTACCATCTTATGCCATTTCTATTTATGTTATTTTTATCCTGCCCTTCCTCTGCTGAAGCTGGAGGGTGAGAGATTCAAAACAGATAAAAGGAAGTATTTCTTCACACAATGCATAGTTAAATTGTGGAACTCCCTGCCCCAGGATGTGGTGATGGCTGCCAACTTGGAAGGCTTTAAGAAGGGAGTGGACATGTTCATGGAGGACAGGGCTAGCCATGGCTAGGAGTCAAATGAATACTAGTCATGATGTATACCTATTCTCTCCAGTATTAGAGGAGCATGCCTACTATATAAGGTGCTGTGGAACACAGGCAGGATAATGTTGCTGCAGTCGTCTTGTTTGTGGGCTTCCTAAAGGCACCTGGTTGGCCACTTTGTGAACAGACTGCTGGGCTTGATGAGCCTTGGTCTGATCCAGCATGGCTTCTCTTATGTGAACACATGAACACATGATAACACATGAAGCTGCCTTATACTGAACCAGATCCTTGGTCCATCAAAGTCAGTATTGTCTACTCAGACTGGCAGCGGCTCTCCATGGTCTCAGGTAGAGGTCTTTCACATCACCTATTTGCCTAGTCCCTTTAACTGGAGATGCTGGGGATTGAACCTGGGACCTTCTGCATGCCAAGCAGAGGCTCTACCACTGAGCCTGGCCCCTCCCCAAATGTCTCTCCAAGGAGCTCAGGGGAGCACATGATTTCCCTACCTTCTGTTTCACACACACAGCAACCTTTATGAAGTGTGTTAGGCTGAGCCTGGGGCCCAGGGTCAAGCAGGGATTCGAACGTGGCTGTCCCCCCAGTCCTAGCCTGACGCTCTGACTACAACGCCACATTGGCTCTCTGCCCTTCAGCCAAACAGTCAGAGAACTCCAGCTTGGACGGCAGTAGTGAAGGCATCAACCAAATCCCACACAGGCAAGGAAGAAAGGGCTACCAGGACGGGGACCGGACAGGCAGAGTTCTGTGATCTCGTAGCTACTCATGACTTAACAGCACAGCTGAGCACGGCTGTACAGCTTCACTTCCAGCCGCTCCCTTGATTGACAGAAACAAAAGGATTCCAAGACACTTTCCAGGGTCCCTTTCCCTACAGAGTCTGCGTATTGTCAAAGCGGGGGCCTGCAGTTTGTTTTCCCTGTCATCTCACCCCACGGCTCAGCGCAACGCATAAGGCTTTGGTGGCTGCCGACAGAAACAAGCCCTACTTTGTCTGCGATTGCGAGAGACTTTGCACGTTTGGGGGGGGGGTGCTTCACGGAGCCCACCCTGAGGGAAAGCCAGAGCTTCAGGCTCCTGTCATGCCAGAGAGGATGTCTGCAGCCCAGGAGGCACCCAACAAATCAGAGGGCTTTTCTGCCCTGACACTGCATAAGCCCAAGCAAGCGGCAACTACCAGGCCAAAACACACCATCTTCAGGGGATGATCTGTCCGTCAGATTTTTGTCCCACCCTTTTCCCAAGGAGGTAGGGCAGCACACACGGTTCTCTCCCCTCTGCTATATTCCTCACAACTGCCTGGGAAGGAGGTTAGGCTGAAAGAATACAGCTGGCCCAAGGTTGCCCAGTGAGATTCATGGTTGAGCAGGCATTAGAAGAAGAAGAAGAGTTGGTTTTTATATGCCGACTTTCTCTACCACTTAAGGAAGAATCAAATCAGCTTACAATCCCCTTGCCTTCCCCTCCCCACAACAGACACCCTGTGAGGTAGGTGGGGCTGAGAGTGTGACTAGCCCAAGGTCACCCAGCTGGCTTCATGTGTAGGAGTGCAGAAACAAATCCAGCTCGCCAGATTAGCCTCCGCTGCTCATGTGGAGGAGTGGGGAATCAAACCCGGTTCTCCAGATCAGAGTCCACTGCTCCAAATCACTGCTCTTAACCACTACACCATGCTGGAACCCTGGTTTCCTCAGTCCTGGTCCAGCCATGGCATTACGTTGGCTCTTGATGCCAGCCTGGCCAAGGGTTGGGGGGGGGGGGAACAGAGTTCAAAAAGCTCTCCTGCCTTCATCACAGCCTCAGGTCCCTTTTGAAAGCGGCCACCAGAGGCATCCTGACAGGCCTGGCAAACCTGTGGGGAGGGGCAGCAGGTATGAAGTCTGCTTTTCCCCCCTCTTTTTTTTAGCTAAACCCATGACTGGAGCTAGAGGGCCAAGACAGGCTTTGGCTGCTTTCTAGGAATGACAGGAATAGAATCAGAACAGGCAGGGTGAAAACCCAGGTCGCCTGCCAGAATCCTATCCAAGGAATCTCCAGCGGCCTTCAGAGAATACCTAGGTCATTTATGCATGGGAGTTTTACCTGAGGTTCGTTGCTCGCTGGACCTACACTTTCCTGTTGGGAATCTAAGCACCAGCAGTCTCCAAGCTCAAATCAAGTCCCTGCCCCTTGAAATGCTGCTTTGTAATTCGCTTTCTTTGTAGAGCTTACTGTGAGATAAAATTCCCACCTCCAACCCAATTGCTGCATGAAAAAGCATTTTAAAAACAAAAAACGGAGCAATCTGAAAGGGGGGGGAGGAATCCAAACCTTGGTTTTAAAAAGCCTTTCTTCTGCTCAGAAAGAGCTCCAAGGAAGCAAAAAGCATTTGAATCCCCGCCTCTTTACACCCCCTGCTTTGTAATTGGCTGTGAGAGAAACCAAGCTTGCATGTTTCATGCTTTGATTTTTGCACGGAAATTTCACCCGCGCTGAGCTCAGGGGAGAGGGAAGAATCGGGTTAACAGAGGAACGGGAAGTCCCGAGATTTGTGAGGGCTGGCAGTGAGGTCACCTCTAATGGAGGGAAAACTCACGCATAACTCCAAGGAACAACCGAGACAGAGGGGGGGTGAACGTGAGTGAAAGTACCCATACATAAATGACCCTAGTTGACCTTCCTTGACTCTGGAGGGGCTGAATTCTCCTGCTGGAATCTTCCAAGCAGTCAGGGATATTTCCTCCCAGGATGAGGACTCCAGAGCCCCACTCTCACCACAAGCCATCCTTCCAAGATGCCACTCAAAATTCATTGCAGTTGGCAGGTTGTGCCGTATATGTCTTGACACTTCCACAGCAGACAAGGAGAATAAGTGACCCTCCTTCCTCCCCCACACCAGCCTTTTGGTATTTGAAGCCTTTTATCAAGTCCCTTTTTAATCTTCCTTTCTCCCAAGCCAAACAAATACAGCTCTTCCCACATTTATCTGAGGAGCTTTCCAGAAAGCGGTTTGTTCCTGCATAGGAAACGTGCATTGAGGACTTGACGTTTGACTAAGAGCCAGATGATGTTCCCACTAGCACAGAGCTGAAACAAGGGGGGAGCACTTCCTAGACATTATTGCCCCCACAAAACATGCTCCCTCCTCACTGAGTTTGAACACTTTTAGCAGAAGAATGCAAAACCTTCCCCAGGGGGTGGGTGTCCAGGAGGAAGAGGTAATGCATTCCTGTTACACAGTAACGGAACTGATACCTGCTCACCCCAAACCGGTCAGGGACAAAAGGTGAATCTGGCTGCAGATTTGCATACACCCTGCTGAATGTAATGCAGCTGTGGGGGTGGAATATGTGTTTGTGTGTCTCCTGAACACTAAGGTAATCTATATCTGCACTGCGTTGCTTTCAATGGGAATTCCCAGTTCCAGTTCTGGAGATCCTTTAAATGAAATGCAAGATTGTGGACCTGGGACCTCCTCCATGCACCGATGAGCCATGACCTTTTTGTCCCCCACCAACAGCACGACCACTGGGTACATTTCTCCCTTGAAAACTCAGCCTTAGAGAATCATCTCCTGGTCTTTGAGGGATCTGCTGGTTTTCTTGTTTAGGACCAAAGTGCAACATTTGCTGCATACCTGAATGAAGCTCCTTCACCAAAGACGACATTGTGTTGGTTATTGAATCAGCTGCTACCAGCAAATCGTTACGAAGATTTCGCCGGGTTCCTAGGGAAGAAAAAGGGGGGGGGAGAGGTGAAAGAAGCTGAAAGTCCAACTTTCAAGGATCACTTGAGCAAGCTGTTGTTACATCAGACACACCCCGACCAGCTATGATGCTGAGTTCGAGAGCTGACTTGGGAATGGCCCATCCCCTGTAGGCAGCGTCCCCTTTAACGGCATTGCCAACAAAGTACTCCAAGGAAGCTGTGCTAGTACAGCAGCTAGGTAGCCAGAGAGATACATGATCTCCATTCTGCTATATGTAATCAGACACCTGCTGTTCTGCTATGGGGATAATAAGCGCATTCATCTACCAGTTGCGATATTAAGAGGATTGCTGGATGGGGAAAAGGCATTAAAGACTCACTTTAGGATTCAGGAATTGACCCCTCCCATAAGTATAAATTTATTTTTTAAAATTATGTGGTTTGGATGCTTTAGGGACTCCCCTCCCCTATGGTTCAGACCCTCCCCGCCCCCCCTCCTAGTTTTTGTTCTTTATGACAGCCAGGAATTTTAGGTCCCCTTTAAGGAAGGTCGGGTGGGTTGACAACGGCTGCAAGTCCAGGGAGCTCTTGGCTAGCCCACCTGCCATACAACAATAGCCACTCAAGGTCGGGGAGAGCACAGAAACCCAACCAGGTGTAACAGATACCTAATCCCCCTCCCACTTCATTTTCATTTCAAAACACACAAAGGCCCTTCCTGCCCCTATCTGTGGCTGCTGCCATGCAGGACAAACGTTTAACTTGGTTAAGTCACTTTTTCTCCCACGCTCCTGCATGCCCTCTTCAAGCAGACAGGCAGCGCTCCAACAGGTAGCGTTTTTTCTGGGGCTCCACCTGCCCGGCTTGCCTGGCTGCACAGACCTCCCTTAAGGCAGGCAGGTAATAATCAACCGGGAAAGGTGCAAATGTCGTATGCAAGCCAGAACGCTGAGCCACTTTGTAAACATTTGCCTCCTCGCCTTGTTCATTTCAGAGCACTCAGAGAGCCCTGCTGACACAATCCAAGAAGCAGAGCGTACGGATGGCCTGGCGGTGATATTGGATATTTCTGACAGGTTTCTGGCTACCCAGACTCTGCCTGCCTGCTTCTGGATGCCAGGTTAGCCCAGTGCAAGGATGCAGGAGTGCTCACCACTGGTCCTCCAACCAGAAAGTGGCATTATCTAAGGTGTACAACTGACCCTTTGCCACCCGGACATATCAAAGGCAACCACTAGTGGAAATAATAGAGATATAGAATGGCACAGTGGTTACAGACTAGGATCTAGGAGAACCATGTTCAAATCCCCACTCTGACATGGAAGCTTGCTGGGTGAACCTGGGCCAGTCACACCCTCTTAGCTTAACCTATCTAGGAACATAAGAGAAGCCATGCTGGATCAGACCAAGGCCCATCAAGTCCAGCAGTCTGTTCACACTGTGGCCAACCAGGTGTCTCTAGGAAGCCCACAAGCAAGGTGACTGCAGCAGCATTGTCCTGCTTGTGCTCCACAGCACCTCATATAATAGGCATGCTCCTCACAGGGTTGTTATGGGGATAAAACAGTGAAGGGGGAAACGTGGTGAGCCACTTTGTGTCCTTGTTGGGGAGAAAAGTGGACTATAAATGAAACAAACAAATAATTCCAATAAAGCACATAATCAATTTTATTTGCTTGTTTCTTGAAGGAAATTCCAGTTCTGTGAAAAGCTTTCCTACTAATGGCTGTGGGTAAGTTGAACTCTAAAGATTATTTTTGTTTTTGGTGTAGATGCCTTATGTTCTGGCTCAAACTAACTAGATTTCAGGGTAAAATCAGACATGACCTGGGAGAGATGATCAGGATCTTCCACAGTTTTTTAAAGGCTAAAAGCAACCATAAAGCAGGCACACACTGAACTGGGGGCTAAAGCACTTAAGAAAGGATGGATGTTTTTTCTCTCTCCATTTTTTACAGTTATTAAAATATTTATACCCAGTCTTTCTTCAAGGCAGCTATTGCATCAAAAACAGTAAAATCTCTTCAGTGAAGCCACGACGTTACAAACGGCCATAAAGACAACGTGATGAGAATAAGTGACAAAAAGCATCTTTCTAAGGAATATCGAATCCGTAGTTTCCAGGAAGACAGTAAACACAGGGGCTTCTTGGATCCCCTACTGGAGCCACAGCCAAGAAGGCTCTGGATCACACCAAGGAGGTCTGAATCTGGTTATGCAAAAGGCAGTGGTAACAAAAGCTTCTCAGAAAACCTATGTGAGTGAATGTGTGGATGCCTTACGTTCAGGAAGAGGTGTAAAGGGAAAGATGGTCCTTTCCTTCAACTGTTTCCCCCATATAATCTGCCCCCTGCCTCAGTATCTGTAGATTTTCCCCTACAGGCGCATAGGGTGTGCATTTACACATGTACAATTAAGACTGGGGAAACATCCAAATCTTCTACAGCTGCCATGGGAGATTGTAACCACAGACCTTCCAACATGCATCTAGTTCTTCCATCAGATGCATACACACAAAAACACTAACAAACCCAACAACAATCCTGCAGCATCTCAGTATTGATAGTAAAACTGAACTTTTAAAGGTACTCACTACTTCAGGGCCAAAACACTGGGTACCTTAAAAGCTGAATTCTGCGATCAGCAACTGAGATGCGGCAAGATTGTTACTGCAGTCATTAGTGTTTTTTGGAGTTCTACGCCAGCAAGTGCTAGATATACATTTTTAGAAATATATCATACCCATCCAACAGGCTAAGTATAGCTAACATGAAATTTCAACCATCACAAAAAAAAAACCTTTTTTAATTAAAAAAATCACAAAAATTGGGGAACAAAGAAGAAGATTGTTAAAGTGATATATATAAATTATTATTAATCCTCTTCATATAGGATATGAAAAAGATGTTAAAAGGGGGACGAACTTTTAAATATAATATGGATAGATTAATATAAAATGAAAAATTAACTATTATTATTTGGGAAGTACCATCAGAAAAATAATAATAGTAGTCATCATTGCAAGCTTTTTTTCTCATCTATTTCTATCATGAACTGTATAGGGTATTTGAAGATTTATGCGAAGATATAATGATAATTAGGATAATCACCATTACTATAATATTATGTTTATTTTCTTTCTTTTTTGATGTTATTGTAATTATTATAGAGATGTGGATCTTATTTTCTTTTTTTCTGTTCCGTCTATATACAAAATAAAATCTTTTTTTAAAAAAATTACAAAATACATAGACCACTAAAGCTCATTTTAAGTTGGCTCCTTGTGAAGATTTTTATGAAAACAGACCCATCAGCCGTTACAGAGTTCTGTCTTCCCCGAGGCTGTCTGATCAGTTATTTGGTAGTGTATTCAATTAACCATCTGTTTTCATTTGAATGTTTTCATAACGCACATTCTTTTTTGAAAATGATCCTGTGCACCGGGTCCTCATTTATCATAAAAATGGACCATTCCAGTTTTTTTTGGTTACAATTCATGTGGGACAACCTTCTTATTTCTGCATGGCCCGCCTCTGAACCAGCAGCCTGAATCTGTCTGTCCTCAGACGAAGTTTTGTGCTATAGAGCCACCTGCCATGTTGGTCTGCATCTGATTTGATCCCCATGAGATGGGGCAGAGATGGCGGGGTTAATTCAAATTTCTGCTGCTCTTCCATTCCCTCCATGAAATTCCTGTGCTACATTTAAATCCAAGGTGATGACGTAACAGCAGCACCCATTTCCATTGTTCTGCCATTCTCCCTCTCTTTTCAACAACAGAAAGTTCACGAATATTACAGCAAACAAGCTGTAAGCGGCAGGGCACCTGACAGGGGAAGATACTCTTGGTACTTAAAGTTATTTTATAAGAAGAAAAAGAAGAAAATACCAAGACCATGGTTACACAGCCCGGATAACCTACGAGAACCAATGAACTCTGACCGTGAAAGCCTTCGACAATATTTAGAAAAAGAAGAGTTGGTTTTTATATGCCGACTTTCTCTACCACTTAAGGGAGACTCAACCCGGCTTACAATAACCTCCCCTTTCCCTCCCCACACTTTGTGAGTTAGGTGGGGCCGAGAGAGCTCTAACAGAGTTGTAACTTGCCCAAGTTCACCCAGCTGGCTTCATGTGGAGGAGTGGGGAAACAAATCTAGTTTACCAGATTAGCATCCGCCGCTCTTGTGGAGAAGGGGGGAATCAAACCCGGTTCTCCAGATCAGACTCCACTGCGCCAACCACCGCTCTTAACCACTACACCAAGCTGGCTCTCAGTTTATCTCAAGATATTTTACTTGCCTTGGGTTTCATAGTCCACTCACCTTGTGCAAATGCTTCCTGAACATCTCCACCGACGCCAGCAAGCGAATCTTGGGGTAAGTGAGTTGGAGTGGAGCCGGCAGATGTTGACCTGACTGGCATGGGCATCGACCGGCCAGTCCCATGGGTAGGAGAGGTGTGTGGAGAACCTGCCGCCTGGGCCTAGAATAAGACATACAGCCCAGTTCAGTTGGCACCTTTCCTTCCTGAACAACTCTTCCACACAAGCAAAATGGCGACCATCAGAACCTCCCCCCCCAATAGATGCTCTAGTCTGTCAAATTGTCTCTAACAAGAAATCCACCCTGTTATGTACTGACTAAGGCAGGGATAGCTATGGGAGCCACATGCGGCTCTTTGATCTGTGGCTCTCCTGGGCTCCGTTTCCCAATGTGGCACCCACTTCACATTCCAGGAAAATGTGCAAGACCATTGCTCAGTAGGGCTTGCGGCTGGCAGGTGGTCCCCACCTTGAAATGTCAGAGGGATTGGAGGACAGATGAGATGCAAGCCTCCCTGAGCTGTGGAACTCGTGCAATGGAAGTAAAGAGCCAGAGCTTCCAGAGATGGAAGCAAAGAGCCAATGCTCTCCAACCTCCCACCTTTCCCTGAACCCTCCACCGTCTCATCCCAGCACCTGGGCTGTCTGGAGGAAACCAAGGTGGCCATAGGGAATGGAAAGTAAAACCACCCCATGGTGGCCACCTAGGAAAAGAGCAAGAAGGTCATAGTGCGTGCTTGTGTGGGCGGTGATTTTACTCCCACTTTTCCACAGCCAACTTGCTCTCCTTGGGGCATCTTGGCAATCTCCGTCCTGAGCTGCTGTGCCTCATGCTGAGGAAAGAATGAGATGGCAGAGAGGGAAGCACTTTCCCTCATGCCGGATATACTAGGGCTGGCTAATTTTCGACAGTGGTGAGGAAAAACAATCCTTCCTGCTCCAAGCTACTCTGGTAATTAAAAAGGTTATACGTATGTATTTAATAGTTATATCTTACACTTGTGTGTGTGTGTTTGGTGGGATGTCACACAGGGCATGCAGTAGTCATGTAGCTCTTTTTGGTTAATAGGAAATGCAAATCTGGCTCTCCATGAGCCAAGGAGCGAGTATCACTGGTTAGGGAATGCAGCCCCCAGTACGTGAAGGTACATAAAAATATGAGAGCAGACACCCCTCGAGGCCCTGAAGCCATTTAATAAGGGCAAACGAGTCCAAATTTGCATATGGGGTTTACATATCAGTTTCTAAACCCATCCCAAGATTCTGTGAGGTCGAGACTTGGTTTTGAGCAATGAAGGATCCTGGGTTATCCCATCAGGCAGCTGGAGAGCTCTCGGTTACTTCACCATTTTGAGAGGTCTGAAACTTATCCTTTTTTTTTTTTTACATTTGTTTATGTTATTTATACCCTGACCTGGATGGCCCAGGCTAGTCTGATCTCGTCAGATCTCAGAAGCTAAGCAGGGTCAGCCCTGGTTAGTATTTGGATGGGAGACCACCAAGGAATACCAGAATTGCTGTGCAGAGGAAGGCACTGGCAAACCACCTCCGTTAGTCTCTTGCCATGAAACCCCCCCACCCAAAAAAAGGGGTCACCATAAGTCGGCTGCGACTTGACGGCACTTTACACACACACACACACACACACACACACACACACACACACACACGTTATTTATAGTCCACCTTCCTCTCTGGGACTCAAGACAGATTACACCATCAGTGGTGCACTAGATTTGTGGTGGAGCAGGAGTTTCAGTGGTTCACCAGGAGTGAAGGCAGTGCTGAAGGAGTCACAATATTACTGAATTCAGCACAAAGCCACTACCCGGTGAAATGGCTGCATGAATCAGAGCTCTGCAAACAAGAACAGACTCACTGCCTCATTTAAGGCTTTCGGAGCTGCTTCTTGGTGATCAGCTCACAGCTGCACCAGCAAACTTTCCATTGCTGCAAAGTCAGGTACTCCCTTCCCCCTAAACACACAGAATGCATTTACAATCCAGTTGTCATGTCTCCCCAGATTGCAACATCCCTGATTGACCCACACTGCTTAATGGTGGCTGAAAAGTGGAGTTTAATGCTGTAGGAATTAGTCTGCTTTCAGATATTAAATGTGTGTGTGTGTGTGTGTGTGTGTGTGTTTGTTTGTGCACACATGCTTTAGGGCATCACAGGCGTTTAGGCTGTTTACTCTGGGGCACCACCACTATCTTCCAACAAAACATTTTCATTGCTAAACCTTTCAGTGTGCAAGAAGCCCTCATAGTAGAAATTTGTAGTACCATCTCCCAAAGGCATAGCCTGACATTCAACATGCGTACAATTGGCATTAAATGTTGCCTAAGTGGAATTTCACAAGGCATTCTCTGGGGATCCAGTTGTCACACCTGAACATATTCTAGGGAAAGAAGTCTTCAGCTGGATTAGAGAGAGGGTGCGAAGACACACGGGAAGAAAGGCTGGGATGTGGAGTGAGCTTGCATAAGTGAAACGCTTTAGGCCCAAGAACACAGAAGGGCTTTGGCTGCACTTGGATCCCCCCCCGCCCCAGTAGTCTCAAAAAAAGGGAGATAAATGGCACTATTTTAACCAGAAATAATTTGCGCTTGACAAGACTGTGCCTACCAGGGTACAGAAACAGACCAAGCTGGTGGAGGAGACAGGCATGTGCTCAACGTGATGCAGATCGCAAGAGATCAATTACAGATGTCGGCTCAAGTGGTAGACCATATGCAATTGCCTGTAAGGTCCCAAGTTCAGCCATCAGGAGCTCCCCTTGAAGGATCTCAGGTAGCAGGGCTGGGAAAGGCCCCTTTACTGCCTGAGACACTGAAGGAGAGCTGCTGGCACTCAAAATACTCTGCACTTCAGCCGCACCACCAGTGGACGTAAGCCGTAACAGAAGCCACACTAAGGCCATTTATGCATGGTTGGTTCCTCAAGATCACCCCGCTGACTACTTCGGGGCTTTGCCTTGATTACGCATGCCTTTCCCGACCGTCAGAGGTCGCCTCGCTCTCCCCACACTGTTCTGCACATTTTGCCCCGGTTTTCTGGATGCTGGCTGAACACAAATCCAGAAAACGCAGGCAAAATTCACATAAACTTGAGGGGAGAGCAAGGTGATGTCTGACGGTTGGAAAATGAATGCGTAATCAAGGCAAAGCCCCAAAGTAGTTGGCAGGGAAAAGCCATACATAAATGGCCTAACAGTGCCTTACAGATCAAGATGCCTTGAGCACACAGGAAAGGTGTGTGTGTGTGTAAGCTAAATAAGAACTATGAAAGAAAAAGCTGATGTTTGTATGCATATGTGCACACCCCACCCACTTGCCAAGGGGACACCTTTCAAAGTAAACTTTCAAAGTTATAGCACCTGGAGGTGAGAAGGGAGGAGAAAGGGGACGTTGCAGATCTGGCCTCAGCCACTTCCACTGCCCACCCACTGCCAACCTCACCATCATTTGAACATGGCCTCGGTCAGACGGCACCAAGGCAACAGCAGAGCTCCCCTCTGCATCACGGTGCTGCCCTTACTCGGCTGCTTGAGGACACTTTAGCTTGTTTGTGTCTCTATATTCTCGTACGTGCTTGTGGCTGTCTGGGGCAGAACACTCATGACTAATACCATAATTACCCCATTAAAAATTTACAGCCCCTGCACATCCTCCCTTATTCAGTTTGCGCCATTTCATCTGGCCTTTATCCTTTTCTTTCTTTTTTCTTTTTCTTTTTTAAAAAGAGCAGCCTTTCCCCCCACCTTTGCTGCTATGGAAACCATGCCGTCACTGGAGCGGAAGGAATCTGGCAATACCCACGGAGGTGAAATGAAGTCAGCTTTTGCACAGCTTCGCTTGAGGAATGGCGAGGCCTGTTCCAAGACAGCTGGACCCGAGGGGTGCAGAGCGAGCTTTGCAATGGGTAGACCCAGGCTCTCTACAACCTGGGACCCACATACTCTCCCCTATATAACCCCCCCGGCACCTGCGTAGGTCTCCAGAACAGCTTCTCCTCTCAGAGCCTCTCACTCGACAGGTATAGACCTCTTTGATTAGACAGAGCACGTTTTCTGTCTGCTCTCGTTCTTCAGAAGGAGCTTCCTGTGGGTCTACAAGGGGCCCTTCTTTGCTTACTTCTAGGATGCAGTGTAAGACGGCCTTTTGGACTGCCCCTTTCTCTGCTGCCTTCCTGGGAGCCGCATGCAGATCCAAGGGGCCCTTCTTTCTCCAGCTCCAAACCAGCCAAGCTGCTTTTACTCACCGCAGAGTTGATAACTGCATCCAGCTCAAGCCAATGCTAACACAAATAGAGAGTGCAATCCTAAAGAGAGTTACTCCAGTCTAAGCCAAGTCATTTCAATGGGCTTAGACTGGAGGAACTCTCTTTAGGATTGCACTGTTAGTCTCTTCTAGTCTGTTGTGGTGGATTTGCATTTACCATTTCATGATCTGAATCCAGGGATCCCAGCTATCCAGTAACAGACAAATGGTTTGTTATCCTGCAATAAGAATTGTTCAGGCAACTCCTGAACTCACTTCAATTGCTGCAGTGAAGAAGCAGGAAAACGTGCAGGAAACATGCAATGTATATCACAAGGTATTTCCACTGCAGCAGGGGCTTCTTCCAGAAATGTCAGAAGATCCGAGCCAGGTGGAGTTGCTCCAGTCTCCTTAAGAGTGATGCTGGCATGGGAAATACCTATATCATGGACTCTTCTGCTGTGTAGTGTTAAGAACACAGGAAGAGCCTTGCTGGATCAGACCAGTAGTCCGTCTAGTCCAGCATCCTGTCTCACACAATGGCTGACCAGTTACTATAGAGGTCCATCAACAGGGCACAGAGGCCAAGGCCTTTCCCTGATGCTGCCTCCTGGCACTGGTATTCAGAGGTTTAATGCCTCTTAAAGTGGAGGTGTAACAGAAATGTTCTACCTGACTACGTGGTTCTGTATTGCAAAGGAAGGGAATCCTCACACTTTAAGCCACCCAGTTGTGACAAATGTCCCAACCTTGCTCCTGTAGTTTTATCCTGGGGTATCGATGCAGGACCATCAAATGGAGGCTATGATCTTAGCACCCAGAGACACCAGATACAAATATTACCAAAGGTTGGTGTACGGTTTACATGCCTGAGTGCCAAATGATCCTTCATTAGGCAGAATAATGATATTTTAAAGTCTGCATACTTTTAGAAAGGTCCCCTCCCCAAAATATTATTTTTACCCCCCGGCTGGATTTTGGCATTCAGATCTTTTAGAGGAGACACCCCCCATGCACACAGAGAGTTGTGCACAGACAAAGGCTATATATGCAATATATTAATTGAAGTTAGTTTCAATGAATAGAGGGGGAAAGAGTGTTTTGACAATCCCAGAGCAGGATTCTGACACACCTTGAAAGAAAGCCGCTTATTCACACCCACACATGCATCCTTTTCCAACAACCCCTCCCCATCAATGCTGGAGAACCACGTCCATTGGTAAGGAAGAAATGCATTATCTCCCATAAAAGCAGCAATTCAATTAATTGTTATCCCAGCTTTCCTCCAAGGAGCTCAGGGTAGCACATGCTGTTCTCTCCTCCACTTTATTCTCTACCTTGTGAGGTAGCTTAGGCTGAGACTATGACTGACCCAAGGTCACCCAGTGAGTTTCATGGTAGAGTGAGGATTTGAACCTGTATCACCCCAGATTCTAGCCCAAAGTTCTACACCACACTGGCTCTGTTTCCCACAAAGATGTGGGTAGCGTTGCAGATTTTGAAATGAAATACTAACAGTCATTGCACCAGCTCTCCCTACTGGTCCCAGCCCTACCTGGGGAAAAGATCAAGAAAAACAACAAGGACCCTCTTGGGGCTTCTTTGGCAAGAAGCAGAAACACAATGGAGAGAAGTCTGCTCCTACAGCTTTCCTGCCTCTTTCCTACCAGCAGGCCAGCATGAGGCACAGTTCTCACTGCTTCCCTCTAATGGCAATTCATTGCAATTTTAAGCCTTCAAATGGTAGAACCAACAGATGCACTGTTTGGACACCTCTAAGCCAGCTTGGCGTAGTGGTTAACGTGTTGGACTAGGATCTGGGAAGCCCAGGTTCGAATCCTCGCTCTGCTGTGGAAATTTGCTGGATGACCTTGGGCCAGTTACACATTCTCAGCCTTGACCCTGGCAAGTATTTGGATGGGAGGCCTCCAGGGAATACCAGGATCATGACGCAGAGGCAGGCAGTGGAGAACAAGCAAGTTCTAATGTTGCTAGCAGGAGAAGATGACCTTCACTCACGCATGCTAGCCTGTGGCCAGGTGCAGCTATGCTATTAACTATCTGCATAGCAAAATCTTGCACACACACAAACCAACACATACTGATACTGTGCTTGCCTCAGATCCTATGTAAGCCCAAGCTATGTCCAAGTGCAGAACAGTGGGAAAAGATATCTGGGAGTAACTCTGCATTGGGGCATGACTCCAGAGCCATAGAACAGAGCCAGTTACCCAAAAACACACAGGGTAAATCCAAAACCACTGAAGATAAAAACCTGGACAACCAAGCCAAGACCAGGACTCTAAGTAGCCCATTGCAGCTGTACTAGTCAGCCGACCTCAAGCCCAAGGAAGTCAGATTAGGCAAGACAAAGAAGCAGACAGGTAAAATCCTGGCAGGTAGAGAACTGGAGGGTGTGGGAGAGAATGACACATCCTGGTAACCCAACCATTACATGAAAGATGGAGACTTGGACACAAAACCTCCCTGCCTAGTCCAAGCTGTAGAGCCAGAAACTAACCAAGATTAGACATGGTGTCAGCACTAAAGACCCAACTCTGTGTGTGTTCTGTGCCATCAACTTACTTCCAACTTATAGCAACTCTATGAATTAATGATCTCCAAATTTTCCTTAACAGCCTTGCTCTGATCTTGCAAAATGAGAGCTTTCTTTATTGAGTCCATCCATCTCATGTTGGGTCTTCCTGTTTTCTTACTACCTACAACTTTTTCTACCGTAATTCTCTTTTTTCCGCTAAGTCTTGAAAGACAAAATGACATCTTATGTTACAACGGCATGTATTTATGTCTTCATTCAATTTATATATCTTGCCTTTCTTCTATCATGGACCCAGAAGGGTTCCCATTCAGGTGCTGACTAGACTCTGGACTGGCTTAGTTTCAGTAAGTCTGCTGTTACGATGAGCCTTCCAACCACACATAGTTTGGCTGTTTCCCCATTCGGAGCAGCCGTGTGCTCCCCCCACTTATACGCCCCCCTCTTCCCAACTATATTAAGTGGTGCAAAGAACCAGATGTAATTCCACTGTCGAGTACCAAAAAAAGTAATGCTTCAGGAGGGATAAAGAACCACAGGTAGACTTGGCTAAAACAGCGGTTCCCGATAGGGTACCACTAACAGGGTGTGAAGCCTGGGGGAAAGATGGACATCAGTGTGTTAGCAGCGTGGTGGGGGCAATGCGGGGGAGAAACAGCGTAGGTAGCTAAACTTGGGTTGTTTTACTTCAGATCAATGGGGTTTGATTTTACAGAAAACGTGCCCGTTTAAAAAAAAAACACGTTCTGTAGAGTCAAGGCCAAAGTGTGACTTCAGCTCCTGACTGGACGCCAAATAAATTCTATCCCTCCACCGTCACTTGGAAGTTGCAAAAGAAATTCCATTACTGCAGAGCGCTTCTCATAACACCAGAGGAAAAGCTGGAGAGCACTCGTGGTCTTAACAGGTAAAGAAGGATGCTAAGGGTTCATGCATTCCTGTACTTTCCATTCCATTTGCCACTCGAGATGCAGGACTGGTCTCCAATGCATTCCGGCTCCTGAGAATCTAAATGGCACCACTTTGCTCAGGACAGTTCTCCTGCTCTTGTTCATTTCAATGGGGCTTACGCAGGAGAACTTCCTGGTTGAGCATGCCCACACCTGTCACATAACTCTGCTTGCTCTTAATGGGTGTATGCTTCATTTTGTTTCCCAGTAAGGTGGATCTCTAGAGGGAGGGCATTTTCAAGTCTGAAATGTCTATCTTTATTTATTTTGGACAGAGGTCCCAGTGGGGTGTATCCAACCATCCAAGCACTCAGTGGAACAGGCCTTTCCTGTTTCCTCCCTCCAGATTCAACCCACAGAGTCCCCCCTCCTATTTTGTTCCGGGGGGGGGGTCAGGAGACTCTCAGGAATAGCTCAGAAGGCAAAGTAGGTGTCTGCTCTGGGGATTGGTGGAAATCGCTGCCTGCTCTTCCCCAAACAGAACTGAAGTTCAGTTGGAGGAGCTGCATGGTTGGATACACCCCAATGTTAACTAAAAGCAATTTTAAAAAACCAGAGAGACAAACTTTCTTCGTCCTACAGCACAGATGATAAAACCAGCCCTAAACCCCGACTCAACAAACCAGTCAGAGCACCTATTCCTTTGTTTTAAAAGACCATCTAGCCGATTCAGCCTTGCAAAGCCTCTGGAATATGAACGAGGCGGGGAGCCTCTCTGACAGGTTCAAGAAGGCAATTCCATGAGGCAGGAGAGAGCGCTACGGGAAATGCTCGAGAACTGGTTGCAGCTCTTTTAACTGCCTGCGTGGGGCCACCATCCGACAGGCCTTGGTCCACAGAGCGCAGCTGCCGCAAAGGAACACACTGGGAGAGACGGGGTCCAGAGAACTTCCCCACTGATTTCAGGGCCCCTTCTGTTCTGAATAATACAGCCCCAGGATGCAGAGTGGCAAGCTGCAGTCAAAACCTCTGCTCACGACCTGAGTTCGATCCTGACAGGTTTCAGGTAGCCGGCTCAAGGCTGACTCAGCCTTCCATCCTTCCGAGGTCGGTAAAATTAGTACCCAGCTTGCTGAGGGTAAAGGGTAGATGACTGGGGAAGGCAATGGTAACCCACCCCGTAAACACAGTCTGCCTAGCAAACGTCGGGATGTGACGTCACCCCATGGGTCAGTAACTACCCAGTACTTGCACCTTTACCTTTCTGTTCTGAATGATGCTTTACCATTAGTTCATTGCAGTGGTCTAGAATTTTGGACCCTACGGTGGTTCAGAAACCCCCTCCCACTTCCAGCCTGCCTCTTACTTAAGAGGGAGCTCCAAAGCAGGTGGAAGAGGCTGCGTTCAAAAAGACTGTCAATTAAACCTTTGGTAGGTCTGGCATAAAGGATATTTCCCCCCTTTTGTGATTGTGATGAGTTACGAGTCACTGCAGCATGTAAAACGTGCCCTCAAAGCAAGGCTTTTGCCGGCAGCAGTAGCATAGCTCCGGCAGGGCCTCTTGCCCTTGGTCGAAGGGTGGCGGGTGGAGGCCAGATTAACAGCAATAGACAGCGTCACTTAACACTCCCACCCTGTAAAAATATGATGAAGTATGCAGAAATTCACTACAGGAGCCTTCAGAAAAGGTTGTGTATAAGCATTAGGGCAACTCCTGGGTTTTTCATGACTTTTCTTCTATCTTTCCCAAACACCCTAACTGTTAAGTTTGGGGGGAAATCCCAGCAAAGCCTGGCAGGCTCCCTCGTGAGCGTGAAAGTTTGGATTTTCCAAGTCCTGCCCAAACAGCAGCCATTTTCTCTACTCCTGTCCTAATGGCAGCTACCCTCCCTACAACGGGGGTGAATATTGAATATTGTTGTATCACTATAATGTCATAACCATCTGTGTATCAGGTTCTCTTGATCCCTAGCTTCCATTTTTTAAAAAAAAAGTAAATCTCTATCCCCTTTTGTTGTGGAGCTATGCCTTTCCCCTTGTAACTCCACAACAAAAGGGGCTAGACACTTACTTAACAAAAGAAAATTAAGAATTCAGAAAAATCTGATACAAAGATTAGTTATAACAATACTCAATTGCTGATTAAGAAAACACCCACCCTGAAAAAGCCCCAGTGGCGCAGGGGTCAGGGAAAGGCCACAACCAGAGGACTGGGAGCAGGGAAACCTGAGGGGAAACCTGCCACTCTGCTGCAAGGTATTGGCAGCCGCAGCAGCAACAGGGAAACCACACAAGCCTGCTCCCCTTGGGAAACACTTGTACCTGGCCCTCTGGTGCTTTATGCCTTTATTATGTTTTATTTTATAAGCTGCTTTATTTTGTAAGCCGCTTCAGGCAGGTTCCCGGGAGAGGCAGCATAGACATTTTCAGACTACATCAGTTCTGGGTTCGTCCACTGAGCCAGGTCCCCTTCCCAAATGAATTGCACCAGCTCACAGGCAAACAACGTTCAGAAGACAAACAGAAAAAAAAAGTTAAGAAAAGAAAAAGTGGTATGGGAAAAAGATCCATCTGGATGTAACTGTAAATTCTATAGAAATATACGATGACCTTCCCCACCCCACCCTTGACAGCATACCTGGGAAAAAACCTAGTATTGCATTTGAAAAAATACAATCTTGAATCTTGATGTGCAGATATTGCATTTGAATAAAAGCAATGTCTGCTCTTAAGATTCAATTTTTTTAAAGCATGTTATAGTATTATGAGAAAGAGAACAAAACAGTTCAAGTTTAAATTTGGCAATCAAGAACAAATGAAGAAGAGGATAGGACTTGCAATAATGGGTTTAAATTATGGGTGGAAAGGTACCGGCTGGGTATTAGGAATTTTTTTAAATAGTAAGAGTTGTTCGACAGTGGAACCAGCTCCCTAGGGAGGTGGTGAGCTCCTCCTCACTGGCAGCCTTTAAGCAGCAGCTGGACAAACACTTGTCAGGGGTGCTCTAGGCTGATCCTGCATTAAGCAGGGAGTTGGACTAGATGGCCTGTATGGCCCTTTCCAGCTCAATGATTCTATGGATTTATAACTGCAGAATTAAAAGGCACTGAGAGGGATAAAAGCAGAGAGACTTGGAACCATGTCAGGAGGGGAGCAAGCAGAAGCCGGCAAAGAAAACCTTCAAAGGAACACTAGATACTGATCTTGACAAAAAGCTGTGCAAAGAGAGATCCAGGGCATCTCGGAGAAAACATCAGTGCAGAAGGAAAAGCGTCGGACAGAAGGGGCTGGAGAGCCTCAGGCCAGAAGTCAAACCCCTCCACAACCAACTCCTTCCAAAATAAAAACTGAAGCTTTGAAACACTTTAAATTATATTTTAAAGAAAGAGTTCGTGTGTTGTCGACTCCCAACGGCACTAGGGGCCATGGTGGCCTCTTGTTTGCACGTAGGCACGGCAAGATTAGAATGAGCCCCTCGCCCCATTCTGAAAGTTAAATGCTGAAACAGACATCAATGTTGTGTTTACAGAGGGCAGGGGAAGGCAAGCGTTTAATGGAAAGAATTTTTAAAAAACTTATAAAAATGCTCAAACGTTATCAGTGTCTCACAGCACACTACAAGAGGCAAGATTCCTACAGAGACAAACCACACAAGATTTCTACACTGCTTTACAAGAGTTATAAAAATGTTTTTATATAATATAAACACACACTCCTTCTATACCAAGGGAAATGTTTCCACGGCATTTTTGCCCCTGTGAAAGGGTCAGAGGAAGATACATCTGCTGAATCTCTCTGCAAGTACATTCACCAGGTCAAGAACCAGTCCGGTGCTGGTTGAGGCTACTGGGCAGGGACTACTTCTTAGCTGGCCATAGACCAGTTCAGTGCCAGGACATTCCCAGACAGCGTCCCCTTGCTTTCGTGTGGGGAATCAGATCCAGGCAAGTGGGCTCGAAGCAAGGCTTGGCAATCATCACTTTCGGCAGTTGGACCAGGCAGGGGGACAAACCAGGGATGAAATGACAGGAGTGCGTGGGGCTGTGGATGCTGGACGCACGGGGAGTGGGCACTCCCCCCTTTCAAAAGCCAAGGTGGGATGAGGGGTGGAATGACAGGGGCAAAAGGCTCAGGCGGAATGAAACGGATTACGGTTTGTAGCCCGCTGTGGGACTTATTCCAGAGATACAAATTATTAAACAACAATGTTATTTCTCTGCCACCACTGCATCTGCTCAATGTCATTCAGTAGAGCTTCTTTTTTTGGGGGGGGGGGAGAAGTTTAGGGGTCTGCTTCCACTCTAGTCAGTGGAAACTGTGCACATGGTGGTGGTGGGGGTGAGATCTTGACAGCTCACTGTGCCCAATTCCCTAAACACTTAGCAAATAAAATCACTTGCCTTTGCTCTGACTCAAGACAAAGACGTTAGATACAAAGTATGAAGCTCATCCAATTCTGATGGATACTTTTCAGTTGGACTTTGACAAGAAGGTCTCTGAGGAGAGTGAGGCTGACAACCGGCATGATGAACGCCTGCCCTTCCTGGCGGCAGAGGGTGCCAGAGAGGAGGCTGGCGACATTATTTTATTTATACCCCAGCTCTCTCTCCCAACGAGGACCAAAGCGGCTGACATATTCTCCCACATTTTATCCACCCAGCAATCCTGTGAGGTAGGTGAGGTGGAAAGGGTGTATCTGGCCCAAAGTCACCCAGCAAGCTGCTCTGGTGTATGCTTTACTGAGGGACAGCGTGCCTTTGTGCCCCTTGTGCCCAGGGTGTGATCACTTCTCAGAAATCATCCCTTGATGCATTCAATCTTACCACCAATAGGCTGGGTTCCAATAGTCTGTTCTTGGGCAAGTCAAGGAAGCTATAAATGCTTCTTTTACAAAGTGGAAGTTCTACCCCAATGAACTGAACAGAAGGGATCACAGGCTCTGGCAAAAGAAATGTAAGTCAATACTGAGGCATGCAAAAAGAGAATTTACGAAGCAGGCCGCTAAAAGCATCAAGACAAAGAACAAAAATTTATTGAAATATATCTGGAGCAGGAAACCAGCCAGAGAAGCAGTGGGGCCTTTGGATGACCATGTAATAAAGGGATTGCCCCCCCTCTTTAAACACCGCTGAGATCAATGGATCACCCCCATATTGACGAGAATTCCTGCCACCATAACAAGAGACAAAAGAGTCCCCTTTTTGCTGATGTATAGAGACCCAAATATAACATTGATCGTGGCCAAATATTTTTCCATCATATTTTCCTCTAAGAAATAACTGCTCAGGACCTATGGGTCATAGGAGCAAAGAAGGAAAGAAAGTAAAGGGATTGCTAAAGGAAGATGGGGAGATGGCTGAGAAGCTCAATGGATTTTTTTGCTTCTGTGTTCACTGTGGAAAGTGTGGTGCATGTACCCGTGCCACCGCCATTCCTTTCAGGAAGGGAGTCTGAAGAACTGAGTCAAATTGAGGTAGCAAGAGATGGAAGTTCTAGACCTACTGGGGAAATTAAAAATTGATAAGTCTCCAGTTCCGGATGTCATTCTCCCGAGAGCTCTTGGGGAACTCAAACGTGAGCCTGTTGATCTACTAACCCATATATGTAATTTATCACTAAATTCAGCCTCTGTGCTCTTCTCATCTCCAGGGTCTTTTGGGTGAAACGGATTATCTAGATTCTTTTCAGTCTGACGTCTGGCCTGGTTTCAGCACTGAAACACAATACTGACCACCTTAGCTGGAACACAGACAGGGAATGTGCGCCCTGGCCAACTATCTTGGAGCTCTCCGCAGTTTTTGATCCTGCCAATATGAATATATTTTCAGATGGCCTAGTTGGTGTGGGATTGGGAGGTACCACTCTGCGGTGGTTCAGATTGTAACCGCAGAGGAAAGTCCATAGGGCTTTTAACTTGTTATTTTAACCAGTCTGGAGTATGTGGGAGGGGATTAGTGAAAAGCAGGGCATACATCAGTATCCTTAAAAAGTCAGCTGCTACATGAACAGAGAAAACAAAAAAAGACCTGGGTTCTCCACCATGCTGGTTCTGACACCACTGCAGTATGGAAGAGCAGCAGGCTAATTATCCCATGGCTGAAATGGTTATGAAAATAAAACCAGGCCATATTGTAATCCTACATGCTCCCTAGCCATGATTCATGGAAGCCTTGAGATGCAGAAGCCAACTGAGCTGGACAAGGAAGTGGGGGCCACTGGGAACCGAAATGCATTAGAGGGCCATGCTGGCTCCCTCCCCAGGCACTCCAAGTAATTTCGGAACAAAAAACACATCTTGGAAGTCAAGCTGAAAATAATACTGGCTTGGTGCGATATTTCATTCTCACAGTGCTTCGCCGAGAAGCCGGACAGAGAAGAAGCTCTGTTGAAATTAATGGGAGCTGTGCAAGAAAGAGGAAAGAAAGATCCTAGCAGAGGATGTTCAGTCCGAATTCTAGTCCAGAAAGCAGAACACCTAGCCACAGGTGTGTTTTTTTCCAGACGTATTTTTCCCAGACTCACTGTAGGCCTGCTCTAGAGAACGACAGCTTTTCAACTAGAAGGGTTCCTGAAGATCAGTCACTCATTTACGGCAGTGAGAAACATATGCTTTGCTATTTTGCCAGTCATGTGACTGTACTTTTGAAACCCAATAAAGGGATGCTGCATGTGTACCGGAAAGGATGCTGCATACTGGAAACTGCTTAGAATTAGATTGATGGTCCCCTTAAAGGTAAGGTAATGGTCCCCTGTGCAAGCACCGGGTCATTCCTGACCCATGGGGTGATGTCACATCCCAACGTTTCCTAGGCAGACTTTGTTTACAGGGTGGTTTGCCAGTGCCTTCCCCAGTCATCTTCCCTTTACCCCCAGCAAGCTGGGTACTCATTTTACCGACCTCGGAAGGATGGAAGGCTGAGTCAACCTTGAGCCGGCTACCTGAAACCAACTTCCGTCGGGATTGAACTCAGGTCGCGAGCAGAGCTTGGACTGCACCTCTAGAAAGGGTTCAATCTAAATTTATAAGAACAGCCCTCCAAATCCCTAGTTCTGTGTCAAATGCTAACATCCGCCTGGAGACGGGGATGGTGAGGGTGGAGGCCAGAGTGAGCCTGGCATCTATCTCAATGTGGCTTAAAATGATCACCAACCCAATGGGATTTTCCGCCCTGATTGTAAAGGATAATTTCAAATCTTCAGGCAGTCTTTAGGAAGCTGGTTAGAATAGGCCTGGACCCACAGATCGTGTCTCAGATGGGATACGAACAGGCTAAAAGTCTAATTAAACAGAGGATGTGGGACATAGAAAGACAGGAGGATGTGGGGAGGTGTCCTGCCTTCATATCAACAGAGAATAATAGGTACAAAGTAGCCCCAGCATCCTATCTGTTTCAGTTAGAAGGAGGAAGCCATAGGAGAGCATTTACTTTAGCACGTGTCCAGGCTCTCCCTTCGGCTATGTTGGAGGGCCGTTTTAAGAAGATACCAATATCAGAGAGACTCTGCCCCTGTGGGTCAAGGGAGCTGGAATCAGTGGGACATGTTTTATTTGGTTGTCCCTGGTATAATGAGGCTCGTGTCCAGCTCATTTTCCAGCTCATTTTCTAACAAAAGGTGTCACAGGGGTACCGCAAGCAGATTTATTGCAGATGTTGTTATTGGGGGAAAACAAGCAGGTTACATCCTCCACTGCCAGGTTCTGCGCAGTAACGATTAAAATTCGCCAATCTAAGAGTATTCCTAAGGAGTGAAGGAATAACCTCAAAAGAGCGTCCATCGGTTATGTAATTATGTATTCAGACTATTTAGGACTGAGTTCCCAGAAAGAAGGATTATGTTGTAACAGTATATAGTATGTATATGAGTATATTTGCCCATTGAACTAACTATATGTATTTTTATGGCAAGGCCGTAATAAAGTGTTTGTTTGTTTGAGCTTGGACTGCAGTACTGCAGCTTACCAGTCTGCGCCATGGGGCTCCTTATTTGCTTTCTAGCCCGCCCTAAATCCCCAGCCAAAGCTGGGCTCAGGACAAGTTACAACAATTCATTACAATAAAACAGTTAAAATCCAATATCTCTCAACCGAGTTATTCAAACCATAAAAATAATTTAGTCTAAACCAGATAAAATATTAAACTACAATACAAAATGCAAAGACGGCGCTCAATCTGCAGCGAAGTTGCTGTAGAATACAACAACTTAAAAACCCACACCATCAAACCAGCGGGGTGGGGGAGACTGGGGGAAGCAGGGAGGCCAGCACTGATGACAACCTGCGGCTGCCCCCAATCATAGGCCTGGTGGAATAACTCTGTTTTAGGAGGGAATTCCCAAAGAGAATTAGCCCCCTGGCTCGTCAGCTCCCAGGCAGAGGATTCATCCCGGGCTTCAACCTATCACTGGGCTGACAGAAGAGAGGTTCAGCAGGACGAGTGGCTACTGGGCCTCGTCAGATAGCTCTTCGTGGTTTGCTTGAGGAGCAAGCGGTGACCATCTCCTATTCAATGGGACAGTAGCTCAGCTTTAAGTCTGGGGACTTACAGTTCACATTACCCTCTGGAGCTGCTTCTGCCCTCTTGCAGAGACGAAATTGGCCACTGATTCTCCCCCACCCTCTTCCTCCTCTTAGTGATTCTGGATCTGGCACTCGCTTCCTGGCAGCAAACACAGGATGTCCAATGTTGCCTTTACTAGGTAACACTAACGTAGGAGTGATGCATTGGCAGAGGAGATTAGGCAGACAGGAGGAGGGTGTCAAAATCCTTCCCCTTATTATCTGCTTCCTTGCCTGCAACTCCTCCCAGCCACCTAAAGGCTAAACTGTGAAAAGGCACAATATACGTATTTAACAACTAACAAAACATTTCCACAGCTGGGAAAGAAGCTCAGCCAGGGTTGAAGGGCAGCTAGGAAAGGGTTAAGCATATTTATGCACTCACCTAAATGCCCACCCACACATGTGCAGCATACTGCAGTAAAAGACGGTCAGGGGAACGAGCATTTGCACAAGTGCCATTCTGATCTTATCTTGAGCTTCAGGTACAGCCACAGATATTTGGCATGGCCAAATCCAAGTGGCACAACCAATCCACACTACTTTGGGGTAGCTTTTTCAATTAAGAAACAACCATGGGGCGTGACCTTCAGGGAGAGATACCTTCTGTTGAGATACCAGAGCCCTTGGGTCAGATCTGTCTGTCTGTCTGTCCATCCATCCATGCCATTTTATGCCACCCTTCCTCCAAGACAATCAGGGAAGCACACATGATGCTTCCCCCTCTCGTTTTATCCTCACAAGGCTGAGAGGACATGTGGAGGAGTGGGGAATCGAACCTGGTTCTCCAGATCAGAGTCCACCGCTCCAAACCACTGCTCTTAACCACTATACCACGCTGGCTCTCAGTGGCTTTGACGGCTGAGTTGTGGTAGCCAGGTCCCTCTTCACCAGTTAGTACCTGGAGGTTTGGTAAACAAAGGTTAGCGTGCTGTAGTACCTGGAGGTTGGCAACCCTTGGCTGAGTGGGGCTTAGGGTTGCCATCCTCCAGGTAATAGCAGAAAATCTCCTGCTATTACAACTGATCTCCAGCCAATAGAGATCAGTTCACCTGGATAAAATGGCCGCTTTGGCAATTGGACTCTATGTTATTGAAGTCCCTCCCCTCCCCAAACCCCGTCCTCCTCAGGTTCCGCCCCCAAAACCTCCTGCCGATGGCGAAGAGGGACCTGGCAACCCTAGAGGGGCTTCCGGATCCTAATCCCACAGTCTAACCACTATGCGAGGCTGCCCCTCATGCTGCCCAGAGACTTTCTGCCCTTCCTCACCTCATGCTAGGGCTGTATGTGCTAAACAACTGCTTCCTCTCCCAGGACAAGGCTCCGGCCCGGCCGTGCCACTTCCTCAGCCTCACACGTCGATGCATTTCTGTTTTGCTTTTGTCCTTTGCAATCTCCTGCAATTTTCCAATAAAAGACCAGCTGCTCTTATTAGCCAGATCGGCTCCAGCCGGTGAAGCCGCTCTTGCCTGCGCCTTAACATGCAAAGACTCCCAATGGACCAGGAAATCATCCCAACAGCCTGTGAACAGATGAATTTTGGAAGTGAATCCCTACAGCACAGAGTGATGGGAAGGGCAGGGGTAAAGCCCGGGCTAACTGGGTGGGTGCCCTGACCTGGATAGCCCAGGCTAGCCTGATCTTGTCAGATCTCAGAAGCTAAGCAGGGTCAGCCCTGGTTAGTATTTGGATGGGAGACCACCAAGGAATACCAGGGTTGCTGTGCAGAGGAAGGCACTGGCAGACCACCTCTGTTAGTCTCTTGTCTTGAAAACCCCAAAAGGGGTCGCCATAAGTCAGCTGCGACTTGAAGGCACTTCACACACACACAACTGGGTGGGCACCTTTTATCCTGGGGTAGAAAACTGGGCCCCCTGCGCACACTGTTTTTGCCTTCAAAAGCGGCCCTTACACTTCTCCTGCCCCCTTCCCTTGTTCAGTACAGTAAAGCATCCAAGAACAATCCCCATAAAGGGGCCCATAAAAAGCTTATTACTCCAGCAGCCTAATAACCTTTTCCAAAGCATTAATAAAAAACCCCCGCTAAAATCTAAAGCAGGGCTGTTATCATGGCAACGCAATGAAAGAGGCACTTCATCCATACATTGCTGTCTCCTGAGCGCATGGACGGCGGCCAGGTAGCAGATGGCTGGTGTGGACAATTCCCTGCTTTCTGCCGCTGCATGTTTAAACAAAACAAACGCCATCGTCATCTCGGCTGCTGGCTTCAGCCGTTCTGAAGACACAGCAGGGAAAGGTGCTTTTTGTGCAGCCAGGAGAGAGGGGGCCGCGCGGCATGTGCTCCTGGCGCCCTGACAGCAATGTACAGTAGAGGGAGAGAGACGTGCACGGTCCATTTCGTGCGGTCTATTTTTGGGCCTCTACTGGCACTGGCGTCTCCCCCACCCACCCCCAAAAAAGCACAGCTGCCTAATCAGACGCTGGAGCAAAAAGAGCAGGCGGGATCGGCGGGATTACGAGGCAGAAGATTGCCTGTCGTGTCGGGAGGTTCATATTTAATTGTGCTGAATTGCATAATTGAATTAAGCGCACCAAAACACGCCGGGGGGGCCTCGCTGCAGCTGTGGCACGGGGAGCCTTGCACATGGGGGGGGGCTCCTAACGCAGCCTCCCTGGCAGCCGAACGCAGGAACCAGAAACAGTTAAAATGGCGGAGCTCGTCGTCAAAGGCTGAGTGGCGGGGCTTGCATGCACACGCCTGAGAGGATCCCAAGATAAATTTAAAACAGCCAATTTAGCAGGGTTTTTTTTAAACACACACACAAAAAGGCTTGCAGACCCCCTCCTCAGCCCCCTCCTTTCCCCCCGCCAAGGCTGCACGCAAAGTTTCAGGCCAGAGTAAATGACTGAGGCAGCATTCTAGCCCAACTCCTCCCTTTGAAAGAAGGGAGTCTGCAGCAAAAACCAACACAAACTCTACCATAATGATTAACTTCTACGAAGCAGAAATTGCTGACGGGGCTGTGAATAGGCAGGGGGCTCCACAAAGTGGGGGCTAGCTCTCCTGAGGGTGGGTAACAGAGCCCCCCCCCTTCCAAAAGAGCAAAGCTACTCTCGTAAACAGCGAATTCTGCAGAACCCTTGGCGTGTTCGTCTCGGGAAGAGACCAAAAGACTGTCTAAATTGAGATCTATGGCGAAAAGCAAGGCCATGGACACCCAGCCCCCTCCCCAAAGATATGAAATCTAAATAACAGGGAGTGCCACAGTCGGAGAAGTGGCGTAAGTGCAGGAAGGGGTCTGCCAGATAGATTTGTTGGCACTTCTCAAGCACGGGGGCAAGCCTCATGAATTGGGGGGGGGGGGAAGAGAACTACTTGAGGTTAAAAAAAAGGGAGAAACAATCTTCTTGACTGCAAGTATGGAAATCAGAACCTGTGCTCAACCACACCTTTATCCCCCCCTCCAAGAGAAATTTAACTGCGGTACCAAGTCTACACAGCCATACATCCAGACTCTGGGTGTGGTGGTCCTTGATGTCCCAGGGAAAGGAGAAGAGGTGGTAAAAAGGAAACATTTTCTTGAGGTTGTGGATTAAACTGGAGGGCTTCTTCCCAAACAGCCTGGCCTGTGGTGAGGCTCGCTCTGTGTTGTGGAGCAGCTACGACATCAGATCAGGTTCAGGCTGCCTTCACGCATCAGACGTGTCAATGTGAAGCAGTTCACTGTGGCCCACTTAGCTGCCTCAAGCTGTTCCAGGACAGCAGTTATACCTTTAATAACAAAGCACTTTTTCCTGACCCCTGGGCATCCCCTGTGATGTCATTTCTCCTTGACAGCTGAGTATTGTTCTTCAGACATGTCTGCAAGACAGCCTCCTGGTCCGGTTTGCCAGGACATCATTCATGGTGAATGAGGTTCCTTCGGAGGAGGCTTGTTTCTTTTGCTACAAGACTACCCCATGTGGGAAATCAACCACGCAAGTTGGCTAAGCTTCTGCAGCTACGCATGTAAGATCAAGGAATGCCTTCTGGCAGGCTGGAGAACCATGTATGCAGGGAGCATGCCCAGAAAGAGAATGCAGACGCTACACAACAACTATGGCGCTCGCGCTCTCCCCTATCTGCCACGCAGCTTGTGCATGTGTTGTCTATCACTGCATATCTTGATGTGCCGTTAGAGGTCCGGCACCTTGGGCTCAAACTTGGAGCCACAACTACACCTCCTCACATGCGGTACCATCAGGTCAGATTGAGGAGAGAAGTTCAAGCACTTCAGGAAAGCTCATGGACACATCAGGGCAGGGCAGAGCCTCCCTAGCCAGGAACGCAAGGGTCCATGGGGAACACTCCCCCTTTCGCTTCAAACCGTCAGTTGCCATCAGTTACCAGGGGAAGCCCATCCACTCCTCAGCACTCCCCAGACTCCCCCCTCTTCGGCAGGGAGAGGCAGCACTGTCTGCCAGTTTGTACAACAGGTGTAGGGCAGTGGCACAAGCTGGCAAAAGCCGACCTTCCCTCCAGCTTCTGCTTTGTCAAGTTGGTTGGCTACAGGTTCTGATCCCAAAGGAGGGGGTTGTTTTTCCTGCCACAACTTAGCTGGATAATAGACAGCTGTGCTGGCCACAGCAGCACCAGCCCCCTTGGTTTCAATTTTTGTATTTTTCTGGGATCAAGGATGCAATAAAACCTTGGTTTTACCACATCCAGCTTCCCCACAACTGCGGTTACGCACAGCCTTGTCTTCCCTGTGGTATGGAGAAACTGAGACCAACAGGCTGTTCTCCTCACCAGCTTTGTCACCATTGGCTGGACCCCACCCTCTTCCCTCTGCAGAGAGTTCCCAAGCCCCTAACAAATCCATTTCTCAGAAGGGGAGGATTTCACTACGGCAAGCTAAAAGCCACCTCGGCTACTTTTCAACCTGGACTTTGCTTTGATCAAAGCTTTTTGAACAAGAAATAGCCTTATCAGAAAGCAGTAACACTAACCATCCGTTCGTCTTGCTCTCCTGAAAGGAGAAGCAGCTATCAATCATCTGCTGATGGATCAGGAACACGATGCTGCCGGAGCTGTGACAGAGAATGAGTCCAGTTCCCAGGTCCCTTCCAGATGAGGGGTACCTGAACCTTTCTCTTCGGCAAACTCTGGTTGTGCAAATGGTCCAACTGCAGATTTAGGACTTGTGGTGTCCTGACTCAAGCTACTTTTCAAAGTTCTTTCAAGGCTGGGAAATCTATGTATCTAGCCATTTCCACCTTATTCCAAGTAGCTCAGGGTGGCACACACAATTCTCCCTCGCTGATTTTATCCTCACAACCATCCTGTAAGGTAGGCTGTTCTCATCCTCGGTCTAACTGGCCCAGATTCTGGTGTGTGTGTGGGGGAAAGCATTATGTCTACTGCGGCCGCAATAAAGAATCTCATGCCGCAATAAACTGGATAGCCTCTAAGATGCAGCAACACCTTTGCTATTTTAAAACAGCCTAAAGTGAACTTCATGACCCAAGCTGAATCCAGGGGTCCTCAGTCCTAGTCTGACACTCTAATCACGACCCCAACATTGGATATCAGCCATACTCATGACAAGCATGGGGAGACTCATTAAACTGTTCAACAAAGCCAAAGTCTTTGGGGGGAAAACTGGCTGGGCAAGCCGCACTCCCAAATGCACATTGGAGAAAACACTGATTGTTGGAGGAGCCTTTCTCCCCCAATCAGACCTGGGATTCTCCTCCAGTCTTGCAGAGATTGCTCAAATGGGACCATCCCATCTGAAGGGAGACAGTCCTCTTCTCTGTGATTTTTAAACAGACCATGTCAAGACACTTCTGTTGCGTCCCAAATGGTAAGTAACACTGTTTACAGGACCCAGCTGCTGTTGACAAATGTGTCCAAGCACCCCTGGCCAGATTCACTCCACCCAGGGGACATTTGCGACAACATATATATGTGCTTGTTTCCCTGGGTGCTCAAAACCTCAATTTGGAGTCCTATTTTAGCATTCCACTTTAAAAGCCTCTAAATGAGGGCGGAACACGGTACCCAACACACACACTAGTATGAACCTCTTTGCAAAAACATTGTTCGAATGTGGTCCAAAAGTTTGCTTTTTTCGTCCTTTTTTCCTGCACGCACACGAGTTTGCCCTACCAGAAGGGCAAGAAAGATTGAATGGTCTAGTCATGTGGCACTGAGGGAGCTTTGGGGGACAAATACAGCGTTCGTCTCTAATGCTGACCTTCTGGGGTCTTACTTTGCACACCAATACCGACACCTCCAATTTGTTCAGGTGTTGACAATCCCCCCGAAAAAACAAAACACAAGGGTGTTAGAAAACTGCGTGCATACGAATCCCGGTACAGAGTTTGCTTCAATGGGGCCAATGAATTTTCTCATTTGAGGCTTCCTGAGCAAGCTTTCTATTGTTGATGCAGCTACTGAAATAAGAGCATACGTTTGCTATACCTGAGAATCTCTCTCTCTCTCCTTTTCCCAAAAGCAGTTTTTGGGCTAGGCGTCAGCGCACGGCATTACAGATGTGCAAAGCCCCCACAGTGAAGCCAGAATCTGAAGCTTTCTCACTGGCCCTGAAGGCCTGCATTAAATTGATAGCGAAGACGGCTGCTTCTTCAGGAAAGAAAAAGGGCTCCCTCTGGAGTGGATTCAGAGCTACTGCTGGATGGGAACAGAAGCGGGAGGACTGAAGGGCATCTCTTGAGGCGGGCAACTTCCTCCACACTCTCACATCGGCGGTACAAAGCACAGAAAGCCAGTATTCTGGGCAAGACTTTGTGAAGGCAGCAGCATACGGGACCTTCTGAGCCTCCAGCGGCCCATTCTTTTTTCATGCGTCGCCTCATGCAGGGCCAAACAGGCAAATGCAAGGATTCCCCCCCAAGAGGAAAGCAGACCCTCACAACATGTCAAGCAACACAATGCAAAGAAAGGGATTCGAATGACGTGAGGATCTGCGTTTCCAGAACTTGCTCACCGTGCACATTTAGTGAAAGACAAACTGGACTCGATCGTTAGTCACACATTCAAGGAAATCAAATTAATTTTGGAGAGCAATTAATGCGCCAAGGTCGAAGGGCACATTGCACAAGGAACAAAAGGGGCCTGGTTTGGCACGTTAAGGGTGGTGAACAGACCCTCGCCAGAGATTCTGCGCCAGCCTCGGCTTCTGTGCCTACAAACCCATAACGGGGAAACTGTGTGTAGCATTTTCATGCAGAACCAAAGCAAAAAAATTAGGGGACTTCGACTTACTGCCTGCTTTTGCTCCTCCTCCTAAAAACGTTGACAGTGAGAAAATGTGAGAAAGAGAGAAACAAGAGAAACCAGACAGTTAAATTGCTACATTGAAAGAAAACACAAACAAATACCCATGGGAACACTGATGTTTGATGACACAGAAGGACACAGGAATCAAAGAGTTGGAGGGGGTCATACAGGCCATCTAGTTCAACCCCCTGCTCAATGTAGGATCAGCCTACAGCATCCCGGACAAGTGGTCGTCAAGCCACTGCTTGAACTGGAGTACAGAATGATATACAATGAGCTGCCTTGATATGTAGAGTCAGACCATTACTGGCCATCTAGCACAGCACAGATACCCCGCATGTCTTCGCAGCCAGAAATCTCACTCCCAGTCTTGATACCACAAGGCCTTCTGACTTGAAATGTTGTAGACTGAGCCTTGATTTGAGAACAACACAGACAGAGGCTTGACTAGGACAGCCCCTGATCTCATGATAGGAGCATTTTATAAAACTGGACCTGCATTCTCATCTAGGGTAGTTTGATTAATTTGATTGGTGGCTGGGAGAAATGCAAAGACTATCCCTAGTGACAAAATTGCAGCCTAACCTATCTAGCAGAGAGGTCATGGCAAGGAGAGTACATTGTCACCCACATGAAGCCCTTAAAAAAAGATGAACAGCATGGTAGCATTTCCACACTTGGCCTTGGAAGGCAGGGAGAAAGCCAGAATAAGGTGGACAGCCCTGAAGAAGGTGCAGCTGTCCCTTCTGTGTTTAAAGACACCACAGAGACAGAGAATCTACTAGGGAGGACCTTTAGAAGTTCTCTGGGCAAGCCAAGGACAGAGGAAAGCTGGGGTCCGCTCCCATTCAGTTAGGCAATTTTCGCACCTGACCAGCCAATGACGACATTTAGCACAGCAACATCGTTCAGGTCTGTGCCATTCCAAAATTATTCATCCCACAGAATTGCCTTACTCAGAACATTGTCCAAGGGCAACGGATGATTGACTGGCAAAGCCCTCGCTGTGCATGCAGGATGTCCTGGGTTCAGGCACGGACATCTGCAGTTAAACAGATATTGGGTAGTTGGGCTAGAAAGGACCTCTTTCTGCGTGAGATCTGGACAGCAGCTCCTAGTCAAAAAAGGCAGCGCCGAACTCAGAGTGATCAATGATCTGACTCAGTGAAAGGCAGCTCCAGAAATGGATACACAATGAACAGCCTCTCAAAGGTCTCACAACACAATCCACTAGCACGGCTGGGGCTACAGGTGTTGGAGGTGCAAGGTGGGGACATGTCTCACCTTGAGCAGTTTCATGAGCCCTTCTAATTGCACCATCAGCTCCCTTCGGCTTTCCTGCAGGGCAGACATTCGCTGCTCCAGCTCATCCTTCCTTTGCCTGTTAAAAAGAAAGGAGGAATGACTAATTTTTCCATGAATGCAAAGGCCAAGTGGCTGGTCCCATATGCAGCAGTCCACTTCCCACCCCCAATTCCCCTGCCCAACACACCATGGCCTACTTTAAGGGTTATTGTAAAGCTGAAGCCAAGGCTTTCACCACCTTTGGGAAATGGGAGGTCTGCAGGACTCTGTAAAAGGCACTTTTCTATCTGCTCATTGCTCTCAGCTATCACCATTACAATTTTTTGTAATTTTTTTCAAGCAACAACTTTTGGGTTTTTTCTTCTTCTTACCGCAACAGCCGGAGTTCTGCCAGCAACGTTGGATTCTGCTGGGCTTTCTCTGGTGTGGGCTGGGAGGCCTGCTCATGTTCCAGTCGGAGGCGCTGGATTTCTTGCAGTATTTCTCTGAGCAAATAAGAGGAAACAAAGAAGCGTCATCCCTTCTAGCTTTTCAAACCTTTAGGCCTCTCAACAGACCATGATCTGTTCAGAACGCAACTGTTGGTTCAAAAACCCCGAATGCAGCACAGAACCAGACTACTGGAGGGGGGTCCCCTGTTCAGATCTTAAGAGCCCAGCACCCTGCACGGAAGACGGGTTCCTCCTTGGCAGCCTTTAGAAACCACCTGCGAGGGGACAGAAGACCCAACTCATGCAAGAACCCCAGACTTCGATTCCCTAAAAGCATCAAGGAGTGTGCTGGTTTTGGGGGAGATGACTATGGAGCACCTTGGAGGATCAAATCCACGCAGTGTAGGCCATAGCTTTGAGGCTCTGGTGTGTGCACAGAGGAAACCACTGGGCTCACAGCCTTTTGGGAAATCTTTAAGGTACTCCTGGACTCAAATCTCACTATGTCTATTTAAATTCCATTTTACTAAGCATAGTTCTCAAAATAGCTATTTAAAGCAAAACCTGCAACAGATAATTTTCTAATTATTTTATTACAATTATATCCCACCTTTCTTCCATCACGGAACTCAAGGTGGTGCAAACAGGGTTTCTCAGAAGGTCTCCTGTTCAGCCCCTGGCCTCCTTAGCTCCAGCAGTTGGCTGGGTCATGTGCCTTCCCATCTGCGATACTGGGAACTGGCGCTCCATCACCTGAGTACCATTATGCCCAATTAAACAGCCAGGCTCTTTAACTGTCACCTAAAAACAGAAAAGGGCTGCAACCTGAAGTTGGTAAGGGAGATGAGAGAGCAGCTAGATGTGGCTCACAAACTTAGGCTCTCCCCCCAAAATCTAACAAGCTATTTTCTTAACCAATAATACTCAGTGTCACGTGTAAATGTCACTTATCTCTGTGTAAGTTCCTGATATCTTTTGCTTTCTGCAAATCTGCTCATACTTCCTGCAACATGTTCACACAGACAAACAGTGGTAGTTATTCCTGCAGGGGTTATTTGGGAGCAGGGCATGATGAGTCTCCACTGTTCAGACTCATTATATAATAGCAATTCATTCGCTACTATGTTAACCATGTTCACTGCACTCATGCAAAGTTTCCCCCCTGAATTCTTCTGCTTTTTTTGTGTGGGGGAGAGAAAGCACTGGTTCTCTCCATGGTTCAAAGACGGAACCAGCTGCTCCAAAGGAAAGTAACAAGAGCCTCAATGTTGGGATAAGCAGGAGCATGCTAATCTGCCCCTTCCCTCTCAGCAAGAAATAGAGTTAACAAGTATTAGTGAGAGATTCAATGGAATTCGTATCTATGGTCACTGCAGTCCATGCTAGGGAAAGCACAGCTCCTGTTGAATTTCTGCACACCTCGCAGCTACTGATGGCATGGCCTTACAACGGTTCTCCACTCCTTAAAAATGAGGGCCATCTGTTCTATTACTCTACTTCATCTTTGTGGGATTGTGTAATTATCTTATTTACATTGTGATTTTATAGTATTTTACTGGATTTTACTGTATTAACCATTGTTGTTAGCCACCCTGAGCCCAGGTTAAAAATCTAAATAAATAAATAAAATAAATAAAATGGCTGGGGGAAAAAGAAGGGAACTTTTTGGCCAGTTTCCTCTCTCCAAAACATGGAACATGGAAGCAAAAATAGCAAGTTCTCCACTATTCAGACTCATCCAATAAACTGGCAGTCTACTCAACAGCAGGAAGTTAAGTAAACCCAAAGATGACCCTCTTACTCAGAGGATGAATCCCCACAGCCAGCCCTAGTACCAAATAAGGCCAAGTCAACTACCTGGGGGCACAGGGGAGCTGGAAGGCACATCAAGCCAAGCTATCCACCCTCCCTTCACAGCTCCTAGCACTTGGAAAACCAACATGGAAGAGAAATTAAAGACTGTGGAAGTGAGAGAGTGAAACACCGGGAGGGGGCAGGTTTCCCTTGCACCGTGGATCACAAAAATGGGGGGAGGGAACCAGCCTGCTGCTCACCCACTTGGCCCTCATACCTGTTCTTGTTTTCCAGTTCTGCTATCAGCTGCCTTTGCTGTTTGTTCGCATCGAAGTTGAACCCAAGGTCTGTCGGTGGACGTGGCTAGATGCATCAAAAACAAAACAGTTTAAATGCCTAGGCACCGTGATGCTCGGCTAGAACATGCACAGCCCATTATCCCAACGGCAACAGATAGATCAGGATGCCTGGTTCAGTGTAAAGATGGCAACACAATTAAAGGCAAGGTTGGTCAGTGCCTGGTCTCTCCAGGCAGTTCTTTAAATCATGCCAATGACAGTTTGGTCCTCAAGCTTTACAGGCAGAAATTTCCTTTCAGGAAGGGGTTAATTCAAGTGAGTATGGAGGTCAGCTCCCTTGGGAACTTTATTGGTATATAAGCATTACGGAAATGAGCAGGAATGAGGCGAGAGCACAGAAGTTATTCTCATCAGCCATAAATGGCAAGGAAAGTAGCGACTACGGGTTGCTCTCCCAGTTGGTTTCCATTTACTCCACACATTCACCACCATTACTGCCAATACAAGGCCTACCACATTTCTCCTCTGCTTTCAGCAGTATAATGGACCTGGGTGTTAGAGACATGTGAGTAAGCCACTGATTTCGGCAGCAGCAACTGGAGGCTCCCATTATCTTCCCTCTTCTTTCCCAAGTTGACTGATACCAGCTCTACCCAGTGCCTGAAGTCTGCATGGCCTAATACATACCCCTGCCCCTTACTAGAACATGATGAAGAGTTCTGGAGAAACTGAAAGGCTAGCACAATGTGTTTGTATTTTAGCTAGTGTTCATCAAAGGTATTATGTGGCTTCCGTGCTTTTATATCTCTTTGGACCAACGTAGGTACCTAGCACCTATAGCAACATAAGATTTTTCTTACCAAAAGGAAGGGTGTTCTCTAAGAAATTGGGACTACTCTCAGTGCTTCATACGAACATATAAATCTGCCTTATACTGAATCAGACCATTTGCTCATCAAAATCGGTACTATCTACTCAGACTGGCAACGGCTCTCCATGGTTTGAGGCACAGGGTTTTTCACATCACCTACTATCTGATTGCTTTAACTGGAGATCCCGGGGATTGAACCTGGGACCTTCTACATTGCCAAACAAATGATCTACAACTGAGCCATGGCCCCTCCTCTATCACAGTGGATGCATCAAGGAAAAGGGAGGCAGGGTGAGGAAACCCAAAACTAGATAATGGCAAAACATTGTGAAACTTCTTAACTGCTTTGCTGGATCACTTCAAAAGAGCCCCTGAGCCCAGTGCCTTGTTTCTACTAGTAGCCAGGTAAATAGAAGTGTTTGGACAGGTATCTTCCTATGATGGCAGCAGCTATTTCCAAATGGGCACTCCCTGCAGACCCAAAGGTGATACCTCCTGGGATCTTCTGAAAACTTTCCTGCTCTAATATATATTGCCATCAAGTCACAGCTGACTTATGGTGATGCTGTAGGCGGGTTTTCAAGGCAAGAGATGTTCAAAGGTAGTTTGCCATTGCCTGCCTCCACGTCATGTCTTGGTATTCCTTGGAGGTCTCCCATACAAATACTTGCCAGGGCCGATGCTGAGTGTGTGTGATTGGCCCAGGGTCACCCAGCAAGTTTCCATGGCAGAGTGGGGATTCAAACTTGGGTTTCCCAGATCAAAGTCCAACAGCTTAACCAGTACACCACGCTGGATCTTTCTGAGAAAAGCCAAAGTTGGCTATTTGCTTTGGGAATAAAGCAAGTGGGTGCCAAAAAGACATCAGTAGGCATCTTACTGGGGATGCCTGGCCTATTCTGTCCAGGCCTAGAGAAGAGCCCTGCTAGATCAGACAAAGAGTCCAGTTAGTCCTGCATCCTCCTTCCCGCAATAGTCAGCCAAATGTTTTCAGGAAGGCCCCAAGGAGGGTACGAAGGCATATGGCTCAACTCTAATCACTGGACCCCAGCAGCATCTGGTGCAAATATATATATTGCCTCTAAACTTGGAGGGTCCATTTAGCTTTTATAAGTATTAGCTATCATTAGTAGGTGAGAATCAGACTAGAGAGAAAAAAGGGAATGGAGATTCGCTTCTTATAGAATCCTGGATGCAGAGATCTGGGGGGTGGGAATTTCCAAACTGTTCACCCTCCCACAATTCTTTGCAGACCTCCAGCTCGTTTCCCTCCAATAGCAAACTTGGAGGCCCCACATCAGTCACCAAAGCAACACAAACAATCTTTGGGAAGAACCCTCTGTGGTCACATGGAAGGCTTTAGGTAGGTGTTAAGACGCTATGTTTCTTATCACAGTTAATTAAACTAACTAAATAAAATGTTTTTGTAATTTTTGCAAAGTTTGTAATTTTTGTAAAGTTTGTAAGTGTGTTGTATTGTTTTAGTTCATTGGAATAGAGTAGTTTGTGATATGTACTTTCTCATAGTATTTTTATACTTTTTATATTTATCACTGGGTGATTTTGTAAGTGTGATTATTGTCTGCACAATACATTTGTCTTTCAGGCTGAAGAAGCCTCAAGGTGAAACGTGACCAATTACCTAGGATACACGTTCCTTCGTTAACCTCTATTGCTTCACTACCCCGGTGAGACTGGTCTGGATTTTTGCGTTGGGCTGTGCTACTAGTGAGAGCAAGATTTATACCTCTCAAGCAGAAGTTTACAACGTGACAACAGATGGGTTCCCTCACATGTCACTGAGGACTTTGCTCTCTTTGAAATCGTTTTGTTTTGCTGATAAGCTTTTTGGTTACGGACCATTCTATGGGAGAGTTTGAAGTTATTGTATTGTGTTGCTATAGTCTGTATCGTGTATTTAGATAGTTAGAGTTAGGTTTTTGACTTTGTTGTTGCTGTTTGTTGGTTTTTGGAAATACATTGGACTATTTGGGCTACGTGCTGATTCTTATTGTGAGCCATTCTCATCACAGCATAGGGTGCTTTTTGGATTTTGGAGCCAGCAGGTGGCATCGTCAGGTACTCGGTCAAGGGCCTGAGCTGCTTCAACGGAAACAAGCAGCACGATCCCCCTCTTGGGATGCTCCTCCAGTGTTGGTTGTCTCTAACAGGTGGAGGCACCTATGTGTCCTACCTAGGCCAGGGTCTGTGGGTTGCTTTTTGGGGAGAAGCAGAAAAGGGGGAAGGTTATCCCCAGAAAAGCATAAAGATTTTATAAATAGTCGTCCAGCAAAGGTTCCCCCACTCCTCGCCGCCCCCAATCTGCTCCCTCTCTAAAGAAAATAATCGAGTCTGCTGTAGCAGGATGGGTCCCGGCTGACATTCAACTAATTAAGTCTGCCCTTGTGGAGGATGACGCGGAGCGTGTGTGCAATTTGCTAGTCTCTCTACAGATGCACACCCAGAATAGCTCCTGACTTCCAGAGGCGTTCCTCTTGAACTGTAATTGCAAGCTCCAAAGGAAGGATGAACTCCTTCAGTGCCTCCTCCCAGGGAATCAACAGCACATCCTTGTTTTAACAGGGATCCCAACATACAGCCGCTCTCCCCTCCCCACCCACTGCAGAAGAATCCTGGAGGGGGCATTTGTTGGCTCCTCCTCATCGAGCATGCTTTTTACTAACACATTTTCTCCATTCTGCTAAACTTCAGGTTGCTACAGCTGCCGCCATCTCTGGCTTGACTCAGCTCAAAATCAGCCGCATTAGCCAGGGGGAACATCCCTGAAGATAAGCTTGTGAAATGCACGCCAAGTATGCTAGCCTAGGGACACAGAAAGGATTATTGTGACCAAAAATTTTAAAGTGAGAAGCCCTCAGTCAGGGTGGGATTTCACACATAGCAATCTTCTCAGAGGGGTTTTTTTACAAGCCAGCTCTGCTTGGGAACATGGGCTCTAAGCATGATAGGAAAAGAGGAAGAGTAACAAGGGTAACATTGCTGGCCCAAAGTACACAGAAAGGATCAGTGCTGGAGAAGTGTATGTTAGCTCTCTAGCATCCCACTTGGTGCATCACCCAGGTAAGTTCTCAGGGCACAGGAAATGCAAATGCAAACACAGCCATGGAATTCCACACCTGCCTAGCAAGGCCTACTTCTCTGAGATGGTAATTAACACGCCCCAATCACCCTCTGAAAAACACAGCTGGCTTTCCTTCCTGGTTCCAGCCCATGAACACTCAGGATGCTGCCTTATACTGCATCAGTCCATCAAGGTCACTATTGTCTACTCAGACTGGCAGTGGCTCTCCAGGGTCTCAGGCAGAGGTCTTCCTTATCACTTACTGCCTGGTTCTTTTAACTGTAGATGCCAGTGATTAACCTAAGTGCCATCAGGACTCTGGAAGCCCATCGTCTGCTCCAGAGAATTTGAAGTCAATGTTTCAGGGTCCAGTGTGGAACCTGCCTTTACCAAATCAGAACTGCTGGCAGCATACTGGTCTTCTCCAGGACACAGTAAAGAACTAGTGCTTTTCCTGAGCAGCCCAACATAGCCTGCACAGTTGGATGGCTCCATCAGTTTCCACATCAGCCTGGGAGTAAAAATGGACTTTGGAGCAAGCTAAGTAGACGGTACACCTGTCTGGGATGGACTCTTCTCAATGATACTTACTACGCTAACTCACTTGTAGTGCAATTAAATTGGTGCCAACACTGATATGCAACCTACATACAGTCCCTCTCTTTGACTGCCCTGGAACTGATGAATTCAGAAAGCCGTGACAAGCTCAGCATTCATTTCAGAAAGCAATTAAGCCAGGGGGAGAAGTTGGGGAGAAGGGTAAGAAACCAAAGAGAAAGTTTTGCATAAAGAACTTCAGTGTCTAGGATTTGACTCTTAGTTTTACTGGCCCATTGTCAAAGTGATTCACCAGCAAGAACATTTTACTGACAGGGGTGCACTCCTCCATGGTTGTTTATGCAGAGAAATCACTGCACATTATGCTTTGCAGAGAAACTTAAGCAAAAATGCACGTCGCTGCCCCAAGGAGCAATCTTTGCTTGTCATGGTGAGCTCTAATGGCTGAAACATCTTAGCCTGTGGAGACAGGAAGATAGAGGAGAGACAAGGGCAAAATGCACTTGGGTGTACTTGGGCATCATTTCAATTGATAACAATGATTGAGGGGTTTGGGCCAAGGATTTCATGGAAAAGGTGGATTCTGAGCAAGGAGTGGGTTATCAGAAGGAGGGGACATGTTCAGGGGGAGAGTTCCAAGCATACAGGGCAATAAAGTGAACTGCTTTATTATTATAAAGTGCCAACAGCATGCAACGTGCTTAAAGAGTAACTCCTTGAGAACACACTGGGGACACGTAAGAAGTAAAAATAGTAGTCCCAGATACTTCCAACTATGGCAAGGCAATTATTAAATCAACTCCCTTCCAGGATGAGAACAATCACGATCGACTGTACATCGGCAGACACTTATGCAAGCCAGTCTGGTTCAGATCTGGTTATCCATAAAACAAGATTTTCAAGAAGGGACCCCCACCAAGAGCATTCTAAGCCAGGCTTCCATTTCTATCTTGCTCATGCCTGGCCTGGCCAGTTCTGACCTCATCTCGTTTGCACAAAACCTGCTGAGAAAGGAAGGAGGGGTCTTCTAAAGATGCTTGTGCTGCAGACCAGTTGTTCCACCCACAGAAGTTTAAGACCAACAGTCCAAGTGAGCAGCGGGCCCTTGGAGGGAACAGGAGTGCAGGTAGTCTAGTATAAACACTGCCTATCGATACCTGATCAAAAATCCAGCTAGTCCAACAGTGGCCAGCCAGATCCCAATGAGAAGCTCACAAGCAAGGCATGAGAACAAGGGTCTTCACCTATCCACTGCCCCAAGCATCTGGCGTGTAGAGGCAACCTGCCTCCCTGGATGAATGCCACATTACCCATGGCTATGAAATGTTACAGGTAGGATATTGTCGAAGGCTTTCACGGTCAGAGTTCATTGGTTCTTGTAGGTTATCCGGGCTATGACACTTGACACTGAGAGACACTGACCTTCAGCGTTAATCCTCTGAAGATGCCTGCCACAGCTGCTGGCGAAACGTCAGGAAAGAAAATACCAAGACCACGGTCACACAGCCCGGATAATCTACAAGAACCAATGTTACAGGTAGGATTGCAACATTCAAGTTGAGATGCATCCACCACGAATTGTCCTAATCCCTATTTAAGAAGCCGTCTAAGTTAGTTGCCTTCAGCAAAGTTATGGGAGCCAATTTAACGAGCTAATGATGCAGAGGGTGAAAAAATATTCTATTTTTGTGTCTGCAGCCAATAGGATAAGCTCCTTATGTCTGCTCCCTGCCTGTCAACAATCACAGCAAGGAGGGTCCTAAAAATCATTATTTGCCCTGATGGCAATTTTTTTTAAAATGGGAGAATTCATGTAAGTCACTCCAGTGTGAAATCATACCCTTTGGCATGCTTAATCCAGGGAACGATTTAGGAGCTCCAAAGACCGGCAGAGAAAGTTGTGTGTATGAAAGTTGTGAATTAAGCATTCAGACAAGTCACAGCTCAGGATCCACACACCCGCAGGATTGCCTCACCTGCCATGTTCCACCACGTGAGCTTCACTCATCTGAGCAAAAACCTTCTGAAGGTGCCACCCTGCAAATGGGTAAGATCAGCAACTTCTCTGCATAAACAACCATGGAGGAGTGCACCCGTCAGTAAAATGTTCTTGCTGGTGAATCACTTTGATAACAGGCCAGTAAAACTAAGAGTCACATCCTAGACACTGAAGTTCTCTCCCTGGTATGGCTACCACCAAGTGAGGAGATCAAGAAGCCCCCCACAGTTATTGTTTCGCAGAATGTGCAAAACAGAAATGTTCAGGATGGCATTTTTATAAAGGGATTATAACTGTAGCATAATGGAACAGCTCAGGAGGACACTTTTATAAGAGAGTAGTATTGTGATTTATTGCAACACTTATTGTATGTATCCCCTTGCTCTTACTGCATTATCTTCTGCCTTTGTAATTCACTTTCTGCATTACTGTATATCACGCCTTCGAATGTTTTCTGTCTGCACTGTTTTTTAATTCTGTAAACACAGTGCTATTGCAAATTGTTTATTGGATGTCTTAGGCTGTCTGGCTGAATTGCTTTCTATATTTTGTTATCTGCCTCGAGTCTCAGTAAGAAAGGTGGGCTGTAAACCAAGTAAATAAATTAAAAAAATTAAAATGTTTTCAGGTGTATGCCTGATGTTTGGCACTGTTCCCAGGTCCGCTCCCTCATCGAAAGGCTGGGACGGGGCACGTGGCCTTCCCCAGTCTCATCTCTGCCTTGGTTCAGACAGACATCAGCGCTTAGTTTGTGACCTGCTCCAGCAAGACCTGAGGAGCTGATAAAAAGAGAAGGCGTCTGTCTTAGACTGCACAGAGGATTGCTAAGCATTGATGGATGAGAGACGGCACTCATATCCAGGAGCGGGAAATCATATACGGACGCCTGCAGCCCTTCTTGGCTCTTCCCTGATGCAGGTTTTGCTCATTGCACGCTGAGAGAATAGAAAATATTCCCTAAGTCACAGATGGCTGCCTGCTGCCTGTCGATACCTCCAAGCCTTTACTGGCTGACATTTTAAGTTGGCCAAGTTTGATCCAACTCTATTTTGCCTGTGGGCCAAAACCTTCCTCCACCTTCTGTTTGTCAGGAAACTTTTCCACTGATACCCGAATGCGGAAACTTCGCCTTGTTGACTGTGGCACCTCTTAGCCCAACTGCACATTCCTTCCTCATTCTAATGTTTAAGTCTCAGTGAGAAAGGCGAACTATAAATAATGTAAATAAATAAAATGTTTTGCTCGTTGCTAGAAGGTCCTTGCTTCCCACACCTTCATAGAGGTGAAAAACGTCCAGTGGCCTGCCCCAAAGTAGTCACCCAACAGGTGTGTTAAACATCACCTTCCTTAGCATGCCAACACCTTGACTGTATATTCCTAATTCCATTGGCTATTTGAAAAATGACCCTATTGGGTAAAGAACCTTTTATGTCCACTACATGAGAAAAGCCTGAATTCTTGCAATGAAGCTTCTCTTTAGTTAAAAGTTAGGGGTTTAGACCGGATCTTTAACCCCCCTCCCCGGCACAAGTAGAGGGAGAGGCTGCGAAGAAAACCTGTACATCTGCCTCCATTCTTGAAACGTGCCTTGAACAAAGTTAGTGCTTTAGAATCCTGCCTGGATTTACCTCTGGCACCAGTCAAGATGGGAACATTAGTATCTTTTGCCAATTTTTATACTTTTTTGCCATTTTTAGGCGCTTCTGTTTTCTACCTTTTAAAAAGTCATGTAAACTTTGGATTGCCCTTTTACAGTAAATATTTTTCATTCAAGTCTGTGTCTTTAACTCTGCCTCCTTAATGTCTGCCACTAGGTTGGGTCAGGGAGAGCTGGGTTGGGAGTGCAGGATGTGTGTTCTTAGAGGCTGGGCTCTCCATGCTGCCCCACCAGCTTGGCAGATCTGGGCACTTACTTTATGGGGGGGGGCGGTTTCCTGGGCCACTGCCTTGGAGAGCTGTCTGTCCCGAAAACTCCCCCCCACCCCCGCTTCAAGGTGCAGCTAGTAAGGAGGATTGTTTCAGTGCCCAGTTATGACTTGCTAGTTGGGCATGATCTGGCCGCTGGAGAGGATTAAGGTGGTGTCTCCTTTTCCTCCAGCCAGCATGGTATAGTAGCTAAGAGTGGTGGATTCTAATCTGAAGAACTGGGCTTGATCCCCCCCCTCCTCCACATGAAGCCAGCTGGGTGACCTTGGGCAAGTCACAGTTCTTTCAGAACTCTCTCAGCCCCACCTACCTCACAAGGTGTCTGCTGAGGGGAGAGGAAGGGAAGGCAATTGTAAGCCTCTTTGAGACTCCTTACGGTAGAAAAAGTGGGGTATAAAAACGAACTCTTCATCTCTTCTGAAATCCAAACAACACTTAAAGGTGGACTTCTTTATTGTGGCAAAAGCTTTCACGGGTTCAGAGCCAACCTCATCAGAATGCATGAGATGGCTACCGCCAAAGCAGGTGGGCATGTATACCCTGAACAGATACTCCCCTGTCTGTTCAGGGTATAACGGTGACCACTTCCACTTATCACATTTTTGCCCCACCTTTCTCCCAAGGTGCTCAGGGTGGTGTTCACAGTTTGCCCCCTCCCCAGTTTTATCTTCCAGACTCTGTGAGGTGAGTTATTCTGAGAAAGAATTTCTGGCCCAGGGAGCTTCATTGCTTCGTAGAGATCTGAGCCCTTCTTGGTCAAAGTCCAGCACTCTAGCCACGACGCCAGACTATCTGCCACGTTCCGGTCCATAAAAAATTCTGCCACAATAAAGCCGCCAGCCTTTTAGTGTTGCAGGGCTCAGAGGCACCTTCTGTGCAACAGACCAAGCATGACTACCCCTCTGGAACCTGTCATTTAAGATACCTGGGGTTTTGCATGCACTGTGGTTTCCCTCTAGGCCATAACTTCTCTGATATGCTAATGCTGCATGCCAAGCAACACGAACAAAGGACATTCTAAATGAGGCACTGGGCTGCGCGAACCCTCCACGGGTGAATGTGCTCTGACTGCACCTCGTATAAGTAATTGGCCTACATTTGCCTGCTTGCCGAGGCCTTTCATGGCAAACGAGCACAGACAAGTTCTTTGCAACGCGCGCTCTGCCCAGCAGTTAAATAATTTCAAAATGATAGCAGTGTAGATGATCCGCTGGGAGCTTCTCTTGTGCAAGCCCCACTGATGTTTCAGGCAGCAATCAAAGGGAGCAGCCAAGAGGGGGCAGGAACAAGGTTCCTCACACTGATCCAGAAGACCCTTTTAGGGCACTGGGCTCCTGCGGTCAAAGAAGCTTCTCTTTGTGCTGGTTTTCCGCAGTTCCTGCGGCTCACAGGGAGCCATCGCCAGCCTCCGTCGTGTGTACAGCTGGTTCCTTGCTTTGCCTCACTGAACCAGCTGTTGCCTTTTCCAGGGAAATAGCCTGTGCTATGGTCTCAAGCAGAGGCTGCAGGATTCACGCTGTATGGACACTACACAGACAAGATGGATCCAAGTAGCACCAAATACAGTTTGTGCGAACTGCTGCCTCACCTGTGAAGGTGCAGCACATTATTTAAGAGACGGGAGGTCAGGGCTTTCTCGTTGCTTCCCAAAGGCCACTGCAAGGACTCAGGAAATGGGAGCAGCTGCCCCCTTCTGGAGCTGGGATTTTGCATCCCCTTTAAAATAGAGAAGTTAAAAGCTCGGGTGTGCAGAGAGAGGGGCCAGTCTCATTCCTTACCACATTGCCAGCTTCAGCAGCCAACCTGGCAGCGTACCGGGCGATTAGCCTGTGCTCTTCGTCCAGTCTGCTGGGGCTATCGAGGACGCTGCTGTGGAGAGAGAAAGCCAACATGTGCCAATCAATCACTATTCATCGATCCAACAGAAGAAGGTAGTCCATGGCTGTATAAACATCATATAGAATTGGAGCCACACGACTCATGGAAAATGTGACCAGGCCTCAGTAAGGCCCTCCCTCCCACATCAATCTCAGTTCTACATCTACTTGGAGTGGGGGGGGGGGGAGGCAAAGTGACCTGTAAGAGCAAGAGAATTGTGTGGTTGATTCAAGGGCAACTTAGGTGACAAAGCAGCAGTGGATGATGTGTCCTAAAAAACCTTAGTCAGAGCAAACGGGACTCTTATGTTTGGCAAATTAAAACAAAACAAAAACTAAGTAGGGTTGAAGAGCATCAATCAGAAGAACTGCACGGCTCCCAGCTCTCACACGCAGGGGCCCTGATCCAACCATTCCACTGGTCTGGTGGAAGGCTGCAAAAATCTAATGAATGTATACTTGGCATCAGCTCAAGAAAACTGCTTTAAACCTGATACCCTTGAGTTAAAATTTAAGGATTTCAAACTCCAGTGGCTAAATGGTAAGAGGAATTAAGCAAAATTAGTCATTTCAAATATAGCAATCTGATGAGAGCTCAAGCTGGGACCTGAATGGGCTCCATTGTCACAAAGCGGCAGCTGGAGGCTAGGCCAAAGCACCAGAGCAAGGGCAGTGACAGGCCAGCCAGATTTCATATCACTTGGGAGAATCCAGTGTTGTTGTTGCTGTCTTTTAAGGTTTCTATTTAAAGTGAAAGGCAGACAAGCAACCCACAGGGCTGAAAGTAGACCCAGCAGAAGACAAGTCGTAGAGCCTAGTCCCAATCAGAAGCCAGAGAGATATGGGGCAGCTGCACCCCCACCCCTGCTTCAGGCAAGAACAAACTCCGACTGTTTTGGAGATATTCATGGATATCTAGGGCCATTCTATTAATATGTGGTTTTCTTTAAAAAAAAAAAAAAAGCTGCCAAGAGCCTAGGCAACAGAAGAAGAAGAGTTGGTTTTTATATGCCGACTTTCTCTACCACTTAGGAAGAATCAAACCAGCTTACAATCACCTTCCCTTCCCCTCCCCACAAAAGACACCCTGTGAGGTAGGTGGGGCTGACAGAGCTCTAAGAGAGCTGTGACTAGCCTAAGGTCACCCAGCTGGCTTCGTGTGTAGGAGTGGTGAAACAAATCCAGTTCACCAGATTAGTGTCTGCCACTCTTGTGGAGAAGTGGGGAATCAAACCCGGTTCTCCAGATCAGAGTCCACAGCTCCATCCCACCACTCTTAACCACTACACTAGGGTTACAAATCTACTACAGACATGAGAACTAAAAGCTCCATTTCTGCAAACTGGAGCCTCCTGTGCCCTGAAGGAAAGGAATGTATCGGTGTGGCTCTTGGACTGAGTAGACTCCCAGTGTGCCACTGGAGCATCCATCCAGCTGTAGTTTGAGAACAGCTCAAGCAGAGGTTCTGAAACACAGGAGGATGGAGCAGCCCTGCTGCAGTCAAAACCACAGAAGTCATTAGCCCAGGGTTTTTTTGTATTAAATGATAGGGAATGGCATGGGTCTACCCTCCCCCCACCCAAGGCAGCTTCTCTTCCCCTCCTTCCCATATTGAAGCTATCGTGAAGATGAATGAAATGGATGCCTACAGTCACTATCAGAGACACCTCATTGTCTGGAAGGCAGAAAAGGAAATGGGAAGAATCTGTACTTGTCAAGTCTCATGCCAAGGATTGCCTGCTGGGATACAGATGCTGTGTTAAGGACAGCCTATTCCCACTGTTTGGGGACACTTGAAAGTATTTTGGTGCTTGCCACAAATCCCTTCTAAATAGCTTCCAAAATATGGGGGGAGAGGAGAGAGAGAAGATGATTTTTAAATTAACTCTCTTTGGGCCAAAGGCTCAAAACCAACCCGCCAAACAAAACCCAACAAGCGTATCCCCAGAAATCTTGGAATACATTCCTCCCTCTTTATGAAGTTAAATTGTGGAATTCCCTGTCCCAGGATATGGTGATGGCTGCCAACTTGGAAGGCTTTAAGAGAGGAGTGGACATGTTCATGGAGGATAGAGCTATCCATGGCTACTAGTCAAAATGGATACTAGTCCTGATGCATACCTATTATCTACATTATCAGAGGACCATGCCTATTATATTAGGTGATGTGGAACAAAGGCAGGATGCTGCTGCAGTCGTCTTGTTTGTGGGCTTCCTAGAGGCACCTGGTTGGCCACTGTGTGAACAGACTGCTGGACTTGATGGGCCTTGGTCTGATCCAGAATGGCTTTTCTTATGTTCTTATGAAGTGGTGGGTAAATAAACCTAAATGTACAACTTTAAGATAACAAGGCAAGCCAGGTCCAGTGGCTCTCAGAATTTTTGAACCTTTCGTCAATGGGAAGAGAGAATGCCACCCCACCCAACCGCTCTCCTAACACTAACCGTGTACCGCTCTGTAGCCGGCTCACATAGGCTGCTATCAGGGCGTGCTCATCGCTGAGCCGACCGGGGACGGCCAAGCTGCACTGCAACCTAGTGAGATGACGAAAGCAAAAGGAAACAAACACAACAGGAATAAAGATGAGGTGATGGGACAAACAACCTTGTGGGTGGAAAATGCACATGCAAAATAATAATGGTAATAATTAAAATAAGTAAACATAAGCATTACAAAAAATGGAAGGAACAGTCTGCTGGAACTTCATGTACAAGTTTGCCTACCATGTCCGAGGTATAAACAAGGTCTTGGAAAAAGAGCTGTCCGTCCTGCCACCCCTCCCCCCACAACCAGTGTTCTACCAGTACCCTCCAGCTGGCTACCAGCTGCATAACTTTTCCAAGATAAGGCTCTTGCACATGAGAGAGAAGAGTGATCAACTGGTCATAAATCCCGATTAGTGTCCTCCACATCATATAAACCACTAGTCCTGACGTGAACACTTGTATGCGACCCCCTTTACTCAACAGTTGCCACAATCAAATGAAAACAATTACAACACTATGTGGCATTTGAAAAACAGCAGTGAGGGTGTTGTGCAAGCACAATACACTTACAAAATGGTGGCCGTCATTGGCCATAGGCTTTCCAGTGTAACGCTTCATGCATCTGGCAAACAGATCTGGTTGGAAAAAAGTTGCAGCGACAATACATCGCTGGTCTTTGAAGTGCCTCGAGATCCTTTATTGTTTATCATGTTACTATTTGGCTCTTTCTCTAAGGAACTCAATGCAACTTTTAGTTGCATGGTTCCCCTCCTCCACCATTTCACCTCCACAACAACAGAGAACAGGACGCAGCTCTCCCTACTCCAGGCCAGATTGGCCTAGGGATCCTGGAGGTTTTTTGCCTTCCTCTGCGTACTTCTAGAAGAACCTTGGGGGTCCCTTCCAGCTCTATGTTTCTATGCTACTTATTATCCAATAATCTATCTTATGTGGTGCTGGTGAGCACCATGGCACCCACTGATGTGCTTCTCGGTGCCTACTTGCTTCTTCCACAAATCACCTCTTCCCCAAAGCAAAGAGCTAATTCTGGCTTTCCTCCACCTCACTGGAGCAGAAGATGCTGTGAACATTTTAAAGCAGGTGTCTTTTTAATTGCATTGTTTATTAGATGTATTATGCCATGGGTGTCAAACATAAGGCCCTGGGGGCAGATCCGGCCCCTTGAGGGCTCTTATCTGGCCCGCGAGCCAGCCACCACCACCCTGCTACCAATCTGGGCTGGCCAGCCCGCTGCAGGATCACTAGCCAAGACAGCCACCTCCCTCAGTCCTGATCTGGGCTAGCCAGCCCACTGTTGGCTCATAAGCCGAGGCAGCCACCCGTCCCCCACTCCTGATCTGGGTGGGCAAGTCAGCTGCGGGCTCACCAGCCGAGGCAGCATCCTCTCCCAGTCCCAAGGTGTCAATTATCAAAGACTGTTAAATAAAAGAAAATACTGTGTTATTTTTTTAGCATGTTTGTATTTTAAGTAAAAATAAAGTAAAAATAATATCATTAATTGGCTTTGCATGTGACTTCTATATAGTTTTGTATCTCCGGTACCTGGCATTAAATTTTATGGTACACATGGCCCGGCCCGACCAAGTGACATTTATGTCAAATCCAGCCCTCGTAACAATTAAGTTCGACACCAGTGTATTACACAGTTCTGATTTCATCATTCTCTAATTCTGTAATCCAGTTTTATTGCATGGCTTTTTGGATGTATTATATTGACTTTTTATTTTGCATTGTTTGGTAAATTCTTCATTTCGCCTTGATTCTCAATGAGAAAGGACTATAAATAAAGTAAATAAAACAAATAAAATCCAAAAATAACCCCCCAAAGGCAAGCATCTGCTCCTGGCGGTAGGCAGTGATGGAAGAGACCCCAGATTTGCCTGCATCTCACTCATCCCATCAGCCACTCACTCATCCATCCACATTGCCCCACTGAAAGGAGTCCTTCCACCATCCCTTCCTTCCCCACCAACTTTAGGGCAGCTGCTAGGATGTCTGAGCATGCTTGGAGCACACTGGTCTGCCTCATTCACACTCACATCTAAAAAAACATGGTCTCTTAATGGAAATCAACATGTTATCTGGACAGTGGACATTTTAGGAGCCCTGCTGCTGGGAAGTGTATATGGATAGAGGCATGTGGGAGATGCCCCAAGCAGAAAGAAACTATATTAACAAAAGGAGGAAGCAGGGAAGGAAATTGCTACGCGCAAAGCATCTGAGAGATCAGAAGAAGCTTGTCTGACCTGACAGTGGGCTCAAGGGCAGAGATGATCTCATTCAGCAGCCGGGCCGGGCCCACTTGGAAGCCCTCGCCTAAAAAATACGCAATGTTTAACGGACACTTAACATCCTCCTCAATGGTTCAAAATCCTTGACAAGCACTACCTTGTTGTAATCCCTACAGCCACCCTGTAAAGCAGACAAGTATTACTACCCCCATATGATAGATGGGGGAGCATGGGAAAGTGGCATCACTTGTGGGCTTGTAGGACAGGTGAGGCTCAAACGGAGGGCCTCCTGAGTCAGCCACAATCCTGTGATGGCTTTCAAAAGCAAGAAAGAAAACCGTTCTATGCCACTGCCACCTCCTACAGAGGAAGAAATATAACCCCCTTCCCACATCATTTCAGGGTGCTTTGAGCATGGGAAAGGCTGCAGAAGGGTGAGAGGCTTAAAGGAAGCAGACAGCCAAGGGGGGTGGAGGATTCGTAAGGACGGGGGTGGGGTGGACTTGTTCTGGATTGCAGACCAGCCACTACAAGAAAGTAATTGCTATGGCCGCAGGCTTCCACTCAGGTTGCTTCACATGCACTGGCTTCATATTCATTCTGTTTTGACACACAAACACCTGTGAGGATTCAAAGGCACATGCCCAGGAACACACACAGCCCAAAGCAAGGAGACGCAAAACGGAGGAATTTCTGCCTTCATCCTTTGCTGCTGTGGAAAAGGGCGAGAGGCGCAGAGGCCGTTCATTGATTGGGCGCCACATTTCAAGTTCAGCAATGATTCATTACATCTCCAAAAAGGAGCTAAAGGAGTGCTGTGCCGATAACTTTGTGTCTATTTCAAAGGACATCAGAAAGAAGAGGAAGGGAAAACTCCCTTTCATCCTCGGCACTGAGAAACGTGTAAGCAGCAGCTGCCCGGGGTAGGCATTATAAGGAAGGGAGGTCAGTTTTAGCTTAACCAATAAAAGGAAAAATATTCAGACTCCGCAAGACATTGCCCAGGGAAGTTTGTAGAATGCCCAGTCTCACCTTGGAAAACTCTAAGCAAGGACAGTAACTGCGGTGGCTGCTTTATTTATGTGCTAAAATACTTTTATCCTGCTTTCCAGTGCAAAGTACTCACAAAGTAGCTTACAAAAAGAATGAAAGTCAAGGTAGAAGACATGCATTTTAAATCAAAACACACTGAAAATTGCCATCAATAGACAAGTCTGGCAGCCAAGGTGAAATTTTTTTTAAAAGATCAGCAACCAAGATGGCTCAGAGTGCTGAAGACAGACTTTCTCGACAGAAATGTCCCAATTCAGTTTCCAGGATCTCCGGTAGCAGGGGTTGCGGAGGGGGACTTTTCCCAACTGATAATATGGAGGGTTCCTACCAGTTACAGTAGACCATATTGACCAGTGGTCCATCACTGCAAGGTGCAAGGTAGCTTCATATGGTCATAAACCTGTCAGTACCTCTAACACCAAAATCCGCAACTAACCCCAACACAAAAGCCAAAAACAGCCATTTTAATATCAGCAACCCAAACCAAAATTAACTTAAACTGAAAACATTACCTAAAAATTGGGTCATATCTCTTAGATCTGCTAGCAGAGGCACCTTCTTCCAGAAGACTCCTTCCGCCCAAGGAAAGAACCTCTGTTAATGAAACAGATCCACTGGACCCAAAACACTGTTTCAGTCATCTTCCTAAAGGACAGCACTAGACAAACCAAATGGGGAGGGGATTTAGGTAAAGGATCTCTCATGTTAAGAAGGAAAAGTAGAGTATCCATTCTGCAATTCTGTTTCATTGATGGGTCATGGTGTAAAAAGAATATGCTAGACCACAGCACAGAATATTCAGACTACACCAACACAGGGAACCAGAGAATAGCAAAGCCCCCCCGCCCTTCTGTTTCCAGTTTGTTAGATGTTGACATTGGCTAGAGGAATCATTAACAGTCATGTCTTTGCCATAACAAAGACTCAAAGGCGGCAGAAACTGCACAGCCACTGGAGGCCATTTCTGAAGGTCGGGTCTCTCTCACCGTTCGAATTCTAAACAAGCAACCTTTTCCAATTACTTTTACGGCATGTGAATATTTACATGGGTCACCTCTGACCCCAAGTAACGCTTTAAAGTCATTACGCCCCCAGCTGACTTGAATGGTTGCTTGTGGCATTTTATAAGCTAGCCATAAAGCTGGGCTTAGCAGGAGTGAAAAGTCATTACTTTTAATAAAACAGGAAGTCCTCCATAAAATTCAAATGGCATCTCATTGGAAGGAAACAAATGCCCAAGTCTTGCAATACAAAAGAGAACCCCTGGACAGTCAGTAATCCTGCTTGGTTTTGTAAAACAGAAGTAACATGGCTGCTTTTCTCATCTGAGGGGCCATGGGAAAGCTCTCCCCATAGGCTGCACCTATGCATTCTGTGGAAAGCTCTCCCCTATATGCCTGTGGGTTACATAAAAAGTTCTGCATGGAATAGGAGAGAGGAACTATGTACTCTTCTTTGAGCTCCTTGGGGAGAAAGGGGGATAAAAAATGGGATGAACAGATAACACCTACAGTGCACCCCCTTGATATAGCCAATATAGAGTTGTGGGAGGGAAAAGAGCAACAACTGAACAAGTGTTTGATTTGTTAATATGCACAACTCTTGTACAGCTGTGAGGAAGCTGGTGGTCCACTGTGGTTAAAGAACATGCCAATTCTCTTTTTATGCCTGCCTTCAGCTGGAATGAGCCGTCTGGCTCAATCACGTGCTGAGCTTAACACTTGGCAATGGCTGGGGGGGGGGGTTAAGCCACGTTTCTCAGCTACTCCTGGCCACCATAATTCAATAAATCAGAGTGTCAGCATCTTAAAACTACCCACTGGATATAGTTTCCAGGAGCAAAACTCTATACCTGAAAACGTGCTTGGGAAGCAAGGATGTTGAGGGGCCGCTTGCTGTGCTAGCGGAGCTTCCTTTGGGCACAGGGACCTAAATTGTCTGCTCTTGGACTGATCCCGAGTGGCATCTTTTCATCTTAAAGGCGTGCAAAGCCAATGAACTTCATGGCTCTCTACGTGCTGTCACCTAAAACGTGCTCGGCTGTCAACTGCTTAATCTGCACCACAGTAATGGGATATTAGCGAATTTGTTGAGCCTCCAAAGAAAGCAACTGGCCATGTGCAAAAGTTGGGACCTGTGCTGATTTGATATCATAGGCCAGCTAGGCCCAGTCTTAGAGATAGAATTCAATGAGATCTGAATACACTGGAAAAGTGGGTGGATGTGAACAAGATGGAATTCAACAAGGATTAAGTGCCAAGTTCTACATCTGGGTAAAAAAAATGAGGGACATGCATACTGGATGAGGGATACACTTCTGGGTAGCAGTATATGTGAACAAGCTCTTGGAGTATGGATGGACTATAAGTTAAATATAAGCAGCCAGTGTGATGCAGCGACAAAAAAAGAGACATTCAGAGGTGCTTTGCCATTGCCTGGCTCCATGACATGACCCTGGTATTCCTTGGTGGTCTCCCATTCAAATACTAGCCAGACCTGACCCTGCTTAGCTTCCAAGATATGATAAGATCAGGCTAGCCTGGGCTATCTAGGTCAGGGACACTAGCAAATTAATAAGACAACTAAGCAAGAACCACTCTATGTGGACGGAACTTTTTATATGCAAGGGTATCTAATCATGTATGCCTACAGCCACAGTCTGAATTTTTGAAGCCGCCTTGTGTCGCAGCAAGAAAGGAGGACTTTAAATAACGTAAATAAAAAATAAGTGAACATGTGCCTGGGCCGAACAAATTTTATTTATCTCTTCAGTGGGAAATGAGCCTCTGCCAAAGTACAATAATTTACTTTTATAGTCACCTGTATCCATTAAATTGCCTTTAATGTTAGTAAACATGACCGTTAATTAAAGAAAGATAGCTGCTCACCTTGGATTCTTTTGCCTCCAAATTCTCACGTGCTTAGTCAGTGAAATCACACTATTTCATTACAATAAAAACTCTCAGGAAAGAGGAAGAGAAGGGTGTGTGCATCATCTCATGACATCTTCAAATTGCTCAGTGCCTTTACCCAGCTGGCTCCTTTACAATATAACCACGTAGGAGCACAATTTGAAGTGCGCCTGCAGGAAAGCAGATGAGCAAAATCTACTTCTGATTTGGTTTAAATGCCATGCTGTGGACCACTGATATCTCATGAAAATCCTCCCTTAACAGCAAGGTAACAGCGATTTGTAACCAATTGTGCATCATCAATCAAGGCAAATTCCCAACCAGCAGATGTAGGAGCTGGTCCTCTGAAAGAACCACCACCCAATCTATTCCAAATCTCTCAAATTCACAGCGCTGTGACTACACAAGATTGAGCGTAAACCAAGCAGATGGATTTATTGTTATAATTCAATGGATGCCGCTTCAAATGTAATTGATGTTTTCTTTCCTGTGTAATAAAGAAGCGGGTTTTGCATTATCTACAGCTCAACATGTACTAAGGAGATTTCCTCTTGTCTGGAGAGGCCTGTGACTCCAAATGAGCTCCTTCAGAGAGCTTTGCTACTGCAAGATCTAAAGAATCAGCAGAGACGTGGCGGTAAGGGAATGGAGGAGCCAGACTCTCTTGGTTGGAAATAATAGAAAAGTAAATGCAGGACATGGAAGATGAAGAACCGCAGCTTTCTTGCGACTGCATTCTACACGCCCAGTCTATAAGAACCTGGAAGCTGGTGTGCAGGCACAGTACAGACAGCTCTGGTGCTTAATTTTTAACCTTGCATGGCTTGTTACAGAATGTTTTCTTTTGCTCACCCTGGAAGATTAAAACCGTAAAACAAGGGCTGGACAAATGGTAGGAAATGCAGAAGACCAGGCCGCTTAACAAACTGCTCTTAAAAGAGGCACCTCTTTCTGGGAGAACGTATCTTGCTCCAAAAGGGATGCTTTCCCTGACCCAGTTCTGTCTCTGCCACGTTACAGACTCAAGTGCTGCTCCTCTGCCAACTCACAGCATAGCTCGAAATAGATCTCAAGGCCTCCACAGCTTTTTGCTCCTTCTCAGCACCGCCTCTTGCATTGGAAAGGCACAAAAAGAAATAGACAGCTTTGGTGGGTAGTTTCTGCCCATATTAGGTGTCATGTCTCACCACGGAACCACATCCTCCATACACCTGGCTTACACAAACTAGGAGACAATTCGAGAAACAAAGTCTCAACAGCTAAATTGGTCCCAGGGCTAGAGAGTGATAACTGCCGGGATTCGTGGCCACAAGATATGAAGATGGCCTCTGGCAAAATGTCAACTCACCCAAATGTATTGAGACGCTCAATACCTACAATAGTTCACAAAATAAAAAATGTACTCATCAAATCCAAAGATAGATGTCAATATACATAATGCACTGTGCAGTACAAATACAATTAATATATAAGAATCTACTAAGCAAAATGTGGATTAATGTCCAATGGAGCGCTTGTTTAAAAGGAGACAAGACAGGAGGAGAGGTCTATCAATGGCTGGTGCCAAAATGGAACCTCCGTGCTCAGAGGCAGTCATATATATCAGTTGCTGGGTGGGCAAAAAACAGAAAGAGGTATATTGATTTTAAGGCTTTCTTCTTCTAGGCTTCATATAAGTCTGTAGTTGGTCTCTGCTGGGAAAAGAATTCTAGACTTGGCAGACCTTAAGGGCTCTTATGACCTGATGTGACCCAAATCAATAACCTTGTCAGAAGCCATAACAGCACAGCATTTCTTTTTAAAAGGTTTTATTCCAAAAACATGAAAAATAAACAGCAGATGAGCAGCCCTCCTCTGTTCTCCAGTTCTTCTCTACCGTAAAGATCTCTCAGTGCTTGTGAGAGGCTAACACTTCACATGAACACACCATCAAGGTCAGCATTGACTGACGGGTGGCAGCTCTCCAGGGTCTCAGGCAGAGGTCTTTCAGATCACCTACTGCTTGAGCCTTTCAAGTGGAGAACCTGGTACCTACTGCATACAATGCAGATGCTCTACCACTGAGCCAAAAGCTTTCACCCTATGTACCTCTCCCAGATTTCCAAACAGCAGCTATTTTCCTCAATCTGCTCATCTATCTTAACAGCCAATATCTTTTCTACTGCACAGTATCAAACATACACACAGGCAGAGCTTGAGGTTGGTTACAATATAAAAGGCAAGACAGCATGCTGAGAGACATTGCCTTCCTTCCACAGGCCATGAATAGAATGCCCACCTCAACCCAACAACATCTGTCACTGAAGACTTAAGCATGGCTGGAGTCCTTGTTCCAGTCACCAAGCTTCTGCATACAGCACCAGGACTTAGGAATTCCTTCACCCTTCCATCCTATATCTTTGCTGCTGTGGGTATGTATGTGTATGTGTTAAGAGCCATCAAGTTGCTTCTGACTTATGGCAACCCTATGAATTAATGACTATTGTTGACAGCCTTGCTCAGGTCTTGCAAACTGAGGGCCGTGGCTTCCTTGGCTGAGTCAATCCATCTCATGTTGGGTCTTCCTCTTTTCCTGCTGCCTTCCACTTTTCCTAGCATTATTGTATTTTCCGGTGACTCCTGCCTTCTCATAATGTGATCAAAGTACGGCAGCCTCAGTTCAGTCATTTTAGCTTCTAGGGAAAGTTTAGGCTTGATTTGATCTAGAACCCACTTATTGGTCTTTTAACAAAGTCATGGTGAATGGGACATTTTAAGTCCCAGCTACATATACAGACTACACTCCCAATTATTTTTTGTACATGTGCCAAAGAGCTGCTGTTTGCATTTCATCCTTTTTGAGGCCAGAAAATTTTGGGCTAGCCCAGATCCGCTATAGCAGTGCAAGGCATTTGCATGTGCTACTGTTGCTGCAATTGGTCAGCCTTCCTTGGGCCCATGCAGCAGCAATCTGTGCAAGCCCAGATGTACCCATACCATGCCTGGATGTAATGGACTAAAATCTCTCTGTCCCCTGCTCCCCCACCACTGCCCACCTCACTGGGGCTTGCCTTCTTGCAGGCAGGGCAAGAAGAAGAAGTTGGTTTTTATGCCCCACTTTTCTCTACCTTTAAGGAGTCTCAGAGTGACTTACAATCTCCTTCCCCTCCCCACAACAGACATCTTGTGAGGTAGGTGGGGCTGAGAGAGTTCAGAGAGAACTGTGACTAGCCCAGGGTCACCCAGCAGGCTTCATGTGGAGGAGTGGGGAACTGAGCCCGCTTCTCCAGATTAGAGTCCGCTGCTCTTAACCACTATACCATGCTGGCTTTCCAAGGGGAGAGAAAGAGAGAAAGAGAGACACTGCCCAGTCGTAAACACTGGCACAGCTGGGTTTAAGGCAACTGAAGTGTGCTGAAGTTCAACCACTCCATGAAATGAATCTCCACATATTGAAGCCCCGAAGGAGTCTGCCAGCAGAAGAGGGCAGCTCAAGGCAATCATGGAAGGGAAATGTTGGGAGTCCAAGATTAAAGAAGCAAGCCACTGAAAGGTCTGCCCTGAACATATGCTTGCTGTTTCTCCTTCCTGCCCCCCTCCCCCATATACAAAAAATAGGTGCAGAAACATCCTGCAGTTTAAGAGAGAAAATCCCACCCATTTATGGAGGACCCCTCCTGTCATTTAGTGATACTGGAGTCTTGAGCTGACACCCCCTGATTCGTCTTGCCTGCCGGCTATGCTTCAGGAACAGAAGCAACTTGCAACAATGCTCTTCAGTTGTGGGGACAGTGGCGTGCCTCTGAGCTACAGAAGATTATCTGCAAATCCAATGAAAGATGTCCTTTTCATAGGCTGGATAATAACCCCTATAGTATGGGGATGACTAATATTTCTGCCTCGCTGCATACCGGCCTTGCGAGTCCAAGATGAGCATTTTGGCAACGCTGAGCCAAATCGATGCAAGCATACATATTTCAACAGCTGGCTTAATTGCACATCATTTTCCCATTGAAAAACACAGGCGTCTTTCCAAGCAATATAATGCAGAGGAGTCGTTGTACATCCCACAAACAACTGATTTAATTATGCATCATCTTGTACATCCAGTCACTACTCTTTTTTTTAAATGGAGCTGGCAATGGTACTGTTGGGTTCTCCCTTCTCCCCAGTGTGATGAGAAATCCAGGGGTAGCACAAGGAATGATTTGCTTTCCTTTGGACTGCTGAATGCTGGGGACTTACCATGTCTTTGTAAATACTGGTTTTATTTGCAAACAGACAAGCAGGGAATAATGGAAGGAGGCAGCCAAAAGCAGGCAGCAAAATTACTTGTCCTTCATTAGATTGTCCAAAGCTACTGCTGGGACCCCTGAACAGAATTCCCCAGGCTGTTCCCAATCCATCAAAATAGTTTAAAACCCATAGCTTTCTATTTTTATCATCCAAGAACTGCAATCAAACTGCTTCCCTGTCCTTCACACTAGCTCAAGGGCATCATTTTTCAAAGATGGGGAAGATAGATTTCCATGATCAGAGAACGGTCGTGTTTTTTGTTAGCCCCTCTGACCACCCATCAGCTGCTCAGCAGGACAGCCAAATTCAGAGTGGGTTGGATCCGTGAGTGGAGCTCTACTGGCAAAATTGACCCTTCCCACCTCCTCCTGTCTTCTATAGCTTCCTTCTATAGCTTTCTGCTCTTGAGAGTCGGGGGACCCTCAGGGACAATGTGGGAGTTGAAATCCCAAATTCCTGGCTCTCTCCTTGCATGAGTGGAAGTGCCGTCTGCTCATGGAAGGGAACCCCTACATACAACTCAGTACTCTCAAACCTGCTGCCATTTAATTTTGCAACAAGAACATAAAACCGCAGATATTTGCAGTGTCTCCCACACTTAACCAAGCCCAGGCAAGTTCCATTAAAGGACAGAGATGAGATGACATGCGAGAGATGCAAGAAAACGTATACTTGAAACCACGGAATGCTTTAACTTAATCCACTCTATCAGGCAATGCAAAAGCCTCCGGTTATCCAGGATGTTACAACTCTGAGAGAATGAATACTCCCAGAGGGAACTAAAGGGGATCTGGATTGGTGGGGGGGAGAGAGAGAGAGAGAGAGAGAAAATGAGAATAGATGTCTGCTATATCGGAACTTTGCAAACTGTCTACCTTCAGTAGAAAGCTCATACCTTGCCAGCAATTTGTTAGTCTTTAAGGTGCTACTGGACTCTTGCTTTTTTTCTGCTGCTACAGAAAGACTAACACGGCTACCCATCAGGATCTATCTACCTTCAGGATACCCTTTCCACATGGACTCAGTTGCTGGGAAGCCCCACATTTGCTGGCCAGGCCAATCAGATGTAGCTCCTGGGGAAGATCAGTTGCAGAAGGCAAGTACTCTTTCAGAGAAACACTGCTTCTGATCTTCTGATCAGAGAATCCAAGGAAATCCAGAATTCCAAGGATATGTTTTGAAACTGACTGTTCTTTATTAACCACACAAACCAAAGGCACTTGTGGGGACAAAGTCTCCAAGGAGACTGACCCGACTCCACAACTTTTCCCTCCCCCGGGGTTACACTGACAGAATCCCACCATAAAAACTTGAGCAACCCTGTATGTCTACCTTGGGATTCTTCCAAATGTGAGGGATAAAATCAATGAGTTATTGGGCAGCACAGGTAGTGGACAGATTTGGGTTTGGCCCCAGGAGAACCTGTTAAAAGCAGCAACATCCTGTCAGAAAGAGCAACAGAAACAACAACTCCATAGTGTGAGTGACTGGTGATAGCTGTCACCAGGGGTGTTTACACACTATGGAAAAGATAATGCTGTACCCTAGTGTGTGTGTGTGTGTGCACAATCTGCAGGAACAAGAGTGCATGATATCGTAAACCCCCTTAAATCTGGTTTATTTGTAGGTTTGCATTGGGCTTAATGCTCTGCATCAACACAATCAATGTCTAAGGCTCCATTTCCCTGGGCAGACTGCTAGGCTGAGCTTGTGGCTCCTTCAGTCTGTTCCACTGTGCCAGAAAAAAAAAGCCTAGGCCAGCTGCAACTCTGCGTATGTTCCAATAGCAATAAGCTAGTGGCACTGCCTCAAGAGTTCTTCGGCATGAGTAGAGATGGAAGTGGTCTGGTAACACAGTGTTTGTGGTCAGAGAATCGTTAGTTCATATTACATTGAACTCATATAGGCTGGGAAGCACTGGTTTTGACATAGCGTTCTGTGCTCAGATACCTCCTCATGTAGGACTATCATGTGAAAATGAAAAACTTTTCTGGTGTCACCAAGATCAAAAAAGGAGGAAGTCTCACCCAACCATGTTCCTTCCTAAAAGACCATTTCCCACCCCTACTAAAGAGCTGCCCAAATGAAGAGAGACTCTTTGCATTTTGTAACACTGGCTTGCAGGTCACCGTGCCCAACATTTATCATGGAGCGCTTTGAAAAGGTGTGTATCTGGGGAAGGAGAGAACCAGACAGTGGCTAGGCCACTCAAAAGACAACTGCAGTATTGTGTTCTGCAAGAGCTTACAGCCTGGATTCTTCCATGCATCGTGATTCCCAAACCGCTTCTGGAACTTGAGACCGGATTGCCTAGATCAGCCATTCTAGTGCTTACGAGGCTGCGTCCTTGGGCAGGCGACTGCTCTTTGGCCCACCTTGCCCCAAGGACACTTTACCATTCGCAAGCCAAGAGCTCTGGCACAAAACTGTTTTGTAAACCTCAGCAGGAACTTTTGTCAAAATGACTCCACTGTACACTGCAGAGGGCATGCTGCAGAGCAGTCCAACCTTCCAAGTAAAAGGTGGGTCTACCCAGAGCAATGCCATTGCCCACGCTGTCTTGTCTTCGAACTCTGCCGATTGCACCTCAAGAAAACGATCACTTGCCTGTGGTGGAGAATGTCTGGCAAGGCCTTCATCAGTGCCAGCAGATGAATCATTGGGCTTGTGGCCTCCAGGAAAAAAAGAGAGGTAACCTCATCCTGCTACTGGCTCGAATGGTTCTCAGCTGATTTCACTGAAGGTGGGTAAACTCCATGTCTCCCAGCATTTCCCTGGGGTGAGCTCTCCATGCTACTGAAGTTCTTAGAGGCCAGGAACGAGAGAGATCTGTCATTATCTGTCCCTGTGCTCCAGTTACTGGCCCTGGCTTACAAGGATTTTAGCGAGACAGACACATGGAAGGCAGTCTGTTAGTCATGACAGATAAAAATGCAACCACAGTGTTCAGAGGCTCTCCTCAAGAAGAGGCAAACAGCTGGGGATAGACAGCTGGGGCTATTCATCATCATCCGTCTTGCAAGTTTCCCATGGACAGTTTAGATGGCTTGTTGGTGTGATCTTGTTAGATTGGGGGGACTCCCCAAAACAAGATTAAAAAGCTATGTAGGCTCTTCATACCTATAAGCACTTTCAAGTTAAATTCCCTTCCTGTCCATTCTTGTTTCTTTCTCCATCCATCCCCCATCCTCCGCCCCATCCTTTACCTTGATTCCGCAGCTCCTTCTGCTTTCCCCCAGCAACTGCCCCCCTCTTCTGTAGGCAGGAAGGTCAGCACCAGATTTTGAGAACCCCAAACATTCACGAAGACACTTGGTAAGTCCTGTGTCTCAGACCCAGCAGTGAATGTTGGAGTGTTGGAATGCAAGAGGGAAGCTGCCATAATGGAAATTCTTGTGCTTTAACATATTTGGAATGCATACATATTTTACATAGAAAGGAAAAGGGTCCCTTTGATTTAAAAAAATGCTAACAAGAGCAGGATGTGCTGAAGGCCTGAATAATTAGCGTGTGTTCTTCCAGAGAAACAGCAGTGTTTTCCTTGAGATGACCGTGTCTTTCATCTGCTTTGCCGTTCCCTTCTTCGACCTTGCCTGCTCAATGCTACATGCTCACATGGGACTGTAAGCGTTTCTCTCAAATCTCCTTCCTCCCCTTTCCTAATCTTGTGAGGCTTATCAGGAAGCCTTGAAACAGAGGCAATCCAACCATACTCTCCAACACTTCCCTATTGTTTGGTCTAGCAGCAGCCTTTTGGTACCTGGCAAAATGAGCAGATACTCAGATAAATGCACAGACTTTAAAGAAGGGATCAGGCTGCATCCAAAGAGCAGCACAGAAGCCCAAGAGGTGGGCATCTCAAAAAAGGCTGGCGTGCAACTCAGAATTGGTGCCAGCAACAATGGGAGCACTGCACAAACCCAATTATAGAGTCAGGTGTTGTTGCTGCACCTGCTATCCTGGCTCTGCAGGGGGGAAATGAAGAATTGTAATGGCAACAGCTAGATCATTCCCAGGGCTTGCTTCCTGTGAATTTTGGCTGACCCTCCTACATTTCCCACAGGGAAGTCTCTATGGTAGGAGGGGAATGGGGTACAGGAGGGTAAGCCTTTCCTTTATCCCTCCATCTTTCTTCCACCCAAAGCCATAATTGAGAAGACAAGAGTCACTGGAAAAGACAGTCATGCTAGGAAAAGTTGAGGGCAGCAGGAAAAGAGGAAGACCCAAGAAGAGATGGATTGACTCAATAAAGGAAGCCACAGCCCTCAATTTGCAAGATCTGAGCAAGGCTGTCAGATAGGACATTTTGGAGGACTTTCATTCATAGGGTCGCCATGAGTCAGAAAAGACTTTACGGCACTTAACACACACACACAAGCCATAATGGGTGCAATTATCTCATCCACTATCTCCACTGACTCTGAAGAAAAGTCGCTCCTCTCTTGAACTGGCTCAGATCCTGACTGGGCCAGTCACACACTCAGTCACACCCACTTCATCGGAGGAGGCAAAGAGGCCAATGTGAGCCACTTTAGGTCCCCACTGTGGAGGAAAGATAGCATACAAATGAAGTACAGTAAATGCATTCTTCCAAGGCTGTCTGCAACCTACAGAAAACAACTAAATGTACAAGGTATACGAGAGGGATTCACGGCCCCCATTTGTCTTCACATCAGCTTTCCTGGGCGAACTGAGAAACATTTTGCACCAATCCTGCTCTGCTCAATCATTCCAAACCGAACTTGTACACGGGAAAAGATCAACAATTGGTTTACACGTATGAAACAGAAGGAAATTAAACTCACATTAATTGTTAAATAAATCAAAAGGCACTGTCATGGGGAAATAACCCCAACTGTGTTTGTTTAACCTGAAGATGGAATGCTCTTCAATAGACAAATAAGAAACTCCACATGGATCTCTTATTCTGCGCTGTGGAATGGAACTAACAGCCCAACCTCCTTTACGGCAGCCCTTTCAAAGACTGAGAAGTGGAACATTCACTCGCTGCTGTGTCCTTCAAAGACGAATACCGTTTGGTCATCCTACTGCATAACGAGTGGGCTAGTTTGAAAGCCAGGTAGCCTGGGCTGCCCCCTCTTCAGCTCAGCACAAGGGAACTTTTGATGGAGAAGAAACACCCTCTGGACCTTCAGGCTCCATCAGCTGTACTTTTCCACTTCTATACAGACAGTTCACTTGCTTCAGCCTCTCTTTAGAGTTTGCACGGGTGATGGGAAAGGAATCCTGCCCTATGAGATGGAGTGGGGTAGAGAGAACGGGGCTGTTTCTAATTCTGGGGCTCACGAAAGTCCTTTATGCTTCTGTAGTGTATTAAAAATCACTCAGGTTACAGGATGGGGCAGGTGAATACAAACTGAAATGAATGGAAATAAATTAATATTTTTTTTCTAGGGAAGAAAGGAGAAGAGGCTGCAGGAATGAGACATTTGTTTCGGAAACACCCAAAGCACAGTAGTGTCATCCTTCACTCCCCAATCGCCCATCCTTGAATTTATACCCCAGATATTTTATAGTGAAGCAGCTGCCTCTTGAAAATGCCTCATATGCCTACCTTTTTGTTGGCGTGGGGGCTCCAGAAGACATGTGGGTAACCATGGCATCGTTCATGTTAGCGAGGGGCCGAGGAGGGCTGAAATACAAAAACACAGATGGCACGTTAGGGTCAGTGACTGGGCAAACTGCACACAGATGGAAAAAACCCCATGACCAACCACCTTCTCATAGGTCACTGAAGGTTAACTTCAGGCCTGCAGTCCTTCAGTTCCCCCCATGGCCTAAGGCTCTGCTGCTTCCCATCCTTTACCATCACTGCTGCTTCAGCCTTTCACTGTTGGTTGCAGCAACTAACTGACACCCAGGCCCTATCTGCCATGTGTTATGTACTGATTGGCTCAAATCGACAGATAAAATCCCAGATTGGTGCCTCCCCTTCCCAGAAGACGAGGAGGATTCATTCGGCAGGGGTGGAGGAGGGCAGAACCCTGCCATAGGCACCACAACATGAATGCTCTTACCACTCAGTTACTTCAGAGATTATATAGGATGGAGAATTGTACATGATAAGAATACTTAACCTAACTGAGTTTGTGGCTGAGGTAATATTTGAATGTGGAACTTCTCAGTTCACAATTCATGCTGTTACACTTGACATCCATAAATCACTAGGACCACTGCTTAGTTGTCGAACTGGAACTCCACAGCTTTCACGGAGGTTAGGCTGTCACACGTCTGGTCCCTTTTAAAATTCCTAGGGCAGGGGTGTCAAACATATGGCTCGCGGGCTGGATCTGGCCCCTTGAGAGCTCTTATCCAGCCGAGGCAGCCCCCCCCCCCAGTCCTGATCTGGGCTGGTGAGCTGGCTGCCGAGTTCCCAGTGTCTCTACAGGTCAAAACCAAATTAGGTTTACCTTCCCCTTCCCTCAGCGAAACAATAGTGGGGAACACATGGCACACATCATTAGGTGTTGCCTTTAACAAACGTTTTGAGAGCCCAGTTTGTTAAAGGCAGGCTAGAAGAGACTTAACCAAGAAAGCTCGGAGCCATCCAGGATCCAGAGGTCAACATTGAGGAGCACCTGAGGGCCTTGTACATTATGAAAGGTTTCCAAGGCTGCCCCCGGAAATGTGTGGTCATCCTTGGAAGATTGCTCCCAGCGTGTTTAATTTTTCTCTGCTGGCAAATCTAAATAAGACCATCTGGCTAAAACAAAAACAAACCCCTCACAGGGCTATCGCACACTCCCTTGTCATCACTTTATAACACAGTGACTGGGTCTGCAAGGAAGCCATTGATTGCCAGCTAAAACAGTGCAAACAGAACTAAACAAATGCAGCCTCAGGCAACTAATGGTACTTCGGGCAGATAAAGACAGCAGGAAAATGTGGCTATGGTTAAAAAGCTTGTATAGGGGTGAGAGCCTCCAAAAGTGGACAGAAACCAATGCCTAATACTTTTTGTCAAAGACACTCCCCATCCTAAAATAATTCACTTCTGGGATTATTTCTCCCTTAGCTGTTTTCTAAATTATTTTAGCATATAGGGGCTGTAACTGCTTCATGCAACTCCTCCCAAAATATTTATTTACTAAAACATTTTCATCCCACCTTTCCACGTGGTTCAAAGTGGCTTACAATAATCGTTAAAAACATCTTCAGTTAAAACCAAAAATAATTTAGCAAACCCCAAGTCTCCCCCACTGCTTGTGATCAAGATAATTACTGGTAACCTAGAGAGCCATGACAAATTTTGTTTTTTGCATACCTTTGAGGCTCTCCCTTATGTTTACTGGGCTGCTTGTCTCACCACCACCACCTTGTTTGAAAACTCTCTTAGGGTTTAACTGATTCCAGCTACGACATAATAGAATGCCTTTTGCTCAAAAAAGTATGCAAAGAAATCTATGAAGAACTTCCAACGGGCCTCAAGACCTTTACACTAGAGTTGGCTTTGGGTGGCAATGAAGGAACTGTGTGGCAGCTCTTGGTTTGCATACGAGAGGCTCGGGATGGGTTCAGAACTACCATGGGTGGACGTAGGCAGGTCTGTTTCAGCCAAACCAATCTTACAGGCTGGCTGCTATCAGGATAGATAAAGTAAGAACAAGATCAAATGGGTAAGATCAGCAGCTGCCTGCTCCTGTGCATTCTCTGTGGTAGCTCCCACCTCATGGGACAGCCTGCCTCAGGAGGTCAGGAAGGCATCCACAACTTCTGTCATTCTACAGAATGTGCAAAACAGAAATGTGCAGGTCATTTTTATGACAATATTTGAACTGTAGCAGAATGGAATAGCTACCTTTGTAATTCCATTTACTACGCTATTTCCGAAATTTATATACCACCTTTCTTCCCCCATGAGAGCCACTAGGCACTAACACATTAAGAGCACAGAAAATACAATCATCTTAAAAACTATTAACACCAACAAAACACACAAACGTTATTAAAACAATTAAAACCAGTGCTAAAAAACAAAACAACAACAATTAAAACATTGGGCAAAAAGGAGGGATCACTGAGGAAATGCCAAAAGAAAGGGGGGAAAAGTCTTCACCCGCTAGTAGAAAATGGCCACAGAAGGGGACAGAAGAGGGAATTCCAGAATGTGGGTGCCACAACTGAGAAGACCCTCTCCAAGGTTGCCACCCAAAGCAGGGCCTCAGAGTTTGTTTGTGTTACGTTCTAATTCTGTAATCCTAGTCCTATTGTGTTGTTTATTGGATGTCTTATGCTGCATGAATACATTGCTTTTGTTCTGTAATCCACCTTGAGTGTCAGCAAAAGGCTATAAAGTAAATAACTACAAAAATATTATTATTCTTCCATTATAACTCAATATCATCATGGAATCATTCCAGATCTATACATACTATGGCCCTCAACATTTCTTTCTAAAATAATCAATTACCATGATAATGAAGGAGTGAAATGTAAAAAATAACTGTCTGGCTAAAGAAAAGAAAAAAGAAGCAAGGCTGGTAGGTCCTTGCCTTCCCCACTTACCAGGCAACTAACCTCCCCCACCACTGGCAGCTCCTTCGTTAGTTCAACAACATCATCCCATGAAACCATGCTCTTGTACACAGCAAATTGCTGCCTTGTGCAACCAAGACTCAAAAACAATCTTGATAGCCAGCTTAATGGTAAATTCAGCATTACTGGGAGCAGCCAGGGATCTCCTGCCAATGGGCGCTCTTCAGCTGACCACAGGAAATTGTAAGTCCTCCTTATGCAGCAGCCTCAAGTCCTCTCCAATGAATAACTACGAAGGGGACATGCTTCTTCTCCACCCCTCTTGCATCCTGAAGAGGCCCAAGCAGGAGGTAGGAAACTTATCTTCACGCAATATTTTAACTGCCCCACATCTCTGGCTAAAAATACACACAACCAAGAACAGTGGAATTTAAAAAGTTGGTGTTTGGTTTCTCTAATTGCAGGAGAAGGCAACTTAATGAGCCAAGTAGCAAATGCATGGGGCACTAAAGCAAGGCATCAATAACTCCGTCCTCTGCTCCAACTAATTCCCAGCTGGAGAGGAAGTAGTGCTGATGTATAGCAAAAGAAAAGGAATTATTTACCTGCTCTGGTTAGCGTAGAGGCCAAGGTAAAAGCACTCACCTTCACAGTAAGGCTTCCCTTCTCTGACACTTGTTGCATTGGGTGTACATGACTGAGACCTCAGAGAAATACTGGAAGGTTTGGGGAAGCAATGCAAACCCCATCTGCCATATGGCTAAGCAAAAACAGCAGAGCGGCTCAGGGAGCAGAACAGGAGAGCACACGGGCCTCTGAACAGGTGCTGGTCCTTCAGCCGCAAGAAACAAACAACCAAAAAACGCAAGTGGTACTCCTGGGAGTTTGTCCTGCCATGCCAGAAAACATGGGTAGGCCATTCTCTCCTCACAGGATACGAACGACAGGCAACATGAAGACTTCTCACATCCATCTCCTTGGTTTAAGAACCTTCCCCCTCCACAGGTTGCCACAGAGGTGACTCTTCCAGTCTGTTACTCCTCCCCTGTACCCAGTTGTGAATCCTGCCACTCAGTAATGCTAAGACACACTTTTCCTGCCAAGGGTTTTTAAAAGGCGACTGCTGCATGCACCTTTCAGGTCTGCATTAGTGAGGCTCCTCAATCAGGAGAAAATGGAGGAGGAGAATGATGTAAGCTGTTTTGGGATTCCCACCTAGATCTGTAAGATCTACCCGTAAGATCTGTAAGATCTACCCGTAAGATATGTAAGATCTACCCGTATCTGCGGAGCGGGGACAGCGGACTATCAAGAGTTTCTTACCAAGTTGAAACCAGGAGTCAAAACAATTCCATTCTCTCTAGAAGACACTTGTAAGGAAAGGAGAAAGCATGCGAGCGTGCTCCAGTGCGTGAGGGAGGCATGGAACACGCAGAACGAGGAATGTCCTCGGCAGACCAGGCTCCTTCTGGGCTTCTGCATCAGCGGCAGAAATTGAATTTCCCCTTCGGTGGCAGCCTACTTTCATCAGCAACTTTCATCAGAAACCAATCCGAGCACTGAAATCTAATGGTTCGTTGATTATCTGTAAGCTGGAATGGATTCTAATACACTCTGCAGACCCCCAGTTGACTACCCAAAGCTTTATATTGAGCCGAGGGATCTTGATTGGAATAAAAAGGTAAAGGTGCAAGCACCAGGTCATTACTGACCCATCAGGTGACATCATATCATGACGTTTACTAGGCAGACTATGTTTATGGGGTGGTTTGCCATTGCCTTCCCCAGTCGACTACACTTTACCCCCAGCAAGCTGGGTACTCATTTTACTGACCTTGGAAGGATGAAAGGCTGAGTCAACCTTGAGCCGGCTACTAGAAACCGACTTCTGTCGGGATCGAACTCAGGTTGTAAACAGAGCTTTGACTGCAGTACTGCAGCTTACCATTCTGTGCCATGGGGCTCTTGTGATTGGAATACGGGGGGGGGGGCTCTTTTTACATAGTCACTTTCCAGTCTTTCAAATGCAGATACAGCCTTAAGACACCTGAAGAATTAATTACCAGCCACCAACCTCATCACTGTTCTTTGCTGCCTGTCATCCTCCTCACTTGGGAAATGGAAGAATGCTGATCAGAAGGTACCTTACGTTTTGAGATCCTTATTCCGCATCATCCTTAGAAAGCTTATTTATCCACCCACCCCAAAAAAATTGGGAGAAACTGGAGCACAGCAAAAGAGGCCATTCCTTCCTCTTGCAGTTCATTTCTTAGAATAAGACTAGAAGCTGGCACAGAGCTTTGATTCATGCTAGTTTTACTAATCAGGGGTACCAAATTTCTGGGAAAAAATTGGCTACAGTTCCCAAATTATGGTTTTTCTTACCTAGCTTATGGCAGACCTCTCCTCTTCCCTTAAGAAGAAAGTAAACAAGCACTTCACGGACATCAAAAATTTCTTTTCATTTTACTGCTTGCGGTTAATGGCAGACACCATAGAGACCTAGAGACGCAGCAAGACCCTGGGTGGAATTTGTCCATATCACTCACTGTCAGTGACTCACCTGATCATTCCTTACTTCAAAGTTGGCCCTGGTCTCCCCGCTCTGTGCCAGAATGTTGACAAGGAAATGTATAACATGCACCAGACTCCAGCAACACTTTGTGCCTGCAACTGCCTCAAAACCAATGACGACATTTGCCTTCCGCATTAGTCAGGGCACAGAGATTTCTTGGGCTTCTCATGAACTCTCCCTTACTAGCTGCAGCAAGCGGTGATGCGAAGGGTTGATCAAGGAGGAACTGAGAATGCCAGTGCTAGAAAGAGGAAGGGGTGGGAGAAGGAAACCAGCTGAGCACTTGAAGCACTTGCGAGAGGAAAAGATGTGCCAGGGAAGGGACGTAGCCATCCAAGGGCTCCAACACATTGCAAACCACAATGTCTCCCTTCCTCTCAGGGACAACAAGCAACCAGAGTTGAGAGGATCTGCGCATGGTGGCTTGCATCCCTCTAAACTTTTGAGAAGATTATACTAATTAATGAAGATCTTTATCTCTCATCTTTCAGTTACAGTCTTCAAAGCATCTGACAAAAAGTTAATCAAGAGTCAAAACATAAATTCCCATAAAACCACAACAAAACAAAAAAAATTAATTGCGGCAAATCCTTTTCAAATCCATATCAACGCTAACAGGGGAAATATCTGTTAGACCTCTCTCCGAAGGGAGTTCTAACCGTTTTGGCACCTTTAAGCAAGAGGTTTTGTCTTGAGCAGCACCCCACAGTATTGCCGACAGCAGGGACCCAAGGAGCTTGGTTTGCTGAAACAGGTATCTCGAACCTTGATCAGTTATTGCTTTGACAGATCAAAACCAGCAGACTGAATTGGGACTAGAAAACACACAGGAGTTAAATTGGCCACTGAAAGGCTAGCATTGGGTGTTCCATGCAGCTTGCCTTATGCCAAAAGCCACAATCTAAACCAGTTGTACTTTCCAGATACTCTTCAAAGCCAGCCCCCATGTATACTGTTTTACAGTAATCCAATCTGGATGTCACCATAGCATGAAATACTGCAGCTAGGACATTCTTCTCCAAGAAAACGTACAGCTAGTGAACTGATAAAAGGTGCTTTTGTCACCTGACTATCTACAAGCAAGGCCGGGTCTAAGAGCACACCCAAGCTGGAACCTGAGTCTTCAGGAAGATCCAACCAACACAAGTTGTATCTATGCCCCTGACCCAGATATATTCCCAGTAAATAGTATTTCAGTTTTGTCTGGATTACGTTTTGATTTTCCCACCCACATCCAGTCCACCACTGACCTTGGATATCAAGCCAGAACATCCACCATTTTACTAGGACCTGAAGGACAGGGGAGAGAGGAGCTGGGTGTCACTCGCACACTGACGCATCCATACGCTAAGTCTTTGAATGACCTCATCCAGTGGTTTCACAGAGATGTTGAACAGCACGTCAGACAGAATGGGATCTTGCAGCATGATATAGGCCAAAGCCCACACGATAGAGTAGCAGTCTCCCAGCACGAATCTTATCCCCCAGATAAGATTAAAGCCACTCCAGAATGGTACGTCCAACCCCATTTTGGCTTACTATTTTCCCCTGCAATATTTTGCAGATTGAAGAAGATACCTCTATGGTGGCCCCCTGTGGGTAAGAATGGTCTTCCAACACTGTGCTTGAACTTGGACGTTTGGTCCCACACCCTGTGGGGCATCAGGGACTGCAACAGCTGGAGACTGAAAGTATGGGGAGGGGAAGCATGGAAAATGGAGTCTCAGGAACATCCATTTTAAGCAGATGAGCAGGATATATGGTACTCATCTTTCACATTTTCAAATATTAACTGCTTTGAAACCCTCCCTGTGGGTTGCCCAGTGCTACGGCATGGCTGTCCATTGCATTTTAATCCACCAGAGGGCAGGAAGCAATAAAATCACTTGTACTGTTAAGATTCCAAGGGCAACATTTACTAGGATTCCAAGAAATCTGACAGACTAAACAGCCCTGGCTGACAGCTTCGTTCCCAGCAGATAGAACAAGAATTTTGAACTTTTTTTTTTAGTGCCTTTCAGAAATTAGTATATCTTCTAACCTCAGGCCTCTAGGAAGTTCCTATAAAATGCAACAGTGTCCTGTGGGGTTTGTAGCATACCACCATGGATGCAGGCACATGTAAATTTCATACCAAGGTTACCTCATCACAGAGATGGGGAACTGAGGCAGGGAAGATATGGCACATGTCAGTTCAGCAAGGGCAGGTGGAGTCTGAACCCAGCTCTCCAAGATCTAAGTCTATCTCTCTCTATCACAATGGACCACAGAGGCAGAAGGCACCCAAGACAACATCAGAAGGTACACACCACCAAATATTCCCATTGATTCCAGGGTGGGGTGGGGGTGCTAAGGTGCCACTCTCAACACATTCACCGAGAAGCAAAATCTTCTGCACATGTCTATGTTTAATCTCTTTCAGAGCTGGCCCACATGTACTTATCTTTGAATTGAGAGCACTTTCCTTCTGCTTGGTAATAAAGGAAGCTTCCAGGCCATTGGCAGTGAACACTCCTGAAGCCACACTAGCAAGGGATCGAAGTGTGGATCGAAGCCACACTAGCAAGGGAGAGTCATTCTGCATTTCAAAAGGGTGTGTGTGTGAGTGTGTGTGTGTGTAGTTGGGGAGAGGAAAGAAGTAAAGCAGAGAGGATAATTTCCCTAGCCTGCCCCAAGGGCTCTCGGCACCAGTTCTTGGTTCACTGGCTCTCCAGTGGTAATACTGACTCGGGATTTATTTTCAGATTTTAAAAGCTGCCTCAAAAAAAAAGGGGGGGGACTGCTGCCCCGAGCGAACTTATTGAAGTGACTGGTGAACACAGCAATAATTTTATAACTGTCTCAATTCTAAAGGCAGGATTAACCGCCTCCCACCACTCCACCTTGGCTTGGCACTCCCATGCATCTTTCAATAAGACAGCAAAAAAGGTTGCTTTTTGTTTTGTTTTTTTAAAACATTCATGCATGGCAGTTTTCCTTCAGGCAAATTATCAACTCACCACACCAAACTATATTTCACTCTATAGGACGACCAAGAGCATCTGTTCTTCCAATAAAAAGCACACAATACCGTCTGAAAGGTTTGATCTAAAAAGCTAACCTAGAAGAGTTACAATTAAGTTTGCTCCAATGGGAAGAATTCAATTGGTACCAGCATTAAGAGGTTCTCCTACAGCTTGCTAAAAAGCCCACACAAAAAGAATAAACAGAGTACCATGGGGGTGGGGTGGAATCCATGCATATAGGGAATGGTACGAAAATACCCACCTGCCAGGGACCACTTGATGGTTACTTACACATAATCTCCAGAACAATGAATAGTTCATTGACTAATGATGCCAAACATTAAGATAAATCCAACATTATTGTTCAGACTCCAATATCTAATTCCATTTCGGTGAGAACATGAACCACCTAAGCCTGAAGAAGTGTTTAAGCTGCCTCCCCCTCCACCCCCCAACTGTCTACTCATAACCCAGCATGTCTGCAAGATGCTACTTCACAAAGACTTCATCCTTTGAGCAGGTCTCAAACACTAACTTGTAACTGTTCAGGAAGTTACCCTTTTTGGTGCTGTGCCACCAGATAGCACCCCCCAGAACAAATCCTCTTCTCTGTCCCCTCTGCCACCAGCTGCTATTGCAATCTGTTTACAGCAACCAAATTGGGTTGGGGGGGTTGAGAAGTACCGGCAACCTGCTCACACTACAGCTCCATCCCCTCACACATCCATCCCTCTGTAACAAAAGAACCACAAATCACTGCCAGGGAAAGGTTATGTTTTTATCAACAGCATCCCAAGAAGTTCGCTTGGCTGTCGAGAAGGGTTCCTGGGTCCTGAGGAGAGCATGCAAAGATCCTGCCAGACCCAGAGCAGCAAAAGGAGGGGGGGGAATAGAAGCAAATACAGCAAACCTTCTGCGCTCAGTAGCAAATGCCTCTTCCTTCCTTTACCGAATAGGCATCCAAAGGCAACTCCTCCACTGCCGTCTCTAAGGAAACGGGGGAGTCACATGACCGAGGATCTCCTGCTTGCAAAGGGCTTGCTTTCAGGGAAGAGCAGGTACCACCCCGACAGCACATTTGCAAGACGGCTGCACACCCATTTCTGTCTCAAGCAATCAAGGTGAGAGAGAACAGGCAAGAAACACCCACACGCACACACACACATATACACCCCCCCCCAGCGCTTTGGCCAGAGGCAGCTCAGATTACGAGAACCCGTTCGTTTCTGCATTTCCCCTTTAAGCTTTGTAGACAAACACGTGAGGAGAGGAGGACGCCTGGACAGCTCCTTGCTAATCTACATCCATGCGGGTTCCCAGGGACCGAGGGAAGCTTTTAAAGAACACCTATCGGCATGTTTCAGCTGGCTCAGGTGACAACTGCCTGATCCCATGACTTAAATTCCATCAGGCAACACAGAAACATCCCTCCCCTCCCAAGGACATCAGATAACCACAGGCACAGCAACCACAACAAAAGGTCCAGCTACTTCATTTTAAGGCATTATTTTCTTGACTGTATAAAAGTGAGAAACACCATCAGATGCTTGAGGGGGAAAAGGAGGACAGAACACAAGGGACAGAAGCAGAGAGGCAAAGAGCTGGGATGGAGGGAAGATATGTCCAAAACAGTTTTGCAGAGAAGTCACCCCACATATGAAGCACAAATGCTGTTGAAAGTAAACTTGTACTTTTATTCCATCTGGGGTGGGGCTGTGGCTCAAAAGCAGAGCATCTGCTTTGCATGCAGAAGGTCCCAGGTTCAATTCCCAGCATCTATGGTTAGGGAAGTATCAGGTGATGGGAAACACCTCAACCTGAGACCCTGGAGAGCTTGCTGCCCGCCAGTCTACACAATGCTGACCTTGACAGGTTGATGGTTTGACTCAGAACAAGGCAGCTTCAAAACAGTGTAAGAAGAAAAACAAAATCTTGTGCATCTGTCCTGATCCCAGAGAATGGGAAATCTAAAATAGAAAAACAATGCCTCAAACTGGACAGATGCACAGCACAAGGGCGCGAGAGTATCAGAGCTAGGCAGAATAGAAAAACAGCCAATCTCTACCTGTGTCTACAGCCTGTTGTCTTGCTAAAAGAGGTGCTTAAATGGCTCTAGGAAGAATGAAGTCTTTTTTTTAAGCCATAAGTCCCAGAGCTAGTTCAGCCAGAAGAGGTACTTGTAAATGGAGAGTTCACTTGCTTGAGACCGTGATTTCTTTGTTTGTAGGCATACAAAAATATTGGGTGCGCTCATCTAGATTCATATTCCTAACAGTGCACAGCCTCTGTTTATTCTGCCTTAGCAAACTTTAACCAGATTCCACCCACTATGAAAAGGTCAAGCAAGGACCTGGGGAGAAGCCACGGCTTACTGGTAGAGCGCTGCATACTTAAGGGTCCAGATTCTTTTAATGGTGGGTACCAGAGACTTTCTATTCCTTGGCTCCACCATCAACCAAAAGGGAGACTGCAGCCAAAAAATCAGAAGGAGATTGAGACTGGGAAGGGCAGCCATGAAGAAGCTAGAAAAGATTTTGAAGTGTAAGGATGTGTCACTGGCCACCAAGACTAGATTAATTCATGCCATCGTGTTCCCTATTACTATGTATGGGTGTGAAAGCTGGACAGTGAAGAAAGCTGACAGGAAGAAAATAGATTCCTTTGAAATGTGGTGTTGGAGGAGAGTGTTACGGATTCCGTGGACTGCCAAAAAAACAAATCAGTGGGTTATAGATCAAATCAAGCCTGAACTGACCCTAGAAGCTAAAATGACTAAACTAAGGCAAGAGTCACTGGAAAAGACAGTCATGCTAGGAAAATTTGAGGGCAGCAGGAAAAGAGGAAGACCCAACAAGAGATGGATGGACTCAATAAAGGAAGCCACAGCCTTCAATTTGCAAGATCTGAGCAAGGCTGTCAAAGATAGGACATTTTGGAGGACTTTCATTCATAGGGTCGCCATGAGTCGGAAGCGACTTGATGGCACTTAACACACACACCAGAGGCCATTTATGCATGGGAGGTTTTGCCTTGGATTTGACACTTTAGTTGCACATTTTTCCCATCCAAATTCTCAAAACTCAACAATAAGCCCCCATGCAGAGTTTTGAGAATTCGGATGGGGAAAATGTGCATCTAGAGAGCGGCAAATCCAAGGCAAAACCTCCCGTGCAGAAATGGCCAATCTCTGCACCCCCCCCCCCCCCCCGTTAAAAGAATCACAGATTGCAGAGTTGGGAAAGGCTTCAGACCCAGGGGAGTGGCTGTCCAAGTAGAAGACACTGTGTTACATGGTTCAATGATCTTCATCTCACTCAGCAAAAAACAAACCAACCCCCCCCTCACAAAATCACCCCAGGGTAAAAAAACAGCTGCAGACATTTAAGGAAATGCAACTATCCATGATGGATGATCCATGTTCAGAACACAAAAGGACCTGAACTTCTGAGAATCTGAATTTCCCATCAAGCTGAACAGTGGTGGCTGCCAAACCTCCATAAGATGGCCAGCCTGCCAGGGACACCAAGGCCTCGTCCCCAGCGCTCTTCAAATAAAACTCATGCTCTCCACCCACTTAAGAGGATGTTTTTTAAGCTTTCCGATGGGCTGACATTAACAAGACCCGTTAAAGCCTAACTCAGATGCACCTACAAGCATCTGTGAAAGAAAGTTTCAAGCCCTTCTTTAAAATGCAACCAGATCTCTAAATATTTTAAGCACGCAAAAGATTGTTCCTGGCAAACACTGTTAGGAAAGGCTGCCAAGACAGTGCATTTTGAGATTCAATGCATCTGATGAGTAACATATTTTTAATGAGCTAAATTATAGTTTACCTAGACATAAATCAACAATACAGTATGTGCTTCATTGCTGCAACACTACTCAGAATAGGACAGGCTCTTTTCTTACTTCCATTCTACCCATTAGCTTACCCAGTCTCTAATTTCCTCCAGCAGAGAAGACACAGCTTCACTCTCCAGGGCTACTCCTACTTTCTACAATGGGCCAGGTTCAACCATTCCAGGAAGGGGTGTCAGTGTTTGGCTCTTGTGGCCCTTTCTTACATGCTCAGGGTAATGCCAATCACCACTTTGGGGTCAGGAAGCCATTTTCCTCCAGGCTGGAAGGTTTTGGTTGCTTGGAGTATGGGGTCACTGGGGGTGTGGGGGGGAGGTAGTTGTGAATTTCCTGCATTGTACAGGGGGTTGGACTAGATGACCCTGGTGGTCACTTCCGACTCTATGAGTCTGTGATTCTAGTAACCATCTCTTTCCAGAGCAGTTCCTGATAATTACCACATACTAGAGTGCCCTGCAGCCACAGATGCACGCAGCCACTACTAGCCAAAAATGTTACACTCAGATCAAGCATGGATGGAGTAGACCCAACTGGCAGTGAAGGGGTGGCTTGCCTCTCAAATGTATGGCTTCCTCTTTTCTCCGTATTGTTCCCAGACCAAACCCACAGGTTGCAGTGGAGAAGCAGGTAGCAACTGGACTCTGAAACAAGAGTCACAGAACCACGGACAGCATTGAAGTAGCAAGCAAGCTGCTCTGAAACAGAGCCCTTTGCATTCTGCTGCTGGCCCTGACAGCTACCCAAAAGCCTCAGCTGCTGCTGGTTACATTTTCTGCCACATCAAATATGAGGTGGGACTGTCTCTGGCAATTGGCTCATGGGGTTCAAGCTGACCCTTAAGGCTATCTGACCAACAAGTCCGAAGGTCTGATAGAACTGTCCCCTTCCCAGTCCTGCGAGCAGCTCCTCGCCCCACAGACTCAACCTTCCATCAACTTTTGGAATGTAGCATGAGCAACATCTCCAAATCTGGATCGAAGTCAACCTAGGCCTCCAAGCCAAGGTTATGCAACTAGGACTGTATCACTGTTCTACAGATCTATTATAGGCCCACTTTTAGAATATGGTGTGCAGTTCTGTTGTCTTATTTAATGGGATATAGTAGAACTGAAGAAGGTATAGAAAAGAACTGAGATAACAAAAGGGCTAAAACATCTTCTTCTCAGGAAAGGCATAAGAAGTTGAAGGCTTTAGATTTAGAAATATACTGAAAACCACAAGTTCTCAGTATAAAGAACACGAATTAAAACAGAATAAGCTTCACGAGGAATACCTGAAGTATGGGATCACCTAGGGAAATGGATTGCCAGCAAGTATAGGACAAGGGTGCAATTTTTCACACAGTTCAAAATCACCTGCATTGCTGGAAGATGGTTTTAAAAAGGGATTGGACCAGTGGAGGACAGATGTATAGAAGCTAAACAGAGCCCCCATGTTCAGAGGTACATATATCAAATGACAGAGAGAAACAAGGGAGAAGAATATCCACAAATACCTGACTCTCAGTTTCCTGAAGTCATGAGGCTGGCCAGGGACAGTGCTGGGCTACATGGATTTGAAGTCTCAAACCACAAGGCGGTTTTTATATTCTTTTATATTTATTTTATAATTATATGCGGTTCATGTCAGTCTCCGAACTCTTCCACATCTTTGACTACTATATCTTATCAAGACATGCAAGAGCTATACTAATCAACCCCAAATGCAAGAGGGAAATACCTGAATCACTTTAAAAGGTTAGTTTTTTGTGGCTCTTTTTCAAGGGTAGGCCAATAAGTAACAAAATACATACATTATACATATGCAAACTTAAGCATGAATCTTCAATAAAACATGGCTGCTCTTACATTCTACAGTCTACTAGAGCAGTTCTCATTATACATAAATATGGCTGTTGCACTTTAAAAAAAGGCAACGGGTTCGAACTGCAAGTCAAGGGCTCTGGCACAGGGGGCTGCAGTTAAGGGAGGGAATCAGATGATGTTGTCTCTCCTTGCTTTCCCACCAACAGAGTTCTCACTGATGCAAGAGGCTTCACCAGAGAAAGAGGGAAGCCAGGATGATGTTCAGCAGCCCCCCTGAGCCCAATCATGTCATCTAGCATTAGCTTTCCAAGTTCCCAGGAGGATGCTTGGGGAATATAGAAGAGATTTGGGAGCATTTTCTACATGCAGTTTGTAGGATCCAGCACTATGCAATCATGAAACGTTAAGCCAACTCTAAAAAAAGACCCAGTATATTAAGGAATTGTAAGATAAAGACCTGGTATGGCAAATATAGAACACTGTTCATATTTGCCGTATATCTTTTAATAATTTATTTATTCAGAGTACCTATTTAACTGTGAGCCAAGTCATGCAGAAGGACAACCAGCTTACCATGCGGCAGAGGATTCCGGCACCAATCATGCCAGAAGCAGTGGAGATATCATAGGATTCAAGATCAAAATAGTCATCTTTACAGACAATTAATTATAAAAACAAGCTGTATTAGCAAAATGCAGCCAACACACACATCATGACAACTGCTGACTCCTACATCTCAGCCTTTATACAACAGACAATTAGCTGTGATAGCTTTATTAATTTTTTATTTTTATTTTTGCTGATAAAATAACACGAGTACGCTCTGATCAGAATGCTGGATGTAATGTAGGTTAAACAGATGAATTGCCTAATACTTCATCCTGTCTGCTTAGGGACCATTTTGACCCAGTTACTGTAATGGCGGTTGGCAGGCTCACAAGAACAAAAGAGAAGCCCACCTGGATCAGACCAGAGGTCCATCTAGTCCACCAATCTGTCTCACACCATGGGATCCGCACAGGCCACTACTTCTGCACTGAATCCTTGCCCATCCTGGCTGCCAAAATCATGTAAGGACCACATTAGTGAGCCCTTGATGCATATCACAAACCAGCCACTAACTCATAGCACCTTCCCTTGGCCACTGAAAGAGGCAGTTATCCTTCCATTACTTAAAAAACCATCCGTGTAGAAAACTGATGTGGCCAGTCATTGCCTAGTTGCTAAACTGCCTTTCCCAGGAAAAGTGTTTGAGAGAGCAGCAGCAGTTGAGCTCTAGGTCTTCTTGGATAATTGATGCGTTCTGCATCACGATAGGTAGCCGTATTAGTCTGTGTGTAGCAGTAAAAAAGAGCAAGAGTCCCGCAGCACCTTAAAGACTATCAAAATTTCTGTCAGGGTATGAACTTTCGTGAGTCACAGCTCACTTCTTCAGATACTGAAGTGTTCTGATATGTTTTGGACCCTTTTTGGTCTGGTTTCAGGCTGGGCTATGGTACATAGAAGGCCCTGATGGCCTTAGTTGATGACCTCCATCTGAATGCCAACAAAGGCCAAGCCTCTTTGTTGCTCCTACTGGATCTATCTGCAGCCTTTGATACAGTATGCCACGCTATCCTGTTGAGGCATTTGGAGGCAGAAGTATGTATCAGGGGATGTGCCTTGGAGTAGTTTAAATCTTTCCTTGTGGATGGGACTCAAAGGGCTGCCATTGACCAGGGTTATCTTCAGCGTGTGAGCTGTCACACAGGGTTCCACAGGGAACCATCTTATGCCCCGTGGTATTAAACCTCCATGTAAAGCCTTTAGGAGAAATCATTTGGAGCTCTGGAATTGGGGGCCATCAACAATGTAGATGATGCTCAGCTCTGTATTTCTTTACCCAAATCCCCTGATGATGTGGTACGGGGTTCTGAGCTGCTTCCTCACAGCTGCAGTCAAACGGTTGAAAGTAAAAAAAATTGAAACTGAACCCCGACAAGACAGAAGTGATGTTGGCTGGGAAGGCAGAGTTCTTGAAGGACATTTTGGAAGAGCTTCATCTGGCCATCACATACACTCTTCATGACCCTGGTCCCTCATATCTGCAGGACTGCCTCTCTCCCTAAGCTCCACCATGACAGCATCGCTCATTGGCACAGGGCCTTCTGCAAATGCGCAAAACCAACAACTACCTTTACATGTACATTTTCTATTGTAGCCCCCACCTTGTGGAATGGCCAGCCTGATGAAGTCAAGAAAGCTCCCACTCCTCTGGCTTTCCACAAACTATACAATGCTGAATTATTCGGGAGGGCTTTTTTATACAGGTAATAGGTCTATATTATAATGAAATGATTCAAAAAGATGCTCTGGTAAAGGGACAGGGATTGTAGACTATACTACTGTGAGGAGGGTGGTGGAGTCCCCGTCTTTGGAGGTCTTTAAGCAGAGGCTGGATGGCCATCTGTCGGGAGTGCTTTGATTGTGGGATCCTGCATGGTGGGGGGAGGGTTGGGGTCACTGGGGATGTGGGGGGGGGGAGGTATGATGCGGATGCCAGCGGATTGGCAGTCAGTCCACGATAACACCATCAGAAAAGTCCTCTGCTACTTAGAAAAGTGTAGTTTATTTTACAGTGCAAAGATATAATACAAATACTTGTCACACACTCTCCGCTCATAGCATTCCACTCTGAGCTTCAGTTTCACTCCATTATATACACTTGATGGTCACAGCCACCAATCACAGCAGATGCCTAGTCATCATGACATTGCTCATGCACTGAATCAGCCTACTGGTCATAACCGGATCAGGCCAGCTCCCTCTAGCTTCCCAGGGAGTTTCCAGGCTGATTGCATCATTTCAGATCCATCTGATCTACCATGCACCTGTCAAACTAATCTGACAGCCTTGCAATATCAACAAGGTAGTTGTAAATTTCCTGCATTGGGCAGGGGGTTGGACTAGATGACCCTGGTGGTCCCTTCCAACTCTATGATTCTATGATTCTATGAATAGTACATATTGTCTGTTGCTGTAAGTATGATCTTATTATGTCATTTCTGCATCGTTTAGCATGTCATATTAATGCTCATGCTTTGTTTCAGCTTGATTTCAAATTTCTCCAATCCAAACCCTAGTGCGTTGTTTATTGGATGCTCCATTCCTGTTGCTTTAAATTGTCTCTTGCTGTGTAAGCCACCTTGAGTTTCAGGAAGAAATGGTAGACTATGAATGATGTAAATTTAAAAAAAAAATACAAACTGAGGACCACAGTAGACTTTATTGTGAATGGCAAGCCCTCTCACATTGACTACACAGAATCAGAGAATCATAAAGTTGGAAGGGACCTCCAGGGTCATCTAGTCCAACCCCCTGCACAATGCAGAAAATTTACAACTACCTCCCCCCCACACACCCCAGTGACCCCTATTCCACTCCCAGAAGGTGGCAAAAAAAAAAAAAAAAGCCTTCCAGGATTCCCTCTATTCCTTCACCCAAACCATTTATAAAGATGTTGAACAACATAGGGCCCAGTACAGATCCCTGAGGCACTCCACTTGTCGCTTCTCTCCAAGAAGATGAGGAACCATTAACAAGCACTCTTTGGGTGCGATCTGTCAACCAGTTACAGATCCACCTAACAGTAATAGGATCCAACCTACATTTTACCAACCTAATTCGCTGCTCTTTAAATTGCCTACTGTAGCTTCCTGAGTGATGGTGGGGGCAACCACAGCTGCATACTGTTTTAAGAGCCACTGGGTGCTCTTCCCTGGTGGAGGAACCAAAGGTCTGGACCTGGTTTTTTTTAAATTCAAGAGTCAGCACAGTGGCCAGTCCCTTAAGCCAAGAGGTTTCCCAGCCTAACTTACCTAAAAGGGTTGCTTGGAATTTAAAAATGAGAATGTCATGTAAGCCACCCTGAGCTCTGTGGAGCAAGGATATGACTGGAAAACTGACAAATCTGTTTTGGGCTGCTCTGCCTGGTTCATTGAACATCTCTATCCGACACTGCAAAAAGCCAAACACATCCCCCAAACTCACCACGAGAGGGAATCGTTAAAGAAAGCTTGCAAAATGAATTCCTTGGGAAATATTCTACAGAGAGGGAATTGCAAGCAATGATTGAGGGGTGAGCTTGTCGGACTAGGACCTGGGAGACCCAGATTCAAATCTCCATTCTGCCAGGTGACTTTGGGTCAAGTCACACTTTCTCAGCATAACCTACCCAAGCTATTGTTGTGAGAATAAAATGGAAGAGGAGAGAACAATGAATACCACCATTAGCTCCTTGGAGGAAAAGCGGGGTGGGGGTGGGGGGAGGAAAGATCAGCCTCCCAGAGTGGAAAAATCACTTCCTTTACATGCAAGGTCCCTCATCTCAACTCATCCACTATTTCCCTTGGTACAAACTACTGAGCCAATCTAAATAGAACAGCAAAATAGCAAAAGATAGATTTTTAAGTTCCCACATGACATGGAGAGAAAAGAACCAATTTTCGTAACAGCTGAGCAGTAACTATCGCTTGATGTTATTGATTTCCCACCATCAAACAAGGGTATTAGCCCCAACTGCACCTATTCATATGGCATGATTAGTTTTGCTCAAGTTTCTTAAAATGTTAGTAATGTAAGATTTTAGATCTAACATGGGTCCTTGTACCAAGCCAGATACAGAATTTGCAGGGACTAGGAAGAGGCATCTGGCGCAATTGCCATAATAGATCTGTTAGTCTTTGAGGTGTCACGAGAAAGCTTTGTTATTCTGGCTGTAGCAGGCTAACATGGCTAATTCCCTCTGAAATGGGGTGGGGGTGGGGGAGCTTCAGAAGCATCTTCTATGAAGACATTAATTCAGAGTCTCTTCATGGACCTTAAGCTGACAAGTTAGTTATCAAGCTGCAGGTTCGCTTTTGATTTTTTCCCCTCTATCTCTGAGCTGCTGGAAGAGGCAGGGCATCTCCAGTGATAAGGAGAAGCCGGACTGATATGAAGGAGAGAGGAGGAGATCCCAGAATCCAGCTGTCACATTTTCCCAGTCTTGTTTATCAGAAAGCTCCTCACGTATGGTTGAGAAAACTGGAACCCATACCCGCCTGCCTTACAAAGCCAGGGTCTAACAAATTTGAACAGAAACACAACCTGCAGGGCAAAGGGTGTGGGGAGGAGGCAATCCAGCCTCTGTGATCAGCTGGAGGACCAAGGGCCACAGGAGAGTTCAGTTACTTCCGTCCAAACAAGACAACCAGTGAGGGAAGATCACAGCCCGGCCCAGCTGTGTATAAATTCTAGCTGTCAGAGCAATCTTCCCTCCCCTTTCTCCCTGTGTCCTGGCTTTTTAAGACTTTAAACTTGAGGGCAGGAGATGCCTCTATTGGTGCAAGGTTCTCTGGGAGACAATTATCGGACAAGCAGGATATGAGTATGAAATCCGCAAACTTCTGTAACATTTACCAAAAACCACTGCTCTCCCCCCACCCCGGCCAAACTGTCCATCTAAAGCTGATTCTGTGAAACTTGAAGAGGAAGCGAAAGGAAAGAACAAACATTCAGCTCAGTCACTAGTTTTGCCTGAAAATGGCTCAGGGGAAGAAAAAAAAAACATTTTGGAGGAGGGACAACAGAAGACAGGTCCCTTCTTCTCTCCCCCATCTCTCTTCCCACCACCATTTCCTGAGCACATTTTCACACAATCCTGAATGGAGGGATCAAGTGGCATCCCTCTTTTGCTCTAGTATGGAGACAGATTTGACCTCAGGACTGTCATAGCTGCCAACACCTCGGCCAGAAGTTAGACAGCTTCCCCAAAAGCTGCATCTTTTAAAGCCACATTCTTGTCTCAGCTCTCTATGCTTATACCCTGTGCTCTTCCCTTCAAGCAGCTCAGAGCACCCAAAAGTCACAAGACCTGAAGAAAAAACCAACACAATCTGTCGCCCTCTCCCCATTTAAAAGCAAATTAAAAGATATAAGGTAAAATGCACTGCTAATTATTCACCGAGTCTTGAATTTATCACCTACACTGCCATGATATCAGAGAGAGCTGGAAACAGAAGTAAATTCATATGTGATAGGGCTTTCCCGTGTCCCTTGTCCCTGGCCTGGGCTACAGGCATTTTGCAGCTTGGCTGAACATCAAGCTCACTTGTGTACCTAAAGCCCTCCTCACCCACCTCCCAAGACACGAAATCCAGACTGAATCATGTCACAGAGACAGAGTACATGTGCCGCAGAACACAGAGCTCCCAAACATTCAGGGATGCAGCCGAACTGTACCTTGGATGAAAACAAAGGGGGAAAGGGCAGCGTCCTCTCAAACCTACTTGGGTTCTCTACCTAGAGTGACCAGGGGAAATTATTGAAAAATCTCTTTACCAATCACCTTATGCAGGAGCAAGAGCCATCGACCAAACCCTCCAAATCCACACTACTCGAAATCTGGCCTCTTATTGTGAGCCAGTGTGGTATAGTGGTTAAGAGCAGTGGTTTGGAGTGGTGGACTCTGATCTGGAGAATCAGGTTTGATTCCCCACTCCTCCACATGAGCGGTGGATGCTAATCTGGTGAACTGGATTTGTTTCCCCACTCCTCCATGTGAAGCCTGCTGGATGACCTTGGGCAAGTTACGGCTCTGTCAGAGCTCTCTCAGCCCCACCTACAAGGTGATTATAAGCCGGTTTGAGTCTCCCTTAAATGGTAGAGAAAGTTGGCATATAAAAACCAACTCTTCTTCTTCCTCCTCCTCCTTCTAGGTTCATCCCAGGAAAGGGAAGAAGCCATCCCAAGCTCCTGTAAATGGGGGAAAGAGGAGCCTCCCTGACTCCAATGGACTCCATCTCTGGAACAAGACACCTGATGTTAGACAAAATATGCACTGTCCATAAGCTCCTGCCAGAAAAGCCAGTATCCCCACCTTTTCCTCTCATACATTTCTAACTCTTTTGGCTGCAGGCTGAGTGACTTGCCCTTGCATATGGAGGGTGGGGGCTGTAGACCACAAAAGCTTATGCTGGAATAAAAATGAGTTGTCTATAAGGTGATAAAAGACTCCTGTTTGTTCTCACTGCAACAGACTAATGGTTACCCTTCTAGAATTCACTCCTTGTATGTTTACAAACTGTAAAGAGCGAGCAGGGCTAAGGCAGTTTAAAGCAGATGGCACGACGCTGTGCCAGTTCCCGATTTACCCCTGGTTCCTCTTTGCTCCCGCCACAGGCAGCAGCGACCTGCCCTCCCCTTCTGATGCAAGCGAGATTCCATTTTATTTCCCGGCAGAAACAGGCTGGTGCGAAAGGCAGGCTGCGTTACGTGGCAGTACTCCAGCATCACACTCCGAGTCCACCTGAAGCCATCTGTCACAGCTTGGCTTGTTTGAGCATCATTGCACAAATGTATTTTCAGGGAGTAACACACCAGACACAATGAAGAGCTGCATTAGAGAGAATGTCTGCCTGTGTCTGACAAAGGGAGCTGTGCCTCTCGAAAGCTCTTACCCGGAAGCTCTCGTGGGTCTCTAAGGTGCTACTGGACTCGAATCTCGCTGTTCTACTGTAGACCAACATGGCTACCCTCTGAAATGAGAGGGGAGGTGTTTGTTTCACTCCACCGATTACTTTTCCAAATCGCTGCTACAAACAGCACCTTCTAATCATGAACCATAACAATTCCAAGAATAATTTTGCTTGGGGGCTTTACGTGCCTTTTTAAAAAAAAAATCTTCCAGAATTAGCGTTTCGACATTTTCTCATTAAGTGACAATCTAGATAAAACTGCCATACTTCGCAAGCAAATGCTAGCAAAGGTCTGCAATTTAATAATTTATGCAGCATTGTTCTAAGGTCTAATGAGCAGTGATTATATTTTAGCTGTAATTTAAGTCACAAAGACATTTTTTCTCCCATGCTGAAAGGCCTTGGTGGGTCGGTGCAGTTCAGCCAACTAGCTTCACTTGCTTGCGGGGGGGGGGGGGGAACCCTGAAGAGTCTGTCAAAAGGAGTCACTGCCATTCAACTGCATCTACATCTCTGTGTGTGTAAAGTGCCGTCAAGTCACAGCTGACTTATGGCGACCCCATAGGGTTTTCAAGGAAAGAGACATTGGGAGATGGTTTGCCATTACCTGCCTCTGCATCGGCTGAGAGAGTTCTGAGAGAGCTGCGACTGGCCCAAGGTCACCCAAGCAGGCTTCATGTGGAGGAGTGGGGAATTGAACCCAGTCCTCCAGATTAGAGTCCACCACTCTTAACCACTACACCATGCTGGCTCCCCTGCATCTACATCTACTGAAGCAGAAATGCCTGAACAGGAAAATGAATACAACCAGGGCAACATACTTTTCCTTGGAAAGGGGAAGGGCCTGCTTTCCAACCCCTTCTTAGAATAGTTATATATCCAGGTTCTCATCTGTAACAAAAAAGAAAAAAAACCCACACACAAAAACCTGGCAAGTGGCAACATTTAGTCTCGCCCACAGCAATACAAGTAACTTCAAATAAAGAGAGGGGAAATTACTTTATTTAGGGAAATGGAACATTAATTCAGGAATGTAAGAAAACAAATACAAGAAGTATATGCTAAATTGGAGAGGGGTGACTTGTGATGGCGAAGCTGTAGAGGAGAGAAGGCACTTAACTCTTCTTCGGTACACTCCTTTTCCTAGCGGGGAGGGGAAGGGTTTTAATCACCTCCTCTTGGAGCCTCTTCTCCGCTGCAAATAACCCATTGCTAAGGATGCTTTGCAGAGGAAAAGTAGTCATCCAGATAACATGACACAATGTCTTTGTGATGAATTTAGAATATTTATATTCCACCCCAGTATAAACGCCCTGACCTGGATGAACCAGGCCACCCCAATATTGTCAGCTCTCGGAAGCTAAGCAGGGTAGGCCCTGGATGGGAGATCACCAAGGAAGTCCAGGGTTGCTATGCAGAGGCAGGCCATGGAAAGCCACCCATTTCTCTCTTGCCTTGGAAACCCTACAGGGTTGCCATGACTTCAGTGATGGTGGAAAGCACCATCAATAGTGGTTTTTAAATATTTATTTTGTAACACTTACTACAAAAATTCATTCTCCATACAATGTCACCTTAATCTCCATTGATAAATATTAATATCCTGTTCAGATCTTCCTTTTTAAATAAGTTAGTTAGCTTTATTATAGTAAACAAATTTTTAAGACTGTCTATCCTCTCCTATTTACTAGGTACCCCTTTTCTTCCAATAGCCAGCAAAAGCTAATCAAGCAGCAGTAACAGCATTCAAAATTCTCTAAACGTATTAGGTATTTCTTCAACATGATTAAGTAAACAAAGGCCTGGTGAAGGAGAGCTGAAGTCCATGTGAGGGTCCTCCCTCCCTGGCTCTGCCCCCTTCCCCTCTGCCATCACATCCCGCCCATTTGGGGCTCCCCCAGGCCTCAGAGCCAGGGTGAAGGGGATAGGACCAAGGGCTACAGCACCCATGCCTGCCCTCTTCTCCCCCAGGAGGTTGCTGCTTTAGCTAAGGTAAGCATCTCCTCTTTTTCCTCCCAGGCCTGGTATTAGAGCCTCTCTAAATACCTCCTCCTGATTCCTCAGCTAGTTCCGACCCCACCCCCCAGCCTTGCCTACACCACCTGAGCTAGGAGCTGGAGCACTGTTGTGTATGTATATAGTTGGGGAGTAAGCAAGGGAGACTTAGGAGCTTGAGTTCTGCACGAAGGATCCTAAACCCTGCTCACCCTATTGGTCAAGCAAACGGACCCCATTGGCTCTAAGCCAATATGTACCATTGGTCACCAAGAGGTTATGTCCCCCTATCACGGATCAAGGGGGGAATGGCCACAGGCAGCCAAGGGGGCATATAAACAGAGGTTGCTCATTGTGTTAACCAGTTCTGTTCCTGTAATCAATAAACACGGTTGTTGTTTGAACTCCGTCTCCGACCTCGTGAATCCTTCCTATGCGGACTTAACAGTGGCAACGAAGACTGGAGAGCGACCCGGCTGACCTGCTGAATCACTCCCGCTCTGCCGTTTCACAGTGACCGGTAGGTAGCCCGGTCCGCATTGCTGAATCACACGCCGGCTGACCCACAGCTACCGCCTCGCTCCGCGACCTCGCTGTGTCCGGTAGGCAGCCCAGCCCGATTGCTGACTCACTTGGATTCTCGGGAGAGACGAACACACCGCACTCATGGCCACCACCGGGTCGTTGGAAGCGTTCGACATCTCCAACCCCGGCGACTGGGAGAGCTACGCTTCCCGAGTCTCTTTCTACATGGTCGCGAACAAATTCACGGACGCCGTGCAGCAGCGGGCGGTGTTCCTCAGCGTCTGCAGACCCCGGACATTCCAGCTGGCCCAGACCCTCGTGGTCCCCGCGAAGCTTGAGCCGACCGACTTCGACGCCATCATGAAGGTGCTGGGCGGCCATTTCACCCCGCAGCCCACGGTGTTGGCCCGCCGCCACGAGTTCCACCTCTGCGACCAACGGCCTGAGGAAACCGCTGCCGAGTACCTCGCCGCCCTCCGCCAGATCGCCCGGACGGGGACACACACCAAGAAGCCTAGTCAGGTGCCACCAACTCTGGACAGCCCAATATTAACTGAAATCAGTTCTGTGACCATTTGCCGAAATTGCACCACCCAAGGACATCTCCACCACATATGAATAAAGGTAGCATTTTGGTTCCACCATGGCTTGTCATGGTATGTCATACCTCAGACTGTTTTTTGTTGGCTCTGTATACTAATTTTTTAATCCCTGTCTTACTACATTGCTCACTGGATGTCTTATGCTGTCTGACTGCATTGATTCTTATGTTTTGCAATCTGCCTCGAGTCTCAGTGAGAAAGGCAAGCTATACATAAAGCAAATTAATCAGAAAATTTTTACATTAGAGCAAAGAGCCCATTGTTATAATAAACACAAATGATAACCTGTCAGCAATAATAAAAGCAAGACATTGATTCAACATAGTACAATTAAAAATGGTACTTAACGCCACTTTTCTTCCAACTTTTTCCCAGCACTTGAGAGAACAGAGAGATCACAGAGATCTCAGGAGGGAGTTCCATAAATGGGGTACAATATGATCTCACTCTGAAGAAGATCTCAGCAGGCGGGCAAGTTCATACAGTCTCTGATCATAAGAACATAAGAAAGGCCCTGCTGGATCAGACCAAGGCCCATCAAGTCCAGCAGTCTGTTCACACAGTGGCCAACCAGGTGCCTCTAGGAAGCCACAAACAAGATGACTGCAGCAGCACCATCCTGCCTGTGTTCCACTGCACCCAATATAATAGGCATGCTCCTCTGATACTAGAGAGAATAGGTATGCAGCATGACTAGTATCCATTGTAAGTAACAGCCATCCAGGCCTTTAAAGTTTCTAACCAGCAGTTTGAATTGTGTGTGGAAATAGACTGGAAGCCAGTGAAATGTTTTCATCAGGTTCTGACTAGGGTGACCAGAACCCATCATAACAAACATATTACATCTGTATATAAAAAGTTACAGATGCTCATTAGTAAGAGCGGTTCCTCAGTGGAACAGGCTTCCTCAGGAGGTGATAAGCTCTCCTTCCTTGGAGGTTTTTAAGAAGAGGCTAGTTGGCCATCTGTCAGCAATGCTGATTCTATGACCTCAGGCAGATCATGAGAGGGAGGGCACCCTGGCCATCTTCTGGGCATGGAGTATCAGTCACTGTGTGTGTGTGTGTGGGGGGGAAGGTAGTTTGAAATTTCATGCACTGTGCAGGGGGTTGGACTAGATGACCCTGTTGGTCCCTTCCAACTCTATGATTATGGTGGATATTTGGAACCTGACAGAAACTTTTACAGGACGGCCTCCCAACAATGTATTACAGTAAGCAAGCCAGGGTATTACTACAGCACAAGTCATTATGGCAGATTAGTCAGAGAAACATACTTTCAGCTTTAAAGGACGCATGTTTACTCAGAAGTGTTCCTGGGATGGTTCAGTTGTTGCATCAAAACAAGGTTCAGGGCCCGCTGCTCTCACATTCTCTCTCTCTCTCTCTCTCTCTCTCACACACACACACACAGTTGGAGTCAATTAGTGACTTCTGCTGTCATGCAAACCACTGCTGGCCATTTTATTTAAACCAGCAAATTGTTCATGCCTTCCCCTCCAAATCAGTATTACAAAGCCAGAAGACCCAGCATATATCGTGTTCAGGCACAAAGCAATTACAATTGAACCATTTCACTGTTGTTCAATGAGACAATCCCAAGTAAATGTGCATAAAATTTCTGCTTCCCAATGACAAGAGCCTCGGGATATTACCAATCTATCTGCAGGTAATGTATTTTCTCATCTGCATCTAGCTCTTGATTTTAAGCCCTTACACAAATATTGCCTTTGCCAGGATGGAGGCTGAGGGTTAAGCAAAGGAGAATTCAGCTATATCACCCTCATTATCCTTTGCAGCAAGTATAATGCCGCAATCCTGTCATTCTACACTCCTTTATTCCAAATTTTAAAAAGTAAAATTGCTGAGAGGAAATGCAGCAATTAACACAGCCATATGATCTCACTGGCACAGTTTCATCTGTTCCATTAAGGACTAGAATTACCAAGGACAAAAATCTATGATGTTTATTTGCTGATTTTTACATCCTAATTGTTATGGTAAGGCCAAGAAAATCCCAGGGCAGTCTCCAATTTGGTGCTCCGATTATGCAGATCTGCTCATTTGTAAATGACACAGATGGTCTGAATACAGGAGTGAGCTTTTACAAGATTAGCCATTTTTGGCAAGAGGGGTTTCGAGGCCAGAAGAACAAGAAGGTATAAGAGGAAGGGGAGAGACTTGGACATTATAGTGTGACAAGTTAATCACAGTTGTTGTCAAAGCTCCACCAAACCCTATGAAGAGCTAGATTCGAGTCCAGTAGCACCTTAGAGACCAACATGATTTTTGGGGTATAAGCTTTGGAGAGTCAAAGCTCTCTTCAGGGAACTTTGACTCTCAAAAGCATATACCCCCAAAATCTTGTTGATCTCTAAAGTGCTGCTGGACTCGAATCTAGCTCTTCTACAGCAGACCAACACGGCTACCCTCCTGAAACTATCCCTAAGAAGATTACTCTGCAAGATACTATTGGATTTGACTTTGAAAACCAAAACAGTTAGACCCTTGGTTCTTGTAGGTTATCCGGGCTGTGTAACCATGGTCTTGGTATTTTCTTTCGACGTTTCGCCCGCAGCTGTGGCAGGCATCTTCAGAGGAGTAACACTGAAGGACAGTGTCTCTCAGTGTCAAGTGTGTAGGAAGAGTAATATATAGTCAGAAAGGGGTTTGAGCTGAATCATTGTCCTGCAAAAAGTAACAAAGGTAATGTGCTAACCATTGTCCTGTAAGTATCAAGATAATGTGCTAATGAGGGTGTGGTATGTTAATATGGAACCATTCTATCCTGAAGTGATCTGTTAATGTGTGAAATCCAAAGCTAATCTGCATGGCTATTGTTGACTGTAGTCTTTGTTAGTCTGGAGGTTTTCAAGACAGGAAGCCAAGCCTTATTCATTCTTAAACTCTCTTCTTTTCTGTTAAAGTTCATAAACATCAGCACAACTTTAACAGAAAAGAAGAGAGTTTAAGAATGAATAAGGCTTGGCTTCCTGTCCAAGTGTTACTCCTCTGAAGATGCCTGCCACAGCTGTGGGCGAAACGTCAGGAAAGAAAATACCAAGACCACGGTTACACAGCCCGGATAACCTACAAGAACCAATGAACTTTGACCGTGAAAGCCTTCGACAATAGTTAGACCCTTGTTTTTGATGTCACCGCAAAGCAAATGATTCTCTAACACAGGTAAGAGATTAACAGCTCTACACAACAGCCTCCTCTGCTTGTTGTAAGATTCCACTTTGGACAAAACAGGAAATCCTTATCTGGAGCAGTGTTTTCAACTTGTCCTCTGCTCAGGCCATCAATTAAATAATTAGTCCTGGCCCTCTTACTGGGGCTACCTGGATTAGTTAACAAGTTAACAAGCAACGGGCTCCAGCCAGAATCCAGTCCTCCTGTCATCCTCTCGTCCCCTAACCAGCAGGCACATACTCCTTCACCTTTGAGAAGTTAGTGAAGAACAAGACTGAGACATAAAGAATCTCTGTTCTCCCTGACTCTGAGGCAGGGGGGGGGGGGAGAAAGGAAGATTGGGGAAAAAGAAAGATACTTGCTCCAAGACCAACCCAACAATGATACCACTTCATGCTAAACAGTGCTCATACTCAAAGGCAGCCTCTGGTGGGCTGAAGCTGGACCTCACAGCCATCAGAATTTCCTAAGCTGGACCAGAGCCACCCAAACACCCCTTCAGGGCTACCACTCACATCTCACGCTGTGCCATTTGCAAGTTCTCACCTACTTTGCTTCCTGGCCTAGTCTTTTGATCTCAAACCCTACTACTTCATTGTGTCCTACTGTCAAGGCGACACACTGCTGTATCACAAAGAAACCATTTGTTTGTCAAAGTAAGCCCTTCTTGAAGACAGACTGAAGGGTGACCCATTTATATGCTCAAGGGGGGGAGATGTGCCATGTTAGAACAACACAATGATCTCAACTGAAGCAAGGCTTCACCACATTTTAGCCAACGAAGCACTGGACATACCCTCTTGTGCCAAGTTAGATCAATCAAAGTTGGTTTCTGGCTGCAATAGCTATCCCAGGTCACTGGCAGATTTCTGTCACAGACCTGCTACCAGAGATCTTTTCACCCAAAGCATTCGGTACTTACAAAGTTATCCCTCTGTCTTAAGATTGCCCTCTTTACAATCATGAAACATGGGAGGCGAAAGAGGACCACACGTGCACATATCCCCTGAGTGCATCCCCGATGTTCTGCAGAGCCTCAAGGCTCCACAAGCACACCTCGGGGGCACCTGTAGCTTTACCACGGGCTGTTGACCATCGTAGCCTAAGAACTATTTAAAGAAACAGCGAAGGAACACACCGACATCAAACCCAAGACCTCTTGTCCCAATGAGCATGGGAACCAGCCCCACGTTCCAAGAGATTGTTTCCTGTTGCTTAACGGGGCTGGCTCAGCCTTTCAAGGACTGCCAAGTCTCTCCAGTTCCAATAGTTAATGTGTCCCTGCCGATGTAATGTAAGCAGAAATCCTCGACAGGGGGAATAAAGCACAGGTTTTCAGGAGGACGGTATTTGCCTGCTAGCTGCCACCTCACTTTTGGTGCTGCCCTTCCAAAAGCCACCTCGCCATCCAAGCAGCAGAAGGCTCCTTTGGCGCTTGTGAAAACATTATCTGAATTAAATCTAGCAAGCAGCACCCGATTTACATAGGAACTGGCCTCGCAACAAGCTACGGAGGAATTGGCGTCACAATCTCCCTGGCAGCATTCTAAATTTGCCTGGCCCTGTGCACAGAGAGTTGGATCCAGTGACCCATCAATTGAGGACACTGATGGTCATAGATGTTCCCCACTTTGCCCCCCCCCCCCGAGTCCCTTCAGATCTTGACAAAGTGGATTCCGAGGGTCATGGGACTGTATGGAGTAACATATGGTCAGTGGGATGCAGTAAGATGGGGAAAGGACCAAAATCCATTCCCTCCTGCCTCTTCCATCAGTGCAACTCTGCTGACAGAAGAGGCAGGAAAAAAACATTTTTGCCCCCTTCACCCTCTGCACTGCATTCCACTGAACAGTTCAGCTAGAAGAAGAAGAGTTGGTTTTTATATGTCGACTTTTCCTACTACTTAAGGCAAAATCAAACCAACTTATAATCACCTTCCTCTCCCCACAACAGACACCCTGTGAGGTAGGTGAGGCTGAGAGAGTGTGACTAGCCCAAGGTCACCCAGCTGGCCTCATGTGTAGCAGTGGGGAAACAAATCCAGTTCACCAGATTAGCCTCCGCTGCTCATGCGGAGGAGTGGGGAATCAAACTCGGTTCTCCAGATCAGAGACCATCCCTCCAAACCACCAGTCTTAACCACTATACCACGCTGGCTCCACACAGGCTCCCACTCCACGTAGGCCCCGCAACTCTGAGAATCAATTTTCCCAGGGTCAAAAGGGACTGCTTTTGGGAGGGCAGGGAAGATTTGTAATCTTTGGGCATCTGGATCGCTGGATCAAAGCCAGCGTAACCCTTAGGAACATTACAGGCACAGTGGTATAAGTTCATAGCCAAGTGTGCAAACCGAGTGCTTCCCAAAGTGTTGCCTAAAGGCCAAGTCAGAACCAGCTTTTCAGAGGTACGTCTCCAAAATACAGGCTCACACAAGCCTTAGCTATGGACTAGACAAAAAGAGTTACAGATAACCCTATAAAGGCACTTGACAGGGAGGGGCTGTGGCTCAGTGGTAGAGCCTCTGATTGGCATGCAAAAGGTCGCAGGTTCAATCACCGGCATCTCCAATTAAAGGTACTTGGCAAGCAGGTGATGTGAAAGACCCCTTCCTGAGACCCTGGAGAGCTTCTGCCGGTCTGAGTAGACAAATACTGACTTTGATGGACCAAGGGTCTGATTCAGTAGAAGGCAGCTTCATGTGTTCATGTGACTTATTGCACAATGAAGTTCTGAGGAAATTTGGAGTTGAACATTCACAACACACCCAACAGGGCCAAGCTCCCAATTAATATTTGCACAAAACCAGTGCATTCATTCTACCCAAAGTCTACACCTGTTTACAGCACAGGCTGTTTTATCTATCGCTCCTGAACACAAAGCTACATAAAAAATAAATGCAGGGAGTAGCCACCCTGGCCAATATATCCCCACCTGAAAAGCTAGAAAAAGAGGTAAATGGAGCAAATGATATTTAGATGAAGAGCAGAGAAACAGATACTCACACTATATGGGCAAGGTCAAGGGGCTTCTCTGGCTGTTCCGGATATACAGGGTGAGGAGGCTCTCTAGTGGGTACACAACCAAGAGATTTACTAATGGCATGGCTCAGCTTCTTGGCAGGCGATTTCTGTTTTTTTAAAAAGAATTAAACACAGAGACTGGTATTAAAACAGCAGATCAATCTGTGAGCACAGTACAGAAGAAGAACTACAATCCAGCTTGGACGGACGGCAGCGCTCTCAATGCTCAGGACAAGGCGCCAGTCAGTCGGAAAGCCCGCCTGGTGTCTAAAGCACGGTCTTCACCAGCCCGCTCTCCCCACCCACACACACAAACACACCTCTGCATACAGTTCTTCTGGTTATCATCATGTGAATAATGGAAACAAAGAGCCTGCAAAATCAAGTATTTCCATATCTCAGCTCACTCAAAGAAGCATGTTGGAGGGAAGTATTCTAGGAACCAGACAGAAAAACTCAGTTGTACATCAGGGAACTTGTATCCCATTTCAAATCGTGATGCTGGGGGGAGGGGGGGACCAGCAATACCTCCCTGCTTAAAGAAGTTCCCACCTAACAATGTGGCAGAACCAGAGACCACAAACACCAACTTGCCTGCAGTCTGTGAATTCACAATATGAGTTGCATTAGCATAATATTCTACTGCTAAGTAGCAGAAGCTTCCTTAAAGTCATGACTGAAAAGATCAGCCATATTCTCAGGATGTACAGTTGGCCTATTGAACTATTTAGGACTTTTCAGGATGCCCTGCCATTTGAGAAGTGTTTTGGGGCCTCTGGAGCCTTCAAGCAGATGTTGCCCAAGCATCTCGTTGCTGGGCACGGCAACAGTAAGGGCCAGATACCACCCCTTTTTAATGGAAGCCACTTCTCAACAAGCAAGATTCTGCACCTGCTATTTTTGCATGCTGTTGTGGAAGATGGACCTAAAATGCACACATAGACAATGCTGTTTCAAACATCAGGGTTGCTAATGCCCACTAGGAAGGGGACAAGGCAAATTCATTCAAAAGGATGTCCCTTTGATGGCTCAAGCACTTGGCAGAATTGTGGAATCTGCAGTCCTTAAAAGAGTGTGAAACTAACCCCCACAGGCTACTTAAGAGACAGAGGAAAGCCTGCAACTGTGAGAAGAACTGAACAGCAGCACGATGTAAAAACAGGTCCTAGGATCATCGGTAACACAGCTTCACACAATTCAAAGTTTAATAAACATTTATCCCAGAAGCTGTTAAAAACACCAGCTATTCAGGATCAAGAAGAGCCCCGTAGCGCAGAGTGGTAAACTGCAGCACTGCAGTCAAAAGCTCTGCTCACAACCTGAGTTCCATCCCAATGGAAGTAGGATTCAGGTAGCTGGCTCAAGGTTGACTCATCCTTCTGTCCTTCCGAGGTAGGTAAAACGAGTACCCAGCTTGCTGGGGGTGAAGTATAGATGACTGGGGAAGGCAATGGCAAACCACCCCGTAAACATAGTCTGCCTAGTAAATGTCATGATGTGACATCACCCCAAGGGTCAGTAATGACCCAGTGATTGCACAGGGGACTACCTTTACCTTTTTTATTCGGCATCAATTACTCTTCACAAATGAATATATATCATTGGAAGCACTTCAGTCTGCCCAAGCCACTTGTTTTATGATTGTCATCTACTTCCTTTTGCCTGCTTAACATAGGAAGTTCTTTGGGATGCATTTCGAAGAATTTTTGACAAACAGCTTTCTTGTAGGCTTCAGAAATTGCTGGTTTTATTTTGAGAATGGGTCAGCAGTTCTGCTGACATAAAGCACTTCTGATAAAAACATTAAGGCTTTGAGTGGCTAATCATATTTATAATTGCATATGCTGGATGCTCTTGCCTTTTGGTTAAGCTGGAAATTCTCTGTTGTTTGGTAGCTGGAAAAAAATTTGTTCTAGCATTTTAAAGACCCTTTCAGATTATATTCAGCCTCAGCCATCAATATTAAGGACTTGTAAAATCATTTAAGCAGATAAGTGAGGAGCTTGCATACGTTAGAGCGTTATGCGCACATGAAGGAACACTGTGGTTAAGTTTTTATGTTTGCGCCAGAACTGCACTCTACTCTTTCCCATGTCTTTATTGAAGAATAAATGCTAGGTATATTCAAGAGTTGCACATCTTACCTTTTGGATTCTACCAAGTTTATGTTACCCAACTTTTTAATTATAGCTTTTAAAATACTAAGGAAAACACTGCCAATACTTGCAAAGGGGGAAAATGTACATCTTTTCATAATGATTGTGCTTGCAATCCTATGTATACTTCTACATCATAAGTGACAGTGACAGAATTTATGTCGACTCTGTACACATCCGTCCTGAAACTGCAATAGACACCCTACATGCAGAGATAGGTTGCAAGGATTTGCCATAAGGAGAAAACACTCTCTATATCCAGCAGTCTTAATTATACATGTGCTCTGGACCTGATCCATGGACATAGCAGCAGCCTGTATAGTCGCAGGTACATTTCTGAAGGGTGTGTCTCCTCTACCCAACTTATGCTTAGTACAGGAATGTAATTTAACACACACATACCCATTATCTTTTTGGCAATAGGAAAGAGAAACTCAATGAGCACTTAGGAGACCGAAATCATAATTTAAAATTCACAAACAATATTTATTTACTGTATTTACAGCCTGGTCTCCCACAAGAGTCCTCCAAGAGATGGAGAAAATGTAAACACTAAATCAACAGAACAATAACTAAAACAATGCACAACATCATTTAAAAAAAAATTATGAAGCCCCAACTAAAATAAACAGTGAAACAGTAAATGAATAAACGCAGAAGTATAAATCCAAACAGGAGCACAGAGTAGGCCCAAACATGCAAAAATTAAGCAAAATATAGACAGTAACAATAAAACCTTTCCAACAGATTGAATAGGCTAAAACAATGTTAGGCTCAGCTTCAAAGCCATCCAGAATAACTCAGTCTTTACCACTGTTCAAAAGGCTAATTGTGAGAGGGGAAAGTAAGCCTGCTGGGGCAGAGAATCACAGAACCGGGGGAACCAGGAAACACAGCTCAGAAATCCCTGCCCCATATATTCCCATGAACCTTACATATAGAAGGCAGCACCAGCTATCTTAAGCTGCAGGCAGGTTCGTATGTGTGAAGGCGCATGCCTTGTCCAGGGCATTAAGAATTATATTAATTTATAAAAAGAGAAAAGCTCATTTAAAAATATAATTGGGTTTTATGCCACAAGGAGCCAAAACCAGATTGTTGAAATAATCCCTTCCATTTCACCTGAAAGCAAAGTGAAGGGTAAAACTAACAGTAAAACCTATATGGACTGTGCTGACCAACGGTAACACAGAACAGGATCTGAAGCTATTGCATATCATGGCAGGACATTCTAAATATGCCAAGCTCTTCACACTCCATTTTTTCAAAGGAAATAACCTTAACAGATGGTAAAAAGAAACAACACACAGTGGCCCAGGGAAAGAACGGGCACACAAACCTACTGGTTTGCGTTTTGTCAATCCAGCTCAAATGTTCAGCCTCCAGAAGACCAGAATTCCAGCTTTTATACTTGGGCAGATTCTGCCCTCTGCTGGAGAAACATTCTATAAAGCTAAACATTGAGAAGCACAAGAGTATAATCCTGTGAAATGAATGTCTGATATGTAGGATGGAACAATTAAGCACATTCAGAATGGCTTGAAAATGTTCTTAAAGAATACAGCTCATGTCAAACAGGTTCTTCAAACAATCTGCAGGCCAGGATTCAAACACAATTTCTCTGACATTCAACCAATAGGAAAGGCAACAAGGAGCTAGGAGTGACCTCACAAGTCGGCAAAAAGCCTTCTCCCATATATCTCACCCATGCCTGGTTCCAACTTCACGAAATTTCAGACCAAGTTCTACAGCTTTCGTTGGCAGTCGAGTCTATTTCCTTTCCGCACTGAACTAGAGTTGCGGAAATTCTGTCTGAATGAGGAGAAATGTTTACCCTTCATAGTACTGGGGAGTCAGATTCCCCCCCCCCCCCGAATCAGTTTCGTAACAGATTCAGGATAGAGACACATGGAATTCACAGCTTCAAGAGGTGGCCATGACCACTGGCTTTAAAAGGGAATTACACACTTTCACAGGGGGGAAAGAGGTCTTCCCCTACCCGGTAGTCATGGTAGCTAAAATGGAATCATTAATTTTCAAGGGAGTTCTCTCTATGAATGCCAGATGCTGGAGAACAGGCAGCAGAGACCTCTGCCCTCATGGGTTGTTTGTGTTGGGAATAGAGAGCAAGAGAGGAAAAGTTTGGGAGCAACGCTTCTAGTTACGTTTTGGATTTCACAGAGGCAAGATGCAGCATCCTGCTCTTATGGGCAGAGATGTGAGCAAAAGGCCAAGCCTTAGACGCCTGCTAGAGTAATCTAGCAAGTTTATAGGAAACTAGATTTGATAGTAAGGATTGTTATTGTTTTGCATCCCAGTTTTACCCTTTCCTTTAGAAAGATAAAAAATTTGTTATTCTTGAAACAAGTAAAGACTCTATATTGTCGAAGGCTTTCACGGTCAGAGTTCATTGGTTCTTGTGGGTTATCCGGGCTGTGTAACCGTGGTCTTGGTATTTTCTTTCCTGACGTTTCGCCAGCAGCTGTGGCAGGCATCTTCGGAGGAGTAACACTGAAGGACAGTGTCTCTTCAGTGTTACTCCTCTGAAGATGCCTGCCACAGCTGCTGGCGAAACGTCAGGAAAGAAAATACCAAGACCACGGTTACACAGCCCGGATAACCCACAAGAACCAAGGAAAGACTCTGTTTATTTGTGCGCACTAAATGACTCTTACCTAACCATAATCAAACAATCCATCGAGCTTAAACTCAACAGTTTGTGGGCTTCCCAGAAGCATCTGAGCCAGCCACTGTGGGAAACAGGATGCTGATTGGACAGACTTTTAGTCCAATACAGCAGGGCTCTTCTTATGATAAATTAATCTAGATTCCAGTCCCCTAGCACCTTAGAGACCGATAAGATTTTTGGGATATGAGATTTCAACAGGCAAAGCTCCCTTTGTCAGATAAAAGTAGGAAGGGAGTTCCCTGAGTCCCTCATATCTCAGTCTGAACGTGGGAAGAGCGTTGCAAAGAAAGGAGTCAGGATACAAATGGACAATGCAAAAATGTAATCAGCTTGATTAGGGTGGGGGGAGGAAATGCTTAGGGGCTGAAAATTAGCATCTGTAGTGAGATAAGAATCCTATGTCCCTATTCAGCCCTGGGGCTGGGATCCATTGTTCTGAATTTGTGAATGAAATCACAATCTCACGTTGTAATCTCCCCTTGAAACTTCTGCAATCTCACGTTGTAATCTCCCTTTGAAACTTCTGTGCTTGAGGACTGCTAGTCTTGGGTCAGCAATGGATGCCCTGGAAAATTGAAATGTTCTCCCACTGATTGTTGAGTGTTGTGATTTTTGATGTCAGATTTATGCCCATTTATTCTTTTGTGTAGGAACTGACCTGTCCGTGAAATTTATAATTAACATATTTACTTCCAATTTGACCTATTCTAAGCAACAAGGATTGTTTGCACTAATAGCATATTGGATATCTGAAGTCTGCCACTATGAAGTTTGTCCTTGCCCTTAATATTTTTCTCCACCCAAGTTCCTTCAAGTGCTAAATGTTCTCCTTGCAGTCTTAGCCCTTCATCAGCTCTTCTGCACTTCTTGGAAAATGGAATCTTCTCAAATCCATCATGTCATACAGGGCCTCAAAACTGGTCACATGCCTCAATTCAGAGAAGGCCCAGGCTGAATTAAGATGAAAGGCACAGTTGATTCTCACACTGATTGCAAAGGGGTAGTAGCTGTGTTTGTCTACTTTAGCAAAATAAATCCTACTTATTTCTATATGAGTTTACATGAGTCACAGCTCACTTCTTCAGATATGTCGAAAAACTGGGAATCTTACATAACAGGGGCGATTACAAAGGGGAGGAATGAGGAGTTAAGGCAGAATAAATTCCATCATAAACCTTTCAAGTGTAAATATGAATGGGGGGGGATGATTGTTGTGATGTATGCTAGAGTTTCCTCAGGTCTCAGTAACTGGGCAGAGTGTACATTAACCTGTATTATAATAAACTATCCATTCACAAGTACCATTTTTTTGCAATTTGTTATTTTAGGTAAATATCTTTCCTGAACTCATTTCCAAATTGTGATTCCAGGGTAAATCAGAAGTGGAATGTACAAGAGGGAATCAAAGATCCCCAGCAAAAACAGAGGCTCCATTTGCTCCTCTTTGATTCTGAGAAAGGAAAGGAAACGCTCTCGCTGTGAAGTCCCACATGTGGTTTCAACACCCAGCATTTTAAAAATCCTCACGCTGTGACTTTTTAGCACAGATTATAATGTATTCCGTATTCTTGCAACCAGAATGCATCCCTGCATTTCCTCATTTGTTAACCCCCCCCCCCCAAGGCTTTTTTTCCTTTCCCATTGTTCTGGTGTCTCTACACCAGGTGTCCCCAACCTTTTTGAGGCTTGCAGGCACCTTTGGGATTACGAGAGGGGGTGGTGAGCACCACCCCAAAATGGCTTCCACAGGAAGAGGAGCCAAACCCAAAATGGCTACCTCCACAAGCGAAGCCAAACAGAATACCGTCCCTCTTCACACCTCCTGGGAAGAACGAAATCCAGAAGGGGGAATGGAACCACATACTGATTAAATAAAGCTCAGTTGATTACCAGTCATTCTCATCTTCCAGTAAAAAACTTTCGTTTGAATGAGGGGAACCTATAATAAGCCCTGCTTTACAATGGCCACACCCACTTTCTGGAGAGGTCAGCAGGTGCCAAGGGAAGAAGCGGTGAGCACCTGGTGCCCCATGGACATCAGGTTGGGAACCCTGCTCTACAAATTCCAAAATACTCATTACATACTTCATTCCTCTCATGGTACACCTAAGGAAGCTCAAATGAGAGTTTTTAGAGCTCAACTGGACACTTGGTTTTTGATGGTAGGACCATACAGAAAGAGAACAAAGCAGAGTATTCTACCGACACACAGAGACCTGTGACAAACCATCCATCACCAAGACAGCCAGGCTGCAAACATATACTGAGCAGAGAAGACTTGACATCTCCAAGGGTAAGGAACCTCTGAATCCTTGGGCATGTGAATAAGTCCCTACAGCAGGTACATATGGTATGTAAGATTTTGCACACAGAGGCAGTAAGAACAATCTTTACTATGTCTATTATGTAAGTTCTTGCATTCTACATCATGAACGGGGTGTGTGTCCCTCACCGCTCCCCTGATAAGCCCAGCAGGAAGTGAGCCCAGTGGTCTTGGAGTGAAAGGGAAGGGGTTTGGGTAAAGCACCTTGGGCCTTTCTCTTTCCGGGCCTCCTCCTGCAAGCTTACAGAATCAGAGTTGGAAGGGACCTTCAGGGTCATCTAGTCCAACCCCCTGCACAATGCAGGAAATCTACAACTCCCACACACACCCAATGACCCCTGCTCCATGCCTGGAAGATGGGAGGGGGAACCTCCAGGATCCCTGACCAATCTGGCTTGGAGGAAAACTGCTTCCTCACCCCAATGTGGCAACCAGTATTTCCCTGGGCATGTAAGAAAGGGCCAATGGAACCAAACACTGATGCAACCCTTCCTGCCCTCCCTCTCATGATCTTCCTAAGTTCGCAGAATCAGCATTGCTGACAGACGGACATCTAGCCTCTGCTTAAAAACTTCCAAAGAAGGAGAGCCCACCTCCTCCTGAGGAAGACTGTTCCACTGAGGAACCACTCTGTCAGGAGGTTCTTCCCAATGTTTAGCCCAAAACTCTTTTGATTTAATTCCAACCTATTGGTTCTGGTCCGACCATCTGGGGCAACAGAAAACAACTCTGCATTATCCTCTATACGGCATTAGCCTCTATATGACTCTGTCAGGAGGTTCTTCCCAATGTTTAGCCCAAAACTCTTTTGATTTAATTCCAACCCATTGGTTCTGGTCCGACCATCTGGGGCAACAGAAAACAACTCTGCATTATCCTCTATACAACATTATCCTCTATACTCTGCATTATCCTCTATACTATAGGACAGCTCTTCAAGTAGCTTAGGAGTGAGGAGCTGGCACTTCTTCATTAGCCAGTTTCCAGCCTCTTAAGAAGGTGGATCTGCAAACCACCTGAATGGCCCAGACTAGCCCAATCTCATCAGATCTCGGAACCTAAGCAGAGTCGGCCCTGGTTAGTTCTAGCATGAGAGACTACCAAGAAAGACCAGGGTTGCTATGTCTTTTTGCCTTGAAAACCCTATGGGGTCACCATAAGTTGGCTGCGACCTGACAGCCCTTTCCACCATTCCACTGCCTGCAAATCACACATGCACTGTTTGGTCTTCCAGCCTCCCAGACAGGAAGCCCCTCCTCCTCCAGGGGCTGGAGTCAGCTCCCTGGGCAGCTGGAGCTGCTTCCCTTCTGGCCAGATCCTCCCCTGTCCCCTTGTTGCTGCTGCTCAGCTGTGCAGAGGATGGCAAGTACTTAAAGAGCCAGGCTGATGTTGCTGCCTTCTGAGAAGGCAGTGACCCTTCCCTCTTTCTATAACTGCTCCGAGTCAGGGCTGTGAAGGTCTCCAACTTCCCTTACACACACACGCAAATACCTGCGGGAAGGACTTCAGTCCTCGGCATGTCAGCCATTCTGGGATCAACTTGGCCCATAGTCAGTTTCACCAGAACCAGGAGCATTTCTGATTTCTTTAAAGCAACAAGCTACCACACAGGACACAAATCTGGAGGGTATATTCCTTTAAGACTGTTCTATCCCTCCTGTCAAAATACTTTTCTCTTTGCAGTCTCCAGCTGGCTAGTCCAGGAACCTGCCTGCCCCAGGAGTTCAAGCTTTATTGTAATACATGCCAACTCTCACAGTTTGTTCCTTGGTGCTCTGCTCTAGTCAGCAGCCAGTTTCACAGGAGGGACAATTTCAAAACAAATGAATTGATCAATTCCCAGGCAGTTACCCTGAGGACCTCTTCATGCATTCACATCATATGGAAACAACAAGAGTGAATTCTACAATGGCAGAACAAAATCCTACAAGGCTGCAGGCTTCTTCATGCCAAACCATCACATTCACATTTTGCATTTGGTTACCCATACTGAGAATATCTGGAAATGGATGGCACGTCAAACAGCAATGCTATGATCTTTGGACATTTCATAGGCACAAGAGATGACACTATTTGCGGGAAGCTTTCCATCATCTGCCATTACATCCCACACTCCTTCAGGTTAGGAAGGAACTGATAAGCTCAAACTCTACACATTTATTCACTGCTTTCTAAACTCAGTAGCATCTATATCTATAACAGGAACCTCTGCTTCATTAAATCAATCAGACCTTGATGTGTGTGTTCAGTGAGTCAAGTTGCCTCTGACTCAAGGTGACCCTATGAATCAATGTCCTCCAAAATGTCCCATCTTTGACAGCCTTGCTCAGATCTTGCAAACTGAGGGCTGTGGCTTCCTTTATTGAGTCCATCCATCTCTGGTTGGGTCTTCCTCTTTTTAGTTCCCTTCAACTTTTCCTAACATGACTGTCTTTTCCAGTGACTCTCATCTTCTCATAAGGGGACCAAAATACGATAGCCTCAGTTTAGTAATTTTACCTTGATACCAAGCCTGTTTCTGCAGACTGGCACCAGAAACATGAAGATATTTAAAATACATAAATAAATAAAGAGCATTAAACTGTTTTGCCCAAGGGTTAAGTGCAGATCACTCATTTCTTGACTTGCTGTTAATGGAAGGGTGGGGGAAATGCTTTGTTTCTGTTCCATGTTTTGCTTTTGAATTCATGACTGTTGAAAGAGATGACATGGTTTGCTTACTTTTACACACAGGTGGAATATTTGGCAAAAAGGCAGCCGGGATGCTAAAGAACTCTGTGCTTGAGCAGAAAAAGCTTGCAGAAGTTGCTAGGCTGTCTGCAGGTTCTGGCAAGCCCTAGCCACTGCTTTGCTTCCAAGGTTCACTTTGAGACAAAAAAAATATTTGGTGGCAACAGGAAGACCCTTTTCTCAGCCTCTAGTTGGAAACTTATCCTGGTGCAGGCTGTGAAGGCAACTCACATGAGCAGTCTCAAAACGGATCTCAGTTAGACCTCTTGGCATCCCATCAAGATCAGCATTTGGATTTGTATAAAAGAGTAATGCCCATGGCTTGCAGAGTGCCCAATGCATGAACATTTACTTGCTGGAAAGAAAGACACAAAAAACATTCTTCTAGGCAGAATCAAAAAGGCATTCGAGGAGGATTACCCAAGAGGAATGCTCCTTCATCTGATGCTGGTTGCTGTGAGGGCCGTTTGCGTGGCCACGCCAAAAACAGTTTTGACAGAGCTGGTAGTTGTGGCACTGCTGGCATCGGTACCGGAAGCCCATCATGCTCTCACACCGACAGTAAGAACATTCCACCGGATGGAAGACTTGGAGGGGACAACAGGGAGAGAAAGAGCAACAGTAAGGGACAGCCTTCTAAAAACAGACAGCTTCAGCCTGTGCAAAAAGACACTCCTGCTTGGCGAAAAAAGGGCTCCAAATAAGGCTGCCAAAGAGCTCTCCGCACTTAAGAGGATCCATTCTTGAATGTCACTTAAAACCAAAGTGGTCTCCCCAAAAGAGCTGTACATGGTTGTGTACAGACTTTCCCACGGGTCAAACAGAAAAATTTCATTGACATTATTATCTACCATTACATACCTCTCTCCTCTAGGGTTGCTAGGTCCCTCTTCGCCATCGACAGGAAGTTTCTGGGGTGGAGCCTGAGGAGGGCGGGGTTTGGGGAGGGACTTCAATGCCATAGAGTCCAGTTGCCAAAGCGGCCTTTTTCTCCAGGTGAACTGATCTCTATTGGCTGGAGATCAGTTGTAATAGCAGGAGATCTCCAGCTAGTACCTGGAGGTTGGCAATCCTACTCTCCTCCCAAGCCATATCTTTCTATACTATCTTTTTAGTGCCCTCTCTACACAAGAGTCATGTGATCATGAAACTGAAGCTGGGGAGGGATTAAACCAGCATGAGCAGGCAGAGATTGAGTGCAGCCTAGCATTTACAGTACTGGAGTTTGATCTGACCCAGGTTCAAATCCCCATTTGCCCATGAAAGCTTGCAAGGTGACCAGTCACGTTCTCAGTCTAACCTTCCTCACAGGGCTATAAGGAGGATAAAATGGCAAAGAGAGAACCATGTATACTATCTTGATCTCCTTAAGGCATGGGTGAGAAACATATACTTGATCAATGGTACTCACTCCACAACTCACTGAAAGACACATTAGGAATTACCTTAAACCAAAAGAGCCATGTTTAAGAACATAAGCTATGCTGGATCAGACCAACAGCCCATCTAGTCCAGCATTCTGTTCACACAGTGCCCACCAGCTACATCTAGGAAACCCACAAACAGAAAGACTGCAACAGCATCATCCCGCCTGTGCTCCGAGTAGATATCCATCATGATTAGTAGCCATTGATAGCCCAGTCCTCCATGAATTTATCCACTCCCCTATTAAAGCCTTCCAAGTTGGTGTCGATGACCACTTCCTGTGGCAATGAGTTCCACAAATTAACTACGCTTTGTGAAGAAATACTTCCTTTTGTCTGTCCTAAATCTCCTGCCCTTCATCTTTAGTGGATGACCCTGGTTCTAGTACTATGGGAAAGGGAGAAACATTTCTCCCTGTTCACTCTCTCCATGCCATGCATAATTCTATAAACCTCTTATCATGTCTCCCCTTACTCCCTTTTTTTCTAGGCTAAATAGCTCTAAGCGTTTTAACCAATCCTCGTAGGGCAGATAGCATTCCTGGCAGTGGCTGTTTCAAGGTGGGAACCAACTACCAACCACAGGCCCCGCAGACAAGGGCCTTGTCCACTTTCCTAAAACATGGGGCAGGTGCCATGTTAAGGAACAGTGCTCAGAAGAGCCACAGGAGGCTCCCAGGCCACTGAGTACTACTGTATTACATAGACAAAGGCTGTAAATGGGTCAAATTAGGGTAAGGCATTTTGTGCAAGGGGAGGGCTGTACTCACAGGGGGAAAGCAAAGAGCTGTGCCTGAGGACAACATTGCAGTGGGGTCAAAGCCACAACGAAAGCCAAATGTCCACTGGCACGGCCAAGAAACGGAACAGAGGATCAGGCCCTGCCAGTGGGAGGGCAGGATGGGGTCATCAGCTTTTTTGTGCCCCCCCTCCCATTCTCTATAACTGCTCTCCACCCACCAGCGTTGGATGGCCTGGCCTTCGCCGGCAATGTGAGAGTGGGTTATATGTGAATGCACTGGCCCCCCAAGGATCCTTTCAATATACAAGCCCTTCATGATGATGGGCATTTTGCTATTAGCACAATTAATAACGATGAGGATAATAAGTAGTGCTTTTCCTACCCAATCAAAGCACTTCATGTGCATTATCTCAGCAATCCCTACAAGAACCCATTAGGGGAAGAGAACCATTATGATCCCTGTGTTATGGATTGGATGTGGGGGGAGGGGGCTGGGGACAGGGCTGATTACTGCTTTGCTAAGGCCACCCAGCTCATAACTGAGCTGTGACCATAGGGACTTTGGCTCCAAGCTCAGTCTCTTAACTTCCACTTCAGTGCAGATCCAGAACTAAGACTGAAACTCTCTCAAAGCCACCTAAGTACTTGTCCTGAGCCTGGCCTTGGCCGGGGAAGGCGGGTTAGAAATTGAAATGATAAATAAAATAAGTAGCACGGGAATGAGACAGTATTTGAAACAAAGTCGACAAGCAGTTGCAGCCGTTTCGGGGTCCACTGTGTGTGTGTAGGGTTTTCCTCACAGCTCTAAGAAGTAGGCCTTAAGCATTCTAACATGTAAGTAAAGTTTCACACTGAGATTCCAGATTCCCAAGAGCCTTTTTGTGGCAGTATTGGTACATCAGTGCTGGCCATGACATGACTGCACCCCTAAACATTCAGGGAGGTTCAAGACAGAGCCTCAGTTAGCTAATGTGTGCTGGGAAGAATCATGTCTCCTTTCCCCCACATTCTGCGCTTATCAAGAACACTCTGATGACCTCATACAGCAGCTCTTGTGAGTAAGGAGGAACAAGCAGGGAGGAAGAGAGAAAAATTAAGATGTTCACATTGGAACTGGTCAAACATTGATCAACTTACCATTTTCTACATGGGCAAGTCTGTGCATGAGAGGTAGCCACACAAGGCACTGGGGTGGTGGGTCAGCCATTAATGTGTCTAAGAACATGTTTAGCATGACCTTTTTCTGTTACAAGAAAGAACACATTGATTAGACAGAACCCAAGAATTCTCCCATGATGAGGCAGCTACGTTTGAATGGCTGGTCCCTGCAGACCAAAAGGTGATGCCTCCTGGAATCCTCTGAAGCCCCTCCTGCTCACATGAGACAGAAGAAAGCCAAGATTGGTTCTTTGCATTGAGGAAAAAATGTTTTGGGGAAGAAGCAAACAAGCACCACAAAACACATTAGTGAGCACCATGGCACCCATGGGTGACATGTTGGGGATCATGGCTCTTAACAAAGGAGAAGCAGAAAGTGATTTCTCCCTAAACTGAGGCTTCACAATAAAGCTCACGTGAAGCTGATGCTGCATACTCAGAGGCAAAGGTTTAGGCGGTATCAGCAGAAAAGGAAACGGAGAAAGGTAGGGATCAGCAGTTCACCCTACCTGGATTAACTGCCTAGGCAAAATTGGCAATAACAAAGGGAGGTGCTGCTGGCCAGTTTTCCACAAAACATTTGGTGGCAGTAAAGGTGGGATAAGGCCATTTTGCCACATGTGCTCAGGACTGGGCTGTAAATTGTCCTAGGGCACCGCTGAAGTCCAAGTGCTTAAGTCCCCACAGGTGTAAAGACATTATAAATGTTTCTGCTCATTCTTCTCGCCTTTGTTTAATCAAACTTTAAGACTCCTTTGAAGTAAGATCACACAAGCGTTTAGGACAGCAAGCCCTCTACTCTCCGTGGTTAAACGTACCTGCTGAGGGAAACAGGTCCGCACAGAGTTTTCTGTGTAGCCAAAGGAAGGTCCTTCAAAAACAGCTGTTGGAAGTTTCAGAACCTCTCGCAGGAACTGGTCAAACTTTGAAAATACCATCAAGCCATTGGAATCAGACATTTGAGAGAAAATATCTGGAGCAAATCAAAAACCGTATTTAGATTACAGTTTAAATATTGTTAGGACAGTACAAACATATAGTTACTCTTTATTTTCATCTTCGTTATACTATCTTAGCTGTAAAGTATTCGGTTTTAAATTACATGGAAATTTAAATATTTTTTATTTAATATCCTATCACATCGCTCAAATATTGAAAGATCTATTTTTTGTTTTAAAAAGCAATCTAATTGCTTTGCCACATTTCATAAAGCACTTCTAGAGGGGGGTTTGAAGTAATTAACTGTGTGTCTTAAAAGGTTTACCATTAGCTAACTCAGCACAGGAGTAATTACTCTAGGGTTCTACCAATAAATAAGCACAGTAGGGAACTGCTGGACCATTCAACAAATCAAGAAGAAACCAGAATGCCAAGCATAGCGAAAAATAAAGTTCATTATGTTCTTCAAGCCCTGACCTGGATGGCCCAGGCTAGCCTGATCTCATCTAGATCTCAGAAGCTAAGCAGGGTCAGCCCTGGTTAGTATTTGGATGGGAGACCACCAAGGAAGTCCAGGGCTGCTATACAGAGGAAGGCACTGGCAAACCACCTCTGTTAGTCTCTTGCCTTGAAAACCCCAAAAAGGGGTCGCCATGACGGCACTTTACACACACACACACATGTTCTTCAAAAGGAGCTCTATACTCAGAGGGTCAGTGGAGCAAACCAATGGTGGATTTCCACTCTAACTTGCTCTATCATACTTCTTACAGGAAAATGCAGGATCAAGGAAGAAGTCTTTCTCCACACTAACCAAACTCTGAAGAGCAGAAGAAACTGACAGCAGACAAAGACAACAAGTAGAGGGGAGAGACAACAGCCAGGATGATCCCCAGCAAGGATGACAAAAACTACAGGCAGATATTTAGTACAACTTTAAAAGTTAGTGCAATTTTTTTAATAGGGACAAACTAAAGCACTGTAAAGAACAAAGCAAGTTGTCAAATTCACCAGAACTTGTCAGGTTATATGTTGACTTTAAAAAGAGGGTAGGGAAAGGAAGCCAAGAAAGATGTTTATTGTATTATGGAAAAGCTGCCCAGGCTACAGTTTGTTACAGTCTTCAGAAGGAGTATAAGAGATGATATGCAGCCTTAATTGGGTTAGAATGAGCTCAGTGCAAAACAGATTTTAGGTTGCACCAAGGGCTGCTAGGAGAAGGAAGGAACAGCTGTTCTTGTTCTTAATAATACATATTTAAAAGCAGCAATAATTCAGATCTGCCCCTAATCAGAACAGGGTGCATTGTAAAGCAGAGAGCAAGCACGAAATAAACCATGGTAATCCTTGTAGTAGCAAAACTGATTACCTAGTAAAAAGTAATAGTAAAGTAGAATCACAGAATCATAGAGCTGGAAGGAACCACCAAGGTCATCTAGTCCAACCCCCTGCACAATGCAGGAAATTCACAACTACCTCTCCCTACACCCTCAGTGACCCCTACTCCTTGCCCGTAAGATGGCCAAGATGCCCTCCCTCTCATGATCTGCCTAAGGTCATAGAATCAACATTGCTTACAGATGGCCATCTAGCCTCTACCTGTGTGTCATGAAGTTGCAGATGATTCATGGTAATACCATGAAGTTCCACCTCATGGGGTTTTCAAGCCAAGAGGCAATTTGCTGCTGCTTTCCTCTGCATAGCATCCCCAGTCGTCCTTTGTGGTCTCCCATCCAACTACCGGCCCTGCTTAGCTTCTCAGCTCTGATGAGCTCAGGCTAGTCTGGGCTATTAGGGCTGCTACAGATTACCCGGTTAAAATTGCCTAAAATTAATCTCCAGATTCGCTAATTCAAGTTTTTGAATATAAATTACTAACATTTAAAAATAAACCCATAGAGAATTTACAATTCACCCAAAGAAAAATTTGTTTTGCAGAGCTCATATGCTTAGCAATATTTCTAATTTTACGTTTTCTTGAGGTTTAATCTTATTCCAGTAAATAATAAACAACTGCCAATTCTGTGTAAATGTAATCCAGTAGTTATATTCCCGTTTCTTGCAAATATTATTATGCTCTTAATTTACCCGTCAACAGTGTGAACTAAAGGAAGAGTAATCTTGATTAGAAGTTCTGGGGCGTTCAACACTACTTAGTAAACACTGTAACTGGTCTTTGCAAGAGATATTTAACTACTACCGCTTTTGGCAAGGAAGGCCAACCTTGAAAATGATTTACTGAAAGCAGAACGTGGAGGGTGCCTCTGGCAGAAAAACCGGAGCACCAACTTGCCTCCTTTGGCCTCCTATTGGAGATGGCTACTGGCATCCGGCCACAAAACTTGATCAAGTCCTAGAAACAGTCTCAGATGCCCTAAAACACTGGAATGGCTCCTGAGGAGTCAAGCCAGTCTTGGAATTGAAATGTCAACCTGAGCAGTTACGGCAGAAAGTGTGAAATAAAAGAGTGCCAGGGAGGTAAACTAGGAGGGAGATATGACAGGCCTGCTAGACAAACTCCAGCAGCAGATACTGAGTGCCATTGAAGGAAGGAAACTAACTGTCAGATATTTAATTTGTGATACTTTTAATAGTATGGAAAGGAAAGGCGGGTATCATCTGTTTTTTCTGCCTCAGGTGCCAACATGTCTCAGGCTGGCCTGGTCTCCCAAGATAGAAGCCTCGGAGAGAAAATTAGCACAAGAGTGTCAAAAAACCCTGCTGTCAAAAGTGAGCATTAAACAACAATAACCAATCGTGCCCATGGCACTGAGTGGAACTCTTATTTTAGAGAGGGCAAGAAGGCCTGCGAAGGGGATCAACAGGTCCAAGTTAAAAGATTCAGTGCTTAGCAAAAGTATATTCAGAGGCTGAAAAGGGAAGGAAGATCCACTGAAGATGATCAAGAGGGAAAAATGGAATGGATGGCTACACTACAGAATATGACAGCAGCACAATATTGGAGGAAAACTCTGCCAGGCAACACTTGGGAAATGAAAAATCAAAGAAACGGTGGAGTGTGTGTGTGTGTAGATCTAGCCATACTGTTCCCCAAAATGGAAGGGAAGTCACCAGAAAAGAAAAATTCCCTGATGCAAGCAAATAGGAGTAGCTGGCCTAGAAGGGTTTATGACCAAGTCTGTCCACCGCCAGGACAGACAAGGCAAAGCAGAAGATTATTTTAGACATTTCTGCCCTGCCCGTCTATTGAAACAGCACTCACGACAGCTTACAAATCTGAAAATTAAAACAAGGGACCCCATTATGATCCAAACTGTAACATGTTCACTTCTGCCACCCTCAGCCAAGCTTCACCTACTCAAACAAGTCAACAAGTGCTCTGTAGCACGGAGCAACACTGCCTCCTCTCTCCACTGCCATTTTTGGTGCCAAAGCCTCTTCCCATGCTCACCTCTACAATGCCGAGCCGACACATGTGCTGTGATGGGTGCAAGCCCACCCGAGCTGCTTGAATTTCAATCCTGAACACAAAACAAGCTCAGGAGAAAGTGGGCTGAAAACAATGGATAATTGAAGTTCTGCCAAGCAAAACGTGAGGGAGCGGAGCCACCGCCAGCCTGCAGATCGTAAATGGGGCAGGCCTATCACAGAAAGCCAGGAAGATGCCAGATCCCAGCTGTGGAATTCTCCCTCCTGCCCCAGAGCTCGACGTCCTTCTGGAAGTCAGCAGAACTTAAGAGGAAGGCAGGGAGCTTTTCCTGTTGGCAGCAGAGGATAGGACTCGCAATAATGGGCTTATATTGCGGGCAGAAAGGTACCAGCTGGGTAATAGGACAAAAAAAACATTACAGTAAGAGTAGTTCAGTGGAATCAGCTGCCTAGGGAGGGGGTGAGCTCCTCTTCACTGACAGTCTTTAAGCAGAGGCTGGACAAACACTTGTCAGGAATGCTCTAGGCTGATCCTACATTAAGCAGGGGATTGGACTAGATGGCCTGTATGGCCCCTTCCAACTCTATGATTCTATAACTAGTCTGCTTTGGCAGGAGTGGGGGCCAGGGCAGACTTAGATGAGCCCAGCTGTGAATGAGGCTGCTGACTGTCCTGGAAGGACTTTGAGCAGACAGCCCAAACTTGTCCTTGTTATTTACTTCAATTCTTCTTTCAATTTGGGAATGCACATGTGGAATTTTGTCCCTGACGTCATGCTAGCTTTTGAAAGTGCTCAGGAAGCAGCACGAAGCTTCTCTGCTTCTGAGCACCTCTGACCCCAGTGAGGTCAGAGGCGAGCACCCGACACATCTCTCACTTACCATTTTCATCATAAAAGTCTTTGCCAGGTTAAAAGGATATCCTGGAAAGTACATTCGTGGACTCCTGCTGCTGTTGGTTTGGTTTGTATTTTGATATGCAAATAGAGTGGGCTCATAGTGGTTCACAAGTATGCACAGGGCATTGCAATACACATATAACTAGTAGCAGCTTAAAATAAATATTCCATCCACCACAGCAGTATAAAACCAGCAAAAAAACCTCTTGAGTAAAAATGCCTTACAGGCTCTCCTAAGCATAGGCAGGGAAAAAACAATCCTTGTTTCTACTGGCAGCCCATTGCAGAGCAAAAGAACCACTGGAAAAATCCTGGAATGGGTTAACACAGAATAACCCTCCCTAAAAGAAGGGACCATATAATGAATGGAACTGGAATACAGATTCATGCAGAGAAAGGCAGTCCCTCAAAAATCCCAGTCCACAGAGTGCTTTACAGGTCAAAGCCAGCACCTTTATTTGAGCCCTGAAACATAACAGTAGCCAGTGCAGATATTCTAAGACAGGTATAATGTAACAAAACTGAGGCATCTTATTCAAAAGCACAGCCTCTGCATTTTGAACGGATTGAAGTTTCCAGGTTGTCTTTAAGTTCAGCTCCACATAAAGCGCATTACAGTAATCCAGCCTTGAGTAGTGGAGGCTAGATCAGCCGAATCTAGAAACGGAGTTAATCTACACACTAGATGTAACTGCTAAAATTTTCACCAATACAGTCACTTGGCCTGTCCATCAACAAAGTCATTTTCAGCAACACACCCAGACGCAATGCCTACGATGCCAATGAGTTACTTCATCCAAGGTTTGCAAAACATGAAGCTGCCTTATACTGAATCAGAACCTTGGTCCATCAAAGTCAGTATTGTCTACTCAGACCAGCAGCGGCTCTCCAGGGTCTCAGGTAGAGGTCTTTCACATCACCTACTCACCTGGTCCCTTTAACTGGAGATGCCGGGGATTGAACCCGAGACCTTCTGCATGCTAAAGCAGATGCTCTACCACTGAGCCACGGCCCCTCCCCAACATAACTTGCTCTCCAGACTATCAGGTTTTCTGACCAGAGTTGTACTTTAAAATAATATTTTTTTAAAGCCCATCGAAATTCAATAGTCATATATAATAAAGACACAAAAGGAACACATCCACTGAAATATACTCTAATATTTCTGCCTAAGCCCCATCAAGTGAACTGTACAAATTACAAAATTTAATAGAAGGAAGCCAATTTAAACTATATTTTTTCCCACATATACTTGTGAGCTTATCTATTAACATTACCTGCCCGATTCTTCAGAGTCAATCCTTTCCCTCTGGAATAACCTGCCTTCCCACACCTGCACTGTTATCCTTTTTGCTGAATTTCTGACTTAACTGGATTCAGCTTCAAGTTTGTTCATCCTTAGCCACCTGACCAGAGCATCCAGGCAGCAGCCTGAAACTGTACATTGGACAGAGCATTTGGGAAAGGAACATGAAAACAGCATTAAACAGACCATATGCTAGGCTGAGGGAAACCTTCCTTAGCACAACTGCAAGAAAAAGTAGTAGCCAGAATCTTTGTGCTGTCTTACCAGGAGAAACAATGTCCTTAAACAAGGTATTTCTGTGTTATACTCACATCTTAACTTGTCCAGAATTTTCCCACCACACATGGTGGCCAACATTGCTTTTATGGAAAACACCGTCAACTTCCCGTGGCCCTCACTGTGAAACAAAGGCCACAATTACTGCACAGAGTTTCTAATTACTGAAGAAACAACAGTGGCACGCACTAATGCAGGCCAGCAATATTTAACTCAAGGGGGTGGATCCCACCAGCTTTTTTGTTGATGAAAAAGGGAGGGTCCCCTGTGGTGGGACCAGCATGGACAAACGCCATGTGAGACAGGGGCTGTATTAAGAAGGGGAGTTGGGAGAATTTGAGTGGGAAGCTCATGGGATCCACCCCACTGTTTTCAGCCTTTATGTGCTCCTGCAGCCACCTCCAAAATATGAGCGGTTCCAAATGCCATTTTCCACTCTGAAGAAGAATGTTAGCCAGCTGCTTACACCAGCTGTCCGAACTCAGCACCCTATGGAGAATCCATTTATGATGGGGCAGAACCTCAGCATTGATGCCAAAATGTGATAAGATTGTCTATAAAGATTGTCCCATGCTTCATTTTTACTGGAGGCATGCACACCAAGAAGCCGCGAATGGGCTTCCCTGTACGTATACACATCATACGTGAGAATAACTGACAGTCTACATATCATTTGCACAGTTTCCTACATCAAAGAGCTATCTATGTAGGAAATCTGTTGTGCTGGGCTCTCAGAAAAACCCAGATAAAAGACACTGGCTTATCCTACTACTCCACTCAGTTAAGTTTGAAGCCTTCCTCCAATGGAAGAGCCACTTAAACTGGAAGAAAGGCTCCTTAGGTTGGAGGAAGGTTTCAGACGTAGCTGGATGGAGCAGTAGGATGCAAGCTGTTACCATTTCCTTAGTGTGCACAGGAAACAGAAAGAGCCAAGGTGCATATGAGTATAAGGTAGGCAAAGAGCTTCTACGCTACACTAAGACTGAGCCCTAACGTTCCTGGTTCAAAACTCACCTCTGCTACAAACTCACTATGTTGCTTTAAGGAACCCACCCTATCTCAGGATCCACACTGAACATACTATGGAAATGCTACAGACTATTTGAGGTAAACTCACAGAGAATTAGAGAGTTCCTGAATTCCAGAAAAAGCACCACTGATATACACACACACACACACACACATATTCATTCTGTCATGCAGGGACAATGCTTCAACAAGCCGCTCAGTCAGAAATCAAATGTGGACAGAATTAAGCATGCATGAAGAAAGCTTTAATATAACTACAGTGACAGTGGGAAAGGCAGCTACAGGGATCAGCAATAAGCAGCAACTCATGAGTCAGGCTTGTCAATCATTCTTGCCCTCCAAGACACCAGTTTGGCAATTACAGCTCCTTGTGTGACACAGGGCTTAAATTATCTTACCAAAATGCAAATTCCCAAATTCTGTGAAGTTTCCCTGAACTCTAGCTGCACGAGGCCCAGCCTCTACTCCCCCACAAGCCATTCTCGATTCAGAACAGAAAGCGCACCAGGCATTGCTCACATGAGCTTACTAGCAAATCGTAAGCTCCAGATGGCACGCAAGTAGTTGGGGCTGCACCCAAGGCTCTGCCTTCCCTCCTCCTCTGATGAGGGTTTCACTTGGCAGAAGAGGCGTGTGAATCATCGTGCCCTTTTGTGAGAAGCAGCAGCTCGGCCAGGTCTCCAAAAGGCACTGGGCTACAGGGGCTACTAAGGGAAAGAGTTCCTATGTGGTCACTGGGATCACGTCACCTGAGACCAGTGAAGGCACAGACTGAAGGTGAATGCACACAGACTAATCCAGGCGGAGAGCCTTGGAGCAATCACATTCTGAGCAGTCACAGCCTTTGAAAGACATATCCAGGTCAAAGAAGTGAGCAGGGGGAACATGGTTAGTTCAGGCCTGTAGGACAAACTGAATGTTTTCTGTGTTACCCTCTCCATGAATTTTGCAGTACGAGTAGGTTTATGCAAACACACCCCTCTCTGAAGACGAAGAGCTGGTTTTTATATGCCGATATTCTCTACCTTTTAAGGCGAATCAAACCGGCTTACAATTGCCTTCCCTTCCCCTCCCCACAACAGACGCCTTGTGAGGTAGGTGAGGCTGAGAGAGTTCTGAGAGAGCTGTGACTAGCCCAAGGTCACCCAGCTGGCTTCATGTGTAGGAGTGGGGAAACCAACTCAGTTCACCAGATTAGAGTCTGCTGCTCCTAACCACTACACCACACTAGGCTCTCTGGAGAGCCAATGTGGTGCAGTTGTAAGACTGGGACTTGCGGAGCCATCCAAATTCAGTGGGTGACCTTGGGATTTCATTCTCAGCATAACCTACCACATAGGGCTGCTGTGAGGATAAAACAGAGAAGATGCAGGTCATTCTAAACTCTTCAGAGGAAGGTCAGGATCAAAATTTAACAGAACTTGGCTCCCGCCTCGCCACCCTTGGAATCCAGGGAATTGCATTTTAATAGTTCTCCTTTCTCCAGGGGCGGGGAGAAAGGGTGGTGCTAGGGGAGACAGCATCGGCCAGGTACCCTCTTGAATGTGGGGTACCGCAGGGGTTGATCCTTTCCCCAATGCTGTTTAATGTCTATAAGGGCCCCCTTGCCCAACTGGTTAGGAGCTTTTGGCTGGGTTGTCACCGATATGCTGATGACACACAGCTCTACCAGTTGATGGACAACCAGGTGGGATATACGAGCCCGGACCTGGCCAGGTGTCTGGATGCTGTGGCGAAGTGGTAGAGACACAGTTGGCTGAAACTGGATCCAGCTAAGATGGGGGTCCTGTGGCGGGGTCGGACCAGAATGGGACTGGGGTGACAGCTCCCAACAGCTGGCAGGGTACAACTAATGTCATCTCCTTCTGTCAAGAATGCCGGTGTTAAGCTAGATGCCTCCCTTTCTATGGAAAGACAGGTTTCCATCGTCGGACAGCCTTCTAGCATCTACAGCAAGTTTGGCAACTAGCCCCCTACCTGCCCCACTCTGACTCGCCACAGTGATCCATGCAACAGCCACAGCCAGGCTTGATTACTGTGACTCGCCACAGTGATCCATGCAACAGCCACCGCCAGGCTTGATTACTGTGACTCGCTCTGTGCAGAGCTGTCTGGAGGCTGCTTCAGAAGCTCCAGTTAGTCCAAGATGCAGCTGCCCAGGTCTTTACGAGGACACTTTGGAGGGTACATATTACACCAGTACTCTGCCAGCTGCACTGGCTCCAGATTGGCTTCTGGATCAAATTCAAGGTGCTGGTGTTAACCTGTACAGCCTCTCCCATTTTGTCCCCCCAAGGAGCCTATGTTTCAGTGTGCAAAACCTCCTGATGGTCCCTTGCCCAAAGTCAGCCTGGCTATCCTTTTCGGCTGTGGCCCCTGCCTGGTGGAACTCTCTGCCTGTGGAAACTCAGGGCCCTGCGGGATCTCTCCCAGTTCCGCGAGGCCTGTAAGACAGAGTTGTTCCGCTAGGCTTATGGTTGAGGACAGCAACAGTTATTTTTCCTTCTCTATTTATAATCTGGGACTGGCTGTAGTTTTAAACTGTATGTTATTGCATTTATAAAAGTGCATTTTATTATATTTGCTTACAGTGTTTTTAAATGGTTCTTATTATATTTATTGTGTTTTTATTGTAAACCGAAAGGGATTTTATTAATTGTTGATAGCTGCTCTAAACCCAGCTTTGTGGTGGGAGGGTGGGATATAAATGGAAATACATAAATACTGGGCAGGAGAGGGAGAGGGAGACTTTGGACTTGCATTTCTCTATTATAAAGCTTTTTACTTTCCCCAAGTGTTCAAAACAGGGTCATTAAACACTCTCAGTGATCTTCAAAAATAACCCTGAAAGTTGGTTCTTGTAGGTTATCCGGGCTGTGTAACCGTGGTCTTGGAATTTTCTTTCCTGACGTTTCGCCAGCAACTGTGGCAGGCATCTTCAGAGTAGTAACACTGAAGGACAGTGTCTCTCAGTGTCAAGGGTGTAGGAAGAGTAATATATAGTCAGAAAGGGGTTGGATTTGAGCTGAGTACTGTCCTGCAAAAGTAATGTGCTAATCATTGTCCTGTAAGTATCAAGATAATGTGCTAATGAGGGTATGGTATGTTAATATGGAACCAATGAATGAAATCAGAAGGGCCATTAAACCAAACAAAAATCAGAAAACTCAGGAAAAACAGTCTCCCATAGGAAAGGTATTCTTGCCATTTATTAAAGGAGTCACTGATAGGATGGAGAAACTTTTGAAAAAACATAACCTACAAACAGTGTTTAAACCCACCAAGAAAATACAACAAATGCTACGATCAGCAAAAGACAAAAGAGACCCCCTCACCTCTGCAGGAGTATATCGTATACCTTGCAGCTGTGGAGAAGTTTACATCGGGACCACAAAACGCAGCATACAAACAAGGATAAAAGAACATGAAAGATACTGCAGACTTGGCCAACCTGAGAAATCAGCAGTGGCTGAACATGGACTGACACAAACAGGACACAGGGTCTTATTCCAAGACACTGAAAGACTGGACAATTCTACCAACTATTTTGTCAGATTGCACAGAGAAGCCATTGAAATTCATAAACATCAGCACAACTTTAACAGAAAAGAGGAGAGTTTAAGAATGAATAAGGCTTGGCTTCCTGTTCTGAAAACCTCCAGACTAACAAAGACAACATTCAACAATAGCCATGCAGATTAGCTTTGGATTACACACATTAACAGATCACTTCAGGTTACAATGGTTCCATATTAACATACCATACCCTCATTAGCACATTATCTTGATACTTACAGGACAATGATTAGCACATTACTTTTGCAGGACAGTACTCAGCTCAAACCAACCCCTTTCTGACTATATATTACTCTTCCTACACCCTTGACACTGAGAGACACTGTCCTTCAGTGTTACTACTCTGAAGATGCCTGCCACAATTGCTGGCGAAACGTCAGGAAAGAAAATTCCAAGACCACGGTTACACAGCCCGGATAACCTACAAGAACCAATGAACTCTGACCGTGAAAGCCTTCGACAATATTTTTAACCCTGAAAGGTTGGTGTTATTATTCTCCCCCTCCCCCACCACCCCAGGAATGAATTCACAAGCTGCGTCACAGTTTGTTCTCTTCACCATTATACTACACAGATGTCTCAAAACTGCCACCCCAATGCCATGTGGCAAATTATCACTGAAACCTAACATGGAAGTCTGTCTAGAAGGGGGAAAAAGTCATCTCAGTGGGTGCACTTAATGTAGCTCTTTGGATTCCACCCTGATACTGAGCTGTTGCAAAATTAAGAATTAGTTTTGTGTGTGTGCTTTGCAAGAAGAAATTTTGGTTTTTTTGGGGGGGGGGTTGATATTGAGATTAGTTACACTTGGCACGAAAGACATAGAAGCTCAGCTCTAGGAACGCCAGAAGCTTTTGCACATGCTGCCTGTGTGTTTTCAAATACGCTTCTGTCATCACAAAAGCTATGGAAGCGCATGTGTTGATTCCACAAGAACATCATCCACTATGCCCTCCCATTCAGAAGACAACAGTCTTGCTCTTTTCAGCCCTGGGCTCTCATACGCAGCGGGACGCTACAAATGGGCTACTGGAAGAGCCTCCCAAGACCCTTCCAATCTATACATCTCAATAACTGACATTTCCACACATCTCCCTGAACACTGTTATGCTGACACAAGTTGCTCTTCCCTAACTGGACCTACTTGCCAAGTTTTCTGCCTCCTGGAAGCTGATCACGAACAGCTTCAGCCCTCAAGTGCAGTCTCACCCGTTTTGTCATTCATAAATGACCCGCCGACACTCTGTACAGTACTCTATTGCCTTCCATCCTGTTAGCTGCCCACTTGGCTTTCGTTTCCTGTATCACACTTGATTTTGTCTTTTGCTTGCCCAGCACAAGCGGCATTGCCTGGTCTAATGTAAGAAGAGCCCTGCAGGATTACACCGGTAGAGCGGCATCCCATCACCCACAGCAGCCAACCAGTTACTCCAGAGGGCCAACAACAGGGCCTACAGGCTGAGTCCATCCTCAATGTTGCCTCCTGGCACTGGGATTCAGAGGTTTGCTGCCTCTGAATGTGGAGATTCCCTTTAGCCACCGGCTAGTATCCACTCCTTGAGTGTAATTTTAAGGTGTTTCAATCTCCTCCCAGATTTGCATCAACATGGACTCTAGTCAGTACGCTGTCCATTCCTCCATTTGGATTGACAAAATAAATGTTGAACAACACTGATGCCCTGCAGAAACCCATTAATTTACTTAAAACAATAATATTTTGCCTCTCCCTCTGCCCCCCCCCCCGCAAAAAAAGTGGCCCAAGGAATCTTCGACGCCCTATTTGGCTGAGCACTGTCACTTCCAGGGTTTTTTATAGCACCTGCAATAAGCGCCAAACTGTAACAACAGTGACACGGCACATTCTTGCTGCCTCTTTTTAGCTACTCCTTACATACAAAGCAACCAGCACAGCTCATGAGCCAACACGGTGGCCTGTATCTGTAGCCTGAAGAAACAAGACACAAAGGGGAGACAAGCATCTTGCTCAAGCAAGATTTTAAGGCTGGAACAAGGGCGTGCCTCCTATGCCATCTGCTTCAGTGCAGGCATTTAAGACCTCAGGCTCCTGGCACAGGCAACCTCCGCTCAGAAGCAATGCAGACTACTTCAAGAGAAGGGAAAAAACAACAACTGAGGCAGTTACTAGCCTGTCATATGCTGCTATCATGAAGTTGAGGAGAAGGCTGATGGATTGCTCCACGCTGATCTGATGAGTAGAAGGAAGGCGCTTATTCAGCTGGAAGTAGATGGATGAAATTATGGTTTCCAGTCGAGACACATTGATCTCTGTGTTGTGATCCAGTGTATTAAGGCCATTGTCTCGGAAGGCTTCGATCATGTTCCAGATGTCCACAAGGTGAACTGGAAAGGAAAAGGAAAGGCAAGCTTTACTACTAAATGGTCACCGTTTCAGCTTCAAGTGTTTGCTCTGCGAATTATACATAGCATCAATGACCTGAACGTTCCTCCTATAGAAACAGCCTCATCTTGTCTAGCTAGCAACCTGGAGTGAACTTTGCAGCTCAGCATGCTACAGTGGCACTACAGTAGTGGTCAAAATACAGCACCTTTTTTTTGAGCATTTCTTGTTGCAACTCTTTAACTTGGTACTGTTTAGGGCACACAGCCAATGCTTGTGGCTGTCTGTCTGGATTTGGATGCAGATCCCAGGCGGCAAGGAGATGGGAAAGGGCCCAGGAAGGGAGCGGTACCTACCCTGCAAGCTGATCATCCAAACCATCCCTGGATGAGCACAAAATGAGGGCAATTCTACCCCTCCCCCCAGAGGCCTGTCTCCCATTTCAAGTTCACTAGACACCGGCAATGAGGGAGGCAAAACTCCTCTGTGTTCATTTTGTGAACAGTGATGATGCACTGTAGCACTTTGGAGGAGGGGTGAAGCGTATTTTCACCAGGAAGCAAAACAACACAACACATCAAACAAATAAATGAAAGAATTAAAAAACCAGGCCAGGCAGAAACCAGGTACTGGCCTTATATATAAAGGTAGTATCATTTCTGGACTCAATTGCCAGATTCTACCTTCTCCTCTGCCCCATGCACACATTTTTCTAACAAAATGAACTGTTTCCCTTTATTAGATGCTGCTGTACTGCTGTTTATGTGCAGTACAGCAAACTGTGAGACATAACAGTCTCAGTGCAAAAATACAAACCAAAGCCCTTCAAGAAGCAACCAATCCTCCTTTCTTTGTGACAGGGAAGGGGGAAACTCTCCAGCGGCACAGGAAAAGAGTGCAGTCAGTTTGTACAACCTCACAACCCCCCTTTACCCTTCCAGCTTTCCCCCCCCCCCCTTCATCAACGGACTGTTCCCCAAAACCAAAGGGCTTTTCTTTTGGCTAGGCGAAATACTCTCCCCCTTTCCTGTTCCGGTTGGTAGATGCCAAGGATTACCCTACTCCCGTGTTGGCGAACCTATGGCACGCGTGCCCGACTCGGCATCCGTAGCCCTCTCTGCCGGCAAGCGGGTAAGTGGCTCGGGACGGGACCGAAAGTCCAGACGGGCGAGGCAGCGACGGATGGAAGAGAGCAAGCCCGCTTCCCGAGGGACGGGGCGAGGAACCGGCAAGCCGACAGCCGGGAGAAGACGGAGCGCAGAGACGCGGCGGGGTGCGGCGGCACGCCGCCGCGTCTCTGCGCTCCGTCTTCTCCCGGCTGTCGGCTTGCCGGTTCCTCGCCCCGTCCCTCGGGAAGCGGGCTTGCTCTCTCTCCACCTCTTCCATTCGTCTCTGCCTCGCCCGTCTGGACTTTCGGTCCCGTCCCGAGCCACTTACCCGCACATGCCAGCAGAGGAGGCTCCATCCCCACCAAAAGTCGACCACGAAGCCTCTCCTCACCGCCCCATTTCGGGTTTATTCCCCCCCCCCACAAGAGAGGTGGTGTGTGAGGTAAAGCGCCACCCTCCCCCTCCCCTCACAGCCCGGCCAGGTTTTGAATGCCCGCTCGAGGGCCGGCAGCGCCAAGGCGGGCGGTGAGGAGGAGGTTGGGGCCCGGGGGGGGGGGAAAGCAATGTTTGATTCAAAACTCTGCATGGGGGGTTATTGGCCATTTATGAATGGGAGGTTTTGCATTGGATTTGCCATTCAGATGCACATTTTCCCCATCCAGATCCTCAGAACTCAACAATAATCCTGCAGAGTTTTTTTCCAGACGGAACCCTCTGAATCTAGAGCAGGTTTTTCTTCATATATTTGCCTTAGGGTTGCCAGGTGTCTCTCCCCCAATCATTTACCTCTTTTCCTGATGGTTCAGTTACAAATATAAAGTTTCACTTTGAAGAAGAGTTGGTTTTTATATGCCGACTTTCTCTACCACTTAAGGAAGAATCAAAGTGGCTTTCAATCACCTTCCCCTCCCCACAACAAATACCCTGGCCATTTATGCATGGTCAGTTTTGATGTTCGCTAAAAGCTCTTTTTTAAAATGTGATTTTAAAACTGCCTATTCACGGTCTCGAAGCAAAAGGAGAAATTCCATCCCTCCCACTCGCCTGCTCCTTTGTTCCTGTTTGCATAGCCATTAGCATGTGCATAGCTAACCCGCCACTGTTATTTTGCATGGTTCCTTCAGGGGGATTCTTCAGGTTAAATTGCCGTGTTGGCACTTTGCGATATATAAGTGGGTTTTGGGTTGCAGTTTGGGCACTCAATCTCTAAAAGGTTTGCCATCACTGCCCTACTCAGATAGGTATGCAAAAGTGGGTCTGGAGCAACTGAAACATTATCCCACGTTTTCTTTGATTGTGTGCTGACGCCTTCGAGAGATCTGTGGATACAGTCAGTGACAGCTTCCAAGGTTTCCCTCGTTTCTACGTCTTCCCTGCTAGCTGATACTAACCCTGGTGCATTACTTTGGCTGGGGTTAAACTCCTGGCAGCTGTGGCTTCTACGTGAGGATGGACATAGAGGATAGTATTTGTAAGACTGGTTCTGTCCAAGACTGTGGGGTCATCATGTTTTTAAACAAAGAAATTACAAACAAGTAAGCAATTTCCAGGTGGGGGGAAGTGAGGGAGAAGGGGGAAGAGACAGACAGGTCAGCCATATGACAAGGAATGTACTTCTCCAAGGACACATTTTTTCCACCTGCTTTTTCATACAAATACTTATAGTTCCATTTGGAAGAGAATAAAGGTCTTCAGGCCTTCTGGAGCTGGAACTCTCTTTTAATCCTAACCTGTGACAAGGAACCAACTCCTCAACTTTTGATGTGTCTAATCGATCATTCCTGGGTAAGGTAATTGAGAGAGTGGCCTAGCCATGGGATGGAGATGGCACTGGTCACCCTCACAGACCATCCCCAGAGGCAGCTGGATCAAGGCAGGTCAGCGCTGCTGGTACTATTAGACCTTACAGCAGCATTTGACACGGTCGACTATGATCTGTTGACCCACCACCTCACCGTCACTGGAATACGTGGAGCAGCCCTTCAATGGCTGCTCTCGTTTCTCCAAGATCAGACACAGAGGGCAGTGCTAGAGGAGAGGGTCTCCCCATGTCACCCCTTGGTGTGTGGGGTCCCCCAGGGGGCAATCCTCTCCCCGGTGTTATTTAACATCTACATGCACTCCCTTGCCCAGCTGGAGTTTCAGGCTGGGTTGTCACCAGTATGCTGATGACACCCAGCCAGGTGCCATCTCAGATACTTTGGCCACGTGTCTGGAGGCCATGGTGCGATGGCTGAAGCAAATCCAGCTGAAACTAAACTCTTCGAAGACAGAAGTCCTGTGGCTGGGCCAGGGGGACAGAGATAGGGCATCTGCTCCCAACTCTTGACGGGGTGCAACTGACATCTGTGCCAGCCATTAAGGGTCTGGGTGTGACTCCTTATCTATGGAGGTGCAGGTCACAAATGTAGCCAGAGTGGCATTCTTCCATCTTCGTGGAAGAAAGAAGAGGGGAATAAAAGGGGAATAAAACCCAACCTAAAAACAGAAGCTGGGTACCCAAGGTTGGGCGGAAAAACAAATAAATAAATAAATACACACACACACACACGCACACACTGAAAATATAATTTATTAGAAGTGCTAAAGGTTAAAATTATTTAAAAGCATTAAAATAGCACGATGGCATTTTGTGAGGTTGATAACTGTAACCACATACCAAACGTGTTTCGGCATATAGGGCCTTCATCAGTGGTTAATTAAAACCCTTGTTAAGACTGCACACATTTACAGAAATAAATACATATACAAACAGTTCAAACCCAACCAGGCATGTGCATAGGTTGTAAAATCTATTCCCAATTACTCAAACATCTGGTCAGATAGGTTCTAGTTTTAATACTGATTAGTATATGTCTCTCATATACTATGTGTGCAGGTATCAACCTAGTAAAGCAGTCTCACCCAGACCTAGCTACAGTGATCCATGCAATGGTCACCTCTAGACTGGACTACTGCAACTCGCTCTATGCAGGGCTGCTTTTAAGACTCCTCTGGAAACTTCAGCTGGTCCAGAATGCAGCAGTGAGGGTCCTTACACGGATCCCATGGCAAGCACATATCCAACCCCTGCTCCACCAGCTGCACTGGCTCCAAGTTGAGCACCAGATCAGGTTTAAGGTTTTGGTATTGACCTTCAAAGCCCTAAACAGTCTGGGACCATTGTACCTACAGGACCGTCTCTCCCGATACACCCCTCAAAGAACTTTACATTCAGCTAACAACCTATTAGCATCTATTAGTGAAGTATCCGGATGTCCTCAACCAGGGTTAGAGCTTTTTCGGCTCTGGCCCCTGCCTGGTGGAACTCTGTGTCTAATGAGACCCAGGCCCTGCGGGATTTAGTTCAATTCCCCAGGGCCTGCAAGATAGAGATGTTCCACCAGGCTTACGGCTGAGGGCAGCGATGGTTCCATCACAGCTGGTCCCACCTTGTTCCCTCCCCTGACGGCTTCACTATCAGCACTGGTATCAAGAGCGCCACTTGTATTTTTGGTTTTAACTGTTAAATCTTATGATATTATAGATTTTATTGTATAGCTTTTTTTGTATTTTATGTATGGTATTTTAATTGAGATAACTTGAACGATGTGACATGATGTGAGCCGTCCTGAGCCCAGCTGAGGCTGGGATAGGGCAGGATACAAATCCAATAAAATAAATAATAATAATAAAATTTATATATATTCATATGCACATACCTTCACTTGACCTATACCCCACTGCCCTGGTTTTGTAACGGATACTTCCTTCTCTTTGCCAGCCTACCACATTCTACATGCTTTTTCTGTCTTTTTAAAATAAGTTACACAAACTTGTTGTGTGCCATATAATCCAGTTCTTGTGCATCCAACGCACACCAAGCTTTCCCTGTGTCTTGACTTCACTTTATAAGTCACATGTCCCCTTTGTCCCAAGTGTATGCCTTTATTTATTTCGCTGATACCCAGCCTTTCTCCCCAGTGGGACCCCAAAGCAGCCTCCTTTGTTCTCCTCTCTTCTATTGTAGGTTATGCTAAGAGAAGGTGAAGAAGTGAGCTTCCATGGCAGAGTGGACATCCAATCCTGGGTCTCCCAAGTCCAGGTCTGACACTGTAACCAATACAGCACCAATACAGAACTCCCCATTTCCTATTTTTCTTCTGTTGCTTGAACTCTAAGTATAAATTTAGCTGCTTGGGTGGATACTCTGCATCTGACAAGATGAGTTCTGACTCATGAAAGCTTATGTTGAAACTCTACAGTGCCACTGGAGTCGTTTGATTTTGTTTCACATTAGCCTCTGCTTTTATGCAGACCTGCCCCCTTGAAGAATTTCTCCTCCATCTCAAACATTCCTATTCACTGTCATATACTTTGTAACACACACGCATGCACAGGACTACATTTTAATCTCCTATCATAGGAGATTAATTTGAGCAGGGTGCACATCATCATGTAAAGAATGCAGCATGCATGTCTCATCTAACCTAGCCATCTAACCTAGTGGAGCAAATTCTCCTGACTTACAAAACATCAGCCCGCTGCAAATCATATGCAGTGGGGTGGATCCTACCCCTATCTTACCAACCCACCAAGCAAAGTCCAAAGCCTTTCTCCCACAAAACAGCCATGTAAACTGGAGGAAAGCTCCTTAGGGCAGGAGGAAGGCTCCTTGGAGGATGGTTGGAGCCTCTCCAATACACTTAAATGATGCCCCTTGTTACTGTTTCCCAGAATCTCAGCACAACTTGTGTATTGAATGAAGGTTCTGCAAATGAGGAGCAACCAAAGGGGTGGCTCAGAAAACCAAGAAGAATCTGAAGAGAACAGTCTTGCACCTTCCTTGTGGATTCTCCAGCAGTAGGAACAGAAGGTGAACTGGAGCCTGCTCCCTCGTGCACTCACCTCAGTATGCCATCTCCTGCCCCCTGCCCCAGTCTTTCCCCACTTTGTTCGCTTCCCCCCCCCCCCATCAATAAGCGCAACTACTCACTGGAACATATGCCAAGCTGAGGTCGGATGGAAATTAAGGGGAGGAGGAACAGCCAAGATGGTAAGACCTTTGTGCAGAAGGAACACACCAGGTTCCTTGTTCCTCTGCCACCCCCACCACTCCCACCGCTCTTGGCAGGAATGGCAAGCTCTTATTCCCCTATAACAAAACGTGTGGATACTCTGCATGGACTGATGCTGCTGAAATACAGCTAAATACATTTATTTTCCCTCTGCAAAATAATATGGAATCCATAACTGCGCTGCTTTGTTTTGGATACAAATATCACTCTGCACAGAAGGCCTGCCTCAATGAGCTTTGAGAGACAGAGAACACTTGCATATAATGTTGCCTTGCACCACGTCAAACCACTAGTTGATGTAGCTTAATACTGTCGACTTACGACGACCATCAGTGGCTCTCCAGGGTCTCAAGCAGAGAAACATCTTCCCCAACACCTGTGATCTTTTAATTACAGATCAGAAATTGAACCTGGGACCTTCTGTACAGAGGGAGAACCTGGATTTGCTTCACAGCCTCACCGAAAGAGTCCATTAAAGTGCTCCTTCTCCCAAAAGGAAAAAAATAATTAACAGAGAAAATAGAAGTCCTTGCTTTTCTCTGGTTGCCTGGATCAAGTGAACTGATATTTGACTAACAGTCCACAGATACTTGATCAAAACAGCAAGTGAAGGGGGCAAAGTTGCCATCTTTAAGGGCTACCACTCCCATGATGGTGGCATTTACAGCATTCAGCTCCCTTCCAGAGCACTGCATTGGGCAGTTTTGGCAGTGGAAGTCTGTGAGAAATGGAGACGTTCAAGGAATTTACATGAGCCACCAGAGTAGATGTACAGCTGCATCATTAGATCCTGTAATGTTCAACACAGCATTCAAAACAAGTAACAGGCGACTTTAGTTTTCCCAGGGTTTTGATGATGTTTAATCCTGTTTGGCTGTTAATGCCCTTTCCTTCTGCTATTCTCACTTTCGTTTTTATACTCCTGTGGATTTTATTGCTGCTGTTATTTGGTTCTCTCGGTTGGAATTTTATGCTGGGGGGGCTGTATGTTAATTATGTTTTTATTGGATGTTTAATGGTGTAAGTCACCTGAAGAACAATGGCAGGGAACAGCGTAAAAGTCTAGCAAACAATGAGCAAAGTGTGGGAAGGCACTGCACAACTTGTTTTGACTATTGATGCAAAGTTCATGATCCATATAGAGCACACTGTTAAGGTCACTGTGAGCTGTTGCATTCCAGGCGTGAAAAGCACCTTCCTAGCTATAAGACTTCTTCAATAGCCAATTGTATTAAATTGTTGTTTTAGAGTTTAAACGTCCTTCGTGAAGTCTCAATTGCATGTTCCCGACAGCCAGCACCAGGAGATAAATAAATGGAATCTTTCCCTTAACGGCAGGAAAGCTTTATACCTATTTATACATATTACCCTTTTGTTCTGTTAACTACTCATGCACTGCCAGACACCAGTTTTTTCTCCCTCATCTCTATAAGATGCATTTCTCACTGTCTTCTCCTGTGGGCCATTGTAACTTCAGAGCTAGAAACATACTTCAGTCTCCAAGGAGCTGACTGAACAAACTATTTCCCCTCAGCTCCCCTTTGCTCCATGATGGAAAGTTTCCCATAGAAAATTATTAACTGTTTCTACCGTCAGTGGCCTCTGCTAGAAAGAGTTGCTGATTCACATCGTTGTGAGAGTATTCAGAAAGCTTCGAACCTACTGTGATTTTCTAGAAGCACAGGCAAGGGAGGTTCAACTGGTCTGCCTTTGAACATCTTTACCCGATGCTCTGATTGGTGAATCTGTACTACAGAAATCTCCCCCCCCCCACCTCAGTTCTTGACTTTTGAGAGGTATAGAGGGCAGTCAGACCATTCAGAGGTTACTGGAAGGTTCTATTTACCTTGTCCAAAGAAATGTCTTCTGTCCCTCTCCGCACAAAAAGTGTGGAGGCTCCTCTTGCCTAAATCAGAATGGGTTCCAAAGGTGGTGGCAGCACATCCGAATTTGAAGATGGCAGGAAAGGCTCAAGATTGGGTCAAGGTGGCCCCAAGTTCTCCACAATGCCCCCTCTTAGCCTCAGGGGGGCTTCCACACTTCCCAGAGTACACAACAGTGCTTAGGATGGAACAATTAGCAAAACAGATAAAAATATTCCTAATTTTGTACTTTCACTTCAAGACTATATCCACATTTTCCCAAGTTATTCTCACAGTGAACCAAACCAGTGTGAATCAGAGGGGTCCACATGGTAAATAGCTATGACACGGGCATTTTCCAAACTGCTTGCGGAACAGTAGTTTCTTACTTACGATTACACCTTTTTTGCACAAATCTCAGTTTACAGGCAGTCCGATATGTTGACAGTCGGATGACATCAAAATTCTGGGCCCCTATAAGCCAGGAAAAAAGTGATCTTAACAATACATTCCCATTTTTTCTAACAGTTTTATTGTGGAAAAAGGCTTTATACTTAGGTGAGGGATTATGATGGAATTTCTCCACATAAAACACAACTTTTCATACAGAAAAAATGACAGGCCAAGGACCAGTTCCAGCCTAGCCTTCTCCCCAGCAGGCCAGCTGCTATGTGGAGGGAATTATTTCTGTACGGAGAAGCATTCCTTCTGTACAAAGATTCCTTCACACAGCATTGGTCAGAAATGATGTGGTCCCAACTCAGCTTTATCACATCAGTGAGAATTAGGCCTCTGCTTTCCTCTACTTAAAGCTATGATATTTACTTGTGACTTTCAGCTGAGAGCAAAGGGAAGAGACAATTTCTCCTTCATTTTCACTCCTTTCCCCCATATAACTTAGTTTGAATTGCTGAACTTGATTCATTAGAAATCAGCCAACCAGAGGGTTTTATTATATTTCTCTGCATTATGAGGTTTTCTGCAGGTATGCGGCAACTAAAGACAGGCAAGATTCTCCTAGCCAGTCCTACCTAAAGGTTTCAAAATGTGCAAGAAAGCTGCTGTCAAAAGTCTCCTGGCAGTACTGAAATCCAGACTCAAGAAGATTTTTTTGCTGCCAACTTCTTAACACATTAACATTTATGCAAGGAAAGCAGTTAAACTTGAATTTACGGCCCAGGCAGATATCCCCCACTTTTCTCAGGTTAAGGCTTGTTTTAAAATCAGGATTAATATAATGACAGGTATGCTGATGGTGCTTTAAAAAACACTAAGACAGTTAAGGGCTGAATTACATTTCAAATTGAATGCAGGCACTTACAGGAGAACTTAGGAGCCCCGTAGTGCAGAGTGCTAAGCTGCAGTACTGCAGTCAAAGCTCTGCTCACAACCTGAATTTGATCCCGACGGAAGTTGGGTTCAAGTAACTGGCTCAAGGCTGACTCAGCCGTCCATCCTTCCAAGGTCAGTAAAATGAGTAACCAGCTTGCTAGGGGCAAGTTGTAGATGGCTGAGGAAGGAATTGGCAAGCCACCTCGTAAACATAGTCTGTCTAGTAAACGTCGGGATGTGACGTCACCTCATGGGTCAGTATTGACCCGGTGCTTGCACATGGGACCACCTTTACCTTTTTACTTGCAGGGCACCCTGCCCAAGAGCAGAGGGTTGGACAAGGTAACTTAGAGAGCCAATGTGGTATAGCAGTCAGCATGTCAGATTAGGAGAGCCAGATTCAAATCCTCACTCTGAATACGAAGCTTACTGGGATGCCCTTGGGCCAGTCACTCTCTCAACCTAATTTACCTCACAGGATTGTTGCAAGGATAAAATGGAGGAGGGGAAAACAATGCACATCACCCTAAGCTCCTCTGAAGGAGAGTGGGATAAAAATGTACTGAATAAGCAACCTTACATGGACCTCCTATTTCCACAGGTTATCAATATTTAAGAACACTAAAACGTTGCAAGGAATCCCTCCCCTCCTCTCTACCCAACTCCAACTCTCTGCCTTTACTCTTTCCACTGGCATTGCCCCAACCTCCTTCTTTGCTGCTCGCTATATATCTCCAGCAGGCATATTCCCAAATAGTCCAAGAAAAAAGGGGGACTAAATTAATAAACATATGAAGCTACTTATTCTGGATCAAACTCTTGGTCCACCAGACTCTGTATTGCTGCCTCCAATTGGCAGCAGCTCTCCAGGTCCTCAGGCAAAGAAAGAGCTCTCCCAGCTTCTGCTGAGAACCTTTGACTGGAAATGCGACAGAAGAAGAAGAATCCCTTCCCCACAACAGACACTGGCTGAAAGAACTTTAAGAGCTGTCACTAGCCCAAGCTGGCTTCATGTGTAGGAATGGGGAAACAAATCTAGTTCACCAGATTAGCCTCCACTGCTCATGTGGAGGAGTGGGGAATCAAACCCAGTTCTCCAGATCAGAGTCCACCACTCCAAACCACCATTCTTAACCACTACACCACGCTACACCCAGATTGATCCTGGGACTTCTGCATGCAAAGTGGGTACTCTGCCACTGAACCACAACCTCCTTGCAAGCCAGTGCCTGAAGGAGCTAAGCAGGATAATTGGCCAGGACAGAAGCGGCCACTCTGAGCACTGGTAGATGGGACAGGAGACTGAGCCCACAAAAGCAGCACCAGAGCAGCCATTCACATCTGAATTAAAGTACCTCTACCAAAGGGTCTCATCAGTTGGAGGGAATACCACATGAACAAGGAAAAACGTGAAAGGAGGTCAGTGCTGGAGAAAACGTGAGAACTTGAAGTTTTATTTTAAGAGATTTCAACCCCTGGTGTTTTTATCTTATGATGTTCATCATCTCCTGGGAGAAACAAGATCTGGTAACATTCTTTTTTGAAAGGCTATAGTACATTCTTTTGTAAAGCTGTAAGCTTAACAGCGCCCACTTACTCATTTCCATGAACAGCTGTCTCTTCTCTGCCATTGTCCTCCTCCTTTTTCCACTCTCCTCAATCATCCTAAAGATACAAAGTTAGGGTTTCAGCTCCATGTTATCCTCTAACAAAAAAATCATATTTATGCACCAAGTAGTTCTGCTTTTAGTCTGTTCCAGCAAGTCTCATAAGAACATAAGAAGGCCCTGCTGGATCAGACCACAGGTCTCATAAGAAGGCCCTGCTGGATCAGACCACAGGAAATAGCTATTACAAGTCTCACAGGAAATAGCTAATACAAAACCACTAAGCAAACATGAACTATGAAGATAGTATTGATAGTTTGACAACTGGAGTATGTTGAGCAGAAAGCAGATGACAGCAGTTTAAATAAATTGCCACTCCTTTGTTTTTTTATAGATCCAGGTACAGGTGTGGGGAGGGGAGAAAAGAAGAGTAGTAATATCCTGCAAATGAGACTGTAATGAATGAAATGACTAAAGCCCTGTGAGCCCCTCCGAAGTTCCTCCCAGCTTGCATTTGCAAGCCACTCTACTTCCAGTGTTGGGGACTGCATAATATTGATGTTGCTGTTTATTTAAAATATTTATATACCTGCCTTTCTCTTGAGAACCTCAAGTCCCAAGGCAGGTAACAATATGAAAAGAACTGGGTAAAAGTAGACATTGAAACAGATATACAATGCATTAAATCCATGTTAAGAAGCAACCTAGAAACAACTAATGCTCCACTAGGAGATATTCCCTCTGTTGCTCAGGCTGCCCCAAAAGCTCTTCGGAATGACTCTTGTCACACAGCCTCACTGGAAAGACAGGAAGGCAGAATCCCCTGACCTTTTTCTGGGTTGCTGTTCCACAGATGCCGGGACAGGCACTGAAAAAAGCCACTGCCATGTTAGCTGTCAGAAACCACCACTAAAACTTCTGGAAAAGCAGTCTCTATACTGCTGTACTAAAGGTTTTTGTTTTTTTTAAAAAAGCAAGCTTCCTCCTATGCTGCTAAAGGGGGACATAAGCTGTCAGGGGAAAAGAGGTGATGGCTATAGCCAACAGCCCGCCCCACCCACCCCCAGTCATGCAATTCCTGTTTTCATGGCAGGAGCACCATTGAACTTTTTTGGCTATGAACATATGCCATGTCTTTCCCCTTCTTCCCCTCCCTGAGTTTACTAGTAAACCACATATTTAAGGGAGGGCAATTAGCAAGGTTACTGGAACTACAGGATGCTCCTCAGATACAGCTAAAAAGTCATATTCGCTTTATGTCAATTGGCTTTTGAGGAACAACCACATACTTTGAATCAGGATGTAGTTGTAGACCACAGACTATATTTGTAGACCACAGTTCTTTTCATGGGCTAAAAGCGATATAGGGGGTGATAATTTTTTAAAATTTTATGTATACATACACACACTTTTATATATAATATAAAATTAAATTCTTTCTTCATTCCATTTCAGGTCTAAGAGCAGATGGTGACATTACCTTTCACTCTAATACAGAAGATATGGCACAGAAGAAGAGAAAAGGCTTCCTCAGAAGTCACTAAAATTCAAATACTTCCCCCTCCTCACTGGATAAGCTCAGACAAAACATAGATAACCTCAAATTGATCTTATTGTTTACATGTTTTGTTTATTTCAGAAATATCATAAAAGAGGAAAGTGGATGTGCCACATAAATTCCTTAGGCCAATACTACAGGACCTATTTTAACAGGTTTCGCTCTTCTTGGAGCTCATCAGCTGTAGGTAACGGCCTATTTTGTGGTCAGTTTTCAAAGGAAGTATGGTAATGGGGGTACAGGAAGACAGAGAGCCATTTTTGCCTCTCAATCCCAAAGCTTATCATAACATGAGATTTGCATTAATTTTAGGATTTGAGCTCACAGCTACTTAACATTTTACACGTGTGCATTCCTTGTCCCCTTAAAGTTAAAAGCATCAATTGACTTGAAATGTGTGGTCCTCTCACTTACAGGAGATAACTGCTTTATAATTAACAAGTAAAATCCATTCCGGGGGACCGGTACATAAAGACAGCGTGTAATAGTTAAAGTGCACTATGCCAATTATCTGAGCCCAACTCACAAGGCCTACGTTTGATAGTAGCTTCCTGGCCAGGTTCACATGTGACAAACTGTCCAATTTTATCTGCCACATGAGAGTATCAGTAGCAGACTTCATACTCTTTAAGTAGGTGTTCACCCATCCACAGCACCAGACTATAAGAGCAAAGGGCTCCACATTTTCTGTCTGAACCTTCACCAAGCGCAGGTTGTGGCAGCTCTCTTCCACACAGGGCTGGGTTAAAGGGAGCTTGTCAGAAGAACAGTTTGCTGTTGCCTCCCAGAGACAATTGATGGTGCACCATATCAAACTTAACCAGCTCAAGTTGAACATAGAAGGGAGACCATTACAAGGATGGGATCTCTCCAGTGAATCAGGGTCTCCTTCTTCACCATAGGAGAAGCATGGCAATATAAGATTTCTTCAATGTAGAGATGGCATCTTCTGGACCTGCCTGACTCAGGAAGAAACCTCTTGCATTTCACAGAGTAACTGGAAAGATGTTCTATGAAAACTTGCATGGGGGATATGTTAATGCATGATGCAGCAGGAGTTTGATAACTGAGTATTCTTTCTTTATTTTTTATTTTTTGTGTGAGTCATTACCCAAGCAGAGTTTCTGATTTGGGGTGCATGGAATTAAAAAAATAGATGTATAGCAATATATAATGCTGGTTTCCTTGGACCAGCTAAGTTCTTTGTTTCCAATGAAGCCAAGACACTGTATCCTCACCTAAATTGGCTTCTGCACTGGAAAAAGTCGCTACTATTACAATGGATTGCCAAATATCCATCCTATCAAAACCCACAAATACACATTCTGACGGAATAGTGTTTGGGAGCCATCCTATCCCACCACTGAGCTACATGTCTACTATGACACATGAAGTTTGGAGTTTACAAGGGATCAGTTTTGAAGCTAATTTCTGCCCCAGAGTTTAGTTTTCAAGCCCTTAAAAGATTATTATGGGCTGTAACTCACATCTCTCACATCCAAGTGGCTACAGTATGTTGAACTTCTAGTACTAAGCTTGAATTTTACGTGCAAAACAATGCTCCTGCTTTATTCTGGAAGCATGTAAAGGAACAGCTGATCCACGTCGCAGATATTTTTTTAGCACCGAAAGATTTACGCTGATAGGGTAGGATGTGGAATCATAATTACACCTTCTGAGGTTACTGAGTTCTTATCTACTGCGTGACCAAATTCAGAAGGGAGGCATTTCAAAATATGCCAACTGCTCCAAGTATGCAGTTCACTCTCTATTCTCCTATAAAACTTGTAGGCTGCAAACAGAGCATAGTTGACACGAGAGCCAATTTCGTAAAACTACTACATTATAATTTTCTTCCCACAAGTACACACAAAGGCAAGCCTCTCTTATTCCAATTACAGTTCATGGTGATTAACTTGATATTCCACTTTTAGGCTACGTTTGCATATGCTGTTGCTCTGGAGACCTTGCTAGATCTCTGCAAAGTTGCACAATAACAAAAAAGTAAAGCAACATGACCCAGAACACTTATCCTGCCTTCTCATTTTGCTTTTTTTATGCACAATGATGTCAGGCATTTGATCAAGTAACTGCAACACCACTTTGCCATGAACAAAGGGAGAAATTCATCCGACCATGGCCGCTATTCACTGCAAGTCAATCATTGATGTTGCTTCTGCAACTTGAGAGTTACTCTTCTTTGGTCTTAGAACAGGTTGCGGCTAACTTCTCCTGAGACAGAAGGCTGCAAGAAAGCCATTTTAAAAAATGGTCCAGGTAGGTAGGATGCTCTTTTTAGGGAGTTTTGGATTCACTTCAGACCATGTCCCCGTTAGAGCTTTCAACTGTTTGACAAGAGAGAGTTGCTAAGCCCACCTAGGTTCCAGAGCCTCTGATATCCTTGTGCCCTCTTTTCCCACTCTACCACTGAAAAACCTTCATGTTTTCAATTGTAGTCCACCACCCACATTTCTGCAGCTACATTTTTGTTGGAGATTTTGCAGAATCGTGCAAAAAAGGTTGTTATATTATACTCCCATCAGCAACATGATCCAGGCAAGAAAGGAGTTGTACACTTCACTTCAAATTGGCAAGCAATGATAGTAGTTTTGTGAAGTACTTTGTAGCAATTTAGAAGCAATAAGTGTCTCACACTGGTGGTTTACCTTTTATATGTTGTATAATTTTACCAGTCTTCTCTGCCCCAGAACTGGAGCCCTGAGCAACATTTCCCTTTCAAGGGGAAACAATTACTTCAACTTGCAGAACAGCACATAAATTCCTAGGGCACCAAGGATTAAAATAAAATATAGCCAAATCAAATCAAAGAGCTTGTGCAATGTGAAACTGTTTACTTAAATTTAGTATATTTAAAATGCGCATGACCTGCTTTCCTCTCACAATGGGAACCAAATTGGTGAAAAACTAGTGTCAGTGATGTGACACAAGTCCTGCACTGGAAGAAAGCAGGGAAGCTAAACTGGTTGGGAAAGCACAGCTTAGTCTGGATGGAATGGCTTGTAGAGCACCACGCATTTATGCCATGATTACTTAAGTGCTTATGGAATAGTCACACAATACAGTTCAACAAGGGAGCCAGTGTAGTATAAAAGATGCTGGAATAGGATCTGGAGGACCTGAATTCAAATCCCAACTCAGCCATGAAGCTCTTTTGGTGACCTTGGGCCAATCACTCTCACCCTAATGTACCTCACAAGGCTGCTACCAGGATAAAACAGAGGGGAGAACAGTGTATGTTCCCCTGAACTCCTCAGCAGAAGAGCAGGACATAGAACAAGGGAAAAAACTGAACAGATGTCACTGTTTTAAACGAGCAATAATCGGAATTATTCAAGAACCATGGGACACAACTGGAAAAATTCAGCAGAGGGTAGGCAGAGACATTAAATGCATCTATCTAAGCACACTTTGCGAAATGTCACTGGATGTTTTCCTGGTTATTCAGGCACTAGGTGCAATTCTCCCTCTAGCATTTGCTACACAGCCACCATTTCTTTCAGTATGATTTGTGTCCTACTCTTGCCCTACACCTACTGAAACAAATGCAGATTGCAAATCAATAGTAGCAGGTTACTCCCACCCTCTGTTAAAGCAGAACTGCATTGCAATCCCATTGAAAGTAACAGAATTTATCTTCCTCCATTCTAGCAATTGAAACCCCCGAAGTAGCAATGCAGACAATTGCTGGGTATAGGGAAACAGAGCTACATGCTGAGACAGGTATGAAAGGAAAATTCCACTTAAATCAATTCTGCAGCAAACTAAATGGAGGCAGCTGCACACTGCGCTGAATCCTCTAATTGCCTGAGTCTGGGTCCTAGAAAACAGCAGCAAAGATCAAAACTGAGCTGCTAGAGTGAAATGCATGGCTCATTTTCCAGTTATCAGAGGGCAATTTCTTCCCTCCCTCAATTCTCCACACACTCTGCTCACACACATTCCCTCTTTCTCCTCCCTGTATCTAGGCCTTGCAGAAAGGAAGAAGTCAAGGAACAAGAAGTTTTCCAGTGCAGCAACTGTGCTATGGTGCTTCCTCCCACAAGAGGATCACCAGGCAAGCTCCCTGATACATTAGGAGTTAGGGAGAGGGTAATCCTGACTCTTCATATTGTTTGGCATGGTTCTCATCTCTAAGCTCTGTGAGAGATTTTGTCCAGCCTTCTTCAGAATAGCTGCATCGTCTCCCAGCATTTTGTGACTAACACAAAATACACAAAATACACATTGCCCTCAGCAGTTACATTGCAGCAGCCCAACCAGTAGATCGGTGGACTAGGAAGCAGACCCAAGAATGGAACTTGCTAAACCCTGGGCATGGTCCACAAGTTGTGCCTTAACTTAGAAGCTACCCATCAGCTGTTGTAACCAATAACCAGAGCCCTGCCGCATTGCTCCTGCAAGGACAGAGCAGTGATATTCAAGCTTTTCAGTCCAAGGACCTACCCTTAACCCCTAAGGCAGCAGCATGGGACTCACTGAGCTGCCAGTATGTGAAATCAGTCACAGGAAGAGGAAGAGCCAGAATTACAATCTCACCAGTGGCAATGCCAGAACTATGGAGAGCAGACCAAGAGAGCGGTGGAGGAGAAACCCAAGCTGGGTAACAGGAGATGTACTGCAATGAGGAACAAGCCAATGGTCAGAGCCTTGGAGTAAATCTTCCACACAGCTGAGGGTCCTCATCTCACTATTGCAGCGATCATCTCATTGTGTGGTGTCTGGCTCTCTATGCATGCATGCTGGGAGCAAGTCCTTCCAAAAATTAGCAAAAAAAAATATTGTTGGCTCTGTAAGAGTTCACAATGCACCCATGGGTTAAAGAACACCATCACAGAGGACATGGAGAGGGACACAGTCTTCCAGTTATGAAACGACTGGTTATATGTAAGATCTTTCAAAGATTACCAAAGATGTATGGCAAATATATAACAGCTTTAACTTTTCCCATAAGATTTGCTGTTGGGTTTGTTCCAGTACACGCAATACAGCCTCAGGACAACCCACTGTTAACCTTTTACCATGATGAAACAGACCATTTATTCCCACTCCTTTTCCTGACCCAGCCAGTGTGGAGCTCAGCACAATGCTTCTCATCAGACTTATGAAGAGACCTGCCAGTGACCTTTCCAGAGTCTAAATGTCCCCAGCTTTCTCATGCTGAAGCCATTCTCCAAGGCCAAGCACATGATTGTTTCAAACTATTCTTCAGAGGACAGCTGCCCAGCCCAGTTCTTCTTCCCACTGCTTCCCCTGCCCGTCTTCAATGAAGAACCAGAGAGTCCACTTTACAGCCCTAGTGCTGAGGCTACAAAGAGAGAAGGAAGTGCCCGAAGTTCTCAGCATGGCACAAGCCAGTCATTCCCTCTGCAGCTATGAAATTCTGCAGCTCTAATGCTGCAGAGGGGCAACAGCCTACCCTGTGTCTAGCATGGAGACTGAGGCTTGGAGTCTGAACATGGGACTTGCCCCAGAGTGGCATTCAAGTCTGAAATAGAGGAAGTGCCATCTGCAGCCTTGCTGGAGCAGGGCTGTGCTACTTGGATTGCATTCTGGGCTTTAAAAACAACCTTTAACGTTAAAGAGCCAGTCATGTGATTAGAATGAAAGTATCGTGTACCTCTACCCTTGAAGGACAGCTTACAGAGTCAACCCGACACAATTTTTATTCCCCTACAACTGACCAGTTCATGACTGATGAGCCCAGCTTACACGTTATGAATTTAACACTGATTCACATTAAAGGAACACACCAGTGAATCACAAATGGTAATGTTTGCTTAAATCAAATTGAATAACTGTAAAAGAGGAGAAAATATTCAACTGAAACACATTGAAATGGACTTCCCAAACTAATCCTAACTCTATTTGCTGTACATCAGCAGAGTTATTTTATCTGTGCTCTTTTTTGCTTTCTCTCCACCTCATATTTTCTACCTTATTTTTTTTTGGGGGGGGGGAAGCGTAGAGAAGAGGATCAGTGATGTATGTGGTCTAATAACTCCCCCTTTCTTTTTTGCAATTCGGCCCTGTCTGATTTCATTTTGTGCAGAACACACCACTTCCTGAAATAAGCAGCAATAGTCTATGGAAACATCAAACTCTCTTATCAAGTAGCACTGGTGACAGCCAACTTGACACAAAATATTGCCACATAAATCCAGTCTCAGCTTTTATTTGGCAGCTGTTTTAGCAGGAGATGGCTAAATGCAACAATAACACAAAACTTACCAGCCAAGAGTCAGAGAATGCAGTCTAGACACGCTCTAAATCTTAGAAGTGCATAATTAACATCAAGATCACCTCTGGAAGAACTCCAGTACCATTTCCCTGTTCCATTGGCTCTATTACAGTGAGGTGTCTTAAGACAGCCCTTTGGTTTTCAAGGGCATTTGCAAAAGAACCTAGCTGGAAGTTAACAAGGACTGTGACAGAGCTTTCAACAAGAACTCATAGCTATTTTTCAAAAAAGAACCTGTTGACAATTGTTAGGCATAGTGGGGGTGGGGGAGTCTTCTGAAGTCGAGTACAAAGCAGACATGAAAGATATGGAGGGAGTGACTGAATCTGGACACACAGCTTAATTTGTACAAGAGGCTCAATAGTTCAAGACTTTGATAAATAATAATGGAAAGAATTAGCAGATAATCTACAACCCATTTTCGATTACTGAATACTGCAAAGGGGCACAAGTAAAATTGCCAGAGTGCTGCAAACATTTTTTTCATGAAACAGGAACACACGTGTCTGTGGTAGAATATGCGCTTTGCATGCAGAAGTTCCCAGGTTCAACTGCTGGAGAACTATTAAACCCTGGAGTGGAACTATCAATGGTCTGACTCAGCATAAAGCAGCTTCATATATACATATATCAAACAGTGGAGATTTTTAATTAGTGAAGTCTTTGAACAGACTGCAGCATTTTTTATTTCAACTAAGTGACTAGCTAGCAGCATATTAGTTTTACGGATCAAGTATAGGCATTATGAACAATGCACAATATATGTATAAAGCACAGTTAAGTGTGCAGAATTTGCTAGCTGCCAGTGGATTTTTTTTTTACTAAGAGATTGTTGGTATTCGGAGAAAAAACAACTTTTAATGGAATATTAAGCAAAATATTTAGATCTCTATGCATGTTTGGAAGCAAACACTACAGGAAGAGTGCAATTATTTGAGAAAACAGCAAACAACAGAGACAAGATGGTGACTATAAGACTTTGCAGACTAATTTTTTAAAAAAAGAATAAAACCAGACATTTCCAATAAAATTGAACAGACTATGTACACACTTCCAAGTAAATTTGGATAGGATCTGGCTGTGAGACCAGAATTATTTTTCCAGTTGTTTTACTGAACTCACTCTTATGGAAAATGACAGAAGTGTTTCAGGAAGGCTAGGACAATACACTGAAGTTTAGGCCTCATTCCATGTTTAGTCAAAGCCCAGTCTTAAGAGACAATACACGCATACCCCAAGGTGTGTGGTGGTTGCTTTATGCGATAGTAAACTTTGGCTTCCTACTTATGGTGAACCACCAGGCTGAATTAACTGCTAACACAGATGCAAATCTAAAAGAACATCTAAAAGAACATGAGCACACTGACTACACCCATTTCAAACAATGCCAAATTTTGGTGCCTCGGGGATGCTGAATTAGATGGAAAGGCAGCATAGAAAAGTTTTACATAAATAAAACTCCTACACAGAAGGCACATACAACTACGATTACACACAACTAATGTCTAGATTAACACTCGTGACAATGAGGGGGGATTTGCTGCATACAGATGCACTCAATGCATGTGCCTGCAGCTTCTAAATGTGCACACACTACATGTAAAGGCCACAGAAAACCCATGTGAATACTTGATATACAAGACACTCTACAGAGGGGTTCCATATTATTTATTATGCAGACATGCTTTCCATGTAAGAACACTGTAGTGAGCGATTTAAGGCAAATTATAGTTGGGACACTTGAGGGTTAAGCACAGAAGACTGCAAGGTCAAACTCCCAAACCACAGCATGTAAATTAACTAAAAGCCTACAAAGATATGGCAGGTTCATATGTGAATTTTACATGAACACACCAGTCAGTGTTTTGCATAGCTAGGAGTCAAAAATATGTGCTTCCTCTGAACCTGCCCAGGAAGGCTAGGCCTCATCTCCAACATCATGGTGACCTTTGGAGGCTAGCACCGCCAAAGCACAATGCAAAGATGATCCCCAAATCCTAACCCTGGCTCCACCTCAGCAGGAGGGGGGAATCCCCAATGTCAAAACTGCACTTAGGAGGCAATCTTTGAACTAAAGCACCAAAAGCAAAATCCCTGATCCTCTGAGCTTGGAAGAGATCCCCATTGCTGTTTCCTCCTCCTCTCTCTCCATCTGCCCATCTCTGCAGCCACCATCATCACAATTATTTTCCCCTTCCCAGCACTTGCTGGTGCTTAAAGGACAAGCTACTGCCCACCATTCACCACACACATCCTGTTCCTATCAGCCCAGACTAGAAGGGCTAATTGAGGACAGAAGCAGCAGCTCATGCACTGAGCAGTGCTGGAAAGAGAGGAGGTGGTAGCTCAGCAACAGCTGGTGATGGAAATGGAAGAGAAAAAACAAGTAGGAGCCACAAAGCTCTATACAGAGGGGACCTGAGAATGAGGGAAGGCGAATACTGAGATCTGGCCTATATTCACCAGGCCTCCATACCAATCAATTTCCTTTGTGCCAGTTGTGCACAGCCTCTCTAGACCCTATGCCAAGATTTGCATAATTTCTCCTTGGATCATCCAGTTCCATGTTGTGTCCTGCTTTTCAAGCCACTGTCCACTTCGTCCTATTATCTTTGGAAGCCCAGCCCCCCTACTATTCTTCTCTCCTTCTTCTTCTTGTTGATCAAATGCACTGAAATACAGTTTCAGAGATGCTGACCAATTAGGTCTTTCTTGCTTTAATTCCTTGCTGACTGTTCTTTTCAACAAGCCTCATGTTCTACCCTACTGCTCCTTCAGGCTCCTCTTTCTCAGTCCAGTGCCTGCTCTGAACTCCTTGTTCAGGTTCTTACCTCTAAGTTTCCTCCCTTAGTTTTCCAATAGGTTGGAGGCTTCCCAGCCCTCAGCCTGCTTTCCTGCAAGATCTTAACTCTATCCAGACTTTCCTTTACAGAAACTGGACTGCAAACTCTTTAGCCCCCAGAGCAAATAAACCTTCCATGTCAGCATACCAATTCAGCCAATGAGCAGAGACTTCACCACACCAACTTGATTCACAAAACAGCCTGTTGGTATAATCAGTTGTTAAAAACTACAGTTAAAGCCTTCTTAGTTGCAAGGTTCAAGAAAATGGAGGGGAAAGCTACTTATGTGCAAAGACAAGTTACAGAGTTGTGAGTGGTAGTGATGGATGTGTTTAAACACACTAAGGAAGCCACAGTTTTGAGCAGAGAAACAGTAGCAGATTATGTGCCAATTTAACCCTTATTATACTGGCTGCTTTTCTGCTTCCCATGCTGACCCCCCCCCCCATGCACTTCTAGGTATGTGAACATGCATGCACAGGTAGGGGAGGGTGGGAAAAGCAGCTGCAGGGGCAATTGTAAGTGGAAAGAGAGCCAAATGGGAAAGCTTTAATACGCCATCATGTGTACTGTCCCTCCATGCAAGAACTGCAGCCCCCCATGAAAAAGAAAGAGGTCACAACTTTGTGGCATGCAATGCTTGATTAAGTCCAAGGCAATGCTTTCCCCAAAGGCAAAGCAGGAAGGGGTATTCAGTGCTGTCCACTGTCAACTGGTGCTGATTCACCTAGATAACAATCCAGGAGCTTGGCTCAGGCTCAACGCTTTGCTGTACTACTTTAAGGACTTGATGTCTGCACCCTGATGATGAACTGCTCCCAGCACCACCATAAAAATTAAAACAAATGCACCGTTTTACAGAGGCTACAGCCTCCTAAGTAGTAGGTATGCAGACAATAAGTTCTTCCACCGTAAAAAGGACCCATTTTCTCACGTGATGGTTAAGGCATCCAGGCTATGTTAACAATAAAAGCCATCTCCACTGATCCAATCCATCTCTCCTTCATTTCTGAAGAAAGGGACTTCGTTATTTCTCATTAACACCTTCAGTCTAATTAACATGAAAACCCATGCGACTCGAGTCTGGCTGGACCGTGAACCCCCACACTCTGTGTCTCAGGATTCCTAACTTGTGCACAGGAGGCTTTGGACAGTGGAGGGAATAATCTCACAAGGCCTCCAGCTTCAAACCTGATCCCCTGGGTTCAACCGTCGTAGACAGCAATTGTATATTACATTTGAAAACATGAAGCTGCCTTATCCTGAGCCAGACCATTGGTCCATCAAGGTCAGCCTTGTCTACTCTGACCAGCAGCAGCTTAACAGGATCTCAAAGATTTTCTCATCAGCTACTACCTGATCCTTTTAAGTGGAGGTGTCAGGGATTGAACCTAAGATCTTCGGCGTGTAAAACAGACACAGTGTCATTGAACCATGACATCTCCTCATGTTTGCCATACCAGGGCTTACTTGCGCGAACGGCACCAGAGGCAAATGCAGACCTACGATGAAACAGCCTAGACATTCATCTACCAGGGCACCAAACCACACACTTCTCTTGGGAACCCACTTAATGATCTACACCAAGGGGCTGTTATATGGATGAATGAAATGTAAAGCACTTCGCACTACACTTAACTCCACGTAAGCCAACTCCCAGCATCCCATCACTCCTTAGAGTGACCCATAGAGGCAAGGCCATACAACAGCTTGTGCTCACTAGGGAAAAGGAAGCACCACCTCCCCCTCCATTCCAAATGCTTCAATTACTGCCAGTAAATGGCAGAACCATCCGCTCAGCTGGGGAAATGCCACTGGGGTGGGCTGATCCTCCTGAAAAGGGAGCCCACAGAGAGGCGCAGGGTGCCCTTGCCTGCATTCCCACCAAAGAGGCCAAGACCTCCTGCACAGGTGGGGTGCCGCTTCCTATCCCCAAGTGACTCAACAGCCACCAGCACGAAGCGTCGTGTGAGGAGGGATGCATGCAACCCAGTGAAGAAGGGCTTGGCCCTTTCATTAGCATACACGGCATCAGGGGGCACCCCTCAGCGCCTTTCTGCCCGTGCAGCCTTGCTGCTGATCCCCAGCTGGCAGGGCAGCATAGGCGGCTGAGCACTCCGGGAACCCCCAAGGTCCGGAAACACACATCGCTCTTGAAAGGGGGAGGGGGGAGAAAAGGCAGGCGGCTCCGCTATTGCACTCCAGGCGGGAGACCCAGATGAAGGTGGGCCGCGCAAGCCCTGAGGGAGGGGGAGGGGAGGTCCTCCCTGGGGCTTCAGGGGGACGGTGGAGCAGGCCCCCCCCCGCTGGCCCCTGCGGCCCCCTCTCCGTCCCGTCCCCCACCCTACGGTTCCCTCACTTACTTCTCTGCGGGGGGGGGGCTCTTGTCCGTTGGCCGGGGGAGGGAGCGACCACCTAGCCTCCGTCCGCGCCACAGCGTCGCTCCCCTCAGGCAGCTCCGCTCGCACCTACGGGCGGGCGGCCGACCAACGAACGTTCTCCGCTCAACGCGGAGGACCCGCCTCCCCTTCCCCGCCATCCAATCCAGCCAGCGGCTTCCAAAGGGAAGAGCAGCGACAGGAGGAGGGGAGAAACATTCTCGAGCCAACCCCACCGCCTCTTGGCGCCTCCGCCGAGACCGCAGCCAATAGGAAGGCGAGGACCCAGCCGCAAAACCCCACCCACCCGATACCGGCCACGCCACGGTTCAACCAATCAGAGCTTCCGCAGGACAGGGCTCCGAGGGGCGGCAGGCTGTGTTCGTTCTCCTCGCTCAGCCGCACCGTCTCCCAAGGGCAAGCTCTGGCGCATGCGCTTGCAAGCCTAGCCAATCGGCTCTCTCGCTCTGGCGCGGGACCCCTTTTCTGTTCACGCGGTCTAGTGACCCCCTCGCTCGATGCTCGTCTCTCCTTTCGCCCCGCCTCCTCGGGAGTGCGCAGGCGCACCGCTCTCCTGCACTTACTGTGACCATAGGAAGCTTTGTCTGTGTTTGGGGTCCCTCGGAGTGGTCGTTCCCGTTAGCTTGCCGGTCCTTCCCTCATCGCGGTGCCGAATTAGGCTTGGTTCTCGCCAAGGAGAAGAAAAATGAGTTCATCCCTTCCCTGAACGGCACCACTTCTCGCTACGGGGGTCGTCACGTGAAGGAAGTTCCCTGCACGAAGAAAGCTAGCTTGCCGGGACTGTAGCGCCACTTTCTCCCTGACTGCTTATTTATGTATTTGCTTCCTCCTCTGGAGTTCACATTTCTGTCTGAGTTTCAAAGGTGTATGACGTCATTTGGAATCGTTGATTTTTATAGACCGGTTTTCTCTACCTTTTGAGGATCACACCAGTTTACAATGTCTTCCCTTCCTCTCCCCACAACAGACACCTTGTGAAATACATGGGGCTGAGAGAGTTGGGAGAGAACTGTGACTAGCCCAAGGTCACCCAGCAGGCTTCATGTGGAGGAGTGGGGAAACAAATCCAGTTCACCAGATTAGCGTCCGCCACTCAGGTGGAGGAATGGGGAATCAAACCTGGATCTCCAGATTAGAATCAACCACTCCAAACCACCGTTCTTAACCACTACACCACGCTTGCTATCAGCCTTCTGAACCTGCCATTTCCTCAGTGGGAACTGATCTCTGTAGTCTGGAGATCAGCTGTAATGTGAGAGGTTGAGATGTAGAAGTCTTCTGTGCTCAGTTTCTCCACCCCATGCCCAATTTTATAAACCTTTTTATCGCGTCCCCCCGTAGTCAACTTTTTTAAAACTGAAAAAGCCCAGCCTCTTTCATCTTTCCTCACAGGAAAGATGCTCTAAACCCTTAATCTTTTTGGATGCCCTTTTCTGCACTTTTTCCAGCTCAGAAATATCTTTTTTGAGATAGGGAGGCTGGAATTGTATGCAGTATTCCAAACGAGGCCACACCATAGAGGTGTATAGCACCTTACGCATTGGTGGTTAAAAACAAAACGAATACTGAGAGCATCAGATAAAGAAAATAGTATTTTACACCCTTCTTTCCTCTAAGGAGTGTCAAAGTGGCTTACAATCTCCTTCCCTTCCTCTCCCCACAACTGGCCCCTTGTGAGGTTGGTGAGGCTGAGAGAGTTCTGAGGGAACTGTGACAGGCCCAAGGTCACCCAGCACGCTACACGTGCAGGAGTGGAGGAATCAAACCCGGTTCTCCACATTAGAGTCCACTTCTCTTAACCACTGTGGGTGTAAAGTGTCTTCAAGTCGCAGCCAACTTATGGCAACCCCTTTTGGGGTTTTCATGGCAAGAGTGGTTTGCCAGTGCCTTCCTCTGCACAGCAACCCTGGTATTCCTTGGTGGTCTCCCATCCAAATACTAACCAGGGCTGACCCTGCTTAGCTTATGAGATCTGGCGATATCAGGCTAGCCTGGGCCATCCTGGTTAGTATTTGGATGGGAGACCACCAAGGAATACCAGGGTTGCTGTGCAGAGGAAGGCACTGGCAAACCACCTCTGTTAGTCTCTTGCCATGAAAACCCCAAAAGGGGTTGCCATAAGTCAGCTGCGACTTGAAGGCACTTTACACACACTTAACCACTACACAACGTGAAAAGCCTCCTTAGCCCAAGGTCCACCAGCAGCCAGCCAGCCAAAGCTTTTGGCCATTTGTAGATGGCTGCTTGGGTGTGCAGGCAGGCTAACTCTGGCTTTGTGTTTATTCAGACAGATAAAGAGATTAAATACAGTCAGTAGCAATCTGTGAGACAAAAACCCCAGGTGGTATCTTATCATCCTCCAATGACTCACGCTAGTATAATTATGCTGTTGAATACATTGCCTTGTACCGTTTTATCAGGTTTTAATTATATCATTTTAAACAGGCTGTTTGTATGCTTGACATTGAAATATTGCAGAGCTGGATTTACCATGCCATAAAGGGCACTACCTTTAACACCGCCAAGGGTCCTTCCTGCTCCCTTTGTTTCACTTTCTGGAGTTTCCTCAGATGAAAAGGGTGCCCAGCCAGTATTCACATTCCCAGACAGCAGGAAACGGAGTATAGGGTTTGCCTGATAATGCAGAGAAACCAAGGATTCCCTTTCCTGTAGAAAGTTTTATGTGGCAAGACTCGGTGGGATAGAAGTGAATGATTGCAGATGGGGGATCCTGGTGTATGGATCCAAGACAGGGGGGCTGGTGTGGAATTATACTATTCAGCAGAGGACCTCTCTGATGTGGACAGGCTAAAAGAAGTGGCTGAAACAGGATAAAGGAAAACCGCCATTGTTCTCTTCCAGCTTTCTTTAACATACACTAAATTTCAGCTTGTGAGGAAAGCCCCAAGTGGTGTATATATCGTGACATAATGAGCAGAGAGCAAGATGACCAGGAGTAGGGAAGGTTGATATCCCTGGTGTCTGTAGAGGTTAAATGTACAATGTTCATATTAAAGTAGAGCACACCAATCAGCAGAGAGCCGATGATGTGTAGCAGTTAGGTCAAGGGCGCCCCCAATATTGTTGAGCTGCCCTGTGGGCACTTTTGGAATGTTGAGAAAGGAAAATGGCTGCTATGGGGTACTGGTAGGGTTGCCAGCTCTGGGTTGGGAAATATGTGGAGATTTTTGGGATGGAGACTGAGGAGGGTGGGGTTTGGGGAGGGGAGGGACTTCAATGCCAAATAGTCCAATCGCCAAAGTGGCCATTTTCTCCAGGTGAACTGATCTCTATTGGTAGGGTTGCCAACCTCCAGGTACTAGTGGGAGATCTGCTATTAAGATAGATCTCCAGCCGATAGAGATCAGTTCACCTGGAGAAAATGTCTGCTTTGGCAATTGGACTCTATGGCATTGAAGTCCCCCCCCTCCCCAAACCCTGCCCTCCTCAGGTTTCGCCTCCAAAACCTCCCACTGGGGGCGAAGAGGGACCTGGCAACCCTATCTATTGGATAGAGATCAGTTGTAATAGCAGGAGATCTCCAGCTACTACCTGGAGGTTGGCAACTCTAGGTATTGGGCTGGGCCCAGTCACAAAATGCTGTAAGGTTATGGAAGCCAAGCATCCTCCTACAATGGAGGCAACTATTTTTCTAACTAGATGCTCTCTGCAGACAGAAAGGTACAAAGGTGATGGCTCCTGGGTTTTTCTAAAACACTTCCTGTTCCATTGAGGTGGAAGAAAGCCAGGACCAGCTCTTTGCTTTACAAAAAGGATGGTTTGTTAAAGAACCAAATGATCACCATGTAATTTATTGGTGGGCACGCATGGGCACAACACTGGGGTGACTTGGTTACGTTGGGCCCAGAGAGACCTGGGCTGAAATTCCTCTTTGCCACAAAACTTACTGAGTGACCTTGGGCTCAGTCAGTCACTCTCAGTTGAACTTTCCTCACAGGGTTTTATGAAGATAAAATGGAGGAAGGAAGAACCCTGAACTCCTTGGGAAGAGTGTGGGAAAAAAATGCACTGAATAAATAAGCTGTAAAATCCCGTTACTATATTGTAATGTGAACTAGTACTAATGTGAAGTCATTAGCGCCTGATCCACTATCATTTTGCAATTTTGTTTTCTAATTTTTATAAATTAGAATCATTCTATAGCAGGGAAGGCAGCATGGTACAGCCTGATCTCGTCAGATCTCGGAAGCTAAGCAGGGTCAGCCCTGGTTAGTATTTGGATGGGAGACCACCAAGGAATACCAGGGTTGCTGTGCAGAGGAAGGAACTGGCAAAACCACTTCTGTTAGTCTCTTGCCATGAAAATCCTATAAGGGGTTGTCATAGGTCGGCTGCGACTTGACGGCACTTTACACACACACAGAATCATTCTGGGGTTTTGCAATTCTTATTCATATTAACTGGATGGTTTAAATGTTTTTTTTACAAACCCTAATAAAATAGCAACATACAGTGCTAATTGTGTGTGTGTTTTCCTCTGAGATGGATGGATGGCAAAACTACTTGGTCAAATGGTCTCAAATGGGGAGGACTTCCAGTAAATAGCAGATGAGTACAGGAAGTTTTAGAGGACAAGTAGATGTCACTGTGGCTGTAGGTCTGCCTAATTTGAGGAGTCACATTTAATACCTTGCCTTTGCACGCACAGATGACAGAGACAGGAGTTGTGAGGGGGGAGTAACAATGAAGGAAGGAAATTAGACTAACCACAACTGACTTAAGAAAAAAAATAAGCAAGTGCCACTAAGGACAGAAGGAGCAAGAATGTTTATCTATTACAGGAGCTTAATTAAGTGGGTGGTTGGAAAACAGGCTGAGTTTGGGAGTTATAAGTGCCAAAAACAGTTGGGTCAGCGAGGTTGTTAGACAGCACAGCAATCTACAGAAATCCCTCCAGAGGCTGCAGTTTCGCAATCCATCAGATCTGGACAAGGATCAGCAGGAAACCTTCGAAGAGGCCCTTGTGGGACGCAATTGGCTGTTTTCTTTCCCCCCTTGCTATGTGACCCTGGTGGGCAAGCACTTACATTCACAACACTTTGCACATCCAGCATCTTGTCAAATAGGGCCCTTGGCCACTATGCGTGTTTAGCACACCAGAGATCTTTCGCACTGCCTGGGAGTATTGTCCTGGCACACTAACAGTGCATGTATAGTGACCAAGTTTAAATAGAACAGCGGTAGGGTTGCCAGCCCCCACTCCCGGGCAGTCAGCAGTGGGGGGAGAGTAGGGGGTAGGATTGCCAGCTCCAGAGCCTGGAGAGGACTGGGACATCAGTGGGGTAAAGTTAGGGTTGCCAGCTCCAAACTGGGAAATACCTGGAGGTTTTTGGGGCAGAGCCTGAGGAGGGTGGGGTTTGGGGAGGGGAGGGACTCCAATGCCATAGAGTCCAGTTGCCAAAGTGGCCATTTTCTCCAAGTGACCTGATCTATATCGGCTGGAGGTCAGTTGTAATAGCAGGAGATCTCCAGCTAGTTCCTGGAGGTTGGCAACCCTAATGAGAATTGAAGGAAGAAGTTCGGACATGAGAATGGGGCAAGCCTGAAAGAAGAACATTCTGACAATGCAGGCAGGACAAAGTACGACAAGCAGCCAGTATTTTGGAGAAGGAACAGAACAACTTTTGGAAATGAGAACAGAAGGATGAGAGTGGCATGAACAGAAGGAAGGGATGACAAAAAATAACTCTGAGGTTAGGGGTTTGATGAGGAAAGGCAGAAAATAACTATAGGCCCTTAATTTCATGGGTGGGAAACCAGAAGCCATCCACAGAAACTGCAGAGGACTGACCAAGAAGTTCCCTTTCTGAGACAGTGAGAAAATGTACAGGATGCAATGGCAGCTAAACAGGAAGTAATATTAGGGAAAGAAGAAAGGTAATGTAAGAAGAGGAAAAATACAGCTCAAGGTCATCAGCATAAACATGACAACAAGTACCAAATGAATTAATAATGTTTGGGGGGAGAAGATAAGTAGAGAAAAGGAAAGGCTTGAGAAACGGTAAAGCTATTGCACAATGTAGGGAACACAGAAGCCCCCAAATCCTGCCTAGGCACCAATTTCTAGAGAAGTTTAAGTTGGGTGGGGGCTAGGTTGCCAGGTTCCCCCTGGCCACCAGCAGGCGATGGAGGTAGAGTTTTCAGATCCAGATTGGGAAACTCCTGGAGATTTGGGGATGGAGCCTGGGAAGGACAAGGACCTCAGTGGGGTACAATTAAGGTTGACAGGTCCCTCTTCACCACCGGTGGGAGGTTTTTGGGGCAGAGCCTGAGGAGGGTGGGGTTTGGGGAGGGGAGGGACTTCAATGCCATAGAGTCCAATTGCCAAAGCGGCCATTTTCTCCAGGTGAACTGATCTCTATTGGCTGGGTATCAGTTGTAATAGCAGGAGATCTCCAGCTACTACCTGGAGGTTGGCAACCGTAGGTACAATGCCATAGAATACACCCTCCAAAGCATCCATTTTCTCCAAGGGAACTGATCTCTGTAATCTGGGGATGAGCTAGATTTAACGTCAGGACATCTGCGATTTTGGAAGGAAGATTTTGGAAAATCCCCCTCTCAGACAGACTTTGCCCTTGTGGTAACAATTGTGTTGAATCAATTGTACATGTCCTTTTCTATTGCAGATTCTATGCAGAAATTCGCAGTAAAGTTTTAAATCTTATTTTGACAAATAAGTTACATTCTTCTGATGCTCTTCATGTTCTTTTTCTATTGAACAATCGCTCGCCCGATATACTGGAGAATGTGGCACAATTCCTGAGAGTTGCTATGAAAGTTCGGCATCAAGTTAACTAGATGGTTTTTTATTAACTTTAGCATTTATTTATTTATTTATTGCTGTTTTAACCTTCTTAGTTATGCTTAATTGAAACAATTTTATGTTATTATGTAGTCACTCCGTGTATTGATTTTATACCAATGAAGGTGACTGTGACTGTGGAGATGAGCTGTAATTTCGGGGGATCTCCAGGTCCCACCTGGAGGCTGGCATCCTGGGGGGGGGGGGCTGTACCAATGGTGGACAGTCTGAACCCCTTCCAGAGCCACTGAATGTTGCTTTGGTCCTGGATCTGACTGCAGGGAGACTTGTGCTTTTGTCTGTATCTAGAACTGGGCAACATGGGCCAGATTTGATCCAGGGAGGACACATACCTTCCACCTTCACAGGACAGAAAGGGGGATTAAACGTCACAGAGGTTGGGCAATTTCCTATCAGAAAAGCAGGCCAGGGCACTTGACATTCTCGCTACCTGCCCACTTGAAGCACCACCTCCTTTTAAGGGGGAAAAATCACGTTTGCTTTGTTCTCGTTTAAGCATCTTAGCAATGGCCCAGATAGACAAATGTCTTTTATTCTGCAAGAGGTGTGTGCGTGTCATCTGAGACATCATTTTATCTTTGCACTTGGTTAAAAAGGGAGGGCAAAAGAAGTATGCCGATCAGCATTAAAAATGTAGATCTCAGCAAACTGGTTACCACACTTTGTATTCCCAGCGATGTATTAAGAGTTTGAAAATGTTATAAAAAACATCGCTTTAAAAGGGTTTTTGGATACCACGGCTAATAAATGGTTGGAAGACGTCTTCACAGCTAAAGGGGCCAAACAAAGTGCGATCAGTATTTTTTATAATGTTTTCAAACTCTTAATATATCGGTGGGAATACATAGAAAGTGCGAACAGTATTTTTTGATAACATTTTCAAACTCTTAATACATCGCTGGGAATACAAAGTGTGGTAACCCCCTAAGAGAAAAGAGCATTTCTGAAGTCTATGGTTGTGTTGCTATTGGAGCTTTTTTCAAAATTAAGCTGCTAGCTTTTTTTCCTTCTCGAATGCAAAGTATGATGGCACAGGGGGAAAATGCTTGGACATCATATCATCTCTGGGGGTGATGGTCAATTTCATCTGTTCCAGGGGTTTAAAATAGAAACAGTTTTCTTTGCCTCTTACTCATACTCCATTCACCTTTGTTCCCCAAACAACCAAAGTAGACAATACCAACGGTTTGATTCATTATAAGGCAGCTTCATATATGGTAGCCAATCCATGGACGTTATGGCACCTACCAGTATGTTTCATGGTGCCCACACTTGTTTCTTTCCTAAGCAAATAGCCGCCCCGGCTTTATTCCCGTCATTGGATCAGATAGTAGTTCAGAAAAGCCCAGGAAACTTCACTGTTATGTCTACAGGGAGCACCCTCTAGAGCTACCAACTTCCAGGTGGGACTTGGGAGTTTTCCTGGAATTTAAGTTGATTTCCAGACTGAGGGTTGCCAACCTCCATATGGGTCCTGGAGCTCTCCTTGAATTACAACTGATCTCCAGGCTACAGAGATCAGTTCCCCTGGAAGAAATGGCAGCTTTGGAGGGCAGATTACCTGCTAAGCTCCCACCCCCCACCCCCGAATCTCCAGGAATTTCCCAACCCATAGTGGCAATCCTACTCAGACTACAGAAATCAGTTGTTCTAGAGGAAATAGCAGCGTTGGAGGGCAGACTCTATGGCACTGCATTCCTGCAGAGCTCCCCCCTCTTCCCAAATTCTGCTCTCCCCAGGCAGAATTCTGCTCCCAAATCTCCAGGAACGTCTCAAGCCAGAGCTGGCAACTCTGCTTTGGAAACAGCTGCCTCCAAAACCAAGTATTCACCTCATATTTGTGGAACCCAAACATTTTGTTATTGCCCCCTTGCAACCGCTGAGGGGGTGGACAATGAAATCGCAAATCCTCTGTCACAGTGCACCATAGATCCTTGCAATGCACAGAGTCTCCTCTCCAATGCCCTGCCATGCAAAGCAGCATCCTGCAGACATTTGCATTTGAAATGAAATGCTTCTCCTGTCCAACCTGTTCCTGACGTTTTTGTGTTCCTCCATTGCAACGTGCGGTGACTTTCCAACCGTGGCACCTGTTCCCATCATGCACCAACTTCTGCCAGTGTCTCCTCTAAGAGTCTTCCTGCTTTCTGTTTCATGCCACCCCACTTCTACTATTCAATAGTATCAATGGGTTGCTATCCAGAATCTCATCATCCCCCACCATCCCACTGGTCCTGTGCTCTATTCCCACTTTAGCTACAGTTTATTATTTGATAGCAGATTATGCCAGGGCCACCCTGGTCCTACCAAGCTATGATTCGCAGGAGTTCTTGACAGCACTGTGACCTCTGAGCTGACAGTGGGAAAGAACAGAATTATAGCACGTTCCTGCAACTACTGAGATAGCAGCTGTTCACTTCTACTGATTGCCAGGACAAGACAGAAAATGGAGCTCGGGTGCTGCTTCCTGTAAAAACGGGTTTGTAATGTTACGATTTATTTTGCCAGGGCTATGTGTAGCTCCCTCCCTCCAAAGGTTCTAGGGGAAGAAATGCCTAGAAAGGCAGCAGTTGCTGCCAGTGCCAAATCACAAACTTTTAAGAACCAAAATGCTGATTGCTAAAATCGGCTATGTGTTTCTCCAAGCGTAGGGAAGTAGATCATGACACGCTAAAAGTACAGAAACTGCCACAAAGCCGCAAAGGCATGTTCGTATAGCAATGTGCTGCAGTTGCAGATCTGAGACCACTGGTAACTCTCTCTTATTGGGAAGAAATGAGATTAAGGTTTCTGTAGGAGACAAGCACAGAAGCCACACTGCTTCTTGCAGGGAAAGGGGTGAACTAACTGTGATGCTAAGGACAGTACAGATCAGCAGCAAGCCCAACAGAGGCTCTTTGTGTTGTGTAAAATGGAGGTAACCCTCCATCCCTTTGTCGAATGTGGAGGGGCTGTGGCTCAGTGGAAGAGCCTTTGCTTTGCACACAGAAGGTCCCACATTCAATCCCTGGCATCTCCAGGTAGAAGGAGTAGGTGGTAGGTGATGTAAAAAACCCTGAGACCCTGGAGAGCCGCTGCCAGTCTCAGTAGACAATACTGACTTTGATGGTCCAGTAGTCTGATTCAGTATAAGGCAGCTTTGTGAGTCCATGTGTCAAACTCCAGTCATATCCATCACCGCCCCCAATCCAGACTATGGTTGCTAGGCCTGTGCAACATGGCAGGGAAGGAGTAATCGTGGAGTCTTTAGAGCACAAAGGGGTGAGCGACTCAAGTTGTAACACTGAGAGATTGATGAGGGTCTGGAAAGCTATTGTGGCCATCCTTCTCACTAGAGACAGAGTCCTTCACTTACCAGCCCCACCCACAGAGATCAACCAGCACAATCCCCACCACAATATGTACCAAGAGCCAGCATACCATGCATAAACTGCAGCAGTGCAGTTCCTTTACAACATTGGAGCAGCAAAGTGGGGGGGGGAGTTGCATGCATCTTGCACATGGGCCAGAGAAATGTCCATAATGTGGTTTGCCATCATGACCTCTATTGGGTTGTATAATCCAGCACTGGGACATGATTTAAGGCAAACCCTCACCCAATAATATGCTATCAAAGACTTCCAGCTGGTATTCCATCCATGCCCACGCCAACAGTGCAATTTCAAGAAGCAACAAAGAGAGGCATTCAGTTCAGAGGGATTTTAATAAAGCCGCCCTTCATACTATATAATGAGTGCATTTTACTACTTCTGAGCTTTACAGTTTAACTCTCACAGTGGCTACATGTAAAATCAAATTCCATCTTAAATGGGGTGTAGAAACCCAGCTTTGACTGCAGATTTCTGCAAGTCAAGCCCTATTACATTGTTTATTGGATGTCCCCTCCTGTTGATCATATTGACTTACACTGTGTACTCTACCTTGAATCATAGAAACATAGTTGGAAGGGACCTCCAGGATCATCTAGTCCAACCCCCTGCACAATGCAGGAAATTCACAACTACCACCCCCCACACCCTCAGTGACCCCTGCCCCATACACCCAGATGGCAAAACAAACACACACCTCCAGGATCCCTGGCCAATCTGGCCTGGAGGAAAATTGCTTCCTGACCCCAAAATGGTGATTGGCATTACCCTGGGCATGTGAGAAAGGGCCACTAGAGCCCTTTTGAATCTCAGTGAGAAAGGTGGACTATAATTAATGTAAATAAAATGGTTATCCTGCAGCACTACATTCCAAGGCTCCCTGGTCTGTTGCAGCTCAGGTTTTTGTGGCCTCCATAGCAACCATGAATAAATCTCAAGCTATGTCAGTCCATACAAATGTTTGATTTGGTGTTTTGCTCAGGCCAAGAGGATCCTGATCTGTAGTATATCGCCTAGCTCCTTTGTCATGAACTGATGATTTGGTGGGTTTAGGCTCATATCAACTCTGAAATTTTGTGGAGGATGCTTCATCCTCTGACACTGATGGATTTTAGCATGGTGGTGATTCCACCAAACCTCTGGTTAATCTCTACAATGGGGGATTACCTAGGTGATTGGTACAACTGCTCTCCAATGGTCTTGCCTGATTTGAGCTCAGTTGGCTCCTTGGTTGATTGAGGAGTTGGGGAAATAGCTTGCTCATCAGTGGTGGAAAACATGGCCTAGAGGGGTTAATTGTAGAGTCTATTCTGTGGCAGCGTGGTAGCAAACAAAGTCTACATTGCCTCCATTGCATCTGCAGAGCCATGAAAGACCTGGATTTAGGGTTGTCAGGTCCCTCTTTGCCACCGGCGGGAGGTTTTGGGGGCGGAGCCTGAGGAGGGCAGGGTTTGGGAAGGGGAAGGACTTCAGTGCCAAAGAGTCCAATTGCCAAAGCAGCCATTTTCTCCAGGTGAACTGATCTCTATCGGCTGGAGATCAGGTGTAATAGCAGATCTCCAGCTACCACCTGGAGGTTGGCAACCCAACCTGGATTCAAATGCAAAGTTGGAGATGGAAGAAGAAGAGCTGGTTTTTATATGCCGACTTTCTATGCTACTTAAGGCTCAAGTGCAAAAGGAACACCACCCACAGAGTAAAGAAAGAAAAATGTGACAGCAAGCCCCACTCAGAAAGCCTTTTCTCAAATGCTGGACTCTGACATGGGAAATCCACGCCCAGCTCCTTGCTCATCCAGGAAGTTCATTGGATGCTTTTGGCAACATGACTCCTGAGCCTAACTAATCTCACAGGGCTGTCATGAGGCTGAAATGATTCCCACGTTCAGTTCCAGGCATGGGGAAAAGGCACTAAAAAGGCAGAATGGTAACATTCGCTTCAGAAGAGAGCTCCGCTCAGACCAGTTCAAAGATTTTTTTAATATCCATTTGTTTACAATAAAATGTAAAATAAAAGAATATATGAAGTACATACAGTATATTTACATACCTATATATTTATTTCAAATACTTAAAACTCTTAAGTAAAATATTTTTTTCTATATTATTTGTGAAAAAATATGATTTTTTCAAATGGTGACAACCCAACTTCTCTATACATATTCTGAAATCCAATTTGTCCCTTTTAAAAAGGCAACAGATGAAAGTTAAGCACTCTCTAAGGTATTTTTAAATGCCTCTCGGCCTACAAAAAAATCAAGAGATCCCAGTCAACAATAATCGGTTTCTTTTCGATTTTCGTCAAAACCATCAACATTTATTGCAAATACAGTTGCTTTCAGTCCTCCCTGCCAGGAAATACCACATTCAAAACTGTGCACGCGCACACATACACACTCACACACAACAGCTTGCGTATCTGTTTCACAAATTTTCTTGTCTGTTTTTTTTGTAACAGAGGTACTAAAATATATATTACTTAAAATATATTACTTATAAGCTCTTAAACTGATTTCAGTCATATCAATTGTATTGCATTGGGGAGGGGAGAAAAACCCCTCTCTGGTGCATCTTCTCATTTCCCCCCAAATGGCTATGTGCAATTTCAGCCCTACAAGATGCACTGTTAAGCAAATACAAGGAATCAGGAATAGGCTCCAATCTCCCACCCTCGTAGGTAGTCACAGTGGCCCCTACACCTTGCCAAACAGCAAACAGAGGACATATTTTTAGCCTTCCCACCCGTACCCCGAGTTTAAAAACTGGTCTCCAAGAACAATTCTTTAGAGACCAAGGTGCACCCGACGTCTCCTGAGGTCCACAAGCGCCAGCGACTTCATCCCACACTGGCTCTTCACCTGCTAACATCTCAGACACAGGGCCAGCATGGATTGTGGAAACTTCTCACAGGTTTCCATGCTCCTGCCCAAGGATAGACAGTGTCTACTTCAGGGAGAAACCCAACTTATCTCATTTCCCACTCTTCGGCTTTCGTACAAAAGCACTGGAACCAGAGTAGGAAAAATGGCCACATGGGCGCACTTTACATTTCTTGAGCTGGTTCACCCTTTACAAGCAGTGCCAGTTGCAAATTAAACATATTGCCAAGCATCAGTGTTCAAGTTTGGTAGGCGTAGTATTATACCAAAATAAACGGGCCACCAAAAGAATCTAGAAAGCAATTCTGCAGTTTGTACTCATAACACAATGCCAGTATGATGCCATAGGGAATGTCTCAGGGCTTCTGCAGAGTGTGGAATTGGATGCCTTCAGACTCAAGGCAACCAGATTAGAGCAGCAGAAATGGGAAATGTTTATGGGCTGCAGAGTTCGGATGTGGATCACCACTGTGTTCTTGAGTACTGTGTTTTTTCTGCTCCAAAATCTTCTTGCATGCCTAGCAGTTTCAGGGCACATGTGGACCTCCTATCATCAATGGAAAGACTCACACATTCTCCTCTGCAGATGCACATGTGCTTCCTCCACTGAAATGAATGAGGCGTCTATGAACACAGATGGGGCAACTGTCCCCATTCTGAATTCTAGCCCACCACCACAATAATTCATAAAAGGGACACTTCCCTCTCCCAAGAGGACTCATGGTCTAAATTACATGGCCACAGGGTGGAACTGAGGGCAAGGCTTGCTATGTTGAGCCAGTCTCCTGTAGTGCAATTTAAACAACCACCACAAAGGATTAATTGCCTACTAGGCTTGGTAGGATCAAGCCCAGAATTCCTTGAGTGGCAAATATTGGGGAGACACTATCTTTACCAACATGCAGTTTGTTACTTCTGATCCCAGGAGAATTTTACTCTTCCTGGTGGAAAGAGCATTCTCGCCGATTCCTGCCTCTTGGCCCACGTGGCACTCAGTTTGCCAAGGAGGCTACTCAATTCAACAGTCTCCCAGTCTGAATTCCTAGCAACAGCCTCTTTTGAAATTCAGAATTGGTTAAATATGTATTTCACTAAGAGTCTTTGAAAACTATTTGATGCTCCTGCTTGGTACAAGGGCATTCCTGATTCTGAGGTACATGTATGTGGGCATGTATGAGAGAGGTGGTTTATGGCAGAGGAATGCGTGGCAGCTGTCTCAGATGGAGAATTTTGGGTGTTAGCCTGGGCAGCAAAGACAGACACAAACCAGGGGCTAAAAATGAACAGAAGGTTCTACAAAAGCTCCCGGGCAGGTTCCATTCAGTTCAATGGAAGTTTGCAGGAGTGAGTTTCCCATAAGATTGCACCTGCAAGCTAATGAATGGGGGGGTGGGGGCTTGGATGCTAATTAGGTTTTCTGCCCAGGGCTCCAAAATTATTTTGGGCTCAACCATGGTGATTGGTTTAAGAGATACACCAATTCCTCCACCATTCACCAGAGTAACAGCCATCCAGGCAGACTGGGTAATCCAAAGGAATCACTCGCAGCAGCAAATGCAGGGATAAAGGGGAGGGTAAAAGGAGCAGTGGCTTCAGCCATTTTTTCGTGCCACAAGAGGCTGAAAATGGCTTTCCTCTTGACTGCAGGAGACCTGCCACAGCGAAGACAGGAGGCACCAATTCTGCAGGATCAATGCAAGCTGCTGTGTGAATGGTTTGCTGTGCTGATGCAACCTTATGCAGTTTATCTAGGGTGCTAACAGACACCGGGTGGCCATAAATTAAGCCTCAAAAGACCTGGGAAACAAGGTGTGTGTTTATTGGTCACCAATCTGTTTTGTATTACTAGTTAAGAACCCACCATTATGACAGGCAGCCCTGGTGGGGTGGATGAGTATTCTCTTTGCCTAGGGATGACATACATTCTTGTTTGCTGGAGGCCCACCCATTCACGGCTAGGTAAGGAGAATCTTACCCTCATTGGAACACTGATTCCCCCAAATGGCAACTACCTACTACTAAAGTGGAACACTCACAGACAATTTATTGGGATTGGAAGCAAAGCTGCCATTGGTGATAGCTGGCTTTGCTCACTTCTGAATTGTTGCCCATGGAACTTAATGAGGGACACCAACCCTTGACATGCATAAAATCACCCTGGGGTTCCATTCCCTGGCAAGTCCCATGAGTGTGAGAGAACTTTGGGCACTGGGTAAAAGACACTCTCAGAAAAGAAGGCTTCTGCTGCTGGGGGGAGAAGGAGAGATCCCCATTAAGTGCTATGCAACGGCCGATACAGATGCTATGCAATGGCTCATGAAAAATAAGCAAATGATCCTTAGAGAAAGAGCCAAGAGGTACTACACTGAAATCAGACGGAAGGGATCGTTTTTGCCCTGGAGGCTGGAAGGCAAGGACTGTGCCCCCAAAGGAATTTAGTACTGGGAACGTCCCCCCCCCCCCAAAAAAAAGGTCTGGTACACTGATGCTATAGAGTGGGGAAAGGTTAAACAATTGGGGCTTATTAGTTCAGGAAAAAAAGATGAATAAGGGGAAGGGGAAAGAGACATGATAAAGATTTACAGCAGGACATGGAAGCAATGGGATGTCTCCCTGCCATAATACCAGAGTCAGGGTCACCCAAACTGAGTTTAACGAGAAGTGGTGACTATCTGGCACCTACTGGAGGATGGAAACAGCTTACATTGTGAATGCAAGTCAAAGGTGAACACTCGTATGAAGATGCTTTGCACCAAGACAGACTATTAGAGTGATCCATCTAGCCTGAGTGGGAGCAGCTCCCCAGGCTCTCAGAGAGAGGAGAGTGCCTGCAAGGTCCCTTTTAGATGCAAGGGGCTGCACCTGGGGCCGCCTGAGTGACAGAACAGACAGGCTTGGTCTCCCAGCCCTTCCCCACTAAGTGAACGTCGTGCTCCTTGGGCAGGGCCTACTTGCTTGCTTTTCCATTTGAGAGAATATTATGAGGAGCGCTGACATGTCTTCGAAGGCAGTAGAGGGTGCTCTACCTCTGACTGAGCTCCAGCAGCCAACACCCGTCACAGGGTCAAGGCGACAGCCTCCCTCCCTCCTTCCACCCCACTCCCTGGAGCCCTTGTAAGCAGCCCTTTGCTTCTTGCAGATTCTCATGCTGCTGAAATCGAGGGGCCTGAAGAAGGTACGTGCCTTAAAGTGCTGCGTGCAGTTGTGCATTTACAACACCCACCTCAGTAGCCACACAGCAGCACACGGGCTGTGCTTGTGCTGCATACCTCTCCCCCCACCCGCCCCAAATTATGCCTCAGGTAAAGTGAAATTTGGGGACCTGCATAAATCACAGATCGCCACAAACTCCCATGATGCACTCTGCTTCTACAGGAAAGGAGATCCTAAAGCACAGAAATCCTCTGTGCCTCTGAGTTAACCAGACAATGTTTTGTGCAGATCTATGGAGAACCAGACGTCCTTTTCTTCAAGCACACCCGAGAGCCTGACTGGGACACAACTGCAGGATTTACTCAGCCCCTGACTCTGCCTAGGCCAAACCCTTCTGTTAAGTAAGAGCTGGAAGATTCCCAGGCACTTGCCTACCAGGCTAAAAGTGGGATTTGGCCTGCAGGAAGCCCCACCCTATCATTCAGTACACGCTAAGCACGAAGCGGCAGTCTCGCTGCATCTCCTTCTGCAATGAATGAAGAAAACATTAAGGTAGAGGTTATAAGGAACTGAACTGCATATCTGGCCGAATTAAAAAGGGGCTGCCCTACATTTTGTTGGGGGGGGGATAAAGCAGGATGATGGGCCTCACTAGCTGGTTGTACTTTGGAAAACTAACAAATCTGAGTTGACAGCAGCCATAGTCTGCTGATGCAACAGGGGCTCCCTTTCCTCATGGTGACTGAACTCCCATTCTTATGAAAGCAGCCATATCATGTCGCTGGGAAGGGCAGCTACCTGTCTGATGCAGCAACCGTTTTTAGCTGCTGGTCTCCAAGTCCTGGCTTCTACGTTGCATTGAGACACCATGTAGGTGATATGCAGCTAGTAAAAGAAACCAGGTAGTCAGGGCCAGGACACCGTCAGCCACCACAAATGGCACTATGGACCCTGTTGGTAGGAGAGGAAAGGGATGGCAGGGGCTTGATCTGCCTGTTGGAGGGGGATAGGTGAGCCGGATGTGACCCGCCAAGGAACAGATTGTGAGATGAGGGACTGACCAGGCCCTGCTTCTGCTAGCCAAGGGGCTGGTAAGGGGACTAAATAGTGTATGAGTCAACAGATTTACCCAAAGAGGATTGAAACGAGAGAAAAAAAAGTTTTAAGACAAAAATGATGCAACCTATTTACATGATTCCTGAAGTGCAAACACTTGTCCCAAAGATTTCAGATGGCTGTGCAAGATGCCTTCGCTCTCACAGGAAAGCAAGCAGACGCTGGGGTGGGATGCCCAGCTCAGCAGCCGGTCCTCCAAGGGAGAATGCCAAGGAGGGCCCCCTGCTACCGCACAACCAGGCAGGAGACACAGAGTTTGGAGGGGCCGATGCAGTCGTCATGGCAAAAGGCCCCGCAGCCCTTGCACATGATCATGGCTTTCAAACGGCAGTAACACTTGGAGGGCAGGTCCTCCAAGCCCCCAGTGTCAGAAAAGGCCTGGGCAGGGAGGGGCTGCCCGCGGCTTCCTGCACTTGCCGACTGGCCAGCGGGGATGGTCGTCACGGTCACAGAGAAGGACACGACGTCCCCGATGCTGCCGGGGTTGGACAGCCCCGTCAGGAGTGCCTCCTGGTGCATGTCCGGGGAAGTGGAAACATTGATCGTGCCGCTGTAGCCCGGGCCGACAAGCTGTGCAGCGGCAGGGCTCCCAAAGAGCCGAGAAGGTGGCGAGGGAGAGAGGAGCAGGGGTTGGGGCGGGGTGGAGCCTGCTGGGGCATCAGGATGAAGCTCTGTGCTCCAAAGTCTCGTTTCTCTCCTTGTCTGTGACGCTTTTTCCTGGGCTGCCTGAATAAAAACCCTTCCCACAGCACTTCTGGCAAATTCCTGGCTTGCTGAGAGCTGGAGGGAGCCCGGGGCCTTCCAGCATGCAGTCTCCTGCTCTGCCTTCACACTACCCGCCTGGTGGGTTATCTGTTCTCCTTTCCCTGCACGAGTCAGAAGTTCCTCGTTTACCACGACACACTCCTCTTCGTCGGTGGTGCCTTCCCCATCTGTATCTCCAGCATCTTCCCCGCTGCTGCTGCTGTCTCCTACTGCTGGCTCCTGTTCTTCTAATTCCATTTTGGGTCCATCCGGGGACACGCGGTCCCCCGGGTGCAGGGCAAGCTTCCTTCTGAAGTGCTCGGAGCCGCGGCCGTAGGTGGAAACGTTCAGAAGGTAATGGCCGGACATTGCAGGTTTGGAGGTCCTTCTCCCCGTGAACCCCAGCATGAAGCTCTGGCTGGTGGAGCTGCTTTCCACCGGGAAATCTGGAGGTGGGAGAGTGAGCTGGGAAGGGGGTGTGGTGGGAGAGGGCAGCTTCTGCCTCGACACCCTCTGCATCAGGGCCTGAAGGATGTTCTGCTGGACTCCCTGGCCCAAGGCTTCCTGGCTGGGGTGCAAGTCAGCAGTGGTCTTCCACAGCTCCTGGCCTGTGAAGGGAGGAAAGGGCTGTACAGCATGGGTTATCTGCTGCCTACTGGGACTGAAGCCTGGCTTCCCACAGGGCTGAAATGGGACCTGGTAATGCTGCCTCTCACCAGGCCTGGCCGCGACCACTGGCTCTTTGTGCTCCTTCACAGGGAACGGGATGGCCTTCATCTCGACTCTAGTGAGGGGCCTGGGCATGATCTGCTCCAAAGGGACCTCTTTGCCTTGAAGCAGCTGAGCGACCAAGGGGTTATTCGCAGGGATGCTGGAGCTCGTCTTTGGGGGAGGCGCAGTTTCAGCTGTTCCCAAGGTGGCCGGGGGCACTTTAAGGCCATGGGTGACTAACAAAGCACTACGGGGTGGGACAGCCACAGGCGGTGCTGCCACGGCGCCGGCCCGAGGGGCAGGGGGAGGCTTGAAGGGCACAGCTGACAATGGAGGCAGAGAAGGTGAGTGAGCGGAGCTGGCGGCAAGCGCTGCCTCAGGTAGACTTTTGCTGACTGGCCGCGGCTCAGGGTCACAGGCTGCTCTTGCAGGCAGGCTAACAGCAGAAGGGTGTTTTATAGGCTGATCCATCCCTGGCCCAAGGCCACAACCCAAGCTCAAAGAAGACCGGGCACCCTGGCTTGCTGAGGCTGTCGAGGGGCCGATGCTCGCTACTGCTGGCTGGGTGGCTGACGGGGTATCTGCTCCTGGGCAGCTGCCGGGAGTTCTGGGCTGCAGGGAGGGAACCGGCTGTAGTTGTGTTCTTGCAACACTGCCGGGAGCCCCCTGTTCTGTCGCCGCCGCCGCCGCTGGTGCCCAGGAGCCTGGGACAGAGGGGAAAGGCCTTCTTGGACCTGCCCCGCTTCCAGTGCCCGCCAGGTCAGCCGCCTTTGCCTGGGTCGCAGTTCCATGGGGCTCTCCTGATGCTGGGCTGCCCGTCTCCTCTCCCTTGCCCCCTCCTCCTGGGCCCGGGCCTGGGATGGCTTCCACAATGGAGGCAGCAGTAGCAGCAATGGAGGCTGCTGCTTCGGCAGCAGCTGCTGCCCGACGGGCCCTGGCCATTTGGGCTCTGGCCTTGATGTCCGCCAGGGTCCTGGCCCCTGTTCTCCTGGGACTGGTGATGGTGCAAGGAAAGCTGGGCCTGGGAGAGACCTGGCTGGTCGGAAATGGCAGTGGAGATCCATGGATCCTGGAGACGGGGATCTGGAAGAAAAACAGAGGAGCGCATCAGTGATCAGGAGGGGAAAGCGGCCCTCCTCGCTCTAGTTTCTTCCCTCTGCCGAGCTCAAGAACGAACAGGCTGCCTCTGAAGCTGGGGCTCGCAGGAAGCCACCCTCCCCTGAGAAGCCAAGCAAGCTTCTTGGCAAGGAGCTCCAAGCAGCATAAGCTATCTGACGCCAAATCTTTAGGGTCTTTCAGAATTGCCTCCATACGTTCCCCTCTTGGCACCTTAAAACTAGAAGCAGGAAAGACGGAAACGACAGCTGACACGATGATGTGCCTCCCGCGTTCAGGAGGCCATTTGGGGGCCTGCATGGCTCTGCTGTCTCTTTCTTCCCACCCTCCTACACAGGAGGCGAGACCACATGCTCAGCCGCACACAGACCTGGAAAACAAGGTGCGTGTTGGGCGTCTTTTCTCCCTTCTCTGCCTCTGGCATTAGAACACAGGTGGGGAAGTCACACCTTCAGCAGCCATGGAAAAAAAGGGCATTTCCTGTTTCCTGTAGCCGGGGTTTTTAAACTGGAGCCTGAATTTGGGAGCTTTCCCATGAAGAACATGTGCTGTACCACTGAGCTATGGACTTCCCAACAGAAAAGTTAAGCAAGACTATTGTATACAGTGGTGACTCCCCCTGACAGCTCCCCATTCCTCCCTGCAAAACCTGTGCGCCATCACCCCTGTGTGTTTTAACAGAAGATGCCTGTTTCCAGTTGCAAGTGTCCAGTGCAAGGAGTAACAAGTCTCTCCCTCTGCTAGAACAAAAAGAACTGCTTTATATAAGGTCAGACCAGTGATCTGTCAAGCCCAGGGTCGCTTTGCCCACTTTTAAATTGAGGAGGAAAATCTGAGGTCTCATTATTTATTTTAAACATTTATAAGCCACCTTTCTACCTACAGGAACTCAAGGCAGCTTACAGTATAAATGGCAATAAAACACAGGACAAAATATTGTCGAAGGCTTTCATGGTCAGAGTTCATTGGTTCTTGTAGGTTATCTGGGCTGTGTAACCGTGGTCTTCGTATTTTCTTTCCTGACGTTTCGGCAGCAGCCTGCCACAGCTGCTGGCGAAACGTCAAGAAAGAAAATACGAAGACCACGGTTACACAGCCCAGATAACCTACAAGAACCAAAAAACACAGGACAATTCACAAAACCGCCAATTAAAAAACAATAATTTAAAACTGCCGATAGGCAGAAGAACAAAAATTAATTAAATTCCATCCATCTTCAGCTGCCTCCCCCAGGTCAAGAGTGAGGCGGCCAGGTGCACCTCCCTCGGGAGGTTGTCCCATAGTTGTGGGGCTGCTACTAAAGAGGCCCTTTCTCGTGTACCCACCAGATGAGCTTCTCTGGTTGACAGAACTGTCAGGAGAGCCTCTCCCTGTTAACTTAGTACCTGGGCAGAAACGTATCGTGCAAAAAGTCACCTGCCCTCTGCCACTGGGCAGCCCAGGGGTCAGCACCTGGCCAGCTTGACCTCCTTAAACCCTCATTCTGCCCCATCTGCGAGGTGCAAGCATCTTTCTCACCCCACAAATGAAGGAAAGCAGCAGGTGCTGGGACAGTAATGGGGCACTTGCCAACCCACAAGCATCAAAGTTACTTGTACTCAGCCTTAATGCGAAGGGTTTTTTTACCCTGAGCGGAGGGACCTTTGGCACAGGCGCTGCTGGAAAGGGCTGTGGCGGGCTTTGAAAAGGCGGGCTGGAGATGCTGTTCTCCACGATATGAGGCCGTTTTTCTGGTGTAGTCGATGCCTGTTCAGGACTCTCCGACTTCCTCTTGAGACCTTGGACTCCGGTGTCCATCTGTTCTGCGCCAGGGACAGAGCTCTCCTTGGCGGCCATCTCCTGAGACTCCTCCCCCGGAGTGGCTTCATTGCCTGCTGCTGCTGGGCTCTTTGGTTTGCTTGCATCTTCTTTCACTGGGGACTCCAAGCTGCCAAACTGTGGTGTCTCCCTTCCTGGCTCTTCACTCCCTGTGGAAGGCCCAAGGGGAGATTGGTCACTGGATCTGGAGGGGAGACTGCTCTCTGAGGAGCTGACAAACTCTGCTGGCTTGGGGGCTTGGAGTTGCTGCTCCTCTTCCTCTCCTTTGCTTGCTGCTGCTGCTGCTGGTGGTGTTGCCAAATGATCCTGAGCCTTTGGAACCACAGGAGGGGCTGCCTCTTTCCTTGACACAGCTGCAGAGACGGGCATGCACTGCTGCAGCGGAACGGCTGAATTCCTAGCCTGTGCCTGAGTAGTGGGGATGTAGGACGTCAGCTGCTTGGATTCTTCAGGACTCAGCCCAGAACTAAATGGAGAAGAGAGACATGCTGGTTAAAACACAGGGCATCGGCTGACTTTGATGTCAGAGCTGCTACAGCGCCAACCATCAGAAGCAGATAACCAGAGGCCGACGTGAGATCTGTCTGTGTGTTTTGGTTGCCCCTCATTGCTAGGTGTGTGGGAGCAGGAGACCAGTCTTCCAAGGTCATGCATAAGGAGGGCGATAATTATGCTCTGTCATCAGTATCTAGAACACTTGACAACAACTCAAAATTAATAGCAATTTCTTTTCATTCTGTCCCAAAGCCGAACAGAGAGAAATGCCGACCATAATATCTCTGACCCATAATTGCTCTACTCTGGGTCATTTGTCATCTTTTATTTGTCTCTAGATTGTATGATCTTTCCTTCCTATTATATTTTAATGATGAATTTGTATTTGCATTTTAATATTTTATTGGAAATGTTTAATTTTTTTAAACTTATGTTAAACTATGGTACTTTTTTTTTAATGTTATTGATTTTGTTTTGGTGGAATTTCCACCCTGTTCTGTATTGTTGCTATGGCTTTTTTTTTTTTTTTTGCTAATGCAATAAAGACTTGATGATGAGAGAAATAAAAATCTGCACCACCTTTTGAGAGAGCATACTGTGGCAAAGAGGACAGCTACCTGGTACAGAAAAGCCCTCCCCCCTACCAATGACTTTGGCTCAACACCCCTAGCTTTATAGAACCTTGTGTGGGCTTATCACAGTTCAGCAGTTATCAGGGAAGAGGCAGAAACATAACAGGAAGTCCTGCGGAAGTACTAATGGAAGGGGCCCTCCTGGCATATTCCAAGGAAACTGCAAGGGAGACTGGCACATCCACTATGTAAGAGGGGGGAAATATATCAAGGGGCAAAGGAGGGAGAGTGGACCTTGACTTATCCACGGAGTGGAGATCTCCAGCTGACCTCCACCTATTGGCCCTCCTTTGCCACATGCCCCAAATAGCTTGTAGTTGCTGCTGAAACTCTGGTTTTGGCCATCGTTTCTCCTTATGAGAGCCAGTGTCATGCTGTACTCAGCCATAAGCTCAACAGGCGGCCTTAGACAAGCCAACCTCGGTCCCTCATCTGTGACCTGGGGATATGGCCTCCCTTCCAGAGCTTACTGTAAAGATTAATTGAGCTAACATGTGCCAAAATACTTCTGAGTGCTTTGGAAAGGCACTGTATACCAAGAATTATTATTACTGTGATGAACACCGCAGTGTAAAGCAACATGGCAGCTGGGACAGAAGCTTCAGCAGGTGCAAGAGACAGGAAAAGGCACGCAGGAAGTGGCCCTGCTCAGCCCATAGTTTGGGCATGTAAAAATCTGGCTTCCTAAACACCAAGGACTTCTGCACTATTGATTTCAGGATGGCAGCCTCTTTTCATCCTGGAGACAAAATGCTAGGTCATGGATCCAGGAGAGACTGTCTGCTCAGTCTCGTTGTACTGCCCCCTTCAGGCACTGAGGGACATTTTTAAAAAGATGATTCACTTTTTAGTGTGCCACTATAGCCCAAGAGAACCACAGGGAGCCTGGTAAGGGATTGTGTAAGAAGCACAGACCCAACCCTACTTTCACTCATGGGCCTCCTGAGAAACGGGCATCTCAAGGGAAGAAAATGGCATATTTGGAGAGAGAGCAGATAAGATGAGGCAACCAAAGCCCTCACCTCTGTCCATAGTAGCTCTCAAAGAAGTGTTCCTTCCACAGTTCCACTTTCTTCTCCTTCTCTAGCTCCTGCCGAAGTCTCAGCTGCATTTCAGGAGTGAACTCCCCTGCCACACACAATGGAGGAAAAAAAGTGGAGTTCAAGTAGGAAAAGATGGTTCTTATCAAAATATGGAATCCCCAGCTCGCTGAAAATTCCCCCACTGCTCTCTGGGTTCTGCTGCTGCTCTAGGATCTTCTGCTCAGCCAAATGCACAATCCTGACCATCCTAAGTCTCTTCGGAAATAAGTCAAAGCAACCTTTCACACCACCTTTGGAGCATTTGCCAATTCTCTCCATAATGGGACATTCTGTCTCCAAAATCACCCCAGCAGAAATGGTGGGGTGTGTTTTTTTTTGGGGGGGGGGCTGCTATCCTGTGCTTTTCTCCCCACCTCCGCAACCAATTTCTCCAGACAAGCTGAAAATATTCTCATCTAGATTCTTCTCGATACTTTGGAATCGTTCCTCTCCCAAGTCCAGAGCCCTGCCTCTTTCACGAAGGCCTCACCTTCTGACAGCCGTTCTTTCCACCCTTGGGCAGCAGACGTGAAGAACTCGTTGTTGAGGGCAGAACTGCTAAGCTTCAACAGCCCATCCACCCCGATCTGAGAGAGCAGGGAAGGGAAGACAAAACAAAACAAAAAGAATGCAGTGATTCTTCCCCCGCAACGATCTTATAGGAGAGTGAGCAAGTGCGACAGTCTCTGGGGAGAAAAGAGTCTCAGGGTAATTGACCCAAGGGACTCAAGCGCCTGCTTCCTCAGTTGGGTTTGGCAGGAAGCTCTTCTCATGCCTCACACACGCTGGCACTTCCTGCCGGACAGGTCAATTCACACAAGAGCTTTGGAGAAGTAGGAAGAAGAGCCGCATACTGTAGTCATAACTTCATACTGGCCACAGATAAGGAATTAACCCTCCCCACACACAGAATTACTGAACAAGTGTCTGAGGGCAGGGGGTGTTCTCCTCTAATGTCTAAAGGGATCATTAAAAAAAATTAGAGGGGAGGCAAAGACAGTTTGGGCACTGGCTGAACTGGAAAACCTTCCCACCAGGTGCCCCCTTCAAATTCTTGCTTCTTTTCCTGCAAAGAAAGCCCACTGCCGATGCATAGCCAGGATGAAAGAGAAGCCAGGCAGGCTAGCAGGTGGTGCCTGAACCTCTTTATTATCATTACAAAAAAAGTCAATACCCCTCAGGAGAAACCTGTTTTGCTTTTTTGACACGTTCTGAATTAGCTGTTCAATTCCTGCTGTTGCTTTGAAACAGGGAGAAGGGCGGTGGGGGTGGGGGAGAGGAGAGAAAAGAGATCTAAATTCTGAACAAAAAAAAAAACTTCAAAGCAAACTGCAGCTTCCTCCAAACCATTCATCCATTCGATGGTAGCAGATTTTCTCTGAGTGCTTTTTGTGCTGTTTGGATCCTCGTGCACCAGCACTGCTCCTTAGCCCTTTGACTTGCTCTCCCCCTCTTCCCCGGGAGACGCACCTGCCTGTCCACTTCGGGGAGCAGCTGGAGCAGCCGCTGCTGACAGTCAGCTGGCAGAAGAGAGAATGTGAGCTTGTTGATCAGGGCCCGCAGGTTGGTGTTCACCAGGATGGAATCTGGGGTCTCCACGTCAATTTCAGCACATTTTGTCCTCTTCAGCTGCCCTGAGGGGAGAGGCACAGATGGACCATCTATCAGCATCAGGAAAGAAAGTGAAGCTAATCAAAACACACCTCTGGATGGGTGACCGCTGGAGAAAAATCAGGTGGGCAGGACCCTACAGCCTATTCTAAGGCTTTAGCTTGGAAGGGATTCTTATGCATCATGGCATAGTGGTCAAGAGCGGTGGCATAGTGGTCAAGAGCGGTGGATGCTAATTTGGAGAACCGGGTTTGATTCCCCACTCATAGAATCATAGAGTTGGAAGGGGCCATACAGGCCATATAGTCCAAAAGGTAAAGGTCCCTTGTGCAAGCACCGGGTCATTCATGACCCATGGGGTGACATCACATCCTGACGTTTCCTAGGCAGACGTTGTTTACTGGGAGGTTTGCCAGTGCCTTCCCCAGTCATCTTCCCTTTACCCCCAGCAAGCTGGGTACTCATTTTACCAACCTCGGAAGGATGGAAGGCTGAGTCAACCTTGAGCTGGCTACCTGAAACCAACTTCAGTTTGGATCGAACTCAGGTCGTGAGCAGAGTTTTTGACTGCAGTACTGCAGCTTACCACGCCCTGCTTAATGCAGGATCCTCCGCATGAGCAGCGGACTCTAACCTGGTGAACTGGTTTGATTCCCTGCTCCTCCACATGAAGCCTGCTGGGTGACCTTGGGCTAGACACAGTTCTCTCAGAACTCTCTCAGCCCTACCCACCTCACAAGATGTCAGTTGTGGGGAGGGGGAGGGAAGGAGATTGTAAGCCGCTTTGAAACTCCTTAAAGGTGGAGAAAAGTGGGGCATAAAAACCAACTCTTCTTCCTCTTCTTCATGTGCCCAGGCTGATTTACCTGCTGCAATCTCTCTAGGCAGCTTCTTCCTCTGCCAAGCTGCTTGCAGAGGCAGAAGGCAAAATCTACCTTCTGGCAGTCCTGAGGTCCTGCACTCGGTGGCTGCTTTCAGTGCATACCAGTTTTCACTGTCTGTAATCTACGTTATACATACTTCTACCTATCTAGTACATGTTATTCTTCTCTCCTCCTTTTTATCCTCACAACAACCCAGTGAGGTAGGTTAGACTGAGGGGGAATGACCAGCCCAAGTTCAACCAGCAACTTTCCGTGGCAGATTGGGGACTTGAAACTGGGTGTCCTATATCCTAATCGGACACTCTAACCATTCTACAAGATCTTGACTCTTTAGACCATGGTTGCCAAAGTGGGCAGTACCACCCCCTGGGGGGCAGAGGGATTACCTAGAGGAGCACTAAGAGGCAAGGGGGCAGCCGGGGGGTGCTAGAGGCTGGCCCCTTCAACTGTGTTGTTGGACAGGGTTGGGGGCGTTGGGTTGAACCAGGTTTGTGGAACCAAGGGGGCAGAGGCTCAAAAAGTTTGGGAACCACTGCTTTAGACCCTTCTTTAGGATTTATTGTGCTGGGAAACCGTTGCTTAGAGATGGTACATTTTCCCGAATGCCTTCCTGCTGCTGCAAGGACTCTCTTCAGTGGAAAAAGTGAACAGTTCTATCCCCCTCACCCTCAATCATTCAAGTGTGCCTAGGGGAGAATGGAATGCTTTCTACTGCACAATCTACATGGGGCTGTGCCAGAATACAAAAGGAAGTAAGGAGAAAGTACCAGTTTCCCAAACCATCAATCCTAAATGAGGGAAATCTCAAAAAGGTGTTCAAAAGCTATTTACTGAAGCACTCCATGAAAGTTGCTTATGCCTGAAGCTTTGTATATATTTCAGCTCTCCGTGGAAGGCAACTGTGGAAACACAACAGATGTTGTGACACAATATTTACAATCCTACAAACGTATGCAAAAAAAAATGATCTCATAACTGTAAATGCAAGAATGTCCAATGAGGCTAATGCAGAAAAGATACAGAGAAGTAGAGATTCTCAAGAAATCAAAAGAATTCAGCACCTTTATTTTTGGAGGAATCCAAGCCATGAAAAGGTTGTTCTCCAATAAGCATGACACAAGTGCCAAGCAAGGCTAAGAGTGGCCAAGTGAAGGCAGCAGTGATCTAAAGGGAGAGGAACCCAGCCATTTTGCCTCCTTTGTTTTATGCCACTGAGTGGGAAAGAACCAGCCCAGCCCAAAAAGAATCCATTCTCATCCCAAGAGACCTTCCTTACTCCATCCCTACTCCCGGTCTTATCATTGGCCTTCAATAGGACAATGTTCTTCTTTGTGATGGAAGCTGTTGTCTTACTTGCATGGAGCCGCTCAGATCTCTGGAATGGCTTCTTCCCCAGGACTGGGAGGGAGGGCTCAGCTTTAATGGAGGGAGATGAACTGGAAGTTGAATTCTGGGGGCTACTTGAGTGTCCATCTGATTGTTTTCCTTCCCAAGCTGAAAAGGAAAAGAGGGAGACTTGACCAACGCCTACACCCAAAGACCAATAAAATGAATAATCAAGATGTAGCTGGTAGAAGTCACATGTGGTTACTTGGCAAACCTGCTTTTCAGATAGCAAGGCTGGGTTCCTAGAGCTGCCGGGTCTCCCACTATGGCAGGAGATCTCCAGTCCAGCAGCCCCCTTGGGGGGGGGGGAATATATGCCACTGAGATGATGCAATGCCACTTATGGTTTGAACCTGGAAGTGCCATCATTGCAATGCTCTAGGAATCCCCCAAAGCTCTATAATAAAACCATAGAGATTGAGGGGAATCCTAGAATGTTGCACTGATTCAATGACATCACTTCTGGGTTCGCACTGAAATTGATGTTGTAGTGTCAAAGCAATGCCTATTTGCAATAAGCATGCCACAAGTCCTCATCTCCCTGAATGTCTCGCCAGCTAGATTCACCAGCGAGCTTTTAACCTGCTCTGCAAATGCCAACTCTACTCCATCCATCACCAGTAGAGTTGTCAGCCAGTTGATCCACCAGTGAATCCAGACCTTTGTGAGCATCAGCCTTCCTGAGCAGCATTACCTCCGTCTCCTGCACAGGTGAAGCTTAACATCACTTACGTCCACACCCCGGCTCATCACTACTGACCCACATTTTTGCAATGCCGGTTGCATCACTGCAGGTGTGAGCTGTTTGGCATGGTCTGAAAGGGAAGATCCAAAGGGTTCTTGGTCCTGGGTGACCTGGCTCAGTGGAAGCAAGACCAGTCCAGGAGTTGGGGTTTCTGCTGTATGCATTTGTTTTTCCTTCGTCTACATTACATTTTCCCACTTTTGGTAAACTGCTTTGAGTCAACGGCAAGGGGGGCAAAGGGGGTATAAATGCCTAAACAAACAAATCTTAAGCCCAGAACACATTTTATTGAGGAGAGGGGAACATATTTCTACAGAAATGTCTCTAGAAGTGTTCCCCACACAGGCACAATTATGGTTAATGTTATATCAGGACTGGCTGTTTGCGCAAATATTCCTGGAGGGGTTCATGAGCAGGATAGTTCCTACTTATGGACAGAAAAAAATTAAGATGAATGAAAATTGCCAGCTTCCATGGGTTCCATGAGAATATGCTTCAGTGGGAACCATTTGCTAGGTGTCCGTGTGGAGGAAAGTGTCTTTGGTGGAACCACTTTATAAATAAGCACTTCAGAATCACAGCTGCGGATGCAACTAATACCTCCCTTCATAGATGAGGCCTCCTCTCCCCCAATATTTTCCTCCACATTTTCCATTTGAAGATGTTGTTGAGAGATACAACCCTACTTTGAATTACTATAAAAGTGCTTCTGGGTAAACCAAGGTCTTTGCTTGTACTAGAGAAACATACGATCTTTAAAAATCCCGCAGGATTGTCCTGTTGCTTCGTACCAGGTTTCGCAGGAGCAGAGGGGCTGACAGCCTTTGCGTGCTGCTGCAGGAGGAGGTGGTTGGAGGAGACTGGCAAGCTGGTTCGGCACTGCTGCTGCTTCCGCTGCTTCTGCTTCAGAGCCTAGGAAGGAGGAGGAGAAGGAGATGGACACAAAGGTGAGCCAACACATGGACACATGAAGCTGCCTTATACTGAACCAGACCCTTGGTCCATCAAAGTCGGTATGGTATACTCAGACCGGCAGCGGCTCTCCAGGGTTTCAGGCAGGGGTCTTTCACATCACCTACTTGCCTGATTCCTTTAACTGGAGATGTCAGGGATTGAACCTGGGACCTTCTGCATACCAAGCAGATGCTCTAGCACTGAGCCACAGCCCTCACCTACAGTTCTCTCCACATCAAGAGACATGGTGACACCAACCACAGCAGGGTGCCTTTGAAATGCCCATGCTGACCTCTCTGTCCTTGTACTTAAATAACCTGCTAAAATGCATGATGGAACTCTGTCTCAGCAGCATGTAAAATGCAATTTGTGTGATTATGCATCACATCACTGCTTCAAGGCAGATGGGGCTTCACATTTGGTTCGCGGTCAAGCTGAAAATAAGGTCAAGTTCCCCTTACTCACTATTGTTTAATCAGACAGAAGAATGCCTGGCAGATTAGGCAGAAGATTACAGTGGAATCTCTGTCTGTGTCTCTCCCATCCACACAAACTATCTGATCTAGCCCTTTTATAATGAATCCAAACATGAAATTCTGCACACCTGATTCTTTTCAAGGGAACCAAGTATTTTGGTGTGCCTGGACCTGGGTAGCCCAGGCTAGCCTGGTTTTGTCAGATCTCAAAAGCTAAGCAGGGTCGGCCCTGTCTAGTATTTGGATTTAGTAGTATTTGGGACACCTCCAAGGAATACAAGGGTTGTGACATGGAGGCAGGCAATGGCAAACCACCTCTGATAATCATTTGCCTTGAAAACCCCACCAAGGGGTCGCTACAGGTCAGATGGACTTGATGGCCAAAAAAAAAAAAAATATTGGTGAGATGCTCCTCTTTTTCTTGACAGTATTGTAAATGGTATCTAACTGGATTATCTGAGGTTGGTTAACATTTAAAATGGTTTTTAAATGCCATATTCTAATGCAACTAAAGGGTTTTTCAACTGCTTCCAGCTCCACAGGGCATAAGGGAGCACAGGACCTAGACACAACGATGACTCATATTACAAAGATGACTCTGGTAACCGTTTAGAGAAGGATAAGTGGAGAAAAGGAGAAGAAGGGCTGTTGGTGAAAACGGTAATAGAGGAAGGAAATAAACATTCTTTGAGCAGGGAGACAAGATCAGAGTCCCTTTCGCATGCAAATCATGGACAGAAAAAGCAGCAATCTGGTTAAGAGCCAACATTAAAAAATGGGTTTGTTTTGTTTTCCAACAGGGAAAACCCAGGTCAAATAATCCTAAAGTAAGAGTAAAACCCATTAGGTTAGGACAGTGGTTGGCAAATTCATTAGTCAACAGAGCCAAATATCAACAGTATGATTGAGATTTCTTTTGAGAGCCACCTAAACAAATAAAGGGAGAAGAAAGAGGGGGCAGGAAATCAGCTTGCTTTCCCCATCATTTCCCTCCACCCTGCAGTTATTTATGGAGCCGTCAGCTCGCTTTTATTAAGTCCCATCAACATAAATAACACCGGCGGCGGGGAAATCAGGAGGCGCCGCGCCGGCCTTGCGCGACCACCCGCTGCCGATGCTGTGCCCCTCCTCCTCCGCCTCCTTCTCCAAGCATCGTCCGGGGGTCGCAGGGGGGGGCTTCCCTGGGCCAGCCGCTCGCCCACCTGGGGACCCTCCGCGCAGTCCACGCTGATGCGCCTCCGCAATGCGCCGCCTCCTCCTCCTCTCCACCGGGGGGGGGGGTCTAGGGCTGCCCCGGGGACAGGGTCCAGCCGGCCAGCCGCCCTCCTCCGCCTCCTCCGGCTGCGGACGGTGCCTCTCCTCCCCACAGGGAAACCGCTCCGGGCCACAGGCGAGCGCTACAGCCACTGCCACCGCCGCCAGGGGAAGAGGTCGCCCTCGCCAGCCGCCTCCCCCCCCCCGTGCGCTGCTGCCGCCACCTCCTGCTCGGTGGGGCTGCAGGGCCACGAGGCGCCTCTCCATGCATGCCGGGGCGGGCCGCTTCCTGCCGGGGCGCGCGCTGCCCAGCCCCCCCCAGCCCCCGGCTCGGACCTAGGCGCAGCCCTCGATCCCCAGCCTTTCCTGCAGGCGGACCCGCTCCCCAGCCCAGGAAGAAATGCCAGCAGGAACCGCGGTCGCCCGGGCCCCGGGGCAGATGAAGCAGCAGGTATGGCGCTTAGGGGCAGAGCAGCACTCAATGGGCCGAAGAGCTGCATGCGGCTCACGAGCCGCGGTTTGCCGACCACTGGGTTAGGACTAAGGCAAATCCCTGGGAACTTTTTCCTCTGGAATTTAGGATTCAGATACAGTTAACTTGATTTTAGAGCAATAACATAATTGGGATTGGGAAGCAAATGGACAAGGCCCAGAAAAGGCAGGAGCTATTCAGCTTAGAAAAGACACAACCCACCCAGACAAGGCACACTACTGGAATTGAAGAAATGGCTAGCGAACGCTGCAATGAGGAATGCCTTCCCCTCTGGCTATGGGCTGTTCCACTTACCTGCTTGAGTGCTTTTTTGCTGTGCTTCTGAGATGATGAGATGACTTTGCCTGGGGGAATAGAAGGAGATGGGCAGCCTGGCTGGGGAGAGGACACTTGCGAGAGTCTGGTCGATACTGCAAAATAGAAACAAAAACAATACAGGAAAAATTAATAGACACATCAGGGATAAAGTCATCCCATATCCATGGCTGAAAAACCAGGTACCTAGAATGGCAATGCTTGGATCTAGGAACTGAAGCTCTTTCTAGCCTTACCCTTCCCAGAGAAAACACCATAACATCTCTCTCCCTCCATGTTGGCTCATGAAAACATGTCTCCACATGAAAACATGTCTCCATTCATTATGATGTTCTGGGAGAATCTGCCTGGAGACAGTTCATATAGCACCTTTAAAAGCATCACGCAAACTCTGCCCCGAACACAAGAAAATACTGAAACAAAGGCAGTGCAGTCAGGAGTTTAATGCCAAAATTCAATCCAAAAACTTTTGGTTAAAATGTATTGCCAACATTCATCAGTCTTCAAAGGCAGTGAAGTTAACCCCACACAATCCACATCTTTTGGAACCCATTTTGAGCACTGATTGGATGTTCCACTGGATAGAGCTGGTCCTGGACCTGGAAGATTAAATAATGTCATCTACAAGAAACTTATTTTTAACACTTTCTCTGGGCTATTTAGTAGCTTCATCCACCCCACACCTAAGAACCTGTTCAGAGGGCCAACCACCTCAGACAAGATTTGAGGAAAAGAACAGAGTTTGGGGAGCAAGCACCATCAATATGTAACACCAAATCACTGGAAGCCCCTCTCAGGAGTTTCATGTTTGTGCCAAATAGTTCAGAATAGAAGCTCTGCTGAACTTGGCAGCAAGGGCCTTAGGGCAAGATACATCAACCTCACATTCTGGACAGCAGTAACCAAGAGAAGTCTCTAGTTCAAATCTCACCTCTGCCATGAAGTCACTAGGTAGCCTTAGACAAGTAGTTGCATAGAAGACTCAGCACCCCTCTCCCCAAATCTGCAATATAGGCTGAAATGTGAAGGTCAGGGGTGGCGGGGTGGCACAAACAATCCCCCCCCCGAGCTTTTCTCTCAATTTTTCGTCCAATGGAAAAGACCTGTGAAAATATCTTCTCTTTTGGAACGGGTGAAATGCTGTTTAAGCTGTTCACTCAAAAAGCTACAAGCTATCTAGCTTGAAGGTTTTAATGAAAGATTTACAGAATTAGACAGGAGGTTTCTTATATGTGTGGACAGCATATGCCATGTAAGGTCTTCTCTCTCTCTCATCCTCATTTCAGCAGAAAGGGAGACAGCTCTCCTTCTGAATTTCAGTTTTAAGAAGTTGGAAAGCTGCTGTATGGACCTCTCCCCCCTCCCCCCCCCAGCAAAATATACTCAACATTTCTTTGGCTTTCAGAACCATTAAAGCACTTTGGATATTGCCCATAGCATTATCTCCTGTCTTCCCACATCTTTCTTTAATGTGTGGCAGCCAAATCTCAACACTGGAATGCTGATAAGAGCATTCCTATGGATTCCTATGGCTGCCTGTGTCTTGGAAAACATTCCTGCTACTTTGTCCAACAACTCTGTCCAACAACTGCATCTCCCTTTACTATGAGAACAAGTAGCCCTTCCTTGAGCACCCTTGCTGCTACTTATTTTCTTGCCACCTGCCATCCAGTTTCTCCCTGCTAACATCTATATTTCTCATCATCCACCACTACTGGACATTCTCCCCCCTGCTTACCATGGAGGATCACAGCACCTGCATACTAGGCAAAATGAAATACACTATTGCCGCTAAGGGATACCCTCAAGGGATTGGGGGGGGGTACAGAAGCTTGAGAGACTTAAGTTACCAGTGAACAGAAGTGGAATAGCAGGAACATTCAGATTTGAGATCCATTGTAAGCTCCAGATCATCTACACTAGGGCAACTATACAAGAATCCCTGGACCACATTAGCCTAATTGTTGTCCTTAATATTATGCATTAGCACCCTTTTACCCTATCAATATCAAATGGACAGCTCCACCGGGTAAAGATGCATTATGCAACTTCATGCATCTGATGAAGCAAGATCTGATTCACAAATGCTTGGGCTAGGGTAAATTTTTGTTAGTCATTGATTTGCCACTGGACTCCTGTTTTATTTTGCCGCTACAGACTAACACGTCTTCCCACCTGAGATTAACAGTACAGTAACACATACAGTAAGACTCTACAAGCTGCAGACTTAAAGTCTTTCCATCATACCCTGATATACCTTTTCTCCCCTCCTTCCCTGCCACCTCCAGTTTTCTATGGAATAGCCAGCCTGATGAATAGTTTTGGAGAACTCAGAAGCTTGCTGCTCACTGTTTTCATGATATTTTGGATGGTCCTAGTCAAATGTTACCAATCATCTAGCCTAGTGATTAATAAGAATACTAAGCAGCACTAACACAAAGACTGATTTGCTATGGAATCTCTGGAAGTCTTTCTCAAGTCTGACATAGCTGTCAGTAAATCTCACAGTTGCTGCTAGCAATCACACTTTTTTTTTTTTACAGGGCTTTGCAAATAAATTACTCATAGCAGCCAAGGAATACAGGGAAGGGGTGCAGTCCTAGCAGTAATATGGTAGTTCTTAAACATTTTATCAGTCTGCATTAGGAGGAACTGTATTTGCGGGCAATATCCCCAGGACACCGGTTGTTGCTTCCAGGAAATGTGATTCTATCAGTCTGCTCTTAAGGAAGTGTTGACTTCAGTTTTTAACTCAGAAACACCCAGGCCAACGAAAACAGGGCTTTTCCATCACAAGGATATCCTGTACCTAGAATATACTCAACTAGTGTCTGGAATCAGTTAATAAAACCAAAAATATATACCCATGCTGTACACTATGGAGCATCCGACAATGCTGGAATCAGTTAATGGCTAGGTGAGGCAAAAACACCAACTTGTACGTTCAGACCAGGGGTCCCCAACACCTACCCCGAAGACACAAGTGCGCCCACCTTTTCTTGCAGCCCGCTGAAACTCGCTGGGAATGTGGCAGATTTGATGGTGTTTGTTTTAGCACGTGGATTTTGACTGGGTGTTTGTTCTAGCAGGTGGAAGAGAGCTTCTCTCTGTCCCGCAGACCTGGCTCAGGTAACTTCTTTGATCTGCTACAGCCTTTATGGGTCTCTTTTTGTGTGGCTTTGCCATTCCTTTCGTTGTTGACACTCACACTTTCCCTTTCTTCCCAAATGCTACTTGATATGGGATCCTTTCTTTCACCTACCAGCCTGGCTGGCTTTGGCGGTTCTTCCCGAGCTAACAAGCCTGAAGGGAAGGGGGAGGAAAGCCTCCCCCCAACCAGTTGTCCTCTTTCTCTTCTGAGCAGCAGCACTTGGGAGGAGTAGGAGGGGGCAAGAAACTGCATATTTAATATTTTTTCTGTTTTCTACACTTGTCAAAATGAGCGGGGAACCTAGCAAAAAACCCAGGACCTACTTTTTAAACTGTAATTGGGAAGAAAGATGCAGGTTTGTGGATGTGAAAGGCAAGGCTGTGTGTTTGTTGTTCTCTTTAGCTGTTGTAATCCCCAAAAAGCACAACGTTTGAAAGACACGTTGAGACACAAAGAACTATCCACTTGGTCCTTTTCGAAGAACTATCCATTCAGTTCTGAGATTCGTAAAAAGAACATCTCTGAACTGAAATCCAAATTGGCCTTGCAACAGTCGCTGTTTTTCGAGCCTGGGGTGCAAAGCAAAAACACCACCACTGCGACTTTTATAGCTGCAAACTTGCTTGCAAAAAGGAAGAAAAATTCTGAAGAAAGAGAGCTCTCCAAAGAGAGGTATTTTTGGCTGCTGGTGAGTGGTTTTCACAGAAGAGATGAAATCCTGTTTGCAATCCAGAAGTTGCAGCTCTCTAGGAACACAGTGACCAGAAGAACTGAAGCCATTTCTGGTGACCTTGAATATCAGTTGCTAACTGGCTTGCAGAAATGTCTGTGACTTTTGCTTCAAATGGATGAATCCACAGACATAAACAGACACTTCTCAGCTGGCAATCATTGTGAGGATGGTGCTCAGTGATTTTTATGTCCAAGAAGAGCTCCTCAAAAGACTATCTCTGAAAGTACGTATGAGAAGTGAGGACACATTTCAAACTTTCAAAAAAGTATGCTACATAAATAAATTTGCCTCTTTACATGGAGCACCAGCAATGGGGAGGTGGGCCCCTGCATCAATTGATTCATTGCCCCCTGCAAAAAAGATGCTTCTTTCCCAAAAATTGTTGCTTACCATTGCATCATTCATCAGCTTTGTGTGCTAAAGTACTCTGCTTTAAACATGTCATGAATGTGGTTACAAAAATAATCCGCCAAGTGTTTTTAGGAAGTAGGTGGGGCCAAGTAGGGCTTTTACCCAGCAAGACTTCTGATTGGCTTTACAGATTTTTTAAAATGTTGCTTTGGCAGCAGCTGCCACCACAGCACAAAGATCTGCACTGTGTTACTGAAGTTAAGCTGTGGCAATCATTTTGTGGCTGGCTCCACCTCCTGCAATTGGGGCAGTTATTTTGTTGCTGTTCCCACCATGCCGTGTCAGAATTCTAAATGCTCAAAAAGTTTGGGGACCCCTGATTTAGACCCCATACAGATGGCCTCTTTTCTAAGCAATTATACTTAAATTGTAAGTGAAGATACAAAACTACAAAAAAAAATCAATAATTTACTCCCAAATTCAGATTAACAGCTTGAAAAGAAGCGCTAATGTATTGAAACTGATTTATATGCTACTCTTCTGCCTCTCAGAGATACTTCAGTCATCTAAAATTGATAAACACATATATGCACAGTAGAGTAGTAGAATTTTGTATGTGGCCATAAGGCCATCACAAAACATCATCCACAGAGTAGCACAATGTTAAAAAAAGAGAGAGATGTACAAGAAAATAAAATTTAGTAGAATTAACAGTGATATGAACCACCAAAACAACATCATTTGTGGGATTCTGCTCTAGAGCTAACAACTTTAGCTCTTATTTTTCTTGCTGCCAGAGCAAACAGTGATGTTCTATGAGAAATATACGGTACTCATTGGGAGTCAGACAGCAAGAATATGATTTCCTCCTTTTCTGAGTGGAGGTCTGTACCCCCTAGCAGCCCATCAAGAAACTTAATCCTGGGCTGTGCATAGAGTGGACAATGAAATAAATAATGGGATAAATCCTCCTGCACACGGGTATCATATAGGCACAGTAATAGTAATATGCACAACTGAAACCTCAGGTAAAACAAACTTCTGGAATAAACACGCTGTCATAATTTGCCCTGGAAGGCCTATACTTGTACTTATCTTACGGTTCTTCTGACTCAAAGGTCTTGAATCCAACCCTCTTACAGGTAATCACCTACAAAGATATTACCAATTGACCTTCCTGAGGGAAGGAGTTCCACAGTTTAGGAATAGCAGCTGAAAATGGTCTCCAATAAGTCTTCATTGGCCAAATCTTGGATAGTGAGAGTCCTGTGCTGCTCATTGAACACAGGAAGGTTGATATGGGTGTATGGATGGAGGCTCCGGTACTTCAGGTATTCCAGAACAAAGCCATTGTGGGGCTTTCAAAGTCAAAACCACCACTGCAACTTGACAGCACGTAACACGCACACTGGAAACAAACTGGAAGCCAGTGCAGCTGAAGAAAAACTAGCTTCATATTTGTTGTGGCAAACCCTGCTCAAAACATTAGCCACATTTTGTACAAGTTAACCTTTTCAGACCACGGTGAGCAAGGGAACATTTTTAAACAAGTAAAGACATACTCAGCTGACTCGGAAAAAAAATAGGCTCTCATTAGCTTAAACAAAATTAAAATTTTAAAAAAATGTAAGGCAGGAATAGTACTATTTAAAGTCATTCGTGTGTAACATCTAGGAATTAACAGTAGAAAATAGTGATTCATTCTAGCTGTATCTGAAGAAGTGAGCTGTGGCTCATGAAAGCCCATACCCTGCCAGAAATTTTGTTAGTCTTTAAGGTGCTACAGGACTCTTGCTCTTTTCTACTGCTAGTGACAGACTAACACGGCTACCCATCGTGATCTATCTAGGAATTAAATTGTCACCCAGGTTCTGTTTGATATACACACGATTCACTTTCACCTCTTTTTTTTCTTTTTAAAAAGGAGCCTGTTCTTATTCAAAACTTTTTCCCCCTGCTGTAATGAAAGCCACTTGCTGCCAACTGTAAAAACGCACATTATGTCCAAACTGAGAGCAGAAAACGACTGCCCCATAGCATCAGACTAACCTCCCTTCGGCTTTTGACAACGGCCTGCCTCCTGTCCTTAGGAAACATGTAACAAACTAGGGGGTGAGAAGAGCATGGCACCACCCTGCCTTGTTCCTTTCCCTGGCCTCTGTGAAGCACAGGAATCCTGCCTCTGAACAGGAAAGGTCGTTTTAGCAGTTATAACTGACAGCCGTCAACAGACAAGTTCATGGCAAACAGACTCAGGGGGAGAAGGCAGCTTTACACCACTTTAGCAATGGGCTGTCTCTGGACCTTCGCTTGTACATTTTGACAAAAGCCACCAAGTTCAGTCCCATCCTTCCCAGCAGCTTCCATTCCACCCCCCTGGGAATTGATGTCCACACTTCTCCCTGTGACCTGAGACCCCCAGCCAGCCTTGGCTCAGTTGCTGGCTCCCCGCCTGGGCCAGCCCTCATGCCCATGGCAGACAGGCCCCGGGGGGGGGGGGTGAAGTCCGGCCCGGACCCCCCCTTGCCAAGCACCTTCTTTTCCGTTGGTTTAGTGAAGCCCGCATGGGGCGCTGCCAGCCAGCGGGGCGGAGCAGGGCCCCTTCCCCTCGCCTGGAGAAGGATGGGGTTTCTTTTCTTTTATTTATGACTCCATTCGGGTTTTTAGAGCAAATGCCACTTTCCCACATTAACTTGACAAGGACATGACCAGATGGACAAACCTTGACTTTTTATTAAGTATTTTGACAAAAGATGCAAACTTCCGTATTAAAACCGAGCCCAGAGGTTGACCACTTCTCTTGTCTTTCAGGAGAAGTCAGCTGCGCTGATCAGCTGGCACGCTCAACTAGGTCCGGCCAAAGAGGGAGCAGAGCTGCACAGGCCAATGGACTCCCTGCAGAGGGCTCAAACAGCAAGAGCCTGGCAGCCTTGCCAGAAGGCCAGCCTTGTTTTCCAAGTTTCTTCCTTGGCTGCATACTGACCTAGGCCTAAGTTGCTGTTCAGGCAGCATTTGGCACTTGACCACATTTTAGCTCTTCTAACTTGGATTTAATGAACGCTTATTCACCTTGGATCACAAAATTCTTCTAGCTGCAGCATGCTATGCCCTCTCACATGGCATGCCCAACGGTCCCTCTGAAGGCCTGACTCTCCTAAGACTGCTTGTGACCCAAAAGCCAGAGATCAGAGCATTAGTGCAATAGGGAGCAAACATCTTCTGACTGCTGAGACACTCCTGCAAGCGCAGGCCTGGGCTTGGCGGTTTTGAAGCTACAGCCATATCCAAATGAATGAATCCACAGACATAAACAGACACTTCTCAGCTGGCAATCATTGTGAGGATGGTGTTCAGTGATTTCTCTGTCCAAGAAGAGCCCCTCAAAATACTACCTCTGAAAGTACGTATGATAGGTGAGGACATATTTTAAACTTTCAAAAAAGTATGCTACATAATACGTATGCATCAATGGATTCATCGCCCCCTGCAAAAAAGATGCATCTTTCCCAAAATGTGTTGTTTACCATTGCATCATTCATCAGCTTTGTGTGCTAAAGTATTCTATGTTAAACATATCATGTATATACGGATATATCATGGTCAAGCCTCCTGCAGCAGACCACAGTAAAGAGAAAGCGCCCCACAACAATTTACATCAGCCTAATCTACCTTAAGTTGACAAGTCCCATAATAAGGAAGGCCACATTTGAGACACAGATGCTATCTCATAAAGCCCCCTACCTTGGCCAATCTTGGAAACACCGGAAGCATGCCAACAAGGGTACAGAGAAGTCACTCAGGATTGTCGCCCCCCCCCCCCCGGTTTGGTTGAGGAGATGACAAAACAGCATGGAACACCAACTCCACCCTCTGGGCATACTAGCAGTCAATGGGAACTGGGATCCATGGGGATCCATAAATCCCTCTTTAGCCCCAGCTATATGTTTTGGAGCTGTTCTGCATCAAGGAATAAACAGAACCCCCCCCCCCCACACACACACACACCCTGCAGGGAACCACAGCAAAAGCCATCAACACCCAATGTGAACAAGCGATTGTCTAGATTGCATTGGGGGCAGGGTATGACAGTCTTACCTCGCAACTGTATTTCAGAAAGCTGCTCTCCAGACATGATTTTCACACAGAGGAATTTGTACCTGCTCGTGCAGAAATAGATGGAGACTTAACTGGAGTGGACAAGGATGGTTTTTTAAATGATTTCCATTAGCTTCCAATTGGCTGGGACCAATGCCCACGGGGGCCTAAAGACGACGAGGCTTGACTTTGTTTTAAGAAAGCGTCGGTTTTTGCTGCTGTCAGAAAAGCTTTATTTTTGTACATATAAGGAAGTAGGTTGTTGATGTGATCTCAAAGTGCTTCCTGTTTTGCATGTATATGAATAGCAATGAGGCCGCACTGGGCTAAACTGCAAAGCTCAGCTGAGACCAAATGAGCCCCCCCATAAGATGTAAAACATACAGCTTAACCCCCCCCCCCCATGAAGAAAATGGGACATTCTCCCAAGGGCAGCCGAGGCACACCAGGCCCAGCTACTACGTGTTCCACTTCACCAAGCGCTATAAAATGATGCAAGAATTCAGCTGGTGCAAACAGCCAGATGTTTTCAGAGTTGCACGGCATATAAAAGGAAGGGAGGGGAATTATCAGAAGTCATTTTACTATTTTAGGCCTCTCTTTCAAAACTAATTTAAGCTACACTAAGATTATCCTTGGGGGGAGAGATGCTTCTACAGAAAAGACACAGTACAGATGTGCCCAAAGGTTTCCCTCCTCAGCTCTGACCCTGCAGTTTTGCAGGGAAAGGCAGTATTTAAAAAGATCTCAATAAAGAAATAAGCCTCTGCAGCTGGTTAAGGTGGAGCCAGTGCCATTAAGACTAGCAAGTACTGCAGGTTCTCACTCTTGTCAGCTTTCCACAAAGAGCAGGCTGTAGAAAAGATTCATGAGGGAAGTATCCTTTAAGCTTCCTGGATGTTAGGCATCACTTTCGTTAGCACTGGAAAACGGCATCCAGCCAGTGGCCACTACAATGGGAAACATAACAGTGGAACTCACATCTGCCAAAGCCTGTTTTCTACTAACACAGTCATCCAACTTTTCATGCAAGCCAAACGGGACAATCTCTGCATAAAAGGGGCATGTACAAAGACAGGCCAGCTTGCAAATCCCAAGCATGCCTACTAGGGAGCAAGTCCCACTGAACCCAATAGGACTTATTTTTGAGTATGTGTGTGTAAAGTGCCGTCAAGTCGCAGCCGACTTACGGCAACCCCTTTTTTTTGGTTTTCATGGCAAGAGACTAACAGAGATGGTTTGCCAGTGCCTTCCTCTGCACAGCAACCCTGGTATTCCTTGGTGGTCTCCCATCCAAATACTAACCAGGGCTGACCCTGCTTAGCTTCTGAGATCTGACGAGATAAGGCTAACCTGGACCATCCAGGTCAGGGCATTATTGAGTATACATGCTTAAAATAGGAACTAGGGATGTGCACCATTCTTCCCCGGTATTTTCGGGTTCGGGTTCATTGGACCCGAAAATTTCCAGAAAAGCCGAATATCCATGCTGGTAAATGGTTTTGTTTTTTGCTTTTTCCACTATCTGGATTTTTTTTGGCTCCATTAATGTCTATGGGGAATATTTTTGGGGCTCTGGGGGGCTGTTTTTCAAGGTAGAGCTTCAGGTGACTCTCCTCAGAAGAACCCCCAAGTTTGGGTCAGGGGGTCCAACTTCATGGTCCCCCAAAGGGGGTCTTTTTTACTCTTTTCTGAAAGTCTGAGTGGGGATCAACGTAATCAAAATATTCATTTCCGCTGTATTAGTTACATATTTTAAATGTACAGTAGATTGTTCCAATCTCTAGGCAGGTACTCTGCATTTACAGGGCAATACTAAGCAGAGCTACACCGGTCTAGGCTGATAAAAGTCATAGGCTTAGAAGGCTGCAACTTTGCTTAGGATGGCAAGGTTACTCTGGTATCCTCCATGCAACTCTGCTATAGGAGAAAGTTTGGCTTGGGCATCTGGGATAACTAAACTATAATTGAAGAAGGAAGCTTAGAGGAAAATGGTTTAGAACAACTCCTTTTTCATTGGCTGAGGAAGGTTAACGTTGGTTATTAATTTGCCTGTGATAAACTGAATTGGAAAATTAAACCTTAGGATAGTAGCTATAGATTAGAATAAGGCAAGGGTTTTCTTCTAATTTCTGTTCCTTGCTTAGCTGCTTTGTAACCGGAATTAGTTTCTATGTAAAAAAATTACTTAAGCAACAAGGAAAGAAATATACGGAATCAATCCCTATACCTAGTAGCTAAGTCCTACAGAATTTAATATTAAATAAGACATTCCACAATATATATGTCAGGTAATTAGAGCAAAAGCCTCCAGTGGCAGCTGTTCCTGCTGACAAACTGTTAGTCAGCTATCAATAAAAGATAACATGCTGTCTGCATATTATGAAATTTTACATTCCTCTCCTCTTGCCATTACACCGCTTATAGATTGCTCTTAAAATCTGGCACGCGTTAATGGTTCTGCGGCTAGATGAAATGAAAGGCGAGAACGGACACTCCTGCCTTGTGCCCCTTTGTGGCCTGATATGTTGCGAAGTTATGCCACTGGCAATTACCTGTCACTTAGGATTTTTATACAGTGTGAAAAATCCATTTGACAGAGAGAGCTAAGGAGTTACCTTTGTGGAAAGGCCAGATGGAATTTCCAAGAAACCCTATTAAAAGTATTTTCTGCCTCTAATTAAATTACTGCTTTGGGATCAGTATATCTCAGCTCAGCACTAGCAGGCCTACAAGCAAGAAGGTATTCTGGACCCTGCCTTCTAATGGCGAACCCCACCTCGCTTGTATGTTATTAGGGCTGGAATTATCTGTTGGATGTTATTAGCTAGTAATGCTGTAAACATTTTGTATCTATGCTGATATAAGTCATGAGCCTAATGCTGACCGAAAGACTTGGATCTTTTTCTGAAATAAACAAATGGCTGGGAAGGTGTGCGAAAGCTCAGAGGCACATAGAGGGCACGTAGTTTAGACATTAACATCTCAGAGTCTGCTTTACACTACTCAGCTAGGAATGCATCTGGTCCCAGGCACAAGATAAAGACTTAGTAAGAAAAAAGTACTTCTTTTTCTTCTAAGGAACACTGTTTGCTCATCAGTTAATTTCAAGCATTCCAAGAATTTTTAAAACTCAGATTTTGGTTTTTATTTCCTTTAATCTATTGGCCGCCATCCTGCTCTGTCATTCCCTCAATTTCCAATAACACTGTTTTATCTAAGTCAGCACTAACTCCAACTTGGCAGAGCAGCATTTGTCCAATTCAGATTTCACCTGCTTCAGTATCTGTAGTTTTCTGGGGCAGAATGGGAGGTGACCTGCACAATCAATTCCTTGACTGTGTGTTCCAGTTCTACCCCTTTCCTGCATTTTTTAAAATCACAAGCGGTATTGACTATTATTTCCTACCCACAAACTTAATAGGCAACCTGAGTTAGGGCTTTGGATTCAACGGACCCCTTATTCAGCTTACAGATGACACATCCATAAGTGAGGACTAAAAGAGGCCTCCTTGTCCAGAGGCAGTAAGCCTCTGAATTCCAGTGCTAGGAGGCAACATGGAAGGGGGGGACTTGGCCTCTGTGCCCTCTATAGCAGCTGGTTGGCCACTAAGTGCAATGGGATGCTAGACTAGACGGACTGCTTGTCTGTTTAAAATAGGAGCTAGCATCTCATTGAGATCTCCCTACATTAATTATAACTAGCTCTTTGTTGTAAACATTTCTGAAAAAGATATGGGGAAGCGCACAAATTTACTAACATTAATTTAATGGAGGCATAACTAATAGGATCAAAAATCAAATTTTAATGGATCAAAATTGAAACCCTTCTAGCTTAAAAAAAATCCATTTGCATGAGTCCCCCAGTCTTTGGGGAGTTTATGTAGTCTGAAATAAATTTGAAATTTCCCCCTACATTTGTTGGGGCTACCCAGGCCTTGTACGTTTGAGGCTATGATCTTGTGCGCTTTCTTTTTTGCACTAACTGGTTTGCTCGAGTGGTCCTGCCCGAGATGATCTTAGATCCATGAATATAACAAGCTCTATATTTCCTAGGCTTTTTTTGGAGTCACCACATGTTAAGGACTGGGGAGGGGCCGTGGCTCAGTGGTAGAACATCTGCTTGGCACACAGAAAGTCCCAGGTTCAATCCCTGGCATCTCCAGTTAAAGGGACTAGGCAGGTAGGTAATGTGAAAGACCCCTGCCTGAGACCCTGGAGAGCTGCTGCCTGAGACCCTGGAGAGCTGCTGCCGGTCTGAGTAGACAATACTGACTTTGATGGACCAAGGGTCTGATTCAGTATAAGGCAGCTTCATGTGTTTATGTCTTCATGTGATTCATCTCGGCCCATCAGGAGCAAGCTTTAGTGTTACTCTAACAGGCTACCATTTTGCACCTCTGCAACATTCCCTTCAATAACTTCCCCCAACTCTGTTCCAAGAATCCCTTCCATCCATCCCAGAAGCATTCTCTCCCCACCACACGTGCACTAAAGAGGGAGAGAAAGGGACCCTGACCTGGTGTTAGGAATTGTCCCCCTCCCCAATCACCCAACCACATTAGAATGGATATTTTAAGATGGATCCAGGGTGAGAAAGCAATTCTTTGTTGCTGACTCTGAATGTCTGAAGTTTTACAAAGTGTACCATACACAAGATATTGCAGGACAACAGAAGTAAGCATTCAGGTTGGGTTGCTACACAAGTCTCTGAACTCCTGCAGAAGTTTGTCTCCACTCAACCACTCATTTGGCAATATCCAGAAATGTGAGAAGCTGTCTTGAGGAGTTCCCCCACTGCAAGTCTCTTTTCTTTCAAGGCAGTCTTGTTTTATGGGAAATGTTAGACATTTCATTAAAGTTTGTGGCTTGTGTCCTTAGTACGGGGGAAGGACAAAAGTACACTGCAATTTCTTTGCTTCTAGTTGATAATTAGGGGGCACCACCAGGCATTCCCTGAGTAGCCCAGACATGAATTTACTCCCGGTTCCTTTCTTCCCTCCTAGCTGCTCAGAAAATCCTTCCAATTCTGATATGGCTGTAGCTTGATCACTTAAAAGTGCAGAGCACACAACAGCTCTCTCTACTTCCCAACTGAATGATTAATTTGGGGGAGTCTAACAAGTGGCCAGGAGAAGCATCATTCTCCCCCGCCCCCGCCGCTGATGGACACTTGAATGTAAGGCCAGCGAGAAAACAATGGAAGAAAATCATTTTGAGCTATTGGCTTAGCTATTCCTTGTAGTTTCCTTTGTTGCCTTAACAATGATAGTATATTAACTGGAACATTGTAGTGTGTAGGGGCGTTAGCACTTGGGGGAGATGGCAGCAACCCTTTTTCTTAAGTTAACGTCCTGAAAGTACCCTGTGGGGCTGAATCCAGATTTTTGCTGTCCTAGCATTACCACATGCACTGCACCCTCCCCCCCAACCAAAGCCCACAGGAGATTTATCCAAACCTACCCGTATAGCAGTGCGCAATTACAGTATCTGTACTGTTGCCTGTAGGGGTGAGCATATCGATATGCCAAGCTTCGGAGCTAAGCTCCGGATGCAGATCCATGCCGCCCCCCTTCTCCGGACTCCAGAGAAGTCGGGTGGTGTGGATTTAAAAGAAAGCCACGCTGCCAGCCTTCTCCAGAGAAGGGGAGCGGTGCAGATCTGAAAGATCCTGTTTTTCGGGTTCAGATATTTTTCGGGTTCAAGTTTATGAATTTCCAGGTTTAATAAACCTGAACCCAAAAAATACTGAAAAAAATTGGTGTACACCCCTGGCAGCCAGGACTCACAGGGCATTAACAGTGCTGAATAGGCATCAGTGTTCTTTTGCATAATCCCAATTCCTGAGCTCACTATTGAAAAGAAACAGCTGTTAGGAAAGGATAAATATGCTTGTTAGAGTAACACAGGTTTATCTGTTGGAATCGGGAATAAAATAAAAATAAAATCCCAAATTATATGCTAGGAAGGGAGGGATAGGTTTATGGTGACTGATACGCTAGGACAGTGGTCGGCAAACCGTGGCTCGCGACGAGGCCGTCCCCGGGGCAGCCCTAGACCCCCCCCGGGGCAGCCCTAGACCCCCCACCGGAGGAGGAGGAGAAGCATTGTGGAGGCACATCAGCCCGGACTGCGCGGAGGGTCCCCAGGCAGGCGGGTGGGCGGCCCAGGGAAGGACCCCCCGGGACCCACGGACGATGCCCGGAGGAGGAGGGGCGCGGCGTCGGGTGGTCGCGCAGGGCCGGCGCAGCGCCTCCTGATCCCCTTCCCGCCGCTGGTGTTATTTATGTTGATGGGACTTAATAAAAGTGAGCTGACAGCTCCATAAATAACTGCAGGGTGGGGGAAATGATGGGGAAAGCAAGCTGATTTCCTGCCCCCTCTTTCTTCTCCCTTTATTTGTTTAGGTGGCTCTCAAAAGAAATCTCAATTGTTGTACTGTTGATATTTGGCTCTGTTGACTAATGAGTTTGCCGACCACTGCGCTAGGAAAAAGAGCTGAATCTCCTGACCGTATTTTACCATTTGGCTGGGCCGTCAAGTGCGTAGACCTCAAAAGTGTACAAAACTCTTGACCGATCACTTCAAAGGTATGGATCAAAAGAGTTCAGTTGGAGGGAAAATCTGAACCCTGTGCCCCAAATTCTGGTCAACCCAAGAAGGGATATGCACTCACACAGACATGGTCTTGTGGTGGGGGAACAATAAATGATGCCTTGCTAGTGGCAGCAACTTTAAGAGCAAACCATAGGGAAAGGGAAGGAGATCCCTGTTTCACCGGGGTGGGTTAAGAAGTTTCAAACACAGACCCACCAGGTTTTTAGCCAACTTCGTGCGAAGAGCTGAGCCCCAGGCAGAGTGGGGAGAGCAGTCCACTGAGGAAAGCTAGGGGCCAGGAGGATTTGTGACAGCAACAAGCCACCAGTTGTGCACTCACAGCAAGAGAAACAACTCAAGTGTTCTTATGCTACTAACAATTTGAAAGATTAGACAAGCCCCCCCCCCATCTAGGTTCCAAGGCAAGCTGCCAGGGTTGCTGTCCAATGAGGTAACCTTTTGCCCTTTAGCACAACCAGAGTGCTCATTTGACCACTATCTGCCCTGCTGTCCCTCCCACTCACTTCAGAAACACCCATCATTTCAACTGAATGCCAGATTCAGAAATATCCACCTGAACTCCCTTATGGCCTGTCATTTGGCTATAGCTTCAAAGAGGGGCTGAAATGAAATTGCCCTTCTCTAGTTTGTTCTCAAAACTAGCTATTTATGAACAGTGTTCTATTTATGAACAGTATAAGAACCTTTAAAGATTTTTAGACATACAGATGTGTGGGATTTACTTGCTTGTTATGTTCTGGGTATAATGACCCTAGAATCATACAGATAGATCATGATGGGTAGCGGTGTGTGTCTGTCTGTAGCAGAAGAAAGGAGAATCTAAAGAAGTGAGCTGTTACTCACGAAAGCTCATACCCTGCCAGAAATTTTGTTAGTCTTTAAGGTGCTACTGGACTCTTGCTCCTTTCTACTGCTAGAATAATAGAGAGCCAGAGAGGGGGAGCTCACCACCTCCCTAGGAAGCCGATTCCACTGCTGAACTACTCTTACCATAAATTTTTTCCCTTTCCACCCACAATTTAAACCCATTATTGCGAGTCCTACCATCTGCTGCCAACAGAAACAGCTCCCTGCCCTCCTCTCAGTGACAGCCCTTCAAACACTTAAGAGAGCAATCATGTCCCCTCCTCAACCTCCTCTTCTCCAGACTAAACGTTCCCAAGTCCCTCAGCCTTTCCTCGTAGGGCTTGGCCTCCAGGCCCCTGACCATCCTTGTTGCTCTCCTCTGCATCCTCTCCATTTTGTCCACATCCTTTTTGAAGTGAGGCCTCCAGAACTGCACATAGTATTCCAGATGTAGTCTGATCAATGCAGTATACAGTGGGACTATGACATCTTGTGTTTTGGATGTTATGCCTCTGTTGATACTGCATTAGTCTTTTTTGCCGCCGCATCACACCAACTGCTCAAATTTAGTTTACAGTCCACCTGTACCCCAAGATCTGGTTCACACACATTGCTACCCAGAAGTGTATCCTCCACCCTCTATGAAAAAGCCGCTGATACAGGCAATAATAAAATCTTTCTGCACTGGATGATACACATTCTGGAAATATGAGCTTTTAAATGCCTGTGTGCCTAAACACAAAGGTTCAACACACATGAGGCTAAGTAAAAGTGACCCCTTGTAGAACCTTCACACCTGGAAAGAGGCAGGCTTGTAGCTTCAGCTGCCTGCCCTTTCCTGCTACTGCGAAACATTTAAAATCTGTGCAGTTAAATGAGTGCCAGCAATGGCACTTTCACAAGCATTTGGAAGGCAGTTTCCTTTTTCGATTGCCAAGCCAGTTCCTCCTTTACTCACCTGCCAAGACCCAAATTCAGAAGCCTGTGTGTCTTTCGCCTCGGCTGAAGACATCCAACACCTACAAATAACAAAGAAGAGATCTGCTGTTTCCCCCTTTGCTCCAGGAATCTGGGATCCTGTCAGCTCTTCTGGGGAAACATGAAGTCTTAGAATTCGCTTGGCAAGTAAAGGAGGACACAGAAAACAAACAGAAGAGAAGCAGGAAGGCTGCAGGTGCAAAGGTGAGACTTGTCCATTCAATAATAGTGGCAAAGGCCCACAGGCAAGGGCTGTGCAATTTCTCTGCCTGCAGAACTACTCACCTTCCTGGAAGTCTCAGATTGCTTTCTCTCTTTTAAAAAAAAGGCAGTTCAGAGTTTAAACTCTCAAGCCTTTCGAACTGTAAGTGTGTGTTAAGGTGAGTATCTAGTGGACTAATGGGTTTTGCAGAGACACACATTAATATTTTATTTATGTCATGTATGCCTCACCCAGGACAGAGCAAATGCTCAAGACACGAATTGGACAGTTACTCACTTTGCATGCAGCCTCTCCCCTCTTTCATATAAAAAAGGAAAAAACCTCTTTCCAAACCTTGTGCTTTTGGAAAATTCTGTGATTATACAGCTTAAGACTAACTATGTTCAAAACCAGCTACCCAGGCAGGCCCTGAGCACTTCTTTTAAGGCAAAGAGATTTTCTTGAAAACAGCTAGGACAGCTTGCACAAACAGCAACATTTGTCTGAGGGATACAAAGGCACACTGAAGCAACCACGCACAAGCTGTTACAACGCTGGCTCTTGACACAGGACGCGTCTCTTTTCCAGCTCATTGGATGTGCTGCTGCCTTTCTGCCAGCAAGAAATAAGGCAACCGCTCTTCACCGATATTGGCTAATTACTGCCAATTAAGGATACAAAAGAGTGGAGGGCAGCTGCAGAGATGGTCAAGGTTCTGGAGAACGTGACATCCAAAGAGAAGAAATGTACTGGCAAAATGTGGCGTCCAGACTGAGAGGAAGAAGGGGGACATGGCCAATATGGGACCAGCCATAGCTGTCTCCTTCACGGGGATAACAGAAGGCACAGACAACATGGAGGAGATGCCTCCTGGGAAAAGCCTGAGAAAAACATATTGCTGCAGTGAAATGTAAAAAGGATCCACCTCCCTAAATCAGGATGTCTCCCTGTCTGCACCTGCTATTCTTTTTTGCTACATTTCTTCTTCATGCAGATAAACTGGACAACCCTTTCTTTATCATGTTTTAGAAACCCCGTTTGATCACCTGGCATAGTGTTAGAGACTCCTCTCCAAGCTGAGATGCTTGCTTGAGCTCCAACTGCATCAGCTTTAACCTTTAAGAACTTCATTCATCCTGGACCATGAGCCAGGGGGCAATAAAAGTTTCTGCTTTTTCTCCCAATTGCCAATCTACTGTAGCCTTTTTTAATCTCTTCACCTATAGAAGGCTAATGACTTCACCCAGGAGAGGAAAGCCACAAAGTAGGAACCAACTCCCAAACAGGCCTGTACCAGGGTATCAGTGCACAGGGAGGAAGGATGCCTCATTCACTCCTTCATAGTTGACGCACTGGGGCCCCACCCCAAAAGATAAGAGAAAGACATAATGGCAGCTTCAGGCATCTGGAGGCTGTTGTGAGAGCACACAATTATGTGTCCCTGAGGAAAAGGCCAGGACAATAGGCATAGGTAGTTTCTGGATATTTGGGAAGTACCTGACTCCAAGAATGGTCAGGCAACACAAGTTACCCAGTAAAGCTGCACCAAATCCTTCTGGGTTTAAAAAGTGCAGCAAGCTAGATGAGCATCTGTAGCAGAATGATGCCTGAGTTTCTTTTCCACTCAGAGTTCCAGGCACAGAAGTCACAATTTCTAAGAAACTGAAAGATATTCTGACCCTTATGACAGATTTACTTGACGTATTTGTTCATTCAGCTTTTCCTGAGCGCAAAGCAATTTATACAGAAATGCAACAGAACAATCTAAGACCACAGGTACACATATCAGACATTAAACTCAACAAGCATTTCAACAACCAGTTTACCCCTGAAAATCACTTACAATCAGTGGGTCTTAAAACCCTTCCAAAGCAAAATGCTCCAGAGCCTCAGGGCTCTGCTTTGAGCAAATGATGCTTTCTTCTCACTTAACCAAAGTATGCAGAATAAGGCACGATCAGGCCCAGAAGCGAACAGGCAAACTGGGGCATTAACTGCAAAAGTGGTTGAATGTGTTCTTGCCTTCCAATATTTCACTGGGAAGCGAGATGCAACACTTTGCCCTAGCAGCAGTTTCCAAGTGATTTGAAGCAGTCAGTCTGCAAGATTAGAAAATGGTGGTGAAGCATGGCAAGATCACTCTGCTCTAAGATGGGAACTGGATCAGAACAACCAAAAAGTATTCCTGCTGCCCCAACACTCCTGCTCAGACTGGCCAATTACCTCCAAAACACCAAATGATTCCTTCATAAACACCAAGATCACCTCCCAGCATCACTTCCATCTTGTTGAATTCAGCTCCAGATTTTTTTAAACCTCATCTACTCATCCACTGCTGCTCTAGAGGTTGCATTCAAACAGCCCGGTAGGCTTAGTTCAAAATTAACTAGGTGTCATGTGCATATTAGCAATATGCAGTTCTAGACCTCTAGATGCCTTTTCCCCCTCACATGCAGCCGTTTCACGCTGATGCTGGATATCCAGCATCACTGAGTCTTGTGGAACACTTGCAGATCAGTTCCCATGTTGGCTGCAAAGGTACCTGCTCAATCATGTCCTTTGTATTTCTGCAGCTCACTTACATGTTGATCAAACCCTGCAATGCTAGTGTGGTGTCATGCCAATGTAACTGTGATGCTGGTACAGCGTGGGCATAAGAGCCAAAACTGGGCAGTGTTGGACGAGCCGAATCTAACTAGCATCATAAGTTCACTTAGCCCAGTAGCTAGCTCGCCTGCAAAGCCAGTGTAGCATTATGCCACCAAAGAGGTAGTGCTGATCCAAAATACTTTGACTGTGAAGAAAAATTAACTGTTTCCCCCGGACTCCCACCTGCCCCCCTATACAGTCATGACAGGACATGGGATCTCACTGAGCTCTTCAGAAAATGACAGCCAGTAAGTTCCCAGTCCAAACCTCGGTACAGACACCAACTGGATGGCTTTTGGCTGGTGTTGCCATCATTATTTACTACACATTATTTACTACACACTTGAAGCCTGCATGATCATCTTTCTGATCTGGGGAAGCCCGCACATTTGAGATACCCCTCCCTAGTCCCTTCGATTCTAGCACAGGAGGTCCAGGTCCTTTGCCCCTTCTAGGACAACACGCTCAGTTTCCCTCTACCCCCACTTCAGTGGTTTTACACGGCAAATACAGAATGGGGATAAGGAAGACAGCAAACTGGAAGCAAGCCCAGGGACAGCAAACCAAGGAATATACTTAGCAGGGGAGCACAAAGGTTCCCCCCCCTTCCAAGACACCAAGGATGGCACCAGAGGAAAATACAGACATTGGGTTTATGCAGCTTGTGATAATATACTAGCAACAATTACTTCAGGCTCTAGTGTGCTTCAGAATACTCCTCATATAGCCACCTGAGCTAGGCCACTACTATTGCCAGTTTACAAACTGGAAAGAGGATGAGAGATAGCAGCTTGACCAAAGCCACTTTCCTGGCTGGACAGAGACCTGAACCAGGGCGATGGCTCAGTGACAGAGCAACTGCTTTGTATGAATAAGGTCCTGGTATCTCCAGTTAAAAAAGGTTTAGGCAGTCTGCCTGAGACCCCAGAGAGCTGCTACCAATCAGAGTAGACAATACTGGCCTTGATGGACCAACTGTCTGACTCAGCAAAAAGCAACTTCATTTATTCAACCCCCATTTGTATCTCAAGTATGTAACTGCTATATGATCCATGGATTGTGTATGTAATATGCATATGTAATATGCATATAAATCATGAAAATAGGCATAATAAATCAAGTATTTCCCAAAGGAGATGGGGGATGGAAAGCAGATATATTTTCCCTTTGTGGTGATCACCAAGTCATACTTGTACACAAAATAGATCCCAAGAACTTCCATTTTACAGACCTCATTTCTCAATAGTTAGGATTTCTAACAGTAGCAATACTGCACCTGGGCAAATTCACCACAGCTTATTGCCCATCAGCCTGCACTGAAGTCTGGTTAAAAGACTTTATTTGCTCCCACTAGCCTGCAGGACTCCTCAAATTGGAGACCTCATAGGAATCGACAGCTACAGCAAGCAGTTTCCCTGAACGCATCAAAGTTAAGGCTCAGAGCTGGGCTTGAACAACCTGTGCACTGGTTACCAAGCGCACGAGCAACCCTACTATGTTCTCACGCCAAGATGCGGACCTGAATCCTGTGCAGCGCCAGTGGCACAGTGCTGTGTAAATGACAACTTTCCTGCTTCCTGCTCCAGTCTTCTTTGGCTCTTGAAATTCTGCCCCCAATGGGTATCTGGACCCCCAGGAACACCTTGGGGGTCAAAGGGTAGGGCAAAAGTCACCATCCCCCTCTTCCACCCAGCTCAAGTAACTCATGCAAACTGAAAGCAAACAGCGCACAAGTGTATTTTGAGAGACTTCAAGAAACAGCTACCTTTCCTTCGCCACCTGCTCTTCCGCCCTTCCTTGTGACTGCTCCTGTCACTGCTGCTACTGCTGTTTTCTGAGGAGGGAGAATCCGATTGCACGTCGCTGCTCTCTTCTGAGCCTTCAGACAGTTCTTTCAGCCCATCTGGAACATCCTTCTGCAAAAAAGAGACACGGACAGGAGAGGTCAGCATTCATTTCTGTATTTCAACTAAATGATCATAGAGAATAGTACTTTTTCTCTTAAATGGCAGGAGAATCAAGGGCTTTGGTGCAGTAGGTTTCATATTCCAAATTAAGAGCTCCACCATTAGCTCCATTATTACTTGGGCTCATAAAACTATGGGGCATAGTAACTTATGTGAGCTACTCCGAACTGAAGCTCAGAACCTTAAGTTGGTACAGAATGCTGCAGCCAGGATGATGACTGGGGTGGGTCATAGGGACCATATCACTCCAGCCTTGGTTTATCTACCCTGGCTCCACATTTGTTTCTGGGCTAAATTCAAAGTTCTGATGTTGACTTCTAAAGCCCTCTATGGCGTAGAACCAACATACCTGAAGGACTGCCTACTCCCATGCAAACCCATCCAATTGCTACAGTATTCTGAGTCCCTGTTTGGGGGTCCCTGCCTTGTGAGGTGGGCAGGTAGGGACCAAAGAGGACTTTTCAGTTGTGGCACCAAAATTATGGAACTCCTTGCCCTATACTGCGAACTCCCCAAGGCCTCAATCTCAGCAAATGCTTCCCCCGTCGTTATGGCATCTTTTTCCAATATGGGTTGCCAATGCTTCATCTACTCCTTTACCCAAGTTCTTTAGCCTATCTTCAGAGTATCTCCCTCAGCCTCATGGCCCTTTTTAACGTAATATAAAACTGCTTCCTACAGAGTCAGATCACTGGTCCGTCGAGCTCAGTTCTGTCCATCCAGACTAGTAGTAGTTCTCTAGGGTTTCAAGGAGAAGTCTCCCCAGCCCCACTACCCAAAGAACCCTCCAACTGGAAAGGCTGCTGATTACAGCTGGGACCTGAGAGACGCAGAGCACATGATCTGTGGCTGAGCAACAATGTCTCACCAGAACCTCTCCTAGCGTGCTGTCATAACTTCCCGAGCACCACTGGACCCTAGCAACTCATCAAACCACTTGATACTCTGCCAGCTCAGGCTCCCCGGCTTCCCTTGCTGCAAAAGCTTAAAAGCTCTCTGGAGGGAAACCAAGTTTCAGATAAACTGAGGCTACATTCTAGATTAAGGCTCCGAGTTCCACCGCTAATAGCAAGAGTCAGACAACTGCCACAGCCAGGCTGCTAGGCAGCATGCCCACAGAATGATGAACGGCACAAATTCAACCTAGCGGATTTCAACCAAGCTCATGGTTCAATCAAGAAAAGACTCCCCATGCCTTCTGGATGGAAACATGACTATGCACTGCTCCTCTGACATCGTTCTAAGCCCAATTAAACTGGGAGGGTATCATTCTGGTAAATTGGAGACTTTATATACAATCCCAAGTGCTCCCCTTCATAGTCTGGGCCAAGTTTAAAGGGGGCAACTTCCAGAGACCACTTAAGGATTGGAGGACTGCTGGTACTGAACATCCTGAGATGCTTCCATTCACTAATGATGTGCTGAAAGTGCCTAATGTTAAAAAATACAAATACTAGCAGCACTCGCAGCATGCTCGCCTTCTTCCAAACTTCTTTTACCCCCTCCATCAATTCTGCACAGTTCTGCCCTACTAAAAATCCAGCCAACTCCTCTGTAGATGCCCTACTCACAAATTTTATTTGCTTACACTTCACATTAGTTTCACAGGCACTCAAGATTATCAAGGACTGCAGGCACCCGAGTTCTTGCATCTTTGTTAAGAAGCCAGGAGGGAGTGGCTTCCCTGACTACTGAACAGTCAAATATTACCTAAACAACATGTACCCATGTTGCTTTGAGAGCTCTTAAAAAAACACACACACACTTATGTTCAGACTACAGAAGACAGTGACTTTGCCAAGATCTCTCAATGGGCTTTGTGGCCTAATTAGGGTAAGAGAACTCAGGTCTCCTTGGTCAAAGGACAATACATTAAGTATTATGGCTCACTGGTATTCAGCATATACATGCCAGATGAATCTCACACAACATTTTTTTTTCAAGTTATCAGATGAAGGGCATATTTTTAGCCATGGGTCTTGTGCGCCTGCCTAATCCAGCCTCTGTTAATCTAGCTGTGAATGTCACTCCATGGATAATGCGGTTTAAGTGACATGACTGGGTGGGGTAGCATGGGGACCAACATCTAGGGCCAGAAATTCCTTTCTTCAGGCTACCATCACTCCATGATGATGAAGCATCAGAGTCCAAAGGCTACACATGAACCAGCCTTATACTGAATCAGACCATTGTCCATCAAGGTTAGTACTGTCTATTCTGACTAGAAGCCATTTTTCAGGAACTCGTGCAGGTCACCTACTCATTTCATTTATTCCATATAAGTGACTTACATTATGACCCCCTTCTCCATTTTATCCTAACAACCCAGAGAGGTAAGTTAGGTGGAGAATGTGTGACTGGCCCAAGATTACCTAGTGAGCTTCCATGGCAGGCTGGGTATTTGAACTCAGGTCTCACAAATCCTAGTCCAGAATTCTAGCTACTATACCACAGTGGATCTCTTGATTCCCTTTAAGTGGCGATGCCAGGAACTGAACCTGAGACTTCCTGCATGCAAAGAAGATGCCCTAGCACTGAGCCACAGCCCCTCCCCATACCAGGAACCAAGACGCAACATGGCTCAGGTTTAAAGGGACTCTCATAATCTCCATTGGAGAAGCTCTTATTGTAGTCCGTCCACTGCTTTGAAATGATCCACGAACCAGTTCTGACTTCCAGCGAGAGATGCGCTTACCTTCAGCGTGTAGACGCCCATCCTCCCAGGGACCTTATAGAAAATGCCCTCATCCCCACGGGAATTGGTGTGCAGCATAGCATTCAGACATGCAAGAGGAGAAGTCCCACTGAAAACAGAAGTGCAAGGTTAGCCCCCTTGGAACACAGTGAAGAAACACTTGACCAGTGTTAGCATGGTGGCAAGAGAAATGGCCGTGCCCAACTCCTAATGATTCAAATGCCTCCCTCTTTGATTCAGAGCCAGGCATTAAAGGAGCCACCCTATTCAGACCGCCAAAAGAAATCCAATAAATTAAGACATATGGCCAGATTTAGTACTGAACTCAGACCCTGACACTCCCAGTAACCTCTAGAATGATTAATTTTGCAGTTGAGTGCCGCAAGTTAACAAAATGTGAAAGAAAGACTGCAATGTATTCTCTTCCTATCACTTTTTTTTTTGACGGGAAGAGAGTTTTGCTCTTTTATTCAGAGAACAGAACAAAAGCGTGGACATCTGGAGGAAAGTTTTCCCCTCTGCATTTATTTAATTGGTTGCCTGGCACTTCCCTAGAGTTCAGGGCATTCGTGTTTAAAGCAAGAAACGCTTAAGACACTGGAACTCTTCCCTCACACCATCCAGTCCCCAGCCATCAAAAGCCAATCCAAATGTTTTTCAAAAATCTTATGGTGGTTCTGGGAATTGCTCAGATTTGTTCCTTTCAGCATACAGGGTAAGAGGTCTCATGCTTCAGGGTGTGCTGGCTTGGAATCAAGGTGTACCACGACCAAAGCACTTCAAAAAACCAGAGCTGCTGCAACTTAGCTGTGGACCCTTAAGAGTTGATGCACATTTGGAAGCCAAACAGAAAAGTGTGACTCCAGGGTAAAGGAAAACTGGTACACCAGGCAGAGGTTTACACTTCTGCAAGCCACATCTAATGTGGGCAGGGAAGAAACATTTATGAGATCTCAACATGGAAGTTAAGCACTCTTTGAGCAACCTGCATCTTTCTGCTGCCGTTTATATGTGGCCTTTGTAATGATTTATGACATTTCAACATTGATTGTATTTTTGTACACTAATTGAAGAATTTCAACAGAAAGAAAAGCAACTAAAGCAATTAAAAGTAATAAAATAGGCTGTGTTCCTGTGCATTGTTTTAAAACCTTCACTTGGTTTGGCAGTACTTGAGGGACACGAAATTCAACTGAAACATGCAAAAGTTTTGAGTTAAGATGTAAAAAAGACTGACCCAATACCAGTGACCAATAAGAAAACAGTAGCCAGGATTCATATTTAAGCTAGGTTTTACCCACACACAATGGGTTTCATGTCCTTATTACTACAATCCAATATTAAAGTTTGCTTTGATTGATTCATATTTCTTGCTTAGCATCAGCACAAGCAGAAACCTTTGTATCTAGAACCGAACAGTACAAATATCCTGATAATCACATTTAGAGCAAATCTGAGGGGGGATAAAATATGCTTAAGAAATGCATCCACCCCCTTCAAGTATGCGGCCGTTGGGCTTAGACCTGAATTGTCCACCACCGTTGACACGTATGATCATAAAACCAACATGGATTGTACAGCAGCTGGCACAACTGGCTACCCACTTCCGGCACAGGACCCAGCAGTGACCACACATCACTCTTCCAGGGATGCATCTCATGTTTCTGGTGGCATTCTAGAACTGAGAGGTTGCCATGCAGAGTCAGACATGCCTCGAAGTCTAATGGCGTATTCAAAACATTCTAGAGCAAGACACAGGATGGCTCAGAGCCGGGAATGTTGATCAGGTGAAGTCACCTGAGCTGAAGGGCCTGTTCTAAGCTGCTTTCACTGAGCAAAGCCACAGCCCAAGCCATTCTGCTTCGAGGCAGATGTGCAAAACATCCTTGTTTTTTTAAACTTAAACAGCTGCTACATTGGTTCAATTGCATTGTATAATATCAGCAACAATTCTTACCTTCTGGAGTCGATTGCAATCCAGAAAGAGAACAACCGGGAGGAGGGGGAAGAAGAGAAAGAATGTTCTTTGAGTACTTAGCAAAGCAGTACTTCACACATGTTCCCAGTGACCACCCTCCCAGCCTCTCCTTTCCCTTCCATGTTATATCCAATCCTTATGTGCTTGTCTTTGTAGACTGTAAGCTGCAGGTAGAATTCTACTAATCCAATCATTACACAGCACCTAGCTCTTGAGACATTTTTATAAGTTAGCCCATACCAGAGATTTTTTCATGGATGTTAGAGCATAGCTGCAGTGACTTCCAAATGGGCTGTGGGTAGGGTTTCAGACCCATTATGTAGGATCTGAGGGTCTTGGGAGTGAAGCTACCGGTAGCAGGGAGCGAGCACATGCAATGGAGGTCAACTCTCCTTTTCCTTCCTTCTGGTGCTCCTAAATTACATTGGAGGAGGAGAGGCAGACAAGCAAATAAATGTCAATTTCACAAGCAACCCTGAAACCATAAAGTCCATTAAGGCTGACTTTCAAGGCAGGAAGAAAGATCCTGCAGATTATGGGAGAGAACGGAAAAAACATCAGAAGCCATTTCCTACGCTATGAAGTGTTATGGTCTCCTCCTGGGAACTCACTTTGCTAGAAAGCGGCTGTGATTGTCAGAGACCTATCACCCAGTTCCCTACCCACATGTAAGATTGTATTGCCAACTGAGAGATTTAAAAAGGTATTTCCCCAGTTTTGCAATAAGCATCATTTGCTATCAGATCAGCCATCTTTAGAGTGCACTTTAATGAGGCACCCTGCTTTAATCAACACTTAAAGGACACTTCACCTCTCTTGTCTTCCGGCTTCAGCACACAGGAGAAAGAAGGCATGTGAGACTGAGACAAGAAAATAGTCAAATTGCGGGGTGGGGGAGAACTTGACACCCAACTCTGTTTTAGGACAATCATGAGAAATATTCCATTTGGGGTAAACAGCATCACTTTGCACTATGTCTCTAAATTACCACTTCTGAACGATATTGGAGGAGGAAATGTTATAGGGGGAAAATCCAAGGGTTATCCAATTTACTCATGTAAGTGTGTATGTGTGTGGGGGGGTAGATGTGGGTGTGAGAAAGCAGGTTGATTTCACATAAAATGGTATTTTTTAAAACAGGGAAATGATCCCCGCCTCTGCAGCATCAATGCTAAGCATGGTGCCAAAAGAACAGGAGGTGGAGGAGGAGTACAGGCAACAGGCCTCCGCGAGTGGCCAGGAATTGCATAAGGAGGTCCTCCCTCTGCTCAGCGGCAGCCAAGAAATCTGTTTTCTGCTTTTTGATTTCAAAGAATATTGGACTCACCGTTCATTTGGTTAAACTGAAGGGGGGGGCTTGTAAGTACCACGATGAAAGCCTGCATGCTCTTCCTACTTCATAACATGTTGCATAAGAAAAAACATCCCCCCCAAAAAATCACAGATGTGTACACTAAAACTATCCAGGTTGTGCAGAAGCAGTGAAACACCCAGGCAAGGAATTGCCACACTTGATGGGCTGCACAGTTCTTCATACATACAGGTACTGCAAGTAGAAAGGCAGCAGCCAGCCAAATTTATAAACACTGAAAGCATGGCCACTGACATCTTCACCTAGAAATGAAGCCAGGCTCACATAATGGAGATGCAGGAGCAATGCAATGCACACACACCAGTGAGGGCTTTCCCCTTCCCCAGTGACAGGCAGCATGGTGTAGTGGTTAAGAGCAGTGGTTTGGAGTGGGAGACTAGCCTAGACACACTCTCTCAGCCCCACCAACCTCCCAGGGTGTCTGTTGTGGGGAGGGGAGGGGAAGGTGATTGTAAACCAGTTTGATTCTTCTTTAAGTGGTAGAAGAAGAGTTGGTTTTTATACACCAACTTTCTCTACCACTTAAGGAAGAATCAAACTGGCTTACAATCACCTTCCCTTCCCCACAACAGACACCCTGTGAGGTAGGTGGGTGAGAGAACTCTAAGAGCTGTGGCTAGCGCAAGGTCACCCAGCTGGCTTCATGTGTAGAAGTGGAGAAACCAACCCAGTTCACCAGATTAGCCTCCGCCACTCAAGTGGAGGAGTGGGGAATCAAACCCGGTTCTCCAGATTAGAGTCCACTGCTCCAAACCACCGCTCTTAACCACTACACCACGCTGACAGAGGAAGTCAGCATATAAAAACCAACTCTTCTTCAACAGGAACTGGTAAGGATGGATCCTATTCCCAATTCTCAGCTGAACCAGGATAACTTTCTACCTGGGCCCCTGAAAGATCCAATTTGATCATCATTGGAGTATTTATTGCTTGGGCTTTCCCACTCTTGCCATTGTATTATATGATTTGGGGATCAGGATTAAGCCATTCAGAGGGTTCCCTGTACACCTAACAGCATGTTATGTGGTTATATGCTTCTGTCTAGAGGCTACATATAGCAGACGCTCTTTGTGCACCAATAAATTAGACTATGGAGGCACTTTCAGGTTGGAGCCATCCAACACTGCGAGAATATTTGATGCTGTCAAAGGCTTTCACGGTCAGGAACTAATATTTGATGCCTTTGCTTATTTCACCTTTAGCTGGATTATAAATGGTAGGACCAGTACCAACCCCAAGAATTTAATCTCTGTCAACACTAGGATGTCTGCCCAGTCCTGTTTAATTTCCAGACAGCAATGTAAGGCATGACTTTGGCAAAGGCAGACTATAGTAGTCCGAGAACATTTATAATCATTTGGTACAGCTCATCAATACATGAGCTGAAGGAATTGCAGCAGCTGTCTTTCAGTAAGCCACGTACTGGAAGGTAGGCAACGTTTTTGGAAATCATCTACACAATGGCAGTTGTGGACTGCAGTGCTGAATTCCATTAGTCTTCATGGAAAACAGTCACCTTGAAACCCACAGCCCTCTCTCTGTACAATAGGTAGTGCTGATGAAAACATGGAACATACACCTTCAAAAGTTCTGCACCAATAAGGAAATGTCCCCAGTCCAAATCGATAGGAAACTCCGATGATTCCATACTTCCAAGCATAAGCCTTTTCAAGGTCAAAAGATATAAAAACTCACAAACACCAGATGTTCCATCTCAGGAAGGCTTCATGAACCAAGAGTTCCCAACTGAAATCAGGTGATCTATAGTACACCCTTGCCTGCAGAAGCTGCATCATTTGCCAGGAAGTTGTTACAGTTAAGGAACTGGACCAGGTGTGGATTTTCACAGCCCTGATAGATGCCGCCTGTCCAAGCGACATGAACCAGTGTGCTTGATCCTTGAAGGCTTTGAAACAAGCACACTAATGGCAGCTTCCCATGTAGAAAAAGAGAGTGCATGAAAAGGAGCCCTGAAAGCAGTCAGATCTTTTGAGCTTAAAGGTTGGGGGGAAGACAATTGAGGGGTTGATCACAGGGGTTTAAAAGTTCATGAGCTCATATTGCTGCTAGCGCCGCAACTGTGGTAGCCAGGGAGAAAAATCTGCCTCCTCATCCAACTGAAGCACAAAAAACTGGGATAAAGGGAGAAGGTCACGTGCGCCGCTGAAACTTCAGACTTCCCCTTGGGAGGCTACACTGTACTTATGGAGTCATTATTATTATGCATTAACTATTCCTTCAATACAGCAGTTAGGCTGTTGGCTTCATTCAGACTTAGTTAACATCTCTCCTACATTCACCTCAATTTGACCACTTTTGAAAATGCCTGAGACAATATAACTGACATCCACGCTAGCAGTTTACTGTAGGAACTATGCCACTAGAAGCGCTACCACCACAAAGTTGCCCCTGCAAGGTCAAACAGTTGCTCCAGGCATCCTGGGGTGGTGGTGGTGAATAGAGAGGCAATGGCAATAGTTCAGGAACTAGGCAGAGTCCATGCTGTGGATTATTAGGAAAGGGGTTGACAATAAAACTGCCAATATCATATTCTCCTCATACAAGTTTATGGTGCAGCCTCATTCGAAATGCTGTGTTCAATTCTGGTTTAAGGAGTTAGTGCAGAACCAGGAATAGCATGGAAGAGGTCAACCGAGATTCTGGTTGGAAGACAAAATGCTTGGCTGGTGCTGATCTACCACTCTCAGATGGAGTTAAGCTTTCCCTAGCAGATCAAGTTAACGAGTTTGATGGTGCTCCTGGACCCAATCTTGTTAATGGATAAACAGGTTGCTGCCAACGCTAGGAGCGCCACCTTTCAATTACTCCTAGCACACAAGCTGGCCCTTATCTAGGCTCGGCTGACCTGGCTATGCTGATCAATACTACTGTAACCTTCAAGCTGGACTACTGTAATGTGCTCTATGTGAGGCGGTCTTTGAAGACATCTCAGAATCTCCAGTTGATGTGAAGTGCAGCAGCAATGCTCCCCTGTGGGATCTGCTGCTCAGAACATGTAACTCCAGGGCTCTGTCAACTGCTCTGGCCATTTATTTGCTTCCAGGGCCAACTCAAACTGCTAGTTATTACCTATAAAGCCCTCAGTTGCATTCTTCAGACAGCCTTTTCCTTAGCGTGCCCTGCCCTCCCTTAGGACTGTCTGTATGGCTACAGCGAGATCACAACTCTTTCTGTGGTGGGCCGCAGTCCTTTGGGAGGGCCTTTCAGAATGGTTGAGGAGGGTGCATTCATTGGCTACATTTAGGGAGGCAGCCTTATTCCAGAGAGCATTTGGTAGAGGGTAAATTGCATTATAATAAAAAAAAAAACACAGTGACCAAGGGCTGGGTCAAAAGTTCTCTGGAAAAAAATAGCATAAAAGGGAGCTTTTGGGAAATACTGTATCCTCTTCTGCAAGTTTAGCTTTTGGAAGCTGGTTCACTAATGTTGACTGCTCTGATGGGCTGCAGCTTCAGCACCTTGTTTGTTTGAAAACTAACCTTTCTTACTGGTAGCAGTAAAGACGTGCATCCAGGTTAGTAACTGAAGTGCAAACTATGATCACAAAACCAAGTTCCCTGGTTCTAATGACACACTGAACAAGCGAAGCAACGCCCTAACTCTGAACAGGCTTAGTGATGTCATCACACAAGCAAGTCTGAGTTGTTAAACAAGTGATCACAATTCTGTCTGAATTTACGTCAAAACATCATCTTCCCGATATCAAGCATCTCTCCCAACACAGTGTACAACATTCTCTTACTTGGTCATGGAAAACACAGGACATCCACAAATACAAGCCTCACAGTCTCTAATCTTCCCTTTCCAGGCAAAGTGATTGAGAGAGCAGTAGCGAACCAACTCCAAGTCTTCTTGGATAACTCATCTGCCCTATATCCTTTTCAGTCTGGCTTCAGGCCAGGCTATGAGAAAGAGCCAGTTCTGCTAGTTTTAGTGGACAACATCCGTCTGAGTGTAGACAAGCCTCTCTGTTGCTCTTATTGGATTTATCTGCAGCCTTCGATGCAGTAGATAATGCCATGTTGCTGAGGAGCCTAGAGGCAGAAGTAGGTATCCAGGGATGTGCGTTGAGCTGGTTCAAATCATTCCTCATGGATTGTACTCAAAAGGTTGCTACCAGAAACCAGTTGTCATCAGTAAGGGACCTACCTTGTGGGGATTCCACAGAGCCTAATTCTATCCCCCATGCTTTTCAAACTCTATGTAAAGCACTTAGGACAAATCATTCATTGCTTTGGGGGTGGTTGTAATCAATATGATGATGATATTCAGACAGGGCGGTGTTGTGGTTAAGAGTGGTGGTTTGGAGCGGTGGAGTCTGATCTGGAGAACCAGGTTTGATTCCTCACTCCTCCACTTGAGTGGCGGAGGCTAATCTGGTGAACTGGGTTGGTTTCTCCACTTCTACACATGAAGCCAGCTGGGTGACCTTGCGCTAGCCACAGCTCTTAGAGTTCTCTCACTCACCTACCTCACAGGGTGTCTGTTGTGGGGAAGGGAAGGTGATTGTAAGCCAGTTTGATTCTTCCTTAAGTGGTAGAGAAAGTTGGTGTATAAAAACCAACTCTTCTTCTACCACTTAAAGAAGAATCAAACTGGTTTACAATCACCTTCCCCTCCCCTCCCCACAACAGACACCCTGGGAGGTTGGTGGGGCTGAGAGAGTGTGTCTAGGCTAGTCTCCCACTCCAAACCACAGGAGTGGGGGAGGCTTAATCTGGTGAGCTGGATTTGTTTCCCCACTCCTCCACACGAAGCCAGCTGGGTGACCTTGGGCTAGTCACAGCTCTCTCAGCCCCACCTACCTCACAAGGTGTCTGTTGTGGGGAGGGGAAAAGAAAGTGATTGTTAAGCCGGTTTGATTCTCCTGTAAGTGGTACAGAAAGTCAGCATATAAAAGCCAACTCTTCTTCTAATCTTATTCTATATATCCTTATCCAAACCTCCTGGTAATGTGGCAGAGGTCCTGAATCACTGCCTATCCACCATGGTTAATTAGCTAAAAGTGAACGAATTGAAACAAAACCCAGAAAAGACAGAGGCAATGCTGGCTAGGAAGGTGAAGGCCTTGAAGGATACTGTTCTCCTCCCTTTTGATGAAGTTCAACTGACCCTTGCTGACTCAATTAAAAGCCTTGGAGTCATACTGGATCCAGTGTTATTACTGGAAAAGCAAGTTAACGTAGCTGCAAAAAAGGCCTTCTGCCAACTCAGCCTAGCTTGTAAGATGGCCTTGATATGGCTCACCGGGCCAACTGGATCCACGCCACAGTAACAGCGGGACTACACTACTTTAATGCATTGTACATTGGTCTCCCCTCAAAATCAACTCAGAAACTCCAACTTTTCTAGAGTGCAGCTGCTCAACTATTAACGGGAGTTAGGCTGAGCATGCATATTACTCCCATTCTGTAGATGCTCCACTGGCTGTCCATCTGTTACCAAGCTCAGTTTAAGGTATTGGCTATCATACACAAAGCCGTTCATGGTCTTGGGCCCTCTTATTTGTAGGGGTTTCTGCACATACCAACCTGCAAATGGCCCAAATTAACAACTGACTGTACACATGGTGACTCTGCTGTGGCTCCTGCTTTGTGGAATGGCGCGTCTAAGGAGGTCAGGAAAGCTTCCACTCTCCTGCCTTTCTGCAAACTTTTCAAAACTGAACTATTAAAGAGGGCTTTTCTACACAGGTAACAGGGCAGAACTGTACAAAATGGTTTTACAAACTTGCTTGGATAAATGATTATGGACTGGTCTATACTGCTGTGCATAGCTTTTTGTAAGTAGGATCCTATTTATGTAATTTCTGTACTGCTTATTAATGTGTCATGTTAATACTTATGGTATGTTTCAGTTCTTTCTGGTGGTTCCAGACTTCTAAAATCCTAATGCACTGGTTACTGAATGACCAATTTTTGTGATTGTACTGGCTCACTATGTAATCCACCTTGAGTCCCCGTGAGAAAGGCGTACTATGAATAATGTAAATAAACAAAACAGGGCTAAAGCAAAGAGAATGAACAGTTCTTTGGTCCCCACAGAGGTAATGTGAATAGTGCCACAGTCAGGTGTTTGGTTGCTGTTTGAAGAGATAACTCCATATGTAGTTCAGTGTATGCTGGATAATGTTAGAGGTGCTGTTATTAAGTGGGCAGATAGGGCTGTTGATCAAGACACGGTACTATGACATCAAGGAGGGACTGAATCAGCCAACTGGCACTACAAGATTTATTTATTTGCTGTCAAGTAACAGCTGACTTATGGTGACCCCTTGGGGTTTTCAAGGCAAAAGACATTTAGAGGTAGCTTGCCATTGCCTGCCTCCATGTGGCAATCCAGATATTCCTTGGTGGTCTCCCATCTAAATAATGACCAGGGCTGACCCTGCTTACTTTCTGAGATCTGACAAGATAGGGCTAGCCTGGGCTATCCAGGTCAGGGTACACTACAAGATACACAGGTGATATAGAACTATATATAGGTGATACAGAACTATATAGACTATAGAATAAGTCCATAAATCTTGAAATTATTGTTCAATTAACACTCACCTGATCTCTTTCAATCCTTCTTTCTGGATAACCTGAAGGATCTCTTTATGGCTCATAGGTGTGTTGGGATTCTTCTCCAGGACCTGGGGAAAAAAGCACATACCAAAAGGGCATTTTTTTAAAAAAATCCACTGTTACTTACTTGCTTCTGTGCTTACTTTGACAAATAGAGCAAGAGTGCCTGCTAGATGCCCTTTACACTCTCGTTTCTACTCTTTTCACATCTAGAGATCACCGTCTCACTATTTTTCCCCTTTTCCACCAGTTTCTTGAAAAGTCCACTATGTACTTGTTCAGCATTAAGCACTCCACCCATCTCTTAGGGACGAATCATTCCAAACAGCTCCCTTCAGTTTTCCCTTCAGACGTTAGTGTAAATTAAAAGCTGCTCTGCAACATGTTGTCACTGAACATCAGCAATCTGGTTCCCTTTCAGCTCAAGCGAAGCCTGCCTCCTGAGTAAATGATCCGCTTGCCCTAAAACGTTCTGCAGTGCAAAACAAACACCCCCATCAACATTCACCCATATATTAAACCTCCCCATTTAGTTGTCTATTGGACATGAATGCGGAACTTGTAGCATTCCCAAAAATGCTATCTTGATAGTCCTGGATTTCAACATTCTACCTAGCATCCTACGCTTTTGTTACAGGATCACACAATTCTATTTCCCAATGGTACAGAGGTGCACCATGGTAGCCAGCGGAAGCCACTGAATCTTTCCCCCAAGGTTGTAGGGCATGGTAGAAGCCCAATCTATGATATATTACAGTCTTAAAAGAGTGATTCAGGATGTTCTTTGCAGATTAAGTAGGTCAGTTTGTGCCCAGTGGAAGATTGCCTCAAAGCATACTAAAAGCAATAGTTACACTCTCTTGGAAAATGTAAGACCCAGCAATTATTCAAAGCTGTCTCCAGAACCTCATAGAGAGAAAGAAACAGTAGCCCTTATAAAACACAGCCAGATGGATGTTAATTTGAAATGATGCACGAAGTATAAAATCAATAGAAACTAGACCTGGCAGTATGACTCAGGGACATGTTTCACCTTAGACAAAGTATCTTTAATATGTGGCGGAAGGCTACCTCTGAGAGGAGAGCTTTTTGGGGAAACACTTTGCCAGCTGCACACCACGTGAAGTGTGCATATTTTGTCTCCTTCCTGCCTGCAGATATAAGGGATAGTCATAGCCAGAGTCACAAATCCCTTTCTTCAGAACCCACCTAACATCTGAAGGCAGGGACACACAACAGGAAAGCCTCAGCCAAAAATCTTCATGAGTAGGTAGGTTCAAGGGGGAGTAAGTGGCTCTTAAGATATGATGGACCCAGTCTATTTGGGATCTAGGACAAATACTCCCTCCTGGATGGAATACAGACCCCTAAACACAGCTGCACTATGATGTTTTGCAAGATGTACATAACTTGGCAAACAAGTGAACAGCTGTGGAGTTTTCTTCTCCAGAGAACAAGGGAAGAATTACAAGCTATTCTTTCCTTAAGCAAAATGAATGTTGAACTGACCTATGCTAGTGTTATTGCAAGGAAAGAAAAAAAGAGAATACAGCAAGTGGGGGGGAGCAGATAATACGGTACCAGACATATCAGTTCACTGCGCCTCAAGGGCCTTATGTGTTCTACAGTATTTTACTTTTCAGTTGAAATTAACTTCTGTGATTTTATTTGAGGGGGAGAGAAGTGTCCCACAGGCTGCCTACAGAAGAATAGGACCATATGGCATATTTTAAAAACATGATACATGCTCCAAGCCCACAGGATGAGACATGTAACAGATCTACATAACCTCTTGCAGGAGAGGGATTATGAGCATCAGAAAGTAGAACCTTTGTACCTCAATAACATGTTTTTTTGCTCAATAAAATCTAGCTCTTACACCTGTTTTGTTACTTTTAAGACAGCCAGAGTAACACAGAAATGCTTTGTTTTAAAGCACAAGACCTGTGGAGAAATGCCCCCAACCCAAGAATTCACCCCGATATTTCAACCACGGGGACTACAATCTGTCTATGAGCAGAAACCCATCTGGAAATGAGAAGCTGGCAGAAAAGAGAAGGATGAGGGAGCCAATCAGGTTCCAAGTACAGAGCCCTCAAGTTCTCTCTATGCTAATGACACTGGAAGAGGCAGAACAATGGTTTACCACTCCAGACTCTGCTGGAAGAGGACACCCAAGGACATAAAGGGAAACCTACAAGTTGCGACAATGTAAACTCTTGCTTTGGCACAGGAGGGTCACCCCAAGGGGGTGGGGAGTGTAGAATGACAGAGGGTTTTTTAAAAACTCAGGGCAGAAGAGAGACTCTCACTTTTACAACATATAACCAGGGAGCCCCATGCCACGTATGACTAAGATTTCACCTAGAGACACCATCTTGCCTATGCAGCAAGGGACAATGCGGAGATGTCCCAACCAGGAGAACCAAAGTAATGTTGAATTTTAAACTACTGCAACTTCAAGTAAAACTATCCAGTCCTAACTAAGCAATGGTTTAAGATACATTCTGAGTGTAGGGAAAGGCGATTGCCTGTTTTCACTTTGTCTTTGTTCCCTTACTGCACCAGCCAACCTTTTTTTTTAATACAGCAAGAGAGGAATGGCAGCAATGATTCATTTCACAAGCAAGGATCTCCTCAGGATTCTGTCTCATTTTGTCAGCCTCCATCTACCTCATAACGATTCCAAGCACTCATCTGGAACTCTGATAGGATACAACAAGCCCACCAATCTTCTGCCTTTTCTGCTTACCTCAATTGAGCAACTTTTTAATTCTACTAACTTCTGCAAAAACAACTACATATATCACTCCAATTCTTGGCCTATCTACATTGGCACAAATCAAGGTGTTGCCGTTGTCCTTTAGAGCCCTATATGGCTTCATGCCTAGTCCCTTACCAAGCTGCCAACCATTACAGCCATCTTCTGAGGCCCTGCTTTGGTTGCCTTTGGGTTCTGAGATTAGATGGATGGCAGCCTGGGAGAAGGCCTTCTCAGTCATCATGGCACCAAAACTCTGGAACTCTATCCTCCCCTCCTATTGCCGTCTTCCATGAACAGATGAAGACTTTGTTTCACTTTGCATTTTCTCAGTGATTCCTCCTCCTGCCCTATGATTTAATTGTTGTTTTTATGGTTTTGTATGTGTATTTTATTTTAGCTCTTTAATTGTTTTAATAATGTGCATTTTTATTGGTTTTCATAAAATCACGTATTTAAAAAAGTAAGTGTTTTTAATCTGTCAGCTACCTTGGTGGCCATGATGAGGGCAGAAAGGCTACAGAACTACATGACCATCTCTGGTCATGTAGAGCCAGTGTAGTGTAGTGGTTAAGAGCGGTGGACTCTAATCTGGAGAACTGGGTTTGATTACCCACTCCTCATGAGTGGCGGGCTTTAACCTGGTGAACTGCGTTGGTTTCCCCACTCCTCCACACGAAGCCTGCTGGGTGTTCTTGGGCGAGTTGCAGTTCTCTTAGAGCTCTCTCAGCTCCACCTACCTCACAAGGTGACTGTTGTGGGTAGAGGAAGGGAAGGAGATTGTAAGCTGGTTTGATTCTCCTTAAAAAGGTAGAAAAAAATCAGCATATAAAATCCAACTCTTCTTCTCCAATAAGACTTTTTTTCAACTTATATCTTTCCCTTCCCCTCATGTCAGCCAATGAGGAACACAGAGCTGGAAGGGACTTCAAAGGTCACTCCCCTTGACGACACAGGAAATTCACAACTATCTTCCCCCACTTACCCAGTGACCTCTGCTCTATATGCCCAGAGGAAGGCAAAAAACCTCCAGGATCCCTGCACAATCTGACCAGGAGGAAAAATCCTTCCTGACACAAAGAGGCAATGGGCATTACCACCCTGAGCATGTAAGAAAGTGGAATTTCAGCTGCAGAACTTGAGAGAGGTGGGATGTGGACAGTTACTACTGAAAATCCCAATTTCTACACCCAATCTGATTCTTTTATTTCGATGGCATTTTTAGAAATGCTTAATAAGTCTCATTTCGTTTTTGCTTTTACTTGCAATGCAAGGCTTGGCACTCTTCCTTGAATCTGATCTGCAGGTGTCTTCTTGTAGCACACCAGAGCCTCACAGCAGACAATCACAGCTTACTTGAGAATGAGAACAGAGCTAAGCAATTGGCACCAGTGGGCTAAATGGTTCCAGCAAGCCCTCAGATTTACATACTCGACAAGAGGGAGTAGGATGTGAACGTTTCAACAGCAGAAAGAGATCAGAAGTTTTTTAATGTATTGTTTGAACAGGTGCTAAAAGGCACAACAGATGGAAGGGCCAGCACTGTTCCTTTGTACAATGCTGTAGTATTTCAATCATACAAGGCTTTGTCTAGCAAAAATTCATTGTAAAGAATGCAGAAGCCTGCATGACTAAGGCAGCACATTCTTAGCATACAACGGTTGGTTTCTCAATGAATTCCAACACTGACCATAATTCCAGTGCCAAACCAGAATGGCTAAGACAACATGGGCAATTAACTCTATTAACACAGAGACGGCAGAAACCTAACAACTCACCAGAAATATTGAGTTTTATGCTGATTTGGTAGGAGGGAAGAAACAGGACAAACTCATGCCCCAAATACCCAGTTGCTGCCAAGGAAGTACAAGATATCACACATAGTCTGCTGAGATTTGAGACCAAGACCTTCCTATGTTAGCAGCATCTTCACTTCAGACATTTCTCCAAACAATGGAACATGTTCAAAATGGGCTCATCTAGAAGAGTCCTTTGGTCTGAAAAAACACCAACAGACCCATATTAGACATGACATGCACAGCCAGGAGAAAGAAACAGAGAACAACTAAATCTTCCTCAATTTGGCAGAAAAATTATTTTACACTAAAAAGACTCCATTATGAATACAACAACTCTTCAAATAACTCAACCCACAAGATATGTAAGTTATAGGCACCTGCCCATCAAAGTTGGAAGCACATATGGTCTGACATGCAAACAATAAGCTCTATGGTTTCAGACACCAAACCGACAACAGACGCTCACTATCCCAATTAATGCCTCCTTCTATGGTACTGGAACAGCTCTGAACAATTCTGGACACTAGAGGCAGCAATCCACATCATATATATGTCCAGTAACCCACTTTAAATGGGCTGTATTAAAACAGAACAAAATAACCATCTACCACCAATATCCAATCACATCTGATCAGCAAGTATCTCCCAAAAGAAACTAAAGGCAGAAGCATCCCACAATTGCATTTTCTTGCCTTCTCAGTCACAAATTAATTCTAGCAAAAGCAGTACTGCTTTACTTATTACTCCCCCCAGCACGATCTCATCCAGAAAATCTTGTTCTCGGCTTAGAGAGTCATTATCTGCCTTCCATTCCCCAAATGTCTGCTTTTCACTCTTTCATAATCAATAGAGAACACATTCTTTAAAGAACTGGCTTTCAGTTGCATTCCTAAAGAGCAAAGGAATGTGATGGAACATTACCTACCAATTCGTTTTCACGGTTATCTTTCAGCAGCCCTGCTACCTTGCCTGGTTGATTCGACAGCCTGGGCATTCAGAAAAATGTGGGTTTTGCTGTGCTCGCTCCATTAGCCTTTATCATTCTCCTCTACTGTTATATATAATTCTTCTGGAGTTATTCATGCCTCTTACATCAAGGTCAAGACTGATTTATACTCTTTTGGAACACAAACCTGTCCGTCTTTTTCCACACGTATTGATTTGCACAGAACATTCTGTGCGTTCTCTCTCCTCTTCCAACCCACCCCCATCTTTTTTAGGCCACATCAGTTTTTCATTTTAGAAAGCCACAGAAAGCACAAGCAAGCCATCTAGAATGTGCAACAGAAGCAAGCAATTAGGCATCATTGCCCAACTAGCAGACTCACTGCAGTGAAAACAAGACCATGACCACCATACAAGCAAGAAACCATCTGTTGCAAACATTATCAAGTCACACACACTTTCCTAGAACTCTTTCACCTGATGATCTGGCAGGTCTATAATCTGCAGAAGGCCTGGAGACGGCAGCAATTAGTTTCTTTTCCCTTACTTGTGTGAAAAATCTTCACACGTCTCCCAGTGGTGTGAAACTATGCTTAGATAGTCTAGTTGGCTCCCAATCCTATGCTCTGGTTGAAAGAGGGTGGTACGAGCTGCAGAATGTGGCCAGCCAGAGGTGATCTGCCAACATCCATTGCCACAGCTACTATTCACCTCTCACCTCTGCTGTGCCATCTGTACAAAGAGATGGCACACACCCCTCCTTGGGGGCCAGATTTGACTTGCCAGTTTCTAACTCCTCATTCCCCCACTCTGGAGAGCACTGTTGCTATGTTCTGCACATATACAGTAGCTTACAGACCACTAACAATCAGCAGTAATGGGTTTTTATTACTGGCCCTGTCCATTGTATTGAAAGATTTTGAAGTCTACTGGTCTCTCAGTTCCATTAAGCACACAATACCAAACTGAAAGAGTCCAGTGCTGAACCACATAGTGGGATGCTCCATTCTATGACCCACACAAGCATACTGACTGCAGCCAAAGACACATACCAAGACAGGTACACAGCAGGAATCAGAGTAGAATAAACAGTCCAGAAAACAAATCCTTTGAGATTAAAGAACTGGTCACATTTGTTCTTAAATTATCATAAAAGACAGATTAGGCATGTTACGGTTTCAAGTGCCTAAAATGGTCTCAGAGAAATTTTACAAACAGTGGTTTTAAATTGCAGGGAGAGAGGTTAAACATTAATTTTGTTATTCTTATAAGTGTCACCAAACTCCTGTTTATTTTTTCTGCAATGGACCAAACACGGCTATACAGCCATCTAGAATGTCATGGAAATAGAACAGGCATGTTCTTGGGGATCTTTTAATACAGGATATCCTGTTTCTGGTCAGCAAGCTGGACTAGAGATAAACCACAGAAACCAAGATTCTGTCCCCCCAACATATACAACTCTTCTTCAGCTTTTCTAATTACCAAACAGACGTCTGCTGCAATAGACCGAACAAGATCATTTTGCTAGGTACACTACCAGTGCAGTGACATCCTCCACAACTAGGAACATGGCCACTCTTCGCACATTCTATTGGTGGCTTTCACCAGCAGGTGAAGACTTTTTTTGTTTCATCTGAGCCCAATAGCAGTTACTGGCCTTCTAGTGTTGTTTATGTGTTTTCATTGAATTATTCTGTAATTTTAAACCATATTTTTAATAGTTCAAATGTTCTAATGTTTTTTTTATTTTTGCTGCCTTGTGCACCCTAATAGGGTGGAAAGGCAACATAATGTTTTAAATGAAATAAATTGATTAACTTTAACATAAGGAGATCTACAACATTAGACAATGTCAACTTCCATGTATACTGGAGACATAACATATTTTCAAGAATAAATTTATTGTTTAAATTGTTGCCAAAATCAAAATCAAATGTGTTTAATATTAAAGAGTTTGGAGTGTCCAGTGATATAAAGTTTAACTTGTTATCCAAATATGCTGGTAATTCTGCCTGTTGTGAATGTGTAAGTTTGATTTCGTTCAAAAACACTTTTTCTTTACTACAAAATATACGTTTTTTAATTTCAGTTTTTATTTTTTCTTCCATCTCAGATGGCAAGACAGCAATGGATGCAGAAATTTAAAGCTCCATCAAGTGTTCAGTATTGCTATAATTTTGCTTGTAGAAAACCAGGGCAATTACCACTTTTGAATTCCATAAATATGCTAAGTTCAATTTTATATGCTAACTAGGTAATAAGTCGCGATGGTACTAAGTGATGCATTTTATATTGTTAAATCAGCAAAGTAAGATTCAGTTTGATTGGAAAGCAAGCATTGTGTATATTTCAGCCCCCCTTCCTTTTTCTCATCAAATGTAGGGCTCTCCCCCTCCCCATAGCCACAAATTTCCCAGAAAATTTACATCTCTAAACCTGTTCACTGCACAATAACTGAAAATGGAACCCTGGATACTTACCATGAGGGTTCCTTCTGCTCTGAAGCTAGGAGGGCATCTTGGAATGGGTGATTCTCACCAATTGCTCAGGGAAGTGGGAACAATTTCTGCCATTTCCTGTTTCCTGGGTAGGAGTTAGCCAGTTTCAGTTTGGTTACTTCAAGAGTTAATGAACCCAAGAACAGGAAGGAACAGAATAGAGAAGAGCGACCAAAACAGTTAAGTCATGGTTCGAAGCAAACATATAATAACCAAAGGAGCAATATGAGAAGGGCTAAGGGAGAGTTAGAGTACATATCTTCCCACTATAACCTGATCACATAGGTTTGATGACCTTGCTCTTCACAAACATTCCTCTTTTCTCTTTTTTGGGAGTGGGACAAGATGCCCTCCTAACTTCAGAGCAGAGGGAACCCTCATGGTAAATATCCAGGTTTCTATTCTTGCTCTGAGGAGGGGGGCATTTTAGAATGGGACTTCCATCAGCACTGTCCCAAGTGACAGGTGGGAATTAATGATCTTCAACCACATGCTGCAGTACTGTACATTCAACGGCGGCATCAGACAAAGAGAAGGAGTTAAGTTTGTACTGCCTAACAATGGTCAAGATCAAAGAACACATGGCCGCCTTGCATATTTCTTCCACTGAGCCCTGATGGTCGAAAGCTGTGTTAGTGGGCTATGATCCCTGCTTGAACCAGGATGTTACTTGCATTTTAAGCATGGGTGATGCACTGACTGGTGAATGGTGTAGCTGACAGCCGATCTGGACAGCTTTCCTTTATTAGGGGCTGTTAGAGAAATTAAAAGAGAGTCCATCTTCCTGACGAACTCAGTATAGCAGAGGTAGGTTTTGAGGGCCCCTGGAGGTCTAAGGAGTGCTGCTCTCTCTCCTTGGGGTGATTGGAACATGGACAGAAGGATGGGAGATGGATCTCTTGAGTCCTGTGAAAGGACAGATTCTCCTTGGGGAATGAAGGTGGAATCTGGACTGAGCACCACCATGTCCTTATGAAAGACACATAGGCTCTTTCTGTTCAACAAGGCTCCCAGTTCTGACACTCTTCTAGACGAAGTCAATGCTGCGAGAAAGAGAGTTTTCATATGCAACAGATGGCCAGGAGGGGGTTGATGTGCTTGTGTTGGCACCACCTCACAAAGGCTTTCCATGTGGTATTGCAGATGGGCCTTGTGGAGGCATTCCTGGAGGCCATGATGGTATCCACGATCTCTGAGAAGAAACCTAGGTTCAGGAGCCCATTCCTCTCAAGAGCCACATGGTCAGATGGAGCCACTCAAAAATCTGGGTGCCCTACTGGGCCCTGTTGCAACATGCTCAGACTCACTGGAATCTTCCAAGGGGCCTTCACTAAGGAGGGAAGCCATGGTCATCTGCAAGACCAATCTGGAGCCACAAAGGTCACCTCCTCCTGCTGTATTCTTTACAGAAATTTCGGGATCACCAGGAAGGACAGGAAGTCACACATTAGGCCCTTTGGCCCAGGAGACGTTAGAGCATCCACAGAGGGTGATGGTCTCTGGAGAAGAATCTTGGTACTTGATTGGATGCCAGGGCAAAAATATCCGCCTCCAGATCCAAACCTGGCTGCAATTTGTAGGAAGATATCCTATTTGATGAACCACTCATTTTTGTCAAGGGACTGTCTGCTCAGCCAGACTGCCTGGACATTTAGCAATCCCTGGATGTGTCCTACTCAGATGGACCGTAGGTGTTTCTCTGCCCAGAAAAGAATGGATTTGGTCTCTGTGTATAGGGTGGATGACCTGGAAACCTTCCCCTTCCCGCTTGTCGATGTGGGTTGAGATATTATCCATCCTGATGAGTACATGCTGGTCCCTGACATCTGCCTAGAAGTAGGTGAATGCTTTCCTGAGGGCTCTGAGTTCCAAGGCATTGATGCTTATCATCTTTCCCTCTGACATCCATGTACCTTGGGCCAGATGGCCAAGCAGTGAAGCTGCCCAACTGGACCAACCAGCATCTGTGAAGAGTTGAACTATATGTTCCACGATGTAGAATTGGCCATGTCTTAGTTTGGTGGATTTGGCCCACCAGATTATGCTCTGTCTCAGAGACAGTGTTAGGCAGGATCTTTAGTTGATAAGGCTGGACAAACCACTGGAGTAGTCTGTTGTGTAGGGAGGCCCACAGAACTGTCCTTATACAGGATGCAAAGGTAATTGGATCAAGGGAAGTCTCCACCAAGAAGGTGACCACCTTGAGCACACAGTTGGCACCCTCTATGGCTCTTCTGTAGTCACCGGGAATAAGTTGGACTAGCTTCTGGGCTGATACCATGGTGGCACTAGAGATTAAGGCAGAGGTTGCTGATGCCCGAATGGTCATTGCCATGGCCTGGTGGGACTTCCATAGTGCATAGTCTTCTGTCCAACCCCTCCTTTATAGATCCAACGCCATCATCAGAGACCAGGCCACTGGACTGTAATGCTGGTATTAGAGTGTCCACCAGGGGGACCTGCAACAGATCCAGAGGGTGAGGAGTCAAGGAATAAAGCTTTTTGGTAACGTTTCAAAACTACCTGTTAGATACAGGCTTGGCCCACTCTGAGGCAGGTGCCTTGGGAAAGAATTCCTTGTTCCCCTGGTACCTGGATTTACTCCCTGTGGGTTCCTCCCCAGACTCATGGATTTCTGTGAGGTCTAAGGTCAGGACAGCTTTGAATAGGAGGGACTGGTAGTCGTCTGCGTTGAACAGGCACGTGGGCTGCTCAGCGACTATGGGCTCCTCCTCTGAGAACTCTCCCCCTCCCTCTTGGGTTCTCACTGTGAGGACACGCTGTACATCCCTGAGGGCTTCCCTGGGCCCTGGCTGGGGTTGCAGTGAAGGAAGAGGCTTTGTAGGCTGCCTAAGTGGACCACTGTAAGCAAGGGTCCTGATGAAATAAAGCATGTCCCTCCCTATGCCAGATCCCTTCTCTAGGGGCATGTGAAGGTGACCTCACATTGGAGTGCTTAGAACCCTGAGATGGGGTGGGGGAAGGAGCACTCTTATATCCCTGCAGCTCTTGCCTCATGGCTCTCCTTAGAAACTCAACTATCTCAGGCGAGCAAGAATTCCACCTGCCCACAACCGGGGTGGGGGGGCAGACCACACAATACCCCCTTGAAGATCTGCTCCGGTGATCAGGGAGACCATCTGGGCCAGGGGAGTCCAACAGAGGTGCCTGGTGTGCCATTGCCTCCGCCCAAACTAGCAGCTGAGAGAGCCATTTGCACTTTGTAGTTTCTGCATCTTTTTATGGCATGTTTTCAGGAGCTTTGGTTTCTGAGCCGCAGCAGCCTTCCTAGTCTCCTCCAGGCTAGAGTCATCTGGGGAGCTCTCTCCTTGAGGTACAGATGGAAGGAGAGAGTTCCCATTATTCTTGAAGAGAAACTGGTTTCTCCTACATAGCCCCAAAGGATTGCTGAGCAGCCATTATAGGGAGGGGAATGGAGAGAAGCCATGGAAACAGAAGAAGCAGAAGGAGGAGTCGTCGAGATGTGTGAAGAAGGAAAAAGAACAGGCTGGGAGAGGACAGAAGTCTCTCTCAAAGTTTGAGGTCACTCTGAGGAGAAAGGCAAGAAGCTGCACTCCCTGTTGAGGCAGGAAGCAAAACTGAAACTGGGCAACTCCCACCCAGGAAACAAGGAGTTGACAAAAACTGTTCCCGCCTCCCTGAGCAATTGGTGGGAATCATCCATTCCGAGATGCCCTCCTCCTCAGAGCAAGAAAGAGAACTGTTCATTAGAAAGAATTTTCTTTGGAAGCAAAAAAAAAATTGTAAGGGCCTTTTCAGAAGACTGCTTTGCCCATGCAATACTGGGGCAAGGGAGGGATAATCTCATATTGGCCAGCACCTAATAACTGCTCTGTGAATTGGCTCAGGGACTGCTGTGATCACACCTTCCTCTTTCCCTGAAGAATGCAGTAGTAGAAACAGAGCCAGGTAAAACACATCATTCCCACCTGGAAACAAGATGGTTCCACAAGCAAGACAAGAAGGGGAGACAGATTCTAGGTGGGCTTGCCCAGATTAGTGTCCTTGTGACTCATCCAATTAGCCAAAAGCTGGTCAAGGCTTTAATGAGAATCAGGGTCATGACAGAAGGAGAAGCAGTAAGGTAATTAGAGACTGTCTGTGCACAAGCACCTCTGAGCTCCCTTGGCCCTTTAATTTATTTCATAAATACAATTTGCATATAACTTCAGAGCATTTTCCTTTACCTTGACCAGCTGTTTTGTAGAAGGGAATGCAAAGAAAAGAACTGCAGTTCTGAAGAACTCAGCCAGTCATTGATTCTCTGAGGAGATGCCATTCCCAAACAGGCAGCAAGCCATATTAATTTTTAAGAACCACCTTAGTGACTATCTGTGTCAGCAGAAAGATTTAAGAATATGGAAACTGGAATGCTCACTAACCAGATATGAAAATTTAACTTGGTAGTTTCTAGTGCCTGCTTCGCCTTGGAAGGAGCTGGGAAAAGAAAATTAAGTCAGCTGAAATACACATATTCAAACCAGAAGTTTTAAGGCTGCAGAAAGGCAGTCCGCAAATATTTTTATTTTAAAGAATAAAACATGCTTCTGTTTTGGACTGCAAAGTTTTCTTCTCATGGCCTTACTTAGGAAGAAGATTACACCATCTCTATCCAATAGCACCCCAAATTCTTAGGTAACTAGAAAGCCAGCTTGAAATGCTACTATGTACCTCTTCAACATTACATCAACCAGCTCCCAAACACAGCATCACCTGGTTCTCGTAGGTTATCCGGGCTGTGTAACCGTGGTCTTGGTATTTTCTTTCCTGACGTTTCGCCAGCAGCTGTTTTACTTACTACTTGTTACCTTTGTTACTTTTTGCAGGACAATGATTCAGCTCAAACCCAACCCCTTTCTGACTATATATTACTCTTTCTACACACTTGACACTGAGAGACACTGTCCTTCAGTGTTACTCCTCTGAAGATAACGGCCACAGCTGCTGGCAAAACGTCAGGAAAGAAAATACCAAGACCACGGTTACACAGTCCGGATAACCTACGGGAACCAATGAACTCTGACCGTGAAAGCCTTCGACAATACAGCATCACCTGTTTCAAGACTGCTTCAACTTAATGATTTCAAATACAGAGCACATTTCTAGTTGCTAAATACTTTATATCCATCTAGCAGCACAAAACTGCCAATAGGTAAATTCCAGAAAGATCTAGTCTTGGGTCCCCAAAGATCCTTTATATACCATTTGCATAAGCTTAGTTTATCATATAGAAGAGGTCAGAAATGGCGAGCCAGCACAATGTACTGTTTAGTGTAGGACTATAACACAGGAGACACAGGTTCAAATATCTACTCTGCCATGGAAACCCACTGGGTGATCTGTCACTCTCTCCCAGCCTAACCAACCTCACAGGTTTGTTGTTGCAAGAGTAAAATGGAAGAGGGGAGAACAATGATGTAAGCCAGTTTGGGTCCCCACTGGGGAGCATCAGGGGTATAAGTATCTAAACAACAATGAAACACACACATATAAAACCACACAAGCGTTATATCCTGGGGTTCCAGGTTGTCATATTGGCTCCTTCACCTCTCTCAAGCGGATACTGTCAGATGTTTGGTCAGTTCTTAATAGAAATCCAAGAGTTTGTTCTGGTTGAGTACGTATCAGCAAAACCTGCCTGGACCAAGCAGCTGACTCAGTAATGGTGCAGCTGACTCCAGCTGGATTCCCAGGAGTCCCAGCATAGGGATGCAGCGTGGCCACAATCCAGAGGGATTCTATCTCACTCACCAGTTGCCCTGGCAAGTAAGCTGCTTTTGCTGAATATATATCTTAAGTATTAGGGACAGATTAAAAATTCTTAGCCTACCACCCAATCTGCTACCTTCCTTAACTCAGACATGGGGCAGGATTATATAAAGCACAAGCACCAGAGGCAGATATTTATGTACCTTTTCCTTCCAGCAAGCCCCTAAATTCTTCAAGAAGTCAATGATGAGAGTTGATTAAGCCTCATGGACAAAAACCATGAAGCATGGGAGCAGGGGCTCCATCAAGGAAAGGAAATACAGCGACATCACCCCCAACTCTTCTTTCCACTGAGTTTTTCATTGATGCAAGAGTTATTTTGCCTTGTATCCATGTAGCAGCCTCGACAACCACCACCAATGGCTTTTTCAGGGACTGCTAGGTGAAGGGGGAAAGATTCATTTCAAGCATCTTGAACTTCACTGACTCCAAACCATGGTCTTGAAAGCCACACTAGCTTGAAAGCTCTGGACTTCATGACCATGACAAACATGGGGCTGTTCCAGTGTGTTTTAGGCCCTACCAATTGTGCAGATTGCACTCATGATTAGGAATTTCATTTTGGTCATGCAAACAGTTTTCTGTGAGAGGGGGAACCTTCACCGCCTCCCTTATAATGGAAGGAGGTTATACGATCTGGTGATGGGTATTCCATGGCTTATTAGTGCTGGAAAGCTGGGGATGGATTAGAAATGTCTGCCCCAAAAACTGCTTACACTCATCTAGCAAAATCTCTTGGAATAATTTATGGTTTAGTTCTGAAATCCAGAAATTATCTGAACTAGAGTTATGAAGGCCCACCAAAAGGCTCATTCTTCTGGCTGTCACCTAACTACCCCCCTTCAGGAATGGGCTGCTCGAGAGAAAGATCTTGGGATTGCACTGGATAACAAGACAAAAATGTCAGCTCAGTGAGCAGCACCAGTGAAAAAAGCCAACTCCACACCTAGGATTTTTAAGGAATGGAACTGAGAATAAAAGTATGATGAAGCCGACGGACAGCAGACTCAGGGCAGACAAAAGGAAATACTTCTTTACTTAACGTGTAATTAATTTGTGGAATTTGCAGCCTGTGGATTTAGCGATGGCCCAGTGCCGGCAAGCAGCAACAGGGGAACGACTTTGCTTCTATGCCCTGTTGTTGGCCCTCCAGAGTAACTATGAAGCTGGATGCTGGACTACATATACCACTGGTCTGGCCCAGCAAGGCTCTTCTTCTGTTGTTAGTTTTAAGTTCTGCCAAGGCCCTGTCAGCGTAGAACCACTTGGGACCTGCAGTTTAATCATACTATCACACTACCTACTGTAACTTTCTCACCATCCAAACATTTTGTCAACAAACACCAGAACCACAGGGAGAAAGGAGGAAGGGAGAATTGCTCTTTTTACAATCTGAAATGAAATACAGTCCAAATTCAGAACATGACTTTGGAAGAGAAAGCCTGAGAGTTATAATATGAAACATCTGGGACAGAGGCCTTTTAGCCAAATCACATAGGGAGGTTTAGAGTTATGGGGGGGAAGCATAATTTTATTCATAAAAAGAAGGAGTATGAGTTCTCAGCCATTTTCACTCTTTTTAATCCTGCAAAATCTGGAGAGCTGGCCAAGATGAGGCTGATGTCTGCTATAAACGTTACTGCAAATCTCTTTCCCCACTTTTGAATAAATGCTGCTTGAAAAACAAGTAGTAAAAGAACATGAAGTGTAGTTATTAGTGCTTCTATTTAAAAAAATCTTAAATGGGGTATGAATGACTTTTAAGGACAACATTAGGGTATTCATACACCCCTTTGTTCAAATCTCACTGCTGATTCAGTTCTACCATTATACTCCCACCTTACAAAAATTAATCAGTACAATGATACATCACTCCTCCTAATAAAAATGTCAGGTTTCCCATATGATCTCAACAACAGAGACATCAGGTCACCCACAGATAAGATAGGGGTTTTTACATATTTGGGGAATCTCCCAATGCATGCAGGAAAAAATATGACTGTAAATTAACTAGTAAGGAAAAGGAAGCAAAATGAGGGTTGAGTATGCCACGGAGACATGAAATATCTGGAGACAAAAAAATCAGGATGGGAGGAGATCAGCCTGCTTTGAGAGCTTATAGGACACTGGAGAGGAGACTTTGAGGGGTGGGATTTCAAACACTTCCTGCTGTTGTTTTCAACGCACACACCAGCTTGTACTGTCTAATCATGAGGACGTTTACAGTGCCAGGGAGGTGCAATTTAGGCATCACTGACTGAACACACAATACAAACGAGCAGAAGAATATCTCTCTGGCTTCCTATACCTTTCAAACTCTCAGTCTGAAGATTCAAAAGGAACACATTGACCAGGCAATCATAATCTTACATCAGCAGGTTGTTGTCTGGAGACGCTCTACCAGCCCTACAAGTGATTTCAACAGCACCCCACAGCTGGACAGCTCCAAGTGGAAAACCAGGCCCACAAACATATTGCATACAATAAATACCTCACAAGCTACACTCACATTACATAGCATGGGAAAACCAGGTTTCCCTGAGGAAGCTACCCAATTTTGTGTGTTTGTTTGTTTTTTTGCTGACTTTTATTCCATTAAAATACATTTAAGATTGCAGTGTAAGGCTGAATTATTTGAAGTTAACCAGCTGCCAAATTTAACCAAAATGCAAAACTTAGAGGACAAATAATATGAAAAGAGTCCCTAATTCAAAGCTCACCAAAGGGTCTTGTTGGTGATCTCTTGCTTGGATGCATTACTTCAATTGTCTAGGGAGTTGTGAACAAGGGCAGATGGGGAAAAAACTTTAACGAAGAAATATCCTTCCAACAATGGGAATCCTTATGGGCTAAAGATATAAAATTCACAGCTAGTCAATCACTAAGAGAAATTTGGTATAATACGTTTTATCGGTGGTACACTACTCCAAAGGACATTGAGAAGCTAGACAAGAATTACAAAGGGAAATGTTATAAGTGCAAAAAGATGGACAGAACTTTTCATATGTGGTTGACATGCAAATGAACAAAAAAGTACTGCAAATAAATATGCTGAAATCCAGAAAACCTTAAATATTAAATTTCCTATGGAAGCTAATAGTATGTTATTGGCAATTCTACCAAAAATATTCCAAAAACTCTGGAAGAACTGTTTAGATATATGATAATGGTGGCCAGAGTGACTTTAGCAGCAAAGTTGAAGGCAGAACAGTGTCCATGTAGAGAAGATTGGGAGAGCAAACTGACTGAATATGCAATCATGGCGAAACTGACAAATTATGTGAATAATCAATTAAAGATTTCCAAGATAAATGGAAATTATATAACTCATATTACTCTTAAAAATAATATTGATAGTGTATAGTGAAAAGGGTCAAAAAGGAAATAAAACTTTAAAATTGGGTGGGGGAATTTTTTTTAGAAATATATAGCAATCATTAATATTTCAAGTGGTTTTATCTATTATATCCTGTATATATATTCTGATCTTAATAATTTGATCCAATATTAACATTCAACTTCAATATTGTGTTTAATAAGTACTATATAGAATACTTATGATTTGCCTGAAGTTTAATGTAATGATTACTATTTTTATTACCATTAATATGCTATATATTGCCCGTAACAACCAGTGTTGAGCTATTGTGTATAGCATACAATACTATTGTCTGTGATACTTCTTAAATTTTCAATTCTGAGGTAATGATTACAGTTGTTCTTGGTTTTTTAAATCTGTTTCTTTTCTTGTATTCTTCATTTTCTACATTATATATAAAAGAAAAAAATGCTACTTTCAGGATACAGAATGCTGCATCCAATACAGAATCCTGTATAAGCAAAGTATGGCACAGTTACAGAATCATGGCACTGCAAGTTGTCCCCTCTTTTGTACTTGGCCAGAAAATGGCAGCCTCTGGAGAACAGGAGGCATTTTTAGCTGCTCAGGAGACCAATAATTTATTAACATAGCCATATACTAGTGTGTTGTCATCCAAAATAAGAACCACTGTACTCTGTGGGGTTCTGAGACTCATTCTGCTTGTTGGAGAACTAATAGCAAACCAGATAGGTGACCAGATGTTTGAGTAATTGGGAATAGATTTTACAACCTATGCACGTGCCTGGTTGGGTTTGAACTGTTTGTATACGTATTTATTAATTTATTTCTGTAAATGTTTGCAGTCTTAACAAAGGTTTTAATTAACTACTGATGAAGGCCCTATAGGCCGAAACGAGTTTGGTATGTGGTTACAGTTATCAACCTCAGGAAATGCCATTGTGCTATTTTAATTCTTTTAAATAATTTTAACCTTTATATAGCGCTTCTAATAAATTATATTTTCGGTATTTATACACAGATATATATATGTTTTCTTTCCACACAACCTTGGGTACCCAGCTTCTGTTTTTAGGTTGGGCTTTATTCCCCTCTTCTTTCTTCCGCCTCTCTAAACAGCAGCACCATATATAAGTGATGTATTGCTTTTTTAGCCTTTTCAATATATGTCTTTTCCTCAAAAAAAAAAGAAAAAAAAAAGAAGAATTTTGCAAATCAAAACACAAGATTTATTGGTTGTATATGCATTAAACTTGTTCTCCCACTCCCATATATTCCTATCTTTTTATTCCACCCTTCTTTAAAGGAGCTCAAGATAGTGCGTATTTTTCCACCACCATTCCATTTAGGATAAGTTGTGAGGTAGCTTAGGCTGTGAAGTTGTCACAGGCCAACGGTGCTCACCTAGTCTGATTTTTATGGCCAATGGAGATTTGAACCCTGGTTTTTCTGATCAAAACTCAAAATTTATGCCACACTGAAGTGTGATTTGGTGTGGGTATGCCAAGAAAAAACACATATGTTCAAAGAGTAGAGTAAGTCTTGACAACCTAGTGATCCAGTTGCCTTGGAATGTTCTTCTCCTTCCACTGATTTCAAGAATGACTCAGGTGCACAGTCAGATCTCCAGATCTATTAAAGCTTCCATAATGAGCTTTCTGGGAAGGCATGCTAGTCAGTTCCAGGAACTAATTTGCACTGAGATGCACCCTGGCTACTACAGGAAGAAGAAACAGTCTGCATGCTTCCTGGACCTAATATTTCTAACACACATTTACTGACTGCTTAGTTTTCTTTTTTCCTTCTGAGTAGAGCAGGCAATGATGGGTACTCAATCGGTGAGTCAAATGTTGATGCTTGGAACAGAACTATTTGAGCTAATCACCCCTTATTACTTGTTGCCCTGAAAGTGAAATACTGACATTCAAACTCACTAATATTGAGATTAAATAGCAACTTTGCCCAGAGGTGGCCCAAGACATGTGGTGAATGTCTAAAATAAGTCACCATTTGTTCCCCACTAATCAAACTCCAGACTCTGACTGAGGCATCTAACCACATCTAACCTAACAGCAAGGCTGGTCTTAATTCTGCCTCACTGTTTCTGCACTTCTTCCAGGTACCCCTGCTTGCATATGATTAATACAAAGGATGCACAACATGTGATGTTTGTTGAAAGAACAAGCACCATGTATCTTAGAAATCTGCCTTCCGTTGCAACACAGGTAACATCCCACACAGTGTTTTGAAGTGAAATAAACTCTTCGCAAATAGCTCCAGTTACCTAAAAAACATAATCAGTAGTGCTTCAGAAGCTCCTAAACAGTATCTACAAATACATTTCTACAATTATTTTTTAATTGATATCCCACTTTTCTCCCTGATCGGACACCCAGATCAGCTTTTCACCTCATTCCCCCCTACTCCACTTAATCCTCACAACCACAACCTTGTGAAAGTAGGCTAGGCAGAGAGATTGGGATGGGGCCAAGGTCACCTTGTAGGTTTCCATGGTTGAGTGAGGAATTTGAACCCATTTGTCCCAGGTTCTAGTTCTGCATTCTAATCACTGCGTCACACCAGCCCTCAAACATTGGATATCTTTGAGTACATAATTGGGAAGCATAAGTGAATATAAAAATGACCTTTCCCATTTTTGCCCATCAGCTCTGGCAGGACTCTGATTGATCAAGGATATACACACATTATATTCTGTTAAAGTTTTCTGTAAGATTGGAAAATATTTCCACATTTTGTAAGAATATTTGCTTGCCAAAAAACTTTGACTGCAGAGTGAGCTTGCAAAACAATATTTTAAAAAGTTTCCCCGCAGAGTATACGCCACCATTTTTAAGATACAGTGATCCAATATATTTCAAAAAACAGACAGCATGCTATAGTGTGCAGTCACATTATTGAAGTACAGAAAAGCCCTATGGCACCTGCACATGAAATACTCTAGAGTGTGCACACTTGCCTGCTTGAGGAAAGAGCAATTGCCACTCAGGTGCGCACCAAGAAGAGCGACTACTTGACACAGGCAAATAAGCAACTAACAAGTCTGTTTAAGCGCTCTTGTCATATCTGATCAGCAAGCATGTCCCTATACTGCTGAAAACCATTTTTATATTTTGTAGACTGAAACAGAACTCTTACAGCAAGGAAAGCAAACTGTTCTCGTTCTGCACTTCCAAGAAGAAACTAATTAGGCTGACTCACAATACAGACAGACCATTTCTCGATATGAGAGAACTTATCACAACTTCAGCTTTCAGAAAGCTCACATGCCAAGAATCCTAATGTCTGCTGCCTTTGTAATCAGTCAAAAAAATAATATTTGAGAAGTAGAATAATTATGCAGCATTTACAGTGTCAATAAGTTAGACACCATGAGCAAAGTCCTTATCACAAAGATGCTCAGATGATGTAATCCGAGATCAAGTTTTCAGCAGTATCAACATAAAGAAACTTTGCACCATGATGAAACACACACCCCATCTCCATCTCATTATGCCATATGTCAAAGGGAAACACAGAGAAGTGCCCATAATCCCATGTGACCAGGGACCTTTTTCTTCTTATCTATCTTTGGCTGAAGATCAGAAGTTCTCTCAAGTACCCATTCATTACTAGCATGACACCTGACCACCTTAACAGGACATCAGAAGTGTCAGTAAGTCTTAACTTGCATTTACACAAGTCCTGTGCACATACAACACAGATGAATGCTTACTAAAGATACAACCCTCACAGAGCCAGACACACTTAAATCTGTTGACTTCAGTGGGCTTAAACATACTTAACAGGACGAGACTATTAGGAAGTTAATGCAAGGAAGCCACAGATGTTTAGGCAGCACCTTATGATTGAACAGGTAGTGTCACCATCCACCATTGACACAGGTAATGCTCAAAGAAACAGGTAGGAAGGCATAGTTGAAGCAACTGCCTTAGTGACACAGCCTAGAAAGTGAGGAAGCTGTCAACAAGAGCACCTAACAAAGAGCTGCTCCATACATCCTATGGTATTGTCACATTACCAACGCGGGAACAAATAATTGTATAATATGCCCTATCTAGCTCAGAATCAGATTTATTGATACAGCATTGGCCAGTAAAAACACATGTGTCATTTATACCCTATCCAGCTCTATTCACACAGTTAAGGGATAACAAAACCAGTTTAGAACCCGATTTAAAATATTCAAGAGCAAAAATTGCAAGAATAGTCAAAAGGCACAACAAATTCCAAGGAAAACAATTGGTCCAGTTTGTTCATACATTCATTTTTAGCACCAGGGACATTCTTCCCTTCACAGTTTCATTATGTTATAAGAAACTTTTTCAGAACGTTTTGTCATCTCAACTGTCAGCTTTCCTTGCACACTATGGTCATCAAGAGTCCTTTCCACACAAAAAGTACGCAATACAAATGATTATACTTTATATTATTTGAACAAATTATTGTACCCTCTTTCTAAACCGCTCACAGTGCCTTAAATATTTAGATGTTATCCTAGTGGCCTGTAAAACACTGCAACTACCTAATATGTTATCATGAAGAGTGCTACTGTCATGATTTTCCAGGAAAGGGGGCTTCCCACAGCACTAAGATAAACCACCACTGAAGAAGCTATCCTCCTCCATGCTGCCCCACCCCCCTCTGTATAGGTTTGTGCCAGTCACCGGCATGCAAGAGAGAGACCATTCATTGTGACACTTCTAAAATGACCAGTCATAAAAACGGAAATGCCAGCAATCATTTCCCTTGGGCAGAGAGAATAATAATATTCACCAAACAGTCTTCATTTTCTCTCTGTTACAGACAAGCCTAAATCAATAACCTACCCAAAACTTATTACAAGATCTTAGCTAGGGGTATGGGAGAGGCAGGTGGTCAGAAACACACCCCAGCCAGCAGATCAAACACATTCCCCATACATGTTATATCAGTCATGCCAAAAGGAGTTTCGAAAAAGTGAGCTATTGGGTGCAACTCTAGCTCCACCCCACCACCAAAAAACTGCCCCCTGCACAATACAAGCCCAGCTATTCCTTAGCTGACCCCCCCCCCCGGGCTCCGTATGAAGCGTATTTGTTTTCCCACGACTTTGACAGATCCTTGGGGGAGGGGGGGAATCTGCTTCTGAAACTTGCCCTAGGAAATGAGTTTTGAGGAAAGTGGAGGATTTCGTACGCCCCAAAGTGAGAGGGGCAAATACCAGCCTAAGCAGACGAGCAGCCACCTCCCCCTTTCCCCCAAGTCCTCCCTCCCCCGCCCATGGCGTACCGTCCTGGCGGCCTCTGCCCAGGTCCTGCCCTTCTTCCTGCGGCCCTTTTCCCTCATGGCGACCGGGTACTGGGGGAGCAGAGCAAAACAGAGAAAAAATGAATGAGACCACAAGGGAAAGAGGCGTTCCCGAAACCGGCCCGGGATCACTCAAGGCTGTGGGAAGGGCCGCTGCTTTAAATCCTGAAGCTCACGACACCCGCGGCTCCCCCCGCCGCCATGTTGGGAATCCTACAGCGGTCACGTGACGCCTCCTTCGCTCTTCCTCGCCCTGCCTGCCAACTGACCGCGTGGCCCCGCCCACCGCCTGGGAAGGGAATGGACACGAGGGGGCGGAGCCGAAAGCGAAAGGGAGGGGCCTCTCGATCGAGAGGCTCCGCCCTTGACGGAGGGTGAGGAGGAGAGCAGCGCGCAAGCGCGTCTGCCGCAAAAGGCGCAACCCCTCCCACCAGTTCATGGCCTTATCAGAGGAGCCGTTGCCAGCTGTGCGCGCGCGCCAAACGTCGCGCGCACTCAATTGCCGTATCCGCTCCAAATACATGCTGTCTGTCAGCTCGCAACTATGAGTGCTGATGGACGGTTGCTTCGGTACTTTGGAATCTCCGAAGGGGGCGACAGTTGGCCGCTGCTCAGCGTTCTCTTGCCACTGCTTCTCGCGCAGGCGCTAACGCGCCCTTCTTCTGTTCTCCTCAGTTGGTTCTTTTAACAACTTCGCCCGCAATATTCTCTGCAATATTGTTTGTTCTGCGGTCGAATCAGTCCAAAATGTCACACGACCTACTCGAACTTACCAATGATTGTTAAAAACGACAAGCTACGTTATTAACCCTATGCAGTACAGCAGTGCTTCCGTGTTTAATTATCTCACTAGAATATTTTTAGGTTTGAGTAACACGAATTGTCTATTTTGGTGATGTAAATAAACGACCCCCACTTTATTTATTTACCTGAAACATTTGTTAGCCGCCTTTCTCCATTGCGGAACTCTAGGTGGCTTGCGACATAAATAAAACATTATACAAAAAAAGATAATAAAACTTATAAAAGTCACAGTCAACTTTTGTTTTAAAAGCACCCACAGGATGTTGAATCTATGATGAATTGTGCATTTATTACCTAGCTTAAAAAACAACAACAAATGGAAAATATTCTCCAACTTTCAACAGATGGCATACCAAATAAGGGAATATAAATTTTAAATAGTAGTTTCAAATTTATTCTAAGAGAGTCTATATCTTGGGGGGGAGGGGGAATCTTTCAGAGCTTTAATTCCTCACACATGCTACCCTGTAGATTTAATTTTGTAATATGTCCTCTTTTTTTTGCTTTCAAGTCACAGCTAGCATAGTGACCCCGGTGGGATTTTTGAGGCAAGAGACATACAGAGGTGGTTTGCCACTGCCTGCCTCCGCATCACAACCCTGGTATTCCATGGAGGTCTCCCATCCAAATGCTAGTCAGGTCTGACCCTGCTTAGCTTCTGAGATCTGAGTAGACCAGGCTAGTCTGGGGCTACCCAGGTCAGGGTAATATGTCCTATATACTGACCCATTTATTGTCAGCCACAACCCACATGCTAGCACCCTAAATCAGGGTACAACAATGACATCCTTTTTCCTTTCCATGATGGCTGTTGCCCTCAGCCTGGGAGCAAGTAGTGTGTGGGAGCAGGGCCTCAAGCTATTGAAGTGCCCCAAATAAAGGTATTTTACCTGTGGCACTATAGACTGGGGCACTTTACTATGCACACTCGAACAAGCCCCAAGAAAGCAATCTGATAGCAAAACAGAAACAGAGATTTGGCACCATCCAGTACTGTAGACAGATCTATCTGGCTGCACTGCATTGTTGGGGGAAAAAACTATTGATTGATTCCTGGCCCAGTAAAGACACAGGAATGAATTATCAGGAAGAATTTAATTTCTCCCAGAAAACTATGCACGCCATTCTAGGCAGGGTTGCCTTTCAAATTGTAAGACACTCTTAGATCATGGCTGCCTGAAATGGCTTATGTATTTATTAGGGATGCCAGCCTCCAGATGGGAACTGGGTATCCCCTGGAATTACAGCTCATTTACAGACTACAGAAATCAGTTCCCCTGGAGAAAATGGATGCTTTGGAGGGTGGACTCTATTGGATTGTACCCCACTGCCATCCCTGTCCTCCCCAGGCCCCACCCCCAAATTTACAGGAGTTCCCCAACCCTGATCTGATAACGCTACCCTCATCCCCTGCTGGTGGCCAGGGGGGACCTAGCAACCCTAGTATCTATACCACCTTCCCCATCTTCAGTTAAAATGATAATAGGTAACAGCTCAGGGAAACATCTCTGCCTTGGATTACAACCCTACTGTGGAAGATGGGCTATGAGCTAGAAAAACCTTTACTTATGTGTGAATGAAAGTTCTCTGCATATGCACTGGCATAGAACAGTTTCTGCTTACCCTGTTTTACTGTTGTTGCAGGCCGAGTGTCTATCTTCCCACCCTTACTCGGTAAGACCCTTAGCAAATGGCCAGCCTGGTAGCAACTGAAGCATGAAGGAGCAATTCTGCCAAGGTAGCAAAAAAATATTTATATGAGAGTTAAACGACAAGTGGTCACTGGGGATTTATTTTGGTTGGGAAAAGAGGAGAATGAGGAATATTGTTTACCAAGTGGGGAGCCCGCAAGGATGTGAGAGGGGCATCTATTTTTTCCCTCCCCTATTATTTCCTCTTTCCTTTCCCTGAAAGCACCCAAAGCCTCTCTCCTTATCTTGCTTCCTTCTCTCCTTCCTACACAGTAGGCAGCTCACCCCGATCTGCTCCCATCCTCAGTTCTCTTTCCTTCCCTGCCCCTGGCAGCCTGTACCCAGGAAAGCTCTAGCTGAGTCATGTGATGCCAGCAGGGCTGGGCCATGTAGTGCAGTGGGGAACCTGCAAGGACTTGTGGGGGGCACCATACTTTCCTCAGTATATTCCTCCCTTAACACAGTTTCTTCTTTTCCTCCTCCTGGCATCCCCCATATCCTCAAATTTCCCTGCTTCCTTCTCTCCTTCCACCCACTAACCAACCTTCCTTTTATCTGCCCCCATCTTCAACTATATTTATTATTCATTTACTTCATTTATACACTGCCTTTCTCCACAATGGGGACCCAAAGCAGCTTACATCATACTCCTGTCCTCCGTTTTTTCCTCACAAAAACCCTGTGAGCTAAATTAGGTGCAGGGTTTGTGACTGGCTCAAGGCCACCCAGCAGGCTTCCATGGCAGAGGGGAGGTTTGAACCTGGGCCTTCCATATTCTAGTATGAACTGTCTAACCACTACACCATATTGGCTTTCATGGAGTAGCCGTTGTTGAACAGTAGCAAGCAGCCAGGCCTGGGTGAGTCATGCAGGTCAGGAGGTAGCAAGTCACTTGGTGGTTGCTGCCAGGCCTGGCCACAATGAGTCTTCCCTCAAAGGCCAAAACAGCGCTGGAAAGCGCCTTGCCCCCCGCTTTTACTGACAGAAACCAAGGCTTGAAGGCTAGCAATACAGCAGCAATTGCTTAGCAATGACCACCAAGGGCATTTGTTTCTTATAGCAATACACACTGTTTCTGTCATTTTGTAGGGTTTTACCACCGCTGCTCCTCCAATGTGTGTGTGTATTTAGAGTTCAGATTTTTCTGCAATCCTGGGGTTTTTCTCAGGTTTGTAGAAAGATCTGTCATCTGCTCATGGCTCCAGTCTCCCTATTTAAGTATCCACAGATGAGGCTGTGTAGAGAATTAGATATATTGATTTCACCCTGACATAGCAGAGAAGCTTTTCAGTGGCTGCTTTGGCTTAGTCATCCTGGCTCATAGATTCCTAAGCGAGCATTTGGAAGGTCAGCCAGAGGGCCTTCTAAGCATGTTTTCACAAGTAATGCCTTTTAATTTGAGTTCTGCCACCTCTTATACAGAAAAAGAACTATTTAAAATCAAGTTTATGTTCTAGTAAAGCAATGGGTTTAGAGCGTAATAACTATGTGTAAGATGGCACTGTGAACTTTTTTCATTTGCTTTATAAGCAAGCAAAATCAGACAGACATCAGGTTTAATGGCAGAGATTTCATCTTTTTCCTAATCTGCAGTCTGTCTGTCTTTACTTCCTCTGGGTGCTCATGGGTGACCCCCATATAAGCTTAAGTCTTTCTCGGCACCTTCCACTGAGGACACCAGTCTTTTCTCACTGTTTCCTAGTCTGTCAACTTTTGAGACTCCTGCTAGCATGTGGAACTCCTGCTTTTCACCCATTCTCATGAGAAATCCAGGAAACGCATCAAAAGACTTGTGTAGGAGAATTGCAATGAAAGAACTATGGAGATTGGCTAGATCTATGCTTTTTTGGAACTCTGGTCAAGTACTTGCCCTGGGCTCAGTCTGAACAGTTAACAGCTGTGTTTATTCCTAGCCAAGGCCACTATAAATAAACAGATTAAAGGCTGGCATAAAGAACACTTGGCTCTTATGTGCCTGTAGCTTGGAACTGTTTGTTTTATCCAAGAGACTCAAGAGAGGTGGGGCTGAACTGTGGGACAGGTGATGTAGTGCAGGAGAACTACCACAAGGTGTCCCCATAGGACTAACAAAAGGAGAGAAGTGGCAGACCATCTGAAGAGCAGAAGCAGGAAACACGCAGTAGCCCCAAGGTAGTATGCTCACACGTGGTGCTTGTTTTGAAAGCCAAGAGGGAGAAGGTGAAGTAATAACAAAAGGGTTCCCTTGAACATGTGCAGAATTTCTTGCACCTGAGTAACTGCAGGTCTAAGGTAAGGGCTTCCAAGTATAAAGACCTGAGCCTATTCAGTGACATAATCCACATGAAGGGGTGGTGTGTGAAGCCATACACATCAGAATATTTTCTTCTTTTATTTTAGCACTGAAGTGTCAGATTGGCAGCACATTAAGTTCCAGGTAGTTGTGCCTTGAACATTTTACAAGTGCTGCCTACAAATTTCCAAACTCTTATTTTCAGAACCATGAGACTCTGGGCTTGTTTTTTTCCCTTCAGAATGGATGACTCCTCAGTCAGTGGTGCCTTCTGACTCCTCACAGTCAGTGGTGTCTTCAAGTCAATGGTACCAGAATTCAAAACAGAAGTCCAGAGCCCCCATTCAGGGAGGGGCCATGGCTCAGTGGTAGAACATCTGCTTGGTATGTAGAAGGTCTCAGGTTCAATCCCCGGCATATCCAGGGACTTCGCAAGTAGGTGATGTGAAAGACCTCTGCCTGAAAACCTGGAGAGCCTCTGCTGGTCTGAGTAGACAATGTTGACTTTGATGGACCAAGGGTCTGATTCAGTATAAGGCAGCTTCATGTGTTCTTGTGCTCTCAGCATTTGAAGCCTATATTACCATTTAAGCGGGGGAGCATAAGAGCGTTAACTGCAGAATTACCCAACTGCACCACTGTTCACAGTATACAAACGATGGCTCAGTCTGCAGGTTTAGACATACCAGATTCATCAGACAGACAGCTCATCAGCTGGAACCTTGAACACACACACACACACAAAGCTGCCTTATACTGAATCAGACCCCTGGTCCATCAAATTCAGTATTGTCTACTCAGATCGGCAGTGGCTCTCCAGGGTCTCAGGCAGAGAGATCTTTCATATCATCTACTTGCCTAGACCCTTTAATTGGAGATGCCGGGGACTGAACCTAGGTCCTTCTGCGTGCAAAGCAGATGCTCTACCATTGATCCACAGCCCCTCCCCAACCCTTCTACTAGATGTTAAACTGACATTAGCCCAGCCCCTCCCTCTAATATGCTGGTGTAGAAAGGGATTGGGAAGGCATGAGGGACTAGTTAATCGGACAAGGCAGCAGATTCCTGGCAAGCAGATACAAGACCAGCCCGTCACCATGCCAAAACCCCAGTACCTCACAATAGCTTCAGCATGTGAAAATAACAGCAGGAAGCAGCTATGCTTGATGATAATGAAATACATGAAATTGTCTTATATTGTGTCAAACCACTGGTCTATCTAGGTCACTATTGTCTTTGGCATCAACCACTACATTTTAACAGGAGATACCAAGCACTGAACCTGGGACCCATGGCCCTACATCCTGGAATCTGCAGCTCATCATGTGGGAACCCATTGGGGAAGTCTATTTTGGTCACTATGGGGTGGTGGAAAGTGACATCATGTTGCAACCAACTTATGGCAACCCCATAGGGTTTTCAAGGCAAAAGACAAGTGTGTAGCTTTGCCAATGCCTGTTTGTGTTCAGTCACCCTGGACCTCCCTGGTGGTCTCCAATCTAAGTACTAGCCAGGGCCAACCCTGTTTAACGTCCGCAATCTGATGAGGTTGGGCTATCCTGGGCTATCCAGATGAGGTCACTATGGAGTACAGTAGAGCAAATGTTCTTCTCCCCAAAAAGATGAGAGGTGCAAATGAATGACACAGCACTCCTTTCTCGCAACAATGCTCATTCCTTTATTGTCATGATTGAGATTTTTGGGATGGTGCTGCCAGAGCACTGGTTGGGACAGCACTAAATCCAAGCAACATTACAGAGTATTGAAGAGCTTAACCATCCAGAACCAGAGGGGGTGTGGGACAACAACCTCTGCCAGTAAATTATGTATAATATATCTATGCATAATATGTCCAGTATATTCATATGTATAGAGCGACAAGCATGGGCCACTGTACACCAACTTTTGACTTCCTAAATAAACCACCACAGCAACAGGCACAAAGATTTTGGTCCCAGTTGAGGCCCTCATCTTGCCAATCAACCAACCCCTCCCACTTTGTGACCCCCCCCTCTGGAATTTATCCCCTCTCCAGTCACCCACATAAGACAGTAATTTCATAGTTTTCCCAGGGTGGACACCCACACTCACCCACACAACATACGCATCCACCACACACATTCATATGTAAATACAGACTCGCCAACATACAAAGAACAAAGAACATCAGAAATTTACATCTGAGGTTGTCGCAGCGAGGCCCCCTGGGAGCAACCTGGCCTATTTGACAGAGGCAGGAGGGATGCCACAGCTAACTTAGCTGTTCTTGTCTTAAGTAACAGAATTTCTTAAATCATTGTCCTTGGGTTTTGTGCTAGGAAGTTATCTGAGGTTATTGGCAGCACAGCAGTGGACAGAGAAACAAAATGCTAGAGATCTTCAGACACTATACATGGCGGGAGTATCAAAGGGGCACTTTGGCGTCAGAAGTAGCTTGTTGTGCTCCTTGCTTGTATGTACAAGGGCACCGCCACTGGAGAGGGGCTAACTATAGAGAGCCTGCCAAATTCCTAAAGTCCGTAGGGCAGGAGATGCAATCTGGCCCCAACCCATTTACAGCCAGTTCGAATCCAGGTCGTTTGTAAAGAGTTCTGTTCTGGTGCATCTTCTGTGGTGACAGCCTCTGTTGCAATGGTACAGAAAACAACTTAGGCAGAACAGATGTCTCCAACCTTTGCTACTGGGAAGGATGGATGCCTTTTGTCCTGGCTTGTTTGCTGGGCTATGTATCTCCAGATACACCCTTTTCTATCCCATGGTAAAAAAAGTCCAAAGGGCAGGAACAGCCCAGTTATTGGCATGTCCAAGAAGACAGCAGCGTTGCCAAGAGCTTAAACGCCATGAGCAATTGGTATGCAGATATGACATTGGCCAGACTTGAAATGTTTCACGCCCCTTTGCTGTGCATGGTGTTGTGCTGTACGGTAAACCCAGAAGATCCATCTGGAAGTGCTTGATCCTAGTTCCGGGGCAATGTACATGTTTAAGAGACTAGAAATCAAAGGCAAGGAAGTATTGACTGAGTCAGTTCCAGCTCCACTGACAGACAGGTGGAGGAGGCTGGGAAAGGGACTTTTCTCTAACACCTGTACTATTCTTCAGTAAGTGACCTGAAAGTTACATCAGACCCACCAAACCTCTTCCATTTCCTTCCCCTTTCATCATTATCCCCACAACATTCTCTGCTTCTTGTGGTGTCTGATGGCCTTCCTGTTCTGGCCACCATGATTTCTAAGTCATGTGCGGCAGAACCAAGAGAAAACAAGGCAGGCATGATTAGAGTGCCAGCAGCTACAACAAGTGGCAAGTGCACAGGATGAATGAGAGCTCCTAGGGCTGCCCATCAAGGACAGACCGGCACACTGTACAGTGAAACTGCACGACACTGTATTGTAAGGTGCCTGCACGTTTCTCGTTTGCATCATGACCAGAACTTTCAGGAAGTAGGCTGTTGTCATTTCCTTGCTGGAAAGCATTTGCCAAACAGGACAACCTCCCCTTCCCCTCCGATCCTCTGAGCCACCTTGCAGTGGCTTATGGCTTTCAGAAGCAAATACTACGTAAGTAAAATCCCCCTGGTCCACACTAACAAATCAGGAATAACTACCACTCCCAGTTTTGTTCTCATTGTCACAAAATGAGGATTCAAATCCTGATTTATCCACAAGCATGCATTGCAAAAATGACAAGGACACATCCTTCTTCTACCCTCTTAGGGCAGAAAGGTAATTAAAGAAAAAGGCTAATACCGTAATCCATCTTGAGTACACCCTGAGTGTCAATACAAGCTGAAATGTCCACAGAATCCATGGGAAGGAATATACCAGCAATGGCTAAGCAACAGGAAAATGGAAAGTGTGGTTTGCTTAGAATTATTGATAGCTTGGCCTAGAAAAGAGGACATAGCACCCACCCACCCCAGTATCACACCCAGTATCAGCCTATCTGTGTTCAGATAGGCTGATCTCTGCTATCACTCTGGGGCATGCCCAGCTCAATGCCAGCTCAAGTCCAGTTGTCACTGGGCATCTCTTTTCCTTCACGTCCTCAGAAAGTAAAAGAGCCCCATCTACAACAGAAGCTGCATTAGGCACTGGAGGTCCATTTTGGGCCATGGAGGTCTCTGTGCTTTCTCTCTTCCCATCTCTAAACAAGTCCAGCCACATCAGGCCCACCTCTCCTCATGTCACCGTTGCTCCTGTGTTATTCTCTGATGCTCATGGTGGCTGCTAATGGCAAGCCTTGGATGGGGTTTATGTATGTTTATGTGTGTCGCTTCCCACAGAAACAGGGTAGCTGCCTGGGACTGAACAGTTAGCAGCTACTACAAGAAGCAAGTTCATGGCAAAAGCAGTAGCCGTATCTTGCAACTTGAGTAACTCTGTGCTAGAAATAGCTGCAGTTACCCCCAGCTGGATTCTAGGTGATTATGGACTTGTAATTAATGCATAATTATAGGATGGGGGAGACTTGTTTGAGCAGTAGTGTGTGTGAAAAGGATCTTGAGATCTTAGTAGACCAAACACTGAACATGAGTCAGCAGTGTGATGCGGTAACTAAAAAGCAAATGCAGTCTTGGGCTGCATCAGCAGAAGTATAGTGTCCAGATCACGTGAAGTGATGGTATCGCTTTACTCCGCTCTGATTAGACCTCAACTAGAGTACTGTGTTCAGTTTTGGGCACCACAATTTTAAAAAGATGTAGACAAGCTGGAACGTGTCCAGAGGAGGGCAACAAAGATGGTGAGGGGTCTGGAGACCAAGTCCTATGAGGAAAGGTTGAAGGAGCTGGGTATGTTTAGCCGGAAGAGGAGAAGACTGAGAGGGGATATGATAATCATGTTCAAGTACTTGAAGGACTGTCATATAGAGGAGGGTGCCGAGTTGTTTTCTGTTGCCCAAGAAGGTCGGACCAGAACCAACGGGTTGAAATTAAATCAAAAGAGTTTCCGTCTAGACATTAGGAAGAATTTTCTAACAGTTAGAGCAGTTCCTCAGTGGAACAGGCTTCTTCGAGAGGTGGTAAGCTCTCCTTCCCTGGAGGTTTTTAAGAAGAGGTTAGATGGCCATCTGTCAGCAATGTTGATTCTGTGACCTTAGGCAGATGATGAGAGGGAGGGCATCTTGGCCATCTTCTGGTCACTAGGGGTGTGTGTGTGTGGGGGGGGGAGGTAGTTGTGAATTTCCTGCATTGTGCAGGGGGTTGGACTTGATGGCCCTGGTGGTCCCTTCCAACTCTATGATTCTATAAGTTATTTCCTCTAGATGGTCCATGTTCAGCAGAAACCTACAGCAACCTAGAGGCCCAAGTGCAAAGGAAGCATACCCATGGGTACACAGAGCAGTTTAGGATGTTTTAGAGTAGAATATTCTACCTCACTCTTCCTAGTTTCTCCACTTTTCCCTCAGAGTACTGAACAAAATTGGTCTGTCTTAGGGGAAAATTACACAGGGATCTGGGAATTCCATGTATGGCATATGCAGAGGTCCCCCTTTAAATAGCTGGCATGTGGGACCCCAATTAAGATTGGGATTGGATGAGGGGTTAAGCCTTGACTTGGGACTGGCTGTGGGACAGTGCTAGAGCATCTGTTTGACATGCAGAAGGTCCCAGGTTCAATCTCTGGCATCTCCAGTTGAAAGGATAAGGTAGTAGGTGATGTGAAAACCCCTGTCTGAGATCCTGGAGAGCTGCTGCCAGTCTGAGTAGACTATACTGACTTTGATGGACCAAGGGTCTGATTCAGTATTAGGCAGCTTCCTGTGTTCACATGTCCCCTTCACCATTTTCCCTACCCAAAACCACGCTGTGGGGTTGCTATTTGTCCCTTTGGTGCAAACATACCTGTATCAGATTCTGTTATGTTTGTCCAGTAGGATAATTTGCAGTCCCATTAAGCTGTTTCAGATGGGGAAAATGATGGAAGGGAAAAGGCTTAATACCTTCCTGCTGTACTGCAGTCCTGGATACACGTTGGAAACCTGCATGCCAGCTTTTTAAAAGAAAAAAAAATCCTAGGAGTTACCTTTGATGGAACTCCCAGCATCTCATTGGGTTTGATCTTCAGCTGCAGGTGATCAATGAGTTCTGGGTTTCCTTCCACTCTGCTAGGAAATTCCTACATGCCTGGTTGGATTTTTATGTACAGATAGTTTCTTCCCCATTAAGAATATAGAGGATTTCTGTTTCAAGAGAACAGATGCATGAGACCATGACCAAGTTGGTTTTAAATATCTGGGTGGATGGAAAAGGCTGTTTGTCTGAAGTGGGTGTGAGAAGGTGCCGAAGAGTCATAAGGATGTTTTGGTTACCCTCTCAAAACTCTGCTTGCATAATCCACGCCCAGTCCATTTCTGTACATCATGGAGCCAACTCTGTGAATGACAGTGGTGAACAGAAAGTGAAGATGCGACCAATACTCTTCTTGCAAGAACAAAAGGAGTTTCTATGGTTGATGTGATCATATTCCTGTCACCAAGTCCTGCCCAACTACATAGTGGATACAACAAAGCAGACCACGACTCCTCGAATCCTGAACAACACAGAGGGAGCTCTACACTGCTACTGGAGCTAAGTGCAGATTGTTCGGCTTCCTCCATTTGCCATAGGGGGCTCAATGGAGCATCAATGGAGAGATGAAAAAGCAACAGTCTTCTTCTAGGGACATTGTGCGTTGTGCAGCCACTCCAACATCGGCAGGAGAACAGTCGGCCCTGTGCTCCCCGCTAACTGAAGATGCTGCTCAGTCTGGAACCCCGCGTCGTCACAAAGACACACCATAAATAAATATGTTAAATAAATAGAATGACAGATCCAGAGAGGGTGGGGACGTGGACCCCAGGGAAGCCGTCATCTCTTACAGACACGCAAACACACAAGAAGTAGCTAAAGACAAAGAACAGTTAGTGCAGGGGAAGCCCGTCCCTGGGCCACATGTTCTTGGGCGCAGCCAGAGGCGGGAGAAGGAGCGCAGTCCTCCCTGTGCGAAGGAAGGGCAGAGGGGTGTTACTTGTGAGCCATTGTTGTGGAGGGTTTCTGTGAGCTGGAGGCAAGGGATACGTGTGTCGCTGAGGATGGCAGGGAACGAGGACTCTGGCACCTGGGAAGAGGATAAAAGAGAATGAAATAATGGTCTCTGATTTTCCTCTCCCCCTCCCCACTCTCATATAAAACCTTACATTGTTGAAGCTATTTGTTCCTAAACAAGAATCCCGACACAGAAGAGTCCAATGATCCCATTCAGGTGTGACTCATTAACCTTTCTCCCCAGATGCCACACAGAACTTCAGAGGCAGAACATGGTGGAAATGTCCATTCATTCTTGTTATTTTCCCAAATGTATTGGGCAGCCTGAAAGGCCTTATCATAGCTAAATTTAGTCCATGGTTGCCTGCTGTTTTTGCAGAACATCTTGAAACGCAAAGGGCTCTTGGCCTGTTTTTCAGATTGGCTAAATCATTATTTCATTATTATTTGTTTATGACTATATCAGGTAGTAACGTAGACAGTGAACGGCATTCACTGAGGAAGCAAACCTTACCAGTTTTACCATGATATGCAGTGGAGCTTACTGCCAGCAAAAGGTCCTTATTGCAACCTAACACTACAGTCTTAAGCAAAGTTGCACCTTCTTTAATTCCACTGAATCCAATAGAGTGTAACTCTGTCTAAATTGCATGGTAAAGTGGGTGATCCAGGCTGCCCACAGACAAGATAGAGTTGAGCACGCACCAAGAGGGGGGAAACCGAGGGAGATGAGATCTGCCTCCACAATACTATGACAGTTTATAGGAGAATGTGAGGCTATTATTATTCCCCCTATGATTTCTCATGGGCACCAACTTGTACATGTAGTACATGATGCCACCCCTTCCGGATCTGGTAAAATCAAAGTCTTGAGCCTTTTGTTGGTGACTGCAACCACTAGTTTTACTGCAGTCTCTGTCAGCAGCACTGCTTAGGTCTGTATGCACTCCTCACCCTGCTGCACTACCCACCCCTCACCCTGCTATCTACCCTACAAAATGTGTCATATTTGGGAGACATCACCACCAGTGCTAGGACCTGGGGCCTGAGGAGAAAATACCCGCCCATGTGCTTGGCTTTCTGACTGTGTGGATGACCACATTGTAAGCTCTTCTCTGTCAGCCCTAAAACATGTCTTTGCCCACTCACCAAGACCGTGACTTCCGCACTCGGGATGCAGCAGGCCGTTCTAAGAGGCTATCCAGGCGCATAAGCCTCTCCAGGTGCAATGCTCGTGGATCGTGTTCGCTTTGGTCCTGTGTGATCTCAAACTCAAATACAGCTGGCGGGGAGACATCTAGTTCCAGAAACATGATGTTCTCAGCCTGTGGGAAAAGGAGATAGGATGGAAAAATACAGACAAGAATGAGAGACCAGCTTGACCTACAGTTGGAGCAGATAATTCAATACATACACAAACATGTATTGAGAAAGGGGCACCTAAAGTATCTTCAAATTTAGTAGGATGGGTTAATAAAGATCTTTGTGTATATTATTTATAAATATTTAATTCACCTGCTGATTTGGGATAGGGTGACCCTAGTCATGGATCTGAATAAACAAAACCTTCTGCAAATTTGAGACTGACAGATCTTTCTGTATTGCCTGACTTGTATGTGTCATTCAAAATGGGAGAAGGCGTATTTGGGGAAAGGGTTTGCCTTGCACTGTGTAAAGCTGATTCTGTTGGACACCCCTTCCCTCCCTCAGATCCTTTTTCTCCACTTGTTTTCCCAAGTCTTTTTGGCTCACCCGGTACCGAGGATGGGAGCCCACTGACATGGCTAGGCGAGCGTATTGGCTGATAGGCCTCTTATAGCCCACTGCAGAGGTTGGCCGCTTCTTCATCTGGGTGTTCCCACTGCCACTGATGCTGCTGCACCTGTTGTGAAGGACAGATTTGTTTTCCAAAAATGAAATGCAACAACAATAAAAGTAACAACAATAAAAGTAGGATCTATAGCTTCACGTGCCAGGCACCTCTGCCTGCCTTCCTGTGTCTGAGCTGGAGGTAATTTCCCTCTAGCTCGCTCCCCAGACTCTATAAATTTAGCCCTTCTTTTGACTGTTCTCATCTTCTTTTGTTGCTCAGGGGTTTTGTATTACCTGCCTCATCAGCAGGTAATTTGCAGTCAATTTTTTGCACACATTTTTTTCTAGTTAACACAGACCAAAGAGTGCTGAGAAGAGGGGATTTGTTCCCCTACTACCTTGGCTGCCCTCAGAGGTAGCTTAGGTTTTCTACAGTATCATTTTAAAACAGTTTGAAACCTGCTTAGCTGCCATGTCTTCCAAGTAAAGAGCCATGAAGACAGCAGGCCCTCCAAAAAGAAAAAGAAGTCAAAGACTCACCCTCCTCCAGTCAGCACCAAGGGCTGGAATTTCCACTGGTCCTCCTCGCAGTCGAAGTAGAGGCGGTTCATTATCTTGTTCTTCTCCTCAGGGGGTATGAAGTTTTCAATTATGAGGTACCTGAACATGGAAGGGGTAGAGTCAGGTGGAGGAAGGCTACCATGGCAAAATGTGCCATTTGGGACCCTAAACAGACGTGACCCACACGTGACTGGGGAGGGAAGGTGGACGGAAGGCACAGCTTGGGGGGGAAATGAAGACAAAGAAGTGGCATTGCGTTTATTTTCTTATTCATTCTGAAACGTGTCGCCCATTTAATAGTCCACACAAGGCTAACAAGTCCATTATCAGTTTTAGCATGAAACGTCTCTCCCAAGGAGTTGAGCTCACGTGGGTTGATCGTGTCTTGTCTGTATCATGGCTGAAGCTTGCTCCTCTGTGCTTGCCTCATTACCTGGAGTAGCCGCCCCTTTTCTGTTAATCAAGCTGCCCCCCTCACCTCCTCCACATCTTTCCTTTCAGGTCCACTTCTCTAGCACCAGTTCCTGCCCTCATTTTCTCCCTTTGTTTCCAACTCACTCTCCCCTGCCCCTTCACCTCATGTCACTGTGGCATCCTGACATCAGCCTCCCACATCCAGAAGCGGCCCTGCCAGGAGGCAAAGCAAGGTGATTCCCCTCACACAGTAGATTTGAGTTACCATTAAAGGTGGCAGAGACAAAGATCTGAGTGGCCCAGGGGTGACGATCCACTGAAAGTTCACCTGCACAAGCCTTGTAGTACAGGAGCTTTAGAACATCATACTCCATTCAACGTTTGGATTTTCTGTTTCAGGTACCAATATATCTTGGTCCAATCCTGCCTATCCTGTTAACGCATGCCATAGTATTCCCTGTTACTATGTATGGGTACGAAAGCTGGACAATGAAGAAAGCTGACAGGAAGAAAGTTGATTCCTTTGAAATGTGGTGTTGGAGGAGAGTTTTATGGAGTTTTACCGTGTACCATGAAAGAGACAAATAAGTGAGTTCTAGATCAAATCTAGCCTGAACTCTCCCTAGAAACTAAAACAACTAAACTGAGGCTATCGTCGTTTGGTCATATTATGATAAGACAAAAGTCAATGGAAAAGACAATAATGCCTGGAAAAGTTGAAGGCAGCAGGCAGGAAAAGAGGAAGACCCAGCATGAGATGGATTGACTCTATAAAGAGGCCCTCAGTTTAACGTAAGACCTGAGCAAGGCAGTTAACAATAGGACGTTTTGGAGGACACTGATTCATAAGGTCGCCATGAGCTGGAAGCAACTTGACAGCACTTAACACACACACAATCCTATCTATATCCTGCCTTAACTATCAAATCTACACTAGTGATTAAAGGCAGGAAATGTTCCAATTCTGGATTCTGTGCAGCACTTGACACATGCTTTGAGCACTAAACCACTGATGTAAAACAGCAGTATTACAAGTAGGGAGCAGAGAGAAAATTTGGGAATGAATTGCAGAGGGGTGGGAGGAGGGGGCTCATTGCTTAAGGCAGAAGGAAATAAACCATGAGTTTATTTCCATAGCTCCACAAAATGGCGTGGTATCAGAAGCAGTTTCTACCTCACCAGTTTCAGGTGACAAATATTTCTTGTGATGTCAGGAGGAACAATTGAGTACTATCAGGATCCTTAACTTGGTATAAACTAGCTGCCAGTGTGAAATTGAAGAGATGAAAATAAACTCTGAGGGAACGCTATTCCTCATAGTCACTGTCCCTCAGGTCAACAGAGGAGGCCCTAGTCCAAATCCCCCTGTTTGAGAAGGGTATCATCTATCAGAGTTAGAAGTTTTTCAGTCATTACCTCATTGCTAAGGAATGATCTCATTGGTGGCCAAAGGTATTAGACACCAGGGGGAAACATAACATCCTTCCCTCTGGGAAATATGTGTGGTATAGTGATTAGAGTGTCAGATTAAGATCTGGGAGACCCAGGTTCAAATCCCCATTCTACCATGAAAGCTTGCTGTGTGACCTTGGATTACCTGGGTGATATTCTCTCAGCCTAACCTACCTCACAGGGTTGTTGTAAGGATAAAATGAAGGACAGGAAAACTGTGTTAGCCTCTTTGGGTCCCCATGAGGAGAAAGGGGGGGTATAAATTGATATCTATCTGCCTGTTTGTCTCTGACCTGTTTTAAATGGGATTCTTCTGTATATTCATTTAATATTTATTTTCAACAGTGTGGTTATTGATATTTGTTTGATTGTATTTTAAATAATTTTAAAACAAGCTGCCTTTAAGATCAAACACCAGCGTAGATGGCAGGCTATAAATGATTAAAATAGATACTTGTCAGGCCTGTATCTCAGTTGGTTTCATTTCCCACTGCCCAGACTCAAGGACTGTTATGAATTCCTAAACCCGTTTGAAGCTGTGGGAATCACAGCGCTGTTTGTGTTTTGTAATCTCCTGCTTTTTTCTATGCTTTTATATTACCAAGCCTAGGCCAGCAGGCCTCATTGCTGTCACCCTTCCTATTATGCTCTGTTAATCTATTTGACCAGTAAAGACCAGCTTCTTTGGACCTGATTGTCTATGCTGTGGTTTCTGGTTCTTTTGGACCAAGGGCTTACAATATTAATGGTTTTATTTGCTTGTATGGAATAAAAGCGGCTTACCAGGTTGGATCCTACCAGCTTTCCATTGGCTGAAGCTAATTATTCCATGCCTTCCCCTCCTCTCAGCAGCCCCCCCCCCCCCACCAAAAAGGCTATACCAAGGATTGGGGCCCCCACATAGATAAAAAAGCCATGTGGGACAGGGGTGGCACTGAAGAGGGGAATTGGGCAAGTTCACTCCTCCTCTCTCTTGTGGAAAGAAGGCAGAATGCAACCCAACAATCTCATGTGGCTGTAAAGTGCTGTGGGGGACCAGCCGTCCCAGACTGGAGACTTTAACAGCAGGACCCCACAGTCTTATTCTCTGTACTGTTGCAGTTATTTGCCAGAGAAGGGAGCAGCTGGCCTACTCTCTGCTGCACTTTAACACCACCATGACAGATGGCCAGAAGGAGGTATTGCGGTTACTAGCTCAACAGGGGCCAGGTGACACTAAGGACCAATAGAAGAAGAGTTGGTTTTTATACCCCACTTTTCTCCACTTTTAAGAAGTATCAAAGTGGCTTACAATCGCCTTTTCTTCCCCTCCCCACAACAGACACCTTGTGAGGTAGGTGGGGCTGAGAAAGTTCTGAGAGAACTGTGACCAGCCCAAGGTCACCCAGCAGGCTTCATGTGTAGGAGTGGGGAAACAAACCTGGTTCTCTAGATTAGCGTCTGCCGCTCATGTGGAGGAGCGGGGAACCAAACCCGGTTCTCCAGATTAGAGTCCACCGCTCTTAACCACTACAGCTTGCTGTTTTCCACCTGTTCCTATAAAATTCCTTTGGGCAATTTCTCAATCAGATATAGGTAGAGTAGCTCTTGCTCTGCTCTTTCCTGCTGACTACTGACAACAAGAGGAGCCAGGAGCATCAGCCTTTGCATGGGCTTTCCCCAGACTGGGCAGCCACTTAACCATGTCACACCCCATCACCACAAGGTACCTACTTGAGCTTCAGCTCTCGTGTCTGCTCATTCTGTGCCTCTTCCAGATCCTGTCGCACTCGGATGTATTCATCATGTTGGTCCTGGATTTCTGCCTTCACAGCCTGGAGCTTGGCATAGAGCTATCACGGCAAGAACAGATTGCTTGAACTAGGGAAAGAGCCACTAAAAGGGGGAGACCGGGGGAACAAAAGTCTAGGGGGCTTGTGGGACAGACAATACACCTCTGGTGTGCAGTTACAAATGTACCAGCAACTTGCCAATATTTCCCCCTCTCCAATCCTTTTTCTCTTCTCCCCATCACTCCGAAGTGCTTGCACACTCAAGAACAAGTGGAGGAGTTGGATCCTCCTAGGCACTTGCCTGCTTTAAAAGAGCTTTGTGCATTGATCAAAGTGTCCCCAGACGGCAACTCAGCATTGTCATGCTAAACAGCCGAGCAGCTGATTTGTTTTCCTATGATAGTGGGGTTTGGTCTCAGTGGTGTGAGAGAGGCCCAAAGAGAATCCTCGTCTGTGGCTCACAGTGACTCTTGATGGACCAGCTTGTGGCCTGACCCTGAGTGATTCCACAAATCATACACTGAAATACTTGCTGAGGGCAGGTACTGAGGATGGAAGAACCTTAGAGTAACCAGCTTGCTGGGGGTAATGTGTAGACGACTGGGAAAGGCAATGGCAAACCACCCCATAAACATAGTCTGCCTAGTAAACGTCGGGATGTGGTGTCAACCCATGAGTCAGTAATGACTTGGTGCTTGCACAGGGGACTACCTTTACCTTTATCTCTGCATAGGACTTCACTGATAGATACCTGTTGGATTGGTAATAACTCTCTATTCCCAATATCTTAATCTTACAAAAATTCTTGATGGATAGATTATTCTGTGGCAAAGTACAAATAGGACTGGGGTTACCAGGTGCAGTTCTCTCATGTTGGGATGACCAAACGTTTTCCTGTTCCCCCCTCCCTGTATTCCTGCAGCTCTCTCACCTTCTTCAGTTTCTTGGTTTTGATCTCCACTTCTTGCTGCAAGGAGGTAAATGTCTCCCGGAGCTCCATGGTCTCCTCATCCCGCAAGAGCATTTCCTGCTGCATCTCCCGCTCTCGTCGTTTCTGCATTACAGGAACAAAGCGTGCTTAGTCAGCAGAGGGCAATGTGCGCAACCCAACAATTGCAAGCAGCCAGAGTGCTGGGACTGCTAGGGTTGCCAACCTCCAGGTAGTAGCTGGAGATCTCCTGCTATTACAACTGATCTCCAGCCAATAGAGATCAGTTCACCTGGAGAAAATTGCCGCTTTGGCAATTGGACTCAATGGCATTGAAGTCCCTCCCCTCCCCAAACCCCACCCTCCTCAGGCTCCACCCCAAAAAACCCTTACCAGTGGCGAAGAGGAACCTGGCAACCCTAAGGATTGCCCATCCTAGCTTGCCGTTCACAAAGTGCTTCACTTTCCTAAAAACAGACTGGAGGGAATGGTTGCTTGCATTTCCAAGTGGATACCAGCTGCAGCTGGAATCAATTAGCAAGGGAAGTATCTGCCTTGGGGCTGGCTGGGTAGGGAGGAGCAAGAAGGAGGTGCTGGCCCTGCTTCTTTCCAGACTTACCTGCTCTGCAATCTCCTGCCTCTTCAGCTCCAGCATCTTCTGTTGCTCATTTGTGTGGTCCATGATGTTTCTCCCACCAATCAGCAACTTGCTTTCCATTGCCTGCAGAAGGGAAGGGGAAGGTAGCCAGTTACAGCTAGGAGTCCCATTGCTTTGCAAAGGTTGTGTCTGCATAACCAGAATGGCAACTTTTAATAAGCTATGGATGCATTCGATCCCCCCCCCCGGTGGTCTAATTCATATGACAAAGCCAATTCATGACGGATGCTATAACCCCTGTTCAGAGGCCAAGTTACCAAAATCTAGCTCATATAATGAACACTGGCTGTGCTGTCCAGTGGCTATGGAGCCCGTCACACTGTTGATCCTCCTCTCACAACCTTCATGGTGGTTGTGATGATTTCCAGGCCTGACTGCCACATACTGAGGAAGGTAGCATGAATACCAGTATGATACCACCATCTCCAGTTAAAAGGATCAAGTAGTGGGCAATGTGAGAGATCTCTATCAGAGACCCTGGAGAGCCACTGCCAGTCTGAGGAGACAATACTGACTGTGATGAACCAATGATCTGATTCTGTATTAGGCAGCTTCTTGTGTGTTCATGTGGTGTGCAGAATTCAGTGCAGATCACTGCTGTGACTGCTTGAAAACCTGCCTGAGCATTTTGATACCATGAAGTCCGTACATGCAGAACCAACCGTATCAAAGAGGGCTATGAGGAAAAATCCATGATTCAACTTGGTTGCCAATGTCTAGTGGCTGGAAAAGCACACTGGGAGAAACCTGTTCATGTCTGAATCCACACTGAGAAAAGATTTAAAAGGAGGTGGGAAAAGAACTCCATATTCACAGTGCAGGGTGGGGATTCTTGTGGACTGGGATTATGAGAGATACCAAGAGGCAGAGGCAAGGAGAAGTGGCTATCTCAGGCAGCAGATCTGGATCCATCAGAAGTGGCAGTCAAGTGGAAACCTGGCAGATTTTGGCTTAACTGATTCCTACATAAGCCCCACTGAAATGAACAAGATGTGGTTAAAAGCATTATTGTTTCTTATATTAATTAGGGGGATACTGTGATTTTCCACTTGAGGCAGAAGCCAGTCGTAAAGATTACATACGAAAGGAATCAATTCTTACAATGCCTCTCACCATGGGGCATCACACATACACAATGGTAGGAAATAAGTTTGCTCCTGCTAAAATATGGGTCTGATTGGAACTCCACTTTCTAGGGGGTATGTTCTCAAGAAGTATCATGGCAAGGTGACTTCTAACACATTCCTTCTTACAATCAGATCAAGGTCTGGTAGAGGTTTCTCCCCTCATATCTTTTTCAGTGTTTAGGAGGTACTTATCTGCAGAATGCTTTGGTATTGGATAAATTAATATGGGAATGTTCTCACAATCAAGGACCCAGTGCGGTGCAGGTACTAGACCTGGATCTTGGAAACCTGGGTTCAAGTCCCAGTTTAACCCCTGACTTGCTTTCTGCCTCAATACCCTCTCTGGAAAAAGAAAGCAACCAATTTTGTGGGTATGTTAAGAGAATAAAGCAACTAAGGCTTAGAAAATGAGCTGGACACACAAAATGAACTGGGGCAGAATCGCAGCTCCGCCATTTCAACCACCAGAGCAACAATCCCTGGCCAGGAGCTGCGTGAACAGATGAAGCAACAGTTGTAAACTAAAAGGAAGCATGCTCAAGGCAGGACTGCACATGATGTCTAATTCTGTGATTATGTTCCGTGGTGGTGGTGGTACAAGATTGCAGCTGCTCGGGACAATGTACGAGTCCCTCTTTGTGGGGGTAAACACATGGCAATTTTCAGTGGGAAAGAGGCATAATGGAAGAAAAGCTCCCCCCCCCCCATCAGTCTTCTCCTCTAAATCAGAGCACTTGCAGCCGCAATCTGTAAAACAGAAACATCTGGGGAAACAATAACAAAATTACGCATGCTATGTAGTTCTGCCTTTTGGTTAAACCAAATGAAAATAACCACAGAACAAGCTGTCTAGGGAGGTGATTTTCAGAGGCTTTCAAGGAGACCTTTGACCGGCATCTGTCAGAAACGCTAGGCTATCCTGCCTAAGGGCAGGGGATCGATTAGAGTGTCTCGTGGCGTCTGTTTTTGTGAAAGCGTTTCCACCTGGCAGCAGTACTGTGAAAAAGAACCAGTGAAATAGGAGAACCTCTTGCTCTGCTTTGGGCATGCCCAGCTGGTTTGTGGACCCTTTCATGTTGAAGGTGTTGTGGACAACGCCCTCTTGTGTTTCTGTTCCTGTGCTGTGCAGTTGATGCATCCCAGACGAGCGGGCGCACTGCCAGGACCACTTCCTTCCGCACAGCTGCTGGACTCCACAGCTGCTGCTGGATGCTGGACAGCTGCACTCCCAGCCCCACCATCCTTCCTGTGAGCTTTGCAAATAGAAAGCACCTCCCTGTTCAAACCTTGTAATCCTCCACCTGGAAGGAAGTGTGTCGCCAGGGGAAGTTGGAGACTTACAGAGAAATCCTAAGCAGGTCTACTCAGAATCCTACTCAGCTTTATTCCAGTGATTTTGGGCCACACCACTCAGGCTGTGTAGTGCAGCGAGGGTGGGGGGACTGCCTTGAGCCTGCTTTGCACAAATACGCACATCTCAAAGGGACCAGCAGGAACTGCCTGTGCTGTCTCCATCTTCCTGCTTTGAAGCAAGAATATGGGGAGGGGCGCTCTTTAAATAGCCATCGCTTTTCCTCCAAGGACACCCCTGCCTTCAAAGCAGGGAACCACCCATAAAAACGGCAGAGGCTATAAGTACAGGACTTGTGCCTTAGCTCAAGCATATTCATTGTGCATCCTTCAGCTTAAGAGACTAAAATTATTCTTATTTTATTTTTCACTTATAGTACATGAACATACGGAAGCTGCCTTATACTGAATCAGACCATTGGTCCATCCAGGTCAGTGTTACACTGGCAGCCGCTCTCCAGGGTCTTTCACATCACCTATTGCCTAGTCCTTTTTAACTGGAGATGCCAGGGATTGAACCTGGGAACTTCTCTGCCACTGAGCCACAGCTTCTCCCTTTCTCAGTGGAACCTAAGGAAGACTACAGGTATGATAAAAAAAATTTCAGTCACTCAGTAAGTGGATTACATATTATAACATTTGAATCTAAGAGCAGAGATTCCTAGTAAGACAAAAGAAATGCAGTTGGGCTGGGATTTTAGAACAAGGGGGAGGAAACTGAATGACATTTGCAAACATATCTGTTTAAGGCAACGGGACAATCAGCATAAGAAAGACTTTATCTGTAATAAAAGTCATCTCCTGAGTGGTCCCTTCCAACTCTATGATTCTATGTGCTGAACTGTTACCCTGCAGCTAGAAAAGAAAGACAAACAAGTTGGGTAAACCATAAATGAGATGATCCATTGCTTGTGACCTGTAATGCACTCTACATAGGTCTGTAAGTCCGTTCAGAAACTCCGGTTAGGAGAGAACATTGCAGCTAGGTTATTATCAGGAAATAGGCAGAACACTCCCATTCTGCAGTCACTCCATTGGCTGCTCATCAGTTACTGGGCTTAATTCAAGGTGTTATCTGTCACATACAAAGCCCTTCCTGGCCTGGGTCCCTCACATCTGCAGGATTGCCTCTCTCCCTATGCTCCACTAGAATAGCTTCACTCATCTCAGCAGGGCCTTCTGCAGGGGCCACCCTGCAATAAGGCAAAATCAATAATCACCTGTACTTGTGCACTCTCTGTTGTTGCCCCACCTTATGGAATGGACTGCCTGATGTGGTTAGGAAGGCTCCTACTCTCGTGGCTTTTCACAAACTATGCAAAATGGAATTTAAAAGGGCTTTTTGCACAGGTAATAGCACTATACTGTAACCTAATGGTTCAGAAAGTTGCATTGGTAAAATAACTGGGTCTGTCCACTGGATGTCCCATCTTGTTGATTGTATTTGCCTTACTATTCAATGCACTCTGAATCTCAGCGAGAATGGTGGAATATAAACAACATACATAAATAAACAAATAAATAAATAGTGCAAGAATATTAGAATGATCAGAAAGAGTAGTAGCAATTATACTCGCCGGAAAAGTTGTTTGCAAAAAAGCTCCTTGCCATAACCACTGGACCGCACTCCCCTTTTGGCATAGGTGGCATAACCATAGCACTCCTTCCCTGACACAAGGCTCCCACAAAGCCTTATTCGAATGCAAGAGCACAGCTGTGGAACACGAGAATCAATAACGAAGAACAAGAGTACCTTTACTCAAGTGCAGAGTGCACATCCGGCATTACTCAGCCCACATACATCAGGTCTAAGAGGAGATGGTCAAAAGCCTGAGTCCTTTAAAGCTTCTGCAAGAAAACTTCCCACTGAATTGTGCTCCATTTTAAGGCGTGTGTTTGTGGCGGGGCAGGAGAATCTCTCCATTTCAGGTGTCAGAATATCTTTCTTCTGTCCAAAATATATCTACATTTCCAGAAACCTCAAATGCAAACACCTAGCGGGTTGCTGAGCATCTGACTTCCCTTTAACGGGGGAATTGGAGCAAGAAAGGCTTCTCCACCAGAGCTAGGGATGTACCTGTGATACAAGAGGACAGCACAGGACTCATTATAAGAGAGCCTGCTGTGCCCTCAGGGCACTGTAACTCCCAGTTCTCTTTTGAAACACTCTCCCTCCTTCCTTCCTCTCTCACAGGAGGAGGCTGTCAGCTCTCATAATATCTCACACACCTTGGATGGCAAATGTGCCCTCTCCCATGCGCTCTTAAAAAGCAGCACCCTGTCAAAGAATAATCTCAGCTGCCTCCTGGGCCCTTTGAAACTGTCAGCTGGGGCTGAGGATGGCAAACGGGGACATCACATGTCTCTCCCATCACACTGACCTTTGTCTCAGGGATCTGCTTCCCTACACTGATGTGCACCAGAGAGACTGAGATGTACTTGGTTACAGCACCTCTGGTGCTATGGGCTCTTCTACAGCTGTGGCTTTTCAGAGCTAGTGTCGGAAACAAGTCTTTGAGACTCAGGCCATGGTGCTGGGCTCCTTTGTACCATGAGCTTATCTCCGATCTGAGACACCTGGGTTCAAATTCTGCTTTGACCAACAGCGAGTTACTAGCTCTCATACTCTAGTATGGGACTAATACTGACCTAACTAGCAGGGTTGGGAGGGAAGGCGGCATGGTATAGCCCACGCTTGTCAGATCCTGGAAGCTAAGCAGGTCAGTGCTTGTATGGGAGACCACCAAAGAAGGCTCCGCAGAGGAAGGCAATGGCAAACCACCACTGCTTCTCACTTGCCTTGAAGGCCCCTTGCAGGGGGTCACCATAAGTAAGTTGCAACTTGACAGCACATCTGCATGTAACTAGCAGGGTTACAACCCCCCCCCCAAAAAAACCACTACAGGATTGGCTGCCTCCAGGCCCTTTACAACCATGAGCAGACAGACAGCATGGTATAGTGGTTAGAGGATTGGCTCTGGGAAACTTAGGTTTGTATCCTCACTCTGCTATGGAAGCTTTATTACTTTTATTTTATTATTTGATTTGTCTCCCCCCTTCCATCCCCAGCCAAGGCCAGGCTCAGGACGACTAAAATTATCAAACACATAAAATATATAAAAACCATAATATATAATAAAACTTAAAAACATTAAAAACCAATTTCCTATTTGTTAACCAGTTAAATAATTAAAACAAGCGGTGCTCATCGCAAGAGCATAGGGCCATGGTGGGCTTGGAAAAACAGTCAGGACCCCTGATTTGAGCTGGTAACAGCATGGAGGGGGTGGGGAGTCCAGCTCTGATGACACACCATTGCTTGCTAGGTGACATTGGGCTAATCACAAACTCTCAGCCTAACCTATCTCACAGGGTTGCTGTGAGGGTAAAATGCATGAGAGAAGAGTGATGTAAGCCACTGGTCCCCATTGGAGAGAAAGGTGGGGCATAAATGAAGTAAATAAATAGCTGAAGCTGACAAATAGGGACCCCCTATATGAATTATACGCCTCCCTTGTAGCCCTCTTCCCTGCCAGCTAGAGATAACACAAGGGGTCTCTGCAAGGCTGGCCCAACCCTATAGGCAATACAAGCAAATCCTGAGGCATCAGAAATGGGGCTATTCTTAAAAAAAAAACTAGAAAGGAACTATAGAGCAGGGGTGTCAAACATAAGGCCTGAGGGCCGGATGCAGCCCCTTGAGAGCTCTTATCCGGCACGTGAGCCAACTGATGCAGCCCCCCCCCCCCCAATTCTCAATCTGGGCTGGCAAGGCATGGCCCAGCCTGACCAAGTGACATTTACGTCATATCCGGCCCTTGTAACAATTGAGTTTGACACCCCTGCTGTAGAGGGATCATGCCTACCTCCACACAGTTAGACAGCCTTGGGGTCCTTGAGACATTCTTGTCCCCAGCCACAAGCGAGATATTTGGGGGTGGGGTGGAGCCAGTTTTGTGTGGGGGTCTTAGCTGAACCAAAAAATCCCATTCTTTCAGGTTGGGGAGTGGGGTCATGTAAGCATCCCATCATGCCAAGTATCACTTCAAAGCCAGAGTGGAGTAGTGGTTAGAGTGTCAGGCTATGATCTGGTAGACTCTGGTTCAAATCCCCACTCAGTCACAGAAGCTCACTGGGTGACCTTGGGCCAGTCACTTTCTTTCAGTTTAACCTACCTCACAGGGTTGTGAGGATAAAATGGAGGAGAGAACAATGTCAGCAGCTTTAGGTACTCAATGGGAAGAAAAACAGGGCACAACAATCCAAATAAATAAAAGGGGACAATGATAAAATATCCTTCTGTCTAACTTCTCCGGGATCCCATGCCCAGAGATCTCTGTACCCTATGCTTAAGTTCTCCACACCACCCTAAAAGTGCTGTGTGCAAAACCTGCATAATACTGTGTCAATAGTTAATCAGTCTATATCTTTTTGGAGGCAAGATCTACATAAATCCCCACTTTCTGATTGGTGAAAGGTGAACCCTTCCTTCCCAAAGAAAGAAGAGTTGGTTTTCATATATCGGTTTCCTCTACCTTTTTAAGAAGAATCAAACCTGCTTACAATCTCCTTCCCTTCCTCTCCCCACAACAGATATCTTGTGAGGTAGGTGAGGCTGAGAGAGTTCTGAGGGAATTGTGACTGGCCCAAAGTCACCCAGCAGGCTTCATGTGGAGGAGTGGGGAATCAAACCCGGTTCTCCAGATTAGAGTTCACAACCACTACACCACGCTGGCTCTTGAGATGTAGTGTAGCAAGAAGGGAGCTGCATCTGGCTCCCTTTGTCAACCATGAAAGCTTTTCATTCTAGTCCATGAACAGGGAGATTTAAGCACAAGATAATCATTGCAAATGTGAGTTATCCAGGAACTATATTTTATTTTTATGCTCTTTTTTCCCTTCCCAAATATCACACACACATGTGCTTACCCGTGTGTGCTTAGAAATAAATCTCTAAAATGGGATCTTTCTCTGAGAGACTTGCTGTTTTACTTTCCCCTGTTCCGTTCACCACTAGGGATCTTGAGAAAGGAGGTGGATTGCCTTGATAAGACATGGGATTCACCAAGAGCTCATCTTACATAGTGAGCATGTTGCACCTGGGTCCCCACTCTGTGTCAGATGTAACACAATCATGTGAATTGTAGGTCGTCCCTAACAGTTTGTTTCAGAAACAAAATCAAATTGTTCTTTTGTAACTCATGAGATCATGTGGGTGGGGTGCGATTGGAGAGAAAAAGTTGCCCCAGACTTTCCATTTGCCCCAGAGGGGCAACAGCAGCACCTATTGCTTCACACCTTGAAATAAATGGCTGAGGGATGGCGAAGGAGAGCAGATCTGCTTTTTCTCTCTGCCTGCCTGCAAGATGCTTCTTTGCCCTTCCAGCCTTCTTCTCCCCATCTCACTGCTGAGCCTGGAGATTGCACCCAAGAGAGGTGTAAAGCTGGGGTAGATGGGAATGCAAGCCATAAAGACTTGGGGGGAGGGGAAGAAGCCGAGTTACAGCAAGGAATCTGCCTCTGCCACTGTCCCCAGGGCCTCATTGGAGAGAGGGAATAAGTTCTCTATTTCTCGCTCAGTGTTCTTCATCCAGTTTCTTTGCATGTGCACGAAATTTTCCCTGTCTGGAACAAAATCCCTCCTCCCAATTCCCCCTCCCACAGCAAGGTTATCAGATCATCGGCATTGGAAGAAAACAGCCACTGTCAAAGCTGCAACACAAGGAAAGAAGCACAGGCTGTGGAGGGGTTGTGGCTCAATGGCAGAGCATCTGCTTCACAGGCAGAAGGTTGCAGGTTCAATCCCTGGCATCTCAAGTTAAAAGGATCAGGTAGTAGGTGATGTGAAAGACCACAGCCTGAGACCAGAACCACTGCCAGTCTGAGTAGACAATATTGACCTTCGTGGACCAATGGTTTGATTCAGGAAAAGAAAGCTTCATGTGGGGCTGAGCACGAGAAGACCAGGGCCTGAAGTCCAGAGCAGCCTTCTCTCAGAATACACATTTGTATGGTTGCCAACCTCCAGGTGGGGCCTAGAGATCTTATGGCATTCCTCAGGGTGCAATTCTATCCCCCATGCTTTTTAAGCTCTATCTAAACCCTTGGGACAAATCATTCATAGTTTGGGAGTTGGTTGTCATCATAGAATCATAGAGTTGGAAGGGACCACCAGGGTCATCTAGTCCAACCCCCTGCACAATGCAGGAAATTCAAAACTACCCCCACTCCCCCAGTGACCCATACTCCATGCCCAGAAGATGGCCAAGGTGCCCTCCCTCTCATCAATATGCTGACAATACTCAGCTCTCTATATTAGTAACCCTACACATTGGTCACCTTTCCATTTCCACCAGGCAGGATGGAAAAAAGCGGCAACAGGCCATACTCTGGCCCAAGTTGGTTCCTCTTGCTAAGGAAGCTCTTAATGCAATTGGTTGGGACTTAAATGGAGCCCTCCCCAATAAAAGTGAACAATATGAAGTGGTCTTATATTGAATCAGAGCACTGGTCCATCTAGCAGTCTATTCTGACTAGCAGGAGGTTATTAGGGGGTCCCTGAGAACATGTGGGTTTCTGCATCAATCTAAGAAGCACCTCCCCAGACAGCTGCAGGTTCAGAAAACAGTTCTGGGGTGGTAAGACTAAAGCCCCTTCACCATGTGCACCCAAATTGAATTGTGCAATGTGTGTGTGGGCGTTGAAAAGAACCTGCAACTCTTGCCTGTTACACAAGGATGGACCTCAGACCCAACCTGTGTACTCCGTAACATGTGAATGGGCTTTAAAGTAGACAAGCCAGACGCTGAAGGGGAATTTCTGCATGCAAAGCAGATATTCTACCACTGAACCATGGCGTCTGCAAAAAGCAATCTGTTTGGCCGTAAAACAAGTGTAGGGAATAGCGGAGTCCAGAAAACTAGCTCGGTTGCGGGCTAATTAAGCGTTCACCAGAAAACTGTGGTGGATTATAAATGCTGAGCACAGAAAGCGCCAGACAGCCCTTCCAGGAGACTCCACCGATCGCGGCTTTAAAATTAATCTTCCAAAGACAGCAGCAACCTCCGGGCAGATACAAATGGCAGCCGTTAACTGCCCGCGCATCAGTGGCCACGGAAGGCCAGAGAAGAGAAATATTCGGAAGAGAAAGTTCAGTTCACAAGCTGAGCAGAGCTCAGGGGGTTACCATACTTGGAGAGGAGGGAGGCAGCATTGAAGAACCATTGCTTGGAATGCCTGTCTTCTACCCTGGAAACCCTCCCACATAATCTCAGAAGTGTGGGATTTCCCCGTGAAGGAAGAAAAAGCACTCTACACTTGCACAAAGAAACTCTATTATTTCCAACTATGTTGTATAACCCAAAGGTATGGAAAGAAGGAATCAGGCACAAACATGAGCTCACATTAGACTAACCCATGGGTCGGGACCTTCAGGTGGGACCCTGCTGGGTAGCAAACCCCTCTAGACTTCTCTCCCCCCCACACCCCGGTTTTGCTGCTTGCTCCAAGTGTGCTTGTGTAGAGGAAGAGCAATCTGTTGCTCTTGCTTTTCCTTGCACAACCCTTGGAGAGTGGTCAAGGAAATCGCTATTTTGCATGTTCTCATGAGGAACATGCATCTTACACTGTATGCACACATGCTGCTATGCTCAGTCAACAAAATTCCTGCTAGAAAACCTAGCTTTCTATGATGAAAACGTGGAGGGAGACAGTGCCGAGGCATGCCCTCTGTACCAAAGAGGCACACTGACAACAAACAGCCTTCACACAGTCAAGGATCAAAGGCTGCTGCAATCATCCCGGGTTGCCTGTGGAAAACAAATCCTCCTCTGTAGGAACAAGGAATTCCAAGGAATTATATTTCCTTGCTGACTGCACACAGGTAAAGTACACCCTCTCCCATAGGGATTTCCACAGGGGTGGGGTGGGGTGGGACTTCTCAAAGAAAGAACGACAGCCAATCACAAAGCGGCATCTCAAGGGGTGGGCTTCTTGTTTTGGAGACTGCTGGTGCATGGCTTCTAAAGAAGAAAGTGTGGGTCCAACCAGCAACAAATCTCAGGTAAAACTCCCATGCGTAAATGACCTTTGTCTCCACATGCAAGTCACTGGAAAGCTGCATTTAGATTTCTGTTCTATTTCTGTCACCTTTTACTTTTGCTTCTCATCTATCTTTAACAGTTTAAAGAGTTTTTTTAGTCATCCATTAAGGCTTTTCATTTCTTTTAACAACAGTAATAGTATTTGCACATTCTGCCTTGACGATATCTTTGGTTTCAACCCATAGTTCTTCTGGTTCCCATTCAGTTCAACTCAGTCAGGCAAATCTGTCCTTTACATGGTCTTTAAACTCTTCAGGGATGTTGCTTAGATTGTACTTTGGCAGTATTACTGTTTTGTTGTTTTTCTTCAGCTTTATTCTAATTTTTTATTTTAACAATTCAAGGTCTCTACCACTATCTTGTCTTGTTTTAGCAGGAAAAACAAAGCTTTCCCATCTTCTGCTTCTGATTATGTAACTTATTTGCTTTCTGTATCAGCCATCTGATGATGCCCATGTATACAATCGTCTGTTCGGTTGCTTGAAACATGATTGCAAAGGACAACTTGTCTTCACAGAAGTCTATGAGTCGCTCTCCTACTTTATTTCGTGCTCTTTGCCCAAAATTTCTGACATTTGATTCTACTTTGTTTCCCACTTGTGCATTCCAGTCACCTGTGATGATCAGCACGTCTTGGATAGGTGTGTGATCAATTTCTTCCCCTTTCTTTAGATGTGTGATCAATTTCATTCCCCTGACTGCTTGTGCTACATTATTCAAAGGTTCATATTATTTAAATTTGGGGGATGCTTTATGATGGCGTTCTAAGAACTTTTTAAAAGGTAAACTCCCTTGGGTTCGCTGTGAAGTGAAGAAAGTTAGTATAGAATAATTTTAGTAAAGAAATAAAAATAAACTTTGATATTTACTTTGAATTTTAGCAGTTTATTTGTATTGATATACTATTTTCTTCTCTCTGTATTTTCTGTAATCTTATAAAGTAATGAATAAAGACTCTTTTACGTGGCAGGTTCGCTGTGGAAGTACACACACACAGCCTTTGGTACATAATTTTCCTCAGCATCAAACTTGGGGAAGACTGTATACCTGTTTCGGGGAGGGACTGACTGTGTACTCTGCTGATCGGCAGCGGGCTTTGCATACTATTATTCACTCCCCTCGGGCAGCAGTTTTTCGACTTTAAAAGAGCTGTGTGTGTGAGTTTTTCCAGGTGCCAAACACATTTTAAATCAGCTCATTTCTGATCATCAGGACCCGGGACATACCAGGACAGGCCATGAGGAAGATATAATGTGTAGTCAGTCCCTTTGCACCCTAGGGAGGGATGAAACACAACCATTTTGAAAGCCACCTGACCTTTTACTTCTTGCTATCCCTTTCCGCAAAAGGCCACCCGTGTATGTATTATTTACATGAGCTGCCATTAGGTTTGCGCTATGCAACATCTGTACATAAAAGGCCATTTCAAGTTGCAGTGAAAGGAGCATCATTTTCAACGTGCTCAGAAAACAAAACAGTCCTTTTTAAAGCAGAGCCTTTCGAGTCCAGCATCTGGTTCTGCCCATCACAGAATGGGGAAGAATTCAGAGGACAGCTCAAAGATGGTAGAGATCTAGAAGCAAATCCCTTGAGGGAAGGCACCCCTCAATGGTGAGCAAAGAGCAAAGAGAGCCAGCGTGGTGTAGTGGTTAAGAGCAGTGGTTTGGAGCGGTGGATTCTGATCTGGAGAACCGGGTTTAATTCCCCACTCCTCCACATGAGTGGTGGAGGCTAATCTGGTGAACCGGGTTGGTTTCCCCTCTCCTCCACATGAAGCCTGCTGGGTGACCCTGGGCTAGTCACAGCTCTCTTAGAGCTCTCTCAGCCCCACCTGCCTCACAGGGTGTCTGTTGTGGGCAGGGGAAGGGAAGGTGATTGTAAGCCGGTTTGATTCTTCCTTAAGTGGAAGAGAAAGTTGGCATATAAAAACCAACTCTTCTTTTTCTCCTCCTTCTCCTCCTCCCCTTGGCTGGAGAAAATCTGCTGGTGATCCCTGGCTGCATCCAGCTGTCCTCAACCAGAGAGGGCCTTTTCGGCTCTGGTCCTGGCCTGGTGGAACGCCATGCCCGGTGAGATTTGGGCCTTGCGGGACTGGAAGGAGTTCCACAGGGCCTGTAAAACTGAGCTGTTCCACCAGACATATAGTTGAGGACAGTGACGGTTTCCATCTGGCTGGCCTCCCCTCCTCCTCTCCTTCCCCCTCCTTTTCCCTCTCCTTTATTTTATTAGTTACTTTTGTAACATGCTGCTGCTATGTCTGGAGGCGCCTTGATCTTATTAAGTGTATAGGAATTGTTGATTTTATGGGTTGTTTTTGTAATTGTTTTAAATGGTTGTAAGCCACTCTGAGCCTGACCTGGTCAGGGAGAGCGGCCTAAAAATCTAACAAAATAATAAAAAACCCGAAAACCTGGCACCTGAGGTGGCCCACCTCCTGTCCCAGGATAATCACCTCTGGGCTGCAGTGACTGGTTATAAGAACATCCCAGCTGGATCATAACAAGGGCTTATCTGAAAGCAGGCTGCCAGATGCACCCAGAAAGTCCACAAACAAGCACAAAGGGGGGGAAAAGCCATTCTTGTGTTTGTGTGTGTGGTAGGGTTGCCAGCTCCAGTTTGGGAAATACCTGGACATTTTGGGGGCAGAGCCTGAGGAGGGCGGGGTTTGGAGAGGGGAGGGACTTCAATGCCATAGAGTCCAATTGCCAAAGTGGCCATTTTCTCCGGGTGAACTGTTCTCTATCAGCTGGAGATCAGTTGTAATAGCAGATCTCCAGCCATCACCTGGAGGTTGGCAACCCGAGTGTGTGGTGGGTTGTAGTGATTAAGAGTGTCAGACTAGTATCAGGGAGATCCAGGTTTGAGTACCCCCGTGCACCATGGAAGCTCTCTGGACGACCTTGGGCCAGTCCCACTCACTCAGCCTAACCTACCTCACAGGGTTGTGAGGATAAAATAGAGGGGAGGAGAATGGTAAAAGCCACTTTGGGTCCCCATTGGGGAGAAAGGTAGGGTCTAAATGAATTAAATAAATAAAATAAATAATAAATTGCTGTTCAGAGATACACTGCTGCTGAAACTGGATGTTCTATTTCGGCAATAACAGGCCTCTCGCATGGACACATGAAGCCACCTAATACTGGCAGCAGCTCTCCGTGGTCTCAGGTAAAGGTCTTCTATGTCACCCGGATGGTCCAGGCTAGCCTGATCTTGTCAGATCTCTGAAGCTCAGTGGGGTTGGACCTGGTTAGTACTTGGACGGATGACCATCAAGGAAGTCCAGGCTTGCTAAGCAGAGGCAGGCAATGGCAAAACAATGCTCTTAGCCTCTTACCTTGGAAACCCTATGAGGGGACGCCATAAATTGGCTGTGACTTGGACGATGGCACTTTCATCCACCACTATCTCATTATTTTAACTGGAAGTGCTGGGAATTGAACCTGGGACATTCTGCATGTAAAGCAGATGCTGTACCACTGAGCCACAGCTCCTCTCCCCCTCCATAAATTTGCCTAATCCCCTTTGAAATCCATCTAAACCAGTGGGAATTGTCATGAGGCAGCAAAATCCATGTGTTAACTATGCATTGTGTGAAAATTGCCTTGTTCGGTCACCTCTTCTGAACCTACCGTACTTACTGCCCATCAGCTTCACTGGATGTTCCTAAATTCTAGTTCTAGGAGACAGGGAGAACATGTCCCTTTGACCAAAAGATAAAATAGGCATATTGCCAGAAGAGGGATGGAGGGAAATCACCTGCTCCTCTGGTTATCCATTCGGAGAAACCTCCTGCTGGCCAGATGCACAATCCACTTAAACCAAGTACTTGCAGGTAAATCAATTTCTGCCCAGTTGTAATCTATGGGATTATACCTGTTTAAATCCAACTCCTGTAAGAGCAGTTCCACAGCAGAGTGAATTGTTAGGGAAATTGCCTAATTTAGAAGAATGGCCCTTGTTAGGAATGCTGAAGCTATCAGGTATTCAGCAGACTAGGTGAGGAGGGACCAAGGCTGGACTAGGAAATCCAGAAGGACAGACCAGCTTTACCAATGGGCAGAATCCAGAGGAATGGCCGTTGCCCACTTCTGTTGTCGCTATGTGCCATTTAGCCCTCTGCGCAGCAAGGTGCGGAGTGAGTCTCAATTCCAATGGTTTTGCTTCAGTGCAATGCATGAGTTTTTAAGGCTAGCGCTGCTTTCCACCTTGGAGGGGTATCTACCATCAGCAGACAAACCTCTTAAATTACCAGGAAAGTTCCTGGTACCCTGGAGGATAAACCAGGACCCACTTGAGCTGAGCTCAAAAGCGCAGGCAGCACCACAGGGACTGCTAAGCATGGATCCATCCAGCAACAATTATGGGTGTCGCCTTGCCTCCTTCCACACAGGATGAGGCAATGAGTGAGACTGGAGCCACGGGCATGGCTGGGTCCAAATCAAATGGCCCCCATGACACTGCCAGCTAGGCTTTCTCCTTTTAGCTTCTCTCGTTTTAGCTTCTCTGTCTACCTTTATCTCATTCCCTCCAATATTTAGGAGAAGACATTGGGGATGGGTCCAACCAGCTTTTCCACTCAGTCTCACCTACCTTAATGGCTTGTGTTTTATGCTGTGGTTTGCTGAACCAGGGTAATAACTTGGGGAAGTTCGCAAAAGTACACACAACACCCGTATAAATTCAAAAACTTTACTTATTAATAGACTTATACAACAACTTTTGGAATTATCAGGAATTTTTTAAACTTGGAAATATATATGGCCACCACCCCAGCCGTGAAGCATTGGCATGGGCCGTTCCGCAACAAAAGTCAACCCCAATGTGACTTATGTGGCTCCTGCCGCCAGTGCTCCCGCTGGCATCCCCCGTAGGTCTGGCAGATCGTTATACATCACCGGGGTGACAACCGCTAGGTGCAAATCTGCCATCAGGCCCCAGCAACCCATTTGCCCGAGGCCTTTGTACGGACCATTAAGGGGATTTCTTACTAAGGTGTTTGCAGGAGCCTGACCCAAATATCTAGCCCAGATGCCACCTGCCTGGGGTGTGATGATTGAATAATGTAGCAAACTCAGGGTGTGGAGGGTGGGTGCGACGTCCAGCGGCGCTCTGTCGGACACCCCGGCCCACTCCCCTTTTTATACTTTGGGAGCGGACCAGAGTGAAAAAACCCCACCCCAACATCCCCAGCTCCAAATAAGGAGGGGGCTCAACCATTGGCCCCTTTTTAAACTGCCCGGTGGGGTGCCCTGCCACGTGAGCATGGTGGGGTGCCCTGCCACGTGCCTTCCCCACCTTCCAAGGCCACGTGCCTTTGGCCACCCCACCCCAACATACCGGTTGTCCTTTTGCCCTTCCCCTCGGCCCGGATCCAGCAACCCAGGCTCCAGGTAAGTCCTGGAACCTTATATTTTTAATTGAAAGCTGCCTTGAGCAGGACTCAGAAGAGGCAGCACAGAAATATGCCAAATAAATAAATAATTTTGTTCTTATTGCAGCCCATGGCTCTTGCCCCACAAGCCCATGGCTCGTCCCATAATTTTGGGTGCTCAAAGGGGGCCCTTCCTCTCGTTTTCATTGGCAGAAATGCTGGTAGGATTCACCCCACTAGGCTTTCTTGCTTTATTAAGGGAGCAAGCAGGGGATTCACAGCAGGGGCGACTGCCTGCATTACCAAAGTATTTTTGAAACACAGCCCAACAGAACATTTCTGGGCAAACTGGAAAGTGGGGTTTCACCGTTTGTTGTCCTCAATGTGTGCATTCTGGCTTACAGAGGCAACTTATCTCAGCCCAAAATACCTTTCAAAATTCACTACGCACGGGCAAAAGGGTGAAATCCCATTTCCTAAGCAAGGCAGCTTCATGCCTGCTCAGCAGGTGCAGATGACAGGCAACGAAGCCTGCGTGCACAGGACTGCAGAAAGCAAGATGACAGGGCTGGCCGGAAGGGCTGGCTGATGACTGTGAGCCATGGCTCATTTCTGCATGGCAGGGAGAGGGGGAGGCGGGAGCGGACAGTCGCTTCCTCCCCAGCGCTGAGACATTCTGCCTGTCTTTGCCCGCCTAATGGCTCGGCTCAGGGGGCCCTCCGCTCCACATACCCTGCATACATTATATTATATAGGTCACCGCAAAAATCCGATGGGCTTCACTTAGCACGGTGGGTTAACTATGTGCATGGGAGCACACACACACACTGCGCATTGTAACCTCTCTGGCCTTCTCTTTCGAGCTTCAGGTTTTCTTAGTGGGTGGTGGGTGAATGCTGCTGGCGGTGGGGAAGTGAGTGGCTTTAAAGCCTCCGTTCTGTTTTTGCAACATATGGCTCTAGGGAGGCCGACAGCCACTAAATGGATTAAAGAGCAAAATTGGAAACAGATACACCCCCCCCCCAGCCATAAATACACCTCTGCCAATTATGCATGCACATTTAGGACACCATCACACTCTCAGTGGGACACACACGGAGTACGCCGCTCCACATAAGCGCCAGCCGCCTCTGTGCCAGACACTAACACTCCTTGTATTTGTTTTATTTATTTAAATTACTTGGCACCTTTCAAAGGATTTCTCCACCCTAAGAGGAAGCAGGGTGAAGTGCAACAAAAACACCAAGATACATCAATATTTATTTATTTAAATATTTTTTTATCCTGCGGTGGGCTCAAAGTGGCTTGCAAAGTAAAATATACAAACAATGCACATAACCCAGCTGCTCCCCCCATAAAAGTTTAAAACACATGACAGAACATTCTGGGCTGATGCTGGGTCTGCCTGCACGGTTTGCTACAGGCTGCAAACAACATGCTAAGACCCAGCAGCCAAACCCAGAGTATAAATTACCTCCAAAAAGGGGAGGGACACATGCTCAACCCAGGCCTTATTCAGCCTGCTCAGATGTTCCCAGTTCCCTACTCTCCCCTTTTATTGCTTATCACAACCAATAAAACAGCATATCGTGAAAATGGTAAGCACCCTCCCCTCTAGGGTTGCCAACTGCCAGGTAGTAGCAGGAGATCTCTTGCTAATTCAACTGATCTCCAGCCGATAGAGATCAGATCACCTAGAGAAAAATGGCCGCTTTGGCAATTGAACTCTATGGCATTGAAGTGCCTCCCCTCCCCAAACCCCACCCTCTTCAGGCTCCGGCCGCAAAATCTCCCGCCAGTTGAGAAGAGGGACCTGGCAACCCTACTCCCCTCCAAAGCAGTGCAACTTATCTAAACTCAGGCAAATAAATCTGTTTTGACCTGGCCTCTAAAACATAATACAGAAGGAGTCAAGCAAAATTCTTTGGGGAGGGTATTCTATAACCAAGGTGCCACCACTGAAAAGACCCTTTCTCTGGTGTTCACCCACCTAACGTCTCAATCAAGAAAAGTGACCCTGAAGATGATCTTAAAAGCTGGGAAGCCTTCAAGGGCAACCTCAATGCATTGTAGTAATCTAATCTGGATGTTTCTAGGGCATGAATAACTGTGGCAAGACTATCTTTGTCCAAGACAGTTTGCAGTTGGCACAGCAACCTAAGCTGGTGAAAGGTGTTTCACGCCACTGACTAAGACAGGGGTCCCCAAACCTTTTGAGCTGGTGGGCACCTTTGGAATTCTGATATAGTGTGGTGGGCGCAGCCACAAAATGGCTGCTGCAGGAGGCGGAGCCAGCCACAAAATGACTCCCATGTCTTACCTTCAGTCATTCAGTGAAGATCTTTAGACTGTGATGGCAGATCCTGCCAAAACAACATTTTTAAAAATCTGCACAGCCAGTCAAATCTCCAATGGGCAATTCGAAGCCTTGCTGGGCAAAAGCCCCACCTGACCCTGCCCACTTTCTAATAACACTTGGTGGGTACCGTGGCACCCATAGGCACCATGTTGGGGAACCCTAAACTAAGATTGTGCTCCAGAAGGCGACCATTATCCTTAAGGGTAAATGCAAACACATCAAGAACACACTGAATATCTCCTCTCTGATTAGAAGACCCATCGTCCGACAGTACCTGCACCTTGCCTGGACTGCATTTCAATTTATAACCCCTCCCAACACTGACTCCAAGAACATGGTCAGAACTTTCATCACTTCACATGAAACTGGATTAAAAAAAAGAATTACTGAGTTCAGTGTCACTGGCATATTGATGACACCTCACTCCACATCCCAGAACAGCCCCTCCCAATGGTTCCATGCAGATGTTAAAAATCATGGGGGACATAGGAGAGCTCTGAGGAACTCCATAGACTGTGATCCCCCAACATGGTGCCCAGAGGTAGAAGAGCAACCACCGATGTGTTTCCTGTGGCCTACTTGCTTCTTGGGGGTAAAATGCAAAGCGTCTTGAGTTGAAGAGGAAAAGGGGGAGCTTTGGGTTGCTCTTTCCCAAGCAAAACACTGAGCTCATCCTGGACAGATGTGTCACAGCCATGAACCCAAGGTTTGGTCATAGACACAAACTTCCTTATGTATCCGGGACTAGAAATCTTCTCCCTGTGGCTGCACAGAGAGAAACCTTCCCCCTTCTTTGGAAACTGAATCCAAACAGCATCTCTTCCCAAAGCAAAGAACAGATGCTGGCTTTGCGCTGCCTCCTTGGTCCAGGAGGCATTACCTCTGCATCTCTGGGATTGACCCTTTTGGAAGCAGCAGCTTCCATCATAGGAAAATGCTCTCCTTGGAACCTTCCAACATTTTGTGATTGGCCCTGTCACATTCCCACCGTGGTTCTGTGTGTCCTCACCTGCGTGTTGTGTGTTTTCCTGCATGTAATAGTGGGTTTCTTCTTCCTGCCACCACCCCAAGATATAAAACCCAGCCTCTCAGTAAACCAATGCCTTGGGGAACCCTGGTAAGGCTGCCTCTGAGCAAGTGAAAAGGGCAGAGCTTCCAATCACCTTAGCTCCCCCTGTGAGTGTGTCCTTTAGCATGTATGAGCAGTCTTATTGTGTGGGTGAGATTTCAGGCACAAGATTTCTTAAACATGAAAGAAACTGTATTACAAAATATTCAACTCATGCACAGATATGGAAAATAGCCATCATAGTAAGAGGTGCAGATCTAAGGAAATAAAAAGGGGAAAAATATATCTAACTTAGTCGCATCGTGCTAGTTACCTTCAAAAGGAACAAGCACATTCCCCCTCCCCGCCAATTCCCGCATCTCCGGGAAGAGTTCCATGTGCCTGAACTGGCCTCCCCTTCTTCTCCTCTCTCCTCTCACTTCATCCCTCACTTCACCCTTGAACAAAGGCAGGGTTCACCTTTTAACACTTCTGCCTGCTGAAGTAAAAACTTCCCTCTCCTAATCCCTAGTCAGATGTCTTGCTCATGTGGGTCCCCGTGCACCATACCAATCGGGCCCCCTCAGCAGGGAGCTCTGAGTTTTATGACGCTCATCCATCAGGTCCTCTTTGGCAGCTATGCCAAATGGTGGGTTTCAGGCTGAACCCAGTTCCTGTTTCTCATGACTTCTCCAGCTTGGGAAAATAAACAGTTTGCCATGGGCTCAAGAATCTCCAATCATAACAAGCCCCACCCACATGGATGTCATGTTGTGACTGGTCCTGCCCCCACTGCATCCATTTTGTGGTGGTGCCCATCACTAAAAATCCCTAGCATGCCCAAATACTCAAGAAGGTTCTTGGGGACTCCTAAAAACGAGCAACAGTCTCCCAGCACCACCTTATGAAACTGCCACATGGGATCAGAACAGAACCGAAAGTGGTGCCTCCACTTCACATCTTTGATAGCCAGTCCAGGTGGCCACCATTATCAAAAGGTTCAGGATAACTCTCAGATGCCCTCCTGTATCCTTCTGCTGTAGGTCAGCAACCAGAATGACAAGAGCAGTTTCAATGCTACTGAGTCAGAGACTGAAATGGATCTGAAGAATTAGCATCCTCTAGGAATGCATGAAACAGCACTGACATCACCTATTCAAGCATCTTGCTAAAGAAGGGGAGGTTTGTGACCAGCCGATAGTTAGCACAATGTCCAGAGTCCAAGGACAGCTGCTTTAGGAGTGGTGGAACATCTACCTCCATGGAGGCAGCCAGGACCACTCCTGGACTCAAATCTAACTGTTCTACTGCAGCCCAACAAGGCTACCCTCTGAATCCCTCTCTTAAGGAGTCATTGAGTGCCTCTTGGATCCCACTGGTAATCCTCCCTCTACAGAGGGTAATCAAGCATGAAAGGTAAGGGCCACTCCTTGCCAAGTGCTCTGGCCACATCTTGGAGTCCATACAAATCCATCCACACACAGAGAGAGCTATTTTGGTCAACTATCAACTTCACAAGCAGGCACTAAAAGGGAAAAATCCACTTTCCCCCTCTCAATGGCAGCACAATAAGGCAATTAGGATACTAAGGAATTACCATTATGTACTACTGAATGATCCAAGGGCACCTTTTAATCTCTAGGGCAGTGTCTTTTAAAGCTTCTGAATGTGGCTAATGCGTAACTGAGAAAACTGACCTTTGTAAGCCAAAAAGGAGTCCCTGGAAAATCTGATGAAGGGAGCTTTGATTCTTGAAAGCTTATACCCTGGAAATCCTGTTGGTCTTTAAGGTCTGAATTTAGCTCCTGAAAAATCTGGCTATTTAATTAATATGATCTGATAGAAGTTGACATTTATAAAAGTATACATGGCTTGGAGAGAGTGGACAGGGAGAAACTTTTTTCCCTCTCCCCTAATACTAGAACCCAGGGTCATCCACTGAAGTTGAAGGGTTGGCTATTCGGTACAGACAAAACGAAGTATTTCTTCACACAGCATATAGTTAATTTCTGGAACTCGTTGCCAGAGGATGTGGTCATGGCCACCAACCTGGAAGGCTTTAAAAGTGGAGTGGATGAATTCATGGAGGACTGGGCTATCAATGGCAACTAATCACAATGTATATCCAGCACCCCTTTAAATCAGTTACTGGGGAGCACAGGCAGGATGATGCTGTTGCAATCTTCCTGTTTATGGGCTTCCTAGAAGCAGCTGGTTGCCCACTGTGAGAACAGAATGCTGGACTAGATGGGCCTTTGGTCTCATCCAGCAGGGTTCTTCTTATGTTCTTATAAAGGCACAGCAAACCATCTCTATCCAGGCCACATAGGGTTGCCAGGTCCCTCTTTGCCACCGGCAGGAGGTTATGGGGGTGGAGCCTGAGGAGGGCAAGGTTTGGGGAGGGGAGGGACTTCAATGCCATAGAGTCCAATGGCCAAAGCGGCCATTTTCTCCAGGTGATATCTCTTAATAGCTGGAGATTGGTTGTAATAGCAGGAGATCTCCAGCTATTACCTGGAGGTTGGCAACCCTAAGGGCACAGCTTATAAAAGCCACTTCATACCACTGACTAACAGCCATCCCCCAATTATAAACGTGATCCATAACGTTCTTTTGAACAGTCTTTGGTCTGTTAAAAAAGTTTATGCTTGGAGGGTGGGGTGATAGCAATGGGAACTGCGCCCCGATTTGTGTAACTGTGGCTTTAGGACCTGAAATAGTAGTATGATCACTACATGCATGTAATTGAGTGGGAAGAGAGTCTTGTTGAAATAGGGATAGCCATGCCACAGGTTTTTTTTTTTTTAATTCACTTTTTATAACAAGGGGAACACATGCTCTTTGGCTGGTAGGAGAACTGTTCTACAAGGGATTTTTTAAATTAAAAAAGCAAACTTTGCCTTCTGTCAAGACATCTTCCTGAAAAAAGGTGGTTATGCCCTTTTTGTGACCCACTTTATGTTGGTCCATGACCCAGTTCTGGGTCCTCACCCACCTACTGATGCCTGACATTCTATGACAGTATAAGAGATCCTGGGGTGCAGCCACACAATCAACACACCTAAAAAAATTGGCACCCAAAACTGTTGCTTGTATTTTCATGTAGTTTTAACCTCCCTCATAAAGGAGCCAAACATCACAGATCTTTTTGAAGTACACTTTTGGGGTTATTTGAATGTTTCTTATATTTCTGTATTCTTTTCATAGATTTGGGCTTGCAATCCTATGCCCGTTTACTGGGGAGTAAGCCTCACTGAACCTAGACTTATTTCTAAGTACGCACACACAGGCTTGAGCAGCAAGGGATGTAAACAATGCATTTTGTACATCTTTGATGAAATGCAACACACCCTGTGAACATGTGGACGATAACACTGAGATGATGAAGAGTCTCCTTTGGGATGTGACGCCGCCTTCCATTATTCAAAAAAGCTTTCCATCCACCAAACAGCGACCAATAAATTGTGGTCTTTTGTACTTTATGCTGGTCTCCTCTCTCTCTCTCTCTCTCTCTCTCTCTCACACACACACACACACACACACACACACACTCACACACACATGCTGAAAGCATCCTTATCACAAGAATATTGAGACACTCTATTCCAGCTCAGCAATCTGTCATTAAATCAGCCTGATGCCCTTGGGAAGTTTGCAAACAAAGCGCGTTGGAAGACAGATTGCCCAGCTTCTCCCCAGTATCCTGAAGTCCGAGGCATATCCTGTCTCTGACTAAAGCAGCTGCATGTTTGCCTTTCATGACTTGTCATCACCGACAGACTGATCTCCTCCTCCATATATTCAGCCCGTTCTTTTTAAAAGCACTTTATACCAATGGCTATTGCTGTCATGATGAATTCCATAGGCTGTGTGAAGAAGGACTTTCCTTTTGATAATCTGTAGCCAGCCACCCATAAGATCAGTTTTGGAAGGTTTGGTTGGAAGATCTATGCTGCTTTTATTTAGACCAGTGATCCCACCCCCCCACCCCCAACGTGGCACTGTGGGCACCAAGACACCCTCCCATTTACTTCTTCAAATGGTGCTCACTTGCTTCTTTCACAAAGCATCTCTTCCCCAAAGCAAAGATCCAATCTTGGCTTTACTCAATCTCACTGAAGCTTGAAGTGCTTCAGAAGAACTCAAGAAGTGTCGACTTTGTTTCTACAGGGAGCATCCATACAAAAACAGCTGCCTTCACAATATGAGGATGCTTGGCCTGCCACCATGGGACAGTTTGTGATTGGCCCGAGCATAGGACTGCCAGGTCTTCCTTTTCAGGGGACGACTTCCCATCCATCAGCCTCTGTTCAATGCCACAGCTTGGTAGGGTAACAGAGAGAAAATGTGGGGAGGGATCAGCATTGCTCTGAAGTAGGCCTTTTATGTGTTGCTGTTTCCCTCGCTATCACCCCTCCAACAACTTCAAGTCGTTGTTTGGATTATTCATGCCATTTCCGACTATCAGAGGTCGCCTCGCTCTACCCGTGTTTCCCTGCATTTTGCCCACTTTTTGAGAGACCTGTTTTAACTTAAATTGGGAAAAGTGGGCAAAAAGCAGGGAAATGCGGGGGAGAGTGAAGCAACCTCTGACGGTTGGAAACGAGCATCCATAATCAAAACAAAGACCCAAAGTCGTCAGAGGGGTGACTGCGAGGAAACAGCCATGCATAAAAGGCCGTAACTTCTGGTACAAAAAAAGAAGCGAGATCATTGCAATGGAATGACACCCTAGGATTCCACTGAAACTCTATGGTCAAACAAGTTGGGGGGATCCTAGAACATCACTTCAATGCGATTACATCACTTCATGTTTTCACCGGAAGTAATGTCGCAGAGTCAGAGTGAAACCAATTTACATGTCCCCACCCCTCAAAAGCTGGCAACACTACCCCAGCACCATTTTGTGACTGCCTCCCATGACAGCCATTTTGTTGCGGTGCCTACAACCCATCCTCAAAATTCCAAAAAGTGCCCTTAGGCTCAAAAGATTAAAGATCTATCATTTAGACCTTTCTGTAATTATTCCGCACCCAAGTATTGGCTTGTCAGTGGAAAAGCATACCCTCCCAGGGGCAATTTCAGCTGCAGTTCCATGCATCATTGCCAACAGAGGTGGTCATAATGATTCTGGGGCCCTCGGCAAAAGTCCAGGATGGGGCCCAGAATGGCTGCCACTCCCCACAGGGGCCCCCACCAGACCCCACTGGCGGGGCCAAGAAAGAAGCAGCCCTCGTCCTGTGTGAGGCAGGCAGGAGCCATTGCTGGTAGCCAGCTGCTTGAGCACCATACACAGCAAGCATAAGCCCTGGACAGGAAAGCAGCAGCAACAGGGGCCACTGTTGGAGGTGAGGGGCTATGGGTAGTCAGGTCCTCCTAGCACTGGGCCCAGGACACCTGCCCTTGTTGCCCACTGGCTAAGACAGCTCCTGAAATTGGCCAAAAGCATTTCACTCGCCCAAGTTTTTGGACCACGTGATCTAAGAGATGCTCCACTGATAGGGATCCAGAACAGGCCACTTGGTTGACATATGGCTGCTTCACTGAACCTGCCAAAGGCTATTGTTCTAAATGGGATGCCTGTACTGACTGACCAGCCCTGTTTGCATGCATGTGGTGTGTACACGTACAAAAACAATGATCACAGAACTGCAAAGGAAAGAGCGCCTAAAAACAGATAGATCTTTCAGATATTGTTCCCAGCCAATTGTTTCCTAAAATCAACAAGGAAGAAGATTGCACAACACTCCTAAGCAGCAGAGAACTAAACCACCCCGTGATGCTAAAGTTCCCTAATTGGAATTCCAGACACATAATGCGTCCTAAAAAAGCAGCAGGAAGGGAAAAGCTGATCTGGGGAGGTGAGGGGTTAGCTCGCTCCACGCCGTTTCCTATTTGGAAATGCCCCCACCTAGGGTTTCCAACTCCAGGTTAGGAAATTCCTGGAGATTTGGGTGCTGAAGCCTAGGGGGAAGGGTTTGGAGGAGGGAGGGGATCTTAAGAGGATATAATGTCATACAGTGCCCTTCAAAGCAGCCATTTTCTCCATACACACACGAACACATGAAGCTGCCTTATACTGAATCAGACCTTTGGTCCATCAAAGTCAGTATTGTCTACTCAGACCGGCAGCGGCTCTCCAGGGTCTCAGGTTGAGGTCTTTCACATCACCTACTTGCCTGGTCCCTTTAAATGGAGATGCCGGGGATTGAACCTGGGACCTTTTGCATGCCAAGCAGAGGCTCTACCACTGAGCCACGGCCCCTCCCTCCTCCAGGGGAGCTGACCTTTGTCGTCTGGAGATCAACTGTAATTCTGGAAGATCTGCAGCCCCCACCGGGAGGTTGGCAACTCTACCCCCAAACAGCTGTTTTAAGACTGGGGGGGGAGCCAGTATAATACACAATTTCACAACTGGAGAAATGGCACACAGGAGGGGAAGAGTTAATCCCATCATTCCTCAACACCACAGTTCTGAATCAGATTATCCCCCTCCCCATGACTCGTTTTTCGTGGGGAACCAAATCAGGCCATACTGCATACTCATTTGACCTTTATTCAATGAATGCACTTGACATATAGTTAGGGCAAGTGCTAGTATGCATGTGTGGAACAGAAACGGGGACACACACACATCAGCATTTTTTCACCATATGAAGTGCAGAATTAATTTTCCGGATATTACCGACTCACAGGTCTCTCACTATTCCCCTCACTCCAATGCTGCATTGTCCACAGTCTATTACACCAGTTCCTTATGCAGTTCATGCTGATAACATTATGGGAAATTACTTTCGGTCTTTAAAAGGGCACTCCCTGCTTTCAGCCATAAATGAACCCCCCCCCCCCGTTTAAACCAATCAATAGCTCTGCTGCAAGGACAAGAAAACCAAAAAGCTTGTGACATTTCCTTGCAGCTGAGGCTGCTTGAGATCTCACTTCACTGGCATAATCTCCCCAGATCTGTGCAGGATGGGGGTGGGGGGGTTAATCCACACAGTTGAGGGAAAGAAAGGCCCTTGGAGGAAGGCTAGAGGCATGGGTGTGGCAGATATCTAAGCCTGGGTCATTGCTCAAGATGAGTCATGAGTCATTTATGCATGGCTGTTTCTAGGGCTGCCAACCTCCAGGAACTAGCTGGAGATCTGCTACTACAACTGATCTCCAGCCGATAGAGATCAGTTCACCTGGAGAAAATGGCTGCTTTGGCAATTGGACTCAATGGCATTGAAGTTCCTCCCCTCCCTAAACCCTGCCCTCCTCAGGCTCCGCCCCCCAAAACCTACCGCCAATGGAGAAGAGGGACCTGGCAACCCTAGCTGTTTCACTCACTGTCACCCCTCCGATGACTTCGGGTCTTTGTTTGGATTATGCATGACGTTTCTGGCCCTCAGAGGTCGCCTCACTCTCCCCCTGCATTTCCCCACATTTTGCCCGCGTTTTCAGGGACCTGCTTTATGTTGAATTTGAAAACGTGGGCAAAACACGGGGAAACGCAGGGGGAGAGCAAGACGACCTCTGACATCAGAAATTGCATGCATGATCCAAACAAATACCCGAAGTCATCGGAGGGGTGATGGCGAGTGAAAACAGCCATGCATAAAAGCCCATGAACGTCAAGAAGGTAAACGCCATTTAGAGTTGCATGATCGACTGCATGAGAAAAGGGACACAGGTCTGCTCACAGGCCTGAACAGCCTGTCTGGAATTTACCTCAATATGCTTCTCCCACCAACCACCTCAGCTTGCCCAGGCAGTTGCTTTGGGCAACCTGATACAGATCAGAACCTATGAAGAAGCTCACAGACAAACTGGTGACCATTCAGAGAAAAGTGTTTCGAAAATGTTTGTATAAGGGTGAGGAGAAGGAAGGAATTTAGGGAACAGAAAGCTGAAGGAAACCATGACGACTGTAGTGGGTATGGCAAAACCTGCCATTGTGGCGGAGTCATGAGAGTGGGATCGGCTTCTGGCTCCTTCCACATTTTAATGACTGAAAGGGGATTTAACCAAGTAGCGTAGGATTATCAACCTCAACAGGGCCAGGATTTCTCTTGAAATTACAACATGTCTCCAGAGTGCAACATTGAGCTCCTATGGAGAAAATGGCGTCTTTGGAGGGTGGACGGACTCTATGACATCTGCCCCCAAAATTCCATGAATTTCTTGAGCTGGAGTTGGTGACCCTATTGGACAGAGTCTCGGTTTAACTTGTCAAAATTAACTGGATATGTAAACTTGGTGTCAAGGCTCAGACTTTGGCTTTGGTGAGGTGGTAGGGGCTAAAAGGCGAAGCTGAAATCTATCTTAATGATCCATCTACAATTCAAATAAGACACCAGGGAATAGAGATTCTTGTCATCAGGCGTCCAGATTGGCCAAGCCAGGTATAGATATTGGGAGCCTTGCCTGGTCAACACAGCCTGGTTCCTGTTCTGAGGTGCCCAGCCTGTTTTACGGCCTGCACCTTCTAGCCTTGCCATCCCATTTCCCCCAGCTCTCCTGCTCACCCTCTCTCCAAGAAGTACTCAACTGCTGCAACACTCATCTCTGAACTGATTCAGCCTTGATCACCACCTGATTTCTGATTTGGTTCCCAGGAGATCTGTAATCTGGGCACTAACCAGACCCAGACCTGTTAGTTTCAATACTTTTAAAAATGCCTAATTTTATTCCTTATTTTTTTTAAATTCTTCTTTTATTCCAACCCTGCATCAGCTGTCAAGGTCTGTGATCACTGCATCATAGGCTTTTTAATCATACTCTAGCATTTTGAGCCACACTTGCCTGCCTGTTCCACACAACCCTGACATCAGGTTAATATTTACTGCAAGACTGAAGAAGAGTTGGTTTTTATATGCCAACTTTCTCTACCACTTAAGGAAGAATCAAACCGGCTTACAATCACCTCCCCTTCCCTCCCCCTCCCCACAACAGACACCCTGTGAAGTAAGTGGGGCTGAGAGAGCTCGAAGAAGCTGAGACGAGCCCAAGGTCACCCCTCTGGCTTCATGGTAGGAGTGGGGAAACCAACCTGACCCACCAGATTAGCGTCCGCCGCTCATGTGGAGGAGTGGGGAATCAAACCCAGTTCTCCAGCTTAGAGTCCACCGCTCCAAACCACTGCTCTTAACCACTACACTACGCTGGCTCTCTGGAAGAACATCCATAGTCCTGGCCCAGGTTTGACACTCATATTGAAAAGTGTAAGCTAGGACTTCTGCCAGGGATGGTCCCATGTGTTTGCGGATTAAGGACAGTGTGCTTGCGCCAGCAGATATTTTGCAGAATCTGCCGCTGGGCTTTATGCAAGTAATGCGCACAGTTGGCCCCACACCACAGGAGCTGTACCTATCTGAACTGTACTTTGTGCAAAATCACGCTTCTCATTAAAGAGGGGCAAGCATTTTATGCTATTGATGTGAGAACCACTGCCTACCATCGTGGCCATTTCCACACTTTCTCCTTTACAGTCAAAGGCTTTCTCTTTGTGAATATATGCAATTCTGCACATAAGTGCATTTGTGCAAATACAGCTGTTTTCAGTTATACACCTTCCTCATAGGTACGCCCCCCCCCCAAAAAAAAAACACAATTTCTAGAGTAAAAACACTTCTCTGTTTTCTGGAGTACATCTATACAGGTTATATGGCACCATGGAAAGGGGGCCAAAGGACGGCTTCTGAATCTCCCTGTTCCCTTTGCTGTGACAGGAGAATTCCCTGTGATGCCAGGCAAAATTGGTTGCCCAGCAACAGGTCCTCCCACCATCTCCCACAGGAGATTCACTTATTTCTGTGTTTTGTTTTCCTTCTTTGTTTTTGAGCCTCAAGATTTTCCTTCCTTGGTTGTAATACCTGCATCCCAGAGGTGCCGTTGCCTTGGGCTAGCAGTGTTTCTCGAGGTGTGTTGCAGACCTAATCAGCACAAGGATCTCCGAGGGGTTGAAGTGGAACCTTCTGCCCCTCTGCATCACAAGCGTTCACACCAACACACGCGGGCGGACCATGAGAGACCCACCCCAGGGCCATGCAAGTAAGGTCCACGTGGCCACCAGCGGCAGGACCAGCATGAGCATACACTGAGTTGGGGTGGCTGCCAGGGCCACTGCCCCGACTCCCTACTCATGCATCTCCTCTGATGTCAGACTAGGGTTGCCAACCTCCAGGTACTAGCTGGAGTTCTCCTGCTATTACAACTGATAGAGATCAGTTCACCTGGAAAAAATTGCCGCTTTGGCAATTGGAGTCTATGGCATTGAACTCCCTCCCCAAACTCCACCCTCATCAGGCTCCTCCCCCCAAATAGCCAGGTATTTCCCAACCCAGAGCTGGCAACCCTATCCATTTGCCTCTGCCTCCTGTGGCAGCCATTGTGGGTTTGGCTCCACCTAGGGTTGCCAACCTCCAGGTAGTAATTGGAGATCTGCTATTACAACTGATCTCCAGCTGATAGAGATCAGTTCCCCTGGAGAAAATGGCCGCTTTGGCAATTGGACTCTATGGCATTGAAGTCCCCTCCCCAAGCCCCGCCCTCCTCAGGCTCCGCCCCAAAAACCTCCCGCCAGTTGCGAAGAGGGACCTGGCAACCCTAGCTCCACTTCCTGTGGCCATCATTTTGGGACAGTGCTCACCACTCCCTCTCAAAATTCCAAAGGTTCTTGCAGGCTCAAAAAGGTTGGGGACCCCTGCCTTAAACTTTCATGTATCTCTTTCACTTCCATGAGAGCCATGGGACCGGGCATGATTCCCCACTCCTCCACATGAGCGGCGGAGGCTAATCTGGTGAACCGGGTTGGTTTCCCCACTCCTACACACGAAGCCAACTGGGTCACCTTGGGCTAGTCACGGCTCTCTTAGAGCTCTCTCAGCCCCACCTACCTCACAGGGTGTCTGTTGTGGGGAGGGGAAGGGAAAGTGATTGTAAGCCGGTTTGATTCTTCCTTAAGTGGTAGAGAAACCAACTCTTCTTCTTTCACTCTGATTATGTAGAATCCTATAATACACACGTAGTCCTGGTCTTGTGCAATGGGGACATCCCTTTTATGAGGCGGTTTGAAAGCTCTCCAGTGCTAAATGTAACAAATGAGGAGCCAGGTTTTGCTACCCCAGCACTATCCCTACAACATTATTAGCAGAGTGCTGCCGCCTTTTCTAATATATCATTCTGCCTCAAACTCACACACACAATCCCAGAGGAAGCCCAGCCTAGTGCTGCATTTACTCTTCCTAGCCTTATGACTCGCAGTTCAGTTGCTATCAAAATTAGGTCAGTCTTCCCTTGCAATTGTGTTTATAAAGACTGCTGCTCAAAACCAAGCCTTTCATGCATGGTGGTGGGAAAGCAGATTCGTCATCTGCCCACCACCACTGGCTGATACTTTGGTTTGTTTTCATTCTGAAGACGCCAATACTAAAATCTTGCAAATTAAAATGCAAAAGTACACTAACACATGACTCTTTGAAAGGCTTGGAGTGCACTTTGCCGTTTCTCAAGTCTTTGCACAGTCTGAGCACTCAGTGGTAGAGCCTCTGCTTGGCATGCAGAAGGTCCCAGGTTCAATCCCCGGCATCTCCAGTTAAAGGGACTAGGCAAGTAGGTTATGTGAATATACCTCTACCTAAGACCCTGGAGAGCCACTGCTGGTCTGAGTAGACAATACTGATTTTGATGGACCAAGGGTCTGATTCAGTATAAGGCAGCTTCATGTGTTCATGAAGAAGTTATCTGAAGAAGTGAGCTGTGGCTCACGAAAGCTCATACCCTACCAGAAAGTATTTTTGTTAGTCTTCATGTGTTCATGTGAACTAAAAGGCAGTGGCTCAGTGATAGAGCACATACTTTGCATAGATGTGAAAAAAGGACTCACATTCAGGGCTAAACCAGACAAGATGCAGGAAGTTCCATGAACATAGTTTCCAAAACACATTACTGCCCACAAAATGGAGCTGCACAAATAATCTTTTTTGAGTTGCAGGTTTCCTTATCATATTGCAGTATTTGCTGGGATGCAACATGGCCTTCCAAATTGTCACTCATTACAAAATAAGGAGGGCTCAGCTGGATCAAACGTTTGCCCAAGTCATCTAGCATCCTGCTTCCAACAGTGGCCAGCCACTTGCCCCCAGTAAGGCCTCAAACAGGGCACAAAAGCCATGGCTCTCCCCACTCCCCCATATGGAACTGCCTTATACCTTTATTTATTTATTTGGATTTATATCCCGCTCTCTTTCTTGGCCAAGGCCAGGCTCAGAGCAACTAACAACAAATTAAAACATAATACAATAAATACCATACATAAATAGTTCAATTTAAACTTAAAATGAAAATGTCTGTTATCTAATCAGTCAAATCAATTGGCACCCATTTACTGGGCACAGGACCAGGGTGAGCTCAGGGAAATCAACCAGAACCCCCCAATTTGAAGTTCAAATAAACCATGCCAGAACATTGGTCCATCTAGCTCACTACTTTCCGAATGCATGCCAAGCAGGTGCTCTACCACTAAGCCACAATCCTTCATCTTATACCCCTTATCCATAGGGAAAAGTGGGGATACAAATGTTTTATAAAATAATAAATGCTTGTTGACACACTCAAAGATCTCCAAAATGTTGGTGAGGCAGGACTTCCCTTTGCAGAAGCCAGGGTGATCCTTCCTCAGCAAGGCCTGTTGTTCTGTCTACATTTATTAATTCTGCTTTCACCAGCACTTTTAATCAGTTACTCAAAACAGAGCTTAGGCGTGTAATTTTTTCGGCCTCCAATCCATCCCTCTGAATATTTTTTTTAAAAAACCAGTTACATTGGTTACTTTGCAATAACTCTGGTAAGAAGACCAGTTCTACTGACAGATGGACCCAGGTAATTTTTAATTTGTCAGCCTAGAATTTTCTCTCTCTTGTCACTTCTATTTGATTCAGTTCTTCAGATGCCCTCTGGATGCCTTGCTTAAGATGAGCAGCAGCCCCCCTCCCTTGGGAGGTGGCTGCTTAGCATCAAGTACTCAGGTTTGAGACTTACTGTGCTGTCACGGCCAAACTAGACATTACGACTTTAATGAGCTAGGTTGGAGGGACCCTTCAGTCATTCCCCTCAGTCACAAAGCAGCTGCTGAGAACTAATTTCCCAAGTGCCACAAGGGCCTGATTCAGGTCAGGTTCCTTCTTCCTTTGGGAAGTTAAGGACCTGCAGCTGTCATCTGACTAGGGTTGTCAACTCCAGGTTGAGAAACTCCAGGAGATTTGGGGTGGAGTCTAGGGAGGACAGAGTTTGGGGGGAGTGACCTCAGCAGGGTATGATGCCATAGAGTCAACTCTCCAAAGTAGCCATTTTCTCCAGGGAAACGGATTTCTGTAGTGTGGAGATCAACTGTAATTCTGAGAGGTTGGCCACCATACATCTGACTGAGGGGAATGAGAGAGAAACTTGTTTTAAAATGTCACATCTAGTTTGGCCCTTATCCACTATCCCATAAAGGAGTAGAAGACCAACAGTTGGCCAACAGATGCCATTTGCTTTCCTCCCTCTGCCACCTGTCATGGTGGTGGCAGAAAACATCTGAAGATGCCTTATAGTGAGTCAAGCCTTTGGTCCATCTAGCTCAACCGGGTCTGCTCTGAGTGGTACCAGCCATTCAAGGGCCTGAGCAAAAGATTTGCTGGGAATTACTAGGGATTGAACCTAAGACTTTTCTTATGCAAAGCATGTTTTCTACCATAAGCGATACAAGCTCTCCATGGGTAAGAAAAATGGGAGTGGACAGCTGCATCTTCTGTACTTATTTCAATAAAATAATAGCAGGTCTTGTCTCCCTTGCTCTGTTTCTCCTTGAGTTATGCATTCAGTAATTTTTGGATCTGGGAGACAATTTGGCACTATGTAGAATTGGGGGTGGCAAGGGAAAAAGGAAGTTAGAGACTGGAAGGAAAACTCAAACTTTCCCCAGGGAACTTCCTTTACAAACAATAGCACTGAAACAGGAAGGAGTAAAAAGAACTAGCAAATGGTGGGAGACCAAAATAATCTGGTGACATCCTTTAGAGTTCTGAGGGAGGAGATTGTGTTTTTGGAAGGTGTGTGTGTGTAAACCTGGGTTTTCTGGTCAGGAGAAGGGGCTGCAATGAGATACCTCAGCATTTGAGTAATTACCAGTTGCTAACTTTATCAGTTAAATAGAGCCCCATGGTGCAGACTGGTAAATGGCAGTGCAGCAGTCAAAGCTCTGCTCACAGTTTGATCCCGACGGAAGTCGGTTTCAGGTAGCCGGCTCAAGGTTGACTCAACTTTCCATCCTTCTGAGGTCGGTAAAATGAGTACCAATCTTACTGGGGATAAAGTGACGAAGACTGGGGAAGGCAATGGCAAACCACCCCATAAACATAGTCTGCCTAGCAAATGTCGTGATGGGACATCACCCCATGGGTCAGTAATGACCCGGTGCTTGCACAGGGACTACCTTTACCTCTACTTTTTTAACTTGATCAGTTATTGTGCTCTATATTTAAAACAATATATGATGAAAACCTAGTACCTAATTTGCAACTTTTAATCATAGTTGGCTTCCAATACTGTGTGTCCACCCTTAGGTGAGGCATAGAGCATCACTGGCTGGGTCACAAACCCCTATGACCTGTTGCCAGTGCACACAAAGCAAGTGTACCATCATGGCTGCCTTTACATAACCATTGAAACCCAGATCACGTTACAATGAACACACGTAGATTCAACCTGCATGTGCGTACATCTGGTTTGTAAGAAAGAGCCAGCATGCATTCACTTTACAAATGAAACCAGGGACCAGTACCTGGATAAATGCATGGCTTCAGTCACATGTTCAGCTGTACATGAACTGAATGTGACATGATGTGACAGATTCAAAACAAATTAAAAAAAGTATTTTTTCACACAACGCATAGTTAAATTGTGGAACTCCCTGCCCTAGGATGTGGTGATGGTTGCCAACTTGGAAGGCTTTAAGAGGGGAGTGGACATATTCATGGAGGAAAGGGGTATTCATGGCTATTAGTTAAAATGGATACTAGTCATGCTGCATACCTATTCTCTCTAGTATCAGAGGAGCATGCTTATTATATTAGGTGCTGTGGAACACAGGCAGGATGGTGCTGCTGCAGTTGTCTTGTTTGTGGCTTCCTAGAGGCACCTGGTGGGCCACTGTGTGAACAGACTGCTGGACTTGATGGGCCTTGGTCTGATCCAGCAGGCCTTTCTTATGTTCTTATGATAATTACTTAACACTTATATCATGTATAAAAGAGCAAGAGTCCAATAGAACCTTAAAGACTAACAAAATTTCTGGCAGGGTATGAGTTTTCGTGATTTCTGAAGAAGTGAGCTGTGGCTCATGAAAGCTCATACCCTGCCAGAAATTTTGTTAGTCTTTAAGGTTCTATTGGACTCTTGTTCTTTTCTATTGCTTATATGGGTTCGCCGAACTCACCAGAATCTATTCATAGCCTACATTTTGGCAGCTGGATCTTTGAATACTTTGTTAGTACATGGCTTAATAGTAAAATAGCTTGGCCCTTAAGATAGAGCCAATCAGAACCATAAAAAGACATTTGAATTCTCAATTCAAGCTGTACTCTTCTCGCTTGTGCATTTTAACACAAAAATCAGATTTTCACCTCTTTATCCTAATGAGCCCCCTCTGATGACCTTCTGTCTCTCTATTAGAGAATGAACCAATACATCTGCCATAGAACAACCCCACAGAATAAGATAACAGTTGGGCCTTGAGGTCCTTGCAAGGACAGCAAGGCCCTTTGGACCTTGTTGGATGTTGCCCTATTGTTGCTGGTTGCGAAGGGGCCCCCATAACAGTTCAGGTTTCAGGGTCCCAAAAATGTAGGTCCGCCACTGACCCTATGAGGTAAGTTAAGCCAAAAGAAATGAAAAAATAAATGAATTACCCAGCCGCCATTTTACAGTGATTTAAAAATGCTGTGAGGGCCCAATACTTTTGGGCTTGCTGTACTGTGGGCTGAGATGCTCTCGTTCCCCCACCCACCCAACCACCAACCCTTTCAAGTGCTGAAACAGCTGCAGGTTGTGTGTGTTTGGCTGTTGGGCACTTGAAAAGGTGCAGGGGTGGGTGGGAACAAGTGCCTCAGGATGCCACACTGCAGCCTCATGGCGTTTTTAAACCACTTCAAAATGGCGAACTGTCCCTGTGATGGGCACGAGGATGTCATCACATCTAGTTTTGCCCAAAGAGACAGGCAGAGTCTCCAGGTTTATACCTTTTCTTGCATGATGATGTGAATGTGGCTTCCTGTGGACTCTGGCAGGGTAACATAAAATCATTGCCCGGGACATCTTTTTCTTCCCCCACATAAAAATTTATTTTGTAACATCCAACCTGAGTAAGGGTTCTGGTGAACTGGAAAGCTTGCGCACTGTTTTGTGTCTTTGTAGTTGTTCCTAATAAAAGGTATTATGTGGATTGTGGTTTGCTTTTGGATTTTAACAACTGAGCGACTGAGACAGAAGTGTGAGTGGGGAGAGAAAGCCAACTGCCCTGACCCACATGTATGGGAGTAAGGGAAAATCGCTTCCAGGATTTCGGTTCTGGTTGCTCCTTTAACGGTTAGGCCTTGTTTGCTTTTAACGCCATATTCCTTAAGGCTAGATTTTTAAAAGGCAAAGCTACTGCTTGTGCATGTGTGTGTGTGTGTTGGGGGGGGGAATTCCCTGTGTGCCCCTCTTTCCTAGCCATCCATTTGTGGAGCTGCCTCTCTCCAGAGCACAACAGCCCCTTTTATTCTCAAGGCCTCCACTGGCCCAGGCTGCGTGGGGTAGGATGCTTGCTAATAGCATTATGCTTATTCAATAAGGAGGCGGCTGTGCTGGACAGAGGGCTCCATTCATGCAGCCACCCCCTGTCCCCTTGCTGCCCTAGCTCTGCTCTGCATCCATCCACAACTGCAAGGATTGCTAGGAGATGCAGCCACCCTCCTGAAGCTGAGTAACCACTCCCTACAGTGCCTGGCTAAACCATGGAGCTACCAAAGCACATAGACTTCTGGATGCAGGGCTCACACCTGGAAAGCATGCCATAATGGCAGAGATGAGAATGCCTCTGAGCACATGCAGAGTGTCTTTTCCTCCCTTCTGAATAACCACTCTATGATCAGAGAAAATGAATTCCAATTTGACTCTCTACAGTGCAAAACAAAGGATGTCCAAGAGGCTAGGCAGTAATTTTGGTAACATTTTGGTGGGAAGACCTTTCTACATATCCCACCAGAACTCCAAACATCAGACTCTTGTTCTGCACAGACCTGCTTCAATTTCAGCCCCCCCATACTCCCCATGCCTCAAAACATAGAAACATGCCTTCCACCTGCCAGGATGCATAGGCAGCCAAATCACCTCTGACTCTAACCCCTGCCCCAAAATCTCCTCTTGAAATGCCGTATTAACTTCATTTATGGGAAAAGCATATACTCTCTCATATATTCACAAGTTAATATAAGATGCCATGCTCAGATATAAGAGCATGAGCATCAGACACATATATTCTACACACATATGTATATTCAGATAGCATAAGACACACACATATATATATATATATATTGTCATACACAAGTCTAGAATCACTTTGAATTATGGGTAACCTGTATTCTTTGGTCAAGTAACATTTAATGCTGAGGAGCCTGAGTCAGGATGACCTGTTTGCAGTCAGCTGAATGTAAGATCATTCTCGCTTGGTACAAGCAGGCTTCTTAATTGGGGCTAAAACTTTGATTTAAGAGCAAGAAATGTCATGATGGAATGTTAACTCTCTTTTCTTCATCATTAGCTATAGTCAAACCTTCCGAAGATTTCTATAGGATATGTAAATATCTGTTTATACGTTCCAGGTAATCAGTGGCTAAAGTCTTCTACGTAATTATCATTAGTGCTGTCTGTCAATGACCTATAAAACATGTTGTCTTCCTTTGTTCGGGGAAGAGCTCTGACTTTGAGAAAAGAGTTCTTCCACGTGCTATATCTGCTCTCTTATTGATCAATAAAAGACCTGCTTAATTGTTAACCTCTGTCTTGAATTACTTGATTGACTGCTATAAGTAATCAGGACTACACTCTACATGGTCTTCCCCATTTCTGATGTCTACCACCCCAAACAGAGCCACCCTCTAATCACTGAAACTCATCCTCAACTATATTTCCCTAATAAAGTTGAATGGGTTTGTGCATTTCTCAAGGACAGATCTCCAAGGTTCTCCAGAGCAAGGCCTTCCCAGCAGCACCACTACTAGAGATCCTTTTAGTTGGGGATGCCGCCAAGGATTGAACCTGGGACCTGAACAGCTACTCTATCATTGAGCTATGGGCCTTTCCCAACAGAGTATTTGTGAATGAGCATATGAATATCATGCAATATCATATAATATAACTGAGAACTATGGTTGCAAACTCTGGGTAGGGAAATTTCTGAAGATTTGGGGGTAGAGCCTGGGGAGGAGAGAGTTGAGAGAGGGGACAGAGCTCATCAGGATGTTATGCCTTAGAGTCCGTCCTCCAAAGCTGCCATTTTCTCCTGAACTCATCCTTTAGTCTAGAGATCAGTTATAATTCTGAGAGAATTCCAGGCCCTACCTGGAGGTTGGCAATCCTAGATGTGATGATTGTGTAGCAATAGGGAAAAGAAAAAGGCAGTGTTGTGTAGTGGTTAGAGTATAGGACTAGGATCTGGGAGACCCAGGTTTGGATCTGACTCTACTATGGACTTGGGCCAGTCACTCCCTGTCAGACTAATCTACCTCACAGGGTGGTGGTAGTGAGGATAAAATGGAGGAGAACAATGTAAGCTGCTTAGAGTCCCCACTGGGGAGGGAGAAAAATAGGCTATACATATATAAATAATGATATCAGGTCTGCTTTCTCTCCATGCACTCAGCTTACATGGTTTTAGACTCTGTGAAGCTAGAAACCTTTGTTTATAATTATAATTTACAGAAGTTAGTTGTGGTCCCTCAGAAAAGGTCTTTTCGCATGCTCAGGTGCATATTTCTCCCCCATATTTTCCATGTTTACTAATATGCTTCTGGCACTGAAATAAGGTTATGGTACTGAGTCCTTGTGTTCTCTGGTTGAGTTTAAGCCTTATAGGGCCCCCTTCCCTCCCTCCCCCAAGTTCAGGTGTAAGGGCTGGCCCAATGGGACAGGTACATGCATTCTGAGAAGTCCCACCCCCAATAAATCCTTGCAACTTCACAGAACCCCTTAAAACAGCAAAATGACTTGGGCCAGCCTGTTTGGGTGCAGCTGGCATGTCCTGGCGTGCAGAATTATCCCAATGAGTCTAGTACGGTGAAGCTGGAATTCTGTAGAGCACTTAACTTCTCAAATGATACATGCTGAGTCTTATGCCTGCCCAGGGGCCACACTCTCTGCCCTTCTCCCAGTCCCAGATGTGTGTAGGATTTTCTACACACAGCTGGATGCAGTTATCCAGAGTTAGGGTTGCCAACCTCCAGGTGGTGGCTGGAGATCTCCTGCTGTTACAACTGATCTCCAGCCGCTAGAGATCAGTTCCCTTGGAGAAAATGGCTGCTTTGGCAATTGGACTTTATGGCATTGAAGTCCCGCCCCAAACCCGTCCCTCCTCAGGCTCTGCCCCAAAAACTTCCCACCAGTGGCGAAGAGGGACCTGGCAACCCTATCCAGAGATGAGGGGAAGCCCTCTAAAGGAAACAAGAGAAAGACTGGGGGAGGGACAGGAAATACACACACCCTGATGGTGTTGCTGTTTTTTAAAAATATTCCATTTCCCATTATTTTCACATCCCTACTGTGAACATGCTCGGATACACCTTCTTTGCTGCTACCTCACATGCTCAAATTATGGCCTGGTTCTTCTCTAAGCGTACGAGAGAAACAGACTGGGGGAGGAGAAGCAGGATTTCTGGGAAGGGGTGTGATCCATTTTAATGCCTGGTGTTGTTATCCTGCCCGCCCTCCAAGGAGCTCATACCTGTCTCCCTCCTGCCCTCATTTTATCCTCACAACAAACCCCCTGAGAGAAAGCCGCTACCCCAAGGTCAGCCAACAAGTTTCACAGCTAGGCAGGTGTTGGAGCCCTGCTCTCCTTGGCGAACGGGCCGAGAAAAGGGTGGGAGGTGGCCTGGGAATGGCATCCCCTGGCATTGGCACAGAAATAAGAAGGGGGGGGAAGGATGGCCATCTGAACTGAATTCACAGAAGATCTTCTGGCTAGCACTTGGAGAGGAGCGGGGTCTAGGAGCAAGGATCTCTGGGATTTGGGGCAATGGGAGGCAGAACTCCAGAGCTCTCTCCTGAGCTTCCCTGTGACCTTGGGCTTGTGCCAACAAGAGGTGACAGCTTGCGGGAGCACCAGAGTTGTCAACTGCCTGGGAAAAAAAAAAAACATCCTGCCCCTTTAACAGAGGCTTAATAGCATGTTATTTACCAACTGATGTTATTCCGCCTCCTATGAAAAGCTTCCGCTGCCCATTCCCACACATTAAGCTTCTGTTAAAGAGGCAAGGCCTTTGTCTCCAGGCCTGTTGGCACCCCTAATCAACATGCTGGCTGTTCATCACAAAGCTCCATGTCAGCCCCCAGTAAAGTCAGTGGCTTATACTTCAAGTCCTCAACCACACCCAGCTCTGCAGGATGGAGGCGCAACCTTGCCAAGCTCCCTGCTCCCACTGTGGGACAGCCCACAGCACTGTCTTCCCATAGCAGTAGGCAGCCCAAGAGGCCACTGAGCCTCATCCAAGGAGATACAGTTGGAAGAATTCTCTCTGCAGCTCCCCCACTCCTAGACAGAGATAAAATGTTACGGGGGGGGGGGTCCTCAGCTTGAACTTGAAAGCCCCCCCCCCAAAAAAAAGATGCTGCAGGCGCTTTGGCCTGGCAGGCTGCCTCTCTTGGCAACACCCACTTGCAGAGACAAAAGGAAACCCTATCGTGACAGCAAGACTGGATTGGCCAGCCTCCCAGCTCTGCTGGCCAATGCGTATGTGGGAGGTCACCTCCACACGGTGATGGAGATGACATTTTCTTTGCTGCTTTTGTTATGTGACGGGCGCTTAGCCCAAGCGGCTGCCTCTGAACACCAAATCTACGCACATGCACATGCACACACACGGCTTTGTTGGCCTACGGTTCAGCCACTCCCACCCTATGGCCAATGGAACGGTGCCTGACAGCCCATGCAAAGGAATCCATCCAACACATGACAGCACATAAACACGGGCCGGAGGCTCAATGGCCGGCGCAAGCCTGTTAATTGCCACAATGATCCAGGGTGGTCCAGCAGATCGAATGCGGCCCTGGCCTCTGTTAAACTACACATGCAGCAAATTTAGAATAGCCACTGCTTCCTGTCTAGAGACTCTCAGTCAGTAGTGTAAATGAGAATCCTCTCTTCACCCACAGTCAAAGAGTGAGGACGAAATCCATTCTTTAGACCACCTGATTGGCTAAAGAACGAACATGTGCCTGTGAATGCTGTGTGTGACGTTAGGATCCCACCTTCCCTCAATTTCCCACCTGTGTAGTGCAATTATAATGCCCCACCTCACAGGGTTGTTGTGGGGATGTGGAAGAAAAGAGTTTGTCAGACTTCAGTCACATGTGAAAAACAATCTATAAATGGCCCTACAAATCAAGCTTACCTTGTACTTTGTGGCTAGTAGTTCTGTGGCCTCTTGCTCTTTCCTCAGTTCCTCGATCATCTTCTCCTTCTCTTCCAATAGCTTTTGCTTGTCCTCGTTCACCAGGCTGTGGTCATCCTGGATAGCCGCTTTCTCCTCCTCCAATCTCTCCTTTTGCTCCTTCAAGTAATTTTTCATGTTTTTCTCTAGGCCCCCATCCTCATTGTCCTCCAGTTCTTCAGCCTCAGGGGTCCCTTCCCCATCTAGCGTCTTCTTCCTCCGGCTGTTCCTCCTCCTCTTCTTGCTCAGCATCCCACGTTTCTCCAGCTGGGCCTTCAAGCGTGTGATCTCCTCTTGGAACTCCCGCAGTAGGGTATCTTTGGGGTCCTCGTTGACCCGGGGTTTATTCTTGATATTTTTGGCCCTGTTGGCAAATCGGAGGGTAGACAAGCTCTCATCATAGCTATGGGAGGCTGGGCCTAGCGTGGCCACCATGATGGTCTTGGCATTGCCACCAAGGGAATCCTGAAGAAGGCGGGTGAGCTTGGAGTCCCTGTAGGGGATATGGGTGCTCTTGCCGTCCACCAGGGCTGAGATGACATTGCCCAAAGCAGAGAGGGAGAGGTTGATCTTGGACGCTTCCTTTGGTCTTTCCCCCTGAACCCCCATCTTGCTCTGCCGCTCACTTCCAGCCAAGTCCACCAGATTGAGCTTTCCTACCCGAATATGGTCTTCCCCATCCAGGCCGATCTCACTGCACTCCACCGTGATGACAAAGATGGCGTGCGAGCGAGAACTGTATTCGTTCATGTTGGTGCTGCCCACTGACCGGTTCTGGTTTCCCAAGTTCATGACATGCTCAATTTCTTTCACATTTTTTGTCACAAACGATGAAAGGTCCTTGATGTAAACACCAGTTTCTGGGTTCTCTTTGAGCTCCATCTTCTTACTCTGGTCTTTGGCCAAGAGATCTCTGATCTCCTCTTGATAGATCTCCAAGTAGGAAGCTCTGACCAAGTACTGCTGGTTCTGTGAGCGAGAGATATGGGTGAAAATGTGCTCAAAAGAGTTGGGGATGACACCTCTCTTCTCGGGGTCAGCCCAGACCCCTTGCATAGTGTAGGTCTTCCCAGTGCCGGTCTGACCATAGGCAAACATGGTGCCGTTGAACCCCTGCAGAACTGAATCTATCAAGGGCCGGACAGTCTCATCATATAGGTCAGCTTGCTTCGAGTTGGCATCATAAACAGCATCAAAGGTGAACGTTTTCGCCAGCTCGCCTGGTGAGGCTTTGGGGTTCCGGATAGTCACTTGGCCCAGCTTCACATCCATGTCCAGGATTCTCTCATAGCCGGTGGCTTCCTCTTTCCTGTTCATCGGGCGGCAGCGGACCACCACCTTCAGCGCCTCGCTGATTTTGGGCCTATTAGCCATCTTGAACCAGTCGCTCCTGCCCAGCTTCGGCTATCAGGTACGGGTGGTGGGTTTGACAGGCATGAGGGCTTCTTCCTTCCTGGGCTAATGTTGCTGCAGCAGCGGCGCACACAGAGTGGAGGCTGCGGTTATTTGTATCTTCTTTTTTGCACAATGGATGCAGTTAGGCATGATCCATTCAGGGCATCCCGCCCTGGACCGCAGACCACCCATCCTGGTTCATCCCGGAGAGAGAGGAAGGGGAGGCTGCCGGATTTCAGTACTCTCTCCTGGGTTGGTTTTTTTTTTTTTTTTGGTCTTTTTTTTTTTTTTTTTTGCGATGAAGAGCAGAGCTTTTTTTCCTTCCTTCCTTCCCGTCTAATCCTTGAATCTTCCTAGGGGATCCATCGGCAGCTCTGGGCGATAGTGCCGGGAAGGGCTAGCGTGCCCCTGCGCTGGATGCTCATTCATTGTAGCTCAGCAGCAGCTGCTGCCCTCTGTGTATGTGAGAGAATGAGGGAGGGAAACAGAAGGGGAGTGGAGAGGGAGGGAGGGAAGGAGGGAACGAGCGCCTGGGGGATGCTGCTATTGCTGCTGATCTGATGAGGGGGGGGGTGGCTGCAGAGTGCCTGGGCTGCTGGTATGGAATGGGAAGCAACGCACGGAGGCAAGCACCTCCTCGTCCTCAGAGCCTGCCCACCGGACTGCAAACATCAAACCCCCTCTTGGCCGCCACTCCCATTTGGAGGCAAAGCATGCTGGGGGGTGTAGTCCTGCCTTTGTTGCAGCCTTCACACACCAGAAGGATGCTGCCGGGAGCCCCGGATGGCAGAAGGGATGGCAAAGGCGGTGCTTCTTAAAGGGGCAGGCAGCTGGTACCCAGAGCTGATCAGGGACACGGAGCCACCACCCTGGCCTCTTGCAACAAGGCACCCGAGCCAAGGTGGGGATGGCTCTTCTGTAGGGTTGCCAACTGCCAGGCAGTAGCAGGACATCTCCTGCTAATTCAACTGATCTCCAGCTGATAGAGATCATATCACCTGGAGAAAAATGGCCACTTTGGCAATGGAACTCTATGGCATTGAAGTCCCTCCCCAAACCCTGCCCTCTTCAGGCTCCGCCCCCCAAATCTCCCGCCAGTTGAGAAGAGGGACCTTGCAACCCTACTCTTATGCAACCCCACCCCCACCCCCCAAAAAAGCCTCTTTTGCAACAGGCCAAGGCTCCTCCAAACATCTGACATTTTTTAAGGAGCACAGTATCCAGTTTCTGTAACCCGTAGCTCATCTCGATGTTCTCTCTGTCATGCTGTTGTGACAAGCATGTGACTCCAGACTGTCAGACTCTGAGCATAATTTGGACACACCAGCTCTTCCTGGTGCACCATTTTAAAGGACAAGCAGCGTTTGGGGCTCTTTCCTTATGTCACTGGGGACTGTGCAGAGGCACTGAGGTGAGAGCTGAGCCAAGATTCTGGTCTGTGCAGCTGCAGCTGTACTCTGCTCGTGTCGGTGGGGCTTCTGCCTTCCCGAGAGATTGTGCCCTCAGTTAATGAAAGGGTTAATAAGCAGAGTATGGCTGGAAGGCACCTGGCTGAAGCCCAACAGGTCTAGGTCTGGTCAGTATCAGGATGGGAAGCCTTAGGGGCATGCCGCTAAACAGACAAATAAGGATGGTGTCATTTGGATTTTCCATTTTTATACCACCTCTGGAACTATTGTGTGGTTGCAAAGGTGCACAGGGATGCACAGTTCATTTGAGCTTTGTGGAGAAATGTCACAGATAGTATTTCTTGTATTTCATAGCTTTTTGACACCACTGTTTACATTAATTCCTTGCCTATCCATCTGTCTATTTGTATCTGCCAACAAAGGATGGACTAACAGCCCTTAATAGCCCAAACCAGTCTGATCTCATGAGAGCTTGGAAGCTAAAGAGGGTTGGTACTTGGATGGGTAGGGTTGCCAGGTCCCTCCGCCACCGATGGGAGGTTTTTGGGGTGGAGCCTAAGGAGGGTGGAGTTTGGGGAGGTCTTCAATGCCATAGAGTCCAATTGCCAAAGCGGCCATTTTCTCCAGGTGAACTGATCTCTATTGGCTGGGTATCAGTTGTAATAGCAGGAGATCTCCAGCTAATACCTGGAGGTGATGAAAATGAACAGCAAGAGCTCAATAATAATTCAAAACAATACTATATTGAACAATGTAATAAAGATACAAACAAGTGATCAAGTGTGAACACCCTTAAATGTGAACTAAACAAATCATCAACAAACAAAACAAGAACAGACAATATATACATATGCATGGCGTTCTTATTACAAGCAATGTCGCTCAAGAACTTATCAAAGTTCATAAACAGTGATACAATGAAAATGATATCTTCTTATTGCCTGATGGCTAAAGGTAAGTAAATGTAGCTTTGTAATGCCTGAAATCATTATATGCTATGGGAAATGTATTCTTTGATTTGAAATATATTCTTTGTAATCAATAAAGTATAATCTGCACTTATGAATATGCCATACTCAGTGTATAAGAGTTGGCATCTATGATTAAAGTCACACCAAGCACATATATGTTAAAGACCTTGAGTATAAGAGGCTCAGCTTTACTAGTTAGAAGCTAATTAGAGAATCCATAGAAGGCCCCAATATGCTTTCATAAGCTGGCCAGCTAGGAAAAACTCCCTTAGTTAACCTTGGGAGCTGCCAGGATTCAAGATAAGAAGAACTGCAGAAACTTAGGATCAAACACAGAAGCACCTGACACTGGTGGGTCTTCTCTGCTCATTAGAGAGCATTAGATCACCACTTTCTCTGCAAAGCCTTCAATTCTGTAATAGGTTATGCTAATGTGGGGGGCCCAAGTATTGGGCAGTTGGGTCTTACGTGTGTATTACGCCTCTGTAACCACCCATTATCGAAGTCTATATTCATGCTTGCAATCCTTTGATGTGTGTGTGAATGGTCCTGCGCTTTGGGGCAATTTTCACCAGGCATTTTGTGTATTGGCCAATAAAACAAACTGCTTTGAATCTTCAACCTCCGACTGTTTTATTGTTATTGGGTATTGATACAATAAGACAGGCTTATCAGCTTCTCAAAGAAGTCTCTGAGAAGCTACATTTACTTACCTTTAGCCGTAGAGGAAGGCAATAGCAATCCACCTCTGCTCACCTGTTGCCTTGAAAATCCTGAGTTGGAACTTCATGGAGTGGCCATTAATTGGTTGTGAGCTGATTTAGGGTTGTCAACTCCAGGTTGCAAAATTCCTGGAGATTTGGGGGTGGATCCTTGGGAGGATGGGGTTTGTAGAGGGACCTCAGAAGGTTGTAATGTCAGAGTCCACACTTCACAACAGCCATTTTCTCCAGGGGAACGGACCTCTGTTGTCCAGAGATCAGTTGTAATTCTGGGAGACCTCCAGGCCCCACCTGGAGATTGGCAATCCTAAATTGACTGCATACTTCACTTTTTAAAGATCGACTCCCTGAATCCGATGAAGTGGACTCTAGTTCACAAAAACTTAATAGGTCAATCTCAGTCTATCAATCTTTAAGATGCTGTGGAACTCCCCCCCCCCCCAATGGCTGGTAAAATTCTGTACACAAATACCAAGGTTTTAAAAGAGGGGAAGGACCACAGGAAAGAATGCCAAGATCATTCACCAGTTTGGTGTTGTAGAAAAGTCTTTCCTGAAGCCCCAAAGGTGGCAAGGGCATTCAGCCTTGGCACCTCAATCCTGCCTATACCCTAAAATGTGGCGCCACTGTGGTATAGATGTTAGAGTGTCAGGCTACAGAGGCCTGGATTCAAATCCTTAGCCATGAAGCTCAGTGGGCAACCCTCTTGCAACTCATTTCTTTTGCACAGACCTACCTCACAGGGTTGTTGTGATGATGAAAGAAAGAAGTGTATATGTCACCCTGTGGTCTTTGCAAGAAAGACACACTAAAGATGCGATAGATTTATGGACCCTTTTATTTCAGGAGCTCAACTCTTTGATTTTCAAAGCAAAAAAACCCCTACCTTTTTGTATTTGTGCAGATTACATTTTCTCTCTCTCTCCACGTGCATAAGTAACCCCAGGGGGAAAAGAGCCAGCCACCACTGTTAGACCAGGCAGCAGTGTTTATGGCCAACCCTGCAATAACATTATACTGCAAAATAATAATAATAGTAGTAATACAAAGGCATTCCAATCAGAGCTGCTGATGGGGGTTTGAATTACAGAAGGGAAGGGTAGGGAAGAGTTGTGGGAGGCACACACACACACACACCCGGCTTCCACAATGTCCTGGCAGCTTTGCCATGCACAGTTAAGCCAGTGAGCCAGCCTCAGTATTTTTCCCAGCTGAGTCAGCGCTTTGGGAAACAGAGCACGGGTGCAGTTGCTCCCGCCTCCTTGCTAAGTGGAACAAAAGACAGAGGGCTGTACAAGGCCCCTTCTGCCAGTCAGCTTCCCATGGGTATGAAACAGCTATTTCTAGAGACTAGGAAGCCCTAGATGGTGCATGCCTTGGCCACACACCCATCCCCGGGTCAGATTACTCGCTTCTACCTTGTGCTGAGACCTGTTTCTAATCCCCATCTGTTTTGCCAGCATTCATGCACAAAGGTGGTGACAGGTTGTAGGTGCATTTGTACAAGCACTCTTTAATGCTGTCTTCTTCTTAAGGCACGGTTAGGTGACTGGAAGACCAGCAATCAAATCCTCCCCCCCCACACACAAACACACACAGATTTAGCATCTGGGCCATACCACAGTCCTTGATTTTAAGGGCCCTCCCCCTCTTTTAGGGTTGCTTACTGGGCAGGGAAAAAACAGCATGGCCTGCTTCTAATAGTGGTTTGTTGGCAGATAAAGCTTTTGAATGTAGGAAGCATCCTTGGTTTATCAAGGTCAGCAACTGTCTACTCTGCCTGACAGAGGCCTGGATCCCTGGACACATAACTGAACTGTAAAAAGTATCCATGGGGGTTTATGGATGGCGTCTACAACACTGCAGAAGGCAATACAATACAAGCCCCTGTCTTATTGCACACCTGGGGCTTGAAGGAAGCTGGGGAGGAGACATTTCTGAACAGGTAAATGGCAGCTGGGTCAACAGAAGTATAGTGACTAGATAGGGTTGCCAGGTCCCTCTTCGCCACCAGTGGGAGGTTTTTGGCGCGGAGCCTGAGGAGGGCGGGGTTTGGGGAGGGGAGGGACTTGAATGCCATAGAGCCCAATTGCCAAAGCGGCCATTTTCTCCAGGTGAACTGATCTCTATCGGCTGGAGTTCAGTTGTAATAGCAGGAGATCTCCAGCTAGTACCTGGAGGTTGGCAACCCTATGTCCAGATCATGCGAAATGGTGGTATTGCTTTACTCTGCTCTGGTTAGACCTCACCTAGAGTATCGTGTTCAGTTTGGGGCACCACAATTTAAGATGTAGACAAGCTGGAACATGTCCAGAGGACAGCAAAGAAGATGTTGAGAGGTCTGGAGACCAAGTCCTGTGAGGAAAGGTTGAAGGTGCTGGGTATGTTTAGCCTGGAGAGGAGACGACTAAGAAGAGATATGATAACCATCTTCAAGTACTTGAAGGCTGTCATATAGAAGAGGGTGTGGAGTTGTTTTCTGTTGCCCCAAAAGATCAGACCAGAACCAACAGGTTGAAATTAAATCAAAAGAGTTTTCAGCTAAACATTAGGAAGAAATTCCTGACAGTTAGAACGGTTCCTCAGTGGAAAAGGGGTCCTCAGGAGGTGGTGGGCTCTCCTTCTTTGGAGGTTTTTAAGCAGAGGCTAGATGGCCATCTGGCAGCAATGCTGATTCTGTGAACTTAGGCAGATTATGAAAGGGAGGGCAGGAAGGGTTGCGCCAGTGCTTGGCTCTCACAGTCCTTACTTACATGCTCAAGGGAAATGCAGATAGCTACTTTGGGATCAGGAAGGAATTTTCCTCCAGGCCAGGGATCATAGAGGGTTTTTTGTTTTTTTTGCCATCTTCTGGGCATAGAATAGGGGTCATTGGGGCTGTGGGGGGGGAGGTAGTTGTGAATTTCCTGCATTGTGCGAGGGGTTGGACTAGATGACCCTCTCAGCCCCACGGTTTCTTCATAGCCTTGTTATTCTAATTCCCACATTTGGCCCTGATCCCAGAAGAAAGGATCGGCTCGGGACACATTTCCCCACTAACTGACCTACCTCCCCAAGTGGGCCTCAACCAAATCGGGTGGTTTTTACCCACTAGCAAGCAGGCGTCACAGTGACCATTTCTGCTGCACTGCCTCTTTTAGCAGTACAGTTTGGGATAACTCCACATGCAAAATAAAAAGTAGATACCTTCCCTAGTTAATTAATTAAATAAATAAATAATTGGCAGCAGGATAATCTCCTCTTCTCAGGCAGGGTGCTGAGACTTGAGTAACCACAAGAAAGTTAATCCACCTCCAAAGCCATTTACTGGGCACCCTCTCTCCTGCGGAACTGACCGCTACATTTCAGCACAGCAACCAGCCTAGATAATGGCCACATTCCGAAGCCCCCGTACAATTATGGCACTCCAATCATGCATGAGGGCAGATAGCAACAGGCTGGTGTGATGCCAGTCCCATTTTGTTTTGGTTACTTCAGCAAGCAGCAGTGGGATTGTCAGAGTGTGGTGCAGGAGGGCACCCTAGCTGATGTACATACTTGTCCCGTTCTCACTTTATGTTTGTATGCGTACACTTAGAAAGACCTAGTTGTACACCTAAAAATGTGACGTGCGAAGGAGGCCTTTGACAAGAATCTAAATTAAAAGACGTTTGCTCTAAGGTTCTGTAAGCCTAATTCTTTTCATGGTAAGAAGGTACAAACTCTGCAAATAGAGATAGAAAAACAAACCAGGATGTCAGATGCTTCCTTTCGTCTGCTTTGGCAACACTGCTGGTCCATCTGACAGCACCCGCCATTCAAAATTTCATTCATTTCCACATCAAATGTCATCATCTGCCAGCAACATGCTTTGGCAGTTTACTTCAGTCAAGCAGAACAATATCTATGCAAGCAAACAACAACAACCCAACAACAGCATACAGAATCAGAGGAGCACTTACCAGAAACAAACACACACACACACTAAGGGTACAATCCAGCCAAAGCAAAGTGCTTCTGAAATCCCCCTCATTTCAGTGGGAGATTTAAATAGTCCCATTAAAATTAGTGGTGGAAAGCACCATCAAGCCACAGCCAACTCATGGTGACCCCATAGGATTTTAAAGACAAGAGGCAAACAGAGGTGGTTTGCCATTGCCTGTCTCTGTGTAGCAACCCTAGAATTCCTTGGCGATATCCCATCCAAATACTCACCAGGGCCAGCCCTGCTTAGCTTCCAAGATCCAATGAGATCAGCCTAGCCTGGGCCAACCTCGAGGTACTAGCTGAGGATCTCCTGCTATTACAACTGATCTCCAGCTGATAGAGATCAGTTTACCTGGAGAAAATGGCTGCTTTGGCAATTGGACTCTATGGCATTGAAATCCCTCCCCTCCCCAAACCCCTCCCTCCTCAGGCTCCGCCCCCAAATCCTCCCGCCGGTGGCAAAGAGGGACCTGGCAATCCTAGCCAGTGGCCAGCCGCTGTAGTGCAGGCGGCCCTTAGGATGGCACCGTTAATACCAGAAGGTGACTATGGAAATCTGTAGTGAAAATAAATAAATAAATCTTGTGGCAGATTTATGGTGACAGAAGCTTTTGTGGAATAAAGTCTACTTCACCAGATATAAAATGTACGTGGGAAGAGATAAAACAATTGTAAACAATGAGGTCAAAAGTAGGGCTGTCAATTTGGTTTGTCCCAAACCGAAAAACAGCCGAATTTCCCCCAATTCGGTGGTTTCTACTTCGGATAGAACCAAAGTCAAAAGAGGCGGGAAAACGACGAGCCGAACTCGGTGAGTTTGGGCGGACGCCGAATAAATTCGTACAAATTCAGTGCCCCTGAAGGAGCATTCTCCTGTGGCCAATCGGTGGCCAAGCTGGGTCTTCTTCTGGCCAATCAGTCGCGGGTATGTGAGCCCGGCAGCTGCGCAGCCCGGGGAGAGAAAGAAAGAGCATCTCTGTGTGTGAGAGAGAGATTCCCGTGGGGGGAGGGTGCACATTTTTTTTGTTGGCTTGCCTTTCAGTCAGACCCCCAGGCCAGGGTAATGGTACGGCCCAACTGCCGAGGCAACCAGACCCCTGGGCCGGGGTAATGGTACGGCCCAACTGCCGAGACACTCCTTGCAAGAACCCCCAAGTTTTGTATAGATTGGGTCATAGGGTCCCGGATATGGGGCCCGGAAGGGGTCCCCCCCAAAATCGCCCACAGGAATAAAGCCACAAAGCACATTGGCGGCATTCCGAGGCTCCGGGGGGGGGGGCATTTTTGGAGATAGAGGTCCCAAACTTTCAGGGTAGCTTGAGGGGACCCTTTTTGCAAGAACCCCCAAGTTTCGTAAAGATTGGGTCAGAGGGTCCCGAGATATGGGGCCCATCCCCCCAAAAAATCGCCCGCAGGAATAAAGCCACTTAAAGCACATTGGAGGCATTCCATGGCTCTGGGGGGGCATTTTTGGAGGTAGAGGTCCCACACTTTCAGGGTAGCTTGAGGGGACCCTTCTTGCAAGAACCCCCAAGTTTTGTAAAGATTGGGTCAGAGGGTCCCGAGATATGGGGCCCGTCCCCCAAAAAAATCGCCCGCAGGAATAAAGCCACTTAAAGCACATTGGAGGCATTCCACGGCTCTGGGGGGGCATTTTTGGAGGTAGAGGTCCCACACTTTCAGGGTAGCTTGAGTGGACCCTTCTTGCAAGAACCCCCAAGTTTTGTAAAGATTGGGTCAGAGGGTCCCGAGATATGGGGCCCGGAAGGGGTCCCCCCCAAAATCACCCACAGGAATAAAGCCACTTAAAGCACATTGGCGGCATTCCACGGCTCCAGGGGGGGCATTTTTGGAGGTAGAGGTCCCACACTTTCAGGGTAGCTTGAGGGGACCCTTTTTGCAAGAACCCCCATGTTTTGTAAAGATTGGGTCAGGGGGTCCCGAGATATGGGGTCCCCCCCATCTGCCCATTGGGATGAATGGAAGCAGGCGATCCTTAATGTGCATCTCTACAGAGCGGCAAATCCAAGGCAAAACCTCCCGTGCATAAATGGCCAGAGAGTTGTGAGAGATCCTAAGCAGCTGCTGCTGCTTGCTGGAATCAGTATGGATTACTCCTCCTGACCCCCTGCTTCTGCTGGAAGAGAAGACACCCACAGTTTGACCCAATTTGGGGCTTTTATCTATAACTTTTTTCCTGTGTGTGTGTGTGTGGGGGGGAAAGCAGATTCTGTCTGTGTGTGTGTGTGAGGGGGGAAGCCAAAGTGAGGTGGGTTTGATTGCCTCTGTGTGGGACTGTGCTTTCTGCTGTTTTCATCGGTTGCCAACTTCGTCTGGAGTTAACTGTGGGTCAGGGAGTCTCTCTCTGGCTGGCTGCTATTGTTTCCAATGGTCTGTGCAGCTGCTTCTGTTGTTTCTAATGGGCTAGCCTGTCATTCGTTTTAGTGCATCCCATGTCAGTGAGTCTCTCTCTGGCAGGGCCGTTCTTCTCCTTCGTTTGGAATTTGCGTCTTCTGGTTGGGGGGGACGGCTGTTCTGCTGGGGGAACTTGATCTCCTCCTTGTCAGTGTGATTTGGGGGGGTTGCCTGTGCCCGGGGGGGGCTTGATCTCCTCTTTGCGAGTGTGATTGTGGCTGTGGAAGATTTGAATCCAGCAGCATGAAATCTATCAATCCTGAAGATACGCAATTTGTGCGGGTCGCACTTACGCTAGTAGCCTCGGCAGTTGGGCCATACCATTACCCCGGCCCGGGGGTCTGGTTGCCTCGGCAGTTGGGCCGTATCATTACCCCGGCCCGGGGTCTGGTTGCCTCGGCATTTGGGCTGTACCATTACCCCGGCCCGGGGGTCTGACTGAAAGGCAAGCCAACAAAAAAAATGTGCACACACACACACACACCCCACGGGGATCTCTCTCTCACACACACAGACGCTCTTTCTTTCTCTCCCCGGGCCGCGCAGTGGCCAGGCTCACACCCGAGACCCTCTGACCCAATCTTTACAAAACTTGGGGGTTCTTGCAAGAAGGGTCCCCTCAAGCTACCCTGACAGTTTGGGACCTCTACCCCAAAAAATGCCCCCCCTGGAGCTGCGGAAAGCAGCGAATGTGCTTTAAATGGCTTTATTCGGCCAAATTTATTCCCGAACTCCGAATCTCGTGCCGAATTGCACAGATCCGAATCGGGGGAGTTCGGACTTCAGCATTTCCCAAATTAAAACGGGCCGAATTTTGGCGAATCTGAATTTTACCGAATTTCTTTTTTTCAACAGCCCTAGTCAAAAGGCAAGGAAATGCAAGAGGGATAGACTTTGACATTTCTATGTTTACTGCACATGCGTAAAAGCTCAGGAGGGTGGACTAATGTTGAGAGACTTTTGGGGTTGCCAACCTCCAGGTGAGGCCTGGGGATTTCCCGAAATTACAGTTGATCTCCAGACTGCTGAGATCAGGGTAGATTGTATGACATTATACCTCACTAAGACCCCTTTCCTCCTCAAAACCTGCCCTCCCCTGGCTCCACCCCCAAATCTCCAGGAATTTCCCTTCCCAGACCTGGCATCCTTGCTAGACCAGTTGATTTAATTTCATACCTGTTTTGTGATAGGAACTCATAATTGCTATTGAGTCCTAAGTGAATGAAGTCAAGCTTTCTGAAGAGTTCCGATTCAGCAATTTCATGCTAGTGACTCCCCTGAAGTTCATACAGTTATGGATTTTGGGTAGCAGCACAATACTGTAGGGAAAATTAAAAGTTCTGCAACTGGTTTCTGTGATTACTACTGAGGTCAAAATGTTCCAGGTTAGTCTTTTGCAGAGAAGCTGAAATATGACTGTCCTATGTAGACAGCAGAAGGGCACTGTTGGCAGGTGATGGCATAGACCTTGATGGATGATAGAACAGTCTGAACAATCCTTTGATGGAATGGCTGATGTTCCTAGGACCGGTAATAGTGCTGCTTGACTGGGTGGTTATGGGGGATAGTTGATCTTTGGATCTGCTTCCACAGGCATGCCCCATACACATGAAATTAATATTACTGAGAAAAATCCTTAAAATTTGAACGCATGTTCTCCTAAATTTATTTTATTTCATTTTTTGCAACATCCCAAATTTAGGAATGTTGTTGGGATTAGAAAAGCAAAGCTTGAAGAACTGAATTTGGCAATTCGTTGTGCAATATTTTGCTACGATATATATATTAATAAACTTTGCTTCTGGACATAATCCAGGCAAAGTAAAACACTTTTAATTCCTATTTAAGGCCATGGGTGGTGGCACTGAGTAATATTTCTGGGCACGCAGATATAGACTTATCATAATGGGGAGTGGCTCACAACAGCTTTAATATGTATAGCAACCAAGACATCTTGTCCATCTTGACTAAGCTCAAGTGATCTTAGGATAAATCTCTCAGTTCCTTAATTTAGATAAATTTAGGGGGTGTCTCTAAATGATAAATTCATTTAACTACAGAGTCTTATTTTCATCAACAGTAGTAGGCCACCTAACAGAGAAATTAGCCCAGGATCCAGACACTGCAACTACCCCAGTCTCTCAATCCTCCTCCTGCTGTGTATAGGGTTGCCAATCTCCAGGTACTAGATGGAAATCTCCTGTTATTACAACTGATCTCCAGCAGATAGAGATCAGTTCACCTGGAGAAAATGGCCGCTTGGGCAATTGGACTCTATTGCATTGAAGATTTTGGGGGTGGAGCCTGAGGAGGGCGGAGTTTGGAGAGGGGAGGGATTTCAATGCCATAGAGTCCAATTGCCAAAGCGACCATTTTCTCTAGGTGAACTGATCTATATTGGCTGGAAATCAGTTGTGATAGCAGGAGATCTCCAGCTAGTACCTGGAGGTTGGCAACCCTATCCTCTGCACTTTGCTCTACTGCTCAGAGCCATCATCCCAGCTCAGATTATTGTATTGTCTAACAACAAGGTTTGCACATATACAGTGACATCAGAAAGCATGGTAGTTGGGATTGGGGCATCAGCAGCTGCTGTGAGCAGGGACCTGTCTCCACAGGGCAGCAGTGTAACTCAGGGACTGGTATCCTCACAGTAACAATATGGGAAATCTCATTTACAAGGAGAACATAGAAGGAGATCATTAATATATCCTGAGGGCTGATGAGCAATGTAAAACACTGGCCTGTGTATTTCTCAGGCTGGCTTTGCATGAAGACAGATGTCACATTTTGACAGCAGAGGGGCCAATTTGGAAGCAACTTCAGTGCCTTGAATCTAAATGTACTTTTATTTCCAAGGCCAAGCTGGGGGTGGGGGGTGGGAATCAGGCTGCCAAATTCACAGTACAAGCTATCTGTCACAGTATTGATTGGTTGATACTTGTGCCATCATCAAGAAATTTCTCTCCCTCATCTTTTCCTCCCTCTTCTTTAGGGCACCATTGTTCTTCTAGAAAATACATATTTAAAAAATATGTCAACAAATAAAGGGATGGATAATAAACTAATTAAAAAGTAAGTAGCTTGTCTGCTATACAGCTAGGGCTGCTAGCTCCGGGTTGGGAAATACCTGGAGATTTTGGGGGCGGAGCCTGAGGAGGGCAGGGTTTAGGGAGGGACTTCAGTGCCATAGAGTCCAATTACCGAAGCAGCCATTTTCTCTAGGGGGACTGATCTCTTTCAGCTAGAGATCAGTTGTAATAGCAGATCTCCAGTTACTACCTGGAGGTTGGCAAGCCTATTTCTTAGGATGCCTCCCACTGAAGTACTGATTGTGGCCAACCCAGCTTCACAGCCAAACTCTGACATGGTCTGGCTAGTATGGGCTATTCATGCTTTTGCTGTATATAACCACTGAAATATACATTAAAAATCACAGAAATGGCATGTAACCCATTGATTGAAACTGGGCCTGATATTCAAACTATATAATTAACATTCCCCCATCAGGGACATTTGTGAATCTACATTTTCATATGGCCCAAGAAGCTTTCCTTCAGCCCACGCTACTTATTGGCCCCACCTAGGGTCGCCAGTCTCCAGGTGTGGCCTCATAATCTCCTGGAATTGCAACTGATCTCCAGCTGACAGAGATCAGTTCCCCTGGAGAAAATGGCTGCTTTGTAGAATAGACTCTATTGCCTTATACCTAGCTGAGGTCTCTCCCCTCCCTAAGAGATCAGTTCCCCTGGAGAAAATGGCTGCTTTGGCAATTGGACTCTATTGCATTGAAGTCACTCCTCTCCCTAAACCCTTCCCTTCTCAGGCTCCACCCCCAAATCTCCAAGAATTTCTCAACCTGAACCTGGCAACCCTCCCCTCACCGTATCACCATGCATTCTTCAGTCTTCACTCAAGGCCTACAGCTAGGGTTGCCAACTCCGGGTTGGGAAATACCTGGAAATTATGGGAGTGGATCCTGAGGAGGGCTGGGTTGGAGAGGGGAGGGACTTCAATGCGATAGAGTCCAATTGCCAAAGCAGCCATTTTCTCCAGGGGAACTGATATATGTCACCTGGAGATCAGTTGTAATAGCGGGAGATCTCCAGCCAACACCTGGAGGCTGGCAACCCTACTTACAGCAAGGGTGTCAAACATACGGCCCACGGTCCGCATCAGGCCCCTTGAGACCTCTTATCCAGCCTGTGAGCCGAGTTCACCAGTCAAGGCAGCCACCACTCTATCACTCTTGATCTGGGCTGGCGAGGCATGTCCTGTCCTGACCAAGTGACAATTATGCTATATCCAGCCCTCGACACTTCTGGCCTACAGGGTTACGGATTATGACAGGACACATGTACTGATGACACTTTAGGAATGCAGCATTCAGATCCTCTTTCAGTTCCATGACCTTGAGGGTGCTACTGTCCTTTACTCACCCCATCTTTGAAATGGGGCTGCTGATACCTGGTCTGTATCTAGTTGGACCAAATGTAGGGTTACCCACCTCCAGTTGGAACCTAGAGTTCTCCAGCTATTACCGTTGATTTCCAGATGAAGAAGTCCAGTTCCTCTGGAGAAAATGGCTACTTGGGAAAGTGGACTCTATAGCATTATACTCTGGTGAGGTCCCTCCCCTCCCCAAACCCCAGCCTCCCCAGGCTCCATCCCCATCATCTCCAGATACTTTCCAACCCAGAGCTGGCAACCTTAGCTATCCCGAGAGAACCTGACACTGGGATAAAGGATTTGGTCAAGTCACAGGGTGGAATGGAACCACACAAGGCCGGCCAGTTTTCAGCTTCCCTCAGTTTTGGGGGGATCCACTTTTCTTGAAGGCAGCTCACCCCCGATTCCTTGTCTCCATCTCTGCCTGCCTGTCCTGGTGATTTGTAAACTGATGCCCACCTCCCCAACATTGTCCGGAAGCATGAGTAAGAGTATCTTTCAGCATCCTGTCATACTGGTGGCTTCAGGCCAGCGTCAGAATTCCTTCCAAAAACACTTTTAACAGATGCACTTTGCAGGCTGACCTGCTAGCTGTACATAGCCTAATTTTAGCAGGATGGTTTCTGAGCACCCACTTGCTTGGTTCAGCCTCCCACCCAACAAACAGAGTTTTGGACAAATTAACAATGATGCACAGCAAGGGTTCCGCAATACACTTGTGTGTGTGTTTAATCACAGGATTGTTGCAGGAGAGGGAATGCTTGCTGTGTGTGAAAGAGAAAGGATTTTTTACACAGATTAATAGGTAAGGTTGCCAACCTCCAGGTACTAGTAGGAGATCTCCCGCTATTACAACTGATCTCCAGACGATAGAGATCAGTTCACCTGGAGAAAATGGCAGCTTTGGCAATTGGACTCTATGGCATTGAAGTTCCTCCCCTCTCCAAACTCCGCCCTCCTCAGGCTCCACCCCAAAAACCTCCCATTGGTGGCGAAGAGGGACCTGGGAACCCTATTAATAGGGCACTGGAGTTTGTGGACCGGCAGCTGTGTATTGTCCAGTGACTGACTATTGCATTTGGATACAAAGCAGGAAGGAGGGGAACCTAGGGTTAGGAATGTTGTGAATTTCCCGGCGAACATGTTCAGTGTCTGAATTTACTGTGTTTGACTGTGTCGATCCAATGTGAGCCAATCACAAGATCTGTTTGGTTTGGCACCGAATGCCTTGAATGCATGGCTAACAGGTTTGCATCAGGTTTTGCAAAACCAAACATGCACGAAAACACTGCTAATCCAAACAGATTATCAACCATTAACATGGCTAAAGACTACTCAGCCAAACTCTGAACAGTAGGATTTTTTTAAAAGAGCATTTTTTAAAGACTGATTTATATGACTTATGACAAATTTAACTGTTTATTTAAACAACTGCCTGGCAAGAGGAGCAGTGACATGGCACAGAAGAAGGGGGGGAGTGGAGCATCAGGTTATGTGAGAACACCCCTGGGAGAAAAGCCAATTATGCTGCACTGTATTGTTAGGAAGAAGCAGCTGAAGCAACCTGCTGAACAACCCCCAAAGGTCAACATAAAGATGAGCAGTCCATTGAAAAACTGGTGCCCTGTTCACAACTGGTGAGCAGGACCAGTAAGTGTTCAAAACTTGGAACAAAGTCCTCTTGTTATGGACTTCTTAAATGACCTTGGAGAAGTCATGCTTTCTCAACCTCAATTTTCCCACCTGTAAATTAGGAATAATAGTAAATATATAGGGCTGGTATGTGCATGAAGCTGCCTCCCTGTGGAGGGTGTCAGCTTTGGCGCCCTACCCTAAAAAAGCCTAACGGCTTCAACTGACCCTGATTGCCCTTTAACTGTTTGAGAAAGTTCGCTGTGGCCTATTGCCCAGGAGGGCTGAGGGCAGCCAGGAGCAACCCAAGCAGAGTCCCAGTGACAAGGAGCCCTCTTGGCCATCAAGGGCTGCAGCTGGTGGCAGTAGAGAGAAAGCGATGGGCAAACTGACGTCTGGGATCATTGCAGCTGGATGTCTCTCAGCCAAGTGGCCTCTGAGCTGTTTTGATGGCCTAGGCCCTAGTCTATAGGGTAGGAAGTTTGGCTGCCAGGCTGCCACCGGAAGAACGGAGAGTATAGGCAACTAAAGAAAAACCAGGGAAAGAGATGCAGAAACATGGGATCATCTGTGGGGGGAGAAAGAAGCAACAGCTTTTGTCTGAGACAAACTTTCACACATACTGAATAACGCACTTTCAGTCCACTTTCAATGCACTTTAACGATTGTTTGCAAGTGGATTTTGCCATTTCACACAGTAAAATCCAGCAGCAAGGTGGATTGAAAGTGGATTGAAAGTGCATTATTTGGCATGTGTGAAAGTTCCCAAAATGATGAGAGGGTGACAGACAAAAAGAAAGAAAGACCCTGCTGGATCAGACCAAGGCCCATCAAGTCCAGCAGTCTGTTCACACAGTGGCCAACCAGGTGCCTCTAGGAAGCCCACAAACAAGACTAGTGCAGCAGCACGAAAGAAAGAAAGAAAGAAAGAAAGAAAGAAAGAAAGAAAGAAAGAAAGAAAGAACAATCCTGCAAGTCCTCAATGACCAAAAGAAGAACCCGATACAAAGTTTTTGCTGAGTCAGTGGAAAGAAAAAGGACTGAAGGAAATGAGCATCCGGAGAACAAAGAGGAGGATCCAAGAGAATGCCCCAGCTCTGAGCTCTTCAGAGAAGAAAGAAGGCAAAGATTACCAAGGAAAAGAAAAAGGAAGGCAACCCATGATGATTTAGCAGGGAGGACTAGGCTAATCCCACTGAAGCTCTTGTGGCTCAGGGGAGATGCAAGAGTTTTATCAAATTATTCACAGGGTGGAGGTAACAAGGAGGATTCTCTCAGCCCTGGAGATTGAGGTCAGCCAATTAAACAAAGAGCACAACGCACACATTATGCAGCAACACACAATGACTTCCAAGTGTTTTAATTTTTTGCATCAGAGATGCTGGGGGGGGGGCTGCCAATTTCAGAGGAGCCACAGCCTGTGGGAGGCATTGCTTAACCCTTAGCCTCTACACTATAATCCCCCTCAAATTGCTGTTCAACCCACAAGAGGAGAAATTTAGATTGCTAAAGGCATGAAAGCTGAAAGGGTTAAGCATCCCTTTCTAGGGTCACTGGCAGGCCTGGAGGGGGGGGAAAGTCCTGTCCCTTTAATAGAGGCTTAATATGTATAAATTGGCAGCTGGAGCTTTTCATGGCATGAAGGCAAATTGGTTGGTAAATAACATCCCATTAAGTCTCTAGTCAAGGAACAGGATGTTTCTTCTCCAGGCAGTTGGCAATCCTAACCCTTTCCCCCCCTAGACTTCTCTGATTAAACTGCTCCCGAGTAGAAAATAATTATGTCAAGAGATCCAATCACAGCTCCCCCATGTAATTTGTTGTTTGGGGGACCTGGCAACTCTAGGAGGAATAGTATTGATGGTGACACTCTAGAACGGGAGTGTCAAACATAAAGCCTGCGGGCCAGATTTAGCCGAGAGCTCTTATCCGACTCATGAGCCAGCTAAAACAGCCACCCTGCCCCACTCTCAGTCAGGGCTGGCAAGGCATGGCCCAGCTGGCGCTTGTAACAATTGAGTTTGACACCCCTGCTCTAGGAATTTCCCCAATCTCTGTGGTAAAAACTATAGATATTGTAGGTTGTATAGATTCCTAGAACGTCACCTGGAAGCGCCATCACTTCCAGGTGGGCAGCTATAGAATGTTAAGTCACTTCTGCAATGTACTCCAGGAATACCTACAAACTCTATGGTCTTTACCATAGGGTAGCTGGGAAATTTCTAGAGTGTCATGGAGGATGTGATGCACATCTCCTGAAAATTGACAAAAATTTCCTGGCATTTCCTGGCAGCCCTACCCTAGATGAATTACTTCGCTACCATGGGGAAGGAACCCCGACTCACGCCATGCTTGCTGGGGCTGGAGCTTGTTGCAGTACAGCACCTCCTAACGGGGCAAACAGGAACGAAAAAATAGCCCTGGAAGGAACCATGGCCCTGCTCCCTGACAGAGGGAAGGGTAGGGTTGCCAGGTCCCTCTTTGCCACCAGCGGGATGTTTTTGGGGCGGAGCCTGAGGAGGGCGGGGTTTGTGGAGGGGAGAGACTTCAATGCCATTGAGTCCAATTGCCAAAGTGGTCATTTTCTCCAGGTGAACTGATCTTTGTCAGCTGGAGATCAGCTGTAATAGCAGGAGATCTCCTGCTACCACCTGGAGGTTGGCAACCCTAGGGAGGAGGGAAGGAGCAGGCCTGCTACAAGCCGCACACTGGGGCTGGGGGCTGTGGTCCAGGGCTGCTGCTTGTCCCAGGAAACCACAGTGCTGTGTGCAGGCAGGCTAGGTGGTGACAGCTGGTTTTTGGGCCCCTTCACCTCTGGCATCCTAGGCAGAGGTGTAGCCTAGGTACACCTAATGGAAAGGCTGGCCCTGACAACTAATGTGCCAGTTGCCCAGGGACAGCAGAAGTGAGAGGGAAGGACACTTTGGCCTCTGTCATTGGGCAGAGGTACAACAAGCATGGGGAGGTTGCACATAGGATTGCCAGCTCTGGGTTGAGAAATATCTGGAGATTTTGGGGGGTGGATCCTGGGGAGGGTGGGGTTTGGGGAAGGGAGGGACCATAGAATCCAATGCTATAGAACCCATCCTCCAAAGCAACTATTTTCTCCAGAACTGATCTTTGTTGCCTGGAGATCACTTGCAATTCTGGGAGATTTCCAGGGCCCACCTGGAGATTGGCAACTCCTAGGCCAGAGGCGGCCACAGGTTAACAGCTGGGGTGGTGTAGTGGTTAGAATGCCAGACTAGGACCTGGGAGACCTGGCTTCAGATTCTCACTCTGCCATGAAGCTCTCTGGATGACCTTGGGCCAGTCATGCTCTTGATCTCTCTCTGCCTAACCATGCTCACAGGGTTACTGAGCACAGCAGGTAGGAGGGGAGAACAAAGTATGCCTGGGGCCCCGGTGGGAAGCATAGGAGGAAAATGTGACAGGCAGGAAACTAACATGGCCACCATTCTGCAATGATCAAGGGGAGTTGCTTCCTGAGATAAATTATTGTCACGGGAGCTTCTGTAAGCATGGGACAAAGCTGTGGTCTACGCACTATGCTGAACTGAGTCTCATTCTAAATTGACTTGTGGACTTGGGGAGGAGAGGACCCGCTTTCCTCAATGGCTACTTTGAAACTGTCCAAGGTATTTGGCCGCAATGAGCCATGTCCTGCAGCAGATGGCACTGCAGCCTGCAAAATGAGGTGGGAATGTCTGGCAAGCACTGGAGGGATCGGTGAGAGGAGGAATTGGGGTTGCCAACTGGGAAATCCCTGGAGATTTGGAGGCAGACCTGGGAGGGCAGAGTTTGGGAAGGACAGGGAACTCAGCAGGGATGTGATGCCGTGGAGTCCACCTCTAAAGCTGCCGTTTTCTGCAGGGGAACTGATATCTACCTGGATATGTTGTAATTCCAGGAGATCTCCAGCCCCTACCTGGAGGTTAATAACCGTAGGAGAAGTATAGGCTGCCATTTGCCAGATCCAAACAAAAAGATAATGGGGTTCAAGGAGCTGGGAAAATGTGAGAAGGAAGTCCCAGGTTCAAATGTCACCTTACCCATCAACCCACTAGACAGCCCAAAGCAAGACACCATTTCCCTATCTATAAAACAGGGGTGAGAATTGCTGACCTTCCAAGGATTACTGAGATAATGGATTGTTCTGATGACTCAATTTACACAAAACATGCTATATGTATTCTAATTCTTATTATTCTCACCACAGCAACATCTGCCCATCTAGCACAAGGGACTTAAGTTGCAGTCAATGGCACTGTCAGGGCCGGACTGAGGCAGAAGTCTGGAGATCTGGCTCATGAGCTGAGGGGAGGAGGCAAAAGCAGCTAGTACATAACATAAGAAAAGCCATGCTGGATCAGACCAAGGCCCATCAAGTCCAGCAGTCTGTTCACACAGCGGCCAACTACGTGCCTCTAGGAAGCCCACAAACATGACAACTGCAGCAGCACCATCCTGCTGTAAGTAAGCTCTGTTGAGCACACTGGGACTTCCTTTGGAAGAAGAAGAGTTGGTTTTTTATATGCTGACTTTCTCTACCACTTAAGGGAGACTCACCCTGTGAGGTAGGTGGGGCTGAGAGAGCTGTGACTAGTCCAAGGTCACCCAGCTGGCTTCATGTGCAGGAGTGAGGAAACAAATCCAGTTCACCAGATTAGCCTCCGCCGCTCATGTGGAGGCTCTCCAGATCAGAGTCCACCGCTCCAAACCCCTGCTCTTAGCCACTACACCATGCTGGAGTAAGTATGTATAGAATCAAGTTACACCATCTGGGTTTATCTGCAGTGGGATGGGTTGAGACAAGGCAATTGAGTATTAATTCTTTGCTTCACAATTGAAGTTAAACATTATTGTCCAAAGAAGCATGCCATAACACTATTAAGCCCAGGGTTTAAAATTACTTAATTGTACCACTGTATGCCCTGACCTGGATGGCCCAGGCTAGCCTGATCTCGTCAGTTCTCAGAAGCTAAGCAGGGTCAGCCCTGGTTAGTATTTGGATGGAAGACCACCAGGGAATACCAGGGTTGCTATGCAGAGGAAGGCACTGGCAAACCACCTCTGTTAGTCTCTTGCCATGAAAACCCCAAAAGGGGTCACCATAAGTCGGCTGCAACTTGACGGCACTTTATACACACACACACACCACTGCATGGGATGATGCTAAACAGTGCCTGGCTGGAAAATGGGAAAGTTACACAGCTTCCACTTTTCCAGTGGGCCAACTGTCATTCCAGTTGCTCTCAATTCCTGGGACAGCCATAATTACAGCCATAATTCTCACAGTGCACAGGCTTTTCTCCCCTCAGTGCACAAATGCTTCTAAAGATAGGAATGAGGATGAATTGCATATCTGAGAAGATGCTTTCTCAAGGTTCTGCTGAAGATAGCAAACCAGATCATGAGATTGCTGGGCCCAGCTGATGATGTACCAATGCAAGTTGCTCTCACATTTCCCCCTAGGGTACTTCCCAAAGAGCAAATGCTTTAAAACAGGGCTTCTTACACTTTTCCCACTCACGACCCCTTTTCGCCCAATAAATTTTCACACAACCCCGGGTATATAGGTATATACAGTAGGTATACAAACCAAACATTTACTGATAATAAACCTTAGTCTGATCCAGCAGGGCCTTTCTTATGTTCTTATGAACCTAGTCTCCAGATCAGACTCCACTGCTGCAAACCACCGCTCTTAACCACTACACCATGCTGGCAATGGTGTAGTGGGTGCTTTCCTGACCTCCTCAAGCAGGCCATTCCACAAACTGGGAGCCACAACAGAGAAGGCGCACGTACAGGCAGTTGTTGGTTTTGTCCATTTGCAGGCTGGCACCTGCAGAAGCCCCTGCTGACTTGAGCAAAGTTGTCATGGTGGAACATAGGGACAGAGGCGGTCCTGCAAATAACAGAGGCCAAGACCACGAAGAGCTTTGCATGTGACAGCCAAGACCTTAAACCGAGCCTGGTAACAGATGGGAAGCTGATGGAGCTTCCGCAGAATGGGAATAATATGCGTGCTCCGTTTAGCTCCAATTAATAGCTGAGCTGCGGCATTCTGGACCAGATGGAGTTTTTGAGTTGAGGTCCATGCTGGTTGTGCTATTCTTTGCCTGCAGACATTTTACACATTTTTTGGTTCTGTCCTAAGATTCAGTTCTTTCTGAAATCTTTGGTTCACTTTCTGAATGAAATGTTATATAATAATATACATTTGAGCCTAAGATAATCTTATCAGAGTATAAGAAAGGTTATGTTGACTCTTAATATGTGGAGCTAGTTCTGAGTCTACTTACAATTGCAGAAATGGCTATAGCTGCAAACTGGAAGAAATCAGAGTCCCCTCACCCTGCCCCATAAGTGAATGTCACAATGAAATCTGGAGTATCGGAGTACTGCTTTATTGCTTTATTGATAAAATTAATATTCTATGAAAAAGCTTGAAGAAGCAATCTTCAGAATAGTGATAACACTGGATATTAATTATTATGTTTTAAAATAAAAAAATAAGATTTCTCCATTTGCTCTTTATGAACTATTGTAAATATCTATTGGTGAATTATTGTATAGTAAACGTTTCTTTTTGAATAAAATTTGAAAAACGATCTGCTAAAAAATCCTGCTGCCACAATTAGGGTTTTCAACAAATATACATGCTGTCTCTTCTCTATGCTGTGCAAAGTACTCCATACGAAAGGGAATATTTGTGTGGAATCCGCAAATATGGTGTGGGACCATTCTGGTCCCTGGATGGGGTTTCTCTGTCCCAAATGTTTAGCACAGGCTGGCTTTTCTTTCGTCATAGTAAGGCCATTATGGACAAGAATGACAGCATTAGACAAATGAATGGTCAGTAGATTGCTGTTTATTTATGGATTTATGAGTCATGTTCTCCAGAAAGAAGTGCTCGGAATGAGGTGCAAGATAATAACAGAGAATGTCAGAAGGCTATAAACTCAGAAAACCAACAATGAACTGGCTCATGGCAAATGAACAAACAGCGTGAGAATAACTCTTTTGACTGGCTTGTGCTTTAAACTGGCTTCTTTGTAACCTCTCTCCCTAGAGTTGCCAACTGCGGGCCAGGAAATTCCTGGAGATTTTGGGGTGGAGCCTGGGGAGGGTGGTTCACGGAGGGGAAGTCCCTCGGTAGGATATAATGCCATAGAGTACACCCTGAAAAGATGTCATTTTCTCCCAGGGAACGGATCTCTGTAGAAATCAGTTCAAATTCCAGGATATCTTCAAGCCCTACCTGGAAGCTACCAACACTTCCTCTCTCCCATCCCTGCTTTCTGTGGCTTGTATCCTTCAACATAAATTAATTGGCCTTATGGATATACACGTCATGCATCTGATGAAGTGAGCTCTGACTCACAGCAGGTTATGCTAGAATAAATTTGCTTGGTCTCTGAAGTGCCACTGGACTCCTGTTGTATTTTCCTGAAAACAGTGGGTGGGAACCAATCAAAGCTAGCCATTTCCAACCAGAAAATGCCTACTAAACATCCCCACCCCACCTCAAATTGTCTTGTAAGCAGAAACAGCACACAGTGAGGTTGCTTGGCAAGCATATGAGGGTGGTGATGCTGGTTACAATATTCTTTGTCCGGACAAAGCTTGGCTAGGCTCCGGCTTAGAAGGATGAGAAGGCTTAGGCAGAAGTTTGACTGCTCCTGTTAAGTAAATGCGAACAGCTGGATGGCTGGGATCCTTCTTGCCTAGCTGCAGGATTATTGCAGAATCCTGTGATCTTAGCAGCAAGGTTGCTGGGGTTTCCCATTGTTAGGTTGGTGAGTAGCCTATGGATTAGAACAACACAGAGGCTGGGTGTGGTTTGCAGGCCTGGCTGATTCATCCCAAGCCATGGAGCTTGTTAATTCTAGAGCAGCAGGTCAGAGGTGTGTCTGCTAGGTGCTGCTTTTCTCCCTCTTTTTCACAAAGGTGACCTTTGTTCTCTGCGGTCCTCACTCTCATGACCATGAGTCAAGTGACTTGGCACCAATGGGGTGATCTCCCACAGGGTCTTTTTACTCATTTCCAGCATGAGCCCCTTTGGGGCTGCGGCTCCACATTTCCCCCCAGTGCCTGCCATGGCTGGCAGCCTGCCCGTCAGCTCACTTGCAAAGAATCCATGCAGGTCCCCTCCCGATGCTGAGCCTGTTTTATCAGCACTGGCGGAGCACACGTGCTGGGGCACGAAGGGTTAAGCCACTTCCTGGAGGACAAGTTCCTGCAATGACCCATTGATGAAAGAGGGAGGATGGGTATGAATGGGCAGCTGTGAAGGACAATGGGTGCTTGTGTTCCAGGGGAAGCAGTGAGAGCGATGCTGGGGGGGGGCAGCGCAGGAGCGTGTACATGGCCTGCCCACCCAAGCGAACAGAGCAGAGTGTTAGACGACATGGCCGGTTGGTGCAATCAGCCAAGCGGTCAAGCTTTTGCTGGATTGTACCACTTTGGGATGCTGTGGGTGAGTGGATGTTCCCTCATGGGAGGGAAAGGCATGGTACATGGTGTAGAAAGCAAGGACGTCAGGCACAAGGGCACAATCAGCCTGGCTTTTCTCCCTGGCATTCTGTTTTCCCATGTGGAGGTCATAAGAGGATGGAGGCCGTGCAGTGGGAGTATACCAAGAATCAAGCCGGGGCAGCCCTACCATGAGGCATCAGTGGATTCTGGGCCACATTAACAATGCAATCCTAAGGAGAGTTACTCCAGTCTACGCCCATTAAATGAATGGGCTTAGACTGGAGAAACTCTCCTTAGGATTGCACTGTAAGAGTGACAGAGTGAGATCTGGCTCATAGGGCACAGTCCACTGAGAAATTCTCCTCTGTGAGTAGGGTTGCCAACCTCCAGGTAATAGCTGGTAATCTCCTGCTGTTACAACTGATCTCCAGCCAATTGAGATCAGTTCACCTGGAGAAAATGGCCGCTTTGGCAACTGGACTCTATGGCATTGAATTCCCTCCCCTCCCCCAACCCCACCCTCCTCAGGCTCCGCCCCAAAAACCACCTGCCAGTTGCCAAGAGAGACCTGGCAACCCTATCTGTGAGTAGGGTTGCCAGGTCCCTCTTCGCTACCAGCAGGAGGTTTTTGGGACGGAGCCTGAGGAGGGCGGGGTTTGGGGAAGGGAGAGACTTCAGCGCCAGAGAGTCCAATTGCCAAGGCAGCCATTTTCTCCAGGTGAACTGATCTCTATTAGCTAGAGATCAGTTGTAATAGCAGGAGATCTCCAGCCACCACCTGGAGGTTGGTAACCCTATCTGTAAGCCATGCTGAAATGAACAAGCTGTGCAAAAACACAGCTCCCATGCATTTGATCAATTTATATCCTTCCTTCCTTTCATGACACTCAAGGAAGTTCATTCATTTCAATGAAGCTTGCACCAGCGCCATGGTTTTTTTGCATACCTCAGGAATCCATGATTGCCTTTATTCTGAAGTGCCTTGAATACATTTGTAGAAAGGCAGTATAAAAGTATTTCAAATAAATTAAATAACACATAAATAAATAAATAACTGCTTTGATGCCTGGAGTTGTGCCCCACAAATCTTAACATGAAAATGTACCTTTTCCTGCTATCCAGGAAACTCTGAGTCATCCAGATTTTGCAAGAAAAAGACTGGGGCAGCTTAGCATTGAGACTGCTAGAACTGCAAATGTTTGCAAATATTAGCCAGACTAGTAGTAAAGCAGAGAAACTGGTATTTTACCAGTGACACAACCTGTGAACCACATCCAACTATTAGTAAAGAGTTAGGCACAGCCAGAATACCTGGTACACAGTGAAAAAATAGTGCAATTGAAAGATGTCTGCTTTATTTGATTTAAAAAAGGCTATTCAGACTAAGATAAATTATATTTTTGGTTGATGTGGGCACATGCAAACTTTTGGGTTTCACAGAACCTTTCAGCAGATGCAGGTCTCAGTCTGACGAAGAATCCTTTGAAACACAAAAGTTTGCACACTCCTGTACCAACCCCAAAGTAGTCCACTGAATATATAACCTTGCCTACTTTGCATTTTCCTTCTGTGTCACACAGTCAATAAAATCGACAATCTGCATAGTACAATCCTTGACCTGTCAAACTATGCAGATCTTAAAATCTCTGTAGTTATCACAACAAAAACATCCTCTCCATTCTTGATGGGAACAGGTGAAGGTTGACAGCTGCCCAGGGACATGGAATGTTAAATAGGCTTCTTACTTGCTACAGAACACTTCAGCTGGGCCAGAACTTCCCTTGAACAGTCGCTAAATCTGGCTGCTTGATGAGGAAATGATCCTGGGCTGTGGGCTCTGGTGTTTCTTTTTAAAGTAGGAGTCAAGGGCAGAGCTGAGGGTGTGAGTCATAAAAATCAGGGGCACACCCAACATTGCATGAACAGGAACTCAGTCGCTACTATAAGTTCTTATGGTCAAGATGGGACTTGACGGGCAGAGCTTGCTTTGAGGTGGAACGTTACATGTTCTTTGAATATAGTCTTGGATAATCAATGTCTACATCTGTCTATGTTTTCACGCTAGGGTTGCCAGCTCTAGGTTGGAAAATACCTGGATATTTTTGGGGCAGAGCCTGAGGATAGGGTTGTCAACCTCCAGGTACTAGCTGGAGATCTCCTGCTATTACGACTGATCTCCAGCCGATAGAGATCAGTTCACCAGGAGAAAATGGCCACTTTGGCAGTTGGAGTCTATGGCATTGAAGTCCCTCCCCAAACCCCGCCCTCCTCAGGCTCCGACCCCAAAACATCCTGCCGGTGGCAAAGAGGGACCTGGCAACCCTACCTGAGGAGGGTGGGATTTGGAGAGGGGAGGGACTTCAATGCCTTAGTGCCCAATGGCCAAAGCTGCCATTTTCTCTGGGTGACCTCTATCGGCTGGAGATCAGTTGTAATAGCAGGAGATCTCCAGCTACCACCTGGAGGTTGGCAACCCTAGTCCATGTCTTTGTGGAACCCCTCCCTTTTGTCCTTGGGTTTCTCTTGTCATTTGATCACTCATCATTGTGTTGGGTACACAACAACAATACTTCATGCCTGTGCGTCAGCAGCAGGTACAGTTTATACTAATAGATCGCTGGCTTTGTTCCATGATGCTAGGTCTCATGAAGATGGAAGAGGACATGAAAACTGTGAGAAAATTGGAAAGAGTCTAAACTGGCATCTTGCATCAACACTGCTGTGAAGGACAACTGATCAAAGGGCCAATTCACACATTACGGTATCCATGTGTCCCCCCACGGGGACTATCAATAGATGTGGACTGGGAGCTCCATGCTCGGAATGTAATTCTTAGGTGTGGGCCCCCCCAATTTGGATTGAGAGCATAGTAAACGGAAGAGAGGTCTGACGCCGTCCCCCCTGCACTCTTTTCCTGACCTGAAATTATCCCGGGGAGCTGCTGTTTCCCCATTTGGTCAAACTTACATATACTGATGGCTATACATACGTTTCCCCAGCTGGGGAAAGAATGGCTGCCTGGGGCCATTGCAGGTTGGGAAAACAGCTTGGGTTGAGACAACTGGGCCTGCACATGCTTGAATATTAAGTTCTGAGCATGTACTCCTAGGGCACTTCTGATCCAAAGTCCTCATGGTGGCCAAATGGGGCATACAACAGTTGCCTTTAGGTACTTGTTACCTGGAGGGATTTCATCTGTAAGCAAACATAGAGGTTACCAATGAAGCCCTGACGGCCAAGACAGTTGCACTGATGCTAGCACCTATGCCTTTGCACAGCTTATAAAGCATTACCTCTTACGTCAGGGAAAGGCTGCACACACCGGGGGAAAGTGCCACCATTAGTGAAACAGGTCCACGGGATCCCACCTACCGTGTTTCTGATTTTAGATGTTGTCTACACAGATATTTGAATGGAGAACTGAATATAAGAATGGTTTAGTCATGATACTCACTACTTGGCCTTGCATGGCACTGCCTCTTTCTTTCTCTCCTGAAACCTCCAGTGGTTCATTGTTGCCTTGAATCCCTGTCTCTGTGGTTGCCCATGAGTCTAGGGGCCATAAATCAGTGGGGCTGATGTGTCATCCAGCCAGCTGACGCATTATCCTGTGCATGGGACTGGTGGCGGTGGAGGGAAGAAACAATAGGATGTCTTTGCTGTCCTGAACACAAAGGCCCCTTTTAAGTTGCCATTCTGCTCCATAGGAGAAAATAAGAGGAGAACAGATTAAAATAGCTTCCATAACCAAGTTACATGGCAAAGGGCATGAGGAACCACGGGAAGGAAGTGTTCAGGTGCACAGAGCTGGGGGGGGGGGGGAGATTAGAGCGTTTACAGAGTTGAACTCAAAGTCTCCACTAGACATAATGCTCTGTAGACAGAGATAAGCATATAACTTAATAACTGTGTCTTTATAGTGCAGGCTGTATTTGGAATTGGCAATTTCAATGGCAACATCATTCAGTTTTGGACCAGAAGTGCTAGCCAGGAGGGTGCTCAAACTTGGACACATCGGCAACCTGTTAGAGCTGTTTTCTGTCTTCCTTTCTAGGGGACTAAGAGGATGAATATTGTGCAGTAGGAATATACTAAGAATCATGCCAGGGCAGCCCTACCACAAGGCATCAGTGGTTTCTGGGCACCATTAAGAGTGACAAAGTGGGAAACAGACAGATCTGACTCATAGGGCACAGTCCACTGAGAAATTCTCCTCTGTGAGCCATGCTGAAATGAACAGAAGCTGTGCAACAACACAGCTCCCGTGTATTTGATTTATTTATATCCTTCCTTCCTTTCATGATGCTCAAGGAAGTTCATTCATGTCAATGAAGCCTGCACCAGGACAACATTCAAGTGGATTGTGCCTCATGTTAATTACCATGTATTTGCAAGGGATGTTGTTTTAATTTCCCCCCATAGCCATGACAGCTATGGACTTGGACACCCTGGAGGACTGCCTTTCCTGCTATGAACCCATATGGCAACTTATGTCCACACAAGAGGGGATGCTAGCTGTGCCCTCTGTTTAGCAGGTGTGGACATCCACAGCAAAGACATATGCCTTGTTGGTGGTAGCCCCAATTCTATGGAATGGGCTGTCACTGGATGTGGAGAAGGCTTTTCTCAGGGACTGCAGAACCGTCCCCTTTCAGAGGGCTTTCTCGGATGAATTTGTCTTTTCAGTCTCTCTCATGACAACTTTGTTGCATACATAATGATTTTGCTAATTGACATCTGTTATCACAACCTCCTTCCTTCTTCAGCTCCGCAGCCAGTGTGGTATAGTGGTTACATTAGAGTGTAAGACTAGGATCTAGGAGATCCAGGTTTGAATCCCCAAGGACCAACAGTGCCGGTGGGCTGCTAATCAAGTAAATACTGGAAGATTTTTTGGCATTGAGCAGCCTAAACTTGTAGTTAATAATGGTTTTCCATATCAAGGGTGAAATGTTTGGGAGGCCCATTTCAAGCCGTATGACAAAATAAACTATACACAGAGTGAGGATTTTATGAAAAAAAAGTCATCTGAAGCTTGTCAAATAGTTTAACTGGGCCTGAAAACCAAATTGGTGAACAATAGAACGTACGTGGTATCACGAGTATCTTGTAATCTTTCCCAAGTGTTGGTATGTACTCAGCATCTTGGGGAAAGAAAATTTTCCTGAATGCTAGCAATGTTAATTCTGTTTTTTGTTTGACATACTGAATATGTTTAGACCATGGAAGGTTAATCTGGAACACAGCCCTCAGATATCTAAATTCATTAACCACTTGCATTGAGTATGTACCAATTTTCCAGTTTTTAATGTGTCGCTTTTTGGATTTTGTAAATATCATGATTTTAGATTTATCATAATTAATCTCTAAAAAGTTTGTTGCTGCAGTAAGTAGTAAAGGCTTTTATAGCTTGCTTTAGCCCAGTCTGTGTTCTAGAGATACACAATATTTCCAGTTGATTTTTTTTTTTTAGTAAAAACAGCAAACATAACTTCTACAAACACTCCAATTTACCAGCAGCGTCAGAAGTAAAATTTACAGGCATTCCAGGGGAAACCCCTTAATGATGCAGCTTTGCTCGGCCTGTCGTGATTCCAGGCTTACACTAGAGGAAGGATGTATCAAACTCAGTGGTAAGCAGAGGTGGGGCTAGTCATTCAAACAGGCTGCCAAGGGAAAGGAGATCGAGGGCAGTGACTTGAAGTGATACAGGGTGATTGGGCTTTGCACAATAATTTCTAGAGCAGGTACTGAAATTTCAGTTCTGTAAAAAAAGTGCAATTGTAAAATTGAAGCACTTGTTTCTGCCTCCCCTTCCCTCTGATGGGTGGGAGCCCTTCCGTAGTGACTCTGCATAGATGCACCGACCTTGGAACAAATGCATCCTATGGGCTGACATCAAGTACAGAGGCAGGAGACAGACTGGGAGCACATTACAGTAAAGGCCAGAGATGCACAGGAGGACTGTACACCTGCCTTCCTGGAAAGGTAGGAGCTTTCTATAGAAATGGTTGGGACTGTGGCTCAGTGGCAGAGCACCTGCTTTGCATACAGAAGGTCCCAAGTTCAATCCCTGGCATCTCCAACTAAAAGGCTCAAGTAGTAGTAAACTGGAAGACTTTTGCTTGAGACCCTGGAGAGAGACTGTCACTCAGTAGACAATACTGACCTTGATAGAAGAAGAAGAGTTGGTTTTTATATGTCGACTTTCTCTACCACTTAAGGAAGAATCAAACCAGCTAACAATCTCCTTCCCTTCCTCTCCACCACTCATGTGGAAGAGTCGTCTGACTCAATACAAGGAGTGCAGAGAGTATACTCAGCCTTGACAGAATCTGAGCTTAGGGACTAGTTTCTAAGAGATCATTTCTCAGAGGTGAGCCACTCCAGTGCTGCTTCCCCCAATGTGAAAAACTGCAGAAGTAGTTGGAGCTTTAGCAACCGCATCACTGCAGTTTCCCTCCCTGTTTTTATTCAGCAATCTCTGAAAAAATCTCTTTCATGTATGGTGAATTCTCTTTGATGGCAGAGTGAGTCAAGGATGCTGATCTCCGTCATAGTGGTCAAAGGAAAAGTGTGGTCAAAGGATGTGTCTGACGATCCAGCCGTTCTCCTCAGGCCTTGAGCAATGAACGCGCTCCTGTGCAGTCACATCCTTTAAAGCCCATTGATTTCAATCGACTTGAGACAGGTGCCACTCTGCTTAGGATGGCACTGTTGGTGTTCTTGCTGCAGCTGTTTCCTTCTTCTGTAGGCATGTGGCATTGTCATGGGAAACAGCACCTATGCCCCCTGGAAAGAGGAGGCAGACCAGACCCCTGAAGCACTTGGATGCTTACCTTCCTCAGGAGCCTCTCTTTGGCCTGCTGTCAAAGGCAACATGTCCCAGGTTCTGTTTGGCCATTACAAAGGCACTTGTAGTGTGTGTGTGTGCACAGGTGTCATGTCAATAGTGTAAGGAACTTGCACTTCTAAGTTTACAGTGCATACCACTAATCACAAATGGCCCCACCTACCATATCGGGCCTTTGTTTTGCTGCTGGGATCAGGGCTGGCCCCGTCCAACAGTCACATCAGGCAGAGATTGATGGATTTCCTAATTCTAAATGGGACCCAAGGGCTGTGTGCTATTCTCATATCTCTGTCTTGCAACCAAGCCTTGCTCATTCTCAAAGCTGTCTCTTAAGAGGAGGCAAGCAAGTCAGTAGGCATGGACATCAGCACCTCCTTCTAAGAGAAGAAACTACACATCCCATGCTTTTTCCTTTTAAAAACGTTAACAATGCAGCAGAACATTTTCTGGCAGACTGCCTACTATGCCCTTGTGTGGGGGCCCTTCTTTCCTACTCTCTAGATTTCCTGGTTGCAGGACATAATGGGAGGCGAATATCTTTCTTTCCAGAAAAGAAAGCACTTGTACAGCACCTAGTTCTGGGAGGTGCTCTAAAAAAAACCTAACAATAATAATGAAGTGCAATTTGAATACCAGTGCTGGGGACAAGCAAAAACCCTGGGGAGTAGTCTAGGCTGAGAAAGACTGTGGAGGACTGGGAGCTGGGAGTTCATGGCCAGTGTTGCCCAAATCACCCAAGTTTTGAAGTGGGGACAGACAGTGGCTATGGCACTGATGGATGGTAAAGGCTTTTGACCTCAGACCCTTAGCATGCAGTTCTGTTGCAGCTGCTGCCTTGAGAACCCTGGTTGTGAGTGCTGGGAGTAAAAGCTTTAAATATACAACAGACCAAAAAAACCTTGATTTCCACAATAATGGAACTGACCAATTATAGCCAGAAACAGTAACGCTCAATCCAATCTTATCTGCGAAGATATCATCTCTCAGGCTGCCCCTGGCACCGAGACAGCAGGACCCTTTTCTAGCATGTGCAATTAATTTCCTTGCTGCTTTGTTTCCAGCTTAGCATTCTTTCCATTCACAGATGGCTGATGTCACTTTTTAAAGAAAATGAGGCCGCCTCATGTGAAGGGAGGGCTTACTTTCAAGGGGCTTTGGGGGGGAATACATAAATAAAAAAGAGGTAGGGGGATTAGAACTGTTTTTCGATGCATAGTAGAGTTGCAGGAAAGTGTGGTTTGCAAGGCTGGCAAAGGATGGGATGCTTATGGCCAGAGTTCTTCCACAATGTTTGCTTGGAAGCAATGAAGACACACCCTCTTAGCAATGGAAGTGGCCAAGTGGTTCCTGGTGGAAGACAGTGAACAGCTGGTTCTTCAATGAGCCAAGTCCCTGTTTGATATCAGAAGTGGGAACATGGCTTGTTGCTTCTTCACTCCTGCTGCCTCCCTCTGTATGCAGATTGTGACTCAAGGCTTCCGGGTCTGGACCAAGCTCCAATTTGCTGTGACATCTGAATGCAGGCACCTGGACAAACTGGGGTTTGTTTCCTCTCCACCAACTGTGAAGGCAGAGTGGAATCTGATTCAAGGCTCTGCAATCCCACAGTCCTTTAACTGTGTGCCAACTGTAAGGGAGCATGGTGACAGGCTTTGCTTGTGCTTGCCATAGACAAACCGGTGACATCTTAACATTTGTCCTAAAGCAAAACAAAAGATCCTGCAGTAATCTTAGTATTACTTAACAGAGTATTGGAACTGACCAATACTACATTTTACCCCTAGCAAGTACCCAGCTTGCTGGGGGTAAAGTGTAGACGACTGGAGAAGGCAGTGGCAAACCACCCTGTTAACACAGTCTGCCTAGCAAACGTCAGGATGTGATATCACCCCATGGGTCAGTGATGACCCAGTGGTTGCACAGGGGTTGCACATAATATTGTCGAAGGCTTTCACGGTCAGAGTTCATTGGTTCTTGTAGGTTATCCGGGCTGTGTAACCGTGGTCTTGGAATTTTCTTTCCTGACGTTTCGCCAGCAACTGTGGCAGGCATCTTCAGAGTAGTAACACTGAAGGACAGTGTCTCTCAGTGTCAAGGGTGTAGGAAGAGTAATATATAGTAATATATAGTAATATATAGTCAGAAAGGGGGTTGGGTTTGAGCTGAGTATTGTCCTGCAAAAGTATTGTCCTGTAAGTATCAAGATAATGTGCTAATGAGGGTATGGTATGTTAATATGGAACCATTGTATCCTGAAGTGATCTGTTAATGTGTGTAATCCAAAGCTAATCTGTATGGCTATTGTTGAATGCTGTCTTTGTCTGGAGGTTTTTCAGGGCAGGAAGCCAAGCCTTATTCATTCTTAAACTCTCCTCTTTTCTGTTAAAGTTGTGCTGATGTTTATGAATTTCAATGGCTTCTCTGTGCAATCTGACAAAATAGTTGGTAGAATTGTCCAGTCTTTCAGTGTCTTGGAATAAGACCCTGTGTCCTGTTTGTGTCAGTCCATGTTCAGCCACTGCTGATTTCTCAGCAGTGGCTGAACATGGACTGACACAAACAGGACAGGCCCTGAAAAACCTCCAGACAAAGACAGCATTCAACAATAGCCATACAGATTAGCTTTGGATTACACACATTAACAGATCACTTCAGGATACAATGGTTCCATATTAACATACCATACCCTCATTAGCACATTATCTTGATACTTACAGGACAATACTTTTGCAGGACAATACTCAGCTCAAACCCTTTCTGACTATATATTACTCTTCCTACACCCTTGACACTGAGAGACACTGTCCTTCAGTGTTACTACTCTGAAGATGCCTGCCACAGTTGCTGGCGAAACGTCAGGAAAGAAAATTCCAAGACCACGGTTACACAGCCCGGATAACCTACAAGAACTATTATTTTCCATGCTTTAAAAAATTAACCTGTGGGGGAGGACATAGGGCAAGGTGCGGACTCCCATACTACATATATTTGGGACCCTGTCTCCTGCAGACAGAGCAGAATGGCATTTAACATTTTTTAAAATTTTAGTTCACTTATACCCTGTCTTTCTCCCCAATGGGGACCCAAAGTGGCTTACATTGTTCTTTCCTGCATTTCATCCTCACAACCGTCCTGTGAGGTAGGTTAGGTCGAGTGTGTGCGACTGCCCCCAAGGTCACCTGGCAAGCTTCGGTGGCACAGCAGGGATTCAACCTGGGTCTCCCAGGTCTCAGTCCAACACTCTAGCTGCTAAGCCTTGGCCTTTTATGCAGGGACATTTCCCGCGGTCACCCCCGCCAACTGCTTCGGGGCTTCCTTTTGATTATGCATGACGTTTCTGTTTTAGCCAGAATATGGAAAATGAAGGCAATACGCGCAGGGAGATTTGAGGCGACCTCTGACGGGCAAAAAAGGCATGCATAAACAAAAGAAAGCCCCGAAGCAGTTGGCGGGGGTGACCGCTGGGAAACGCCCCTGCATAAAAGGCCCTTATCTCCATAGGAAGCTGCCTTTTGCAAACTCAAGCTACTGGTCCCTCTAGTCTAGTACTGTCTGCTCTGACTAATGCTAGCCATCCTGGGTCTCAGTCAAAGAGCTATTCCTGCAGCTGCTGCCTGTGATATTTTTTAAGTGGACAGGGATGAAAACTAAGAGCAGGTGCTCTGGCACAGCTCATCTCCTTGCCACCACAACCCAAACCTCCCATTCTGATAGTAACTTTCCTTACGTCCCGAGAATGCATTCCTAAAAATGTAAAAAATACGAGCTTGCATTCTATGAAGATATGTCTGAGGCCAGTGAGCATTCAAGTTAACGTAATGCTTTTTAAAGACAAGTTCTCCCTTTCTGAGTAGTGATTTGTTGAAAGAATGTAGTTTTGCTCTTTCAGCCCCCATGAACAGGAGTGTAGATGTGCCCATATAAGTCTGGAGAGCTGAAAAAATATTGCCGCTTTCTGAACAGCAAATTTCTAGGCAGTGATGTGATCAAGCATCCAGAATCTCTCTTAACAGCAATACTGTGCTTGGCAGTTTTCTTTTCAAGGGTATGGGGGGCGGGAGGGGAGAAGAGCCAGAACTGAATCACACCAATCCTTGGCCAGAAATCATGCTTAAATCAAGGTAGCCTCTTGTTGAGGGATGCGGGGGAGGATTTCAGAAAAGACTTATTGTGTGATATTGTGTGTCTGACGGAACTTGCTGTAAGGCCTGAAGATCAACTACAATTGGAAGCAATGTTGTGGAGTGGCTAATTTTAGTCTGTGAGTGGAGAGACTGAAGTCTACGGACCGCATTAAGGACCAGAGGGCTGAATAAATCTGTACAAATAAAACCAGAGTGAGCGTATCTGGTTTTCACGGTGCATAGTCTTTTAATTCGGGGTGATCTTATCAGGAGAGACAGAGCTTTCTCCTCGCAGCCAGTTTTAAGCAGGCGAAACCCACCCTTCTGAGATCACAAAGTGCGCAGTTCACACATGCAAGCGAGATACACAGCGCGGGGTGGAGATCAGGTCGCGCACACGCTGGTTCGAGTCCTTCTGCGCATGCGTACTCCAATGCCTCGCTTCCTCTCGAGCTACGTCATCGTCCCTTCGCATAGAGCCACTCACCGTCAAGGCCAGTCGACCAATCCAGGATGGGGAGGGGCGGGGGTTCAGCGCATCATCTCTGCCCTTCCCACTACAGGCCTCGTTAAGGGCGCGTGCGTGAGGAGAGGGAAAAAAAGGGTGAGGGCAAGACCAACCTTCCCACCCTCCCCTTCGCGTTTCCTCGTTCTGACTCCCGATTGGGCACGTCGCACGCCTCCTTCGTACGTACGTAACCGCAAGCTCGTTCACCTCGGTGCTCGAGCGCCGCAAGTTTGACTACGAGGGCAGCGTCCCTGCGTGCGCGCCTCCCGGCCGGTCACGTGACCCAGCATCCTGCGTCCGCTTCCTCTCGCGAGTGGGAAAAAGAAAGGGAGCGGCCGGCGCGCGCGCGCTCCCCCTCCCTCCTGCTCACCCGGCCTTGGGCGTACGTAAGCCCCGCCCTCCCGCCGTTCAGTCAGTCAGTCAGGCCTGGTCGCGCGGCCTGCCTGCGAGAGGGCGGAGAACGGGGCGCCTCGCCTGAGGGACGGAGCAGAGGAGGGGCATGAAGCCGAGTTTCGCCGTTGCTGCCTACCTCGACCCGTGAGGAGGCCCGGCGCGCCGCTCCTGCTTCCCTCACCACCGCCCTCCTCTCTTCTCCGCCACCCACCCACCGACCGCCCAACTCGGCCGCCGCCTGGGTCGCCATTTTGTACCTCCCGTCCCCCCTCCTTTTGCCGGCCCGGCCTGCGTGGAGTGCCTCGTGCTGAGGGGGGGGCCTCGCAGAAACGGGAGGCGGCGGCGGCGGCGGGGAGGCCTTTTGAGGCGGAGCCTGGCGAGGGAGGGGCGCACGGCGCGGGGGGGCCCCCATGGCGAAGAAAACCTACGACCTGCTCTTCAAGCTGCTGCTGATCGGCGACTCGGGCGTCGGCAAGACCTGCGTGCTCTTCCGGTTCTCCGACGATGCCTTCAACACCACCTTCATCTCCACTATCGGTAAGGAAGCGCCCAAGACCTCACCCACCCACCCACCAAGCGGCCATTGACAAGGCAGTAGGAGTGAACCCTTGGATTCTGATAGGGCTTTCCCCCTCTTCTCCAGCCTGTTTCCACCTTCTTCCCCCTTCCTCCCTTGAGCGTTCCCCCTGCTGGATACTTTTCTCTACTACCGCAGACATACCCAGCTTAGGGCGCTATCAAGCAGAACCTGGGAGAAGGGTAACTTTTATGCCCCTCAAGGCATGGTCTTATTACTATAATATTTATTTTTGTGGGGTAATCGCCAATCACTGCCTTGGGATACTCTGCTCTGTTTCCCGTCGTTTATTCATTTTTCATTTCTCATGTCTCTCCTTCACTCCCCCCACCCCCATAATAGCTTTTTTTTTTCTTCCTTGGGGAAGAAACTTAACTACTGTAAAACACTTAACCTTGTTTTGTATTGTGTGGATGTGTTGGAATGCATCCTCTGTCCTTGCTGAGAATAGCCACATCTGTCGTTGCTGCTCCACAGCAGGGACTTCTAGAAAACCCCTGCTGTTGGCCTACTTTATGATGTTAATATAAGGCGTGGTTGTGGTTCCGTTGTCCTTGCCTGCTCTTGCTTGTCTTCAGTGGACAAGCGCCTGCTACAACTGTTCCTTCTCTTCACGCTGTCTCCTGGATTGTGTCTAAATACCATTATGGCCTCCCAATACAAGTCAGATGTGACTTGATGGCACTTTCCACCACCAGTGTCTCAGTCACTCATTGGAGTGACATCGCTGTTGTTCAGGGCTTCTTATTCTCACCATGGAGTCTCTTTCTCTATCATGTCACGCCCTTGTCATCATCTATGTCTGTTTGGCCTAATTGTGGGGGGATTTAATGCATGCTTTCAGCTGGTTTAGGAGGACACGTTTTGCTTTTCTTTTAGGTTTTACAGATTGACCTAACTGGAAATAGGAGGTGCGGAGGACTTAATCAGAAACTGAGAAAACATTATCTTGGAGAAAGTTGATGTCTGGATTGTGCTTTGTTTAAGACTGCCATATTTGACATTAGGCAAATGTAACTTCAGCCTTTTTATGTCATCTTAAAGTTATTTGCAGGGCTGTGTATCCTCTGTCTACATATTTGCATTCTCTTTCTCTGTTTTGGAAGAAAGGTGAGCTCTGCCTTGTCTAAATTATGCAAATTCCTACATTGCTGAGTTTGAAAATATCTGAAGAAAACCTTAACAGCCAAAACCTTTTGAATGAAGTTTGAGGTTATCATTGTGCTGAACTCAATGAGTAGCACAGTTTTTATACTGGAATGTTGTTGTTCAGGCATCTCTGGCTTTAGGCACCAAGTGACAAGTGTGTTTCCTTAAGGCATTTCTAGTCATTTGCTTTGCCATGCCTCTTAACATATATGTTTAAAAGGTATTTCTCTCCCATAAGCAGGACACTTTTGGAGCAATTAAACAATATAGATGTAATATCTCTCTGCTGACCTGTAGGGAGAAGGTGGCAGCAAAGGAATCAACTATGGAAATTTGGTATACTCTGTAAGTCTTTCTACCAGATAATCCTTATCTGTTAAAATAGGAACTGTTAAATAAGATGCTTCTCATGCTCTACTCATACAAGAAAAAATTCCCCGAAGATCTCAAATTACGAGCAGAGAGTTGGTTTTATTATTTCGTGGCCAATGCAGCAGTTCCTATTAGTCAGTGATACTGATGTATTGGGACCTCTCAGCTGTATCAGCTGGTTGGACTGTTTCATGATAATGACTGATGTGCTTTAGTCATAGAACCATAGAGTTGGAAGGGACCACCAGGGCCATCAAGTCCAGCCCCCTGCACAATGCAGGAAATTCACAACTACCTCCCCCCTCCACACCCCTAGTGACCAGAAGATGGCCAAGATGCCCTCCCTCTCATCATCTGCCTAAGGTCACAGAATCAGCATTGCTGACAGATGGCCATCTAACCTCTTCTTAAAAACCTCCAGGGAAGGAGAGCTGACCACCTCCTGAGGAAGCCTGACCACCTCCTGAGGAAGCCTGTTCCGCTTTAACTGTTAGAAAATTCTTCCTAATGTCTAGACAGAAACTCTTTTGATTTAATTTCAAACCGTTGGTTCTGGTCCGACCTTGAGCAACAGAAAACAACTCGGCACCATCCTCTATATGACAGCCCTTCAAGTACTTGAACATGGTTATCATATACCCTCTCAGTTTTCTCCTCTTCAGGCTAAACATACCCACATACTGTGGGTATATACATAGTCCACATACTGTAATACACCACCATTTGTACTAGATTAAGCTTCGATCTATAGTGCCTTTTATTGCCAGTACTTGCTGAGTAGTGTGGTTAAACACTTTTCAGATGGTCTCTTGACCTATATTGCAAGAGGAAAGGATGAGAGTTGTTATTCCCTATGACCTTGCCCAGGTCATTCTAAATGTAAGACTCAAAGGAGGTAGCACTATTGGAAAGTATAAAGTCTTAATGGACCTCAGGTAATTGAAATCCAGATTAACATAATCCTAATATCACAGGATTATGTTTAACTTGTTTCAGGTTATAATAGCTTGTATTCATTGTATTTTGTGTGAATTTTCTGTAAACAACTTGCTGTGGTGGTAGAATGTTTTGTCAAGGTTCTGTGGAGTAGCTTGCCTTAAAGCCATACAATGCAGAGGTAAACTTATATTTTCTAAGGACTGCATACTCAGTACAAAGGAACAGCCAGTTGTATTTTTCAGATGTATTCATACATATGCAGTATTCATGCCTAGAAAACGTAATGGGATAGCTGGGTTAATCCGTTGTATTGAAAATAAGTCCTGTGGCACCTTAAAACAGCAGGATTTTCATAGCATAACATTTAATAGGCCCATTTTCTGAGATGCACAAAAGTTGGCATCTCTCTTACATTGTGGAATTTAGTACTAAATTTACAGTTGCTCTACAGATAGCTGGTTTTTCTGAATTGTTTTGCTTTCACAGTCCTTCCTAGTTGCAATCTAATGCTTGCATAGAGGAGTGCTCAGACATATAAGTAGCCACTTGTCTGGTCACCTGTGGCAAAGAAGAATCCTCTTTGCACTATGAGGTTGAAAAGCCTTGTAAAAGTTGTCTTCTAGATCCTTACAATGACACTGTATTGTAAGTGTATGTGTGGGTGTGCAGGCTAGCATCTTTAGACTTATTTGCAGTTGGGAGTGGCTATTTATAGACCATCAGTCTTCAGCAAACCTCTATGGCATGTTATTGAAATACTGGAGGCCTCTTGTGTGACCACTATTGCAGTCACCAGCAAACCACACTGTTTCTGTAGCAACTGTAGAATAACCTCCCCGAAAGATAGGCAGCTGAAACTTCAAATATTAGTAATTAAAATTGTAGTGTAGTTTAATAATATTCTTTGTCTACAGGTAGGTGAGTCCAGGGCACTTTTTTCCTTTGTACTGCTGCCTTCGAGTTTTCTTCCTTTGTACTGCTTCCTTCGAGTTTTAAACAAGTCCTGACAGATCTGCTCATTTCCAAGTGCAGCAAAATTTCACAAGTGCTTGCCTCATTTAACGAAGCTTCAGTAGTCTGAATACCTAGACTTTTTGGTACTGATCTGGTACAAGGATCAGATACATTTACTTCAGGAGATAATGGATTTTCGAAATTAAGGGTCTTTTGATGGCTAGTGATGTATATTACGCTTGGTTATTTTTAGTTGTAGCTTAGCTTCTGCTTGAAAAATAAGTTACTGGCTGGAGGCAGATGAATTCAGTACCCTGGCTAGGGGTGCTATAAATATACTCTAGTGCTAAAATCCCCAAGTCATCATAAGTGCCCTGAATAGAGCAAGGGTTCTTTCTTCAAAGGCAAGCTGTGACATTTAAATTAGTCCAAGAAAGCATAGTAAATTAGAGTACAAACTTCTCTTGCCTTTGGGTGTTACCTGAGCTTTTCATTTGAATGTATTAGACTCTTGTGGACTTGTGAGACTCTTCTCCTTTCCTGTTTCTTTCCCTGCCCCCCATTCTACCCTGTCTGTCATGTGATCAGTTTCAGCAACAACTGCCCTGTTCAGAAGTACTGGTGGTGCTTGTATGAAGAGTTGCTCAAGTTCATGAGCCATGAAGTATTCACATGCTTTTGGAGCACTTTGATATTAATTTCACATGGGCCAAAGAACTACTCACTTCGCTGACAGCAGTTAAAACACTAGATCTATTGCCCAACTTTCTTGTCATTCAGAAATCACTTTAGATAGTCTGCTGTGAACTTGGGTTGACTGAACTACTTGGGACTTCCTGCCCTTTATTAACACTACCAGATGTACCACCTGTTCTTCTACTAATGCACATAAGATGGAGTTGAGTGGTTTCATATATAGGTAACTTTGGAAAAATTACCATGGGTATAGATACTTTTGTATAACCTGTGTAGTTAAGGAAAACTGGGCTGAGAGATAACCCAGTGAAATAGAATAGTGGGGCAGCCATGAAAGATCAGTATCCTTGATTTCCTGAATGCATGGCTGAAAGAAACTATTCTGGAAGCTATGTTCTTCAGAGCAGGCTGAATACCCATGAGGCTTGTAACACTCTATTGCAAACGTTGTGAAACTTGTTGTACAAGAAGCTTCAGAAATAATAGTTGTAGCCATAATTTGATTTCTGGCATTGAGCTATGTGGTGTGGAATTGATGCCTCCAAAATGTCCAGATATCCTACTTCTTTCTTGGTAGCCACAGTCCTTACATCAATCACTTATTTTTCCCATCCTTCTTCTGCTTCTTTTATTTGATAAAGTTGAGCCAGGCAAAGGATATGTTCACAAACCCTTGTTCCTTTGGCAACTATGGGGGTTCTGCTGTGTTCTGTTTTCCCACCTTGCAAGTGTTAGCTATAGCAACTCAGTGCAGGGAGGGAATGAATGGAGTACAGCAGGACTGGGTTAGGAACAACATCCCACTGTTATGTTCTGCTCTCCTACACACTCCCCACCACTCTTCTGCTGACTGTGAATCAGAACAAGACTACATTTTTGCTGTTGTAGTTATAGAGCAGGGGTGGGGAACCTTTTTTCCCACCAAGGGCCATTTGGATATTTATAACATTATCCGCGGGCCATACAAAATTATCAACTTAAAAATTAGCCGACCAAGCCCCAAGAAGGCAGCTGCCCCAGATGACCCCCTGGCATGGCCAAGCAGGCAGGTATCCAACCGGTGGTGCACTCACCCACCTGGTGGCACAGGATAGTCTGTTGCACCAGCCGGGCATAGCCATCCAGCCAGATGCCGGAGTTGCTCCTACTCCGCATGGTCAGGACCGGATTCTACAGCCGGCTCCTGCTACCTCCACCTGCAGGGATGAAATGAAGACACACTGGCTAAGAACTCACTCCCCCCACAAGCACACGCATTCTGCCCTGCCCCCTTTAACCCCTCCATTGTCGCCACTTCTGCCCCCAGCCCTCTTGTAGTACAGAGGGAATACGTTTCTCCATGGCCCGGGTGGGAAAGGGTTAACACAGTTTCTTGGGCTGTCCTTGCAGCTCCATAGCTAATGACTTTTCTGCAAGGGGGAAAATGGTTCCTTTTCTCAGCAAAACAAACACATCTCTCTTGAATAGGGGCTATTCCTGTCCGCGGGAGGGGGCGGATTGCCGGTCTTAGATCCTTCTGAGCTAGAGATCTGCCAGGACTCGTGAAGGGCCAGACCAAATGATTTTGCGGGCTTTAAACGGCCCCCAGGTCTGATGTTCCCCACCCCTGTTATAGAGAGAAATGACCCTGGTCTCAATGTTTCTGCTTGAACAATCAAACATCTTTCAGATAGCTAGGTGCTTGTTCAAGCCCAACCATCAATCTTTTCCTGTGCCTAACAAATTTTGACATTTTCCTCCAGCTTCCTAAAACAACTCTTCAGTCACTTTACAGAATTATTTTTTCCGTGTTAGATTTCACATGTCTGCCTTAAAGGTGATGGAGAATTTAAGAAAGAATAACATTCTACGAAAGTCAGTACCTCTTGCAGGATTGTTTGTTTTGCAATGATTCCATGTCTTAGACAGATTCAGTGCCAATTACGTATTTTACCACTTCAGTTGTTTGCAAATAACCAAATCCTTATATACAGCAAGCAGTTGAATGTGCTTTGTTGTGAGCAGAAAGCTTTAAACTGACCATTCACATGGCTCATTTTTTCCTTGTGTAGTATAAGCTTTAAGAAAAAGTGAAGAAAACTATAGGACTGGACATTTTCTGCTTGAAGTGGGAGGATAAGGAAGCAGAGGGTAGAGTTGTTTTGACAAGATAACAGAGCATCCTCTCTGAACACAATAAAACTCGCATTTCACTGTTTGCACTGCTAATCTGACTGTCCCCTTTTAAACACTAGTGCGTTAAGATAATTGTATGTTGTTAAATTAGTCCCAGGACACAGGATTCCTGATTTTCTGCTGTGGAATACTAAATGGAAAACAAATACTTTCCCTCATCTTTCATGATTTATTGCATCACAGGTAATCAACTAAATGATGCCTTCTTGACTTGATGTCATGCCAAAGGCTATTGCAGTGGGCAGAAATCAACATAAGAATTATCTTGCTGGATCCAACCAAGGGTTAAACAAGATGTCCTTGAGGAACCTGCATGTGTGGGATAATCAGAAATTCACTACCTCTGGAGATTGCTATTATGATGTGCTTTTATTCAATGAATTGCTCTAATAGTCTTTAAAAACCAGCTAAGTTAGGGGCCATCATGACTTATTGTAGGAATGGATTTACCAAGTTAAGTACATGTAAAGTGAAGAAATACTTTCACTTTTAAAAGGCTTTCCAAAAATCAAATGTGTATGAATCATAGTTTTTATTTGCGAAGAGGATATTTTCTTAACTTGTTCTTCTCTGCATGAGAAACGTTAGTGTTGATATCTTTTTGTGAGGACCACCCACAATATCACACAATGTGAGGGCAAGTTTTTGAGTTCCTGAGAACTCTTCACCAGGCTGGATATTAAGAACAAAAATAGGAGGTGGAGGGGATGTTTCAAATCATGTAGGCAGAGTGCAACTCTTCAGTTTCTAGTTTTCTGAAAAAGGCCAACAGGACCTATTTTGTTATCACATCGTGCCATGTTCAAATCAGATTTTAAGATACCCCAGAGGCTCCTGGGATGAAGAGGGGCATTTTCCCCTATGAAGCTTCAAAAAGAAGCAGTTTATAAAGCTATACACAGCACCCTCTTAAGGTGACTTGCTAAACATGTTCCAGGCTCTTGAGTCTGTCTTCATAGGAACCAATTTTACTTGATCTCAACAGCTTCTTCTCCATTCTGTAACTTATTTATTCATTTGCCCTGCCTTCCTCTTGTCACAGTCAGGACCTGAGGGGGGTAATAATACAATATAATTATTAAAATAATAAAAACAGGTAAGCCAAAGCCCACATCTACATTCAACCTGTCTTAAAGAACTCAGTTTTGAAACCTCACTGGAAGGCACCTGCCTTGCCACTTCCTGGAGGCTGATCTATAGCAGTGGAGCCATAATAGAAAAGGCCCAGACAGACTGTATTCTGAAAAATGAAAAGATTCCTCGGAGCCCTTTTTCATGGAGCACAATTGCTGCATGGATTTATACAGGGAGAGACAGTTATTCCTTGTTATGAAGGCCTTTAGGTAAGCACCAGCACCTTACATTACACAAATAGGCAGCTAGTGAAGAGACTTTAAAAAGGTAAAGGTCCCCTGTGCAAGCACTGGGTCATTCCCGACCCATGGGGTGACATCACATCCTGACGTTTGCTAGGCAGACTTGTTTACAGGGTGGTTTGAAAGTGCCTTCCCCAGTCATCTTCCCTTTACCCCCAGCAAGCTGGGTACTCATTTTACCCACCTCGGAAGGATGGAAGGCTGAGTCAACCTTGAGCCGGCTACCTGAAACCAACTTCCGTTGGGATTGAACTCAGATCATGAGCAGAGCTTGAACTGCAGTGCTGCAGTTTACCACTCTGCGCCACAGGGCTCTTGAAGAGACTTTAGTGCCAGTATAATGTGGTTCTAAAAGGTGGGTGGCTGCTGATAACAAACAGGTTGCCATATTTTGTACCACCTTATGCTTCCAAATCACCTTCATTGTCAGCCCCATGTAGATTGTATTACAGTAATCTAGCCTCAAGGTTACCATAACATGGATCAGTATGGCCAGATTAGATGTCTGCAGAAATGGGGATAACTTCCAAATTAAATGCAAGAACAAAAAAAGTATTTTTTGCTACCAGGTGGCCTGGGTATAGAAGTACTCTAACATTTTAACTGATTCAATGAAATTGCAGGCATTTTGTAAAGCAGTAGCATTTCAGTCTCATTTGGATTCAGTTTATTCTTCCTCAGCCTTATGACTACCACATTTAGGCATTGGCTCAGCACAGAGATGACTCTTCCTGGTTATTTAGCCTAGGTGATCTATTATTGGGTGATATCAGCATATTGATAACACCCCATTCCCTAACAAGGATCGTATGGATCTAATTATGCATTTCCCATCTGGAATTATGCATTTGCCACTGTTGTCCTTAAAGCACAGCCTATTAAAAAGGGCCTAACACATTTGAAAACGTCTCAATCAAGTCTGCTCCTCCTTTTAGGAGTATTGTATGGTCCATGGTGTTAATAGAAGCCAAAAATTCTGATAGAAGCCGCAATTATATGCTCTCCTTATCTGGAAGATAATCTACCACTACTACTGAAGGCATCTGCCCTGATGCCAGGCCTAAAGCTTGTCTGAAAAAGGGCAAGGGCAGATGCGTCATTCAAGTGAAGCTGGAGAAGTTCTGCTATTGCCTGTTCAATAACTTTTCCCAGAAGAAGCAGATTTGACACAGGTGTATAACTGGCTAATACTGTTTATCTGCTAATTGGCTAATACCTGTTCACAGTTTTCTGGATCAGAGGACTCATTACCTGGTCATAAGATCTTACAAGCTATGGAGGGCATGGGTCTGGGCTGCAGATGGTAGCTTTCACACACCCCAAGATCTAGTTGACACAACACAGGGAAATTAAATTGGACCGACAAAAGTGACGTGGTGCTCAAGACACCCCAAGCAATCTGTTCACAGACTAAAAGGTATCCTCCCTACATCCCTGAGGATGGGCAGGAGATTAAAAGGGTAGTGACCTACCATTCTTCCTATTATCATACCAGGCCAAAGTTGTTTGAAATTGGAAAACCAGAGCTGTTAATGATATTCTAAGTATTGGTATGCCATGTTTATATTATGCAGTTATTTTACTTGTTGCTTTACTCATCCCTTCCTAATATTAAATAGACCTTATCAGCTTACATGCAGGTAAGATTATTTTTTCCACTGTGCAGCTCATACTGAATTTTATCTGCCATTGTATTCCCATTCATTCAATTTGAAGTGAATATTTTGGAGCTTTTCAAACCCTGCTTGGATGTCATCTTCCTGAATTATTTATGTCATCAGTGAACCTGGCTATCTTGATAAATTTCCTGACTCCAAATTATTCTTGAATGTTAAATAAACATCTCTCCCCAAACTGACCCCTGTTTGACTCCACTGTTTATTTCTGTTGTGAAAACTGTTCCTAGTTTTTCAGCTAGTCATCCATAAGAGGACCTACCCAAATTTATCCCATGACTATTGTATTTGCTTAAGAGCCTTTCGTGAGGCTCTTTGCCAAAAGCTTCTTGGAAATCCAAAGATATGTTTAACTCTAGGATGGGTGGAAGATTTTAGTGCTTCCTATTAACAAGCAACAGTATAAGCTGCTAAAAACTTAACACTTGTGTGTAGCAAAAACTTTTGTCTAATCCACTGTTGGAAAAATATAAGGTTTTTCTCAGATTTTAGTCCGTAGGCTTCTCTTCTCTGATTGTAGAAATTAATCTAAACATTCCCGTTCTGTTAAATTAAAAAGGTGAATTATGGGTGTATGCAGTTTCCTAGAAATCATGGTGAAGTATGATCAGTCCAGCATATTATATGTTCTAAGGATAAAGCTTTAGATGCTGTTCTTTATGGTGGTGATTTGTGAGGGCCCCATGAATGAAAGCCTTCTGTAATGTTCAAACTGGAACTAGAATGTTAAGCTTCTTTAGGTCCAGGTACTGTGTAGCACTTCGTGAATTTTATGGAATATCCTGAGCATCTCTGAGCAAGAATAGAAGGGAAGATGTATTCATGAACTCTCAAGTAAATTGTTTAAATGGGCTTGCTTTGTCTAATATAATTTATCAAACCCCCTTGCAGCTATCTATACCGAAGATTTCAGTGTACCACATCTCAGATATTGCATTGATGAGTTTGAGTTTCATGCATTTCTCATCATGTTAAATCCATGTTAAAGCCCATTTATAGAAGACTTGTTTATCTCACTATGCTTTCAGGAAAGTAGTTGGTTATCTTGAATTCCAGACAGAGGTGTTTAGGCCCAGAAAATAGTATGCACTTTGTGTTTTGAGGACTTTCAGTTTTTCTGATGGGAAATTTGGAGGGAATTTGCTATGGAAATGTGTTCTCTTTTGGAATGAGTAAATTACTTTTTAAGGCAATGTCCTACATAAAGTTTTCATTTTGAGTAAAATAATCTGCGGCTTTAGCTTCTGATAATCCCTATGCTTATGGTAGAGTTCAAACTTATCCTTTAAAATGTTGTTTTTTAAAATGAATAATTCTGACAACTATTAATATGCTGTAAACAGTTCAGTGTTTTCAGTGTTCTCAGTGTTCCTTGATATCTAGATGTGCTCCTAATCCTATTGTGACTATATGGGTTAGTTTTCTAATTTCAACTTTTATTTTTCCTTACCTCTCAGATGGCAAAATTATGATACACATTCTAAAGTTGCATAGGGTGCAGCAGTTCCCAGCAATCTCAAGTATTGCAGTTGTGCTTAAAGAAACTAAGGCATTTATACTTTTAAATTATATAAATATGCTAATTAGAACAATTGTATATGCTAACTAAGTTATAAATTATGCATTTTACATTGCTAAACTAGTAAAATGTTTTATTTGATAGGAGAGCAAGTATTGCATATTTGAATTCCCCCATGAATTTTCACACACAGACACACACGCACACTGCCATAAAAGAGAGATCCATGGGTTCATAATCTCCAGAAATGTGGACTCTTTAATTCAAAAAAATTCCACAGTTCTACCTGATCTCATGTCTATTGTTTTGCCAACTTTATGAAGGGGTCAGGTGGGCTCTTCTATTCCTTTTGTTGACCAGACTGGAATTTAAGTTGATCTCTCAAGATTCATACTGTCTCAGAAGATTCATAAGCCCTAGGGTGTGATAGGAGCTGCAATAGGATGGGGAATCAGTAAAAAAAAGAAAAGAAAGAACTGCCTCCCTTTCACATGTTGAAATGCTTCTCTACAGGCTAAAGATGGCTTTGGATCCAGCTGTTAGTATTTAAGTGGCAAAGGGTCAAAAACCAAGACATAGTAATTATGCAAAAATACGAAAATTCAAAACCTGGAATACAAAAACATTCTTATCTTATTGACAAGTGGTGTTGCTTAGTGTTGTAACAAAAGAGTACAAAGACTAGAGCCAAATATGTTCCATTTGTGCAGATAAAATTATAGGTTTTTGTTACAAATTGTTCACTTCTAGTTCTTTCTGCTAAGGTGGCCTTGATTCCATAGTATCTCCTGCTTTAACTGGATGGGTTCAGTCACCCCCACTTCCCTCATGGGAATTGATAAGCTATGACTTGTGAACATTGCTGTCAGACCTTGTGTGAAAGTTGTGGCAACAGAATCATGGCTTAAAATGGTCTGGCAACTCGAGTAGTACAGCCGCTTGTCTCTTTCAGGGGTGGATTTCTGGAGTAGCATTGCTGTTTCAGCATTTACAGTCTTTCTTACCACAAGGAATTAGTTTTTAACCTATACATCCACAAATTGCTTGGGAATAGGATGTGAGAAATGGTCTGATTCTGCAAGGCAGAGTGCCATCTAATCTGCACCCTGCCTTTGGTAGTACCTAGTCAGATGCTCTCATAGCTCAACAACGCGGAGATGTCTGTCTTGTTTTCCTTCATTTAGTTACCAGGGGTAAACTGCCTCAAATTATGACGGTTACACTTAAAGCCATCCTGGCTGGTATGTCTAAATGGTTTATAAAGCCATCTACTTCAGCAGTGCTCCCTATTTAAGTGTGCCTTTCATGTAACAAACTTTAATAAGTAGGGTTGCCAACCTCCAGGTGCTAGCTGGAGATCTCCTGCTTTTACAGTTGATCTTCAGCCGATAGAGATTGGTTCGGCTGGAGAAAATGGCTGCTTTGGCAATTGCACTCTATGGCATTGAAGTCCCCCCCCCCAAACCCCATCTTCCTCAGGCTTCGCCCCAAAAACCTCCCGCCGGTGGTGAAGAGGGACCTGGCAACCCTGTGAATAAGAAGGGCCTGGAGGGGATTTTGTAATAGTCCCCCCCCCAGCTCTGAAACTGCCTTCTTATCATGCTTGCTAAAGATCTTAATCAGGGGTGTCAAGCATATGGTCTGTGGGCTGCGTTCAGCTTACCAAGGGCACTCATGCAACCCATGAGAACTTCCCTCAAGAAAATGGGTGATTTTTTTTAAGGTGCATGTTGAGTAACCTTATATTTTAGCTGTGAAGGGTGGCTTAGGAGAGTCAGCTTCTGTCTGTTGTCAGCCTGCCTGTCTGGGACTTTCCTCTGAAGGAGTCAAGGCTGTTGCTTGTTAAGGAGTTCAAAGTCTGCATTGTGGTTGCTCAGGGACAATTCTGTTTCGGAGAAAAGTGAGTTTGCCATTTTTGCTTTCTCTTTTGGCTGTGGCCCTATAAAAACTTTGTTTGTGAGGAAGCCTCGTTGAATTGGGTGAGATTTTCTTCTGAGTAAGGTACCACAGGTTATATTGTCAGTATCTTTCATTATCTAGTGCCTTCTATCTGGAGGCAGGCGCCGCCCAGGGAGAAAGGAGATCGATCCCAGGAGCTGATCCCCACTGCACTGAGCAAAAGATGGAAGATGAAACTGCCATGCTTGCTCACATAGCAGAAAGTTGTTGCCTGACAGCCCTATTGTGAATGAACTCTAGCTCTGCTCGTTTAGGGCTGGCACAGCACAGAGCTGCTTCCTTGGTTTTCATCTCTCTGGGTGGCAGTGGGGAGGTGAGTGAATAGAGCACCAGCTGCATGCTGCATTGGCCCCAGTGAGTGACAGCACTGCATGCTGCCACTATCATGCTCTTCTGCTCCCACCTTTTCACTTCTCACCCCCTCAATCTTTTGTTCTCCACATCCAATCTCTTCTTCTTTCCTCCCTTACTGTCTTATGGGGAGGGGGGCAGTATGATGTTAACCCAGGACTGAGTCAGGTAGAATGACTAGATAATGCTTGCCAGTATCCGGGCAGAGCCTGTGGAGGATTATCAGATGGGCGGAGATGGGAGATGTGATTCAGGGTTGAAGCTATGACTGGAGCCCCAAATGTATTTTGGGTAGGGAATTTGGTCTTTCACCCATTTGAACTTGAAATTGGAACTTGACATCCCTGGTCTTACCGAGCATATGTTTAATGGGCACCAGTAGGTGTTACTTTTAGTGATATGTTTAGTGATGTATTTTAAGCTGCATTTTGAAAAATCACTTTGTTTTGGTATGTTCCTTGCCCAGAGTCTTTTTGATTGGAAATGGCTATAAATCTGAGCAGATAAATTGTTGACCTGCAAAAAATTAGTTTTTTTTTTGTGGGGGGAGCATAAGTGAAGGGAACACCCACCGTTCTTCAGGAGTGAAGCAACCATCATTAAAATATTCTTGATACTTTCCCCAGGATCTTTGAAACTGTTGAAGAGATTTCCCCTTCTCAGTTTAAAGTGGTCTTTAGTAGGTGGTTACTTGGAATCAGAAGGAAAAGCACTGGTTCCAGTCCAGCTTAAAAAATAAGGACTGGCGCTAAACTGCCAAGGGGGCAGCCCCACCAGTGCCTAAATAATCTGGGGCAGGGGAAGCAATGACCCTTCCCCCCCCCCCAACTTACTGTCCTATATGAGGCACTAGGTTTGATAAGCAAACTGCTGGATCATTCTTCACTTCAACCTAACAGCTGTGTGACATGCTGAACCCTTGTACCTGGGATCTGCTCCACTGTGATAAAAGGGGCTCTGTGGCAGTAGCTTCATCTGTAGAGACTCTCAAGGAAAGATTCTCCTGCCTCTTTGAACTAGTAACTGAATGCTTTATCCTCTGGAATGTTTTGGGGAAAACTTGGAGTACTGTTGTTGTTGGTATTTTGGTTTTTTTGGGGGGGGGTCTTTAGAGCAGTTGCATGGATGCTGCCAGACAAAGTGACTTAAGTACCATATTTGCCTATGTAAACAAAAAGTCATGTAATAGGATGTATTTGTTTAAATCACATTATGCATCAGCTGAAGTAGGCTGCTGGCTGAGCTTCTTCCTGAACTGAATTTCATTTCTAGATCTGAAGTGTTGAAGGAAGAGCATTACTGCAGTTTCACATTGGACTTCAAGTAGATTGCAAAGTGATTACTGTTGCAGCTATGGATATTTTCTGGTATTTGTAATGAGATTGGATGGCACCTTCTCCTGCCTAAAAGGAGGAGCCCAGATGGCAGGTTTGCTAGTTTTAATGCCAGGGGGAGGGGCTCATATGTAAATAATTATATGAAAAAAGCTACCATAGCATCTTTTAGGTATAATTTGAAATGTTGAAATAAAATTGCAAACTGCCCCCAAATGTTATAAGGGATGATTTCCCATGTCATATTTAGTGATACCTCTTAAACATCTTGGAACTGCTCAAAGTGGCCTCTTTGTTTCTTACCAGAGGCTCTGTGTTGTTTTAAAGCTGACTGATTTGCATTCCCTTCCTTTCCAGTCCAGGATGATCAGAACAGCACTTGCTTACTGTCCATTGTCTTTTTTCAATCTCTGGTATCAGTGCATCCCTTGGGGAGGAAGCATTTAAAACCGCTTGTGGCAGAACCTGCTTTCTCATGCAAGGCACTCTGTGGAAGTTTACAGGAGAGGTGGCAGAAACTTGTTAAAGAATCATGGGTGTATTTTGTATGTAGTGCTGTTAAGAGTGGTACCAGCCTTCCTGTCTGTAAACCGGCAAGTTTGCTTCGCGTATGATCCACATTTAGGTGACAGTGCATCAGTGAAACAAAATTTTCATTGATGGGTGAGCTAACTGTCCCATTTGAATCAAAGATGTCAGCACAGAATGGGAAATCCTTGATTCCTTCAGATCCAATCCTACAACTTTGCCTTAATTTTAATGTGAAATGTACATTTGCCCTGCCCTTCCTTCTCATAGCATTCATTTGCTCAGCCTTGCTCAGGCGTGGGACAGAACAGATATACTATCTGCCCATTCCTGAGCCTGGCAGCGAAAGGGGATGGTGTGGCCGAGGTGCCGCGGCATCACCTCCAAAGAGGTTTCCCGTCCGCTGCAAGGCTTAAAACCCCATTTTTAAAAGTAATAATTTAAAAAATGGGGTGGAAAGCCCCATAGAAAACAGTGATGCTGCGCCAGAAAAACCTGGTGCAGCACCACTGTTTCAGAAGGGGGCATTCCCAGGCTGGAAGGGGTTAGGAGGCAGCCTACCAGCAGCCCTGCCCCCCGGAACACCTCCCAGGATGCCAGTGCAAGCACTTGCACCAGCAGGATACCAACGGGAGGCCGAGCCAGCGTCTATGGGCTGCTCTGCCCCACCAGTCCTGGGGGGCCGCCACAAGTAGCAGTACGCCAAGTCTGCACGGTGCAAGTGACATGGATGCTGGCGTAGGGGGCTGGTTGCCTCCTAAGCCCCTTCGGCCCCCATGCTCAGGAATGAGCTGTAGGTGTGGTGCATACAGCTTAATATGTGGTGGCTTTCATTTCAAATATTTTAGTTTACTTTTTAAAATATTGTAGAAATTAAATATACCTATTGCTACAGCCACCTCAATCAGTAATTTAGAAGTTGTATATATGAAGAGCATAATTATTGGGTCCATCTAACGCAGCATTCTATTCCTAGCAATTTCTAGTCAGCCTGGGATAGTTAGGCCTAATGTCAGTCCTTGTGGGTTATTGCAGGCATAACAGTTCTATCCCTGGCATCTCCAATTAAAAGGGTCAGGTGGGGTAGGGGATGTAGAAACCTCTTCCTAAGAGAAAGGGGGTGAGCTCCAGGATATTTCACTCCCCTTTTCCTCTACCATGATTTGCTGATGCTGACTACATTTGCAGTTCATTGGTGTAAAAGTTACTGCTACCTAGTATTCCATTTTAACAGGGCTTAGAGCTAATTGGCAAACATTAAGAAGAAAATTACAGTTAAGGTTTGTGGCAGAAATTCTTGATACATGGCTAGCAAAAATATTTCCTTTTTTAAAAACTAGGTCAGAACAGCTCTGAAATGTAGTTTGTTCACTGATTTGCGATTGAGTTGATCAGTGTAATGGCACCTAAACATGGGACTGTCGTCTGCCCAAGGGGGAAAAATCAGCTTAAAAATCAGTCAGGAACTGTTCCTCTTTCCCCCAAAAGTAGCAAAGGGAGCCTTAGTCAGCTTTGTTTCATGTTTCTAGGATCTGAGCTGCAAGCTAATACATTAACAATGTAATCTTCTGTGTGGTGGGTGAGCAGCACTGTTAATGCATATATTGGAAGGTGCACAGTGTTGGGCCTAAGGAATATGACTGTCTGGTAGTGCGTCGTCTTTGCATGTAGAAAGTCCCAGGTTCTATATCCACCGTCTCCAGTTAAAAGGATCAGATGGTAAATTATTTGAAAAACCTCCTTCTAAGATCCTGGAGAGCTGCGGCCAGTCAGAGTAGATAAGACTGACATTGATGGACCAGTAGTTTTTTTTTTTTTTTTTTGTATAAGGCAGCATCATACCTATGTGAAATTAACATGAAATTGATGAAGGCTGGAGCTGCACATTTGGGTCTTGGCTGTGAAGAGCAAGGAGAAGGAATGCTGCCATTTGAGTGAACAGCACCTACAAGCTAACATCTCTACTTTTAAATGAGATGGCTGTGATAACCAAACCTGCTTTGATCATCATTTACCCAGCTGCCATCGCAAATAATGCTACTGTGCAGATATGAAACTGCTGACAATACTGCCTGTGAGCCAGTCTTTCACAGAGGCTTCACTACAAAAAATCAGCATGAACAAAGTAAGTTCTCAGCATCCTCCTCCTAAAAACCGCTAGGATTTTCCCCCAGTAAATTCAGTTTTGTGTCTGTTTCCAGACTACCTACAGTCTAGGTCACTGGTTCCCAACCAGGGGTTTGTGGACCCCCAGGGGTCCGCGAGAACTAAATTAAGGTCAGCGAAACAAAGTTATAAAGTTCCCGGAATATAAGCAGACCGAATCAAAAGATACCCAAAAGCTGATTCGCAATCCTTTTGGTATTGCTGTTGAAGAGGTTGCAGAAGAAATCCAGGAAGAGCTCATTGAATTACAAAATGATAGGCACTGTAAGGATGCGTTTGAATCCGTTTCTCTTGAAGAGTTCTGGTATAAAAAAGCAATTTCATATCCTACAGTTCGGGGATTCGCCTTGCGATATCTTATACTCTTCTCCACAACTTGTTTATGCGAACAAGGTTTTTCTGCTTTGCTTATAATTAAGAACAAGACCAGAAATCGATTGGAAACAAGTGATGATATTCGTGTAGATCTGAGCAACAGTATTAGCCCCAGAATTGCCCAGCTTGTAAAAAAGATGCAAGCTCAAAAATCACATTCATTTTCAATTAAAAGTTCTCTATTATAAAAAATATATTCAAGTATTATTCTAAGTTTCATGTTTAACTAACAGTTATGATTAAAGTTTATTTTCAAATTCTCAGAATTTTTATTTTGAACCTTGGGGTCCCTTCACCGAACAAAAAAGTCCTAGTGGTCCCTGGTCAAAAAAAGGTTGGGAACCACTGGTCTAGATAAAGAGGACATCAAGTGACTTCTCATAATACAGAAGCTTTTTTCTTACTCTGCTGTTCACTGTTTCTCTGCTGTTGCTTATCATATCTCTGCCTCTTTAATGCAAGATCGTATTTCAATTCAGAAAGGCACTTCTATTCTGTCAAGATTACAAGTCTGTCAGTTAGTTTGACAGGTGCAGGATAGATCAGTGAGATCTAAGGATGATGTAATCAGCCTGGAAAGTACCTGGGGAGCTAGAGAAAGCTGGTCTGATCCAGCTAGAGCCAGGTGGCTGATGCAATGCAGTAGCAATGCCAGGATAATTGAGTATCTACTGTGATTGGTGGCTGCAACCACCAGGTGTATATAATGAAGTGAAACCGCAGTTCTATGCGGGATGTTATGAGCGTGTGAAAGGAGTATCTGTATATATTTCTGCACTGTAAAATAAACTACACTTTTTCTATGTGGCCGTGGACTTTCTGATGGGTATCCTGGACAAGACTGCTAATCCGCTTGGCTTCCGCGTCAGGGCTCTGGGCCCAGCTCCTCTACGTTACAGGAGTGTTTCTGCTACACTGCGCAGGTTTTATGTGTGGTGGTAGTTAAGCAGAGTCCAGCATTTTTCAGAAGCTACTAGAGAAGTGACGGCTGTGTGTGAGTAATGGCACAACAATCTTTTATCCCGGTGGATAAACTCACCTCAGAGAATTACCACGTTTGGTCTGTGAGGTTGGAGCAGTATCTGAAAAGGGAAGATTTATGGGATGCTGTGGAAAGACTCCCTACTACAGCAGCCGAGATTGCCAAGGACATAAAAGCCCTTGCCAATATCACCTTGACGGTGGGAGATGACCAGCTTATTTTTGTGGTTGGCAAAGAGCATGCAAAGTTGGCATGGGATAGTCTGCGAGCAGTGTATCTCCGGGACTCAGCAGGCACGCTGCTAGCACTAATGAGGCGTCTTTATAGATGCCATAAATCACTGCACACGCCGGCCGCAGCCCACTTGAAGACTCTGGCAGAGTTGTTTAGACAGCTGGAATTGAGGGGAAAGGCTATATCTGCGGAGGACCGGGTGTATTTGCTTTTTTCTCTGGATGCGAGCTTTGATGTTTTAGTAACCTCGCTGGAGAGCCTGGCAGCAGGGCAACTAACCTATGAATACGTGACGGGACGAATTCTGGAAGAAGAGGAACGACGGGAGGAAAGACGTAACCAGATGACTGCAGCCCAGAAGTTCATAGTTCACCCGAGAGGAACGTCGGAGTCGTCACGGGAGTCAAGTGCCGTGCAGTTCGGTGTAAATCAACCCAGGCAGAGAGGCAATTCAAAGTAAACGCCGATGACAGCAGCCCAACAGGGATACAACCCACGAGGAGGGGCAGCGTTCTACTCTGCGCAGATGGCTCAGACGCCAGCACGTGAGGGAGACCGGAAGAGTAAGAGCTACAAGCAAGAGGAGGAATGCGTGATGTTCATCAGAAAGTGTTTTCTCTGTGGGTCCTCACAACATTTGAAAAAAAATTGTCCCCAGTTGGCCAGGAAAAAGCAACCAAAGAGACAGTCAGTGAATGGAACTTACACTGCTGTTGTGCTGGCAGAGGCTGGAGACAAAGAGGACATTTGGCTTTTGAACAGTGGGGCAAGTACATGTTTTGTTAACAAAGCTTCCATGTTGGTTAACCAAAAGCAGTCTGCTAAGTCTAAAGTAAGTCTGGCAGATGGGAGACACTTAAAGGTACACTCTGAAGGGGAGGTGTTTTTCCCAGAGTTAAATCATATGTTTCAAAATGTACTTTGTGTGCCTGAGTTACAGCATAGTTTGCTAAGTGTTTCTGTGCTGGCTAAGACTGGTTTTAAGGTGCAGTTTGAAGGAAACACCTGCCAGATAAGCCAGGGGGAGGTTGTAATGTTAGAAGGGCACTTGCAAAAGGATGTCTATGTGGTGCATAGAAGGACAGGAGAAACTTCTATGGTAGTGGAGTCTGTGAATAAAAATCCACATAATGAGTGCATACACCTTCTACATAGGCGTTTTGGCCACGCCTCCTTTTCCATTCTAAAGAAGACCCTGAGTGTGTTAGGGAAGGATGACATTAAGTTGAATGGATGTAATTCTTTCCTAGATTGCACTGTCTGCAAATCTGTTAAAAGCAGACGTAGTCCAGTGGTTAAGGTAAGCCAAAGGGTGGCAACCAGACCTCTGCAAATTGCTCATTTAGATCTCTGTGGTCCATTTCCTGAGAGTGTGTCTAAGAACCGATACGCTTTATGTATTGTGGATGATTTTACTCGTTATGGCTGGGTGTATCTGCTGAAGCAGAAAAGTGAGGCATGTCAAACCATCAAGTATTGGATTAAAAGGGTGGAAAGGCAGCTAGACCTCAAGGTATCCAGTATACAATCTGACAGAGGCGGTGAATTTGTCTCTAGTGCATTTACCCAGTGGTTAGAAAGCAAGGGAATTGAGCACAGATTGGCTAATCCCTGTGTCCCTCAGGAGAATGGTGTGGCTGAGAGGAGGATTGGTTATCTAAAGTCAATGTTGCAAGCTTTGATAGAGGATGCTAATCTAAAACCCAGGTTCTGGGGGGAAGGCATCAAGGTGGCTTGTTATTTGATTAATAGACTTTGAACCTCCAGCATTAACAATATTCCCTACAAGGCATTGTACAATAGAAATCTCTCTTTAAAGCATTTAAGAGTGTTTGGTACAAAGGCTTGGGTGAATATACCTTTAAAGAACCGCAGAGCAGGTGGCAAGAAATCCAAACCGCTGATTTTTTTGGGATATCAGAATGCAGCAAAATCTTATCGCTTTGCTAATGATCAGAACCAGGTGTCTTTTAGCAAATTTGCGAACTTTGGAGAATCTTTTAATTGGCCAAGATTACATGGAAATGAGAAGGTTGAGACTCCAGAAGGAGGGGAGTCTAGTGACGGTTGTCAGACGATCAGACAGAAGTAATAAAGGAGTACCTCCACAAAGATATGGCTTTGATGATTGTGATCATGTTTACAGTATGGATGATGGTGAACCTGGCAGCTATGAAAGAATAGTAGCTGACAATGAAAGAGAAAAGCTATTGTGGTTCAGAGCAAGGAAGGCTGAAATGGAAGAATGCCAATAGCTCAAGGTTTCTCACTCTAATCTACCAGGTGGCAGTTTGTAAATTGGCTGCACCTGGATGAGGGAATGGCACAAATGTTTAATTGACGCTGTTAAAAAGTTAGGCTTCACACAGAGTGTTGCTGATCCTTGTTTGTTTTCAAGGTGCACAGATCAGAAGGAGTCATACGTGCTGATTTACGTGGATGATTTGTGTGTAATAACCAATAATGAGAGTGACCAGGAACAATTTCAAAAACAGCTTGGAGAACGCTTTAAACTGAAATGTCTGGGAGAGATAAGAAATTATCTTGGGGTAAAAATAAACAGGGACAGTAAAGGTGTTTTTTACTTGTCTCAAACAGAAAAAATAAAACAGTTGCTGGAAAGGTTTAGCATGCTTGATGCTAATGCAGCTGAAACCCCAATGGTCACAGGTTATTTATGTGAAGAGTCTCAGGAACAAGAAGAGTGTGACAAATCTCTGTATCAGTCCCTGATAGGAAGTTTGTTATATCTTGCTTGTTGGACTCGCCCAGACATATCAGGCGGTACATTGCCTGAGCAGAAAAAATATGTCACCAAAGCAGAGTGACTGGAAAGCAGCTAAGCGTGTACTCAGATACCTGAAGGGATCTGTGAACAAACAGTTATGCTTGAATGCATGTAATGGGGAACTGACTGCGTATGCAGATGCATCATGGGCAGATCAGGGGAACGCAAAATCAACGACCGGGTATGTGTTGTATTTTGGTGAAGCACCCATACATTGGAAATCTGTAAAACAGTCATTTGTAGCCATGAGTTCATGTGAAGCAGAATATAGTGCTGTGAGTGAATGTATAAACCAGGTGGAATGGTTTGTCTATCTCATGAAGGAACTCAATGTGTCTGTACAATTACCAGTAAAGGTGTATACTGACAGTCAATCAGCGCTACAACTTGCGACTGAGCAAAACTTTAAAGGCAGAAGTAAACATATAAGAATAAGATATGTCAGTGTAATAGAAGCTGTGAACAAAGGCTTGGTATGTATTGTAAAGTGTGCCAGTGCTGGTAATGTGGCAGATCTATTTACAAAAATTGTGGATTGCAATAGATTCATGAAACTAATCAAACTAATCTGAAATCCTTGAGAAGGAGTGTCAAGATTACAAGTCTGTCAGTTAGTTTGACAGGTGCAGGATAGATCAGTGAGATCTAAGGATGATGTAATCAGCCTGGAAAGTACCTGGGGAGCTAGAGAAAGCTGGCCTGATCCAGCTAGAGCCAGGTGGCTGATGCAATGCAGTAGCAATGCCAGGATAATTGAGTATCTACTGTGATTGGTGGCTGCAACCACCAGCTGTATATAATGAAGTGAAACCGCAGTTCTATGTGGGATGTTATGAGCGGAAAGGAGTATCTGTATATATTTCTGCACTGTAAAATAAACTACACTTTTTCTATGTGGCCGCGGACTTTCTGATGGGTATCCTGGTCAAGACTGCTAATCCGCTTGGCTTCCGCGTCATATTCTTTGTCTGGTTGTTTTGTACTTCTAGTTGTTTCCTTTCCTTGTTGTTATATTCGGTTCAGTTTAGCATAGCAGTGTAAGAGTAACAACACTTGGGGAAGGTTCATTTGGGACAGTTCATAACTTCTGTTTTAATTTAAAACTGATGAGGTATTCTAATTATTTTGTGCATTTTTTTCATTTAAGGATGAGGTTTTGTTGAAATATTGTGACTGTGCTTACCTGAGTCTCCTTAGGTACTATGGAAAAGGAGGATAGAGGTACCTGTTCTCGTGTAAGTGATTGGAGAGCAGCAGTGGCTGGCACCTGTGTCTTCTCCAGCAGGATCTATATGTGTGCGAGGTATCCTTGAATACTTGCTGCTGGGAGCTTATTGTATTTATTTATTTATCCCTCTCCTTTCCTCTTCGCTCGAGGAAGGTGGGGTATAAGTGTTTAAATAAATATAATAGAGTGAGGGCTGTGCCCTGCATGCCCTGCTTGTCGCATCCTAGAGGCGTGTGGCTGCCCAGGGTGGCAAACAGACGGCTGTCTCACCAGAGCAGTAAGTCTGGTTGTGAATTGAGGGGAAAAGATATCACAAGGGAGCTGATGTAGGTGAAAGTGAAATGCTCATGACTCATAGGCATGACTCATTCTCTGACATGTAGAATGGATAGCGGCAGAAGCCTTTGCCTCAGTACCGGTCTGGAAATTTTGCAGTTGAATTCTATTTTCTGGAGAGCCAAGTGGTTGCCCAGTTTTCGTTCAGATGTGTTTATTCACTTTGTGGATGCTTTGGAACCATTTTGCACATCAAAATTTATTAATGCACTTAGGCAGCAGTGTTCCTGACCTGGATCAGAGTTCAGTCAGTCAGAATGATGTGACGCTCTCTGAAATACACAAGTTAACTAGCTGAGAACTTCAGTTTCCATTCACTTGTGACTGGATTTTAAGGTAGATAGAACTTGCAAATGATACTAAAGGGGCTCAAGACTGAGAAGCTATGCAGAATAGGATTACCCTACTGAACGGGAATTTCTAAAAATAGAATGAAATTTTAATGGCACTAAATGCATTTGGGAAACAGCTGGACTTATTGGCTGTGTGATTTAATGATATAGAAAATGACAGTGGAAGAATAATTTCTGAAGATTGTGAGCAATGTACTCTGTGCTGAAATCATTAATTCTGAGATACACACTAATTCAGATTAAGAATGTTTTCATACTTTTTGCATAATTCACTTTTTGCTACTCATGGGAAGGTGTGTGGAACCTCCACAGGGCACTGGAGGCCCATTACCATCACCTCCTGACCACTGGTGGAATGCTTATTCGAAAGGGAAATTTGGTGTTTTATTGTGTATTGCACATTTTTATAAGCTTCCTCGAACCATGGAGAGAAAAGTGGATTGTAAATATTTTCATCATAAATATTCATCCACCCTTCTAGCTTTTGAGGCTTCAGCCAGCATTTTCTGAGCAGATTTTAGCCCTTATAATTGCATACAGGAAGCTGGATTCTGTATGTCTGTGGTATTATGATGTGTATGTATGTGTATGTATGGTGAGCCACAAACCTGAGCCAGGAAAGACAGCAGATGCAATTGGCAGTATTGAGTGAAATCCTTCTAACACGTACGAAGAAGTACAAATCCTTTGTACATCATACCAGAGAGGCCACATCTGGGATTTGTCAACCTTGTTTTACTTGTGTTCATGGAAAATGAATTCAAATTAGAAAAATAATAATTTTAAAGAGCCCTGCTGGATCCAGTATCATATTGCTAACAATGGCCAGCGAGATGCTTTCTGGAAAGGCATAAGCAAGGTAGGAAGGTGTAGAGATGGGGGGGGACTTCCCCCATGGATGTTTTGGTACAAGTTTAGACAAGGGTTGACTAAAAACTCTTTTAAATATTTGTGCCAATTTTCCAGTGAAAGAAACTGGACGTATTGGGGAGCACTAAAAAAAATACTATGAATATTTCTCTCTTTGGGGAATGAGTAAAATGCTTTTAAACATAATTTTAATCAACATTTGTGGTATGAGGGAAGAATCTACGGCATTAGATCATTCCTGTATACACTATGCATATATGTGGCATATTATAAAGGATATATTTAAATGTGTTTAATTTGTTCACACTTAACATGGTCTAATGTATGCAACAATACAGTATTGAAGAGCTCATTATTTTCAGTGTTATACAGTTTAACTATCTAAATGAGATTATGGGGACAAACACTACAAAGCTTGTTTTATATTAAACCTCTATTTTTCTGACTTATCAGAAAAACTGGTACACATGCAATATAAGCCCAACATATAGTTGTTTGCAGTGATTTCTTTATACTTTTAAATTCTGAAAATATGGGAAATACTACTACAGTTTGATATGCTATTACAAATTAGGAGTTTTATTTTAAAATTAAATTAATTAGATTTGAAAAGAAAATAAGCATTGACTGTTTCGGTTTCCTCTGAATCTTCATTTTTTTCATGGCTTCCAAATTTCTGAAAATTTCAATCTCTAGAAAGGTGACAGCACCCCCCCCCAAAAAAAACCCATTGGCATACAGAACTATGTATGTTTTATATGTTGATCTATAAAACTACCATGGCTAATAGTAGTTAGAGCGGTAATCCATTATTCCACCCCCTGCTGCCATTATGGCAGCAGGTTCCATGAATTATGCATTTGTCTTGAATCTACTGCATATAAATTTCAGCTGATGATTCTAAGTGTGAGTATTATGTAAGGAGGAGACATTTTTATCCACATGCTCCATCGTTTTCATAATATTATAAACCTGCTGTGTTTCTCCTCTCTATTTCTAACCTCTTTTATAAAGAAAGAAATACCTCAAGTGTTCAGCCTTCCCATGTATTTTCTTTATTTATTTATTACATTTATACACTGCTTTTCTCCCAAATGGAGACCCAAAATGGCTTGCAACATTCTTTCCTCCTTCATTTTATCCTCACTATTACCCTGTGAGGTAAGTTAGGTTAAGCGTGTGACAGGCCCAAGGTCGCCCAACAAGCCGGAGTAGGATTTGAACCAGGGTCTCCCAGCTCCTCATCCAACACAATAACCACTACATCATGCTGGCTATCACATAAGGGAAGATACTCCACCTATTGTGTTAGTTGCTCTTTTCTTGCACCCTTCCCAGCTCATGTATATCTCCCTCCCTTCGTAATGATCCCACACATGGAATAACAGAATTTGCCTTTTTTCATTATTGTGAACTAGTTCTGACTTTTTTACTGAGCTATTCATCATAATATCCAATCAGATAGACAGCGCACCTAAGATTATAAAAGCAGAGATTGGACTTCGTTGGGGGTGCGGGGCGGGTGCTGACTTGGAACATGGTAGCACTCATAATTAAAGATTTCTGTTCCATTTATCTTAAAAGTACTTCTCTTGGGAAGGTTTAATTATGTGGTTTTAGATCTCATCTGACGAGAGCTGTGTATGTTGATCACCAGCATAGAACAGTGAGAGCTTGGTAGTTTGAACTTGCACTGTTAGTCTTGAATATGCATGCTCAGTGCTTTATGGAGGGTGTGTACGCATGTATATAAGGGGTTAGGCACTTAAATAGTTTTTCTGGGCCTGTGTGTAATACTTTATTGCTAAATCTGCCTTTCGCTTATTTTTTTAGGGATAGATTTCAAGATCAAAACAGTTGAATTGCAAGGAAAGAAGATCAAGCTACAGATATGGTAAGCGACACTACTGAATTTGCTGTGTATAGGGCTAAGCCAAAAGAGTGGTGGCAGGCTACTTAAGCATTCCTGGCAGTATCAAAAAGAACACTCTCTCTCCACAATGAGATTTTGGTGATTTCATTGAAGGGGATAAAACATTCACCTATTCAGATAGAAGGCAGTGTTTTCTAAATTTGTTTGGCTTCTGTGACACATCTGACTATTGCACAAGTGTTGTGATGTCTTGCTTACTACATGGTCTTGAATTGGCTGAGGGGGAAACGATTCAAACAAAATGGCAACCATTCTCACCACCACCACCCTCAAAATTCAGGTTCCTTCTTCAAAGTACTACTTTGGAATTGCTTGAACACTGGACATAGGTCATGTTAGCAGAAAACTGCATTCGCCTGAAGAAATGAAAATGACCATGTGTCTAGATCTAGTTTTATTTATGTATGTGTAGGTCAGTGGTCGGCAAACGGCGGCTCGCGAGCCGCATGCGGCTCTTTGGCCTCTTGAGTGCGGCTCTGGAAACCCAAACGTTTCTGAGGACGAAACCTCTCCTCACCGCCCCATTTTGGGTTTATTCCCCCCCCCCACGAGAGGGGCGGTGTGTGAGGTAAAGCGCCCTCCTCCCCCCCTCCTCACAGCGCGGCCGGGTTTTGCACGCGGCGCTCGAGGGCCGGCGGCAGCCAATCAGCAGGTGGGATTTTTTGCGCTGTTTTTGGCTGGCGGAGGAGGCCGAGGCGCTGAGGAGGGGCGGCCGGCCGGGGAGGGAGGGAAGGAAGGAGCCCAGGCGGTGGCGAGGAGGAGGAGGTCGGGGCCTGGTGGGGGGAAGCCATGTTTGATTTATGCACATTTTCCCATCCAGATTCTCAAAACTCTGCATGGGGGGTTATTGGCCATTTATGAATGGGAGGTTTTGCCTTGTATTTGCCACTCAGATGCGCATTTTCCCCATCCAGATTCTCAAAACTCAACAATAAGCCCCCCTGCAGAGTTTTGAGAATGCAGATGGGGAAAATTTACAGTGTTTGTCAGTCATTGTCATGATTTAATTTTATGGATACCTTACTTACAATTTAATTTTTATCAATAAATAAGATCACTATTAAGTATGATATCAAGTTTTATTCAGTGTACCTGTAGTTTAATTAAGACTTAAAACTTTAAAGTTTATTAAGTTAATAAACAGTGTACCTACCTATATAGTTTAAGTTTAAGAAATTTGGCTCTCAAAAGAAATCTCAATCGTTGTACTGTTGATATTTGGCTCTGTTGACTAATGAGTTTGAGGACCACTGGTGTAGGTATTTGAGAAATAGAATGGCCATGTGTCACTGTGCACTATCCTTGTAAGGTCAGGTGCTTTTTCTAATTGCTTGATGGGGCTTAAATTTGCTAGCAAGTAGTGTAAAACAAAAACAAGGGTGTAAAAAGGATGATTGAGAAGTAACACACCTGTTAATTACATACCTAGAAGAAAAAAGAAACTCTGACCCAGAAGAAAGTGCTGCTCAGATGATTCAGGAAGAACCCACATGGCTGAAGCAGAAATCAGCAGACATGCATGAATGAGGGTCATGATGGCAGTGCTGATTCTATGAACTTAGGCAGTTCATGAGAGGGAGGGCATCTTGGCCATCTTCTGGACATAGAGTAGGGGTCACGGTGTGTGTGGGGGAGGTAGTTGTGAAATTCCTGCATTGTGCAGGGGGTTGGACTAGATGACCCTGGTGGTCCCTTCCAACTCTATGATTCTATGACAGTGAACTCTAGTTTTGCAACAGCGTATTTGGCCAGCAGACTGCACACAGAATTAACAACAAACCATTAGTAGAACATCGCTTCCTAGAGGAATCAGACACAACAAATTTCCAACATGTTATGGTCTGATTTAACACACTAATTTTCTGAAATGTAAAGGTTTTCCTGTTTTATAATTACAGAATAGAAGAGGATTATTCAGAGGGCAAGCACTAGTTAATTGCATACTCAGAAGAAAAAGGGAAAATTGGGCCAGTGATAGTTCCTAGGAAGGCTTTTGGTTCCAGTATATTATTTTGGCTGTTGCTGATTCAGCAAATGGTATATATATCAAATTGAACCAGGGTGGCTTCTTTAAACTTAGCATCTTAGGACGAAAGGTAGAGCCTCTGATAGAAGGTGTGTTTGCTGCTCATCTGCTGCATTTAATTGTCCTGCCACAGTTTCCAGTTAAAGACTGGGTCCTGGGATAAATAAGGCACTGGGAAGTATGAGCCAACTCTTATTTTTGCAAATCCTAGTTTTAAACTTTATTCCATTGTAGCTGCACCTAGTCTAAGAAAATAAGGAATTGTCTTATCCACACTTTATTTAAAAAGCATTTTGAAACCTTTTGTTCTTCTCAGAGCCCAAGACTGCTAATATCAATTAAAAACCTACATATTTAAAACATCAAATAACAATACATTAAAATCTCAGATAGGAAAATGTTCACTAACTTCATCTGAACACCTGAAGGTCTATCCAACCCTGCTGAAAGCTAACAGCAATGAGCTCCAACAGACCTCCAACAGAAACTCATTCCACAACTGTGAGGCATGTCAGTGGGTTATGACCAGCTGTGCACATTTTGATCAGCAGACCCTAACTGGCATGTGGGTCCATGAGGGGAGAGATGGTCCTTCAAATATGTGGGTCCTCGGGTCATGAAGGGCTTTGAAGTTAAGCACTTTGAACTCAACTTGGACGCAAATAAGCCTGTAAAGCTTTCTTAAAAGTACAGCCGCATCACAGAAACATCTTTTCCCAGTTAACAAATGCGTGGTCACACTCTGAACTAGCAGGACTGCTCCGTATAGACTAGAGCATGTTACAGTAGATTAGCCTAGAAGTTATAGAAGTGTAGCAAAGTCAGCCTTGTCCAGGAGGGTTGATAGTCTATGAATGTGATAAAGATTTGTGGCAGCCACTTTTTTCTATCAACAATACATGATCTAATAGGACTCTTAAGTCCTTGATGGAGTCTGCTAATGGTAACTTTGCACCATCAAGTAGATATAAATTGGATCTCTTCCAGTAACTCAGACCTCCCTAGGAGCATCACATCTGTCCTTGTCTGGATTTGGCTTCATCATGTCCCCCCTCCCTTCTCATGATCACAGCTTCCAGACACTGGCGGATTGCAGTTTCTAGAGGCTTAGTCAAAGAAATATATAGCTGTATGTCATCAGCATATTGATGACACCTAATTCCAGAGGTTTGGATGATCTCATTTAGTGGCTGAACATAAATATTGAAGAGCACAGGGAACAAAATTAGCATTCCATATTCAAAGTCTCAAACAGGTTGTTCAAGGTCTCTAGTAATGACTTCTTTAGTTTGTTTAGATTAAGAAAAACGGAAGCCAGCAAAGAGCCATTCTTTTCATCCCCATAAGCCTCTCTATCTATTGTAATACTATAATGTGACCCATAAAATGAAAGGCAGCAGATAGTTTCAACAGTTATGGATTGCCAAATGGGGATCATTTACCAGAACAACTATAGTTATCTTTGTCATATTGGCCAGCCTGATACCAGATTGAAAACAGTCAAGGTATGTGCATGTTTTAGATGTATATACATTTCCTGCTCTGCCACCTGCTCAGTCACTTTGCCTAAAATGTGGAGATCTGAATCAGGCCTATAATCAGTCTGATTGTATTTGGCTAATAAAGGTTTCTTCATTAAAGGACTGACCACTTCCTCATCTGAGTGGAAGTATATTTTCTCTCTGTCAAACAAGACTTCACAATCCTCCCAAGAGGTGCCTCCAATTTCTCTCAGCATGGATTTAATTGGCCGGGAGGGGCAAGGAGCTATATTTCAAATGGTAGGCTTCACAGCATCAAGCTGCTCTATCTACATCAGTCAGTGAGACCAAACCAAAACTCTTCAACAGATCGTGATAAGCAGATGCTTCTACAATCAGAGTCGACAATCAAATTGGCTTCTAAATCCATCCAGGTTATAGGAATCATTAGTAAAGAACCTAACAAAAGCATCACAGCTTTCACCTAAATTTTCCTCTCCCTGGAGATCAGGTCTCATTATTAAGAGATCACAAACCACCTTGAACAGTTTTGTAAGAGTTGATTCAGCTGTTGTAACAGTAGTGGAGAAAAACGCTTTTACTCCATCACCACCTCATAGGAACTACTGCTTTCTTTGGAATCTCAAGTGATACTTTACAGTACTAGCGTTTAACCTGGGATTCTTTAATTGGAAATTAAAGTCTACCTTGAGTCTACCTTTATGCCAAATATGTGCATTTCCACTGAGCTATGGCTTTAGTAGTATAAGTTCTCAAGCAGCCATGATTGTTAATCAGTAAATGGCTACTACTGGTTGTTGCAGAGAACAGATGCTTGCCTTTGCAAAGAAGTTGTGGGGCTGGATACAATGTTATCAGAGGGAAAGGGCAGTGGTTCAGTGGTGGAGTGTAAGGTTCCAGGTTCAATCCCTGACATCTCCTGTTAAAAGGATCATGTAGCAGGTGATATAAAAAACTCTGAGACCCAGGAGAGCTGCTGCCACTCAGAGTAGACAGCGGTGCTGGCAGGATGAAAAACCAACAAGGAGAGTGTCATAGTAAGTCTTCCAGGCACAGATGAAAGCATTGAAAATTTTGCAGTGAATCCCTTTATGAAACAGAAAGTACACAGTTTCTAGGCTTTTTAAGGTTCTGCACCACATACTTTTCTAGGTGCTATACATAGTGTTCCCTGACCTGGATGGTCCAGGCTAGCTAAGCAGGGTTGGCCCTGGTTAGTACTTGGATGAAAGACCACCAAGGAAGGACTGGAGTTATTATGCAAAGTCAGGCAATGGCAAATTGTCTCTGTACATCTCTTGCCTTGAAAACCCTACAGGGTCGCCATACCTGGGACTTGACAGTACTTTCCACCATCACATATGGGGCCCTGCAAGGTAGTATCCCTTTTATCTACCTTCTCCCAAATCTTTTTTTTCCCCTTTCTGGAAACCCATATACTTCCATCCTTTCCCTCTGTCTGGGGTCATTAGTTTGAAGAGAGATTTCAGAAGCTGCCACGAAGGAAAGCCTTTTCCTTGACTTCATGTGTGTTTGAATGAAAGCAGAGGAGGGAATCTTTTCAAAATTCATGAATAGATAATTTTTCTAATTTTAAAATTGTTTTGGTACATAATTCTCTAGAGAAGAGGAGTTGGAGTAAGCCTGTGAGAATGTCAGTAGCTTGCTAAAAGGCCACAGTAGATCGACTCTGGTGAAATTCCATGAGTGAAAATGGAGAAAGCTTTCATTGCTGAAGACAACAATTCCCTTCAGTGCAGGAAGGACTACTTAGCATTTCATGGCATTGCAGTGCATTATAGTTGTTACTTGATCCTCCTGCTATTAATATAAAAGCATTACGATAACAAAACTGCTTCCCTTCTAAAAGCATTACTCCCTTGGGTGGGTGCTGAACTTACAACAAAATTTCCAACTTACCACTCACTATTTCAGAATTACTGCTTTGATTTCCCTACCATAATGTTTATTTTGTTCATAAAGCTCCAACCTGCTACAGTTATGATGCAAACAGTTTGGCTGTCTTAAGACTGTACATGAAACAGTAGGTATAGAGATGATACTCTTCCTGAAGGGGGTCGGAGTGGAGTGGCGGCAGGGAATGGGGAAGTGTGTTGCTGGGAAGCAGTTGGTATAGCTTGGATTTTTGTCAGGGGAACACCTGAAGCTGCCTAATATGGAGTCAGACGCTTGGTCTGTCACAATCATATTGTCTGCTTTGGCAGTAGCTCTCCAGGTAAAGGTCTTTCACATCACCTCCTGCCTGATCTTTTTAGCTAGATATACTTTCAGTTGAACCTGGAGCCTTCTGCTCTATCACTGAGCCACAGTGCCCCTCCCCTGATCAGCTTTGGTTCTGCAGCAGAAGATGGTGCCAGAGGCCAGGCCTATCCCTGGCTTCAGCATCCTACCTCCCACTGAGACTCGCCCTCTGGGGAGGGGTGTGTGTGTGTCACAGCCCGATGTGGCATTTTCTGGGGTGGCTCCCTGCGCCGGCCAGTTCTTCATCCAGATGAGGACTCCTCCAGCACCACCAGGGCCAAATCCAGCACTGCCGGAGATGCACACGGGCCCAGTGAGATCAAAACCATTGATCAGCTGTTGGGTGGGGTCACGCCCATCTTTCAGACAGCCCCATTCTTGTATAGGCAGTGGGCTGGAAGGCCACCGGGGGGCAGCGGAGAGCCCCAGAGAGGGGGTCCAAGGGATAAGCCCAGATTCGTAAGGCTTACAGGCCTCAGGAGAAGAGAGCCAGGGGGGCAGGACCAAGGGAGAGTGGCTAGGGATATTTAAGGCTCAGCAGCCCAGAGCCACGGAGGAGGTTGTTGGGACTGCTCCTTCCCTGTCATCCAAGCCACAGAGAGTGGGCCAGCACTGCAGGCACAGGAACAGCCCGATAAGGAAAGAGGGTGGTAATGATTGAAACCTACCCCCTCGCTCCAGATCTGAGGCTCAAACAAGGGCTGAGAGCCTGGCAGCCATCACATACTCCCCCTTCTTGGCACCTGGAGGGTACTTGGCAGACCTTCCATTGATGGTCCAGCAGCACAGCCCCACATTCCCCTCCAATGATTTCGCTAAAAGACATTCACTCTATTCTGTGCACTTAATGTGCCTATTTTGTGGGCACTTCTGAGACCTGTGTAGAATAGCTTTCTGTGAGTTCTTGGAAAATGATGCAATCAGGATAGTGGAGAAGCATCTCATGTGCTTTGTAGTACCAATTTCTTCTGTCATGCTGAAAGTCTTAACTACTTGGGTTGTTGTTTTTTTGGTTTGACATTGCACATACAGTATTTTCAGATCATCTGGTGACAGCTCACTCCTTGAAGCTAGCTGAGACTACCCTGCAAACTGTTTGTTGTGTCTGTGAACTTAAGAAAGGCCATGCTGGATCAGACCAAGGCCCATCAAGTCCAGCAGTCTGTTCACACAGTGGCCAACCAGGTGCCTCTAGGAAGCCCACAAACAAGGTGACTGCAGCAGCATTATCCTGCCTGTTTTCCACAGCACCTAATACAATAGGCATGCTCCTCTGATCCTGGAGATAATTCTTCTGTGATTCTTCTGTTTCCAATCCAAGCAGAAGTGGTGCTTACACAGTCAAATAACTTTGATTCCTCACTGCACTGTTCTGTGTTCATAAGAGAGATTTCCTTCAAGTGGTGCTCTGCTGCCTATTTATACTTGCTGCGTTCTTGTACTGTAATTCTGGGTTGGTTTGAAATTGGTTGACAGACTGGAGCTGCCCTCTGGGCTTCGTTTCTATATTAGTAAAATGTCAGTCATTATGAGGAGTGTTCTGTGGAGGGAGGGCCTGTAGATTGCAAGGACCCCTGGGATGCTGTGCAGAGTACACAATGAAACATAGGCCCCTAGAGACCATGGTAGTGGAGGCCTCCCGCTGCACAAAGCAAGGAACAGTCTTCCCTGTACTGATATCAAAGCTATAGAACATATTCCCTCACTGCCTTCTGGTAGGCAAGAAGAGGTTCCTGGGATTTTTTTTCTTTGTGAATTTTACATTGTGTGTTCAAGAGCTGCCTTGACCTTTGGAATGGCAGTATACAATTGTTTTAAATAAACATCCGAGTGACTCACTGTGTATTTGCTCAGCCCTCACTCGGAAGCTTTTCCAGGCTACATATTCTAGATAAGCTCCTGTATATTCACAGGACCAGTAGCTGGGCCCAAACCAGCAACTCATGGTTGCTTCAATGTATACAAAGGGCCATGTGAATCTGCTTGCAGTCCAGAAAATTCAGGGAGGCTCAGAAGTTACTGGAGATTGGATAAAAGGACCTTTATTTTAGGTTCCCCACCAGTATTGCTTACTGAGTTATGATCTGCCAAAGTAAGAGTGCTTGTCACACTACTGCATCCACTGGACATGGTGTAAGATGGACCTATCCTATAGTAGACTGATCCTTTAAATCATGGAATCATAGAAACATAGAGTTGGAAGATACCTCCAGGGTCATCTAGTCCAACCCCCTGCACAATGGTAAGTTAGACTGTACTAAATGCTTCTACAGGAAGAACCATTCTTGTGATACTGACGTGTAACTTAATTGTTTGACTTTTGGCTGCCTAATATTGCTATTTAGCTGCACTCTTTAAACCTAAGAGATGGCTACACTGTATTTCAATGTGTCTTTGCTTTCTTTCACAGGGACACGGCAGGGCAGGAGCGGTTTCACACTATCACCACCTCCTACTACAGGGGTGCCATGGGAATCATGCTAGTGTATGACATCACCAATGCCAAAAGCTTTGAAAACATCAGCAAATGGCTCAGAAACATAGATGAGGTGAGAACAACATTTCAGTGCTGTACAGTGCCATTGAAGCATTGCATAGCAGAAAGTGGCCTTCTGGAACAGAACAGGGCGTGTGTTTGGCATGTTCCTATAGTATATGACGTCCCTGTCTGAAAGGGACCCTCTTGATTTGAGTAGATTCAGTGAAGAGCTGTAATTAGCGCATCTTTGTGCTGACTGTCCAGATTTCAAATCTCCACAGCAGATGATTCTGCAACCTCTTTGGGTTCCTTATAGTTTGCCTCTTAGACACATGAACATCCTTGTAACTCATTCTCTTGAGCTTTGTCAACTCCTTTCCTGAACGAAAGTCACAGTGGCTGCTCTGGAGTATAAAAACGTGAAAGAGTCTTCATTGGTAACAGTCTAATGGGCCTTGGTTTCACAAAGAGTAGTGGCACAATGCTCAGCAACAAGAAGCCATTTAATGCCGTCTTTTATACAAAGTGGAGAATAATTTGCTTAGATGCTGAAGTAATACTAGTGGTATAGAGCTGTTGATGAGTTGGAGTGCAGGATGCTTGAATGAGCGTCAAATGAGGTGGAAGATACTGACACAACACAGTTACTGAAAATGACTGAGCTCTAATTAGCACAAGGGCTTCTGTAGGTGATATCAGTTAATGCTTTAATCATGGACCTCCTTGGCTTCTTTCTGTTAGACTGTGCTTCATCATCCTTGACACATTTCCAGATGGACTCCCTGTGGAGGGTGGAGGCTAATAAACAGGACTAGGGGTACAGAGTACCAGAAGTCTAAACAATAATTGTAGAAGCATCAAAAATATCAAAAGGTGTATATATAGTTCAAAAATTGCAAAATATAATGCAGAATACAAAAGGTTATAATTAGAAAAAATTCAAGGTTGTACCAACATATGTCCACAAGTCAAAAATGGCAACATATAGGAACACTATCAAAAGATTTACAAGCCAAATACAGCAAATAACCGTTTCAATACAAATATCATATGCATTTTCAATATGGCAATTCTATAAAAAGGTTTACAAGCTGGAGAAGAGCACACAACAAAAGGGTGAGTTTTCCTTTTGTTGTTCCCTAGATTGTATAGCATGTTAGCAGCTCTTGACTTAATCACCCTTGCCTTTCCTTTGGAAAGGTACTTAGCTGTAATACGTGTCAGGAATTTAACCTCAGAAACTAGTGAATAACTTGGTATCTTGAACAGAGCAGGAATTTCTAAGGCACTGAAAGCTCTGTAACAAAGACCTGCCAAGACTGTTTGTATCTGATTCTGTTGCCACACAGACTTCAGTTGCCATAGAGCTGTGTTGGCGAACCTATGGCACGCGTGCCGCAGCCGGCACACGGAGACCTCTCTGTGGGCACGCGTGGTCCCTTCACCTCTGCCTAGGGCTGTGCCGTGTTGCATGGTGCCATGGTGAGGGTGCTGAGGGCGGTGCTCCTTCTCCCCAAGCCCATGCTCCCCAAGCCTGCGCTGGCGCCCTCCCTCTCTCTCAGCTGAGCTGCAGCTGCAGCTCAGCTGTTTGTCGGGGGCCCCACCCTCTTAAGTCTGGACCCTGGAGGCTGTGGCCGAGCACCTTGCCACGCCCCCTCCTCAGCTGAGCTGCGGGGGCCTTGCCCGTCTTCAGTTTGGACGGGGGAGGCTGTGGCCGAGCACCTTGCCACACACACCCCTCAGCTGAGCTGTGGGGGGCCCGCCCGTCTTCAGTTTGGACCGGGAGGCTGTGTCCAGCACCTTGCCATGCCCCATCCTCTCAGCTGAGCTGCAGGGGCCCCACCCGTCTTCAGTTTGTCTGGGGCCCCGCCCATCTAAAAAGCATTTAGAAAATTCTACAACATTTGCAGACAATCCTACAAGCCATCAGGAAATCTACAAGGAATTTTCTAGCATTGTAGCAGCTGCAAAGGTGAATTTTAGTAACAGATTATTACAGTTCCCTAAGATGGAGACAACCTTGCCACGCCCCCCCTCTCAGCTGAGCTGCGGGGGGCCCGCCCATCTTCAGTTTGGACCGGGAGGCTGTGCCCAGCACCTTGCCATGCCCCATCCTCTCAGCTGAGCTGCAGGCCTTCATGTCTTCAGTTTGTCTGGGCCCCCGCCCATCTAAAAAAGCATTTAGAAAATTCTACAACATTTGCAGACAATCCTACAAGCCATCAGGAAATCTACAAGGAATTTTCTAGCATTGTAGCAGCTGCAAAGGTGAATTTTAGTAACAGATTATTACAGTTCCCTAAGATGGAGACAACCCTGTGTTTTCTTACTTCTCCAGATAAAGCCAAATTTGAAGAACTTGATCTTTCCTGCCTACACTGGTTAGATTTAGAAAATCTGGAAATGGAGCTAATAGAATTTCAAGAAAGCTCTACCTGGAAAAATTAATTCTATGACCTGCGTGAAACACTTGAGAAAATAGAAGGGATGCAAAAGGACAGCACAGTTAGTTCTGAAAATGAAATCCTTAAAGTGTGGAATTCTCTGCCAAATAATTTTAAGTCAATGAAAGCACTTGGGATTGCTTTCCTTACTTCGTTTGGATCATCTTATGCTTGTGAGCAGCTGTTTTCAGCTTTGAATTATATCAAATCTGACACCAGAAACAGGCTAACAGATGACCTGAGTGCTGCATGTGTTTCTCTCAAACTTACAAAGTATGAGCCAAGGGTAGACAAATTATCAGCATGCACACAACAGCAAAAAATCACATTAATTGTTCAAAAAATGACGATGTCTTCAAAGATGTCACAAAAATGGTGAATTACATCATGGCTCGTGCTCTGAATTGTTGACAGTTTCAAGCACTTCTTGAGGAGGTTCAGGCACAGTATAATTGTTTACTTATGTACAATAATGTCTGGTGGCTGAGCAGAGGACGAGTCCTGGAGAGATGCATGCCAAATGCAAACTTTTACCTTTCAATAAAAAGTTGTTTGTCTCATTGAAAGCTCTGTTATTGTGCTTTTCTTTTAACGCAAAATATGTGAATGTATGAGTTGTTTTTTCTAAACTAAAACCTCAGTATTCAGGTTAAATTGCCGTATTGGCACTTGGCGATAAATAAGTGGGTTTTGGGTTGCAGTTTGGGCACTCGGTCTCAAAGGTTCACCATCACTGCCATAGAGTCTTTTCCCTATCTTATTTCAAAGGTTTCAGCAGCCTTTAAGACTCTTGACTTAATCACCCTTCCCTACTATGTGGCCTTGAGTAGAAGGTGTGGTCCTCACAAACACCGCAGGATGTAGTGGCCTGTGCATACATACATAAATTCATTTCGGCTTTCAAATTGCTGTGGGGCTTTGTGCAGGCATTAAGAGTTGTGTCTGCTTCCACTCGTAGCATGCCAATGAAGACGTGGAGAGGATGCTGCTAGGAAACAAGTGTGACATGGAAGATAAGAGGGTGGTACCAAAAGCAAAAGGCGAGCAGGTGAGTGGCAGTCTGTCCAGAGGCAAGGAGGCTGCGGGACAGACTTTTCCCCCTTGAGCGATGGAAAGTCTCTGGTCTCTGCTTTGATCAACAAGCTTGCTGGGGAGAATCTCCCCTCCGGATGAGGGCAATGGGGCAGTTGCCATGTGGGGTTACCTCCCTTGAATGTGCATGGAGGGCTGGAAGGCTGCAGTGAACTTGCACGTGTCGAAATTGTTCACAGACCCAGCAGCTGCCTAACTCAACTCAGTAGGTGTGTTGCATTTGCTTTGTGGAACCATCCCTTTGATATCATAATGAGATATGAAAAACTCAGGCTTGTCTTTTTCGGTGTTTTTTTTTTAAATCTCAAGATACGAACTTGAAGTTGAAAACCAATGGGATTGAATATCTTCTTCCTTGATTTTGACCTCATAATATTCTACCTTAGTCTGGTCGCATTGAGAACTCACCTCCTTTCCCCCAAGGACAGGCCTCTCCCATAGGTTCCCCAGAGAACAGTCTGCAGGCCTGTTGGAAATCTATCATGTTAGAGCAGTGGGGTCTTATCTTTCAGTGCCCAAACCCAGTTTCTGCATAGTGAGTGGCATGCCTGTTTGAAAGAGTGCCCCTTCAGTTGCCAGACTGGCTTTCCTTTTTTACTATGAGCGCTTGCCATTTTGCTGCTGTGATTTTCAGTACTCTGCTGTGTGGGTAATTTTAGGGCAGTGGAGGCCCTGTCGCCCTTTGCCCACATGTGCCGGCTGCAGGAAGTGTTTGCCAAAATAACAGACTTTTCTTTCTTTTCTTTTTCTTTTTTTATTTCTTTAGATTTCAAGGGAGCACGGGATTAGGTTTTTCGAAACTAGTGCAAAAGCAAATATAAACATTGAGAAGGCATTCCTCACGTTAGCAGAAGACATTCTTCGAAAGGTAACTGCGGGCTTCATTTCTCACTTTGAGAGCTGTTGTGGCCCATTGTGTAAAAATTTATCTCCCCCCTGAAACTGTCAGCCTCCTTTCTCCCGAAACGGTAGCCTATCTTGCAGTGTTGTGAGAGGCCCTGAGCTAAAAATCAGGAGTTGTTCATTGTTTCCCAAATCTCTTGGAAATCAGCATGCATGAGAACATGGCTGTGTGCTCAACTACCATATTATTTCAGTATGGCTTCCGCCTGCCTGCCCACCCCCTCCTGCCCTGTTTCCTTAAGAACGTAAAACAAATTCTTGGCACTGAGTGCTCTGAAGAATACCCTTGTCTGAGTCTTCCACTTGACTTGTGTTCGGTGACTGAGAAACGGCTTTGGGACCTTGGGATGCCTTGTAACTCTTCTGTGTTGCTTCTTTGTTGTAGACCCCTGTAAAAGAGCCCAACAGTGAAAATGTAGATATCAGCAGTGGAGGAGGAGTGACAGGCTGGAAGAGCAAGTGCTGCTGAATGTGTTCCCTTCACCAAGCGTCATCCACCGCCCCTCCTCTTCTTGCTGCGGAGTAAACCACTTTGCCCATTTTAACCTTAAATATTTTTTTGTTCCTCATCTTAACACGGCTCCCTTATTCTTCTTCTGTTTTAGGAGAGCTCGCTGACTATAACGTTCTTGAAACAAACTGTATTAAAAAGAAAATCATGTCTCAATTCCTCTCTTTTTCCCCCTTTTTCTTTTCTTTTCTTTTTTAAATGTACCAGCTCCAACTCAGCATCACGTTCTGGTTGTATTATAGTCCGGTCTTAACCTTAAAACTTAGAGCAATCATTTCCGCTCCAGCCTGCAAATTGTACGAGAATAAAACTTTAGCATTAACAGTTTCTTTTGTACAACAGTGGGGTTTTTGTTATGAATAATGTGCTTAAGTCACTATATTTGCATCAGTAAAAAAAAAATCATTCGCCTTGAGTATGTAAATGGGGTTTATTTTGTCCTGTGCCTTATGTGGAAAGGAACTTTGGTTCTCCCCCCTCCCCCTTTCCGTATTCCGGTTGAAGCACGAGCAGGAGATCATGCCACATTAAAAAAAAAATTAAACTGTCTTGCCATGACTTTACTGTGGTTGATGTAGTAAATTGAGGACAAAGGGGTTAGAGCAAGATATTCCAACCTGCTTGGTGTCTCCTTTTTCCTAGGACGCTTAATCTCTTGACCAGTATCTGCTGCCATTTTCTTTCTCACTAGCAGTTTTTCTTTTTTCTTTCTTTTTTTGTTGCCTGCATGCCAGTTTTGTGTTTTTTTTTTAATGGTGTGATGTGTTATGAGACAGCAGTACAGTATGTATGCCCAGTTAAATACAAAGCACTGATCTAGCTTTCTGAGGTAAAACATTAAGTATCTAATCTTTGTCTAGCGACCGTCAGACCAACTACTACTCCTTCCCCTCCCTCCCTCCCTCCCTCCCTCCCCGCGTAGTCATTGGGGTCTATGGTAATGGAAGCAGTAATTGCATGCATTAGTTTTTTCTATGGAGGATGATGTGGCTGTCTTTCTTCGTGTATGCCATGTGGTTCCCAAATCAACAACCATGAGTAAATATGAATTTGGTTCTCTTGTTTGCTGTTCCAGGCAGATGACTTGGTAGCCTAGGAAATATTTAAAATTTGGGCGGGGAGGAAAGGGGTAAGATGATCACCAACCCCCATAATGCTCTCCTTCTGTGTTAAGTTCTTCATAATAATAAAAAAATCCCTTGTTTACAACCATGGGCAATTGTTAATTCTTTCAATGGATACTGAAGAATTATTAAAAAAACTAGGTTGGGGGGGTACACAGAAAAGCTTTATTTGATGTGGGGGGAGCTTGGTTACATGAGTGGCTTTTCCAGCTTGTGTTTTGCTTCTCTCCTCAGTAAGATACCTCTTTTGAAACAAGGGACTGGTGTCCTTCACATCTTGCAGAGCCGGGGTCAGAGGGCAAGCAGGGACTGTATCTCTTGAGGCTCAAGCTGAAATTGGGGGCCTTGCTGGGACGGCGTTCTTCCTGCCGCTTGGCTCACCCGCATATGCCGCAGGAGGACTCCTGCAACGTTTTCCTCCACCCACCCACCCTTAAGAAAATGTGCCCCAGAGATGACCTTCAGGCAGACCTTTTTGCATTTGTTTTTAGGAAAGGTCCTCTGCTAATCATAACAGCCAGTGATGTTGAATGCATTTTCAAAAAAGGAAAGTGTTTGAAACTTTTAGCGTTGAACTTTAGTCCCCTCCTTTCTCTTGTGCTTGGCAGTCTGTCGTCCTGTGCTTGTTTAATATTTCCCAGCTGAGTGGCTGTTAAAGCAAGGGACAAAACCCTGGGACTTGAGGTGACAAATCAGCCAAGCTTTGTTCCTCGCATATTGATGTACTGATTAGCATTGTAAATAGGAATTACTACCTTTTCAGATCTGCACTTTCTAACATCAAAAAAGGGAATATGGAGTATGAGTCATTTTTTTTGTATAATCTTTGTTTAAAACATGCACTTATTTGCTTCCTGGGGCTTTGCCCTCCTGTATCTCTTTGAGATCCTTTGTATAACTCTGTTCATTAAGCACCAAGCAGTTAAAAAACCAACAAAAACAGTCCACTCTCTGGTACTATTAGCTAAAAATTCATATTCTACTTAACAAGTTAAATAAACTGAAATGTTTCTAGCTGGTCTATTTCTGTTGATATTGAAGTGTGATCTGAGTCTCATTGATTTCTCAGAGTATGTGAGCATGCCTGTTACTCTGTCTAATATCGAAGTTGCTGCTTATAAACACAATGCAGTTCTGCCCAAAGGCCAAACCCAGGAGGAGGGACAGAAAATGGCTGGAACTGCACCAGCCTCCTAGCGTCAGTATCTTACATTGGTATTACTTTGTTTTGGTTAGAGCAGTGGTATTTGCTTTGCGGCTCGCAGAGAGCCATATTTACAGTTATCAACCAAAAGTTCCACATTTACTTTTTGTCTTCGGCATGAGGCCTGCACCTCAGGGAGGCTCCAGCTTATCGTTTCTCCCACAGTGGCTGGGTTAAAGGTGGGAACCACTTGCCAACCAGAAGCCCTATTAGGCAAGGGCTTTACCCACTTTCCTGAAACATTGCGTGAGTGCCATTTTGGGGAATGGTGCTCAGAAGAGCCATGTGTTGTTCCTCTGCAAGTTAGAGAATCCATTGACAATTGCAGCACTGTACCAAGCTCTTGACAACTGTGCCCAGAAAGCTTCACAGTGACCGTATTTAGCCTGTTGTTCCCTAGCCCATGCCACCATGATCTATCTCCATGGGCAGGGTAAGCTGCAGAGTTGAGGAATACCAGTTTTCCTTCACAGTATACATTCCATCAGTTCTGCATCAGGACCAATCTATAACCACAATTTTCAGTATAGCTAGCTGGTACATCTAAGTGGCAGTGTGCTTCAGTGAAAGTTTGCAAGTTTTCAGAGAAAGAGGCGCTTTGCCTAAAGAGGGCCAATCAGTTAGTTACCTCTACTGAATGAGGGTAAGCAAAAGTTCAAGGTGCTATAACGTGAGTGAGGAAGCTGGGGTTCAGAATTGGAATATAAGGTGGTAATACCTTCTCTCCATTTGCAATGGTTTCTACCAGCCACAGGAAAAGAGTTGTCTTACATTTATCTTGTGTTGAAGATAAAATCTTGAAGAAATCTAGGGTTTTAAAAAAACACAGAGCAAAAATAAATACATCCCCTCCCCAAAACAAATCAATGCTCAGTCTACTTAACACTGTGTCAGAACTCCCAGAAAGAAAATAATAGAGGGGGCATTCCACAAGGTGTAATAGAGGGGGCATTCCACAAGGTGGAAACCGTTCTCTGTAAAGAGCTAGTTGGACTAAAAAATGGGCAATGTGAAAGAACCAGTTTCTCTGTCTTTTTGTGTGTGGCTATATTATAAATCTGCATGTAAGTTGCCTTGTCTGGAGTGCTGTACATCGTGCTCTGGTGAAATCAGTGATATGACCAACTAATTTACAGAAAGCAGGAGCCCCTCCGAGGCACATGTGCAACTCTTATCAACTCCACCAGTGAAAATCCACTGGTCTCTTGGTCACAGCTTAAAGTTAGCAAGAAATGGAAGTCAGCAACTGGCATGGGTCTGGACAGGTTGCACCATCTTACAGGCCAGTTTTCCACCCAGATGTTGTGTGACCAGCTCTGAGACCATATACCTATATTTGTGTGCGTTCACAATTTTTCTGCTATGAGCTGTAACTTCTGTAGAATGAAAAAAACAAGCACACAAGGTCCTATCCATGTTCTCTGCAAGCTATGTTCAGCAGCATTTGCACTGGGAGCACAAGAAGAGGTTCTAGTGGGGGCTTCTATACAACTGTTGAAACAGGCAACGGCAAAGATTTCTCCATGGGCCATGATGAAGCCATTCTCAAAAGGCTCTGCCTTGGTTTCCCCAGATCAGGGGTCTCAAAACTGCGGCTCCAGAGCCGCATGCGGCTCTTTGGCCCGTTGAGTGCGGCTCTCTGAACTTGGTTCGGAGCCCCTGCTCTTGCGCCTGCTCACGCCGGCAGCTGGGGTGCGGAGCCGGCGTGCCTGAGAGAGAGAGAGAGAGCGGGCGCGCTGTCTTCCCCCCCCCCCCCCGCCGTGGAGAATGGCCGGGTCCCCCTTTCCCTTGCCCTCAATGGTTGGGAGGCTAAAGCCTCCCCTCCAGCCTCGCGATTGCTGGGCGGGTGGCTCGGCGGGTCCTGCCCCCCCACCTATCAGCTGTTGGGCGAGGTGGGCTTCCTTTGGTAGACCTGGCCTCCGGCTGAGTCCCATTGGGAGGCCATGTCTACCCACTGGCTTTCTTGGGGGTAGACCTGGACTCCGAGGAGGGGGAAAAAGTCCCCCTTCAGAGGCCAGGTCTACCAATTGGCTTCTATGGGCCTCCGGAGGCCAGGTCTACTGCCAAGAAAGCCAATAGGTAGACCTGGCCTTCCAATGGGACTCAGCCGGAGGCCAGGTCCACCAATAGGCTTTTATGGCGGTAGACCAGGCCTCCAGACGAGGACTCCGGATGGGGAGGGGGAAATGGCAGGGACTTACAATTTAATTTTTATCAATAAATAAGATCACTATTATCAATAAATAAGATCACTATTAAGTACGATATCAAGTTTCATTCAGTGTACCTGTAGTTTAATTAAGACTTAAAACTTTAATTAAAGTTTATTAAGTTAATAAACAGTGTACCTACCTATATAGTTTAAGTTTAAGAAATTTGGCTCTCAAAAGAAATCTCAATCATTGTACTGTTGATATTTGGTTCTTTTGACTAATGAGTTTGCCGACCCCTGCCCCAGATGATGTGGCCTTCACAGAGGACATTTTTAATGACAACAGGAGAAACTGCAGTGATTACACAGCTTGTGGTCTGAATTCCCTGATGGAGAGAACATAAGACCACATAGCACACATGCACCCTTGTGAATGCCACAGAAGAATGCTGATTCCCACACTCCCCCATTGGGGGCTATTGATTCCTAAGGTTAAATGGTGTGGTTCTAAAGCAGCTGTTATTTGTTTTTTTCTTTTGGTTTTTAAATGTTTTTCGGTGTGGTGCCCCAATGCAATGAAGATAATCTAGCAGAAGAATCTTATATACGTTCCTTGAGCTTGCATCTTCCTTTTCTGCATCGGAACTCATGTTGATGTACATGGGATTTCCAAGTGGTCTTCCATCCAGACATATCCTGGCCCCACTTCACTTGTACCATCAAGTTAATTTCTCTAGAAGATGTCAGTGTGCTCCTATTTCAGCTACATAATTATCTTCCTATTATTATTTCTATTACAATTGTATTTCTAAATTCACCCAATGCCCTCTAATGCACTGAACCACAGGCCTATTTATTGTTCAGAGTAAGCTATTGATTTCAATGGAACCTGTCCAATAAAATTTCAGCCAGACTCATTCTTTCTGCCAGCAGAACCTCTCCTTGCCAGCAGAGGATGCTGCAATCGAGTTTATTGCAAGGCGAATGGTTGAATTTATGGCCATGGTTTAATTTTTTTTAATGGCAAGATGGTGGGGTTTCAAATCTTCCTCTAAACCACACCCCCTAATATAGAAACTACTGACCCTAATCTCAGAACTGAGATTATTCAGTAGTGAGAAGAAGGCATTGTAGGATTAGGATATGTCTTCAATTTTCAGTCTTGTATCCAGTTGGTTTCATCCTAATTCAGTTACAGTGTTGCTCTCAAACAAGTAAATATCACTACCAGCAAACACATTTTTTGAGCAAGGAACAATACCAGGACAACAACCCCTTTCAATAATGGAGCAAATTATTCCAATACCACCAACAAAGCATATTAAAAATATAGGAAGGCGGCTTCTTAAAATGGAAGGAGATTTCATATTCTGCTTTGTATGTTCCAGCCTAGGCATCTCCTGCTTAACTTAGTGACACGGGAGATATGATCTGCTGACAAGATCTGCACCTGCTTTTTAAACTCCATATAAGCTAACTTTTGATATCAGCAAATTGAGTTTAATTCTATTAATTATTCACTGACATGAAAGTAAAATGTTTTAGTAAAGTAAAATATATAGATAAATATATAGCAGGTCAATGTAGTTTTAACCAACCAATATTATGTTGTGTAAGCATTTAATAGTTTTATATCAGTCCAGGTTAGAAGGATTATAAACCCATTCCAGTTATTCACAAACAGTAACTTGTCCTAGAGATGTATTGACAGGCAGAATTGTTATGTCCTGTGGTTTGTATGCTTTTTGTTGTATGTTTTATGTTTTATAATACATTGAAAAAATTTAATATAAAAAAGATCTACACTAGAAGTAGATCAGAAGAGAGCTTAAGGTCTTGCAAGCAACAAGCAGCTTGGGTTCTGCAAAGCTGCTTGTGTTGTCTTGCAAAGTGCTTTGGTTTGGTTTAGCAAGCTCAGCTTTTGGACAATTGACCTTTGCCAGTAATGTTGTTTGGGTAAACTCAGGAAATTAAACTAACATGAATCAAGGCAAAATGAGGAGATCCTCAAACAGGAGAGGGTGGGAGAACAATTTCGTTGATACCCCACTTTTCTCCCCACAGGGACCCAGAGTGGCTTACAACATGCTCCCTCCATTTTATCTTCACAACAACCCTGTGGTGTAGGTTCAGCTGAGAGTATGTGACTTGTCCAAGGACATCCAGCAAACTTCTATAGCAGAGTGGGGATTTGAACCCAGGTCTCCAGGATTGTAGTCGGACACACTAACCACTATACCACACTGGTGTGTTTGTGCTTATTAGTCTGTTCCAAATAGGCTTTATTTTTGTCGGTTCTACTAAATCCTTTAATTTGTACTGCTGAAATGACACAAGGAAATATAAGCAACAAGTAGAGGATCCACAAGGACTTGCAGGGGGACATCTCATTTCCCCCTCCCCCACTATTTCCTCTTTCCTTTCCCTGAAAGCCCCCTTTTCCTGCTTCCTTCTCTGCTTCCCATCTGCCAGCCAACTGCCCTTCATTTACCCCGCTGTCCTCAGCTCTCTCTCCCCCGGCAGCCTCTCCCTGAGAAAACTGTTCGGTTCCAGTTGCTGGTCATTTGCCCCTGTATCCCCTACCCTACACTATTTCTTCTTTTCAACCTCCTGGCAACCCCTATATCTTCAACTTCCCATGCTTCTTTTTATTCCCTTACCCGCCCACCAACCTTCTATCTACCCCCCCATCTTCAGCTTTATTTATTATTTACGTCATTTGTACCCCACCTTTCTCCACAGTGGGTACCCCAAGCAGCTTGCAGCATTCTTCTTCACTTTATTCTCACAATACCCCTGTGAAATAGGTTAGGGTGAATGTGTGAGACTAGCCCAACATTACCCATTGAGCTTCCATAGCAGAGCAGGGATTTGAACTTGGGTCTCCCAGATCCTAGTCTGAAACTAACCACTACACCACACTGGCTTTTGTGAGGTAGCTGCTACTGAAAAGTAACGAGCAGCCTGGACTGAGTGAGTCATGCCAAGTTGTATGGCAGCAAGTCTCCAGTAGTTGCTGCTGAGCCTGACCTGGATGAGTCCTCCCTCAAAGGGGAGAGTTCAGGTGGGAGAGATCTGGAGTTGGCTATTTTGTTTTTAACTTAAAATGTTCTTAACTAGTATTGTAAGCTGCCTTGAACTATGAGGAAAGGCAGGATATAAATGTTTTAATAAATAAAGCCAAAACAGCCCTGGAAAGGGCCCTGTCCCCTCCCCCTGCCATTTACTGACAGAAACCAAGGCTTCAACTTGCAGTGCTGATGTGATTGCCTAGGAATGACCAATGAGGGCATTTGGTTCTTAAAGCTACAGGTGCTGCTTCTATTATTTAAGGGTTAACCTGCACTATCTTTTTTTTTTTTTTTTAGATTTCAGATTTTTCTGCAAGTTTTGGTCTTTTCTCAGGTTTGTAGAAAGATCCTTCCTGTCTGTTCATGGCCCCAAACTCCAGATTTAAATATCCAAAGACAACCCAAGTGGCATCTCCTTGTTTTGTAAGGATAAAACACAAGTGGTGACTCTCTTCTGCCAATGCCCTTGCTGAGAGAGTGGGAACAAAGGATAGTGAGCAATCTGTGAAGCAATACCTTTTCAGTGATTGAAAAGTAAACATGTAAGTTTCTGAATCATACAGAACTCTTCAGATAAAATGAAAAAGAAAGGAAATCAGAATAAACTCAGCCTGGGATAAGAGATCAAGGTCCTTTTTATAGATCAGTAATTGGCTAAGAAATAAATAACGGTCCATGATCCTAATGGAGAGAAGTAAGCAATGGAGTCCCCCCCACCCCCGATGTGTATTATAACTTGTGATGGAAATTTCCTGGTAATGTTTTCTGATTCGGTTTTAAATAAATGATGAAAATACTTAAATAATGTTAGCAGAAGGCGGCAAATATACCATGTACAAGCCTGTCCCATGTACAAGCCGGGGTGGGGGGTGTCCTTGCTTCATATCCCGCATTTAGCCCATCTAACTTGATTGATTTACAACAGTGTCAAGTATAGATAAACAGACTATTACTTAGATATGTGAGGCAGAAATTTTTCCACAGAAAAATATAGCATCAGAACATTTTCCACTTCGGAAAACTTTCCACCCCACACAACTGATTAGGACCAGGTCAATTACATTTGTTCGTAGATGATCCTATAGTCATGGTCCACGTTTATGTAAAATATTTGTGCAACATTTTAAATAAGCACCCACAAAGCAGTGTATGAAAAAAGAGTAAGCAATGGAAGAAATAACTAACCAGAAGACTAATCAGAAAGCGTTCTTGGAGTCATGGTGGACAGCTCAATGAAAATGTCCATTCAGTGAACAGACAGCAGTGAACAAGGCAAATTCCATGCTCAGGAAATATTAGGAAATTGAAAATAAAACCACCTGCACTGTAATGCCCTTGAAACAATCTAAACCAGGGTTCCCCGACATGGTGCCATTACTTTCTTTGGCACCCACTGAGCTTTTCAGAAAGTGGATGGGGCCATTGTAAGGCAGGGCTTGTCATTGTGTGTGTTAAGTGCCGTCAAGTCGCTTCGACTCATGGCGACCCTATGAATCAATGCCCTCCAAAATGTCCTGTCTATTACAGCCTTGCTCAGATCTTGCAAATCTTTGCAAGATCTGAGGGCTTGTTATTAGCTGCCTTTATTCAAATGAAAGGGTTGTCTACAGCTGCAGTAATAGCCACAGGTACTGGAGGGTCAGGAGAAGTGGAGACTTTCCTTAATCCGTGTGTAGGTTAGGGTTGCCAGGTTCCTCTTTGCCACTGGTGGGAGATTTTTGGGGCGGAGCCTGAGGAGGGCAGGGTTTGGGAAAAGGAGAGACTTCAATGCCATAGAGTCCAACTGCCAAAGTGGCCATTTTCTCCAGGTGAACTGATCTCTATCGGCTGGAGATCAGTTGTAATAGCAGGAGATCTCCAGCGACTACCTGGAGGTTGGCAACTCTAGATCCATTTCCCCCTTCTCTTTCTTCCTCCCTCCTCTTTATTTTTCTTCAGATATTCTTTTGCGAAGTGAGGAGGGAGGTATCACGTTTGGATCCACCTCCTGGGGCAAACATTTTGGGTTTGGCTTCACATATTTTGGCAGCCATTTTGGGGTGGTGCTCACCACCACCTTTCAAAAATCCAAAATTGCCCGCAGGATCAAAATGGTTGGGGACCTCTGGTCTACGATGTGGCCACATGTACAGTTCTGGTTACACATTTTAAAAAAATATCACAGAGCTGGAAAGGTATAACCCAAAGTGAAGGTAACGGAATTTGAGGGCTTTTTCCTTAAGGGGGAAAAACATTATTGAAGGGGAGAGGTAATAAAGTTTTGTAGAAGTATGTTTGGTGGACTGCAATAATTTCTTCTTCCTCTTTCAAATATAACAAGCTTGGGGGTCACTCAATTAATTGACAATACAGGACAGATAAAATAGAGTATCTTTGGGAAGTGGATAATTAACATATGGAATTCACTGCTGTGTAGCAGTGAATTTGGTGTCGGCCACCAGCTTAAACAGCTTCTAAAAGGGGGTTAGACACAATTCATCGACTAGCAATAGCTATCAGTCTAGTAGTGAACCTCCATGTTCAGAAGCATATCTCCAAATATCATTTGTGAAGGGACAATCATTGCAGGGGGAGCGGGGAGTACCAGTGTTACTTTCATGCCTGGCTTGTATACTTCCAAGAAGCTTCTACCAAGCCACTATGGGAACCAAAAACTGGACTCAATGGCCATTGATCGGAGCCAGCTGGTCTCTTCTGATGTCCTTGTGTTTCTCTTTGATGCTCTCCTCCCATGACAAAGAAACCAGGTATTAGCTCACACAGACACACACCAGCCCATGTCAGTGAGACTGCAAACAGGCCCTGACTGGTCAGTTTAATTACAAAAGGTCCCTTCAGAGACAAAGGACTGCATGAGACGGTATCCATTCCAACGGGAAATATAACTCCTCCCAATAAGGCAAGTCTGTAACTCCAGGATCGTCCTAGTGTCAGAGAATGCAGACAAAGACTTTGTGCTTAGCAAGATTTCTGGGATTTATTCTGCTAATACTATCCATAAATATCAGAGGCGTTTATTTGTTTCTTTATAGGTCACTGTAGAAGACCTGCCTGAGGCTGACAGACCTCCCACAGGTCTCAGACTAAGAGAGGAGGGTTTTTTCTTAACCTTTGTCGTCGTCCTCTTTACTGACCCTGCTCTTTTCAACATGAGGAGCAAGAGCTGGCACATTCTCATTGGACCACTTCCTTCTGCCTTATAAAGTGCCTGTCTTGAGACCACCCCTTTGGTGTCTCCCTCTCTCTGGAATTACCATGAGATGCATCCCTCTTCCCCACCACTTGCTCCAGGTTGCCTCCCAGCTGATTGTCTGGCCATGAGCAGTTTAAAGGCTAGACACTGCCAGCCAGATGACCAGCAGGCATTGCTTGAAAAGTCCCCCGTGTGTTGCCGGCTTGGAGAGTGCATGTATGTGTCCTTGGAGCTCCTCGGAGTTGGGGAACCCAGGGGTCCCTCAGGTCCCTGACACCAGCCTTTCTCGCTGAGACTCAAGAGGGATTACACGGTGTGAGACGATGCAGTCAAATAGCATGAGACATCTAACAAAATGCAGTCAGACTACAATTACAAATATTAGAAACAATGCCAAAAAAGTATCGGACATGATATGCCATAAATAGTGCAAAAATGGAATCACAAGAGTAAAAAACAGCAGTAAGATACATGCATACAATACATACAATAAACATACAGTAAGATACAATACATACAGTAAGATACAATACATACAATAAACAGTGGAATGGACTACAATCTTGTCCCCTTTATAAAAGAAGAACAGTTTTTATATGCTGATATTCGCTACCTTTTAAGGAGAATCAAACCGGTTTACAATCACCTTCCTTTCCTCTCCCCACAACAGAGGTGGGGCTGAGAGAGCTCTAAGAGAACTAGCCCAAGGTCACCCAGTTGGCTTCATGTGTAAGAGTGGGGAAACCAACCCAACTCACCAGATTAGAGTCCGCCACTCATGTGGAGGAGCGGGAATCAAACCCGGTTCTCTAGATGAGAGTCCACTGCTCTGAACCACTACACCATGCTGGCTCAGCAGGAAAAGCACCCTACTAAACCATTCAATTATACCAGGAGTCCCCAATGTGGTACCCGTGGGCGCCATGGTGCCTGCCAAGCCCTTCATGGCACCCACCAAGTGTTTTTCGGAAGGGCTGTTTTTAGAAAGTGATTTGCCCAGCAAGGATTCCAATTGACCATTTGAGATTTGATTTCTTGAGCAGATTTTTAAAAATGTTGCTTTGGCAGCAGCTGCCACCACAGCACAAGGATCTTCGCTGTGTGGCTGAAGGCAAACTGCAGCTGCTGTTTTGTGGCTGGCTCCACCTGCTGAGGCAGCCATTTGGTGGCTGTGCCCACCATGCTGGGTCAGAATTCTAAAAGTGCCCACAGGCAGGGCTGTCTTAACAGTATTATGGGCCCCTGGGCAAACCAGTGTGCTGGGGCCCCTACGACAACCACTCACAAGAATAAAAAGTAAATGGTCGATAATAGTATTTATTTATGGCAAGTCACTTAACATACACAGATTAGCATAGGGCCCCTATGCTCGTGGGGCCCCTGGGCAAGTGCCCATCGGGCCCATGCGTTAAGATGGTCCTGCCCACAGGCTCAAAAAGGTTGGGGGCCCCCTGCATTGTTCTATAGTCTTATTCCCGTTATGAAAATGCCCTCCCAAGTCCTGAACAATTCACAGTTTGCAGAGCATGCGCCACACACAGCTCAGTTGATACAGGGTGTGTAGGGTTGCCAACATTTAAACAGGTCCTCTTAGGTGTCCCTTTAATATCAGTATGACCTGCAGCAATTGTTGGGTGGTGGTATTTAGCTCTATGCCAGGAAAACCCTTCAACCGACAGTTTCCAAAAGGGTACTTTGCACAAACAGCCAAGAATGAGAACAAAACACTGTTAAACCATGTTGCTAGTCTGCTCAGGATCCCTACCTGTATTCCGACCTCTTGACATGAACACACATACACACAGCTCCTCCACTGCTCCATCTGAGGATGTATAAACAATGTATACCACACAGGTAAGCAAAGAGTGAAAATCCTGACCTCAGACTGATGGCAGCATCATCCACCCTGCAACACATGTGTGTTAAGTTCCACCAAGTCACCTCCAATTTGTGGACATCCTATGAATTAATGACCTCCAAAACGTCACATGAACACATGAAGCTGCCTTACACTGAATCAGACCCTTGGTCCATCAAAGTCAGTATTGTCTACTCAGACTGGCAGTGGCTCTCCAGAGTCTCAGGCAGGGGTCTTTCACATCACCTATTTGCCTAGTCCCTTTTAACTGGAGATGTCAGCATTTGAACCAGGGACCTTCTGCATGCCAAGCAGATGCTCTACCACTGAGCCACAGCTCCTCCCCAAATGTCCTGTTGTTAACAGCCTTGCTCAGGTCTTGCAAACTGAGGGCTGTAGCTTCCTCGACTGAGTCAATCCATCTCATGTTGGATCTTCCTCTTTTCCTGCTGCCTTCAACTTTTCCTACCGTTATTGTCTTTTCCAGTGACTCTTGTCTTCTCATAATGTGACCAAAGTACAATAGCCTCAGTTTAGTCATTTTAGCTTCTAGGGACAGTTCAGGCTACCTTCAGTACGTACCAGCTGGGTATTGCCTCAACAACCCTCCATCCCTCAACAGTGCTTAGCAGTGTCTCCCATACAAGAAGTATGGGGGGTAGTATACATAGTGCACAAACTCCATCTCCCTCCCTCAGAAATATCCTGGCAGAACATAACTGCTTTGTGGGCCCAATGTTTACTAGGCAGACTATGTATACTATGGCAGACTTTGGTTTGCCATTGCCTTCCCCAGTCATCTTCCCATTACCCCCAGCAAGCTGGGTACTCATTTTACTGACCTCAGAAGGATGGGAGGCTGAGTCAACCTCGAGCCGGCTACCTGAAACTGACTTCCGTCGGGATCAAACTCAGGTCGTGAGCAGAGCTTGGACTTCAGTACTGCAGCTTCACACTATGCGCCATGGGGCTCCCTGTGATGTGTGAGGCTAATTAAACAAACATATTTAAATGATTTATATCCCACCTTTCAACTGGATGGCTAAGAACAATTAAAATATAAAACCATACAACGACCATAAGTCAACGGAGTTAGAAACCTACAGCTGCCAGCAACAAGATAATTATTTAATTACTATGTCGCTAGCATCTGTAGTGTTCCAGTCATATTAATTTATGGTCCAAGACCAGTGCAACAAAATATGCAGAGACACAGCGGGCATCCTCCTCTGTGGATGGGCCCACAACTCCTCTTCCAGTCATCGTCTATTGAGGGTCTGGTCATTCTCCCACAGCTCTGGGTACCCGTGTGGTGTAGTGGTTAAGAGTGGTGGTTTGGAGCGGTAGAGTCTGATCTGGAGAACCGGGTTTGATTCCCCATGCCTCCACATGAGCGGCAGAGGCTAATCTGGTGAACTGGATTGGTTTCCCCACTCCTCCACATGAAGCCTGCTGGGCGAGCTTGGGTTCGTCACAGCTCTCTTAGAGCTCTCTCAGTCCCCACCTCCCTCACAGGGTGTCTGTTGTGGGGAGGGGAAGGTGATTGTAAGCCGGTTAGAGTCTCCCTTAAGTGGTAGAGAAAGTCAGCATATAAAAAACCAACTCATCTTCTCATTGAATTGCTCCCTTTACAGAGATGCGGAGGGGTATTGTTTGCCCCTGAAGAGAGGCTGCCTGTTGTGCCTCTGAACTAGTCACCGTTCCGTGCCCGGAGATGTTGGCCAGAGACCGAAGCTGCTCCCGGGGCGAAAGCAGCAGGGGATGCTGCCAGCGAGCAGAAAGGCAAAAATTGGGCACTTTCACACATGCTGAATAATGCACTTTCAATCCACTTCCAATGCACTTTGCAGCTGGATTTTACTGAAGACATTTATGCATGGGAGGTTTTGCCTGGGATTTGCCGCTCTCGCTCTGTGTGTGTAAAGTGCTGTCAAGTTGCTTCCGACTCATGGCGACCCTATGAATGAAAGTCCTCCAAAATGTCCTATCTTTGACAGCCTTGCTCAGATCTTGCAAACTGAAGGCTGTGGCTTCCTTTATTGAGTCAATCCATCTCTTGTTGGGTCTTCCTCTTTTCTTGCTGCCCTCCACTTTTCCTAGCATGACTGTCTTTTCCACCCTCTGGATGCGCATTTTCCCCATCCGAATTCTCAAAACTCTGCAGGGGGGCTTATTGTTGAGTTTTGAGGATTCGGATGGGGAAAATGCGCCTCTAGGGAGCGGCAAAACCTCCCGTGCCTAAACGGCCATGGTGAAACAGCAAAACCCACCTGCAAACTATCTGAATAAGGCCGCTTCAATGCACTTTCGTGAGAGTTTGCAGGTGGGCTTTGCTGTCTCACAACGGCCGGTTAGGCACGGGAGGTTTTGCCGCTCTTTAGACGCGCATTTTCCCCACGCGAATTCTCCCAACTCCACACTAAGCCCCCCTGCAGAGTTGTGAGGATTCGGATGGGGAAAACGCGCATCTGGAGAGCGGCAAAACCTGCCGTGCATGAACGGCCAGTGTGAAACAGCAACCCCCCACCTGCAAACTCTCATGAAAGTGCATTGAAGCGGCCTTATTCATCACGGAGCCGGTGCAGCGGCCCCCCCGGAGAGGCGTGCTGCCTCGAAGGGGCGGGCGGGCCATCCCTGCCTCCCTCCCTCCGGGGGCGGGTCCGAGCCGCCTGGCCGAGCGAGGGAGGGTCGGAGGCGGGGATGGTGGCGGGCGGCGGGCGAGGAGGCTGCTGCTGGCGCGCCCTGCCCGGGATCGGGTCCTGCCGCCGGACGGGGCGGACGCGGTCGCCGCCGCCGCGCTGCTGGCCTGGAGCGGCGGAGGGGCTCCGGCGTGGGGCGGGCGGGGCGCGGCGGAGGGCGATGCCGCGGCGGCGACGGGGCGGGCGGCCAGCATGGAGCGAGTGGCGGCGGCGCTGGGGCGCGTGGCGTGGAGCCCGGGGCCGCCGCTGCCCCTCGACCTCATCGTGGCCAAGGGCCGCCTGCCCGCCCTCGTGCGCCCCGCGCCCGGTGGGTCCGCCGTCCTGGGGGGTGGCGGGGCGGCTCCTGGGCATGGAACGGGGGTCGCCGGGGTCGTGGGGAACCCCCTGCATTGGGCAGGGGGTTGGGCTAGATGACCCTGGGGGGTCCCTTCCAACTCTGCGATTCGAAGGCCCTCTAGCTGGGCTGTGGGGCTCTCGGGGAGGGAGTCTTGCTGCGCTCAGACGCCGGAGGGGGCGTTAACTTTCTGGGGGGCCATGGACTGGGTGGGGTGGGGAGGGGAGGTCCATTTTAAGGGGCTCAGGAAGGCCTCCTCTTTCTCCCATCTCTTGTGTTTTTGGGTGCCGGGGTGGGGGGGGGGAGCTTTTCGGTGCCTCAGGTGTCCTGCTTTCCAACCCTTGGAGGGGGGCACGACCCTCCTGGAAGGGCCTCCTGCACCAGTCCCATGGAAATGAACAGCAGCTGCCCCAGAGCGCCCTTTCCGTGGGGCTGGCGGAGGTGGGGCTGTGCCCTTCCAGCCAGATCTGTGTCCCGCCCATAGCGGCCCCCGGATCCGTTACCTGGTGCTTCACCTTGCCTCGAGGTAAGGCTGCCTTGGTCGTACGGGTCCCCGAGAGCGCATCTTCGTTCAACCGTGGCTCCGTTATCTTTGTGGGGAAGGCGCTTTGCAGCTGTGGAGGAGCCAGCCAGCCCTTGCCGTCGGGGGCAGCAACAAGAGGGAGCTTCATCCGAGTGGGTCGTTTTTTAAAATGCCCAAAGACATCCTCTGGCGTGTGCGTTTGTGCAGGGATGCGTGTTTGGTGGGGGAGAGAAAGGAAGCAGCTGTCCCTTCAGCGGGGCTCTGTAATCTGCTGGGGGTGGACCTCATGGGGGGTTATATTAAGCCTTCTGCTTTGATGGGGGCTCTGTTAGGATGGGAAACTGTGTTCCACAACGGAGGGGGAGGGAGTGGCGTTTCAAACCAGAGGATCGCCTGCCCAGGCAACTGGGATCTCTCTCCTCTCTCTCCTCTCTGCTTCCCCCCCCTCCCACCGCCCCAATTTCTGTCGCTCTGATTGCTGGGGAGGGATTGGTTGCAGATGGCACTCATTCTGTTCATGCAAACCCCTGGCAGAGGGGAGCGGGGGGGGGGGTTTCTATGGCAGGCTGCCCGGCTTGGGTTTTGTACACCGTGAGAAGAATGGGGATTTTTTTCCATCCACGCGTGATGCCTTGAATACTAATGGGAGGGGAAACCGGAGTGTCTCTCTGCTCCTCCCATTTTATTTGTGAATGAGTTTGGGGAGGGGGGGCAGGGATGGGGAAGCCGTAGCAGCTCTCGATGCCGGATCTCCCCTCCCTGACTCTTCAATTGCTGGGGAAGCCTAATAAGGCAGCCGGGACCTGACCCCCATCCAGGAGCGTAAACGACATCAAGGCGACAGACAGCTGTCAGTTTGGCCTCCTTTTTTCATTTCAGAGAGACGGGAGGGAGCCCTCCTCTGGCCGTCACGCCTCGCCCACCCCCCACACGCACGCTGGCAGGCATGCGCCAACTGGGTCAATGTATGTTGTTATTATCTTGCAAAAAAGCATAATGCTTTCTTTCCCCCAGACTGGCATCGTGGCTTCTCTCTGGTGCGTGCCTACTGAGTTTGTCTGATTGGTAGAACCGGAGAATCTGGAAGGAAACCCAGAAGGCCCCTTTGGCGAGCAAGTGGTGATGGCTTGATTCTCCACCTGCAGCCTGTGGGCTGTATCGGGCCCTCTGAGACGCTCCTCTCGGTGGCTTCAGATATTTTGGTGTGGATTGTGGCAGCTACCAGCACCGGAGTCTTTGCAGCCATGTTTTCCTTACTGCACATGGACTCAGGGATTGGGATGCTGGCAGGTGTACAGAAGCAGTTATTTTTCATTTATTTGTAATTGGATCTTTGAAACTAGTTGGCCTCAAGAGAGGTGGATGACAGGTGGGCTGACCACAATTTGAACATCAGTTCAGGTGGGTAGCCATGTTTGTGATAGCAGAACAAGAATCCACTAGCACCTTAAAGACCACCAACAAATTCTAGGTATAAGCTTTTGGGAGTCAAAACTCACCTTGTCAGATACCATCTGACAAAATGAGTTTTGATCCCTGAAAGCTTATACTCTGAAAAGTTCTGTTAGTCTTCAAGGTGCTAGAGAACTTGAATCTAAACTCTGTGGCTCAGCGTTTGCCGTTGCACTGACAGATCACTCCACCTCAAAAAGAGATCCTCCAGCTGTTTTTTGCCTTTTGTGTGACCGTAATTTGAAAATAAAGTCAAATCTGGAAGTTTGTTTGAAAGTAATCTTGAAAACCATTGCAAGGGCGTAGATCTGGACGCTGTGGTGGTGTCCTTCTCCCATTGTGCCCATGTTAATAACCTGGCAAGTGATCCCACTTGGATGAAAATGGGTTCTTAGCAGCATCATTTGTGACTGAACTTCACAGCCGTGCCACGTGCGGCTGGCTGGCCAAGAGTTCTGCGCAAGAGTTGCCTGCAGGGCAAAGAAAGGAGCCTGCATGCCGTGATGTGAGCTTGGAGGAGCAGAGGAGGTTAGAGAGATGTAGGTGGCTCAAAGAGAGATACTATGAGTGGATTTCTTTGCAGGATCGAGTGTCCCAAAGTCCACACATGAATGCAGGAAACTGCCCGATATTGATTCAGACCATTGGTCTGTCAAGGTCAGTATTTGACTGGCAGCAGCTTTCCAGAATCTCTGGTAGAGGTCTTTCAAATGAAACGTTACCTGATCTTCTTAACTGGAGATGCCAGTGATTGAACCTGGGACCTTCTGCGTCTAATGCAGATATCCTACCACTGAGCCGTGACCTCTCTCCAAGACTGGACTCATTTCCTTGAGTGATCTGTTCTATGCCAATAGCATTATAGGATTGTGTACCCCTTTATAATAGATAAGGGCCATCTTGGGCTTGCTGCAGCTGTTCTTGGTGGAATACACAGAGGAGAGAAATCCCAGTGGATAGCACAGTTGTGGCACATGGTGGTTTGAATTATTGTAGGTTAATGTGTTGCAGGCTGATTGTGTGGGAACCCTTCCTTGGGTCAAGGAGTAGTTTCTGGTTCCTTCAGGCCATAATTCAGGTTCGGAGGCATCTGTTTGCAATGTCTTCTGTGTGTGCAGATCCCTTGAAAATTTGACAGCTGAGACAATTTGGAAGGAGTTTGGAGTCCGTTCAGAATGGGAAGAGAGGAGGCTGTTGAGAGGAGAACCATCTTTAGGTTGGGCTGCCTAAAGGAGGAAAGGGCTATATTGTTCTGTACAGTTACAATGTGAGCCAACATAAAATGTTTGGGAACTAGGAGGCACTCTAGGAACCTTAGGAGTTGGGGTGGGAGAGGGTACTATATTAGAACAGGTTGTATGGAAGTGTGGAGGGGCTACAATACTCTGATAGAGCACCTGCTCTCCATACTGAAGGTCCCAGGTTCAGTCCCTGGCATCTCCGGCCAGGAAGAACCTGTGACTGGAGAGCCATTGTCCGTCAGAGTACACCGCCTGAGTTAGATTAACGGACGCGCTGACATTATAAGGAAAAGCTTCAGGTGAGGTCTTGAAAAGTAAACATTTCTTTCTTCTTTCAAGCAGAGATTTGTGTCCTACTTTTTTTTGGTGGGGGGAGGGGGTTAAAATAATTGTCTAACACTGATTAAAACAATTCTGCAAAAAAGAGAAATATTATTGTTACTGTTATCTCTGCAAAACACTTGTGACATTTAAGTCTCCATCTGTTTCAATCAGATGCTTAATTGAAAAACATTTCATTGGGTTAATGTAGGGAAACTTGTGGTGTAATTCTGGGCACAGTTACTCCAGTTGCAGAGTTACCTCAGATTCAGGGTTGAAAGTAACTTAAGTTTCTTCCTGCCACTGTCTCACTTGGGATATGGAATGGCAGATCTCAGAAGCTAAGCAGGATTGGTACTTGGGTGGGAGACCACCGAGGAAGACTCTGCAGAGGAAGGCAATGGCAAACCACCTCTGCTTCTCCCTTGCCTTGAAAGCCCCTTGCTGTGGTCGCCATAAGTTGGTTGCGACTTGACAGCACATACATTCATCCATACTATCTCTCTTGGTGGTCCATGAAGAAGAAGCTGGGAGATACCACACTGACCACTTTCTTACCAGTATGCCACCCCCAGTCTGTACTGGCTTCTTTCCACTCTGGCTTAGACTGGAGAAACTCTGCAACTGGAGTCCATTGTTGGTCTCTGTGGCTGGAGGGCTCAGATGATGTCCAGTGGGGAGGTAAGAATTTCTTTGCTATGTGATGCACTGTTAAGTACCTGATGTTTTCAGGCATGTTCAGTACATTAAGGGATAAAAGCAGGAGATGAGTGTGGACATGAAGTTCCCCCTCCTCCCAAGAAAGATGCTTTAGGTGGGGATTGCCTGCTGGTGCTGCTGCGGGTTGGCCAGATGGCTCTGTGATTGCTAAGGAGGCCGGGCTGGATGCTTTCAGGACTGGATGCTTTGAGGTAGAATGTGCCATGCAGGAAGAGATCATTTAATGCTTTTCTGTGCAAAATTCTCTGCAAATTCATAACAAAAAATATCGGCAAGGAGAGTTGGGAGTTCATATTGAAAAGGAGCATGTCTAACTCCCAAGCTGTCCTTCCTACTTTTTTTTTTTTTTTTTGGAAACAATTAAGAATTCCCAGCTCAGAAGGGAAGGACCTTTGAGTCTAGCTGTCCCTCCACCAGTGTGTGTCTGGATGCCAGGTTTTTTGGTTTCCTTGTTGACCAACTTGCGTCTAAAAACTGGTCGGGATAACAGTGTCGGTGCTTTTTGTTTGCAAGCTTTGCCACCCCTTTCTCCACCTCCCCCCCTTCATGGCTTGGTGTTGGCTCTGATCTGCAGCTTTCTGAATTCAGAGAAAGAATTAGCCCAGATCTCTTTGGAGAAGCTACAGAGTGGAGAAAAGCGCCACAGTGCAACTGAGCACAGAATTAAAACAAAGGGGGGGGGACACAAATGGGGATGAATTCCCAGGGCTTCTGGTGCAGAGAAGAATAGCTTCCCATGCAGTGTTAATGGGTTTAGGTTTGCAAGTGTGCGAACACAGCTACTGTGTCCACTTTGGTAGTGTTTTCTGGGAAGCCGTAGGTTCAAATCCCACTTTTTCTGTGGATGCATTGAGTTGCTACACATTCAGTGTTTTACAGGTGGTGTCTTAAAAATGCAGTGTAGCAATTGTGTGTTTTCACCTGTGTGTATATTGGGAAAGGGTTTTGGCAAGGAATAGAGTTTGGGATGTGGTTCCCTGCCACGTGTGCGCATGGTGCACAACTTGTGTTTGCCGGCACATCATATGGGTATGAACGGATAGCTTCTTGCATCTGATAAAGTGGGCTGCGATCCATGAAAGCTGATACCACAGAATTGGTTAATTTGTTGACACAGAGTCCTTTAAGGCTTAGACACCTAGCCAAAGGGAATACACGACATATGAAGTGGCTCTTGGTTGCTTTGGCAAACTGCCTTCTTTGAGCCTTGGCTTACTTCCTCCCCAACACATGCAAAATGGCAACAGGAGTCATGTGTCTGCTCAAGGAAGTGTTGTAAAACCCAGTCAAAATACTTGTTACTCCTTATAAATGGCTGTAAGTGGCTTAAACTTTGAGAGCAAGAGAGGCAGCAAAGGGTGGGTGGGGAAGGAAGGGCGAGGGGAGCAAGGGTTGCGTGATTAATTTATACCCTGCCTTTTTCCCCAATGGGGATGCAAAGTGGCTTGCCTCATTCTCCCCTTCTCCATTTTATCCTCACAACAAGCACTCTGCTGTGGCAGGTTAGGCTGAGAGTGTGACTGGACCAAGGTCACCCAACGAACTTCCATGGCAGAATGGGGATTTGAACCTGGGTCGAACCTGAGAGGAAATGGATTTCTGCAGGCTTAGGGTACATTGCTGTTGGGTAAGGTTGAGGGGTTTATGGAAAAGGTGGGTTTTGGAAGATGGAGAAACAGTTTGGAAACTAAACAGTGCAATCCTCAGCAGAGTTACACCCTTTGACTTCGATGGACTTAGAAGGGTGTAACTCTTTGTTTAGGACTGCACTGTAACTTGCTGTAGAAACCATTGCCATTTTGGGTCTTTCTGCCTTAAATCCTCCCTCCAAGGAATGGTTGATGCCACGTACAGGCAATGTCCTTGCATTAAACATCTCTGTGTAACTTTGTTGAGAACATGTTGAAGTTCTCATTTGCTAGAAGGAAGAAACAATAACAAAAGGTAATTGATTAATTGCAAGATGATCTCCTGGGCAGGTTCAGATATCTTATAGAGACAGATGTCCATAGCACTGGGCACTCTTGGCCAGGTAAAGCAGTACTCTGGCCTTGTCCTTGTGGCATTGAGTCAGTTCAGTGAGAGAATTCCCCCAGAGTGATTAAAGGACAGGCCTTTCTTTATAGGGCAGAATGGGTCAGATGGCTGCGAAGAGGTGCCCCAACCTGCCAGGTAACTTACAGCTCATAGAATCGTAGAGTTGGAAAGGGCCATACAGGCCATTAGTCCAACCCCCTGCTTAATGCAGGATCAGCCAAGAGCATCCCTGACAAGTGTTTGTCCGACCTCTCTTAAAGACTCTTATAGAAGCCAGACATACAGGTGGGTCAGGTTGAAGGAGCTTCCTCCCAGTAGATGGTTGTCTGGGAGAAGCTGAGCCTCAAGGAGCTGGAAAATTCAAGGTTCTTTAAGGGTGAATGGACAGCTAATTTGGCACGGCAGGGAATTCAGCATCTTGTCTTCAAGACTACTTTGGGGGGAAAGCAATAGTTTCAAAGTAGCTATTGGCATTTCATGCGAACACAATGGGCCCTGCTGGCAACAGGGCAGAGAGAAAGGGTGCTGCATACAAAGCTAGTGGCTTTTCTTTTGCTAGTAGACATACGGCAAGATAAAACTTCTCATACAGCAGAAATGTGTGTCCCTTTTTGTGATAACTTCCAGCCCAAGAACCCCAGCCAGTACTGGCCCAGATGGCCTTGGGCTTACTGGAAGAGTGTGTGATGGGCCCTGGCACATCTGAACCAGAAAGAAAGCACTACGAGGTGTGTGCAGTTAGTTCTCTTTGCTTCTGGATGCCTCCTCAGCTCCAGGCCAGGGAAATGCTGTGAGAATCTTTGCATAGTGATGTTCACAGAGAGGGAACATGGCCACACTTGTGAGGGATCTTGGCATCATTCCTGGATTATTAGCTGCTTTCCTCATGGCACAAACCAAGTTACAAGCTTCTAAATAAATGAATTTAGGGGTGCCCCCCATGCATCTTTCTATCCTCCTGCAGCAATACAAAGGGATCCTCTCCTTGTTTCTTGCTGCCAAGAATGCTTATTTTGGCTGCAAAGGCTTTGGAACATAGCAGATTACCCTAGTAACCATTCCTGGCATTTGCAGCAGGCTGATTGGGGAAGTGGAGCACCCGTGGCGTGCCTCCTGATATCTATTGGCTCATGCCCTGTTGCAGGCATGCAGTCCAAAGAAAAAACACTGGGCAAAGCCCCGCCTTTCATGGACTAATCTTCCCATGGCACAGTGGCTGAGAGATGGTCTATGAAACAGGGAGTCCCTGGTTGAAATCTTACTTCTGCAGTGAACTCAGTAGTTCATTTGGGGAAGGAGAAGGAGTGGTCTTGGCTCAGCAGTAGAACATCTGCTTTGCATGCAGAAGGTCCCATGTTCAGTCCATCCAGTTAAAGGATCAGGTAAAAGATGATGTAAAAGACTGTTGCCTGAGATGCTGCCAGTCAGAGTAGACGCTGCTGAGGTAGACCTGTGGTCAGAGACAGTAGAAGGCAGCTTCATGTGTTCAGTAAGTGGCCTTAGGTAAACCGCTATTTTCTCAGCTAATGAACAGATTACAAACCTGTTGTAAGGATTGCCGACAATCCATGTGAATTGCTTTGAGCACTCCAGATAATGATATAAATGCTAAGGGTTGTTATTTAAATTTTACATGCTAAGTAGTATTATTCTGCTGATTATCTTGCACCGCTACTATCTTCTGTTCCTGGAAGAAATAGAAAGAATACCGATAATCTTCTTGAGGTTCTGACTCCACCTGCAGTCTCAGGGTTGGCCCAAGACGTTTTGGTATCTAACATGGAACATATAAATGGTCCCTTTCCCATTAGTTGATCCACTGTGAAATTCTTCTGCACAAGCTACTGTGATTTTGGACAGCTTCGTTTATTTCGGTGAGGCTTTTGCAAGAGAACATCCTGATAGCGGTACGGTCACCAGCCTCAAGGCAGGGCCTGGGATTCTCCTGGGATTACAACTGATCCTTCACACTACAGAGGTCAGTTCCCCTGGAGAAAATGGCAGCCTCATCCCCGCTGAGCTCCCTCCCTCCCCAAACGCCGCCTTTCCCAGGCACTGCTCTGAAATGTCCAGGATTTTCTCAAGGTGGAGTTGGCAACTCTGCGTGGGTTGTGCCTCCTGGGCCAGAGCTAGTGACTGCCTTCCCCACCTTCAGTGATGCCAAGCAGAAAAGAGGTAAAGGAAGACCTCAAAATGTCAGAGAGGCAAAGGTACACAGTACCAGAGGTCAACAAGAATTCAAAGAAAAAAGAATTTTGCAAAAACTGTGTGTAAAATTTATGGAAAGTGAAATACAAAAATAATTAAATTTGTGTCACAAATTTAATTATTTTTGTATTTCACTTTTCATAAATGTTACCCGCAGTTTTTGCAAAATTCTTTTTTTGAATTCTTGTTGACCTCTGGTACTGTGTTGGCCTTCAGTGATGCCCCTGATCTGCTGCTCGACAGCTTTGTCCATATAGCAAGCAAACAAACAGCGCCAGGAGCAAAACAAATAAAAGTTAGTAGCGATATGATGTCCTATAGTGTGCCTTTTAAAGATGTCCAGCTGCGGCAACAGAGTGTGTTTTATTAATCACAGAAGCTGTCTTTTCCAGGCAGAGGAAGATATCCCCATATAATGTCATCAGGACCCTTTTTGTGTATGGCTGCTCTCTGGCCTGCTCCTGAGCATTTTAGCAGCAGCCTGACACACGTAAATTAAGCAAATTAAGTTTGTCCTGGCCTTGAGAGCAATGGTGGGGCAGAACTTCAGCGACTGTCAGGCTGTTTTGCAAGGCACAGAAGCAAGGCAAGTAAAAAGAGACAGTAATCCTATCTAGGGTTCATTGTTGAGGAGCATTCAGCCTTCCTGCAGAGTTCCTGTCAGGCCACAAAACCAGGTTTGTCTCGAATGAGTCTTGCTTCAGCGGAAAGGGGCCCTGCATTGGCTTGCTCTGTTAGGCAGTAGCGATCCCCTGGCCCAGTCCGGCAGGCAAGATCCAGACTTCCAACTGCAGGGAAAGGAAGGCAAAGCAAGCTCTTCGTTCCCTTCGCCCACCACCTTCTTCTCCCTGTGGGAAGAAGGGACTTGGAAGGAGGGAGGAGATTGCTGACTGGGATGCAAAAGCAGGAGCCTTTTCATGCAGAAAATCATTTGCTGTGTAAATTCTATGGGGAATCTGTAGAAATCTCCTCCTTTCTTCAGCCTTCAGTTGGCTGATGCGAAGGAAAAATATTGACAGCAACATACAGAGACTCGTGAGAGTGGGGCCACTTTAGAAAGCCAAACAGGAGCCCCGTGGCGCAGAGTGGTCAGCTGCAGTACTGCAGTCAAAAGCTCTGCTCACGACCTGAGTTCGATCCCGACGGAAGTCGGTTTCAGGTAGCCGGCTCAAGGTTGGCTCAGCCTCCCATCCCTCTGAGGTCGGTAAAATGAGTGCCCAGCTTGCTGGGGGTAAAGGGAAGACGACTGGGGAAAGCACTGGCAAACCACCCCGTAAACAAAGTCTGCCTAGGACAAGTCGGGATGTGACGTCACCCCATGTGTCAGGAATGGCCCGGTGCTTGCACAGGGGACCTTTACCTTTTTAATAATGAGAAAGGATGAAGAGAAGGCTCAAGGAACCAAAGGGCTGTTTCTGGTGTCTTGCAGAGATGAGGCCTAGAGAGAAGGGCTCACAGGAACCAGGAGTCCAGAGATCATGAGGCCTAGTGGGAAGGCCTCACAGAAACCTAAACTCCAGGTGAGCATTGGCTCACCTCTGTGGGTGTTGCCTGTCTTCACCTGGCCATTGCACCGTGAGCGCTTGCACAGATGAGCATAGGTGTTTCTTTGCCCTCGTGTTTGCACCAGGGAACAGGGATTTAGAGCTCCCAGGGAGGAATATGCCATGTTTGCACCGGACTGGCTCCAAGGGAGGTGGGGATGTCTTTGAGCAGACGCCTTTGCTCAGCTGTTGCCCTTTCTAAGGAGACCCTCATGCTGTTCAGCCCAGGCCCACCAAGGGGTGTTTGTCCACTCTGCTTGCCCACAGCAGGGCCCAGCTTGAGCCCTCACAGGCCAGATCCAGTATCAACAAAAGAGGCTGCTCCAGATGGGCATTTGGGCCTGCGGCTCTGGCCATTTAGCATGAACAAAGGGTTGTTTCCAGGGCAACCTGTCACTCTTGGCAGCAAGGCCTGCCTGGCTTGTGTTGCCGGGGAAGGAGAGCAGAGAATGGAGGATGTTACCCTGTTTAAAGAGCCATCTCGAGGGATCTCTGGGTTGGAAGGGGGAGGTGAAAGTGACTCCTCCACCAGCTCCAGCTGCCTGTGATCCTCGTGTGTACTTCCAAGCGCTTTGCTGCGTGATACTTCAATGTGACGCTTTCCCATGCCTGTCAATGGAACGAATGGGCCGTGGCCATGAGAATGCACCTTCGTTGCAAAAGGGTCTCTTTGGTGTTAGATGTGCCACATTGGCATAGTGCCACGGGTGAAAGTGGCAGACCAACATCAGCACCACAAACAGGATGCACTATGTCTCTGCTGTGTCTCTGTTGTGTCTGTAGACTGTCATGAATATTTCGGTAGGGTTGCCAGGTCCCTTTTCGCAACCGGCGGGAGATTTTTGGGGCGGAGCCTGAGGAGGGGGAGTTTGGGGAGGGGCTTCAATGCCATAGAGTCCAATTGCCAAAGCGGCCATTTCCTCCAGGTGAACTGATCTCTATCGGCTGGAGATCAGTTGTAATAGGAGTCCTCCAGCTAGTATCTGGTAGTTGGCAACCCTAATATTCGGTGAGACAGACTTGTGAAACTTGGGGAAGTCAGGTGTGTGTGTGTGTGTGTTGACTGTTGTGGAGTGGCTTGCCAGTTTTTTGTACAGAGTGACATGGTATGATAAGGATTTCCAGCATAGAGGGGACCACCCTCTGATGGTGTTGCTAAGTCTGTGTGTGAATGGTGGGGGTAGCTAGGTAAGGCTTCTGCGAGGGGTAAGATGCCAAGGAAATGGGGAGGGGAGGCTACCCAAGGGCTTTGCTGCACTCTCATGCCCTTCACTACTTCCCCTTTGCAGGAGAGTCCATGGAAGGGGTGAATGATCAGGATGTTCTTTTCGTTCATTCCTGCCGCCAATGGACCACAGTGACAGCCCACAGCCTGGAGGAAGGACACTACGTCATTGGGCCCAAGATTGACATCCCCCTCCAATACCCAGGTAACAAGATGGGAAAGTTGGGGTGCGCCATTTAAGGAAGGGGCTCGGTAGCAGAGCACGTGCTTTGTATGTGAAAGGTTCCAGGTTCAGGCCCCGGTGTCTCAGGTTGCAAAATTGGTACAGACGGTTCTGCACCTGAGAATATGCAGAGCTTCTGCCAGTTAGCAAAGACAGTACTCAAATATATGGAATAATGGTTTGACTCAGTACAAAAGAGCTTCACGTATTCAAATTCTGGTGGGAGGAATCCTTTCTAAGAGATGAAAGAAGGGGGTAAGCAGAGAATCATAGCCTCACTAGTACCACATGTCACAGGCACAAACTTGGATAGTTTCCATGAATTCTTGGGTTGGAGTCATGATTTAAAATTCTGGAGTCCTCTATAAATGGTAGAATGTTCCAGGGTAATGTTGTTGCTCTTGTGAAACGTTCCTGCCATTCTTAATGCACAAATGAAAATCAGCAGTACATTGCTGTCAGTGTGTATGGTAGTTCACCATATGGTCCAGGAGCTTACAAACTGAAGTTCTGTGGTTCAGAGGGCAAGGAGATGCAAAGGTACAGAGACTTGACCAGGATTCTTGGCCTGGAGTGTGTGGAGAAGCAGTAAGTGAATCAAAGTGTTGCAAGCCGATGACTCTTCCAGTGTGGTGTAGCGGTTAGGAGCGGTGGACTCTAATCTGGGTAACTGGGTTTGATTCCCCATTCCTCCACATGAGCGGCAGACTCTAATCTGGAGACCTGGATTTGCTTCCCCACTCCTCCACATGAAGCCTGCTGGATGACCTTGGGCTAGTCACAGTTCTCTGAACTCTCTCAGCCCCACCTACCTCACAAGGTGCCCGTGGTGGGGAGAGGAAGGGAAGGCGATTGTAAGTTGGTTTGAGACTCCTTAAAGGTAGAGAAAATTGGGGTATAAAAACCAACTCTTCTTCTTCTTCAAAAAGATTAGGCGGCCAATCCAGAGGGAATCATGCTGCCCAGTCACAAGGGCCAATGTGTCACTCACCATTCCATTCTGGCCTTGCAAAGGGCTTTGAGCACACAGTCTCATTGGCTCACCAAATAGGACACCAGCCTCCCATTCCAAACCAGCATCCAAATTACAGAGGTGACAAGGGCATGCCTGGCTCCCTGCCTTTTATGGTCAGCCCCCTTAAGCTATTCTGTCAGATTCTAGGAAGACATGATTCCCCTCCCCACACCTCTGTTCAAGGGCCCCATGTGGCCCTTTTGCATTCATCTTTCTGTTGCTGTCAGCCTGGCTGAGACGAACGGTCAGGTATCCAGCTCTCCATTGCTTTTTTGACTCTCTCCAGATCCAACTATGTTATAACACCAGGTAGAATCTCTGTTTAGCCTGCATGGTGTAGTGGTTAAGAGTGGTGGACTCTAATCTGGAAAACCGGGTTTGATTCCCCACTCCTCCACATGAAGCCAGCTGGGTCACCTTGGGCTAGTCACAGATCTCTCAGAGTTCTCTCAGCCTCACCTACCTCGCAAGTTGTCTGTTGTGGGGAGAGGAAGGGGAAAAGATTGTAAGCCGGTTTAATTCTCCTTGAAAGGTAGAGAAAATTGGCATATAAAAACCAGCTCTTCCTTCTCCTCCTCCTCACTTTGCTTGCCCAAATGCATCCTGCAGTCCATCACTACCACACCCCAAGAGTCCCAGCTGCCCCCAGGTATACTGCATCTGCAGGTTTAGGGAATTTTCCAGCCAAGCAGAATGCCTCACTAACTGCTTAAAAACTTAAAACATTGTCAGGATCCAAAAGAACCCTGGCCAGCCCTGGGGGAGCTGTGGGCTCACCCTTCAACTCCAGCAAAGGATCAAGTAGGAGAGGGTTGGTGGGAGCCCAGCTCAAATGGTCATTAGAATCTGCACAGCAAAGGGCTGGATTCTTTCTGTATGGGCTAGAAGTGCTGCCGGGGGAGAGGCAGAACCAGAGAAGCCATGCTGAGGCCTTGCGGGTCTCTTTGCTTTGCGAAGCTCCAGAGCAGGGAATGGACAGGAACAAACAAAATGACTGCATATTCCCTTCCGGCATTAAGAAAGGGGTTGTCAGGTGGATAGGTTCCAGCCCAGAATAAAAAGAGGCCCCTGTGATTTGTCACAGTGTGGAGATAAAAGTTCACTGGCTAAGAGGGAGTTTGGTTAGTGAAAGGAATTGCCCACTGTACATCACTGCCATCCACTCTCTACCTCAGTGGATAACCTTTCCCCTAGGGAAACCTCTGAGTAATAGGATGTATTTTCCTTTCTGGATCTTACATTTCACAAGTATAGTGAGAGTAAAGAGGAAGAGGGTTATTGCTGCAAGCCTGTTTCTGGGGAGGGGGTTATAAAAAGATCCCCAAAATAATGCTAATGAGAATGCAAAATTTGTTCTCTCATTTCATGGCAATTATAAACAAGAGGAATGGGAGGTTGTTGGTCTAGAGATAGTTTGTAGTCTGAACTGAAGAGGGCTTTGGGTTTCTAAGCACTTTCCTGATTGTTGTGCAAATGCATTCATAAACCTGGCTCACAATGACCCCAATCTCCCTACTGCATTTCTATGCTGCTTCCCTGTGTATTTGCATCTTTTGTTTGTAGAAAGAGTGAAGTTCCACCAGGGAAAAAGAAATCAAAGAGGAGTTTATTCTTCTGGGACAGCTTCTAGAAGCACTAATAGTATGTCTGCTTCTGAATGCCACTACCAAAGCCAAGCCCATGCATAATTCTTTGCAGCCATCCCATATAGGAATGCATTCTTTGTACAGTCATTTTGTATAGCGACCTGTAGGAACAGAGCTGGGGATGTTGCTGATGAGGTTGAGTAGGGGGGTTAAAATGGAAGGGAGTGACAAGGGTTAGGGTTAATGAAGGCATGCTGGAAGTTGATGAAGAAGACTTGGGAGTCAATGAGTTTCTAAGGCCCCCTTCTGATACTTCTTTTGGTGGAGCTGCCACCGCATTGTTCCTTCCCAGGACCTGGAGGTAATGGAAGGATTCCACACGGCATCTCCTCCTTGTGCAAGCGTTTCCCCCAGCTTCTGTGAAACTGGTAGGGCTATGCGCGGTGGGAGCTTGTCATCAGTTGTTTTCTTTCCTTCTCTCATCATTATTGGGCATTTCTTTGCATTTTAGAGGGTTATGTGGGGGGGAGACTAACTTGTAACCTTTTTGAAAACATCCCATGAAGTGCGCACCCAGCGTGAGTCATGGCTGGCAAAGCAACCTACTATGGGGGCTGTTCCAGGGTGAGCACGACTTTCTGGAGTGGTGCCAGCCACTCACTCCACTGATCCAGGCTGTTTCGGAAGGACAAACCAGCTCGAAACCCCTTGTCTTGCATGGGAGTTGAAGGAGTAAACACAACTTATGAAGAAAGCCGAGAGGGTCAGCTGGACTGGCTAAGCTATGGCTGAGGCCAGGAATATCGTGAAAAAATGAAGGGAGAGGGACTTTGGGCCTGTTTTAGGGTTCTCCAAGGAAGCAATTACACTGGAGATAAATAATCCCACCTCCAAATCTTGCAAGAAAAAAAAAACATAAACAGTACTGCAGTGAAAGATGAGATTCTCATGGTGCTCATTTTGGTCATGGAAACTGAGATCCAAACAGCCCTGACCCCTCCTCAGTGCAGATTGAGAGTCCCAAAGCGTACCAGACAGTCCCTTTGCACAAGCTGCTTCCTGCCCAGATTGGGAGGGGAGTTGCCTTTGTCCCTACTTGGCTGGGGGAATCTACTCCTCCAAATGGCCTTAGTTGAGCTAGGCTTTTCTTTGCTTAGTTTCTGATCGCAGTGGTGGCTTTGCAGATTCAAAGTCCGCCCTGTGTCACTTCCCTTTGCAACCATTGGGGGTCTAAGCATTTGATGCAAAAGTTAATTTCCTAGATGTTTTTGTTTATTTGTTTAAAACATTTTTATGCCACCTTTCCACCCAATCAGGGTCTACAAGGCAGTGAACTCTAAAACATTTAAACAATCAAAATACAGTGTAAAATATTAAATTCAATTACAAACACATAAACAACATTAGAAGGAGGGCCAATAATTGTCATTGAGGGTATGCCAGATGAAACAAAAAAAGTCTTCGCCTACTGGTGAGTCACATCGATAGAGGGAGACAGACAGATCTCTCTGGGGAGGGAGTTCCAAAGTTTTGGTGCCACGACAGAGAAGGCTCTGTCTTTGGTCGCCACCCGTATAGCCTCAGATGGTGGGAGCAACCGAACCAGCGCCTTCGGGGATGACTGGAGTGAGCTGGTCGGTTCATATTGGAGAAGGCAGTCCTTAAGGTATGTTGGTCCCAGTCCGTACAGGGCTTTAAAGGTCAAGGAACACCCCCAAGCTACGGACCTGCTCCTTTAAGGGGAGCGAAACCCCATCCAGGAGACCTTTCCTCCACCAGCTGCACCTCCATTTTGTTGGGATTAAATCAAAAATCCTATTCGAAAAGCTCCATTCCAAAACTTCCTCCAGGCACCCATTCATGGTTCCTATGGCATTCCTGGGATTTGCTGGTAGTGTGAGATAGAGCTGAGTGTAATCTGCATATTGGTGGCAGTTCAGCCCAACTCTCTAGATGACCTCTCCCAGTGGCTTTACATAGATGTTGAAAAGCATGGGGGGACAAGATGGAGCCTTGGGGAACCCTACAGGCCAAAGACCAAGGGGCAGAGCAGCAGTTCCCAAGCCCCACACCCCAAAACCTACCCTTGAGATTGGACCAGAACCACTGCAGAACAATTCCTCCCAGTCCCAAAAGGCAATATTGAAGGATACCATGATTGATGGCATCAAAAGCCACTGAGAAGTCCAGGAGAATTAACAGAGCCGCACCCCCCCTGTCCATCTCCAAGCGCATGTCATCCACCAGGGCAACCAAGGCTGTTTCAGTCCCATAACCAATGCCTGAAACCAGATCAGAATTAATCGAAACAATCCGCTTCATTCGGGAGTCTCTGAAGTGAGCCAGCCATCACTCCTTCAATCACCTTGCGCAAGAATGGTACATTTGAGACTGGACAACATTTATTAAACTCTCCTGGGTCCAGAGTTGGTTCCTTTTGCAGTGGATGCACCACCGCCCACCACCCCGTCTCGCAGAGAGGCATTTACTGTCTCCCGGACCCAGTCTTCCAGCCCCCTCCCCCCTGGAAAATTTAAGCAACCAGGAGAGGCAAGGATCATACAAACAGGTGGTAACTCTCAAACTTCCCAGAATCCTGTCCATATCCTCAGACGGGACAAGGTGAAAGGTATTCCACACAACTGGACAAATCAGCACCCTGGGACCATCCGATCCTGTTGCCGCTAATGTAGAGTCCAAGTTGGAACGGATACAAGAGATTATATCTGCAAAGTTTTGCAAAATGGTCGCAGCGGGTTGCAGAGCACTCCACCTCCTCTTGCTGTCCAAAGGCTCATAGGCCCCCAACCACCTAAAAGGGTTCTGCAGGTCTACGCTGTGCAGATGCAGTGGGTGGCAGAAAAGTATCGCTGTTCACGTCTTGGGTGGCCCTGCAACGGTTGCCGTTTGCTGTTTCTCCACCTCGGACAGTTCCCTAAGCATTGCCAGTGGGAATCCTGGCAACGTGCTTTTTGAAGATGTGGCGAGGGCAAACCCACAATTAAGACTGTAGCGGTTGTAGGTGGCCTGTGCATGCAAGAGGGGTATAAAGGGGTTCCTGGACTCAAGGGTCAAAGAGGGGAAAGGGACACATTGGCGCCGTGCTGGGAGGCAGCGGAACGGGCTGGACAGATGGTGCAGTAGGAGGGGAGTGACCAGAGCTGGGAATTAACGGGGCTGAGATCATCCCTGGCCCTTAATGAGCCCACTAAGTGCTTCCCATCTTGGGTAATGATGTGCAAGAATGAATAAATAATGGGAGACGGGCCAGCAGGGGCTGCTAATCGCTGCTCCTGGGGGAGATGAATGGGACAGGGAAAGAGGAGAGGAGTGTGTTAACCTGCTTTTGCTGGCCCCATTCATAAAATCGAAGCAGCTGGTTCCTGCCTCGGCTTGCAGGGAAAGGGATGGGGCTTCTGGCTTCTCTCCATAGCATGGGGAACAGAGTCCGTTTCGACAGGGAGACGCACAAAGAGTTGATAGGCCCAGAGAAGGCATATTGGTCTGTTCCTCGTACTCGGAGATGGTCCTGCCTCAGGACAAGGAGAGAACGGATTGATGGGAAGGGATCCTCTGGGAAGTTCTCACATGAAATAAATGGGAGGTGCAGAAGTCCTTTCATTCCAATGAGGCCGGAGCAACAGGACTTCCTGGTGGGTTGGGTGCCCCTGGCTAATTTGGGGGAAATAGGTGCCGTTTGGATTTTCCATCTCGGGCCAGCCTGCACATCACATCTCATCTCCATATACTTCCTGCCTTTCTTTTACATTTTTACCCCGCTCTTCTTCCAAGGTCCTCTCTTTCCTGCAGTTTATCCTTGCAGGAACTCCCATGACTAAGGATGAGCTGAGTGAGAGTGACTGGCCAAGTCTGAATCTGGGCTTTCCCAATTCTAGTCCAACTCTCTTACCACTATCCTTATGCTTCCCAAACTGGGGTCTTCAAGCGTCCAGAAGTCCTCTTTAAAGATGGAGAGTGTGTCCTTCTCAAGCTCATCTGGCTAATGTTAAAATGGAAGCCCCTAAATTTTCTAGGAATGGAGGTAGGGCTCTCTGGCTCAGGAGAAGGGGATGGGATCAAGTTCCCCCTTATGAAGGGCAGGAGATCCTACAGCCACCCCCACCTGCAGTCTCCTGGATCACCTTGGTGCAATAGCCTGCTAATGTTCTGATTGGGTACCACTAACTCAGTCCTAGGAGCTCTATTTTGAGTGGCACCAAGGGGGTACAGTCCTAATGTGGTTGTTATGGTTACTTCTGGTATAAAATTGAACTGGATTTCACTCTACTTTTCAATGCAAATGATTTCCATGCAGAAATAGAGAGATGTCATTCTGTGTCCGTAGACAATAAAACAATGGTAGTTTTCACTTGAGTACTGAAGGCTCAGAACTTATGTGACTCTGATCTTCTTTATATTTCTATGAGCAGCACTGATTGTTTTTCCAGGTCTCTTCCCACCCGTTCAGCCAGCCTGTTAGAAGTTATTATCCAATAAGGAAGTTCCTTGCTGCCTGTGGCAGAAAGTTCCTTCCAATCAAGGGGTGAGATTGATTACAAGTTGGGTCAGGGCCTTTTGAGTTGTGGCCCAACAGGATCATTTATCCTCCTAAAACCTGACCTTGTAGGCCACGTGCAGAGAACACAAACATTTTGCTTAAACTTGCTTTGAAAGTATAGCTGAAAAATGTCTCATCGTATTGTTCTTTGGACACCAGAGAATGGAAGCAGCCATGGGACACGTGCTCTTTGAAAAAGGGCGGTGCTGGCAAGGGAGGGGGGAAGGCCTAGCAGGTCTGGGGGAAAAAAATTAAACAATGGCTGTTGGATTGCAAAAAGCTGAGAACTGCTACCTTGCTTATTTAATCTCCCCTAATTCTGTTCTCTATGAAGTGGATCTGAATTTCGTTATCATCCTGGAGCAAGTAATGCATTGCTGGGGGCGGAGCGGGGTTGTTTCACCCACTTATCATCCTTGTGAATTTGTTTTTTGAGTATGGTGGCTAATTTTTAAAGGATTACTAGTCCTCATTACTAGGCTGTCAAAGATAGGACATTTTGGAGGACTTTCATTCATAGGGTCGCCTTGAGTCGGAAGCGACTTGACGGCACTTAACACACACACACAGTCCTCATTAAATTACCCTGGATATTTATTTGCATTTAGTGGCCATGAGTAGAGTGAATTTTAACTGCTGTGACTGAATTATGACAACTGTCTTGGACACAGACCCCTTTAATGCAGTTTATTGTCTCTTTTGCACCCTTAGACCCCCTAACACTATCATTTTTGCTATCAGTATTTTAAGCACAGTAAAGCATGACTTCACTTTCCCCACCTTTCACTGGTGCTAATGGATGAAACTGATGATCTAGTATGATCTGGGGATTGCAAGTACGGAAACGGGGCTGCAGTTACCCCAGTTTAACTAATATGGAGTAGCTGTGTGAACTTGGTACAGCTATGGCATCAGAAAGCAAGGGGCAGGAGAGAGAATAGCATTTATACTTGCTTATAGCGAGTTTTGAGAGTACCATGACATACACTATCTTGGTAATCCTTGCCCCAACCCTGTTGTGTAGGTCTGCATTATCCCCACATTCTGGAGCTGGGAAGTCTGAGGAGACACAATGCCCTCTGAAGCCACTTAGAGAGTTTGTGGCAGTTTGTAGGATTTGAATCTGGGATGTTTAGGTCACAGCTCATGACAGGGCCACCAAGAGGTGGAAGCAGGAGGATGAGATTCTGGGGACCCTGGCCACCTGGGGTACCGTAGTGCTGGGCAAAGCATGTGATTTGCTTTTTTGTGATGTTTGGACTGGTTCAGGGTGGTATGTAGGTGTGTGTGTGTGTGTGTGTGTGTGTGTGTGTAGAAGGATTCTTTGTCTGGGGCCTGTGAGGGTTCTTGGTGGTCCTGACGCACTCTGGTTCTCTGTGGTTCTGGCTTGTGAGATTGCAAAGGAAGATTTGGTGGCTACAACTAAGGCACCCGTTCATTATCCACTATCTAGTCTCTAAGTTCTGGTTGCGACAAGAGGGAGGGGGCACAGAAGAGGCCACAGGTACCATGGTTACACATTTCCATCTGTTGTAAAGCTCCTGTACCTCTTCCAGCTGGTGCATTAAGGACTTTCTTCCCCTCCCCACCCCCTATTGATGCATCCTGTTCCCACATCATCCCTTCCCTAGGATGTGTGTGTGTGTGTGTGGGGGGTGAGATTAAGGTACACAGTTGTCTGTAGAATGATAGACTGGGGATGTACGTGCCACCCTGGCTCTCTGCCCGCGTCGTTTCTTCTGCTTGTCACAGTGGGTCTCATTCGGGCTCCGGTCTGCACGGCCCATCTTCCCGAAGCTTTCTAATTTGCTGGATATGAGGGTGTTGCTGAGCAAATGGGCTTTTTGAGGAAGTGTTTGCAGATGGGGCCCCATCTCCCTGGGGAACGGTGGGTTCAGACCTTGGTGAAGGGGGGGGCTGCTAAAGTTTTTAAAAAGAAAAAAATGCAGTTCCCCCCTTCCCTAGTAACAGCTTGAAGGTGTGCTACACTGTTGGAATAGGGAGCTGAGGCAACTGAATTGGAGCTTGGTTAAAGCTGGAACTCACTGGGATATTTTTTACAGCAGCAGATCTCATCCTGGAACCTGCAGATGGATCCAACCCATAGTTCTTACTGGATTCATAAACGGCACTTACTGTAGGTTACTTTAGTGGCAAAGTGGGGTAAAACTCCTTTAATAAATCCTGAACAAATAGTAGAAGGAAGTCATATGAGGATCTTGGAAAAGCATCCATTGAGCCTCAGTTACAGTTGCTGTCTCTGTCAGATGGAGATTTACAGAAGTATTTGAAGTATCTTCTTAGATTTTTATCCTGTGCATTTGGGGAAGGGTGAGGTTGAGGGCAGAGTATTTCAAAACCGGCAACAAATGTGGAGTGGGTTTTTGTCCACCTAGTTTGCCTTCAGGGAATGACTTGAAAACATTGCTATTAAAAATTGCTAGTGGTGTTATTCCTGAGATTTCTGCTTCCTGCTCCAGCACCCTGGAACGGAAATCAGAAGTGGACTGGGAGGTTATCTCACCTCCCTCTTTCATGTGTGTGAACACATGCAGAGGGACACTGAAGTGGTCAAGCCAGGCAGTCGATTTTGCGCTTTTATGTTCTGTCTCAAAGGAGGACAATCAATGGCCCAGGAGCCACATCCATCCTTCAGATGGCTTCCTGGTCAGGCGCATCCGCCCACTGAGTTGGAGCATCAGCTAGTGGATGATGCTCCTGGAAAATTGTCAAGCAGTTTGAGGTCCCGGGAGTGATTAAGAGCAGTAGAGTGGGAGAGAGTGCCACATCTGTGTCTCTGTCTGCTTTGGAGTGTTCTGGGTTCTAAAGCAGCCACCTAGGGGCACCATGGGAAGGTGGAGATCCAGATGTAGCTCTCAGGCCCCTAAACGTGCTCACAGATGTTTCATCTGCTCTTTTTAATGTTTGTTTTAATGCTTTTTTGGATAGGTTTTTAAAGTGTTTGTTTTATTGTTTCAGTTTGAGTGTTGTCAGCCATTTTTGGGAATTGAAAGAGCTGGATATTTTGTGAATTAGGCAGTTAGAAAATGTACGTGCTGCCTCTCAAGAGACCTGTTTAAAACATACTTGAGACAATAATATAATGGATGAGACACTAGAAATTCTGTTACTAGGTCTCCAGTGGCCCCCCCCCCTTGTTTTGTTACATGGTAGTTGTGAGACACGAGCTTAATACTTCCCCCTCACACCCACACACTGTTTCACACCTGTTAACAATTGTTTGCCTCATTGGGGACATACATACAGGCTGCGTGCAACTGAGGCTGAGAGGTTTCTTTGGAGGTTTGTAAGCAGAGGCTAGATGGCCATCTGACAGCAATGCTGATTCTGTGAACTTAGGCAGATCATGAGAGGGAGGGCAGGAAGGGTTGTGTCAGTGGCGCTTTCTTACATGCCCAGGGAATGCAGATCACCACTTTGGGGACAGGAAGCAATTTTCCTCCAGGCCAGTTTGGTCAGGGATCCTGGAGAGGGTTTTTTTTTTTTTTTTTTTTGCCATCTTCTGGGCATGGAGCAGTAGTCACTGGGGGTGAGGGGGAGGTTGTTGTGAAACCCCTGCAGGGGGTTTCACTAGATGACCCTGGAGGTCCCTTCCAACTCTGTGATTCTGCCTGATAAATTCATCTTTATCCATCTTTATCCAAAGCTGAGCTCAATTTAAATCAAAAGGCTAGAAGACTGTGTCTGATGGAGGGATGGATGAAAGGGAGTTGTGGGGGGGGGGGAGAAGATAGTCCATTAAGGTCTGCCTATAGCTCACAGAAGGGGCAGGCCCTTGCGATCAATCCCTAATCCTTGATTTATCCCTTAATGCTCCTGACTTCTGTCTGCATGCTCCATTTGCAGTCCTCTGTGGGAAGTGGCTGCCCAGGAGCTGTTTGTACCCCTGTTAGGCGAGAGAGAGCAAGGAAACTAGGCCAGGTGGGTGAATTTGGCCACCAGTTTTGGGGAACCACAGGATTGGACTCAGTGCACAGTGGTTCCAGGGTGGGATCTTGAGTACCTGCCAGACGAGATGCTTCTTGTAAGCGTGCAAAGGTGAAAGAGAGAGCAGATTCTGCAGCTGCCAGAGTGCTCCGACAGGTTGCGCTCTGGAAGAACTTTCTATCTGACTCTGACTTAAAGCCGCTGCTGCTGCTTCCCATCCTCGGAAGACAGATGGGGTGACAGGTTGCTTTCCCTCTCTTCTGGCTGAATGAAATCCTTTTGAAACTTTGGAAACAGCTTGCAAGTCATTCATCACTTCCTTTTCTCCAGGCTGGGCCTCCTTTCCTGACTCTTTTCTCTATAAAGACCAGCACCCGCCATTCCGTCACACCCTAGTGTGACCAAAAGACAGAATCCAAGGTGAAGCTATGTGGATGACCTGCTGGGGCTATGCAGATAGGAGCAGGCTGGCTTGATTCTCAAAGACTAGGGTCTCCAAGGATCACCAGAAGCACGTCAAGTCTCTCTCCTACTGGTGTTTTCAAGGGCATTACTTTCTTCTGCATTATTAAGAACATAAGAAATGCCATACTAGATCAGACCAAAGGTCTACCATGTCCGGCATCCTGTTTCCAATAGTGGGCAGACTGATGCTTCCAGGAAGCTCATGGGCATGAGGAGGTGGGGTAAGGGTGGAGGAACAGCCTTCCACATTATTTAAATACCAATTAGTGACAGGTAGAGTTACCCTGCCTCTGAACATGGAGGATCCATTTATCCATTATGACTAATAGCCAGAGATGGACTTTTCCTTTTCCATGAACTTATCTAATTGGTTTGTCCTCCAGTTCTGCACAATGGGAGTACGTGTGGTGAAGACTGCTGGGTGGTCCAAACCTTGCAGATGAAGGTCTTTCCCCCCCTTACAAGTATTCCATTCCTCCACATATGTCCCACCCACATTTTATGCCAGTCATAGTGGACAGTCCTGGGTTTGATGGACCAGAGGTCTGACTATGTTGAACACATAGGTTGGAGCCCAGTAGCACCTTAGAGACCAACAAGATTTTTGGTGTGTAAGCTTTTGGAAGTCAAAGCTCCCTTTCCCAGATACAAGAAGACTCTTGAAATCTTGTAACCTGGAAATCTTGTTGGTCTCTTAAGGAGCTGCTGGACTCAAATCTAGCTCTTCTACTGCAGACAAACGTGGCTACCCTCCCAAAACTCTGAATGCATGTTCATCAAAGACTGGAGCATCAGTTGCCCAATTTAAATAAATGACAGTGACCAGGGTCAAAGGGTGAGTTAAGCCCATTCGGGTGAATTCCTGGGAAAGGTAATTTCCAGTCCCGGGAGAGCCACTGACAACATCTGAGGGCTGCCAGGCACTTTGGAGGAGTGCTGACAGTCAGATGCTATGAAACATCCATGCCTGCTCTGCCGTATGGTCAGAGAGTCTGAGAGCCGGCCCGTGATGGATTGGAAAGCAATTGACACATTGATTTGGCCTTCTCTTGCTGGCTTCCTCTCTATTCTGGGATTTCTATGTCTTTCTGTCTTCAGGGACTTTCTGACGGGGGGGGGGCAGAAAGGGGGAGGGAGCCTTCCCATAAATGGAGCTGATCTCACCGCTGCCTCTTTTTTGGCACCTCCTCTTCTTTTCCATGGCTACAAGGGCCCCACAGGGAGAAGGGGCAGCTGATTTAATTCATTGCTTTGGCTCTCTCCAAAGGCAGATATAAATGTAGGGGACACATTCACTGGGGCTCACCCCCAGAACCTGTCTTGAGTAACAAAGCTCAGATGTGGAAAAGGACCATTTGAGTGTCACCCAGATCAGCCCTGGAATTTGGGAAGTGACAATATATTTAACTTCATTTTCAGAGAAGGAATAAGAAAAGAAAGGACCTTTGAGCATGTGTAGAGTGTCATTTCCCTCACCACCGAGTAATCACAATTGGACTCCGTTGGGAGAAGGGGTTGGATCATATGGATTCATTCCCTTAATGGGAGCACCTTCCCTCTGGTATGAGGTCAGGACACTCCTCTGATGCAAGAGGCTCAAGGTCCTTTCACTCACGGAAGGCTCAGCTGTCAGAATGAATCTGTGGGATCCAACTCACGGTCTTTCTAATGTGAGAGTCTGACTTTACAGGCCAGCTTGAGCTGCTGTGCCTCTCATTTCTGCCCCATGTCTCTTCTCTGACAACAACCCTGTGAGATACCTGTCAGCGAGGGCACGCAATCGAGCCCTGGATAGCGAGCTCCGTGTTCCCACCACCACCTTCTGGTCCCGTGGGAAAGTCTTTTCAGTTTGGGAGAAAGGTGCTATGGCCAGAGGCTCCAATGTCTCCATTTCAAAGTAGCCTTCCTATTGTAAATCTGCTCTGATCTCAAGGTGTGATTTTGCCGGAAACCTCTCTCTCTTGAAGTTTGAGAGAACTCTGATGTTTTGCATTTCAAAGCCATTATGTGTAAACAATTCTAGTGTGTGCACCCTATAAAGCTGTTCTGTAAAATCCCCGTCGTCATTCTAACCTTAAGTTGTACAGACCACTGAACTCGTTTGCTTTCTTAATAAAACTTTTAAAAACTCTCTGCAACGTCTGGAGCGAAGTTTATTATTCCTGAGATGCAACGAGGTCCTGGAGTCTGACAGTAGGTTAGAATCCCCAGCCTTCTTTTTTATTTTTGTGTTAGGAATTAGTTAGTATTAGTATGTCTGCACAATCCTCAAATCCGCTCGCCGTGAGAGAGGACCTCCTGCAGACCGTCATTGATATTGAGGTTGGCCGGGAAGAAACGACCCCGGAGCAGCGCCTGCCCGGGCCTACCGATGTTCCTGGGAGGCCGACGTGGACCTCCTTGCCCTCGGAAGCCGGACAGCGACAGAGGGTCGTAACCGGTGAACGGGCAGCCTCGGAACCATGGGGCGACTTATACCGAGGACCGCTAACCACTTGGTATGGAGAAGGGGAAGAGCGAAGCCGGGAGGTCGCTCCTGGAGAGTGGTGGAAGGAGCCCCTGCTTGCCTGCACTCCCGTCCTCACCGCAGAGGAGGCTACCCTGCTACGCGGACAGAACCAGACGTTGGTTCTACAGAACCGGGACCTGGCCTAGGGTCCTGTAATTAACTTGGGAGGGGGGTGAGCTTTGATTCTCTCTGGCCGTCTAACTGCTGCATCATACTAATGCATACACTAGAGAATGCAAATGAAGGACATGGGCCTCTGGGGAGAAGAAGAAGTAGTGTTGGTTTTTATATGCAGACTTTCTATACCACTTAAGGAAGAATCAAACTGACTTACAATCTCCTTCCCTTCCTCTCCCCACAACAGACACCCTGTGAGGTAGGTAGGGTTGAGAGAGCTATAACAGAGCTGTAACTTGCCCAAGGTCACCCAGCTGGCATTGTGTGTAGGAGTGGGGAAACACATCCAGTTCACCAGATTAGCCTCCACTGCTCATGTGGAGGAGTGAGGAATCAGACCCGGTTCTCCAGATCAGAGTCCACAGCTTCAGGGTAGGTGAAAGGATGTGAAATAAAGCACAGCAACCATTTTTGGCTCAGGCAAATGGCACAGGAGGGAGGCTGAACCCCCCCCTCCCTGCACCAAGCTCCCAAGAGTCCCTGGGATTTTAGTTCCCCAGTGTCGCATCTGTCTCTAAAATGGGGAATCCTGTCCCGTCTCGTGGCAGATGTCAAAGCTAGGAAGTCCAAAGTCCATTGACCTCAATGGACTTAGAAGGGTACACCTATGTTGAGGACAGTACTGCTCATAACCCAAATCCAGGCACAAGTTTCCTAGCATCCTGTTTGTAACTCGGTCAGTGTTGTGCCAAGTGGAGGTCTGTGTAGTACCGAACGACCACAGTAAGACACCAGTTCCTGGAGAAGAAAATTGTTCACTACTTGTAAAGAAACTTATCCAGCACAGAAAGGGGGAGAGCCCTGAAGTAAGCAAAAAAGACTAACTGAGTGAATGACTGAGCAAAGGTAGAATCAAGAAGGAGCTACTAAATGCAGTCCTTTATCCCTAGTTCTAAATGTATTACCTTGTTAAGAGAGAGCCTGAATAAGCTAAGCTTACCAGATTTTTGTTTCCATTTTTTGGAAACTATTTCTATTGAAGCCATGCTCTTGAAGGCAAATTTCTTTCTTTCCACAGGGTGAACTAACCCCCCCTTTCTTTTACCCCTCCTTTCAGAATCTCTGAGGATGCTCACCTGGATGGTCCTCCTCTTTTTTATGTCCAGTCGGAACTCATCCCCTGCTTTGTGGGAAATTCTGGTCTCTTTGCCCCGGAATATTCCTTAGTGTCTTGTGTGGCTTTGAGGCTCTTGATGCTACAGGAAAAGCCCTTTTGCCCTGTTGGATACTCATGGTGTAGTTGTCAAGAGCAGTGGTTTGGAGCAGTGGACTCTAATCTGGTGAACCGGGTTGGTTTCCCCACTCCTAAACTTGAAGCCAGCTGGGTGACCTTGGGCAAGCCTCACCTACCTCACAGGGTGTCTGTTGTGGGGAGGGGAAGGGAAGGTGATGGTAAGCTGGTTTAATTCTCCCTTAAGTGGTAGAGAAAGTCGGCATATAAAAACCAGCTCTCCTTCTTCTTCTTTTGGCGAACAAGATAAACTTGTTCTGCAGCTGGAAAGACCGTGTTAAACTAGCCCCTGAGCATTAGCAGAGTGCAAATTAAATGTTTCTCTTCCCAAGTTGCAAATCTGACACGAGTGATCTGGAGGGGAAGTGGGAGGTGTTGTTTCACCATAGCTGTGTCCTTCCCTTCTTCTTGCCTGTTTTTCAGGGATGCTAGCCTGGTGTTTCTTTTGGCTACCATTAAGGCCTGCAGCAGCCATCTCTGGATCGGGTTTCCCAGCAAGTGCATCCCAAAACCAAACTAATGTGTTTTGGTTTCCAATCCTGCAGGTAAATTTAAGCTGCTGGACCAGGACAGGGACGTCCGGGAGCCAGTCCAGTACTTCAACAGTGTGGAGGAAGTGGCCAGCATCTTCCCAGATCGAGTGTTTGTGATGGAGGCCATCACCTTCAGCGTCAAGGTCAGCTGTGCTTCCACAGGGTGAGCGTATCTTCCCCCAAGCACAGTTTATTATGTATTCACTTCATTTATACCTTTTCCCCAGTGGGGACCCGAAGCAGCTTACATCACTCTTCTCTCTTCCATTTTATCTTCACAACAACCCTGCGAGGTAGGTTATGCCGAGAGTGTGTGATGACTGAGAATGTGTTTGGGAATGTGAGAATTCTCTCCACAGCTTTCTCACTTTAAGAGGGAGTCCCAGATCTCCCTTTCTTTATTTGAAGTTCAGTTTCTTGAATTCAGCTGTTCCGTTTAATCTAAATTTCATCCTAAATGGTGTTATTGGTCGTTAACAAAGAGCTGAGCTGTTCAGAGCCTGCCCTTCACAGTGCTGCAGGTTTGTAAAGTGTTTTAGAAGCTTGCATTTGGCTGAGGCAGCATTGCTCCTCTTCACGCGTTTTTCAAATGAACTTTGCAAGACCTGAGCTGCTACATCACAACAGAGCTGGTTACCCAAACCCTGGCCTTCTGCAACTTGCAGTGCCGTCCTAAACAGAGTTACAGCCTTCTAAATCCATTGAAATTAGGATTACCAACCTCAAGGATATGGGGTAGGAAATTGGAAAGTTGAATTTTGATGGGAGGAAGTGTCCTCAGAGGAAGGGGAGGGGGTGGAAGAGGTGTTCTTTAACCCAGACTTCAGCCATCGCATCCCTGCTGAGCCCCCTTCCCCCCGTAAATTCCACACTCCCTGACACCGCCTCCAAATCTCCAGGAGTTTCCCAGGCCTGAGCTGGTCAGTGGGCTTAGTGGGGTGTAATTCTGCCTAGGGCAGCCCTTTTAATTAACTTCTTGGTAACCCAAATTGCAATCTTATGAATAAAGATCTTTTCCATGATAAAACCTTGCCATACCTGGGTTGCTCGGGTCGCTCAGATTTAAGGCCGTGCAATAGGCTTACCAGGTTCCCCCTCTCCTCCGGTGGGAGGTTTTTGGGGCAGAGGTGAGGTGAGACTGCCTGCGGCTGCGCCAATGCGATCACATCACTTCCGTTTTACACCCAGAAGTACCGCATTGCAAGGGGCCTTTTACCACTCAAACTGGGAGTTTGAGTTGTAAATGGCCCCTTGTGATGCGGCGCTTCTGGGTGTAAAACGGAAGTGATGTGATGCCGCGGGTAGACGCGCGTGCACGTGTTACCCGCCGACCCTTAGCTGGTTGGCGGGCAGCCAGATGGATTGGCGGGGGTTTGCCCGCTACGACCTGGCACTTGGCAACCCAACCGTGCAAGCAAACCAAAGTTGTTTGCTGGTAAACTAAGGATGGGAGTTACAAAACAGAGTAAATAAATCTTTTTTAAATCAAAATATTGTCGAAGGCTTTCACGGTCAGAGTTCATTGGTTCTTGTAGGTTGTCCGGGCTGTGTAACCGTGGTCTTTTTTAAATCCTTTGGCTTTAAAGCTGGGCTGTCTGTTTTCTTCATATCCTGCTTCTGGGCTTCCTGGAAGGACCGTGCTGGCTGCTGTTTGGAACAGGATACCATACTTAGAAAGACCTTTATGGACTAGTCTGGCAGGGCTGCTCGTCTGTTCCTAAATATTAAGCATCTTAATAGACTTGTTTTTGAGAAATCTGACTGCAGATGTTTTACATATCTCCCCCTGGCTTTATTGGCTCCACTTTAATAATCAGCGGAGACTGGAAGATTAGGGGAAGGATCATCTAAATGCCTTGTTGACCTTCTTAAAGCTTCGTGTTCCAGTTTCCTATCTCCTCCCCTCCGCCCCCCAGTGCTCTGTACAAGCCTGTACAAACCCCAGCACAGAGGCGTTTGCTCTCTTCCTTTTCTGTGTTCCTCTAAGGCCTGATCTAAACTTGATGCTGGCGAGGGAAAAGAACTCCTCCGCTCACGCACCAGGTCTCGTTCAAACTGGGTTGCCAGCTGTGCAAAGCCGCAATGTGGGTTGCAGCACAGTTTCCATGAATTGCTGCGGAGCACAAAGCCCCCTGCCCCGGTGGAGTTCTTGTGCTCTGCCAGCATCATGTTTAAATCAGACCTCGGTATCTTCCTGTCCAGTGATTAACGTGCTCAGGAATAGAACAACGAACAGATATTATCCAACGTTTCAGAATACAGCAGATGCCTTCTGATGAAGGGACCTTTGACCCTGGAAAACGTACACCCTGAAATTCTTGTTGGTCTCTAAGGCACTACTGGACTCAAACCTAGCTCTTCTACTGCAGTCCAACTTGACTACCCTCCCGAAACAGATTCCAAGTTTGCAAGAGAGTGCAAGAGAGAGATCCAAGACTGCTGGTGCAATGCAAATATCATGGACTGTGTTGGACACTGAAACGTCAGATACCCCTAATTAAGACAAAAGGGAAGGGACACTATCTATCTGTCTATTTATTTATACTTATATTTATAGCCCTCCCTCGCCCTGCATAGCAGGGCTCAGTGCAGGTAACAACAATTTAAAATACATGAAACACATACATGGATTAAAATTAAATTATAACAGTACAATAAGCTTTATACCAGTTCTAACCCAGGAAAAAGTTAAGGAAGTTGGTTCCAACCTGAAGAGGCTAAATTCTTGCTTAGAACATAAGAACATAAGAAAAGCCATGCTGGATCAGACCAAGGCCCATCAAGTCCAGGTGCCTCTAGGAAGCCCACAAACAAGACAACTGCAGCAGCATTATCTTGCCTGTGTTCCACAGCACCTAATATAATAGGCATGCTCCTCTGATCCTGGAGAAAATAGGTATGCATCATGACTAGCCATCACCACATCCTGGGGCAGCCTAGACTGGGAAAACCTAGCCTCTGTGCTCTGCTGAAAGGAGACAGGTGGTTTGGTGACTTCAGGTGTGTCTGCGCCCCTACTGATGACAGCCTTAGAATCCCTTCAATAACCTATTCTGTGGAAAAATCTGAATTAACTCAGATGAATTAATTTACTGGAATTTGACTTCCCTGCCCCCCGCACCCACAAATCAGGCATTTCTGGAGGCCCAGCCCTTGGTTTTTCACAGCTCAGTGTTCTTGCTGCTAAATCCTGACCCTCTTTCCTTCCCCACATTACCCTTTGCAGAAGATATTTCTGTTTGGCTTCTGGAGCAGGCCTGCAGAACTGACCCTCCATGTTAAATGCTGCCCATATTGAGACTTTTCATGTGCTCAACGCCCCATCTAACCTCCCCCCTTTTTTTGCAATCCCTGGCTGGGACAACAGAAGGATTGTTGTGCTCCTTACACATTGCCGTGTGTGGCTGGTAGAATGTGATCTGCTTCGAAATACAGACCATGAGGTGCAATGGTTAGAGGGTATCTGAGTAGGACTAGAGAGGATTAGATTCCACTCTGCCATGGAAGGTCACTGGATGAACTTGGGCCAGTCACTCTCTGTCAGACTGGCCTACCTCACAGGGTTGTTGTGGGATGAAAGGGAAGAAGGGAGAATCACATGTGTCACCCCGAGGTCTTTGTTGGAAAGGTGGGAAAAATAAAGAGAAGGAAAAGTTGATTGCTGCAGAAGCCGCCCTAATGTGGCAGAGTAAATAGGCCAAGCCGGACCTCCTTCTGTAGGACTCTCCTTGTTTCCACGTTCTTCGACTTCCCAATGGTTTCCTTCGCAGGTTGTGTCGGGCGAGTTCAGCGAGGACAGCGAGGTGTACAACTTTACACTGCACGCGGGGGATGAGCTGACGCTCATGGGGCAGGCAGAGATCCTGTGTGCCAAGGCTGCAAAGGAGAAGTCACGCTTCAATACTCTGCTTCGCAAGCTGGGCAAAGCGGGAGGCCCCAGCAGCAGCAGTGGTGGAAGCGGTGGGAACGGCAGTGGAGGTGGTGGCAGCAAGCAGCTGAAAGGCAAGATGCCGTGCCTGATCTGCATGAACCACCGGACCAACGAAAGCCTCAGCCTCCCCTTCCAGTGCAAGGGGCGCTTTAGCACCCGCTCCCCACTGGAGCTGCAGATGCAGGAGGGGGAGCACACCATCCGCAGCATCATCGAGAAGGTGCGACTGCCTGTCAACGTGACCGTCCCCAGTCGACCGCCTCGCAATCCCTACGACCTGCACGCCATCCGCGAGGGCCACTGTTACAAGCTGGTGAGCATCATCTCTAAGACTGTGGTGCTGTGCTGCATCCTCCGCAGGGACGAGGTGGCGCCCTTCCACTTCCTTCTGCTCACAGACATGCCCCGCTTCCTGCTGCCAGAGGGGATGTTGCGTGGAGGCGGAGACGCCCAGCTGGAAAAGCTTTTGCACGAGTGTGCCGCCCTCTGCCAGGAATGCTTTGACCCCAACGAATACTCCAAGGCCGTGCGCGAGGCCAAACCGGACTTCTCGGAAGAGTGTGCCAGCCCACGTCGTGTACGGCTCTGCTTGCAGGGCTACGCCCACAACGAACTAGCCCAGTCTTTCCAGCGCCTCTCGCTCTGCCTTTATAGCGCCGCCGAAAGTGGCTGCCAGGACTCCGCCCCAGGAGGAAGGAGTCAGCGGTTGCTCCTCCCCTCCCACCAGGAGCACTCTGCCCATCTTGCTGAGGCTTCAGACTCTGAGCGCGAGTACATGACGCCCGACTGGGCCGAACCCACATTCCGGACTCAGGAGCTCCCGTACGAGGAGCTGTGGACCAATCAGAGCACTGAGAACTACTCGGAACCCAGCAGCAACCTGCCAGGATTGGAGAGTGCCAATAAGGGCCATCGTGATCTCATCTCCTTTGCAAGCATCTCCTCCCCGTTTGGCTCCCCACGTTGCCAAGGCCTCCTGAAAGCCGAGCCTTTGGGGGAGATTCCGCCCCCAGTCCCACCCAAATCCGAAGCGGTAAGAGAGTCTGGCACTGGCGGCCACAGTGTTGAGAATGTGTGTTGTCGGGTGCCAGAGTGTCATACTTTGACCGGAGAGATCCAGCTTCAAACCCCTGCTCTGCTGCCCGCCCCCCATAGCTTGCCGGCTGATTGCAGAGCTTTTACTTTCTTTCAGTGAATCTCCATACTAAATACAGCCCTCTTCTTAGGGTTGTTGTGAAGATGCAGGGCGGCAACATTGTATGCCGTCCAGAGGGGCTTGGAGAAAGGCTGGGATAAAAATAGGGTTGCCAGCCTCCAGGTGAGACCTGGGGATCCCCCGGAATTACAGCTCATCTCCAGACTACAAAGACTAGTTCCCATGGAGAAAATTAATGCTTTGGAGTGTTTATGTCTAGGGTTGCCAACTCCCACTTGGGAATACCTGGAGATTTTGGGGGTGGGTCCTAGGAAGGGCAAGGTTTTGGGAGGGGAGGGGCCTCAATGGGGTGTAATGCCATAGAGTCCACCTTTTAAAGCGTCCATTTTCTTCAGATGAACTGATTTCTGTCACCTGGAGATCAGTGGTAATAGTGGGAGATCTCCAGCTACCACCTGGATGTTGGCAACCATATTTGTGGGATTGTACCCCACTGAGGTCCCTGTCCTTCCCAGGTTCCATCCCAAAATCTCCAAAAGTTTCCCAACCTGGATCTAGCAATCCTACCCCTCCCATTAAGGTTGCCAACCTCCAGGTGGTAGCCGGAGATCTCCCACTATTACAACTGATCTCCAGGCGAAAGAGCTCAGTTCACCTGGAGAAAATGGCCACTTTGGAAGGTGGAATCTATGGCATTATATTCCATTGAAGTCCCTCCTCTGCTCAAACCCTGCCCCCTCAGACTCCACCCCCGAAATCTCCAGGTATTTCCCAACCTGGAGCTGGCAACCCTACCCCCAACCCCTACTGGTGGCCCAGGGGGATCTGGCAACCCTAGAATAAAAATGCAACAGATGTTTGGAAGGAAAGTAGGACCTGCAAAGAGAGAAAGTGAAAAGAGTCTAAAAATGAAAAGGGAATGTGATTAGTCCACACGAGCCCCCCAGGCAGATTCTGTTTGGGAAACAGGGGCAACTTTCAAAGTGAGAGAGTCGTTTTCAACAGGCAGCTGCCTTCTCAGCTGAGGGGAGGAGGTTCTCTGCCTCGCTCACAGGCCAGCACCCATTGGGGTCTGTAGGTGAGGTCACCTTGTTCTTTAGAGTTAATCCCCCACTTGAGATGTCCGGAGACTGTCAGCAATCTAAAGGAACACAAGGCAGTGTTATGTGTCTAGGTTCTTGGCCAGCAGGCTGTGGTCCTCTACTGCTGGAGGGGTTCCAGAACCATGGCTCCGTGTGGTATCCTGTATACACCCAAGTACATATTACTCTCGCCCAAATAATTCCACACAATGCGCACCTAATATATGGCATTCATTATGTCCTGAGGTGGTTGGTGGTAAGCTGCCTTATATTGAGCCAGGCCTTTGGTCCATCAAGGTCAGTGTTGTCCACTCAGATTGGCAGTGGCTCTCCAGGGTCTTGGGTAGCGAATCCTTTCACAGTGGCTATTACATGGTCTTTTACCTGATCTGAAGGTAATGGTTGGATACCTTTAGTTTGGTAAAGGTATTCCCCTGTGCAAGCACCGGATCACTACTGACCCATGAGGGCTTTAAACATTCATAGAGGCAGCTTTCACTCTTCTAGGTACTCTTCTCTCCTTCCCCCCACTGCTTACTGATTTCCCTGCAGGAAATGGGGGATTATATTGACTCGTCTGTAAGAGGTGGGGCAAAGGTGGAACAGGGTGATGGCTTGAGGAATAACTGTGTGTTGTAAGGGGTCTAGAGCTGCACTTAAAATGGGAGCCCCATGTCAAGTATCTCCCCTCCCAGTTACTTCTAGTTTAACTTGCTATGCCTCCTGCTGTCATTGTGTGTGTGTGTGTGTGTGTGTGTGTGTGTGTGTGTACAGTGCCATCAAATCACAGCTGACTTACAGCCACCCCTTATGAGGTTTTCAAGGCAAGTGGTTAAGCAGAGGTGGTTTGCCATTGCCTTCCTCTGCAAAGTCTTCTTTGGTGGTCTCCCATCCAAGTACTGACCCAGCTTAGCTTCCGAGATCTGACAAGATTGGGCTATACTATACCATTCCACACCCCTCCTGCTTTTATTAGGAAGTTATTTTTCTGCCCCACCAACAGCAGCCAGTGATGTGGAGCAGAAGCAGGGGAAAGTACATCCTAAAGCCTGGACGCAGGGTAGGTTGGAGGGCCAGTGTGGTGTAATGGTTCGAATGTTGGAGTAGGACCTTTGAGACCTGGACTCAAATCTCTTCTTTCCTTGAGGCTCGCTGACCTTGGGCCAGTCACTCTCTCTAGGTCTAGCCTACCTCACAGGGTTGTTGTGAAGACAAAACAGAGGCAAGGAGGACCATGGATGCTGCCTTGAGCTCCTTGGAGGAAGGCAGAGTAATAAGACACTAAACAAAATAAGATGAACTGGGTGTTCTGGAGAAGGCAACTTGACGTGGGGCTATTTGTATTTAGGGGCAGTTGTGTCGTAGAATCATAGAATCATAGAGTTAGAAGGGACCACCAGGATCATCTAGTCCAACCCCCTGCACAATGCAGGATATTCACAACTACCTCCCCTACACACACCCAGTGACCCCTACTCCATGTTCAGAAGATGGCCAAGATGCCCTCCCTCTCATGATCTGCTTAAGGTCATAGAATCAGCATTGCTGAAAGATGGCCACCTAGCCTCTTCTTAAAAACCTCCAGGGAAGGAGGTTCAGTCCTTGAAGGCCAGTCAGTTCCAGGGCTGCTTCCACACAGAGGTGATATTCTCTCTAGCTCTTGTTGCCATTGAGGTATTCACAGTGGCAACGGGGCATCTACATGGGAGGTTGCTCCGCCCTTTCCTTGCCTTAGCCACCATTTCTTCCCCCTTCACCAGAGGGCTTTTTGTAAAACAAAAACAGGAATTTTATTTATTATTTATTTAATTTGTTTTATACCCCATCCTCCCCCTTATAACTCAGGAACAAAAAAGACTACAGGCTTAATTTTTTTTTTAAATGAAAGTGACAACGAATACTGCATTGCCACAGAGCACTATTACATTATAACGCTATAGTGATCTAGCAATTCCTGATTGCTTTAAAAGCCTTCTGCTGTGTGTGGAGATGGCTGCCATGAGGGATGAGGCAAGTGAAATGGCACCAATCTGGGCAGGACCTGGGAAAAAGCACACCCTCCTGACCATCTGGAACCCAAAGGCCCTGGGACAACTATCTTTTCAAAAAGGTTTGGAAAAGAGTGCAGCAAAGCGGGGACAAAAGGCAGAAACAGGGCAAATTGAGGATGACCTCACATTGATGCTTCCAAAACCAGCACAGCGGCAAGGAAGCCAAGTCAGAGCCATGTGGAAGCCAAGGAAGGAAGCCATGGCAGAGTCCATGTGGAAGCTGCCCAGGGCAGATCAGGAAGGTTTTTTTTCCATATCTGACTGAAAGTCACATAAATCTGGGCGTATCCATTTGCTCTTTTGGTATATGCCATAAATTATAAACTGATAGGTGATCTGAGCTCTTAATGCTTTATATTAATTGCACACACTCACTGACTGACATAAATTCATCTGAATGTACACAGTGTCGTCTCAGAATTGCACACCACCCAGCAGTGAGCAAAAACCCATGCTTCAAACTATTTGATTACATTGTTATTGCATTTAGTCAGACTAGTCAGATGTCAACTGACTCCGTATAAAATACGTCACTTCGGTTTCTATGTGCCTTTAACAGGAGCAAAGTTCTTTATGGCAATTATGCTGTCGTTGGCATCCTGTTACGATGGTTCTGGGTAGAGGGGACGGGGCCCTAAGGCCAGGGCTTTCCTGCAGGTGTCTCTTGAGGTCCCACGGGGTTCAGTTCAGGCTTCCTGATCTTTGTGATTAGCTCAGGTGGATCATTTTCATGGGAGGCCATGTGAGTTGCAGGTGGTGTGTATCTTAGGCAGGAGAGGGAAGAGGAGACATAATTTTGCCATGCAGGGTGCCCCCCCCCCCACATATTGCCTCTACTCCTTGCAGCTCTGGCCAGATGGGCCCTCCAGACATACTACAAATCCCTCCAGGGGCCGGACTTGTCCATTTCCTGCCTAGTGCTTGCACAGGGAGTGGTGAATGCATGAAGGATAAAGAGCTTAGACTGGGGCCTGGGAAGTAGTTGGAAGGCTTCCCTCCCTCTGAGGCAATCTTGCTGCCAAATTGCCTGCCCACCCATTCTAGTTAAGAGTTGTCAATCAGAATTGCTGGGGAAGGAAGAGATCAAGAATAAAATAGCATCTCATAATGCCATACCAAGGTCAAACTATCCGAATCTGGCATTTTCCAAGTAGGGCAGATGCAGGAGAAGGGGGGGGGGCTTTGCAGGGGTGAAGCTGCCACTCTTCCCTTCTCCCCTGCAAGTGCCACCTCAGCCTTTTTAAAGCCTTCTTATTGCCCCCCCTCGCAATCTCCAAGATGGGACATAAGCTCTGCAAGAGGGAAAACAATCTTACGGGGGCGGGGGGACGACACTGGACATCGATGAGGAATGATCAGCAGGAAGCCTTAAGCACCCTGCCTTCCTTCCACCAACTGAGTAGCCCCCTACAAAAGCCCCCCCACACACACACACATTTTAGCCTCTCAGTTTGCCATGCCCATAAGATTCTGGTGCATCCAAACTCAAATTGTTGCGTATCACTCCCACTTAAAGAAGGATCTGGAACTGCCCCCAGGAGGCCTCCCTCTCTCTGCCTCCCCTTCCCCAACAGCAGATGACAATCCATACCCCTTTGTCTTTTCCAGGTGAGGGAGGAGTGCCGCCTGCTCATTGCGCCCCCAGTACCCCCACGGGGTGGCCACCCGCCCGCCTCTTCCAGCCCTCCAGTGCCTCTGCGCTTCCCCAAGCTCCAGCCGGCTGCTTCGCCCAGCTCCAGCCTCTCCTACTACTCATCTGGACTTCACGACATCGTGTGAGTGGGGGCAGGGGTTGACCTACATCAAGGGCGGTGCCAGCAGCGGGTGGGGGGGAGGCACTTTGTATATGCTCAGGGACATTATTTTCCCTTGGTGTTCTGGCGCAGATTAGGCTCCATGCTATCAGCATAAAGGGGACCAAGGGCAGACACATCTTTGGGTGGACTCCTTCATGAAGCCGCTCCTCGGAGCAGGGAGCTGGCTGCTGCACGGGCCAGTCTTGAGTACTTGCCAGATGGAGGAGATTCACACAGATTTATTTATTTACACAAAACATTTAGCCTGCCTTTCTGTCCTGGTCAGAGTCAGTGAGGCATGCATAACAAAAACACATTTTTAAAAACCGAATACATATCATCCAAGCAATAAAAACCAAGTTAAAACAAATACACAATAAAATACAATTACATAAAACAACAATTAAAAACCGGGCAGAAAGGAGGGGTCACCGAGGGAATGCCAGATGAAACACACAAAAACAGCTTCTGGCAGGAGACGGCCACAAAAGGGGACAGGCGAGTGTCTCCGGGGAGAGAGTTCCGGAGTTCCAGTGTCGCAACGGAGAAGGCCCCCTCCTGGATTGCCCCCCCCCCGCCCAGGTGGCGGAGGGACACCTGAAGCAGGGCCTCGCATGACGATCAAGATTGCAGGAACAATCTTAACTCCCTCTGATCTTTGTGTAACAGAGGATGACCGCTCTTTTTGGGTTGATCTTGATGCACTGAGTCCGCTGGAAGCTTTCAGGGCCCAAAATTTCTGGTGTCCAAACATGATGGCTATTTGGAGGGATGGATGCAAACGAAGCATTGTCTTGAGCAGCTGACACATGTGTAGCTGCGGAGAGAAGCGGGATTCTTCTCCTTGGAAGTCTCCCTGGCTCTACGTTTTGCAAAAAAAGGAACTGCACCTTGCTTTCCCCTAGAACCATCCTTCATGGAAGAATCCCAGGAGTCAGGGTTACAGCTCCAGTAACACTGCTTTAATGCTCCCAGAGATTGCCACTTGCCAGCCCCTTTGCTTGTAAACCAGGACAGCAGAGGCCAGGAAGGAATCCTCGTGCAGGACAGGGGGCTTATGGTACCAGCTCCAGGTTTTCCAGGAAGGGGACCCATCCTTCTACCTCCCCACCACACCTGCATTCACCTTCTCTCTTCTCCCCCCCCCCATTCCTCCTGTGCCATCACAGCACTGAAGATTAAGATTGGTCACTTCATGCGGACCTTTAGTGTTGAGGATGGATTGCTGTATGTGACATTCCTGGAAGCCCTCTATAAAGTCAGCTGGGGAGGGGGTCCTGCAGAGACAGTTGCCCCTCTGGGGTTGCCCAACCCTACTGGCAACTGGTACCAGCCGTTGCCAGAGTTCCAAGCAACAGTGTTGAACTGTGCAGCTGTAGCACACGGGAAAGGCTTTGCAAAAAACGGACGAAGCGCACCAGCCAAGACTGGAACCTGCCTGCATTTCTGCCCTTCTGAGATCCAGCATGGTGTAGTGGTTAAGAGCAGCAGACTCTCATCTAGAGAACCAGATTGGATTCCCTGCTCCTCCCCATGCAGCCTGCTGGGTGACATTGGGCTACTCACAGCTCTCTCAAGAACTCTCTAAGCCTCACCTACCTCACGAGGTGCCTGTTGTGGGCGGGGGGAAGGGAAGATGATTGTAAGGTGCTTTGAGACTCCTTTCAGTAAAGAGAGGTATACAAACCAAGTATTTTTTCCCTCTTCCTACTCCTCCTCAGGTATTACTGATGTAGGGCTCTGTGGATCCCCTGGGAGCCAGCAGGGGTGCTAGAACCTCTGACTTCTTCAAGCTTTTGTCCTTTATGGACCTTAACCACACTCACCTGCTGAGCACAGATTCCTCCTCCCTGCTTCTGCTGACCCCTGGACTCTCCTCTTCTCCCTCCATCCAGGTCAAGGCCACGGAGTGGCAGCTGCTCCCCGTCTCCGGACTCCTACTCCCTCTACTGCTACCCTTGCACGTGGGGTGACTGCAAAGCTGGGGAGTCCTCTACCCGCCCGCTTTCTAGTCCCCAGGCACAACCACAGTCTCCACCGCAGCCCACACAGGTGTCTTCGTGGTCAGATCCGTGGGCCTACAGCGACCTGGGACCCAGCGTGGCAACCGGCCGATCCACCCCGCTGCTGGGAAGCGGCGACTCCGCCTCCATCAAGAGCTACCACAGCTGCCCCCGCCTGAAACCTCCCCCTCCTCAGAAACGCTTTGCCCCCTTTGGGGCTCTCAACCCCTTCGCCAATCTGGCCTATTCCTCCAGCCCGGCTTCCTCTGGCTCCTCAGACTGGCTGGAGTCCCTCGAGTGGCAAAAGCCTGCTGCATCCTCTCCAGAGACCTTTGACCCCTTTGAGGGCACTTCCTCCCCAGAGGGGGAGCTGCACTACAGCCCTGCTCCCCCTCCTCGGCCGACGAAGGCCTTTGAGCCAACCGAAAACATTGTCATCCGCACGGCTGTGGCTCCGTTGTCTCCTACCATTGTTCATGGTGCCGAGGGAGGGGTCACTCGCTTATATTTGGCCCAGGGGGTCATTGAGGTGCCGCCAGCCCGGCTCAATGGGGACGGCTCGCCCTGGCAGCCCCCGGCTGACCTGTCCTCGCTGGCCCTCGAGGAGGTGTCCCGGTGCTTGCGTTTCATCGGCCTCTCGGAGGACGTGGTCAGCTTCTTCGCCCGTGAGCGTATCGACGGCAGCATCTTTGTACAGCTCACAGAGGAGATCCTGTCAGAGGACTTCCACCTCACCAAACTTCAGGTCAAGAAAATCATGCAGTTTATCAAGGGCTGGAGGCCTAAGATCTAGAATTGTACAGGAGACCTAGAGAGCATTGCAGGGGACGGTTCCTTCCTGGAACTGAGGGAGGCGAGTGACGTAGATGGTCTTCAGACAAGACACCAGACCCTCAGCCGAAGATTGAAAGCGGGGGGGGGGGGGACCAAGCTCTAGCACGGGGGGACTGTATGTAGACATCTATTCTTAGATGGGTCTATTGAGCTAAGGCTAATGAGGAGGGCTGGGTAAGCCTTACCCATAATCCTGTGAAATGAGGAGGGGGTAAGAGGATCGATGTCCAAGAGAGGCGAGATAATAGGATTCCCTTCTCCCATACAGGGGGCAGGGACAAGGCCTCACCCATACCCACCCAGGCTGCCACTCGGTAAAGGACGGTACAACCCTGCCTGCCTTCGTGCTCTGTCACAACACCCGAAGGATGGCTCACTGGTTTCTAGCAGGGCTTGAGCAAGAGCGGGACATGGAGCTTCTAGTTTAACAGGCAGGGCCCAAGAACCGATAGCTGCTGCCCGCCTTGATGGCGACATAGTACTGACAGGCACCTGGACCCGCTGTTGGGACTACGGGCATTCACTCCTTCTGTAGAGGCACAGCCTGCGGGCTTCTCTGCTGCATCTGCACAAGAGGCTTCTGTTCAGCTCCCCCCCCCCATTCAATTCTTGTGCAGAGTACACATGTAGTAAACAAAGGGCTGGAGTGTCTTCGCATGGTAGAGGCCATGCATCAGTTTTGCCCGCTCACAGAAAAGCCTGGTGCCAGCCTTATGGGGAATGGGATCTTTCACCCTCCCCAAACTAGTGGCAGGGCATAGCATTCTACGGCCTGGCTATTGCCTTACAGGCTGCTTCCACCAGCTGCTGCCAAGGGGATGGGAGGGAAAGGTAGGCAGGTAGTTCCTATCCGTTCACTGCTTCAGCAGCAGGGAGAGCAACGGTTCAATAGTTTCATTCTGCCTTGCGCTACAACTGTTAACTTTAGGGCATCCTAGATGCCTCCTTGCCTTCTAGCTGCTTTGGAACTTGCAGGGGTCGGGTGAAGGACACTCTGGTCCAGGAAGGACTGAAGATTCATCAAGAAAAAAACTCATGGGAGCAAAATACTTTCTTGCCCTTGAAACACTTCCCTTTGAAGTCTAGAGCAGTAGGGACTGCTTCTAGGTTCGTGTAGCAGAAATGAGTGATGCATCTGTGTCTGGACTATTCCACAGCCTGCAGGGGGTGGGGTAGGAAAGTGGTCCATTTGAAAGCTACCCTACAGCCTGCCAGTGAGGACTCTAGCATAGCTATTTGCCTTAAGTGTGCTTCCTGTGTGCAAATAATTTTTATACAGGAGTAGCAGTAACCCTCCCCCTCAAAAAAAAACCTAGTTTTTTTTGCTGTTATACAGTCAAGTTGGGTACAAGTTGTACTATGTAATTCTGCAGCAAGCTTTGTGGAACTCTGAAGCCTGCTCCCTAATACTTGAAACTCCTTATGCCCTGACCCCTTTTCCAAGCACATCACCACTGCCATAATGCCTAGAACTAAGGGTGGGGGAACCAATGTCAAGCGCTCCATTATAAATATCATGCTCACCTGATCGGACCAGAGACAATCCCCAAATTTCACACGGCCAAGAGGAAGGGCAGTAGTAGAATATTCTCTGGCCCTTGCTGACCCTGCCTGGGCTGTCCACGGCCACTCTTTCCCAATCACAAGGCCAGCAGCAGGGGGCCAGGCAGAGTCCAACGTGGCCTTTCATACGACAGTTACTTCAACTGCACCTTAGTACAATGTGTAGACAATTGGGGGTTTTTCCTTTGAACCCCACCTGCAAGTTTCAACATCTTACTAATCTTCCACCCTCTCTACCAGGACCAGTTGAAATCTGCTGCAGTCTGGCTGAATTCCCTGCTGGAGTGATTCACATTTTCTGCCAAGTGCTGCCTCTGGGTATGAGAATACCACTTTGGTTTTTTAAGCCAGGATGGGGAGGGGTGTGTGTTTGATTCATGCCTAGAGGATGGCAGAGTATTTGTATTCATTTCTACTTTAATCCTTGCCAATTAGTGAAATAAAGCCAGTTTATTTAAAAAAATAAACATATGCAGAGGATGTGGTGTTTTAGGTGGGCACAGAACTCCACTGCAGCGGTGACTGCTGTATGGGGGGCGGGGGGGGGGGAGAACACAGCGCTTGGAACCGTGCCATGCTAGCCACACAGAACAATGCTTGAACAGCACTGAGACAAAAATATACATACCATATTAGACGTGTGTGTGTGTTAAGTGCCATCAAGTCACTTCCGACTCATGGCGACCCTATGAATGAAAGTCCTCCAAAATGTCCCATCTTTGTCTTAGCCATAGATATTAGACATAGTTTTGCTTTTTCCCCTCTTTTGAAAAATATCCAACAATGGGTGTGAGGAAGAGCGTAAGAAGCTGGGCAAGGCCCTAAAGACCCCTGCTTGAAAGGGCTTGTAGCATTGGGGATTTCCCACAAAGCAGAATATTTTCACAAGAGGACTACACACTTTAAAAGTGTGAGGCTAGTAGGAATTCAAGTCCTGCACTTGGCATCACACAGAAGAAGCCTCACAATCCACTGGGTGCTAGTCCCAGAAGCAGAGAGGAGGCCTGATCCTGTCACATTTCAGCTGAGCCAAAGCTCCAACAGCTAAGCATGGATGGATGCCGCAGAGGAAGACCAAAGCCTTTCACCCTTGCTTGGCGTCTGGAGAAGCCAGACGGGGAAAGCAGCAAGGAGACAGCACAGAGGTGAGGAGAGCAGGAATTCTTAGGGATGGAAAAGTCAAACCATCCGTTATTGGGGATGCAGCAAGCAGTGCTAGTCCAGCTCTGGAGCAGAACAGGGCCCTGCAAAGGGGAAAGAGAGGGAGGATCACTGCCCAAGGGCAGTGTAGCTCAGTGGTAGAGCCCCTGCTTTGCATGCAGAAAGTCCCAGGTTCAATCCTTGGCATCTCCGGTGAAAAGACTCCGATAGGAAGGGATGTGGAAGACCTTGGGGAGCTGCTGCCAGTCGAGCAGACAATACTGACCGTGATGTACCAAGGGTCTGATTGGGTACAAGGCAGTTTTTATTCACGTGAGATGAATAAAAGCAGTGGTTGCTGGTCTCATCTAAAATGCCATGGCTGTCAGCTGCACCTTGGCAGAAGGATATTGATGCTTAACCAGGATTACTTCTGCCTATCTTGTCTCCCCTCCTCCTTTCTTTTTGCAATTACAATAGGATCTTGTAGGGAAAGTCTAGGTAAAGGCCTGGCGGATAAAGGGGGGAGGTTTCCAACAGGTCATGAGGCAAAGCTTCTCTTTAGCACTTGCCCGGGATAAATGTGCTCCCCTTCCCAACCCCAGTGTTCATTGGACTCTTCCTAACTGGGCAGGCACATACAGACTCTCCAGCCAGACCTGGTGGAGGCTTCAAATACATCTTTTAGACACAGATCCCAGAAATTGCATTGGTCTTGTTAAAACTGCTGGATCTTTCCTCTGAAGCCCTTTAAGACACTTCACCGAGACGTTTTGGCAGCAACTTTAGAATAAACCACACAAAGAATCCACTGAACAAGACACTGGAATTTTATTCTGCAGAACTCTTTTTGTGTGTGTGCGTGTGTGAATTACGCCTGTACGTCGGTCCCAGACATGAAAAGAGCTGTCTATTCGTCACTAGCGGCCTCTACTGGTCCTGGAACTACAGGGTGCCAGGCTCAGGCCGAAGAGAAAGCCCTGATTCCTTCTCCAGCTAAGGAGAGGCCAGTATCTGCTCAATGAAGGGTGGGTCGGGGAGAGGTAGTGCCCGAGCACCAAAGGCACTTAAAGGGTTAACACCCGCGAGCCCCTGGGCCTTAGGGCAAGAGACTTTCTCTTCCTGGACAACAAGCCTCCCTCCGCCTTTGGCTGGGAGAGGGGCTCACACGTCAGTGGACGGAGGCACAGACAAAGTTCATTTGTGGAATTTCTTGCTGGAGTCCTTGGCGTGGTCGAGTAGCAACTGGCACGGCGTGAACTGGCTCCCGTAGATATCCTCATACTTCTTCATGCGGTCCACCAGCCGCCAGGCCTCATAGTAGTCTGTGTAGCGGAAGGGACCTGCCGCAACATAGGAGGAATTGGAGGTGGGCGAGGAAAGATGAGCTTGGTAAAGAAGTTGGTACTAATGTATAAAAAAGTAGCAACTGGGAGGCAAATGGAGGCAGATAAAAAATTCACCCCACCACCACAGCATAAAGGAGGTCACAGCACCTGTTAAGGAGCTACCCGAAAGCCTGAGCTACACATTTTTGACAAGATAATGTATGAATCAGCAAAATTACTTACCTCCCAAACAAGGTGGGAAGCCCAGGCCAAACACGGCCCCAATGTCTCCCTCTACGGGGTTGCTGAGGATTCCTTCCTGCAGGGTCAAGATGGCCTCATTCACAAACCTAGCCACCAAGCGCATCTGGATGTCTTCCTCTGTGGAGCTGCAAATGTGGAGAACAGAACAGACATTCATTCAGCCGCCCAATGGAAGAGATACACAACGGGACCAGACCATGACAGCTCGGACTGCAGGCTCCCGTGCGGACTTCCCATGGGGTGCCGCCCTCTCATGGAACGGGGATTAACGGCCACATTCTACAGAGCCAGGCCGGCCGGCCTCATGGGCCGAGCTCACACACAAAATCCTTGCATTTCCACATAACTTACACCTCTGGGTTGGCCGGTATCTTGAACCTTTCCAGGATTTCATCCATGCCAGTGTTGATGTTCCGGTCCTTCACACCTTCCTGGTAAATGTAGAAACCCTTTCCAGCTTTGCGGCCTGCCACAGAAAGGCAAAGGAAGACAGGGGAGGGGTTTGGTATGAAGGTTAGTGAAGGCATTCATCCTTCCTGGTAAGCACTGAGGTTCGGACAGGATGCACAAGCTTAAGAAGAGTGGGTTTTTATATGCCAACTTCCTCTACCACTTAACGAAGAATCAAACCAGCTTACGATCACCTTCCCCTCCCCACAACAGACACCCTGTGAGGTAGGAGAGATTGAGAGAGCTCTAAGAGAGCTGTGATTAGTCCAAGGTCACCCAGCTGGCTTCATGTATAGGAGTGGGGAAACCAACCCAGATTACCAGATTAGCGTCCACCACTCACGTGGAGAAGTGGGGACTCAAACCCAGTTCTCCAGATAAGAGTCCACCGCTCTTAACCACTACAACACGCTGGATCTCTTACCAGGGGGAGGGAGGGGGGAGAGAAGGAGGCATGACCAAGGGGTTATGCATTTACTTGTGCTGCAAACATGAGTCCTTTAAAAACCACTGTGAAGTCATTGTCACAATGGTAACTATCATCACGGGCTTTTAGAAAAGTCTGGATAACTGTATGAGGAATAGATTAACAGTGGCTAGTAGCCATGATTACCAGAAGCCCCAGTTCCTTACTGCTGGGGCCTAACATGCAACAGACAACTCTCGCTGACTTTGCAATGTGTCCACCTGCTTGCCAGGCAGTGTTGCTAGACTCCACACCCATGCCAAACAACAGAAACACCTGAAGATCAAAACAGGCCTGTTCCCCCACATCCACTATTTGCAGTATGGAAGTTTGTGAGTCTCCCAGGTTTGCTCTGGCCCCAGTTCATAAGCCATGCTGGCCCATAAAACCCAGGCTGGACTGGGGAGACTCTGGGAAGGCCTGCAAGCGGCATGGGCTGGCTAGAGTCTCTTCGCTACAGATGAGCGGCATCTAGTGATCAGGAGCTGCCTCCGCATTAAATGTTAGGATCACCTGCCAGAAACGTGGGCGTCAACATGCCCACAGGCACTGCTGCCAACCCAAGGTGGGGCACAGCTGCCAAGAGAGGCAGATTTTATGCTACTAAGAGAGATCAGCCCCAGGGAAGCCCCAACCCACCAGAGAGTTCTCCCACAAAAGCCCTGCTGTAATTAGGGGGACTGCAAGGAGCACGGCTGTGTCAGGCACACAAAACTGCACCTGTGTCCCGTTTAGCCAGCGTGGTGTAGTGGTTAAGATCAGTGGTTTGGAGTGGTGGGCTCTGATCTGGAGAACCGGGTTTGATTCCCCACTCCTCCACATGAGTGGCGGACGCTAATCTGGTGAACTGGATTTGTTTCCCCACCCACTCCTACACACGAAGCCAGCTGGGTGACCTTGGGCAAGTCACAGCTCTCTCAGCCCCACCTAACTCACCAGGTGTCTGTTGTGGGGAGGGGAAGGTGATTGTAAGCCGGTTTGAGTCTCCCTTAAGTGGTACAGAAAGTCGGCATATAAAACCCAATTCTTCTTCTACCCCAGGGCTGATCAGGCCTTGGAGGAGGGCTTTGGGACCACGGCCCTTGTATTGCCAGTGAATGCTTTCGCAACATTAAACTTGTATCTCTCTTAAGGTGCCACAGATCTGTGTCTTCTCGCTCCAACCGAGCAGAACAAGGTCATTACTTTCCAAAATTGGGTGGGGGAGGGGAGGTGTTATGTGTTCAACTCATCCTGGGATTCTACCGGTATGGAAGCAACATTTCTGAATAGAACATAAGAAAAGCCATGATGGATCAGACCCAGGCCCATCAAGTCCAGCACTCTGTTCACATAGTGGCCAACACAGTGGTGCTTCTAGGAAGCCCACAAACAAGACCACTGCAGCAACATTATCCTGCCTGTGTTCCACAGCACCTAATATATTAGGCATGCTTTTCTGATCCTGGAGAAAATAGGTATGCATCATGATTAGTATCCATTTTGACTGGTAGCCATGAATACCCCTCTCCTCCATATACATGTCCACTCCCCTATTAAAGCCTTCCAAGCGAGCAGCCGTCACCACATCCTGGGGCAAGCTGAAAGATACCTGGACAAGTAGAAAGATAACCTGGGCATCCACTCCTTTGCCACCCCCAGCACAGAAAATCCTGCGAGTGAAAAGCTAGGAACTGCAAGCCCTCTTTGCATCAGCTGGGCCAAACCCTCACATTTGGCTTCCCCACTTTCCTGTGGCCAGGGGTCCACTGGTGGTCTGTCATTCATGAGGAAGAACAGCTTCCTTTGTGTTCCCTGCACCTACTGCCAGTGTGCAGGGCTCCTCCTCTGCCTTACTTACCAGGGCAGCCTGGAAGCGGATGGAAGGTGCCGTTTCCTTACAGGACACTGAGAGACCAGCAAGGGGGGAGGGGAGGACAGAGCCAGAAAGAGAGGAACAGTCCTTGTTAGGCCCAGCCACTTACCCAGAAAGCCGTTGTCCACCATGGCTTTCATCAGCTCCACATTTCCACCTTTGAACCGTTCACCGAAGGCTTTGCCGAGATCCTCCGCAACGTGGGTGGCAACATCAACACCCACTTCATCAATCAGAGTGGCGGCACCAACTGGGAAGCCAAAACTTGTGGAAATGGCGTCCACTTTCTTGGGATCAGTACCTTCCTGTACAAGAGTGGGAGTGGGAGTTAACAGCGTCAGATGGGAGGGCTTGGGCATGCTACTGCTTGCTGCTCTGACCTGGATGGCTCAGGCTAGCTCGTGCTCATTAGACCTCGGAAGCTAAGCAGGGCCAGCCCTGGTTCGCAACTGTATGGGAGACCACCAAGTCCAGGGTCGCTATGCAGAGGCAGGCAAAACCAAGCTACCTCTAAACACACATGAAGCTGCCTTCTACTGAATCAGACCCTTAGTCCATCAAAGTCAGTACTGCCTACTCAGACCAGCAGTGGCTCTCCAGGGTCTCAGGCAGGGGTCGTTCACATCACCAACTTGCCTGGTCCCTTTAACTGGAGATGCTGGGGATTGAACTTGGGACCTTCTGCAAGCCAAGCAAATGCTCTGCCACTGAGCCACGGCCCCTCCCTGCTCATTTCTCACCTTCAAACCCTACAGGGTCACTATAATTGACTGTGACTTGATTACACTTTACACATTGCTTGCTATCAGACGTCCTTGTGTCTGTCCATCCCCCCCCAACTGTATGAAAACTTGTAAGGGAAGCCAGAAACAGGAGGATTTGAGAGCTTTTGCAGTGAATTCTAGGAGCTTGAACCTGACTTAGACTGTGTCGGGGGGCAGCGTAAAAGCCTCAGGGAGGGGACTGAAAGGCACAGTGAGAAAGGCAGGTAAGTTTAAGCACAGAGTCCCTGGAACAAAGTGAGGAGGTCCACTGTCAAAACGGAATGCCAGGACAGCCCCATCCTGACAGCAATCACTTCATTCCTCAGCAAAGCACATGAGATGCTGGCCTGTTAATGTGTCGCAAAGGTGAGCGCAGGCTGCTCCTGCAGAGGAGGTGGCACCATTGCTCACCACCCCTCCATGGTTGAGGCGCCAGGGAAGGGAGGAGGGGGCTGCTGAGGACATCTCTCACAGCAGCAGCAACAGAAGGATAGGCCTCTCCACTCGCTAAGGTTGCAGTAAGAAAAGCTCTGGGCTCTTCCCTCCCAACAAACAAAAACCCCTTCCCAAATGGGGCCTGAGAGACTTCAAAAAGCTGCTACAGACTTTTATCAGAATGCCTCTAAGTTGCTGCCTCTGATGCGCTTTAGCTACTGACACCCTCTTCCAAGGAAAAAGATTGTAAGGTAGGAAAGTGAGATAGGGAAGGTGTTAACGGATGCCATGGGGCCCATGGGCACCCACATTGGAGACCCCTGGTTTATTGCATCTTTTTGAGGTTTGCCGGTGTTGGTTTTTTTTGTGTGTGTGCTGCCCTATCTCCTTTTGCCTACTGAGTAGCTTCCGCATCCAAAATGAGAAGGGCTCCACCACAGCAGCTATTGGGACTGACACTAACCTGGAGAACTCTGACGATTTCAGCCAACATGGGCGCAAGACATCTGGTTGTGTAGAAACCTGGGCCATCCTGCAGAGGAGAAAGCAGAACACTGAAGGAAAGCCTGGCAAGGAGAACACCCAGAAAAGAGTCTGATCATACTTCTCTCCTCCTCCTGCCAGAGGCAGAAGCTGCTGCTCAGATTAGGGCAGATTTCTGCAACCGATTGTGACGAATAATTTTCTTCCGTATTTGTTATAACACATAACTTGCCAGAGAGGAATTTTAATGACCAGAACTAAGTTGGAATCAAGTTTATTTGGCAAAAATGTATACGCTGCTTCCGCAGAGGACCTGCTCACGGTGGCCAACAAAGCAACCGTTAAAACAATGAGAGAATTAATAATTGTTAGAAGTAATAATTTTTAAAAGTTATCAGAACAAGCCATGAACACAGGCATGTGAATAACAGACAGCAGCCTAAAATGATATTTACAGCACGGTCTTCAGACTTGAAGGTGATGACGAAAGCTCAACAAAGGTCAAGTGGCACAACGGTGGACTTTCCCTCAGCACTCCTGTGGATTGCGGGGAAGGGAGTTGCGATGTCCGTGCAGACTGGTGCACAAAAGGGGTGATCCTGCACCCTCCCAGCCATGTACAGAGCTTGAGCTTCTTTGGCTCCTGTGAGGATAGGAATCAGCACCGGCGGCCGGCCCCCCGTGAGCTGCTTCGCCTGGCTTCCCTGCCCTCAAGCTGGCCACGCAGGATTTTCAGAGGATGAGTTTACGCCTTGCTAGTCTTTGCAGTTGCAAGGCAAGGCAGCGTGGTACAGTCCGATCTCGTCAGATCTTGGAAGCTAAGCAGGGTCAGCTCTGGTTAGTATTTGGATGGGAGACCACCAAGGAATCCCAGGGTCGCCATGCAGAGGAAAGCAATGGCAAACCACCTGTTAGTCTCTTGCCTTGAAAACCCCATAAGGGGTCGCCATAAGTCGGCTGCGACTTGACGGCACTTTACACTCACACTTTCTTGCAGTTGCACCCAGAAACAATGTTGTTGTTTTTTAAGTCAGTCCCTCACCTTAACCACAATGATGACCTTGCCCTGCTTGAGGCCCACAGCAACAGCAGAGGCCGCTGTCTCCGGTGAGGTTTTGTCTGTGGTGATGATTTCGAGCAGCTGCATCTTGTCCACTGGAGAGAAGTAGTGCATTCCAATCACCTGGAAATAAGCAAGCAGGAGAATTGGAACAGGATCGGCTCCTCTCCCACAGCAAAACACTGATGAGCCCCACAAGGGCCAACGAATCCTTGTTAGGGCTGTGTTTGGCATAATTCTGAATCCAGAAGTTGGGGTTTCAGTGGGACCTCTAGAACAGTAACGGGGTAGGCATACATGTGATGGATTTGCCTTGAGTGTGTTTCTGGGGGAAAGAACTCCAGCCATGGCACATTTTTGTCCCTTTCAACTACACCGCAACCATTCTTCTTTAGCCCCAAGTACAAATTCCCCGCAGTTGGGCACCAGCCACCCCCAACACTTGTCTGCATTCCCTTGCTGTCTACTGCACTGTGGAAAGATGCGCTCTTGACTAATCTTGGGGTCTGCAGCAGAACAGTGAAAGGGAGGTGGTCTTCTAGAACCCACAGAAATCATCCCCTCCTCGTGGCAGTGGCCAGAGCTCAGCAGGAGAACACATGTGGTGCAGGGGACCTCAGGGACCAGGAGCTGGGAAAGAACTCTCCCTGCCTGAGTCCTTTGAGAACTGCAGCCAGTCAGAGCAGGCAAAGCTGAGATACATGGACAAACAGTACAACTTGGTACAAGGGCTACACATAGTCTAAAAGTGCAACCCAGTGCAGAGTTACTGTAGTCTAAACTCAGAGAAAATCAATGGGCACAGATGGGAGTAATTCTGCGCCCAACCACCCAGAACTTTTTTTTCATCTGTATTTTTAACAGACCAACAGATTTTTGCATATTGGCTAAAGCCTCATAATATAGTTCAAAGTCGCTTATTACCTTAACAGCAGGTCCTTCTCCTTGTTAGAGGGAAGGGCCGTCCCTAACGTTCCCCTGTGCAAAAGCCAGCTCTTGGACCCGACTGCTTCCATGTGAATAAGACGGTGGAGAAAGGAGTAAAGGAGGACAGGCTACCCCCACTGCCTAGCTCATTTTAAAGTCCCAGAATAGTCAAAAGCACTTAAACTCATGGAAGGTAAAGCACTGACATTCTAATAAGGCCAAGTGATAAGGAAGAAGTGCATCCTGCTGGAGAGACAGGACCCTCAAAGACTGAAGTTACACTTGTGCAAGAAGAATTCCTCTATTAACATTCAGCAATGACATGCTGAGTTTCAGAGCTTCTTCTCCGACAAGTAGCACCTGGCAGGTCCCAAGACTCACCTTCTCTGGCCTTTTGCTGGCTGCTGCTATTTGATTGATGGGGAGAGCAGATGTATTGCTGGCAAAGATGCAGTGAGGAGGGACCACCTGGGGAGACAGGTAAGCAAAGCATTGTATGAAGAGGGAGGACTCCCACGGTCTTAGGACTCTACAAACGTCAGTGCTTCCAGCAAAGTCGCTGAACACACTAGGTTACCAATGGCTGCAGGAGGACAAACGGAAAGTTCAGCAGTGGCTACAGAATGACCTGAAGTTGCTTCACATACTCTCTATCCCACAGAACTGGGGATAGAACTGCAACTGCCACAGAACTGCAACCACCACTGCCTAGTGTCAGCAGTGATTTTGGGTTGGCTTCTACTTCCCATGGGAGGGAAGACAGCATGGAATAGCCCGATCTCCTCAGAACTCCTTTTTTTGTTACAGTATTCAGCACCATGAAGTGAGGGTTCCATAAACACAACTATACCATGATTCCCATTTTCAGCAAGATGAGGCTCGGCCAGAGCCATCCCATTCCCTCTTCCCACTGCCTCCCAGCACAACTAGCTGTTTGCACCACATAAGATTTGTAGTAATTTGTCCTCTTTAAGTCATTCTGGGGTGGCTCACCCCAAAACTGCACTAACACAGTTGGGGGCTCTGCCACTGCACATGCAGAAGTACCTGCAAGATGGTAAGCAACGGTGTGAAGCCTCACAAGCTGATCCCCCTCTGGAGCCCTCAGCGCTCGCCCATATGTGGATTGAACAGTCCACAGTTCCCAGCACCCAACATGCTGCCTCAAAGGGTTAGGGCTGCCTTGTCTCTGGGTGCCCTGACCTGGATGGCCCAGGCTAGCCCAGTCTCATCAGAACTTGGAAGCTAAGCAGGGTTGGCCCTGGTAAGTTTTTGGATGGGAGACCACCAAGGAATTCCAGGATTGCTACATGCAGGGGAAGGCAATGGCAAACCTACTTCTGAGTCTCTTGCCTTGAAAACCCCACCAGAGGTCACCGTAAGTCAGATGTCACTTGATGGCACTTTACACACACACACACGTCCATCTCTGGGTGTATGGAATGAGCCCCTCCCCCAATCTAATCCCATCACATGGCCATACTCCAAATGTCAAACAAGGCCAGCAAGTTATGTATGGAAAGCCGGCAGCATGAGGAGCTCCGCTGCCTTCAAGGTGAGCAGGCTGAGAGGCGCCTCAGACATACAACACACCCCGTAGTCCCATCCAGCAAAGCTCCCACTGAAGCCCCACTTACTGCTTCCACCTCCTTTATAACTTTGTGTTTGATGTTGATGTCCTCAAAGACGGCTTCAATCACCATGTCAGCCTTCGAGAAGTCCTTGTAATCCAGCTGCCCTGTCATGTTACTGAGGATAATGTCCCTCTCGAACGATGTCAAGCTCTTCTTCTTCACTTTGTCATTAAAGCTGGGGAGAAGCAGGCGTGAGTGAGCCGAAAGAGAGTGAGGCAGGTTCAGCCCTCAAGGACCAGCCTGGGGCCGAGCCCTAGTTCAAAGTAACCTGGCCAAATTTCCAAAATTATTTACAACCACGAGGGTCAGAAACTTGATTTTACAGATCCTGGCGTTCGAAGAGTCAAAACCCCTGAGGTCTCGGCCAAATGCAAGGGCCGGACCTGATCCCTTATCCGATTAGTGGCTGTGAACCCTCCACAAAGCTGATGATATGGGGGTGGGTGGGTGAGCAAAGCAAGGTACTTCCCTTGGAAAACAGTTTGGAAGCAGTGTATGCGAACAAGATCTTGGGGTACTGGTGGACCGTAAGTTAAATATGAGCAGCCAGTGTGATGCAGTGACAAAAAAAAGCTAATGTGGTCTTGGGGTGCATCAACAGAGGCATAACATCCAAATCACAAGATGTCATAGCTCCGTGGTACGCTGCATTGGTCAGGCCGCACCTGGAGTATTGTGTGCCGTTCTGGAGGCCTCACTTCAAAAGATGTGGACAGAGTGGAGTGGGTGCAGAGGAGAGTGACGGGGACCTGCAGACCATACCCTACAAGTAAAGGCTGAGGGAGCTGGGAACGTTTAATCTGGAGAAGAGGAGGTTGAAGGGGGACATGATTGCTCTCTTTAAGTATTTGAAGGGCTGTCACTTAGAGGAGGGCAGGGAGCTGTTCCTGTTGGCAGCAGAGGATAGGACTTGCAATAATGGGTTTAAATTGTGGGAGGAAGGGTACCAGCTGGATATTAGGGGGGAAATTTTTTTAAAGTAAGAGTTGTTCAACAGTGGAATCAGCTACCTAGGGAGGTGGTGAGCTCCCCCTCATTGGCAATCTTTAAGCAGAGGCTGGACAAGCACTTGTCAGGATGCTCTAGGCTTATCCTGCATTAAGCAGTGGGCCTGTATGGTCCCTTCCAACTCTATAATTCTATGAAGCTGTGAAACATGAAAATTACTACATTTCCAGTAGCCTGCTCTCCCATTCTTCGCTTCACAGCTTCCAGGATATTTCATCAGTACATGGACTTTTGCCAGCCCAAACCAAGCTGGCAGAAAGGATCTTCCCATGGCAGAGGTAGTCCATGTGCAGAGCCAACAGCTCCTCTCCCTTTCAGCAGTGAGAAAGGAGGATATTATTTAACAGGAGTGTGCACAAGACTAGACCTGTAAGTAGGAAGTGAGAAGAGCTGGGAATCAAGCAACCACAGGCAAGTCCTGCCACTTACTTTTCAGCTATACAGAGCTGTCAAGACACCCTCAATGTTCAGGGAAGGGAATTCTGGACAAGCTAACACTCTGCACTGCCACTTCAGATCCTCTGAGGGCTAAGCCTGGCACTAGAAATGGGACCCCAAGCAAAGCCCCAGGTCAGAATGAAAGCCCTGCATGACCCACAAGGCTCCCCCCTCCATCAGCTGGACTGAGAGCCTACCCTTTGTAGATTTGTTGCTGTCCTCTGCTCAAGGCCTGCAGGGTGGTGTCTTTCAGGAGAATCTTCATCCCTTTGTCCACAGAGACCTGGGCAATTCCTGCACCCATCAGGCCGCCTCCCAGGACAGCAAGAGTTCTGACAGAGAGGAGGATTGAGGAAGACAAGAGAGAGTCCAGTCATTTTGGAAAGCAGGAACTTGAGAGCACGCTGGCTGCTTTTTTTGACTTCGCTGGAAGTACCTTGAGGTACCTAGACCTGTCTACTTTACTGGCACCCTTCCTGTATCTTTTGCTTCCAATCCCCAAAGACCTCAGTGGCATATAAGATTCCTGACACCCTTGCTACAATTAATCCATGAAAGCCCTCCCCCCTTGGCACAGAACTCTGGGCACAAGCACATCAGAACCATGCTGCTTTGTTCTGCTTGCCTTTCAGATAGGATTGCTAGCTGTTACCCCCTGGTCTTTGCCTTGGAGTGGCAAAGGGAAGCTACAGCTCTAGCCAATCTGAAACAGGACTTACCGGACCGGCTGTTTTGGTTGTCCAAACTTGTTCTTCTTGCATTGCACTTGCCCATGGTAGAGCCCTAGAAGAGCCTTGGATTCAGGGGTCATCCCAAGTTCCCCAAATTTCTGGAAGAGGAGCGGGGGAGGAAGAAACAACAGGATTAGAGTTTTGGGTCACTGAATCACAGTGCTGGGGCTGAATCACAGTGCTGCACCCCAGCATATCAGCTCCAGCGCAGCAGATGAGGCAGCAGCTTTGCTAGATGACATTTGCCTAGATCTGGGTTGCCAATGTGGTAGAGACAACAGTCCAATAAACCTTGTTATATATGTGTAAACCTCCAACATTTCCTCCCTAGTCATTCCTTGCTCTTCTCACAACACAAGGAAGGCTTTGCACTTAGCTGAGCAGAGTGGTGGAATCCAGCCCAAGGTCAGCTGGTTAAGATCAAGGATCTCAGCAACCAGTCAGCCCTTTAACAAGCTCCTGACTAGCAGAACTCAAAATGGCAAGGAAGGCTTCCCAGGGAAGCGCAGAGCTGCTAAGGAAGCCATGAGGATTTCCCCAGTTCTGCCCCAACTCCAATGGCCCAGACCAGGCAGATCATTATTTCCACACAGCATTCTCTAAAGGATTTGGGGTGAGATTTTGTATGGCTTTGAGGACTCTCTCCTCTGCACTCTGTTTCAAAGGTCAGCCTCCCCCCCCCCCCACTTTAAGAACAGTCCATAACTTTTACAGTTCAAGCTGGAGGCCAAAAGATCCATTACCTGTGATTCAAGAAGGTAGCCGGCTTCATTGCCGTGCTCCAGGCCGGTCTTCACAACCTACAGCAGAGAGGCACAAGAGTGAACCACTTCCCCAAGCTTCCCACTTTCCTCCAAGGGCTGAACGCTGAGCAGGTCTGACTGACAGCCCCTCCTGGCCTGGAAGACCTGTAACCCCACTCTAGGCTATCTGTTCAGGATATACTAGGTTAAAAATAAATAGAGGCTCTTGGAGATGAACAGGGAAACCCCAATTCCCATCAGATTCAAGGCCTACGTACGAAGAAGAGTTGGTTTTTATATGCCGACTTTCTCTACCACTTAAGGGAGAATCAAACCAGCTTACAATCACCTTCCCTTCCCGTCCCCACAACAGACACCCTGTGAGGTGGGTGGGGCTGAGAGAGCTCTAAGAGAGCTGTGACTAGCCCACCCAGCTGGCTTCATGTGTAGGAGTGGGGAAACAAACCCAGTTCATCAGATTAGTGTCTGCTGCTCATGGGGAGGAGTGGGAAATCAAACCTGGTTCTCCAGATCAGAGTCCACCATGTACATGGTTGGATCTCCTGGTTTTGTTGTTTTTTACTTCCTCGGAGCAGCAAAGGTGAAGACAGGGTTAACACCTTTCCTCGCGCACCATTTTCTTGATGTAAATCACACAAATGCACACACACACACCTTGTTCAACCCCCTCCACCAGCAGGATCATATATATCCCTGTATAACATTAGAAGAGTTCAGCAGCATTCCAGCAGAACCTCCTTCCACCGCACCCAACCATGGGCAGAGAATTCGAGGGACGCAAAGGAAGCATGCCTCACCTCAATGATATTCAGGGGAGCAGGATACAGTCCTTTGGTTTGCTTCCGCACCTTCCCCTCTACAGTTTTGTAGACTTGTTCCCTCACGAACGGAATATTCATGGCGTAGTCTGTCACCTCTGCAAGACAACAGGAGTGGAAAAATCCAGCCCTTGGCTACCTTAACATCTCGGAAGCCAAAACTGACCAAAGAGACCCCCAGAAGGACAAAGCCAAAGCAACTCGTCCAAGGCTCAAAGCCCAGAGAGGTCGTTTGCGTACGCTGTGAGCATCACTCACTCTGGATCAAGCCCTTGTCCTTCTTCCGAGAAACTGTCTTGCTGGCTAGCCCCTTGGCAAAGGTGATCGCCACCTCCTCCAGGTATTCAATGGTCCGCTCCTCGGGGCTTTTTATACCTGGTCCTATAAATGCAAAGAGATGCTTTTTGAAGGAACTGAAAATGTCGACTGAAGGATTTGTACTTTTAGCGATTCAAGTGGCTGACCTCCCCACAGAAAAGTTACTCCGGGAGAGATGGAAACTGCAAGCGCAGAAGCATCTGGCTGTGCTCGTGCAAGCCTGCCCTCTCCCTTGTCTCATGTTTCTATCAACAGCAGAAGCCTGAAGGCAGGCACCTGGCGCATTATTACTCAGTGTCGCAGAGTAGGTACTGCTCTGGAGGGAAGGGATGGCTTAAGCCCCCTGGTCCTCTCCCCTCTCCAAATTGACACTCCACCTCCTCCAGTAATCTGATATCACAAACTAACTTCTGCCATTGCGCTTCTCAACCCTCCACTCCCAAGTTTCTATTCCCCACCTCCCATTTCCTGCCTCTTTGGTTCCTTTGCTTTGTCCCTGTTTCCTCTTCTGTCGCCCACCCATCCCCAAAGGTTGCCTTTTCCCTGTTTTGCCAAGGCCTTTCTTCCTTGCCAGGAAAAACTGAACAGGGGAGATGATGCTCAGAGGGAATGGGTGTAGCAGCAGTAAGGGGAAGGGCATTCCACTTCTGCAGGCAGCTGTAGAGTTGCAGAAGATTTCCCTCTCCCTATAGGCCAGGGGTCTCAAAACTGCGGCTCCAGAGCCGCATGTGGCTCTTTGGCCCGTTGAGTGCGGCTCTCTGAACTTGGTCCGGAGCCCCTGCTCTTGCACCTGCTTGCGCCAGCAGCCGGGCTGCGGAGCCGGCGCGCCTGAGAGAGAGAGAGAGCGGGCGAGTGGGCACGCTGTCTCTCCCCCCGCCCCCGCTGTAGAAAATGGCCAGGTCCCCCTTTCCCTTGCCCTCAATAGTTGGGAGGCTAAAGCCTCCCCTCCCCTCCAGCCACGCGATTGCTGGGCGGGCGGTTTGGCAGTTCCTGCCCCCCCACCTATCAGCTGTTGGGCGGGGTGGGCTTCCTTTGGTAGACCTGGCCTCCGGCTGAGTCCCATTGGGAGGCCATGTCTACCCACTGGCTTTCTTGGCGGTAGACCTGGACTCAGAGGAGGGGAAAAAGTCCCCCTTCAGAGGCCAGGTCTACCAATTGGCTTCTGTGGGCCTCCGGAGGCCAGGTCTACTGCCAAGAAAGCCAATGGGTAGACCTGGCCTCCCAATGGGACTCAGCGGAGGCCAGGTCCACCAATAGGCTTTTATGGCGGTAGACCAGGCCTCCAGACGAGGATACCAGATGGGGAGGGGGAAATGGCAGGGACTTACAATTTAATTTTTATCAATAAATAAGATCACTATTAAGTATGATATCAAGTTTTATTCAGTGTACCTATAGTTTAATTAAGACTTAAAACTTTAATTAAAGTTTATTAAGTTAATAAACAGTGTACCTACCTATATAGTTTAAGTTTAATAAATTTGGCTCTCAAAAGAAATCTCAATCATTGTACTGTTGATATTTGGCTCTTTTGACTAATGAGTTTGCCGACCCCTGCTATAGGCAACCCAGGAGCAAACTTGGAAAGGGTGGAGATTGCCTCTTTTCATTCCCACTTCAATAATGGGTCTTGTGGGTTAGGGAGAGCTAAAATACATTCCTGTCTCCTGCCCTGTTTAGGATGGGTGGGGAAGAGCAATGTGCCTGAGGTACTGCCCCCCCCAACCGCTACTCCAAACCAGCCTCCTCCCCCACTCCTGTGTTATTTCCGCCCATGCTCATTATGATGCAAACAGTGTTGGGAACTGGGTTTGATATGTACAGATGGATAGTGCTTAGTGCTGTTAAGGCACTTTGATAATAAAAAGGAAGTAGTTAATGACTTTAATCAGTGACTGAGAAATGTGAGCTGGTTCAACAGGCCGCCAGCCTGCCTCCTACATAAGCCCTCTGGAAGGATGCCTTCCAACCTCTACCAACTTCTCTGCTAACTCCTTCTACCCACTGTTCTTTGAATTAGGAAGTTTTTCGTGATTTTACAATTCCATATCCCTCCAGTTTACACCCACTATTTCCTGCCTTGCTCTGGCAATGCAAGGTGCACTATGTTTCCCCTTCCTCCTTTCGGCACCTTTGTACGTTGGAGAAGTGTTAGAATTCAACCCAGAGGGCCAGGATTCAAATTCCCCACTCAGCCGTAAAGCTCACCAATGGTTATACAAGCCACCATCTCTCAGCAGCATCTATTTCACAGGGCTGCTGGACAATCCCATGGCCCTGAGCTCCTCAGAGGAAGGGCAAGATGCAAATGCAACCAACGACATATAACATCCGCTTTCTGAGGCCGAGTGTGCTGCTCAGCTCCTCGTGCCTTTTGCCTCGGAGTCCCCTTTATTGTTCTTGAAACTCTCCTCTGTATCTTTTCCAGCTTGTCAATGTCCTTCCCTAACCCCGGTGCCCAAAACTGAACCCAAGTGGAGACCTGGGAGACACCGAAGTCTGTTTGTGCAACAACAACAACAACAACAAAAACATTCAGCTCTTGTCACAGCACCATGCTAGGGCTCACGGTCCTTGGTCACCCATGGCAACCGCCAGCTTCCTCCTCAGGGCTGCCATGGCAAAAACAGCCACTTTCTATCATGCACCTGCTGAAGTCTCTCTCGCTTCCTACACATTCATGCTTCTTAAATTTCCTTTCAGTGACGCTAGGCCAGCTCTCAAATCCATCCAACCACAGAATCTGGAAGCCCTTCCACTGAAGAGGCCCCTCTTTAATAAGTGCAAAGAGGCGAGCAGTTTCACTGCCATTCAGGCTGTTCAGCTTAACAGTTTGCCATGTTTTTTGAGACAGTTTTATTTTTGTTAGTTTTTCAAGGGTGGGTGGGTGGGGCAGGAACAAAACATTTAACATAATGCGACATTATACAGTAAAAAAAGTTATCAGCTTTGTGTGGTTATACTGCAGGCTGTCTCTGGGTTCATTTCTCCATTAAAAGTCACCACTGATTGAATTTTTCTGCATTAAACAGTCTGCCCCCTCCCCCCCCCCAGAAATGGGAGCAAAACATTTATCTGAATTTACAGGAATTGTTACCACCAGTCCTTTTGGCTGGTTAAATGATGAGATTCCTAGAGACTACACAGTTGGTTGGCCGCTTCCCAATTTCTTAAATGTAGCAACAGCATCACAACCCCTGTCAAACCCTGCCTGTGCCTACGACTCAGCAAGAAACTCTCCTATTAGGCAGAAGAATAGGAATATTCTGGATCTAACCTAGGGGATCCACCAGCTGATCAACCAGCCCCATCTTTTTTGCTTTGTCAGCACGAATGTTTCTTCCGGTCAACATCATGTCAAAGGCCGCAGGAACCCCCACCTGAAAACACAGAAAAACCCATTTCACCAGCCAGAAACCGCAAGACTAGACAACCAGAATCCTCTCCTTCAACCTAGCTGGATATATATATAAGGCATTTACTTACCATCTTTGGGAGCCTCTGAGTGCCTCCAGCCCCTGGAAGCAACCCTAATAGCACCTCAGGCGTGCCTAGGACTGTCTTTCTGTCCTTTGTCGCTATTCTGTATTGGCAAGCAATGGCAACCTAAAGACAGGGGATAAAGAAAGCACCAGCAGATACAACCACTTCTTCCCAAGTACTTTGGTCTACAGAAAATCTAAGTGTCTGCCAACCTTTCTGGCTGCAGAACTACCCTAGGGTCAGCAGTCTATGCCATAGGCCAGCAAAGAGAACCTCTTTATTTGCACCTGAATTCTCCTTCTCAAATGCCAAATGAAGCAGCCACAACCCTTAGTTTAATCTGTTAGAGACTGGGGTGTTGTTGGTGGTGGTCAGCCTTTCTTTGAGCCAGGGAAAGCGATTGGCAGGACGTCTAGCCCATTCCCAGCTGTGATCTGCCATGAGTCTCCTCTTGCCCTCCCCATATAGAAACCACTTACTGTACCTCCAGCCCTCCACCAAGGCAGGAACCGCTGATGGCAGCAACAATCGGCTTCGGAGACTTTTCAAGACTCGCCAACATCTTCTGTCCTTCCTGAGAAAGTTGGGAGATTTCCTGACTGGACGTGCAGGCCTCGATCATGCTGCAAGCAGGACAAAAAGAGGAAGATTTTTGGCCATGTAGTGAAGAGGGCCAAGGTTTCTCCTCCTGGTAGAACCAAGTTTACTAAGCTCCTACCCTTGCTCATCTTTGGATATGTCAAAATATGAGTTGAGTAAGCGCAAGTTGCAGTTGTGAGTACGGCAAGGCAACCGTCCGCTCACTTCATTGTGAGCTTTGTTGCCACACAAATCAACTCCGTCTCTAGTCCAGTGGCACCTTAGAGACCAACAAGATTTTGGGGGTATAAGCTTTCAAGAGTCAAAGCAGTTGCTCGTGCTCTGACCCCACATGCTCCTCCGTTTATAAAGTCTACTAGCCAATTAGTACTCTGTACTAATGTTCATGGCTATTTGTACTAATGTGCAATCAGTAAAAATAACTGAACTCAAGGGGACAGCTACCCTGACTGGCTGTAACCATTCCAGTTCTTTAATACTGTGATCCTTCCCTGCAAAAGGCTGCACCCCTGCTCTTCCAGCTTCTTGGGTTACCTACCCATAAAGAGCGAAATGCCCTGATTTGGATGGCCCAGGCTAACCCGATCTTGTCAGATGTTAGAAGCTAAGTGAGGTTGTCCCTGGTTATTACTTGGATGGGAGACCACCAAGGATGTCCAGGGTTGATATGCAGAGACAAGCAAAGGCAAACCACACCTCTGTTTGTCTCTTGCTTTAATACCCTACAGGGTCTTCATATGTTGGCTGCAACTTGATGGCCTTCTCCACCAACAAGTGAAATTTGTCCTTGAGTTACCTGGACCTGTCTACTTTACCAGCACCATTCCTGTAGATTACTTGCTTTCCACTACAGTCTGGATTTCACAGTTTTATCTGTGGGTAACTGGAGGACAGATGGTTCCACCTTTGGGGACGAGTTGAACTGGTGCGCGAACTTTTATTCTCTCGGAAACTATTTTAATGGAAATGTTCTTTTAAAAAATTGGGGGTGGGGGAAAGCAACGGATCACCTGCTGCCTGAATGGGTTTTCCCTAATTTGCACTGTGGACCTGAAAAGTCAGGTTAAGTCTCCTATACGTGGTTCTGTTCGGGGCTGGGTTGTCATGTTGGCAGCTGCTTACTGAAAAATCGCAACCAAGGTTTGCAGAGACACTGCTGTGTTAGAACGCAAATACCATTTCCCTGGATGGGTGCTAATATGGGGACTTGGTGAAGAAAAAGAACACGCCAGCCAGTCGTAACTGACTGATGGATGGGGTATCCACAAGGTGTTCCATGCAAGAGATAAGCAGAGTTAGTTTGCCACTGCCATGGTCTCCCTCCCAGCCACGTACTGACTACGGCCAACCCTGCTTAGCTCCCAAACTCTGACTAGCCCATGCTAAGTTGGCCAAAGAGAGCTGGGGTGAATTCTGAGTTCATTTATGGGCCTGCTCTGTACAAAATCACTATCAAATATCTGCAAAGCCCTTGCCATGGAGCCACTGCAAAGACACACCAGGGCTAGAAAGTTATTCCAGATCCCTAAGATCAACCTTTAAAAAGGTAAAGGTCCCCTGTGCAAGCACCGGGTCATTCCTGACCCATGGGGTGACGTCACATCCTGACGTTTCCAAGGCAGACTTTGTTGCAGAGTAATTTTGCCAGTGCCTTCCCCAGTCATCTTCCCTTTACCCCCAGCAAGCTGGGTACTCATTTTAGCGACCTCGGAAGGATGGAAGGCTGAGTCAACCTTGAGCTGGCTACCTGAAACAGACTTTCGTCGGGATCGAACTCAGGTCGTGAGCAAAGCTTTTGACTGCAGTACTGCAGCTTAACTCTGCGCCACGGGGCTCTTTAGGCACATGCAAAAGCACACCCTGATACACTAGACGCTCTATTACAAAAAGAGCACACACCTCTTTGCACACCCTGGTAAGGGTTTCCCTCCTTGGAACTTACTTGAGGTCGGCCCCTGCAATGAAGCAACCAGGTTTTGCTGAGATGAGGACTGCGCTTTTGACAGCCTCATTGGTCCAGATTTCATTCATAATTTCCGTGAACTCTGCTTGCATCTGTTTGGACAGAGTGTTGACCTGGAAGGAGACAAAATGAGGGAAATAGAGAGCTCCAGCTCTGGGTGGAAATCATCCACTGCCTGTTAACTGCTCTTCCCATCCAGATGTGCAAAGAAGAGACAACACTCAAGAAGGTGGCCGCATTTAAAAGCCCAACACAAATGCTCTGGGGCTTTAAATGTTATTCCAGATGGCATCCAGAGTAGACTTAACATACAAAAGTTTTTTTCTTTAGCTATAAACTCTCCTTGCACCATAATCCAGAAGGATTTAGCCTGGTCAGATTTTGGAATTTTGTAGGGAGCTACCAAGAGCCTTGTAAACTCGCTGTAAACTCATCTCAGTTGATGACAGGGTTTAGAGGCACTTGCTGAACAAAGTATTAAAGTGCCTTGTGACACAGAGTATTTGCATAACCAACCATCACTCATCTGCTGAAGATGAGGTTCATAGAAACCCACTGACTGATGCCTGGACTGGATCCCAATTCTGCCCCAGTTCCCACTTATTGAATAGAAGTACAAATAGCCTACCTCATAGCATCATTAGTGAGAGGAAATAATTAGCAATTTGAATGTTATAAGTGCTTTATAACTAAGAGATTAAGTGTTCCTCTTTTTCCTTTTACTGGCTGCTTCCTTATTCCGAAGATATCAGAACTCTGGTTGAGCCTGACATACCATTTGCCCCTCATTCTAAGTAATTCCCTTGAAAAGCAAGCATACCCTCTCTCCACACAAAGTCTTCATGGGTGCCTTGATTAAGTGCACTTTGAGGAAACTCTTTATTTCTTCATTTCAACAACTTATACCAAAAAAGAACCGGTGGGAAAAACCTACCTTGGAGTTTGGCGAGTTAAAACGTACCACAGCGACATCTCCTTTGATGTCATAATTAACATGGGTCCTAGCTGGAGAGAAAGAATGATGCATCATCATCCATGAAAAGTAGTATGGCTACTTTCACCTGTGCTGGATCTGAATAAAGCTTAATGGACCATTCCCAGGGGGTTAGGAATGGTCACGGCCATAAGCCTTTAGCTGAATGCATTCTAGAGAACCCAGTGAACTAGTAGGAACTTAAATTCTCAGTTAAATTCTCACTTTACATAAACAAACTTTAAGGAAGTGGGAAGTGAAAGGTTAGAAACCAGAAGATGGGATACATCCTACTGCATATGAACTGGCCAATTCTATACCTTGAAGCTGTACTACATTGGCGGGTTTAGTATATCTTTGTTTTAGTTTTCATAGCTGTTATACATTCCAGCCTGTTCTCTAAAGTGCCCCCAAGTCACACTTTCCCAGAAAGTAGATTCTGCCGACTAAATTAAAACCAAACTGCTAGGACAGCAAAAGTAAGCTGGAAGTACACTGATGCACATTAGTCTGCACTAATTTATTTCAGTCAGTGATGAGTTCCAGATCCCTCCCCAATCAGACCCAAGGGTTTACACTTACATTTAAGGGCTGAAGAGGTGCTGATGTTTCGGCAGGCATAACCTACAAGAGAAGGATTCCATTTACAGTAAGGGCTACAAAGGTATTTCAGATTTAAAATTTTTTTAATATCACTTATACCCTGCCTTTCTCCCCAGTGAGGGCCCAAATTGACATACACCCTGCCCCTCACATTCATTGTATCCTCAGAACCACCCAATGAGCTTGGTTGGACTGGAGTATGTGACGGGTCCAAAGGTCACCTAGCAAGCTTGCATAGCAGTGTGTGGATTCAAACCTGGGTCTGCCAGATCCCAGCCTGACACACCAGCCACTTTACCACACTGGTTCTGTGACTCCTAGAAGCAACATTTGGGCACAGGAGCACCCAAGCACCAGGATTTCTGCCATCCCCAAGTTACAGGCCTTCCAAAGTATTAGCTGCCCCTTATAAAATGAACTGCCAGCCTACTGCCAGTATTTCAGCTGAGGCTCTCCCTGATGCCCCGATCATTCTGAATGGTGCTCAACCACAGCACAAGATATGTACTAGTCAGCAAAAAGAACAATTCCCACAGCAAGCCCTGAGCTTTCAGTGCCCTAAATGCCTAAAGGCCACATGACAAAGTGGGATGGATGATCGATGGTGTGCCTACATCTATCACAGAATGGCTTCTCATGAAGTGCTGGATGCTGGTTTGAAAACACCATAAAACAAAAGTCCAGCGGTACCTTCAAGACCGACCTTATGACCTGTCGTAATTTGTTTTATTTTGCTACAACAGACCAACACGCCAACCTTGAAAATGCCCACCTTAGCTGTAAAAGGTAAAGGAAGTCCCCTGTGCAAGCACCAGGTCATTAGTGACCCATGGGGTGACATCACATGACGACATTTACTAGTCAGATTATGTCTAAGCCAAGTCATATTTTGTCTGTCTCCATCTATCAGTGTGATTTGCCAGCAGGTGAAGACTTTTTGGTTTCATCGGGCACACCCATAATAACGGTTACTGGCCCTCCTTCTGGTGTTGTTTTATGTGTTTTAATTGGGTTATTCTATAATTTTAACTGTATTTTTAATTGTTCAAAGGTTTTAAGATTTTTAAGTTCACCACCTTGTGGACCCTGACAGGGTGAAAACACAGTACAAAAATGTCTTAATCTTATTAAATATATACCCATATATAGCAAAAAATATCAACTACACAACAAAGCAAACAAAGAACCATATAGTAACCTCATATCCAATATAATGTCTTTAATAATAAAAGTATTTCACAATGCATTCTCCTGCACTGATGAAACGTCTAACTTTTTCTGAAGATTTCCACTTCCTCGTGTACATCTGACACAGTGAGTACTGGCTCAGAAATGCCACAATATATTTGTCTTCAAAGCTGCCACAGAGATCCCAATATGCTTAAACTAATACATGTAAGTTTCACCAGAGCACAACACCTCACTTTCCACTTCCCAGGCTTAAAAGTTTAATTATTTAATTTTAATTATTTATATCCTGGGGCTTCTCCCCAAGGAGAATCCAAAGCAGCTTACAATGTAAAAAACACAATGGTGAGAAGGCTTCTGATTCTGAATACAGATCAGGTTTTCCTCTCTCTCTCTCTCTGATAGCAGATCTTCCAGCTGAAGGCTAAGAGCCAAAGGGCAAGAACCCTTTGACCCATGCCCTTTGGCTTCTGCCTCTAGGCACATCCATGCCTTAAGTTCCTGTGAGCAAAGGAGAAACAAACTCAACACCATCTTACTCAGCTCAGCTAGCAGGGTCTTCCCCACTTCCTCCCCTGCCAGAGATGTCCGTCAGAAAAGTCCCACCCACCCTTTTTCACACTGTAAGGATCAGATTAGTTATTCCCATTTCGAAACCGCTTCACCTTATCAAACTGATAAAAGTTGCCGTGGGGGGAATTAATACATCAGAAGTAGCCCTTTTAAAACAAGCTGCACATATCCTTTACTGTGCCATGCTGAAGCATACTATGAGAAATTGAGCCTATCTGAAGAGTACACACACTGCAGTACAACACAAAAATGCTTCACTGTGTTATCACCTGAGTGACTCAAAAATGTTAGAAATTCTCCTGTCACTTTAAATAACAGATAGCAGGTAAGTCTGCCCCAGGAGACTAACAGCTTGCTTTAAAATGTCTGATGACGAGTGCTCTTTTGAATACAGGCTACTTATCATGTTGCCAATGGAAGAAACCGTGGACGTGACTTCCAGAAGAAATGCTGCTGGCTGGTGACATCAAGTGGAATTCCACCGTAGCATCAGATGCCATGGAAATACAGTCCCATTTCAGTTCATGATGTAAAGTACCATCCTATGCATGTTGACTCAGAAGTAGAACTCTACAGTGTCCAGTGGGGCTTACTCCCAAATGTGCAACTGTAGAGTTGCCAACATAGTCCTAAACTGCTCATCGTGCTTTGTTTACAGTTGCACAAAAGTTATGTCGAATAAAGTCCTGTTGTTGGTATCTCTGCCTGACCAAACATTCTGTTTAATCTTAAAGCATCTGTATTGGTTCATATGGAACTTGGAGCAATGAAAGACTGCCTTACTCATTTTAATATATTTCCCTGCCCCTTGGAAATCAGCAACAGTAAATCTTGGCATGATATAGTGCTATGCCTTTTCTAGGCGTGGGTTCCTGAAATTCTGAAACGTGAGGCATGCCAATTTAGACGAAACTCCACAACTTGGCCTTAATTCAAATGGTGTTAACAAAAAGACAGATGCAGCACAGAAGATCCCTAGACTGGTCGAAAGAGAATACCCTCACAAATCAATGTGACAGCAAGGAAGACGGTTTAAAGCAGCTGGAAAGTCAGGCTTCAACAGAACTAAAGTGCTTTGCTTTATGAGTTAAGCACACTCCCTGCTCACATGATCTGGGCCCAGAGTTGGAGGCGTGCCGCGCCCTCTGGCCCACTTTTCCCCAGCAGACAGGAAAGGACCTTTCACCTACATTTCGCCATGCTTCGACCCACAGGCACTTTGGAGCCTGGACGGTACTTCTCTCCCCATTTAAATTCCAAATGAGTTTCTTCCTTTGAGAACACACAGCTTGAAGAGGCTTCCTAGGACACACAGGCTGCCACTTCCTTGCCCAGGCATTCAAGGAAGCATCGCAAAATAGAGCATGCAGCTCCCTGAAGGACAGAGCCTGCAACACCACACTTTTTGTAAGTTAGATGCATTCATCACATTATAGTGCCCACGGTGTGCCTAAATGGCAGAGAGCAGCTTCGTCCTGCTTCCTGAACTCCTACCAGTTGTTTGGCTCTTTGCACCCTCAGATTTATCAGGGAAGAAGAGAGCCACAGCAATTTATAAACAGGTCGTAACACAACAGAGCTGCCCGGGATTAATATAATTTCCTTGCTTGAGTCAGATACTGGGCCAGCATCCTGTAACATCAGCCAAGAACCTTTCTTCCCACCCACCCTTCCATCCTGCACAGTTGGAATTCATATGTCAATTTGATGGTGTAAGATTTAATAGGATTTAGGACAGTTTGTTCACAAGTAGGAGCTGTTTCTTCTTACAGGTTCCTGTACACTATTCAGATTCATCCAACTTTGCCCATTCATCAACAGTTGGTCCACACCCATTCTGAATGGATCATTTGCTCTTGACTGGATCCCATTTTCATCTGTATTCTGCAACATAGTGACACACACCTTTTGTTGAAAAGAACTGGGCCAGATGACTTCTCTTTGTAATAACTCCTCTTTCCACTTCTGTTCTTTGTAGCTTTGAGGTGTTTGTTTAAACAACAGGAGTGATGCTTATAAAGGATTATATTAACACAAGACTCCACTGGATTAAAAAAAGTTTGAAAAGGAATGGTGTGGTAATATTGTCTTGAAAAGATGCCAACCGCCTAAATTCTCTTTTCCGCCGCCAACACTAATGTTACATTCAGTAGACAGTATTCTACCACTTTTGAAGAAAGCCTAAAAAACAGGCACTAGCCAGAAGGGGAGTTTCGTATCGTTGACAATAACTACTTGTTCAAAAGCAACACAGGGATCAAGTAACAAACACAGCCTGTATGGCGCATGATGCATAGACTTTAGCCTTGGGGCCTTTTAAACGTGGAGGAAATTATTGCTTATTATCCCTTCTTGCAAAACGTTGACCCTAGCCTGGAGGACCACCAGAAGGCTTGACACTGTCCCATAACTGGGCAGAACTTGCACAGATTTCCTTCAAGAACTGGGTCCCATCATCCATAAGGTGGGACACCACTTTCTGGCAACAAGCTTGAGGTCAAATGATACAACAAAAGATTCTTTTCTTGCCATTCCTGTCTCATTTACTGCCACACTAATCCTCTCTCTCACTCTCCAGGAGACTGTCTTGCTCGGCACCACCCAGACACCAGCAAAAGACTCTGGGAAGATTTAATATTACTTTGCAGTTCTATGTGGTGGTGGAAAATGCCGTCAAGTTGCGGAATACTTATGGAAACACCATATGGTTTTCAAAGCAAGAAACAACCAGAGGTGGTTTGCCATTGTCTGCCTCTGTGTAGCAACCCTTGACTTCCCTGGTGGTCTCCAATCCATGCACTAACCAGGGCCAATCCTTCTTAGCTTCTGAGATCTGATGAGATCAGGCTATCCTGGACAATCCAGGCCAGGGCTTGCAGTTCTATACTGTCTTTAAATTCATACAAGTATGGTCCCAATAAAAATAATTTCCACATAACATTTTTACCGTAATTCATTGAAATATAAAATTTAAACTACATTTGATTTGTTTTTCCCTAATCAAATATTCCAGTTCAAATATTTGTTTCTCTTGGAACATAACATTAATGTGATGTACTATATATATACACACACACCACCTTGGGGACTCTGAATTAGGTTTACATGTGGCAAAGAAATATTTTAAACAAAATAAGTAAGTATTCTAAATAAGATCACTCTCTAGGGCACTGGATAATTTCCCAAAATTTTTTCCAATTCTAGTTTTTCTGTAAAACCCACACCAATGCCCACTAAGCAGAATGCAGCCCACCAAAGACTCAAGAAAACTCCTGGTTTTGCCACCTGCTCATGTAAGGAAGCACAGGAGTGACAAACAGCCTGGCGGGGCACAATGCATGGCTGGAGGGCTGCATTCCATTGTAACAGCAACAAATTGAGCAGACATTTCCATCTTAACATTCTTGAGGCCTTGTTTACAATGGAAAGGGAAAAAGCAGCCTTGGGACAATCAGAGCCAACAGAATCAAGTAATAAAATAAAACAACTTTGTCACATCCTTTATTACAAACACTGCCTACAGGACCTCTGTTAAGTGACCAAAGGATTCCATACCTCCTGTACAGTCAATAAAGCCTACAACTGTGTTGCCACCCAAAGAGGCACTCTCTCAAACACTGTCATAATTATCTTTTGGATGGGATCAGGAGAAGGTAAGGAGAACAAGAGAAAGAAGAGCAGCAGGTTTAGCTAAGACAGATGTAATAAAGGTAAAAATACTTAAATAATAAAATGGGGGTCAAAGGATGGGTTCAGAATCTGGAAAGGCTGACTACTACTGGAAAAGAGGAATCCAACAGGTATACTTGTGAGGATAAATATTACTATCAGAGTCAACTCAATTTAATTTACAAGCATTTGGCCTGCAGAACCTTCATACATCACAAGGTCATGTTACTTCGCTTTCCAAGTTACACAATTAATTCCTACATTATGAAACTGGAAACTCCAGGTGTAACCAGCCAGGATTAAGCAACAAAGCCACATTTTGATAATTCAAAAGGAAACTGTAACCAAGATCTGAAAAACAAGTTGATCAAGCATTATGACCTGGAGTCTGCCAACAGCCCTTGAAACGAGGAATGGCCTTAGAAGCAATAAGCCCACAAAGGAGCACCACTGTAATAGAAGAGCCAATCAGAGTAGACAATGGACAGAATACAGTAACAGAAGAGACCAGTGGTCTGTCTCTCTATTAGGTGGCTTCATATCCATGGTTCCAATGAATTGACTATATTCTAACCCCCTGGGCATCAGCCAGCAAAGAGTTCAAAATGTGTAGACAGTAGCAACAATAACAAAACAACCATAGCACATCTTTGCTCTTAAGATGCCGCTCCCTATGACAGCATTTCCCATTCCCTTAAAAAAATGAATAAATCCTTTCCAAACCCTTCAGACTCACTTTGCCTGTACTACCATTATCACTGGACACTCCCTACACAATACTCACTACTCTGCTCCGACACCCTGCCCGTAGACATTCAGCTCTTCAAGCAGGGGTCATTCCAGGTAGTCCACAAATATTTAGGAGTCCTCATTCACAAAACACTTTTCTTTAAGTTTCTCCCAAGTTGCTACTGCCCATCACAAAACACCACTTTGAAAAAAGGTTAGGAAAATTCATGGACATTTTCAGCCCTAATAACTAAACAGAACATCCACATTCATTGTCGCTGAAGACATTTTCTGTGGGTAGGCAACATAGGATGCCTTTTGCATTCATTCCTACCTGTGGACTTTTCCAAGACATCTGGACCACCCATCTGGACCAGAGGGACCTTTAGAGTCTGATGCAGCAGTAGCACAATTCTTACCGTCTGTCCAGAATAGCCTAAAAGCTTAGATGACTTCAGAAAGAGATCGGACAGATTCATGGTCTAGCAACAGCTGCTATATGGGTAAAAGGAATCTGAGTTTTCAAATAATTTCTCAATCTCAGGTGCTGAGAGGCAAACAGCAGAAGAGTGCTGCTTTAAACTATTCTATTTGCTTATTAGATGTTAGATTTCATCCCAACATTCCTGCAAAAAGCTGAGAGCCACACCCTCCTCACAACAACCCTATGAGGTAGATTAGGCCAAGAGTTTAGTTTAATAGTTTAATAAGTTTAATACGGTCCAAGACCAGCAAAAATTAGGCCAAGAGTGTGCGTGAGGGGCTCAAGATCACACAGTGAGTTTCATGGAGTTTCCCCAGTTCTAGCCCACAGCTCTAATCACTACAACACTCCAGATCTCTTAAGAGAATTTGCTGTTTGACAATGGGATGAGGGCCATTGCCTTAGATGGTTTTGAAAGTGATTAGACAAACTGATGCTGAAGAAGTCTAAGGACAGCTAGTTGTTATGATAACTAAAGAGAGCCTCCATGTCAAAGACTGTGTACCACCGAATAAGGGGGAGGGGGTAACAAGCTCTGTTTATGGGCTTTCTGAAAATACTTGGCAAGCCACTTCAGTGAAATGGACACTTTACAAGATGGCCTAGATGACTTTCTGACCTCCCTCCCAGCTCTAGAAACTGTATGACTGAGAATTCCAGAAAGGTAGTGGTGTTAATCTGTAACAACAAAACAAAACAAGAATCCAGCAGACTCCTTAAAGGTGAACAAAATTTATTCCTGCATAAGCTTTCGTGAATCAGAACACGCACCATACACCCGATGCAATAAACTCTGGCTCTAAAAAGCTTATACTGGGGAAGGGGGGGAATTACAAGTCTTTAAGGTGCCCACTGTATTCCTCCTTTATTTTGTATGATAATTCACAGTGGGTAGCTGTGTTAGTCTGTCTGCAGTAGTAGAAAAGGGCAAGAGTCCAGTAGCACCTTAAAGCTCATACCCTACCAGAAAATATTTTTGTTAGTCTTGAAGGTGCTACTGGACTCTTGCCCTTTTCTATTTTGTATGAATGAGAGAAAATCATTTCGGAGAATAACATCGGCTCTGGGAGAGCCAGGAACATGGAGAAAGGTTAAGAGAAAGAGACATGACTGCGAAAGAAGGGGGAAAGTGGCTTGGAGCAGAACAGGAGGCACAGGTGGGGGGGCCAGGAGGAGGCTCCCAGAGGAAGGGGTGCTGCCTGCCCCACCCCCTTCTCTTCATCACACACCCCACCATCACCCCCTCGTTCTCCTCACCTGGGAGGCGGTGCCGGGACGGGCAATACTTGGCGGCTGCAGTAAAGCGCGTCCAACTGCCGATGGCTCTGACGGCAGCCGCCATCTTGGCCCAGAGGGGAGGTCGAGCGGACTGAGAGAAGCGGAGGCGCCCCGGGCGAGGAGGGCACGGCGGGCAAGGTGGGCGGGGCCTTCCACGTTCACGGGCGCCGCAGCCTCCTGAGAAGGCTGTCTTCAGCGGTGCCTCCTTACAAAACTCGGCACGCCGCTCTTCTGCTTAGCCACCGGCCTCTTAAAAAATTCCCCTTCCTCTCTTTTATAAGCAGATGGTTACACGGAGTCACTGGAGGTACTTGGGAGGGAGGAGCGCCGTGGTTAGGCAGAGGTTGGGGCGCCTATGTGGGACAGTAGTGGCGGCTGGTAAGGGGGCCTGACTGGGAAAGGCGCTTTTGAGGGCGGAAAAGGGGCGGGCCTTTGGTGCGTCAGGCTGGCGAGGGGAGCTGCTCGGAGCTTTCGGAACGGCCGCTGCCCGCTGAGGAGGAGGTAAAGGCGGCCGGCGAAAGACCGAGCGCGGTTTTCCTCCTCCCCCCCCGGAAGTTCTGGGTTCGAATTTCACCATGGGTTGTGAGGCGGAGGGGAACGGTTACTCTGGAGGGCTGGGGAGGGGGCTGACAAGGGGTTGTGGGCGGGGTTTAGTTGCTCTTAGCTCTGTGTTGGCGGGGGTGGGGGGGAGAAAGAAGAGTTGTTACTATGCAATGACTAATATTCGTTAACAAACAAGAGCCAAAATATTGTCGAAGGCTTTCACGGTCAGAGTTCGTTGGTTCTTGTGGGTTATCCGGGCTGTGTAAAAAAAAAAAAAAAAAAACCCAGTCCACGGTTACACAGCCCAAACAAGAGCCAGTTTGGGCTTTAATAATGTACATAGCCACTGAAAGTGTTCAAATTAATTATGCTTGTTCTATAATAAGTTGCAGGAGAGCCCAAGTTGCAGGAGAGCCCAAGCTTGGTCTTGTTTTCTAAGAACTTTCAGCCCTGTAAGGCAGGCGAGTATTATTATGCCCATATTGCAATTGGAGAGCTGAAGCTAAAAGAGTGTCGTGTGTAAGGCCACCTAATGAGGGGTTTTTTTTTTTTGCGAGTAGTGGGATTCAGAGAGGTTTCTGCCTGCTGGCCCTTATTTGATTTATTGATGGATCGGTTTAATGTACTTACACTTAATTTTTAACCATGATTGGCTTCCAAAGCAGCTTATAATTAAGATCCATCATGTCATAAAAAAAATAGTTCCTGACTTGTGCATTTCTGGTCTTTTTTTCTACTTGGTGAAATAAGTTTTGTAAACTAATATACTTCCTATATTGTCAAAGGCTTTCACGGTCAGAGTTCATCGGTTCTTGAGAAAATACGGATAGCCGGGCTGTGTGACCGTGGTCTTGGTATTTTCTTTCCTGACGTTTCGCCAGCAGCTGTGGCAGGCATCTTCAGAGGAGTAACACTGAAGGACAGTGTCTCTCAGTGTCAAGTGTGTAGGAAGAGTAATATATAGTCAGAAGGGGGTTGGGTTTGAGCTGAGTCATTGTCCTGCAAAGTATTAAAAGTAATCCTTTAATACTTTGCAGGACAGTGACTCAGCTCAAACCCAACCCCCTTCTGACTATATATTACTCTTCCTACACACTTGACACTGAGAGACACTGTCCTTCAGTGTTACTCCTCTGAAGATGCCTGCCACAGCTGCTGGCGAAACGTCAGGAAAGAAAATACCAAAACCATGATAGCCTACAAGAACCGATAATATACTTCCTGTTGTGGCCTGAATGAACACAGAGAAGTTGAGACTGTCAGTTGGTAGAACCAATTACGGAAGTGGGGAGGGGAGGGGATACTCCTCCACGCTAATTTCTTCCTCTTGATGGCTTCTAATTGTTGGGCCTCAAAGGTCCATGCCTGAGGATGGCTTTACTCTTGGAAGTGCTCACTGACAGATACAAAATGGGCAGAGCACAAGTGATCTTCCTCAGAAGAGCCCAAGTTACTGCTTCATTGCTGAGGATTGGAAGCTGTCTCCTATACTGTTGACAGATGTGAAATTCAGGCCAGGGACAAGTTTAGTTGTCTTTGCTACCCAAGTTTTGCATGTTACAAAATCAGTGTGTATTTGTAGTATGTTTAATGTCTGTGAGAGGAGCTGACCTTTTTGTGGGCACATTTGTTTCCTCTTGCTCCTTATAGGAGACACTGATCTTGAATGGAAGTTTTGTAACATAAAACATGACCCTTCTGGTAATGGATATATGCTGGGGGTAGATTTTGGAAGGGGGGGCTGTTTATTATCACAATGGCCTACAACCCTTTCTTCGGGAATCTTGGGGTCTAAGAGTAAGCCTGTATTAAGGATTATGAGATGTGAACAGAGTTCTGGCTTGGGAGAATGGCACAGCTCCTGGATTTAAGACTGGAAGGAAAAGCTGGTATAGTGTTGATTGGGAGAGGTTCCTTCTCTGTGAAACAAATCAAAATGTGTATGTACATGGTCCAGATAAAGGTCATTGGCTCTTATGAAGACAGGCCTATGAGTTCTTATTGCATGGTTCTGAAATGCAAGCGATGCTTGTCAGTTGGAAGAAAACTACAGAGACTTATAGCATATTAAAAGCTAACTTGCTTATTGTAATACATGCCCTTGAAATTGGTTTGTGGTGGGTTGTTAGCTAAACATCAACAAGGACTTCAGGCAACAATGACTTAGATCCACTGGAGCTTTTCTGTGGGTGGAAGGATGTCCTTCTGCAGAGCCAACGTTTCTTGCTGTCCCTCTCACTGCAGCCTAAAATACCCCCCGAAATCTGAAATGCTGCTCCCGAGCAGATCTTACATATTATGCATTGACTTGATTGATTGAGTTTTCCTTTGAAAAAAGTTAGATTTTCTAGCCTGGAGGAGAGAAAAAACAGCTTTCAGTTAATTGTTAAACAAAGCAGGCACTTTGCAACTGTGTTATAAAGATGGAGGGCTTTGTGAATGCTTTATGAATTCAAAGTGTGAGAAATGCTGTTCAAGGAAGAAATAAAATGTTAAGTTGTAGATGATGGATTTAAGTATGATCTAAGAGTAATTCAGAGAAACTTCATCTAAAAAAGAAAGCTTTAATGAGAGACTAGGACTGTTTGGTTGCAATCTGTTTAGGCTTTCCAGGAAACCTTATTATAGTAACTCAGCCAACAAAATAGAAGGAAAAATGAAAATTTCAACAAATTGTAGGGAAATATTCAGCAATTTAATCTAGCTAAGTGAGATTGTATCTTTTGATGCACGTGGGAGAAAGTAGCACCACCACAGCCCAAGATGAGATGGCAGTTTCTGCCTAATGGGAGCTGTTTAAAGACTTGGCAGTGGTTCTGGAAGTCTAGCTGTGACCTTGATTTTCTTCGATGGGCATGTGAACTGGGCTGGATGCCCACCATGAATGTTGCTAACGAGCCAGCAGAGTTAAGTACTTTTTTTCTCCTTCCTTTTTAGGTTTCAACATGACATCCATATTGACCTGTACTGTCAAAACTCTTCCGGCTGCCACAACGTGGGCTGCCCGATTCTGTAAGTGCTCTCCCTCTGATTAATCACCACATTGGTGCAGCACAGAAAGATGCCAGCCTGAAACTACTCTGGTTTATAAAGGAACATCTGACTTTCCCAATCTTAGTTTCTTTGCACTTATTTTCTTATACAGTAACACATAGCCTAGGACTCCATAGGACTCTGTGTGTCTGTTAAGTACCATCAAGTCGCTTCTGACTTATGGCGGCCCTGTGAATTAATGATCTCCAAAATATTCTGTCATTGGCAGCTTTGCTCAGGTCTCGCAAATTGAGGGCTACGGCTTCCTTTATTGAGTCAGTCCATCTCATATTGGTTCTTCCTCTTTTCCTGCAATTTTTGTCTTTTCCAGTGAGTTGTTGTCTCATAATCTGTCCAAAGTACAATAGCCTCAGTTTAGTCATTTTAGCTTCTAGGGAGAGTTCAGGCATGATTTAATCTAGAACCTACTTAATATTTTAATCCTTTAAATGTCACCTTTCATGCTAGTTATATATATGGGTACTTGATTATTTTATTTTTCTGCTTTTGATATATCTAGGTGTTAGGTACAGTTTGGCCCTTTATCTGGAAGGCTGAGAAATTTTTTTTACATTTGGGTATTCTATTTTTCTTTTGTTTCAGCTGTGAGGTCGTTCAGCTGTTCACACCAGTTAAATGCAGCAGGTAAAGCCAACAACATACAGTTATTACATCTAGATTCATAGTTAAATGGGAGCTTTACTTGCATGCCCGTGTCATTTCATAAGTTGGAATATGCAACCAACTTTTTTTTTGTTAACTGAGGGCTACTTTGTTAAAGCTGTGAAGGCCCAAACTACTGGATTGCATCCTAGGGATCTGTTGTGCTAATGGCAAAACCTTCTCCTGATACAAGGGGGCTCTTGTATCAGGGGAAAACATGAGTGTTGGCTGACTAGATCCACAGGATTCAGTCTGTGTTTCCAAAACTGAAGTATGAGAAACACAAGCTGGTTCGAGAAACACAATCATCTGTGTTCATCTCTGTTCTGCTGGGACATGGGTTTCCCGATTTTGGCCCGTTGCTGCTATCTTTATTTCCTATATGTAATTATTAAACTGTTTTAATAAGAAGCATAAATGTATGATGCGGTTTACATGGATACTAGGAAATAAATCTAATTGAATATTTTCACATAAATGTGTTTAGCATTGGAACATTAAGTTTTTTCTGGCCGAAGTAGGTATCCATTTTACTTTTTCCATTTTATATTATTGCTGAGTTATTAAAAACAGTGTACATTAGGGTGTCCAAACTTGTGCTGAGACCCAGCAGTGGCTTGTGGAAATTTTGTGAGTAGGTAGCCAGAGTGAAAAAGTTTAATAATAGTTAATAAAACACTTGTTGATGTATAACTAGAACAGTCTCCTTTCCCCAACAAATATATTTGAGACAACTGAAAAAGTATGACAGCAGATATAGTCAAAGGGAGGCCACAAAGAAATGTTTCATCAGTACCTTAAAAGAGCTATGGTACAGAACAAGGGAGGCTTTCAAAGCAGTTTACTTGTGGAGGGAAAAAACCTTGTAGCATTTTAATCTAATTGCTTTAAGATCAGAAAAGTACACAAATCATTTCCAGCTAAATCAGCTGCCTTTTTCCTCAAGTGTCCATTCCTTTAATCCTTTTTAACATTGGGAGTGTCAATTTACAGTGGTGCTTTATATTTTATAGTGCTTTGAGCATTTAGAGAGCTATTCATGCTTACCACTGTGCTTTGGGTTTATTTATTTATTATTTCCATTTATTACCCTGCTCTACCCAGCCTGATATTGCAGAGTAGGGGGTGCTTCTGGGGCAAAATGCTGGCTGTGGTGAGTTAAGACTTGCCAGGACAATGCTTTTTTAAAAAAACATTGTTTTAAGTAGCAGCTTTGCTGTAGATCTTTGTAAGCTGTATCCAGTAACTGGGTGATTTTCTCTTTGTGCAGTTCAGCCCATGACTAAAAAGACTTTAGCCAAAAATGGGGTGAAGAATATTGTACTGGTGGATGGGGTTCGTATTCCGTTTTTGCTGTCAGGAACCTCGTAAGTATTAAACTCTTCCCTGACCAAATGACTGGGATGGAATAAGTAAGATGGAGACAAATCCTACATCCTTGAGGCCCTCATTGTTTTTCCTCCTCTTTAATTCCAAGGTATGGAGATCTGATGCCACATGACTTGGCCAGAGCATCACTACAGTAAGTAGCACGTTGTATTAAGAGGAATACAGAAAAATGTGACTGTGCGGAGACAGATGTGCAGTGATTTAAAGTAGCCCAAGTTTGTCCTGTTCTCCTACTCCTGCCTCTGGGCTAGAAGATACTTCCTCTCTGTTGACCAGGTTCCTCCTCCAAGTCCTTCCCTAGTGGAACCTTTCCCAACCCACTTTTGGCTGCCCTGCCCTTGTGGAATGAGATAACTTGTGGGTTTGTCAGTTTCCACCTTTTCTTTGCTATCCCAGCCTTGCCAGTCTATTGTGGAACATCAACTTGTTGAGTAAGGATCTTGAGCTGAGGATGCTGTTGGTACTTAGTCAGTGTGGACAAGAAAGACAGTGGCAAGGATTAGAATTGGCATGTCTGACTTCTTTTTAAAAAGCTGTATTTTGCCTCGTGCTCTGGAGATTCTGCGTTACACAGAAATGCAAATAGTTTAGAACCTTTTTGAGTAGCTGGTCCAAGTCTGGCTTACCCTGAGAAAGAAACTTCCAGCCCTTTCCACTTTCTGTCTTGGGTGTGTTTGTGTGACTTCGCTTCTGTTAAGATTATAGCAGAACAAAACAGTAGAGGGTTTCTTCATGCTTCACTCCTTTGACACTGAGGGTAATATGTATGGGTAAAAAAGCACTTGGCCTTACCTGTTTAGTCTCACCTGCCTACAACTCTGTACTGTCTTTCCTCTTCTGACCAGATTCCACTCGAGACCTGATCTGCTAGATTTGATCTCGTAAGCTTTGCTTGTGTTCCCTCATATGGTGCACAGTGTCAGAACCAGCACGCATGAAATAGCCCTGAATGTGTCATCTTTGGCCAGGCACATTTGCTTCCCTTCTTTTGCAGGCTCAACTTTTAATAGAGGTTGGCTAGTGATTCTCTTGATTTGGCATGCGTACACATAATTTCTTCCTCTGATCTCTTCCCACAGGGGCTTGCTGAACAAGACTGATATACCAAAGGAAGCTGTTGACTACATTGTTTATGGCACTGTTATTCAGGAGGTGAAAACAAGCAATGTCGCTAGAGAGGTGGGTTAAATGGAGAGGGGAAGGGGAAGCACTAGGCAGCTACCTCAAGACACTGTGAAGAAGATGGAATGTTACCTTGAATTCCTGTGCAGTCTGGTTTTAAAAGCGACGTCTGTGCATTTCTTTGCATTCCTCAGAATACTCATTGTGTATTAATAGAAGCCCACAACTCAGTTCTTTATCATCACTTTACAGCCTCTGGGGAACATGGCAGTCCATAGCCGTTCTCCCACATCTGCTGCTGGAAGGAAAGAAAGTGAAATTATTTATATAGTCACCTTGCACTTCAAAAGCAACCGCTGTCCCCAAGCTCTGGAGTAGTGCCGAGGCTCAAGCACTGTGCTTTGGAAGTGCGTGAAGTGCCTCAGAAGCACAGCGTTACATGGATGAGTTCCATCCCTCCTTCTGAGCTAGCAATAAGGGGAAGGGGTGTGTGTCTCTGATCTTGTATTATAATTTGCAGTTTGTGAAGTGTCTCTAGTTCAGCTTGGTGTCTGAGACAAGACCTTCCCCCTCCCCCTTGGAGGAAGTCATGTCTCAGTAACCACAAACTGGTGATAATGAAGTAGTAACAGGGCTTGGGAACTGGAAACATCCCACTCACCCCCTCTGAGGCTTCATTGTAGGCTATTTCAGGACTCACTTTTGGCAGAAGTGGGCTATAAACATCATAAATAATTTTGTTTAGGAAATTAAATCTGTTAAAAGTAGTGTGCTTTAAGTGGGAGTCCCAACTAATTCCTTTTTTCCTACACTTTCTCTTATGAAGTGCTGTTCCCGTCCCTGCATGTTTGCTATACTAATCGAACCTCCTTTTTGCCTCTTTTTGGTCTGCTTGTGGTCTGATCCTGCAGGCTGTTGTACCAACTAGGATTAAATACACGATTCCTTGCACCAGTGTAGTGTTGCAAGCCATGGTGCTTTTCAACTACAGGCAAGTCTGCATAACGCAAGAGGGCTGGTGTGCAAGGCTTCGCAGCTGGAACTTGCAGAGTCATACTGTTGCAGAAAGAGATGACTGCAGGGGCAGAGCAAGAAAGGCATGCTTGTAGCCACCTCAGCTGGATTGGGAACATGGCTGTTAAGGCGTGGGCTCTGAGTACCAAGGCCAAAGTCCAGGCTGACCTGCCAGCCAGAAAATACATTAACAAAACCAAACACTGAACGTGAGTCAGCAGTGTGATGGGGTAGCTAAAAAGGCAAATGCGGTCTTGGGCTGCATCAACACAAGTATAGTGTCCAGATCACACAAAGTGATGGTATCGCTTTACTCTGTTCTGGTTAGACCTCAACTAGAGTACTGTGTTCAGTTTTGGGCACCACGATTTAAGAAAGATGTAGACAAGCTGGAATGTGTCCAGAGGAGGGCAACAAAGATGGTGAGGGGTTTGGAGACCAAGTCCTATGAGGAAAGGTTGAAGGAACTGGGTATGAAATTAAATCAAAAGAGTTTCTGTCTAGACATTAGGAAGAATTTTCTAACAGAACAGTTCCTCAGTGGAACAGGCTTCCTCGGGAGGTGGTAAGGTCTCCTTCCATGGAGGTTTTTAAGAAGCTGTTAGATGGCCATCTGTCAGCAATGCTGATTCTGTGACCTTAGGCAGATGATGAGAGGGAGGGCATCTTGGCCATCTTTTGGTCACTGGGGGTGCTGGGGCGGGGAGGTAGTTGTGAATTTCCTGCATTATGCAGGGGGTTGGGCTAAATGACCCTGGTGGTCCCTTCCAACTCTATGATTCTAAGAGCAGCAAGCAGAGGAGCTTCGTCTGCCAGCAAACACCCAAGCGATCAGATTGCCAGTGTGAAATTTAACTCCTGGTAGCTTTGGTGTTCTATACAGAGCTGAGCGTGTTTCCTGTTAAAATATAACATCCAAAAGATGTGTAAGCGAGTTTATTCCTTTCGGAATAGTGTACTTTGAACCAGCCTGTTGGATTCAGCTCCATTTTTTTTTGGGAAGTCTTTGACACGATAGATGATGCTGTGGAAATTATCAGTCTTCACCAGCCCATAAGAACATAAGAAAGGCCCTACTGGGTCAGACCAAGGCCCATCAAGTCCAGCAGTCTATTCACACAGTGGCCAACTAGGTGCCTCTAGGAAGCCCACAAAGAAGAAGCCCATGTTGACAGTCTCTCTGTTGGTGGCTGTTGCTCACTAGCAGAACTATGGGGGGAAATGTTACCAGTTGAACATTAGGTAGCTCTTTGTGTTTCTGAGAACAAGTGAGTGATGTGAACCTTCAGTAGTGAAGCTGATACTTTCCAGGAATATCGTTGCAGTTAAAGAGGTTTTAATAATCCATTTCTGCTAAATAGATTTGCTATACCTGTCCTGGTGTGCTTGCCTTTTGCCTGCTTGCTTGACCGATACGCTGTCCTGCAGCACTGATAACCTGTGCTTAACTTGCAGCGCTGTCCTAACCTTTAACCCAGCTGGCTGTGTGTCAATTAAGGTGTGTCATTCTGTGGCAATATGTATTTAAGAATGTGTGACTCAGACATTTTGCTTCTGCCATGTGAAGCTGCTTTATACTGTCAGACCTTTGACCCACATAGCTTAGTATTATCTACTCTGCCTTGCGACTCTTCTGCAATGCATTATGCTGAGATGTTGGGGGTTAAGCCTGAGGTGGTCTGATGTAAAGGATGTTCTACCAATGAAGTCCACAAACATAAATGATAATGAATAATTTATATGACTCTTTTTCTGGGGCAAAAATGGGCATCTGTGGTATATTCGGTCTTAACGTTACTGGCATACTTCCAGCAACTTTGGTGGCTGCTCCCATGCCAGTCAGAAGACATCTAAAATCTTCCATCAATGCGGACATCTTAGATGTTGTTCCTAGCAGTCATGCAGACTGTATACTTCCCAAGCAGTGGTACTTCCTTGATTGGTAACATCTTATATGCACCTATATAGGTTCTTTGGTGCTTTTTGGCTTCATGGGAATAACTGGGAGCTGCTGCAGCCCGGCTGCTTGAAGGATGCGTAACGGTTGTTGAGATTTTAAAAATCCAGTTGGCTCAAGTTACTGTATCCACTGGGCCATGCTTGTACTTGGTGACAAACTTTAAAAAGCAGAGGGGGCTCCCTTTGCAGCTTTCAGAAAAAGGGTTCAGCTTTGTGCACTTGCAAAACAAGCTGATTCAAAGATCACAAACCTGCATTGTGAGTAGCATCAGCACCGTAGTGACAGCTGAACTGGTTGTGCTGTGAGCTTCTTGTTCTTGAAAGGTCAGATCCCAGCATAAACACACCGTGAAAGCTTCCATCTGTCAGCCCAGGCTATCGCACAGCATTTTCATGAGACTAAATGAAGCATGCGCTGTAAAGCTCTTCACATGTTGAGGAATGTTATAGGAATGAGACTGTTCTTGATGCTCGATCTGGCAAGCGCATGAGGGCCTCCATACTCTGTTTTGCAGGCTGCCTTGGGAGCTGGCTTCTCAGACAAGACTCCAGCTCACACCGTCACTATGGCTTGCATCTCTTCAAACCAGGCTATGACCACAGGTATGTCAGTTATAAAGGAGACTAACATGAGCCTTCTGCTTTAAATTATAAAAAGGCCTGCTGATTGGCTGCTGATGTACACAGTGATTCTCGGACAGTGTGCAGGATGTTAACTTCTTAGAAGTGGCTGGTCTCCATCATGCTCATTTCTGAACAGCCTGGCCTTGGAACACTTTCCATTTGAAATTAAGGAGGCTTAGAAAGGCAACCCACTTAGGCTAAAATGGATTATAACCATATAACAAATGGTCCACATCTTCTCGAGCAACTTTGGAGCAAAAGATTCAGTTCCTCTTAGAGGACTCAGACCCTCAGCGTACCTATTTTGTTGCTCATTTTTTGGAGGCTGCAGAGAAGAGACGAAGGGAGATGTTTTTAGAGATGGGTCTTATTTAACTTTTATTGTTCAAGACTAAGAAAGAAAGAAAGACAAGCCTCCAAAAGCAAGTCTCCATGAGCAACATCTTGGCAGTAATTGCTTCTCCCATGAAATGTCTTCACAAATACTGCTTTGCATTGATTGCTGAACCACCAGCTGTCTGCAGAAGGGACTATTTCTGTCCTTGCTCCCCCTTAAGGTAACAAATGGGCAGGATATAAGAAGACCAAAGATATTAGGTGCTCAAAAGGAGTACGGAGGTTTAACAGTGCAAAAACAATGAGAACTGAGGGGCAAGAAATCAGCAACCTGAAACTCTGAACAAAGTGAACTGAGAGGAAAGGCTGCATAGGAAAGATGGGCTTTTGGGTAAGGATTTAATGTAAGAAATTGAGCGTGTGCAACAGCTGTGTGCAGGGAAAGAATTCCAAGTCCCTTTTTTTGCCTGCTCTGTTATTTAATGTTGTGCTATTGTGCATTGGCTTAGGAGATGGTAAATCAGTCCTATGAATGTGCAATGGGAAGGCTGGGGTAGCTTAAAGAACGTTAAACTCAGGTGGAGGGATGCTGTGTAAGGATGGCGAATGATACTGAACAAAGCTGTAGGAGGATGTTCCTTCCTAAAATAAAAAAGCCGCATTGTTCTGCTAAAAATGTTACTCCCTGGTGCCCTCTTACTCTTCTCCTCTGTAGGAGCCGGTCTCATCGCTTCTGGCCAATGTGATGTAGTGGTTGCTGGCGGCGTTGAGCTGATGTCAGATGTACCCATCAGACATAGCAGGAAAATGAGGAAGACGATGCTTGGCCTCACAAGGGCAAAGTCCTTGGTTCAGAGGCTGTCCTTGATCTCCAGAATCCGTCCTGATTACTTTGCTCCTGAGGTAAAAATGTACACACGCATGTGCACACGCCCTGTTTCTTTGTCTACTTGTTTGTTCTGCTATTAAAGAAAGGGGGATAATAAATCAGATGTCAGAAAATTATATCCCTTCTGTTCAATCCATTGGGTTCTTAGTAGCCATTGCTGACTGAACTACAGCAAAGGCTAGTGGGTTGATGCTCCTGAGAGCCAGCGTGGTGTAGTGGTTTGGAGCGGTGGTTTGGAGCGGTGGACTCTGATCTGGAGGACCTGATTTGACTCCCCACTCCTCCACGTGAGCAGCAGACGCTAATCTGGTGAACTGGATTTGTTTCCCCCACTCCTGCACATGAAGCCTTCTGGGTGACCTTGGGCTTGTCACAGCTCTCTTAGAGCTGACTCAGCCCCACCTATCCCACAGGGTGTCTGCTGTGGGGAGGGGAAGAGAAGGTGATTGTGAGATTAAAGGGGAATGGATGAAGAAGGGGGCAGCCTCAGTGGAGAGACTGACAGTGTAGAAATTTGAATTTGCAAAGTCCAGGGGGTGCTTGCAGGTGGACAATGGCTGTTGTGCTGGCTGTGTCGGCTCCTAGGAGCTGAGTTTCACCAAGTGCCTTCTGACTTCCTGCAGCTCCCAGCAGTGGCAGAGTTCTCCACCAGCGAGACCATGGGTCACTCGGCAGACCGGCTGGCAGCTGCCTTCGCCATCTCGCGTGTCGAGCAAGATGAGTATGCCCTGCGGTCACACAGCCTGGCCAAGAAAGCCCAGGATGAGGGGCTCCTCACTGATATAGTGCCATTCAAAGTGCCAGGTAAAGCAGCTGCTCAAAGTTTCATAGAGTGTGGACATAAGGCAGTGGGGGAGAGGGGAGAAAGAGGAGATTTCTGTATCCAAAGAGGTCAGAATGATTGGCTGTCAAAGGGCCAGGAACATTTTAAGGATGAAAATTGCATGGGGGAGAGGGGGATAAAAATGCCCATCTCCTTTCATCACCTTCCAATTGCTAGACTTTGGGTTAGATCCTGTGGCTGCATTCTGCAAATAGAAGTTCCAGAAGCTGCCTTCTCTCGGCAAAAGAGGCCAGGCCTTTGCCTCATGGGATGCTTCTTGCACAGGTGGAAGATGCTCCTGTTAGTGAAACAGAGCAGCAAGATCCAGCCCTCTCCTGCTCTTCCCCTACCCTGAAGTTGATCATTGTTTTGTCTTCCAGTATAGGCAATGGTAATATCCAAATAATAAACCTCACTCACCCAACCACACCTGGATTGTACAGAGAAAGTAGAAGCCCCCTGTCCTACAAACAATGGGACTGCTATAGTTATGGTACAGGGAAGCCAGAGTCGATCCAGTCTGTTTGCATGAAATTACAGCCATCTTGAATTCTGATATGGCTTGAGCGAGTCTGAAATTACTATAGTTGTGTCCCAACAAATAGAACTGATTTTAAGATTATTACAATACAAAACTACATGGCTCAAAAACTAGAAGCAGCTTAACAGGTGGAATGCTACATTAAGGTTGAGCAGCCTGTAATACAGGTTAATGATTCCTTACTTCATTGTAAATACACATATCCCCAAATGACTTTTCAGTGCTGACCACAGTTTTGGTAGTGCCTTCCCCAGTTTTACAAGCATGACCGAAGCATCCAGTTTCTCCCCAGCTCATTATCATGTAATAAGGAACAGATTCCTGTTCTTCAAGCAGGGTTCTGTCCTATGTGAACAGTAGCTGTTGCGGCTTCAGTGGTAAAATACTAAGGGGTTTACTGAAATGGATGAAGCTACTTGCAGTGATTGCCTAGTTGATGGTTCGAAGAGCTTCTGATATACTCTGATCCTAAAGGTTGGTGGTTGCCATTGACTTCAAAGCTTTGATCTTACAACTGTACAGCTATTGTTTTCTGAAGATGCAGGTGTCTGGAAAAAGAAGCTTCATAGAAAATGAGTTGAAAAAGACGATGACGAGAGTGGGGGCAAGAATGGGCAGAAACTAAAATGAAATCAGCAGCAGGCACCTTGATCTCTCAATTGGTTCTCAATTGATTCTTGCAGGCAAGGATACTGTTGTGAAGGACAACGGAATCCGTCCTTCTTCAATGGAGCAGATGGGCAAACTGAAAGCTGCTTTTGTTAAACCTTACGGAACTGTCACAGCCGCCAACTCTTCTTTCCTGGTAATGTTAAACCTGCATTTTCCCCCCCTTTGAACAATAGTACAGTTGAAAGTTTTCAGCTGTTCCAAAAACCGTTGCTGCTAAAATCATAGCCTAGAGACCTGTGATCAAAGTAGTTTGAAGGACTACTTGTAATAACTACAGATTCCCTTGAAGAGGGTTCTTGGGTGAAATGTGTAGGAAAATTCTATTCTGAGTAATAATTTTTTTATCCTATTTGGCACCATTGGCCTCGGCCTTATTTTTATCTTCTTTCTGAAATAGAATCACATCTGTGTTGTGCTTTTGGAATAGGCTATACATGCCAATAAATAATCGTTGCAATTGATTATTAAGGAGATGGGGATGGTGGTGCTGTTGAAGGACACGGGAGCTTTTACAGTGTGAAAGAAAGTAGGTCCCTAATGCAAGGACTTTCAGTCTGAAACGTGACATAAGGGAAGACCACAGAGGGCAGGAAGGAAGGTGGGGATGGGGATAAGCTGGAGAAGAATAGGCTTTTATCCTAGTCACATCTCTCATGGTGGAGGGCAGATTACTTTCTGTGTGGCAGGAGTCTGTGTGTGCACACGTTTTTATTTTTATTATTTGCCGTCATGTCACATCTAACGTATAGTGACCCCTTGTGGGGTTTTCAAGGTAAGAGATGTTCAGAGGTGGTTTTGCCTGCCTTCATGTCATGATTCTGGTATTCCTTGGAGGTCTCCCATCCAAATTCTTGCCATGGTCAACCCTGCTTAGCTTCTGAGATCTGATGAGATCAGGCTAGCCTGGGCTATCCAGGTCAGGGTGAGTGCACACGTACATACCCCTAATTCTCCCTGGGCACTGAGAGACTATACCTTCTCAGAATACTGGTGCAGTGGCTAGATGACTGAGTCTGGGTGGTCGCTATAAACTTTTGCCCTGCACTGTACCGTTTGAGACTGCAGGTGGAGCCTTGCATGATGGAATATTCCCCAATGAAGAAACACACCTACACATAGAAACCTGGCATGTCAAAAAGAGTCACACTTAGAAGCCTTCCCCCAACATGCTGATGTTCTGCACACAAAGGGTGGCTTTTGTATGCCAAAGCACAATTTGCTCACTTGAGTGAGAAGCCTCCATCACATACCTCCAGGATAGTTGTGAGGTTAAAGTGCAATTCTGAGTTCCTTGGGCAGAAGTGCAGTGTGTAAACTTAACCCAGCACATCCTCCTCCTTCTCATGCAGTCCCATCAGTGTTCAGCGCAGGTGGCCTCTGTTCTGCTTCTTTGCCTGATGGCGTTTGTCTGGCTTCCTTTTTCAGACCGATGGAGCCTCTGCAGTCCTGCTGATGTCTGAAGAGAAAGCTCTGGCGATGGGGTACAAACCAAAGGCCTACCTCAGGTGAATGGAAGCTTTCTGCTTTAACTGCAGGCTGTGTTGTGCTTGCCCTCTCACCTGTCCACCACTTGATAGCTCTTTGCTGTGCTTCTCTTATCTAGGGATTTTGTGTACGTATCCCAGGACCCAAAGGACCAGCTGCTGCTTGGGTAAGTTGCAGGCTGTTGGGCCTCAACGACTTCTAAGTGTTTGTCTTGCCATGAGAAGCCCTTCTGTTTCAGTAGGACTCCCAAGCTGCAACATGAGCCGAATACTCCCAGCCAGCCCTCTTAATCTCTACCCCCGTACAGTGATTTCTGTTACAGTGATTTCTGAGAGAGCCAGCATGGTGTAGTGGTTAAGAGCGGTGGTTTGGAGCGGCAGAGTCTGATCTGGAGAACCGGGTTTGATTCCCCTCCACATGAGTGGCGGAGGCTAATCTGGTGAACTGAATTTGTTTCCCCACTCCTACACGTGAAGCCAGCTGGGTGACCTTGGGCTAGTCACATTCTCTCAGCCCCACCTGCCTCACAGGGTGTCTGTTGTGGGGAGAGGAAGGGAAGGTGATTGTAAGCCGGTTTGATTCTTCCTTAAGTGGTAGAGAAAGTTGGCATATAAAAACCAACTCTTCTTCTTACTCCAGTTCTAGCTGCCAAGTATGCTGAAGGGAGATGGTAGTCCCCTTACTCACTGGTACATCACCTGCTGTACAGGTCCCAGGTTCAATCCCCAACACCTGTGTTGCGAAGGATTTCTAGTGAAAGGGTTGCAGTAGTCCCAGTCCGTTCATTTAAATAACCCAGTCCCTTTGGTCATCAGTTACCTCAGCTGGAGGAATAGATCCTTTACTATTCCTCTCATGGGCTGTTTTACCAGTCTTCTCTACCCCTAAACCTACTTTTCTTCCTGCTGAGGTAAAAGGTATGTGAACCCCAATGTAATTTGCAAATTGGAATTCCCGCAGAACCACATTAACGTGAAAACAAAAACCATCAGGAGATGCTTTGTGAGTCTCCTCGCATCTTAGCTCTGGTTCATCTTTAGTTCTTTCCAAAAGAAAAGTGCAGCACAAGTAATATTTTAAAAGGGCCCAGAATAACACTTACAAACCACACATCTTTGATAAATTCTTAGAATCCAGCTTATCCGCTAAGTCCCTCCTGATCACAGTGAAGATGGAAAAAATAGTGTGCTGGCTTCTCTCAGAACACTGTTTTTAGAGACACCTCCCTCTCCCGCCCCCCATTCCATTCTTTTTCCACTTAAAAAATAGATCTGGCTTTAGTATAAGGCAGCTTGATATGGTTTCCAAGAGCTAGACTGGTGGTACTCAGTCCGAGTAACAGGTATGTGGGGTACAGACCCTGGTGAAATGAGCAGCCTCACAAAAGAGAATCAGGCACATAGCCTTTCTCCCCCAACACATTCTACCCACAAGGTGGACCCGTGTTTACAGCTGTGGTCCGCCATGTTAAAAGTGCGAGTGTCGAGCTGTTAACTAATGGGAAGAAATACCAGTTTGGGTGCGTGAGTTTTTGGAAGAGAGTCTTGCAGCAGCAACGAAGGAAGATCATCAGTGCGAGTTGGAGCAACCTGTAGAAACCCATCTGTGACGGACAGGAGGCTATCCTGTCCCTGGAGGGAAAAACAGCCACTCAAATGAGCCCATAGGAGTGCTGCTCCAGCATCCAATCACCTTTGAGAAAGGGATGGAATGTTGGAGGGAGGGAAGCAGAGGAGGAGAAGAGAGGGGAGAGCAGTGATTGCTCAGGAAAAAGAGCAGGCAGAGTGAAGGGTAGCTCTGCCCGGTAGTGTGGCAGAGTGGTTTACCTCTGTCTCTAGGAGAGAATAGAGTACCCAGTTGTTAGGGGAAGGTTTATAGTTCAAAACAAACCTAGATCCCAAAAATCATAGGAGGCTGTGTGCGTCCCCTCAGTAGGGGAAAAAGAGCTTGTCACACCATATAATAAAAACTTTTTTGTGTGTTTCGGGTTGTTGTGGATAAGCATAGCACAGCATGTTGTGTCTCACTCCTCCATCTCAGGGCACCAAGTGTGAACGGTAGCAGATCCTCTGTTATTTCAGTGTCGTGAACAACAAGGTGCACCCCTCAAGGGCTTATTCTTGCATACTGAGAGGGGGGTGCCAGCAGTTGTCTTCTGTACTGGTATCTGCAACTCTTCTCAAGAAGCAGTTGGTCCCCTCCACAAGCCCTTGAACCCAACTCTTTTTTTTTCCTCCATCAGCCCCACCTATGGTACTCCCAAGGTGCTAGAGAAGGCTGGCCTGACAATGGCAGATATTGACGTGTTTGAATTTCACGAAGCGTTTGCAGTAAGTATTTCTAAAGTTGTATGTTAGGAGGGGCTCCTGGGATGCACTCCCCATAGAAAGAAAAGCCATACGTCTTCCTTCATCTCTTAACCAAAAGAGACCAAACTGTGTGCAAGGAAATCCTGGGAGTTGTGCAGCCAAAGATAAATGTGGAAATGGAGCCCTGTTACATAAAAACGTCTTCTTTGTGTTGATATTTGAGTTGCAAAAGTGAGGATAGCATCCTTCACTGGCTGCTATTCGTCTATGTTCCCCCAAGAAAATCTAAGTGATGCACCTTGTAGCACGGTTAGTTGGGTTCAAATCTCATTTCAGCCACATAATTATTGGCTGTATTCAGATGTCACAAAAAACCTCTCTGTCCAAGGTAGGTATGACTGCAGCTTATTTTCATGTACTTCCCTACATGGAGGGGAGTTGTGCTGGGTGCCTGTGAACTCAACAAACTGGGTTGCTGACCTTTCTGGAGGAATAGGCTTGCCGCCCTAAGCCTGACTTGGTTGGGAAAGGTGGAACATAAATAAAATAATGTGTGAATGCGGCCACCGAGTATCCTGTGACAAAGCAAGAGGCATCTCTCAGCCCTTGTTCCCCATTTGCAAAATAAGAACAATTAACTGCTGACCTTGCATTACAGTGTTTTATTTAGAAATGATTGTGAGAATGAGTAGCCTAAAGAGTAAAACATTTTGGACAGTAAAAGACCTTGATACGTTTTTGGTGGTGGCAGCAATATGTAAACCCTGGACATCTGCATTTTTATCCGTCAGGTGTCTCCATTCAAAGAGACATAAGAGATCCTCTTAGTGCAAGGGGTTTGTGTGCTTAGATCTGACGCAGCTATTTCTTTTCTACAGACACATTTTTTTTCCTCCTTTTCCTTTCCCACTTAGGGGCAAATTTTAGCTAACATGAAAGCTATGGATTCGGATTGGTTTGCTCAGAACTGCATGGGTAGAACGTCTAAGGTAAAGTTCTGGTTAGCAATTTCATTGTAAATTTGTGCGTTTATTTGTGCATAGCTTAACCCTGCCTGCCCTCGGTTCATAAGAACATAAAAACATAAGAAAAGCCACGCTGGATCAGACCAAGGTCCATCAAGTCCAGCAGTCTGTTCACACAGCTGCCAACCAGGTGCCTCTAGGAAGCCCACAAACAAGACAACTGCAGCAGCTTTATCCTGCCTGTGTTCCACCTAATATAATAGGCATGCTCCTCAGATCCTAAAGGGAATAGGTATGCATCATGACCAGTATTCATTTTGACTAGTAGCCATGGATAGCCCTATCCTCCATGAATACGTCCACCCCCCTCTTAAAGCCTTCCAAGTTGGCAGCCATCACCACATCCTGGGGCAGGGAGTTCCACAATTTAACTGTGCATAGTATGAAGAAATACTTCATTTTATCGGTTTTGAATCTCTCACCCTCCAGCTTCAGCAGATGACCCCATGTTCTAGTATTATGAAAGCACTGGTCCACTCCCTCCATACCATACATAATTGTATAGACCTCTATCACGTCTCCCCTTAAACGCTTCTTTCCATGCTAAAAGGCTTAAGCATTTCAACTGCTCCTCATCGGGCAGTTGCGCTAGCCCCCTGATAATTTTGGTTGCTCTTTTCTGCATGTTCTGAAGCTCTGCAGTATCCTTTTTTAGGTGTGGTGACCAGAACTGTATACAGTATTCCAAGTGTGGTCTCACCATAGATTTATACAAGGGCAGTATGATAGTAGCAATTTTATTCTCTATTCCTTGTCAAATTATGGCCAGCATGGATTTTGCCTTTTTCTCAGCAGCCACACACTGAGTTGACATCTTCATTGAGCTATCCACTACCACCCCAAGATCCCTTTCTTGGTCTGTCACTGCCAGCACAGATCCCATCAGTGTATATGTGAAGTTGGGATTCTTTGCCCCAATATGCATCACTTTTCACTTGCTCACATTTAATCTCCTTTGCCATTTTAACGCCCATTCCTGCAGTATGAAGAGATCCTTTTGGATCTCTTCACAGTCCAATTTTGTTTTAACCACCCTAAATAATTCAGTGTCATCTGCAAACCTGGCCACCTTGGTATTCATCCCCAACTCCAGGTCATGGATGAACAGATTAAAAAGCACTGGTCCCAATACAGATCTCTGAGGGACCCCACTGCTCATATCCCTCCATTGTGAGAACTGACCATTGATTCCTACTCCCTGCTTCCTATTTTTCAGCCAGCTCTCAGTCCATAAGAGGACTTGTCCTCTTATCCCATGACTATGAAGTTGGCTTAGCAGCCTTTGGTGGGGGACTTTGTCAAAAGCCTTTTGGAAATCCAAATACACAATGTCCACAGGCTCATTCGTGTTCCAACTTCTCCACATGTTCCTTGCTTGTTTGCCTCAAGGAAGTAAGCCCTGGGGGGGCAAAGGCCACCTCATATAGGACACTGTTGGAACTAACTACTTTGAATAACCAGGCCCCTCAGCCACCCCAGCCCTACTGCTGTCCAGATGCAAGGAGCATTCCGGCAGTGGTCCTTATGCAACCAAACTGGGTGGTTTGAAAACATTGCCTCATTTTTGGTGTGTGTTAATACTAGTCTTACATTACTACATAACTTACTGTATCCCATTATAGGTGGAATTGTGTGATTTATTCAAGGCGGGGATTTTGCTTATGATATTTCTCCTTCTTGCAGGTTGGAGCCCCTCCTCTGGAAAAGTTCAACAACTGGGGTGGGTCTCTGTCTCTGGGGCACCCCTTCGGTGCCACTGGCTGCCGGTTGGTAGTGACTGCTGCCCACAGATTGAAGAAGGAGGGAGGACAGTATGGGCTGGTTGCTGCATGTGCTGCTGGAGGACAGGTAAGAAAGGGAAGGTTTTGCCTGTTGCATTTGGGAAGTTGCGTACACTTTGGGGGCATCGGCATTCCAGGGGTGAGAAAGTCCCAGGCTTGCCTGTGTAATTTTGCTTTTCCAGAGTTATGTTTTCTTCCTCCCTCCTGTATATGGTGTGAGTCTGTTCTTCTACGCATGTGTCTAATCTAGTGTTGCTTTTCTTCTTGCAGGGCCACGCAATGATAGTGGAACTTTACCCACAGTAAAGGCATGAAGAACTGCTGCAAATGGCATTTCCTGAGACATCGGTGCAATTCCAGCACACTTGTGCGACATAAGTGTGTCTGATCCTGCCTAGAAAGGACTTCTGGTGGCCTTTGTAAATATTTTCTAACTGCCTGTGAAAGCTAACTAAGAGTAGGCAGATCCTCTGAAAAGTTCTATCTATTTATGACAATAAGGGGTGTCAGCAGTTTGTCCAACATATAATGGTGAGTTTCTCCGTTTTTCTGAGAACAGTGTGTAGGAGTGCACTAATTCTGAAACAGAGGCTTGCCAGTGATAAATGGTTCAGGTTTTAACACAAAACCTGTATAAAAGTTTAGGCTTTTTAAAAAGGATCTGTAATCTGAACTGAAATGAACTTTTATAGCAGAAGGCTAGCTCAAAATTGTTGAGACAGTGGGGAGAAGACTATGAACTGCGTACAGTGTCTGTCACCACTTATCAGCCTTAATAAACAAGATAAATGTTAAGGTTTGAGTGTTCTTTGCTTTTTATCTGCTGCTTTCACAGTTATGCATTCTGCAGCCACTGTATGGCTCAGTGATAGAGCATCTGCTTTGCATGCAGAAGGTCTCAAGTTTGATCCTGAGCATTTCCAGTTAAAGGAGTCAGGTGAATTGAAAGACCTACGTATGACACTGGGTAGCTGCTGCCAGGGTAGACATCACTGACCATGATGGATCATTGGTCACAGTCCAACTAAGGCAGGTTCATATGTTCCTATATCCTCCCTCTTCCCAATGGGATTCCATCCTAGCTCATATTTAGGTAGGGTCACTGTCCTCAAGGTGGGGCCTGGAGTTCTCCTGGAATTAGAACTGATCTCCAGCCTACAGCAATCAGATCCCCTGAAGGAAATGGCTGCTTTGGAGGGTGGAGAGTCCAGGAGTTTCCCAAGATGGAGTTGACACCCCTATATCTAGGTAAAGGAAAACTTCATCTGTCAGTGCTTGCAAGCTGAGTGGCAATTTATAACAATATTTATGTTTAAATGTGGAATATGGTGTGTGGGGGGGTAGCACCACTATCCCAGGCTGTGTAAAATGGTGCTACTGGTTTCCAAAGTCTCGCTTGATTGGGAAGGGGCTGACTCATTGTCATAGTAAGGCTCCACAAATAAGTGACTCTGCCGATCCACAGTCCTCTTCGCAAGGCTGTTCAGCTAAAAAACAAAAAAGCACTCCTGATTTTCTATTCAGCAGCTACAACATGCACTTAACAAAATGGAAACGCTGGGTGGGATGGAGAGAATGCTTGCTGTAATATACCCAACTGTGCTTTAAAATGGACCTTTCCATTACTGGTACACAAACAGTTTGACTGTAGCACAGCCTAAGGTTGTCCAGCTGTGAACTTTGCCACCTTCATTCAGATGTGATTTTTTTACACCTACAATCAAAGCCCCTTGTGGGCCAACCTTTGGCGGGAAAGCACCAGTTGATGTGTGAAGCTTTCTTCCCTCCACTGCTTCCCTCCACTACTTCCCTTGTATTTTCATTCTACTCAGCAGCAGCATATTTGCAAGCAAGAAAATGTGAGATAGTTTGGAAGTGCTTGAAATGCCACTGCCTTAAGAGGGATGTAATAAAAAGGGAATGTTGAGATTGAGAAAGGAGTTGGTGCTTTTTTATATTCCCGCCTTTCTCTTAAGGAGCTCTGCATTCTCCAAAGAAGACAAGCTTTATCCTCATAACCTCATACAGTAGGCTGAAGGTTTGGGATTGTCCATGCTTACTCAGAACCTCTTCAGAGCTGAGGTCTGGTCTTCCTGGCACTCATTTAGCCATAGCCTCGGTCCACAGTGAGAGGTCTCCCAATTGTATCTAACTGAGCAGCAGGCAAGTAAGGCTGAAGTTGGCTCCTTTGAACACATGCCACCAGACTCGTATTTGATATGTTGCCCCAGCAAGAGAGAGCCATGTATGCTGCCCTGAGCTGAGATGGGGTTAAAATGTCCCTGATAGTCTTCAATAATACACGGAATGCCAGGAACTCATCCTTGGCTTGTAAAGTCCAACTTGTTCCCTGTACTAGAAACATCATTGCCTATACATGTAGACATGGGGGGGGGGGGTATACAGGTGGGAAGCAAGAGTAAGATCCTTGTGACCCACACCCTGGTAACTGAGTAGAGGAGAGACTGCTTTAACCCTGAGCCAGTTTAAAGTGAGGATGGCACATTCAGTTCTGGGGTGTTGACATAGTGGCTTTAAAACACAAACACTGTAAGCAAGTAGAACACAGTGGGTTTAGGGAATTGGGCAGGCAACAGGCAGAGGCTGCTGTTCTGTTCTTGTTCAGCGAGGAGGTGTCTGTGGGGAGCCTTACATGTCTGTTGGTCTTCTGAGCTGTGCAAATGCTCACTGTTCTCGGTTTTTCTACCCAGAGCAGCTGCAAATAATTTTTCTTCCATTACTGTTGGGTGGTATTGTCACTGCATGCCTGATTGCTTTATCAAGTCACACAGCTCTCAAAAAGTACAGTTTTAGAAATTGAGACTGTTTGTTTAGATCCTGGCTGCCTTCAAAAGTGGTCCTTTCCTGAGGTTCCTTATTTACATATCGTTCCTGAGCCTCACAACCCTCTCTGCAGGGGCACTGGGTATTTTTTTTTTAGCAGGAACGGCACATAACAAACATCTCTCACCTCTGTAGCTTTCCAGCCTGTTTAGCTGCTTAGCCTGGAATTAAGTTTCAATCTTGCTCTGTGAACACAAATTGAAATAAAAGGGCAAATAATGGATCAAGACAGGCTTTGGGCAGCAGGATTCTGCTGCCAGGAGCAGCCCTCCCACAGAATCCAGTGACGTCAGAAGAAAAGTATGGGGGTCGTGTCTCTGGCCCTGCTGTGCCCTAGTGCCTGTTTTCCCTCACCCCACCCCACCCCAGATGCAGTAAAGGAATAACTTGACCAGCACAGCCCTCAGCACTGAAGCCATGATTCCTTGTGCCTGGCAAGAGGTTACTGCTTTCCGGAAGAACAGGGAAAGGGAAGAGATAAGCTAGGACTCTGTTTCTCATGAGACTGTGTGGACAATTCTGGGAGAGAGCCCTGTGGGTTTCTGAACAGGCAGGCCCAGCTGCTTCACCCAGGAACAGGGAAGTTTGTCACCAAAAAAGCTCGCCTCCTGCTGTCTTCAAGCGAGAGGAAAACATTGATCAGGATGACCCCAATCCTTGCTAGGGTACAGCAATGGATGCAGTTGAAGGGAGGGGATTTGTAAGATCTGTCAGGGATAATCCAGCCTTAAGCTAGCATGGTGGCTGAAAGCCAAAGTTATAGCTCGTAGCCCCTTTATTGTCCCTAATATGATGGCAGGGAAGCCCAGAAGAAACAGCCAGCCTTGCTTACCTGAAATAAAGTTACCCCATCTGTGCGCGACCTGCACAGACGCTTCTTGAGAGCTCCCAACACCTACAAGGAAACACAACAAGCTTGGGTGCCAGCAGAGGTACTCAAAGTTGACAGGTTCCTGACCATTGACAATTTTCATTTGTGGTTTTACTGCAGTCTAAACAAATACCCCCTTAGCAGTTACCGGGGCACTTTGGTACACAGCAGCTACTTGTGTCCATTCAAATTATGCATTGATTCACTGAAACTAAAAAACAACAACTAGGGGGCAAAAGGGACTGGCTTGTTTTTATTTTGAAAGCCAAAACAGTGGTTTGAGAAATTACAGTTTTGAAAAGAAAAGCCAGCAGGCAATCGGGGGAGACAACAGGATCGCGTGCTCATCAAGTTAAAGGCTTAGCAGAACAGAGAACGAGGTTCTAATGTAACCCACTCCCTTCTGGGGTAGCTTTCTACCTGCAGGGAGCAGTTAAAAATGCAATTCCTCACCTGTGCTCTACAATGACGCCCTCCATTCTACTACTTTAAGCTTTGACTGCCTCTGAGTGCTGCATTCATAGACCATGTCTTAGTCAATGGTACTTATACAGGAAAAGACACATGCATTCCTTCCCTGCCTGTCAGCCTGTGGGGTCTTTTTTTCCCATAGGGAAAGGATTGTGTGGTTTCCCTGATGCTGCTGATACAGTGTAACAGCAGCGGGGCTCCCAAGAGGCGGGTTTCCTTGTAGTTTCTTGCCCCAGTCACATGGCAGGGGCCATTCTGCGCTACTGGGGTTTTTCTAGATTTTTAAAAAGTTGGCAGTTGGCTATCATTATTTATTTATTTATTTGCTGTATCAGATTCCCTAATTCCCCACTGTCATTTTTAAAACAATTTAACTATCTAGCCCCTTTTGTTGCAGAGGTATGCCTGTTGGGAATTCAGAGGACATGATACATAGTATACTATAATGTTATAATGATACTCAAGGGCTGCCACAGGGACAGAGTCAAGCAAAATAGCTGCCATGTGGATGGGACCAGGAACATCTGAACTTTCCCACCCATTCAATAGCCATACAGGCTTTACTGAGATCTTGCCCAAATCTTTGCAGTATAGAAAATGAGGGAAAGATCAGGAAAATGCTGGGAGGTGCATTAATGCACCATTATGATGTGGGGAAGCAGGAAGAAAACCTGCTTGCCAGCAGCATCAAACCCATGTGGAAAAGGGCAGGGTCATGCAGGCAGCAAATCCCCAACTTCCTGTGCTTTGGAATAGGCCACCAGCTCCAGAGTAGAGTTTCCAACCTCCAGATGGGGCTGGAATTCTTCTGGAATGACTACTGGTCTACAGAGATCAGTTCCCCTGGAGCACTGGTTCCCAATTAGGGGTCCGTGGACCCCCAGGGGTCCACGAGAACTAAATTAAGGTCCATGAAACAAAGTTATAAACCCATAATAAATTAATATTTTCAATTATAAGTTCTCTATTATAAAAATATATATTAAAAATTATTCTAAGTTTAATGTTTAACTAACAGTTATGATTAAAGTTTATTTTCAAATTCTCGGAATTTTTATTTTGAACCTTGGGGTCCCTGCATTGAACAAAAAAGTCCTAGTGGTCCCTGGTCAAAAAAAGGTTTGGAACCACTGCCCTGGAGGAAATAACAGTTTTGGGCTGTAGACTACGGCATCACATCCCTGCTTAGCTTTTTCTTCCCCAGTTATTACTTCCAAATCTCCAGGAATTTCTCAAGCTAACGTTGGCAGCCCAACTCCACAGCCTTCAGGCTTTCTTGCTAAAAAGAAAAGAGCATGAGGATGTTGGTGAGGCAGGGACACACTTACCTTCTTGTCCATTAGGCAGGCAAAGAGCAGAAAGAAAACACCCTGGACAGGAGAAAAATAATGATTTTTGTTTAGCAAAACCAGTTTTCAATGTTGGTGTGGCAGTTATTTGCTTAAGTTTTAAAGATTTTGTAGGCCAGTTGAAGAACCTCTGCTTAGAAGGTTTTAAATAAGGTTTTAAATAAATAGAACAGCTAACTAAATAATAACTCTCAAAAGCCAAAATAAACCAGGGCATCTAGAAAGTACTTCTCAGGTTGAGCATGCTGTAGCGATCTACAGAGAACTGAGAGAGGAAAGGTGCCTGACCCTTCTGGCTCACGCACAGACAGGTGGACACAACGGGCAGGGCAGAGACGGCAGCAGGGCAGAGACAGCAGCAGCGCTCTTTCTCCCTTCACTGAAGACCTGCATGATGCTCCCCACTGTGTGACTGCCCAGAAAACTCTCATGAAGCTGTTCACACATCCCCTGTTAAGTCCATCTCTCTTGTGTCTTCCTGCTCCTAAGTACGTTGTTCAACCTTATCCAATATTATCGTGCAGTGAGCCCAGGCTCACAGCTCTTTGGGTACAGCCTCGATTCACAGACCACATTTATTTATTTATTTGAAATAGAGCCTGCCAAAAAAAGGGAGCCCAAGACGGCTACAAGGCCATGACACGTAAAGTCATCAGGTTTGCAAACCTCCAGGTGAGGGCTGGAGTTCTCCTGGAATTACAACTGTTCTCCAGACTACAGAGATCAGTCCCCCTAGAGGAAATGACAGCTTCGGAGAGTGAAGTCTATCAAGCCATCATGTCCTTGCTGAGCTCCCTCCCTCTCTCCAAACTCTGCCCTTCCAAAGCACTGGCAGTGCCCCGAAATATCCAAGAATTTCCCAACCCTGAGTTGGCAATCCTAAAAGGTGTCTAACAACCAACACAACATTCACACAATTTTTTTAAAAAATAGCAAACAACAACAATCAGCTAAGATGACACATTTCCCATCAGCAATTCAATAAAAAATTCAGCCAGCTGTTCAGTACCCACATCAACAGAAACAATTGTCCTGAAAACTGGTAGAATGAACATTAACAATCTGACATACAAAGGACTGGATTAAGACATGTGGAAACCCTAAACTATGTCAAGTTTGAACACCATGACACCATTACAAAAAATGGTAATTTGTACTTAGAAGCCCTTCATAATATGAGCTCCTGTGAAGCTTAAGCTTATCCATAAATCCAGCTCTGGACATAAAAAAAGAATCCAGTGTTTTGTGATTCTGTCAGCTGGTCAGCAATGACCCAAAGCTCTGTGATTTAGTTTCTGTTCCATTCAAGACCTCTTTCATTTAATCCCCAAGTGGCCACCACACTGGGGATTACTATTCAGTCCACTGCCTCCTTCCCATGCGCCCAAATTGTGTACACAATTTATTTTTCACATATTGATAGAGATCTGCAATCTTTGTCACATCTGTTTGAAACTTCGGGTATGTGGATCCCACGTCACGAACGTAAGATCCAGCACTTTAGTCTCCACAGTGCTTGGGGGTGGGGTGGGGGAATTAACGCACAAAACAACAAGAAACAAAAAGGATTGTAGCAGAGGAGGGCCTAGCTGTACAAATTGAGCTTTAACAAGATTATTTTCTGCCACGCTCACACACCAGCAAGCAACTTTATTTCCACAGGTACAATCCCCATGTAACTTCAACAAGCATACATACCTGAAGTGAATTGAGAATCGTAAATGCGTAATGGATAAACTGGGAGGCATCCAATGTCATGGTGATGACCCCCAGCCCCCACGTCAACCCGAAGATTGGCGTGAGGATAAGCAGGGCTTTGAAAATGGCCAGCAGAGCCTTCCTTTCCTCTCCTTGGGGTCTTTCTGATGGTCTCATGAGCTTGAGCAGCACCACAAGCAGGATCAGGAGGTTGACAGTCACAATGGCCAGGGCAGGGATGGCGAAGGCGTAGATTGCTTTGCTGCGGGCGCTGAGCCAGCAGAGGGCTTCATGGAGGTATCTCTGCTTGGGGAAGAAGGCGGCCACCACAGCCACGGCAAGGACCAGAGGGCAGACGTAGCCTACGGCGATCATGGCAGGCACGACAGACCTGATGGACAGGTGGTGGAAGACGAGGATCAGCTGGTGGCAGAGGATGAGAGCCTGGACCAGCATCCAGAAGAACATGGCCAGGTAGAAGAAGTGGGTGAAAAAAGCGGCGGCCACACAAAGCTTCCTCTCGTGGCTGACTTCAAGCAGGGAGGCACCCAGAAACCACAAGCTCCCCAACAGCAGACAGACTGAGACGTTGACCAATGTAGTGTAACACAAGCAGGAGACCTGGAAATCAGAAGAAGGCTTTCACTGTTACGGCTCAATTACCCAGACGCTAACTGGGACAATGCCCCTGGTCGATGTGGATATATGGAATTCTGGAGGGATTTAGCCACGTCCCTTTTGAGGGTCATTTCAGGGCATTCATGTATCACCTTTTTTGTCTACAGAGCCTTGAACTCCACCCACCCAAGATGCATCAATTATTCATGTGATCATTTATTGTTTGTATATATATATATGCCAGTTATCAGCATTCTGTCATGTCCTGGTATTACCCAGAAAGAGAACCCAGGGGCAGGGCTTTGGAAGCAGGGCGCCTGAGAGCCAGAAGCAGCCTTCCCTACCCTGAAAGACAGTGTGGGGCTTGGAAGAAGGAAGTTTCTTACCTCCTCCTCTTCTGTACCCAGAGGCAGGAGAGAAGGGCCTTGGTCTGGTTAAGGAAAAAAGGTCCCGGCTCTGCCAACAAGCTTGGTAGCCTGTTAACTAGCCACGACCATTCATCACAAGCCAGAGGAGGCCAGAGTCCCTGATTGTTTTTTCAGGAGTTCTTAACTCTCTCTCTCAGTTCTTTTTTTATTATTATTCATCCTCCCACCCTGCCAATATTAACAGGACATACTAATGTTCTTCCATGCCTAGAATAAGCTTCTAGAGTGCTCTTCTTTGGGGGGTTTTATTCCTTCAACAAAACTTCCCTTGGAAGAACTTGCCAGGCAGGGTTTGCTCATAATCTGAGATCCTCTCATTCCCATATCTGGGTCAGGAAGGAGGGATAGGAGAGAGGGGGCTTGTCTTCATTGGTAGTATGCAGCTTGACTCATCTGTTTGAACCACTTAGAACTGTTTGCTCTGCATTTCCCATTTTAGGATGCATGTGTCTGTTCATGGCATGCTGTGGTATGGATTATGTCAGTTGTGATATGAGGTGGGGATGGAGCTAGCTTCAGTGCTGGAGTGTGCATGTGCGCACGCACTCACACATATGCACAAGAAACTTCTTTGCCTTTAGACCAGAGATTCTAACCTTGTCCTTCACCACAGAAGTCCAGACGACACTGTAGATGAGCAGGCTGACGACAAGGGCGAGGATAGTGACGCAGACCCCAAACTTGCTCAGGAAGGTCCAGGCAGAGCTGACAATCACCGGGTTGGCGGACATGAGGACAGAGAAGGAAGTAAGGTGGTGGCAGGAACAGTTGGTAGCCATTTCTGTGCTGAAAGTCTGGCATCCCTGGGTAGACCAGCCTCCTATACCCTCAGGCAAGCTGTGATTCCAGGACACGCACTGGGCCGTCAGGGTCTCCTCCGTGATGCGAGTTGTGTTCCGGAGACCAAAAATCATGTCAACATCCATCTTTCTCACGCTCCCATTGTTGGACATGGCGGCATTGAACATCACTAAACTACCAAGGATGTGGTCGGAGTCTGCACCATAATGCCCTGGCAGGATCTGGTCCATCTTCTTCAGCACCAGGCTGCTGATTATGATGCTCTGCTCTTTTTGCACCACTTCGTCCAGTTCTTTTCTGGAGATATGAGAGCGGAGCAGGGGATCCGTGTCGAAGGTTTTGTCGAAGTCACCAAGTCGAGTCAAGTTAAACATGGAGCTCTGGAGTTCAAGGTTGGGGAGGGTCAAGTTGAACTCGCCAGTCGAAGGTACCAGAAGGCTAGTGAGGTCCTCAATCGCCCGCAGGAACATGGAACCCGTTGACTGATTCCGAGCTTGGACCTCAGACCACGTGGTCTCGGGGTCTAAGTCCAGCATCCAGTTGACAGCATTCAGCAAGTCCTAAAAGCAAGAGGAGAATTTTCCCCAACATTGTGTGCCATTCATTAATTTTTCAACAGCTGGTGGTGGGTAAGGTGGAAACTACCCGAGGAAAAGAAACAGCCCCTGAAATAATAGTGAGGTAAGTCTATCAACAGATACTAGTCAAGACAGAAAATGGAACCTCCAAATTTAAAGGCAGTGTACCTGTGAAAATCAGGTCCTGGGGCCAAAGAATAAGGATAGGGCTTTCTCTGCCCTGCCCTGCCTGGGAACTTCTGTCTGAAGATCAGGCCCATACGCTGCTCCACATTTCAGAAAAGGTGTAGAAATCCAAAACTGTGTTGGCCACTAGAAACCATTGTGCATTTTTAACAAGGTTACAAGGTTGTTGGGAGAGGTAAGCATGTTTAAAAGGGGGAAATGGTGTTTGCATTCTAAATATAGTTTTGGGTATTGATCCTGCGCTCTATTCTTTCTGCCAGAACTGGCAATTTCTAGGGGTGGGCAAACAATCCTGACCATGAGCTAGTTGGTGAAAGCAACATGGGGACATCAGATGCCCTTCTCCGAACCCCAACTGCTCCACTTACTGGCCACCTCACATGAACCACCACCTTAAACTGAGTCAAGTCATTAGTCTATCGAGGTCAGTATTGTCTACTCTGATTGGCAGCAACTCTCCAGGGGCTCGAGGTCTTTCACATCGACTACCATCTGATCTTTTTAACTGTAGATGCTGGGGATTGAACCTTGGTCCTTCTGCATGCAAAGTAGATGCTCTACCTCTGAGCCACAGACCCTTGCTGGGTACTTACAATCACAGATTTGCTGTCTAGTCGCATGCTGGAATCCAGAGCCACCTGAGAGATGATGTCCAGGGTGATAACAAGAGTCAGGAGGTCCAGAGGGTAGATTTTCTGGTTCTGGTCGGGCTTCACCTCCATCCTCAGCCACTCAATCATCCAAGGGACCTCGATTTGGGGGCTGCCCATCCCTGCCTGGAGTAACTGTGGAGCAGGATGTATGTTTGTGTGTCAATGGAATCATTCCCATAATATAGATAGAGAAAATTAAACTGAAAAGAGTTAAGGGAGAAAGGGGTCTCTTCCTACGGAACTCATTGCCACTGAAGTCGAAATACCCAGTGGCCCCACCCAAAGTATTAGCTGAATACAGGAGATCCTTTTATCAGTAAAGTGTGAACTGCCATAGTAAAAAAAAGAATCATGAAAGACTACTAGCCTGTAGCCTAGAGAGAAGTTGCATTCAGATATTGTGATAAACTGTAGTTTTTTCAACAAACTCTGGTTAGCCTATCAGACATATGGGGCCAAGGCTCAGCGGTAGAGCACCTGCTTTTGAAGATCAAGAGGTTCAGTCCCTGGCATCTCCAGTTAAAAAAGCAACAGTTAGGAGGTGATATGCAAGACCTCTGTCTGAAATCTTGGACAGCTGTTGCCAGTCAGAGTAGACAATACTGACCGCAATAGTCCAACCGTCTGACTCAGTATAAGGCAGCTTCATGTTTTCATGAGTAACATATGACACATGAAACTGTATTATGCTGAATCAGATGGTTGGTCTATCAAGGTCAGTATTGCTTACTCTGTCCAAAGTCTTGGAGAGCCGCTGCCAGTCAGAGGTCTTGCATACCACATCCTAACTGATTCTTTTAAAACTAGAGATGCCGGGAATTGACCCTGGGACCTTCATGACAAGAGGATGCTCTACCACCACTGAGCCATGCCCCCTCCCCAAACATGTCCTGGTTCATCTGCTTCATGCCTCCTACAGAGAAGAAATAATCCCAATACTGCCAGCTATGTTGCCAAGTGGCTGTTAAGGGCAGTGGTTGGCTCATTAATGGAGATATTGCTGCAATAAGTACAAACAGCTTAACAAATCTGTTAGAAATGCTAGTTGGAGATCTGGATCGATATCAACCAGCAAGCCACCAGTTTGTTGGGCAGTGTACATTGAGAAATCACTTCTCACTAAGGTTTAATCAAATCATGATTTATCACAATGTCAAATGCAGCTGTACTAGAATAAAGAGAGTTATTTCAGTTTACCAACTGCTCAGGGAAACAAGGTGACTGACTAAAGGGTAGGGTTGTCAGCTCTGGGTTGGGAAATACCTGGATATTTTTGGGGCGAAGCCTGAGGAGGGCGGGGTTTGGGGAAGGGAGGGACTTCAATGTCATAGAGTCCAATTGCCCAAGCAGCCATTTTCTCCAGGGGAACGGATCTCTATTGGCTGGAGAACAGTTGTAATAGTGGGAGATCTCCAGCTAGTTGGCAACCCTAATAAAGGGGGATCAGTAACCTACTGGGTTGTCGTAAATTAGCTGCGACTTGATGGTACTTTACACACACCCACAATAACTGTTAGATGTTCTCAGATTCGTTTGTGCTGAGATAAGGATTGACTTTGAATCCAAATCTGTGCTGGCCTAGAGACTGTGGGGCACAAGTCTCTTTTCCATTTCTTTTGATATGATGCTCCTCCTCCTTTCAGTGTAAGCAAAGTTTGCTCTTTCATGCATGGCCAGCCTAATAAGCCTGGCTGAAAGACAAGAAAATTTCTGGCCCATGAAGGGTTCAAGCCATTGACAATGAAAAGTCCCACCCTCTCCACTATTGGCCTTCATTTCTCCTTGCTCTGCTTGTTCCTTAGCCTGCTCTGCAAGAAGAGGGTGGCTTCCACCGTCTCCCTCCCCAATTCCCATCGCTGTGCCTTCTTCCCCATGGCATGCTGTGTGGGACCTGGCCTGCCCTCTCTTTCCAAGAAGCCCCGGCCCGAAGGAGATAGACCCTCTCTCACCTGAGCCTCGCGCAACCTAGAGAGCAGCTCCTCGCTTGCGCAGTTGTTTTGAATGTTTCCCCAGGTCCTGTCAGAGAAGCATCTCCGCAGCATCATCCCTGTTCTGCCCTTGGGACACAGGATCTCGGCCACCCGGCCTGCCCTTGTCACACTCCACCTACCCTGCACATTCTCGCCAGGGCAAAAGAGATCTCCAACTGTGGCATAATAAAAGCACAGTGCAAGCACACAGTGATTGTACTGTTACAGGTGTGCATTCTAGCTGCATTCATGTACACATACAGATAGAGTCAAATTTTGCATTATGAATTTACACTGCTCTGGATACATACACATATTCTGCATAATTCATTCTGCTACAGGACAGACAACATCAAATTGTGAAACTCCTTGCCAGTCACATGGACACATGAAGCTGCCTTATACTGAATCAGACCCTCCTTGGTCCATCAAAGACAGTCTTGTCTACTCAGACCGGCAGCGGCTCTCCAGGGTCTTAGGTGGAAGTCTTTCACATCACCTACTTGCCTAGTCTCTTTAACTGGAGATGCCGGGGATTGAACCTGGGACTTTGTGCATGCCAAGCAGATGCTCTGCCACAGAGTCACAGCCCCTCATCCCATGTTGGTCACTAGTGTCGATGGCTTTAAACTGGGATTAAACAAGTTAATGGAGAATAGCTTCTACGTCAATATCAAAGTGGTCTTCATATTTGCCAAATAAGTAAGCAATTTTTTAAAAATGGGCTTCCATTCTTCCCCATCTCTCACATTACCTTGAATCACGCTCACAGCCACGGTGGTTTGTATGGATCCAAGCCCACTGCTTTCAAATGTGCACCGGTATGTGGTGTCAATGCTGGGACAGGAATCCAGGACGAGGAAGTGGCAGAGCGGGTCTTCAGCACCCACCAAGTCAACTGAAGAGACAGCACATTACATGCTCAATGGAGCAAGGAAAGGGGTTGGAGGCATGAGAGGGAAATGGTTGAAGGTTCTCCTTGGCTTGAAACCGACAACCCGGTGAGTTGCAAACTAGGTACGTACGCTATCACATTTTACATGGCAAGAATGCAAGGATGCTTCTTTATATCAAACAAAACCTTATATCTCTGTACACGTGCCGATACACCAGGTGAAAGTGGAACTTACATCTAAGGCTGAAGAGCTCTGAGCATTTCCCCTGTCCCCTTTACTCACCTGGGTCTGGAGCTCCAGGATTCCAGGACGCTTTCAATGGGGCACCTCTGTTCCGGATGCAGCACTGCAGAGACAGCCTGTCTGGGGAGCTGCAGTTCATGGAGACTTGTGACGGGGTCCGGACAATATCTGCTGCTACGAGGGGGACCGTGACCTCCTGCCTCCATTCCTGTAGGGCGCTTCCATTCCGAGAGCGGCAGATGTACTCTCCTGTCAATATACAAGGCATAACTCTCAGGAGTTTGCATCTGCTCTTTGCCCTTGAGCACTGAGCTGCTGTGTGTGTGCCTGGAACTGTGTGTATGGGGGGTGCTCACTGAGGAAGGCCTTTTGGGCACCGCTAGGTGTACTTAGGGTTGCCAACCTCCAGGTACGAACTGGAGATCTGCTGTTACAACTGATCTCCAGCCGATAGAGATCAGTTCCCCTGGAGAAAATGACCGCTTTGGCAATTGGACTCTATGGCATTGAAGTCCCTCCCCTCCCCAAACCCCACCCTCCTCAGGCTCCGCCCCTAAAACCTCTGCTGGTTGCCAAGAGGGACCTGGCAACCCTAGATGTATTCTAAATTCAAAATAATCCCAGGTCTTGCACCAAATTCTGCAATCAGAAAGTACAAAAAAGAAACAAACTTTCACTTTCATCTGTTATGGATGCTTAATTTATTCAGGGTCCAGTAGTTCAATAACACACACACCCCAAAAAAAACCTGAAGCCCCTTTTGATTTCCAGGTATTCACCTGACTCTGCAAACATAATTTTGAGTTTCCCCTACTCCTGCAGACATGAATTCTAGAAATTTAAGAAACAAAACCAAAGCAGAGTTTGTAAGAACACAAAATTAGGACCTGCTGTGAAACTTTAGTGCTTATTCAGCAATTTCCTGCACAAACAGAACATAGACCACTTTGTGCCCAGTATTTAAGAGAAACTATCCCTCCAGGGTGAGGCAGTGGGCAGTTAGACCTATAAACTGGATAGCCACAAAAAAGGGTTCCTTCAGATTGTCAGATTATTGCACAGTAGCACAATACCAATTGCCGGTTTGTAAAAGCACTTGGGGAAAAAAACCCTTCAGTGGCTCAACAGTGGGAAAATGCAGAGAAGCAGACAGCTGGCGGAGTAAAGTGCGCACAGTAGTTCTGTGCATTTGTTCCACTGCCAGGGCAAAAAAGAGCAACACAGAGAATCGTCGCATTTCAGATTAATTTTTCCCAGCCTCATCTTTGTGTGTGTGTAAAGTGCCGTCAAGTCGCAGCTGACTGATGGCAACCTCCTGTAGTTTTCAAGGCAAGAGACTAACAGAGGTGCTTGGCCATTGCCTTCCTCTGCACAACAACCCTGGCATTCCTTGATGGTCTCCCATCCAGTTACTAACCAGGGCCGACCCTGCTTAGCTTCTGAGATCAGGCTAGCCCGGGTAATCCAGGTCAGGGAAGCCCCATCTTCAGATTTAGAGAAAAAGAGGAGGAATACGGTACCAGCCCAGTCTAGGGAGGGAGAGGAGATCCTCAGAACAGCCTTCAAGCCATTTCGCAGAAGCATCACTTGTTTCCCGTTGCGAATCTCTTTGGCCTCATTCCATTTAGGACTGAGCAAGTACCACTTCACATCAGTGGCTCCTTCTGCCAAGCTGAAGGAGAGAGTCAGATCATCTGCAGCTCCTACAGAAGCTTGTTTGGAGGGCAGTCTTGTGCTTTTGGAGACTGAAAGCGAGAAAGAAAATGTGGGTCAGGCATGGAGGGGTTGGGGGGCAATTGGAGGTGCACCCGCAAGCAGCCTTGACATTTTCCCTCAGTCTTGCCCACCACTACTGGGCCTGTCGGAGAAACCACATGAATCCCAGGGAATGTGGTAGAGCATCTGCTTGGCATGCAGAAGGTCCCATGTTCAATCCCCGGCATCTCCAGTTAAAGGGACTAGGCAAGTAGGTGATGTGACAGATCCCTGCCTGAGACCCTGAAGAGCTGCTGCTGGTCTGAGTGATGTACCAAGGGTTTGATTCAGTATAAGGCAGCTTCGTGTGTTCAGGTGTGTTCATGTGAACTCCCTCTAGGATTGTTTCAGGTTGGGAAAATGATGCAGGGGAAGGCTGAAGCCCCTTCTCTACATGCACCCTGATCCTAATCAAGAACTACATACTCAGGAACTGAGGAGAACACTCAACACATATAGGTATAACAGTGCTATCTACCTATCTTGTCCATTTTACCCTGCGCTTCTGCCAAGAAGCTCAAACTACATCACTCTTCCTTCCCCATTCTAGCCTCACAACCACTTCATGAGGTAAGTTAGGTTGAGAGAGAGAGAGTAACTGGCCAAGGTTACTCCATACTTCAGGGTAGAATAGGGATTTGAACCCCGGTTTCCCAGATTCTAGTGCAAATACACAACCCATGCTCAGTTCTGGAACAAATTCATGAGTAGTGGGGCAGAGGGAGAATTGGGTAGCACTGGAGGAACATATGAAAAGGAGGATCCTTGGTATATACTGAAAATAGGGAGTCCAGTTGCAAAAAAAAACCCCAGAGAAGGTCCTGGTTAAGATTGCTTACTGGACAGGAGAAAAGTGCCCTGTCTCTTTAACAGAGGTAGACTGGGTGCTAATGGGCAGGTGAATCTTTTTACAGCATGAAGTTAAATAACCTCACCGGATAACTGCTTGCAGCTCAAACTGATATTAAAAGGAGAGCAAGACGGGTCAGTTTAAAAGTTGGCAACTCTAGTCTTGGGTCCTCGAACTTTTATATAGAAAATGACATTTTTATGGCATGCTGTATCTTAAACAAATGCCATCCAGGAGCCTTGAAGCCCAGCTGTAAACCCTTCGACAGTCCCACCCATCCTTCTTTACAAAACGCAACTCCCACCACCTGCAAAAAAATCCTCAGATTCCACAATGAGACTAAAATATTGTCCCCTAGATAGATCTGCTGACATTTGGTAACTTTGCCGCACCTGTAGCCTAATTTTAAGATTCCTTTTCCAGGCAAGAACTCTGGTAATAATCTGGATGATTGTGCTTGGACTGTGGTGTCATTGGGTGGGGGCAGCTAGGGTGGGTGGACTTACCTTTCGAGGCTGAGAGAGCTGACTGGCAATAACCAGTGTCTGAAGAAGTCCAGCGAAGACACTGGCAGGGGGGTGGGAGGAAGATGGAGACAAAGGACTGGAAGATGCCGCCACCCTTGCAGGCCTGTAAGCTTGTGCAGAATTTGTCATTCCACTGATAACCCGGAAGGCAGCGGCAGTCCCGGCTGCTTCCCTGCAGTGGGTCACACTCTGGAGGAAGGAAAAGAAGAAGGGAAGAACAGACCTATGTGCAGGTTTGGGGGAGCCTTTGAGCATGGATATTTATGGTGCCCCCTAACTATGACTCTGTTATCTTGTCCACCTCCCTAACTCCAACTCCTCCCAACTCACTATTCTCCTCCTAGAAATGTAGCTACGCTGGAGGGAACAGAATGCAACTTTCTCACACTCTTTTTAGCACCCTCGTGACTACCCTGTCTGAAAGGAGTCGGAAGAGCTGCTGCCCTGTAACGGGGGCCTCGCCCTGACCTGGATGGCCCAGGCTAGCCTGATGTTAGATTTTGGAAACTAATCAGGGTTTTCCCAGGTTAATATTTGGATAGCAAACCACCAAGGAAGTCCAGAGTCGCTATACAGAGGCAGGCAGAGGCAAACCATCTCTTGCTTTGAACATTCTGCGGGGTCATCATAAGTCAGCTGTGCCTGGACAGCCCTTTTCACAATCAACAGGAGCCTCTGGACCACTTGCCAGGGATGCCTGTAGGGGGCAGCAGAGCACAACTCTCTTGCTCTCTGGTTCCCCAGATGCCCCCAAGTGCTTCCTCCAATAAGGGCCAAAATATATAGTACATGCGACATAAGTTGGGTCACGGGTGCCCTACCTGACTTGCAGTTACATGTAGGATCAGGGGAACTCAGTTCAAGGTGTTATGATGCTCCGTTGAGCTCATGAGTGCTGCAATAGGGGAGGAGGGGTTTCGGGCTTCCCTCCCAAGATGTTTTCGCCAGAGGAAATGGCCACCGGTGGGGGGATTATTTGCCCTTTCCTTGGGCTCCAAAGGACAAACACCCCCAAATAGTCATTTCCACTGAAATTAAATGGGAGGGAAGACTGAAGCTCCTCCTTTCCTTTCACAGCACTCCCAAATTGAACAAAGCAATATAACACCTTGAAGGTGAACATCAGAGAATATAAGAAAAGCCCTGCCAGATCAGACCGAGGCACCATCAAGTCCAGCAGTCTGGTCACACAGTGGCCAACCAGGTGCCTCTAGTGTGCCCACAAACTCCCAAAAAGAGTTTTGCTGATTCTACGCGCCCATGATCCGACTCATGGGTCACATGTAGTATGTATTTTGGCCCTAAGAAAAGGAAGATAGAGACAGCATCTCCAGCCATGGACCTCTGCCAGGCTCTGGGCCCGAGCAGGTGCCCAACCATACTGACCAGCTCTGCATCTGAGGTGGCACAACGGGGACATTTCCCACCACAACCAGGTCTCCGACACTTTGAAACACCTCACTATATTTTCCCTTGCTGCCCCGATGCCTGGAATTCCCTCCCAGAACCCACTATGTGGTGTCTTTTCTGTCTTCTTAGATTGCACTGATAGCAAAGTAGACAAAAGGAGGAGATGAAATGTGTCAGGAGATTCAGACTGAGAACTACAAGACTTAAGTACTAGACGCTTCATGCGACAGAACAGAAAACCAGTGCCAGGGCTTATATTTCCCTGCTAGATTTGAGAAAGGGTAGGAGAGTCAGTTGAGTTCGATGAAAACAGCTGCTGATCGTAAGTGATCCTGGAACATCTGTAGCAGGGCCCGACAGCTACTCACCTGTAGTTAGAGCAAGGCCGGTGATGGTGCTTGCTGTGCCATTAACAGCCCGGGGGATTCTCACAGTTCTGAGAGTACTCTGAGTATGAGCAGAGTTCACGGTAGCAGGAGCCACTGAGGTCAGCTTGATATAGGCAGTACCACGAAGGATGCCTGAAGTGGCAAAAACACACATGCAAACTGGAGGCAGGACAGTGGCCCCAGGGTAGAGTGTATACAATTCCTGGGCAGAAGGCCACAAATTCAATCCCTAATAAAGACTCTGTGAGAAAGCCAGAATATGCTATCTCCATCCTTGCAGCCATAATCAGTTGGGTACAACAGTTCTCAGTGGGAAAAGTCACATTTGGTAAGCAACCCTCCTATCCTGGGGCAGAAGTTTTTCTAAAAGGAGCATGGCCTTCCATTTGAGGGGAGAAGTCTGGATACCTTACGAGATGGAGCAGGCTTTTCCTCATCCCCAGTTTAATCTTGATTCATTCCTTTCTCTTGAAAGTCCTTTTTTTTTTACTCACCAGGAGCTCTTCTGACTCGAACTGAGGGGTCACAGGAGCCAATATCCTTTGCTGAACTTCTCACACACTAAAAAAGATGAAACAAATGCTAGAAGATAGGCTATCTTTCCAATAACATTCCCATTGACCCAGTAAATACTGAGCATGTGCCAACAGTGGTTACTAACTGGCTGCCTACGTGATGAGGAATTCTGCCAACTGTACCAATATTCTAGCTATACCGCTTGCTTTAAATTGTGATCAAATAAGCAGTTCAAGAATATGGGATGCTCGACCCAAGATAAAACAATTACTGTGAGCACATTTTTTGGTACAGATTATAGCATAATTCGTTTTAAGGTAAATGAATCGATGGGGTGGCTCTCTTATCGGGCAGCTTTGACCAAGCCCTGAGGCTTATTGCACCAACAATTTACAGCATATTATCATTGTGCTCGGTGTGTGTGTTTTGGATGCGTATTCTTCATTTCCCATTGCACCGTGCCTGTTCAGACTGCTCCCAAGTCGGCATATCGGCATATCGCAAGGAGGAGCGTGGGGGAGCACTGCGTCATGTCTACGTTGCTGATGCTTCCCCGCCTCCCCTCCCCTTTTTTTTCACGTATGCGCAATATCATTGATCCGAAGGAGCGCTGTACGCCATTAAGAATTGCCTCATTTGCACGGCAGGGAAACCCTAATCACAACCCATGCAGGCATTTCCCCCCCCCCCAAAAAAAACCCCCAAAATGAGCTGTTTCATGCACAGTACTAATCACAGAGCTGCCGTCTTTTTGGATGTTGGTCCAACGATCTTGCATTTTTTCGTTGGGACGAGCACATTAAAAAATTTTTTTTGAAAGCAGGGCGGCACCCCGGCAGTGGGAGAAAGGGGGGAACAGGCGGGGAGAAACTTTGTGCCGGTTGATCTAATGTTGAAACGTTCCCGTGTTCCTTTGTAAGACCACAAGCACTTGGAGGGGGGATTAAGTAAAAATAATGATTGGTGGATGCAAACGGGAGGGGAGGGGGAAGGTGGGAGGGGAGGAGAAAGGCTTTTCATTGGGGGTTGCAAAAAGAGGGGAGGAGAACTGAACAGCGTTAAGTAACCGAACGCACCCGTTGGATGGCCGGTTTTGAAACGACATAACGAAATACATCGTGGTATAGGCGTTTCGGGGGAAAAAACAGATGCCTGGCGCTTCCAAAGCATTTCCAAGCCGAAATGGGAGGTCCGGGGTGCGATCTAGCCTGGATAACACGTTTTTTTAAACGTAGTACATACGGAGTGCGTTAGGCCCCCCTGTACGTCTAAGACAAGTGGCAGGACCCCCAAGTTAGAGAAAATGGCTCCCAGGAATGTTTGAGCCCCAGCACGCAGGGTTCTGCAGAACTAAATATAAGGCCATTTTATGCATTGTAAGAAGAGGGCCTTGTTTGGAGGCAGTACATTAGGTTTCAATGCCCATAAATCTTTCTTGCTGGCCCCACAGGGAAGTGAACAGTTTGTAGCTGGCAGCTTTGACTCCAAGGACAGAACATCCCGTCAACTTGTGGGAGCAAACATCCTCCGATTTCCATATGTTTTTCCTCAGCTCCTGGGAAGGACAGGAAATGGCTGCCTGCATGTAAAACTCAGTCTCCGGTGAAGGGGGAAAGGTACGGTTGCCAGCTCCAGGTTGGGAAAATACCCTAGAGTCCAATTGCCAAAGTGGTCGTTTTCTCCAGGCGAACTCATCTCAATCGGCTGGAGATCCGTTGTAATAGCAGGAGCTCTCCAGCTAGTACCTGGACGTTGAGCAACCAAAATCAACACCGCTGTACTGTTACCAAAAGTTAGGAAATAAGCACAGGAATGGCTGAAAGAACTTTTGGACAACACTCTGTTAAACAAGGTGTATTAAAGTGCATAAGGTGACTATAAAAAATAAATATATACAACTATGCCTAAACAGTCCAAAAGGTACAAGTATCAAAAAGTTCAATGTGAGTAGAACTGGAACAATGTCTTCATAGACGAATGATGAGGGGGACGATCGTTTCATTTCTTCTTCAGCCCCATTTTAATTGGAATCATTTCACATCATATAAAGGAATTTAATTATTCTCAATTCTCCCGCCGGGATGAAAAAAGCAACTTATGTATATTGACAATATTAGGTTCCATCCAGGATACATCAAATCAGAAACATAGTTGCACAGACGAATTCAACTGTTCCCAAAGGGATACAAATGGTAACTGTTGGCAACCCTAGGGAAAGGGGGTCTTGACAGGTCTGGCGCAGTTTCTGTGGCATCCATGGCGAGTCTAGAGCAAGCAGAGGAGGGTGGATGGACACAAGACCTGGTTATTGTGGTGTGCAGACTGGGAAATACTTTGCAAGTTGGTGTTTTGTTTTGGCTTCAGCCTTGTCTTTGTGGTTTCAACCTGCTGTTCCTTCTCTCTCAGACACAGTCAGATCAATGTAGCTACCTACAGCCTCAATCTATTGAGGGGATACCAAATTTAGCCAGGCCTGAGGGATCCAAGGGGAATTCTTCAATGGGAGAAAGATGGCATTCGCTTCTGTGGGTTTCTTGCACTCCAACCACTATATAAAACCACTATTTGGTTTCTACTGACTGGTATCTGGTGCACCTTCGAAATTTATCTACATTTTGGTTACTGTAAGCTCAGCATGGTATAATACCATACAGTCCACCCTCCAAAGCAGCTTTTTATCCTTCAGAAGGAACGTGTACTCTGGAGATCAGCTGTAATTCTGGGAGATCTCTAGGACTCACCTGGAGGTTGGCAACCCAACCTCAATCTTTCCGCTGCCCATCCCTCCTCTGACAGTCACCCTCTCTGCTTTCCGCAATCTTGCCTATTTAAAGCAGAAAGTCATCCCTCTGGGACAGAGGCCACATTATTTTCTCAGTCCCGTATAGCAGCTAGAACAGGGGCAGGCAAACTTTTCGGCCCAAGTGTAAAAAAATCCACTCCTACTGTAAACAATTGGTGTACCAGCAAATCAAAGGGTGGGGGATGAGAAATATACTTAGCCATAAGAAAGGCCTTGCTGGATCAGACCAAGGTCCATAAAGTCCAGCAGTCTGTTCACACAGTGGCCAACCAGGAGCCTCTAGGAAGCCCACAAACAAGATTACTGCAGCAGCATTGTCCTGCCTGTGTTTCACAGCACCGTGCTAAGATAATAGGCATGCTCCTCTGATACTGGAGAGAATAGGTATGCATCATGACCAGTATTCATTTTGACTAGTAGCTATGGATAGCCCTATCCTCCAGGAACATGTCCCCTCCCTTCTTAAAGCCTTCCAAATTGGCAGCCATCACCACGCCCTGGGGCAGGGAGTTCCACAATTTAACTATGTGTTGTGTGAAAAAAATACTTTCTTTTTATCTGTTTTGAATCTCTCACCCTTCAGCTTCAGCAGATGACCCCACATTCTAGCACACCATACATAATTTTATAGACCTCTATCATGTCTCCCCTTAACTGCCCTCTTTGCAAACTAAACAGCCCAAAGCGTTTTAACTGCTCCTCATAGGGCAATTACTGTAACCCCTGATCATTTTGGTTGCTCTTTTATGCACCTTCTCAAGATCTGAAATATCCTTTTTTAGGTGTGGTGACCAGAACTGTACACAGTATTCCAAGTGTGGCCTCACCATAGATTTGTACAAGGGCAGTATGATAGCAGCAGTTTTATTCTCTATTCCTTGTCTAATTATGGCCAGCATGGAATTTGCCTTTTTCACAGCAACTACACAGTGGGTTGACATCTTCATTGAGATGTCCACTACCACCCCAAGATCCCTTTCTTGGTCTGTCGCTGCCAGCAGAGATCCCATCAGCGTATATGTTAAGTTGGGTGCAAGCAGAACCCCTGTAGCACTGCAAGGGCCACAGAGCTCAGCTTGATCTTTTGGGGAGAGAACCAGTTCCAAGCAAACTGGTCTGGCATATTGCTGTTCAACACACATGCTGGGGGATGCCGGCTCTTGACATCGAATTCCAGGGCAACAGGGAACCAAAGGGACATCAAGGGTGACCCCCTTGTTCAAAAACAACTCTCACCAGCTCTCTTCAAATGTCGTTCCACAGCAAAGGGCGGGTGGAATGGAAAGAATGGGCTTTCAGAGCAAGCCTGTGTGCCAAGCTAAGCATTATAGAGAAAGATAATCCATCTTCCTAACCCTTAATCCACTGCAGAACTGCTATCCAGTTAAGAACAAGGTACTTCTCCACTGCAAAGACCTGTCAGAACTTGAGCAGGAGTAAAATTATTCCACTGATTGAATCATAACAAAAAGTATGGCTTTTTCTTTTTTTGGTCAGGTGGGAGGGTTGACTCAGCCACATTCCACCCAACATCCCACCTAGTTGTGACATTCACCAGAGCTCTGAAGGCAATCAAAGCAGGTGGGTGAATGTAGAATTCAAAGGTTAAAGTTGCAAGTTGGAAGCAGGGCAGGCAGATGGCCAAAGGTTAGGGAGAGTGGAAAGTGAGACTTACCACCTGTGCAGCTCCTTCCACAACGGATCCCAAAATCTGAGGCAGGCAACTTAGAGACACAAAAACCAGGCAGGGGAGCATCATGCCCAAGTGACCTACAGCAAGTCTGTCCCACAGCATCCCACACTGAATGTCCCACAGCCCGGGCTGCCTGTGGATGAGAAATGCAAATGATGGCGAAGGTATGGCCAAGATCCAGCCAGGATAAAATCCAAGGCTTGTGTGTTCAGGTGGGGAACCAAAAGTGGGCAGGATACAGATCAAGCACTGGATTTGCATTCAGGCTCTATGGGGCTGGGCCCTGCTAAGTCCCCAAGGAGCAGAGTTCAGAGAGGATCTAGTGGGTAAGGAGAGGAGACTGAAGCTGGTTTCTAGTTCCCAATCTGCAGCGCTTGGTTTCTTATTTGTAAATCATGATGCTGAAAAAGCTCTGTACTCTGAAGTAAGCATCAGGTGACTATGCCTTACAAGTGACACATCACGATGGGTTAGTCTGTCTGTAGCAGTAGAAAAGAGCAAGAGTGACTCACGAAAGCTCATACCCTACCAGAAACTGTGTTAGTCTTTAAGGTGCTGCTGGGCTCTTGCTCTTTTCTACTATTACAAGTGACATACATTGGTACGTTTAGGGAGGGACTGTGGCTCAGCTTGGTATGCAGAAGATCCCAGGTTCAATCCCTGGCCTCTTCAGTTAAAGGGACTAGGCAAGCAGGTGATGTGACAGACCTCCACCTGAGCCGCTGTCAGTCTGAGTAGACAATACTGATCTTGATGGACCAAGGGTCTGATTCAGTATAAGGCAGTTTCATACGTTCATGTGTACTCAGTTCAAAGTCTGGTTTTACTACTAACTTCGCCACACACAAAAAGTGCCCCCAAGAGGAATTAATATTAAGATACTGGGGGCAGCTACACCCAAACATAAGCTTTGTACCATGCTGAAACAGACACCAGACTTTGGGGACTGTACCGTACAAAGTGCCATACTGTGTAAAGTCTAGTTTTGGCACCAAAGGCTTCCATTTGGGTTGCCCCTGGGAAACCTGTATGACTCAGGTTGAGCTGAATAAGGAACTGCGGCAACTGAATAAGGAACCTGGGCAACTCAATCCCTTCTGCACCCCAAAAGAGCTTTGGGAAACCAAAACCATACACCCCCAGACTCTGGGAAACTGTGCCCTGTGAACTGATATGTGTGTGTGTTAAGTGCCGTCAAGTCGCTTCCGAGCTATGGTGACCCTATGAATTTATGTCCTCCAAAACGTCCTTGGGAAGGTGTGGTTTGGGGAGGCAAGGGGCATCAGTGGGGTATAATGCCAGAGTCCACCCTTCACAGCAGCCATTTTCTCCAGGGGAACTTATCTCTGGTCTGGAGATCATTTGTAATTTCAGGAGATCTCCAGGCTCCACCTGGAGGTTGGCAAGAGCAGTTTAAATTTCCATTTCACTGCCTTTGCTAGCAGCCAGTTCAGTGCCAGGTTTCGTCTTGATGTTGATTCGTCTCCTGGCACCTTTCCTTCTATAGTTTAACCATTGTACTGGCACAGAGTATTTTGAGAGTGAAGGGAGAGGTGAAGCTTATCAAGTTATGCTTCTGCACACACCCAGTTGAAAGGTGCGCCCATGCGAGAGCATGCCTAAGTGAAACTGGGACGTTTGTCTGCAAGAGGGTGCATCAGATTAGACAAATGAGTGTGTGAGGTGTTGTGGCGGCAGTGGGGGGGGAATATTTATTTCGTAGACTTTACTACCACTTGCTCTGTCATTAAAGGGAGTGCATCTCTCTGTGTGTGGGTTTTAGCAGCTACAAGCCAGGAGCCCAGAGTCTTGTTCAGGCTTGAAGAGGAGGAGCAATGGGGAGCGTGGGAAGGCAAGAGAGCTGAGATCACTTTCCTGATATGTCTGGAGACCGGTACAAGAGCTGGTAGGGTTTGTCACAGAGTGAAGGCCGCACATGAATCCGAAGGGGATGGACCGGACCCCTGCCGCACCTTAGATCTCATCCCTCTGGGTGCCCAGCTGGCCTAGGAGCCTCCACCACCACCCACAACAAACACAAGAATATTGGCTTAAAGGACCTTTGTTAACACAACAGCTCCAAACTCTGCTGGATGGTGAGTACGTAATTTGGGGGATGTACCTGTATAACATGCCCTGTCTCTGTTTTCATATGGCAGTCCAAAGAACCCGCAGGCTTCTGCAGCTGCTTTTGTTCTTGTCAGCTGTGTGATTGTGGGCCAGCTTTACGCCTGTGGCCATTCTAACTAAATGGCTTGCACACCAGCTCCCCAAGGCCACAATGAAGTAATTAAACAACTCCAGGTTGGTAGGAAGTGCGCATGAACGGCTGGCCTCAGGTAGGGAGTTGAGTGGCGGTCAGCTGCAGTTCCTGTTGCTGCTAGTGAGTATCTAATTTGTATCTTATTTTTTGGCACAAATTCTCCAAAAACAACTGTGGTGACAAAATACCGGTGTTTTTGCACTGAAGTTTGAAATAGTGAAAATTCAGCCTGTGTGAGTATTCGGGGGGGGGGGGGATAGCATTATTGAAGAGAAGAGAAAGTGACAGTATCAGCGCTTTAGAAGGGGACCATAATTTATTTATTTACTTCATTTGTACACCAGATTAGATTATCCGCTTCTCCTCATGAAGCCTACTGGGTGACCTTGGGCCAGTCACCGTTCTCTCCGAACTCTCTCAGCCTCACCTACCTCACAGGGTGCCTGTTGTGGGGAGGGGGGAGGAAAGACAATTGTAAGCCGCTTTGAGACTCCTTCCAGAGTAGAGAAAAGTGGGGTATAAAAACCAACTCTTCTTCTCCTTCCCCCCACTGGGGACCCAAAGTGTGTTAAACATTCTCCCCTTCTCCACTGTATCCTCACGACAACCCTGTCGAGGTAGGCTAGGCTGAGAGTATATGTCCCCCCCCAAGGTCACCAAGGAGTTTCTATGGCAGAGTGTTGATTCAAACCTGGGTCTCCCAGATCCTAGTCCACCCTATTAACTCCAGCTCAACTAGCCATCCCAGACTCTTCCCCCATGTCCCCAGAATTCCCCGCACAACTTCACAGCCCTCATCACAACAAAGGTAGCTTAAAAAATAAACGCTACTAACTTTAACCATGGCTCCGAGATTTCCAAATAAATGGGATTAAATGCATTCATGGAGAAGACATCCATCAATGACTTATTAGCTGTGATGGCTAAATGGAACCTCCATGTTCAGAGGCACAGTACCTCATTTTTTGGGGTGGAACAACAGTGAGTAGAAGCTTAGGCCTCTCTGCCCTGCTTCTTAGGGCATCCGCTGGCCATTATGTGAAATAGGATGCTGGACTGGATAGGCCACTGGCATGATGCGCTTAGTGAAAGTTCTTAATAAAAGCAAAGATGCAATAGTTGGGAATGAAAATTGAATAATCTGCTACAAAAAATTCACTGCAGCACTGTGGCAGCAAACCAGTGCTGGAATTTAGAACTAAGATAGGGAAGCATGCCTGTCACCTGTCCCACCAGAGTGGCCATCCGCTTGCTCTTCAGTGCTCCTGCAGAAGGAACTTGCTTCTTGGCAGGCATCCATGTTTTGGTTTCAACTGACAAATGCTGGAGGGTACACAGGACAGGACAGCCCCACCCCCCCATCCCCGGAAACACACCTCCCGGATGAAGTACAATTAAAAATAATGATTTCCTATTTACAAAAGGGAGCAACATTTTACTAGGTTCTGGATGTGAGTCAACACTCAACAGGTGCTTGGCTGCAGGCTTCCTGTTTGAATAAATATTAAGCAAAGCGGAAGGGAGTGGTGAGAGGAAACACAACCTCTTGCTATGAAAGAAAGAAAATAAAGATTTGGGACCTGGGACCTGGTAATCCTTAAAGAGCTTGCTCTTCTTCCATTATCATCTCTGCTTGAATGCTTTTCATGTTGTGTAGACTATGGTGGGGGTGAGTGGGGAGAGATGGCTGGAAACATGGGGAAAGGCTGGTGGTTTGTCCTGTTGATAGAGAAGTAACATTTTCTCTTTTGAGCTGATAGATGATAGATAAGTAACATTTTCTCTTTTGAGCCTTGGCTGCTATGGACATTTGTTTTAATGCAAGAAAGCTTGCACTCTACCATGCCAAGCACCCTGTAAAATAGCCTCCAGCCCAAACTTTGGTGTGAGACAAGCCCTCAATATTCGCTTTTGTTAAGTGATTGGGCCTCTTTCTGGTGGCTTTGCAGCAAACGTCTCCCAGAGACTCACCTGGCTGCCTTCTTTGTTCTGGTGTGCTCATGGAAACCACTTCAAGAGACACCACTGAAGTGCTGAACAGCACACAGCCCAATGTCAGTGAGTCACTTTGGAGAAGGTTAACTTCCACATCCACACAAGCCATAAACCTCACAGCATCCACAACTGGGGAATGTTGAAGAGAATTAGAAATAAAATAAGAATGTTTGCAACCTAACGGAAGCCTGTGGTTTTCAGATAACCTCAAAAATGAAAGGGAGGAGGCAGCTGTCAGTAGGATTACTGTGATAGAAGTTAACTCACCTAAGATTTGCAACTGATCCAGAACTTGATGGTAGTTCTAGAGGGGTAGGCATGTCAGACTGTAGCAACCAAATAAGACAGGAATCTAGTTGGTTGATAGGTAAAGGTAAAGGTCCCCTGTGCAAGCACTGGGTCATTCCTGACCCATGGGGTGACGTCACATCCCGACGTTTCCAAGGCAGACTTTGTTTGTGGGGTGGTTTGCCAGTGCCTTCCCCAGTCATCTTCCCTTTACCCCCAGCAAGCTGGGTACTCATTTCACCGACCTCGGAAGGATGGAAGGCTGAGTCAACCCTGAGCCGGCTACCTGAAACCAACTTCCGTTAGGATCGAACTCAGGTCGTGAGCAGAGCTTTTGACTGCAGTACTGCAGCTTAACACTCTGCGCCACGGGGCTCGTTGGTTGATAAAGGGTAACAAAATTTATTCCACCAGAAAGCATTACTTCAGATGCATAAAGTCAGCTCTGACTCACAAAAGCCGATGCTGGAATAAGTTTTCTTAAAGGTACCCATGAACTCCTGTAATATGAAGTAAACCACCCCCATCTCCACTTCCTGCCTTTAGCACAATGTTTTGTGTTTTTGCTCAGGCATACTTCACTCCTGCCATTTAAAAAAATGCTACTCCCCAATAGAAGGGGCTGTGGCTCAGTGGTAGAGCATCTGCTTGGCATGCAGGTCTCAAGTTCAATCCCTGACATCTCCATTTAAAGGGACTAGGCAGGTGGGTGATGTGAAAGACCTCTGCCGGAGACCCTGGAGAGCCACTACCGGTCTGAGTAGACAATACTGACTTTGATGGACCAAGGGTCTGAATCAGTATAAGGCAGCTTCATGTGTTCAAGGGCCGCCTAATTTAGGGTAAAGGAGGAACAGATGCTCAAATGCTCTTGGGCTAGTGGAGTTAATAGGGAACCTTAAGGATGCAGAGACTCCACTTACGCTGCATCCACACATTATTGGATATTGTTCTATAACAGTAATTTGCAACTGGATTGGCTTGCCCATGCAGGAAAATCCAGTTGCGAATTGCCGAACAGTTGAACAATAATGCAATATCCAATAATATGCAAATACACATTGTTGCACTGAACACATACTGTAACCAAAGTGTAAGAAAGACTTTGAAAGAGATCCATGCCGTGCAGGGCTCAGAAGACGATGAGACAAGGCGGTCCGTGGCCCAGTGGACTGTATCAGAAGTGTGTGCCTGGCTGAACAGCAGACCCTTGTGGGCTCATGGAGGCCCCCTGCTAGAGTCAGCAAGCAAGCACGCCATCTCTGGCAAGGCGCTGCTCCGGCTGACAGAAGAGACGATGGAGCGCATGGGGATAGCACCACAGAGCCTGCGCCAGGAGCTGCTGCATGAAGTCCTGTGTCTCCGCATCCAGCAGGAAATGGAAGATTTGCTGGACATTACAGATGGTGAGGTTCTCCCCTACTGGGTTCAAACTCTGTGCAGACAGTGAACACATTTGTCAAACTGTTTTGGAAGCAAGGCCATGCCTGATTTGAAAGGGGGTGAGTGTGTGTTTGAGAGAGGAAAATCCAAGCCCTAACAGTGAACACATTTGTCAAACTGTTTTGAAAGCAGGGCCGTGCCTGATTTGAAAGGGGTGCAAAGTGTTTGAGAGAGGAAAATCCAGGCCATAACACAATATTTTTAGTGAGATGTTTACATCCCTTTTCTCCCCAATGGGTAGGGTTGCCAGGTCCCTCTTCGCCACCGGCGGGAGATTTTTGGGGCGGAGCCTGAGGAGGGCGTGATTTGAGGAGGGGAAGGACTTCAATGCCATAGAGTCCAATTGCCACAGCAGCCATTTTCTCCAGGTGAACTGATCTCTATCGGCTGGAGATCAGTTGGAATAGCAGGAGATCTCCAGCTGCTACCTGGAGGCTGGCAACCCTACCAATGGGGACCCAAGGTAGTTCACATGGTCTCCTGTTTTATCCTAACAAAACAACCTGTATGGCAGATCAGGCTGAGAGTGTGACTGGCCCAAGGTCGCCAGTGGTTTTCTGTGGCAGAGTGAGGATTCAACCCTGGGTTTCCCATACCCGAGTCTGGCGCCTTTAGCCACTGCACCACTCTGGCAGTCATGACCAACCCAACAAAGCTGTAGAGCAGAGCAAGGAAGGGGCAGGGAGGATGCTGTAGGTACAGTGGCCCATACTGGTCTGAGATAACAGAAGCAACAAGGAGCAGGAAGATGGGAGAGAGAGAGAGGAGTGACAAGGTAGGAAGGGCAGCGGTAGTTCCTGCTGCTGATCCCAGAGGCAGGGGCCAGTTCTACAACCAACTCAAGTAGCTGCTTGGGAAAACCCAAGCAAGACAGTGCTGATACACCAGAAGGGCTCAACTCATGCCCAGCCACCAGGGGCACAGGAATAGCTGGCACCCTCTCCCAAATTGGCGCTACCACCAATGAGCTCCCAACCTATGAGAGCCAGCGTGGTGTAGCAGTTAAAAGCGGAGGACTCCAAGCTGGTGAACCAGGTTTGTTTCCCCACTCCTCCACATGAAGCCAGCTGGGTGACCTTGGGCTAATCACAGTTCTCTCAGAACTCTCTCAGCCCCACAGGTGTCTGTTGAGGGGAGAGGAAGGGAAGGAGATTATAAGCTGTTTTGAGACTCCTTAAAGGTAAAGAAAAGTGGGGTTTAAAAGCCAACTCTTCTTCTATGTTGTAGGGGCTTGGTATGAAGCCCAGCTGTGACAGTACAGGCCCATGTGGTGATGAGTGCACCATGCCGTTTTTTTCTTGCCGTCAAGTCACATCTGACTTATGGTGAACCCTGGTGGGGTTTTCAAAGCAAGAGATGTTCAGAGGTGGTTTTTGCCATTGCCTGCCTCCACATCACAACCCTGGTATGCCTTGGAGGCCCTCCCATCCAGATACTTGCCAGGGCTGATCCTGCTTAGCTTCTGAGATCTGATGAGATCAGGCTAGCCTGGGGCTTTCCGTGTCAGGGCCCGCCGTGCTTAGGATGACAAACCCCCTCGAACATTCCTCAGGCAAGGCACAACCCAGGACTCTCACATCTCCCGACAGGGCTCCAAACTGTAAGAGTAGAGAATTATCAAGAGCGGAGGCCTTTCGGTTGGACCTAAAGAACACCCAGCAAAGCTTTTGTCTTGTGCTGGTGGGAGAACAAAGAGAGCTGGCACCTTTCTACTGTAAAAAAACAACAAGCAACATCCTTTAAAGCTGCCAGGAAATTATGCTTGAGGGCATTAGTCATTTTTAGCTCCTTTTGGGACCTTCCATTTGCAGGAGGTGGCTAGCATGGCATCAGCAGGAGAGACCGAGACTCATCCTTGTTGCTCACGTGAACCAAAAATGGTTTTAGCCCCCGGCCCTCTTTCAAAACTGCTATGTTCTAGAAGGCGCCCTCAAAACAAAGCACTAGACAACCTGTCAAGCCAGTTTGTGCTCTTTCCCAATTCCCAGACCTTTCAAATAGGGCTTCTTCCCCACCCTCCTCTCACAATTTTGTTTAAGCTTTTGCGCGTAAAGACCTGGTCTCCACGTACATGTGGTAGAGTTGGCTATGCCATTTCAGACTGCAGGGGGAGAGAGTCATGCTTTTTATACTCCCATTTGTGAAATCACCGGGGGGGGGGGGGGAGAATAGTGCAGAGTGTAAGGTTCTAGCCTAGCTGTTTGCATGCTGTGCTAGTTTTCCCACTTACGAGGGATTCACGGAGGAGTTTTTTTTTTGGGGGGGGGGAACCATAATCTACCACCAGCCACCTAAAATGGTACATTCCATTCTACCACCTCACCACTCTACCACCTCATTACCCTGCGTGTCTACACCAGGCCACAGCTGCACCTCACCCCACACATTCATACACCCTTTATTTTAGCTGCTCCGCACCATCCTCTGCCAGGGTGGGGTTTCAGCTGAGGGTTCTCTTATTTTACTTTCTTTTCACAGGGAGTGCTGCAAGCCTGCCTACAGCTGAGTGAACAGCTTTGGAGAGAGCAGGCCTCTCAGCAGATGCCCTAGCTGTGGATTCAAGCTAATTTGTCATGCAACGGATTAAGGACTACAGCGAGAGAGGGGGGAAATGGAAGCTGCTGAACTTCGGGGCTCATCTAACAGTGCCTCCATCACCAGGAAACAGGGATTTTCTCAAAGGAGGAAGAGTAACCTGCATGCATGGAAGAGAGTACCATCAAGGGAGGAAGAGTACTCTGCATGCATGGAAGAAGCTATCCAGCATGCTGCTACATAAAATGAGTTTTGATGGCTTGAAAAAGATGCCTCAAAATATGTTTGAGCTTTGATGCATCTATAGGGATTACAGGGAAGGGCTTTTGTGGCTTTTGATACCATCGACCATGGTATCTTTCAGGACCACCTTTTCCAGGCTAGGATTAGGAGGCACCGTTCCAGTTGGGTCCGGCCCTACCTGGAAGGTAGGTTTCAGAAGGTGGTGCGGGCACTCCTTGCAGTTTGTCCCTGTTGCAAGAGTTAGTCTCATGAGCTTTCCACTGTAGAGGTAAGGGACTCTACAAGGCTAAAAACGGGCTTATAAAAATACTTCAGAATTCAAGACCTAATAAATGGTAGTAGTAGATTATGATGTTATTGTGCTGTCATGATCTACCAGTTGCCAATTAAGAAGGGTCTCCTGTGGAATGGGGGGGGGGGATGGCTGCCACAGGGCAGGATCTTAAAAAATGTACACCTTCTGGTCCATATGGTCTGCCAGGGTGCTTTGACTGTGGTCTTTCCAAAAAAGATTGTATCAAACCAGGTCTGGGGAAGATTGTGAAGCAGGAGTAAATCTAGTGGGCAATTTTAGAGGATGGCATTGTGAGGATGTTCCCCTCTTCCTCCAAGTCCAGTTTGGATGCCAAAGCAGAGCACAACTTCCATGTCGAAGCAACCGGATTGTGCTTCAAGGTCCCCAAATAATTTTTAAACCATTCTGTGAAGGAAAGTTTTGAGAATCACTTCCTTTGAAATGAAATAATCTGGAATATCTTTAAGCAGCCCTGACCTGGATAACCCAGGCTAGCCCAATCTTGTCAGAGCTCAGAAGCTAAGCAAGGTCAGTACTTAGATGGAAGCTCATTGAGAAAGTCCAGGGTTGCTATGCAGAGGCAGGCAACGGCGAACTTCCTCTGCTAATCTCGTCTTGAAAACACTACAGGGTGGCTATAAATCACCTGCAGCTTGGTGACACTTTCCACCACCACCTTTATGCATACCACGTATAGTCTTTTGTTTTCACCTGGGCATGGCTGCATGGGTGGGGGAGATCCCTAGTCATCGTTTATACTTCTAAAGTATATTTACTGGAGCACTTCCACAAGGCTTGTATTTTTACTGCTAAGCATGTGCAACTGCTAATCTCGATTAAGTTATTTGAAGGAACAGCTACAGTGTTCAGGGGCCATTCAAGAGCCATTGCTGTGTTACAGTTGGCTGTTGGGGGTAGGAGATGGATAGAATAAAGAATTCTTAAGTAGCAAAAAAGCCAAAAAGCAATTTGGGTCACTCAAAATCACTGTGCTATTCAGCTGTACTCCTTGTTCGCCCAACACATCCTGAGGAGTACTCAAGATGTGGCATATAAATTTCCTAAAACACAAGTCCTAAGGGCCTGCATGTATGTTCCCCATCATCTACAGAGACTCCTAGAAACCCAGCCAGATCTTGACAGTCTCCATCCTCCTCCAGTTATATAGGAACAGCTATTCCTTTTATAACCTTGACTTCAACCCTCAAAGCAGTTTCTTATTTTAAAGAATTCAACAGAAACACCTTCAGAGGCTGGAAGAGAGATCTTTAAAAAGCTTGAAAATTTTTTATTGAAGTTTATTTCCATAGTAATTTTTAATACAATAAATATTTACCAGTAATAGCATTTTATGGATCAGAATTCAAGTCCATCGTAAGACAGTCAAGCTTTCCAATAATGCATGTATAAGACAGGTATAATTCCTGGTGGAGGGCTGGGAGACACCCCTCCTCCCCCGGCTGTGACAGGGTGTAGTTTCCTATAGCAATTTTATTCCACTAATAATAATCTGTACAATCAATTTGCATTGATGCAGCCAGTCCTGGTCAAAGCCTGGTGGATTGAACCCATTGCAAAATACAAATTAGGGAATCCCTTGCCTTAGAACTGTGGTAAGCCCTTCCAGGCAGAAAGTACCAAGGACCGAGGTACCATGTGAGGGGTCAGATTCACAGGACTCAGCTTTTACATTACCCTAAGGGGGGAGGGACAGGAGCCAGATTTGAGCCTTCCAAGTATTCTCTTCTGGAGAATGAGTCCATCTTTAAGGCAACGCTCTGCAAATAAGCTTTTTTAAAAATGCCAAGATCAAGTCCCTGCCCCACAAAAAAAAGGATAATCCAGAATTTATGCGCAATTCATTTGTGATAGAGCTGGCACCTGCTTCCTGATGGGCCTACACTGAATGCAAGCAAGGTAAGGGCCCTTTCCTGTGCAGAGAAAAGGGCTTCCCGTACTCCCTTTCCAACCAGAAAATATCAGCAATGAACCCTTTTCAGCCTGGCAGATCTCCCATGTCTGAACAGGCAACATCTGTGGCCCTTGCTAGAGCATGGAGGGCCCAATTATATATACAGCTTTAGAGGGAGGCCTAATGTAACCTTTTGCTATGGAGGCAAAGCCAAGGCCTGAAATGCCTGCATTTCCAGATGGGCCTTCAGTACAGAATATGCCTCCAGTCCCAGAACAACTGGTAGTGAAGCTGGTGCTAAACCTGGGGACGGGTGGGGTGGAAATCAACTGATATGGGCAGGACTTCTCTCAAATCACCATCACACAACTGTACACCTTACGATTGCTTTGCAAAGTAACAAAGGGTGCTTTGGAATTGTGATGTTCATACTCCCACAATGCCCAATCGACACTGCTGGATTAAGTCAATGCTGTATTGTCAGCGTTGCCCAGAACGCTCTGCTATGAGACATAGTCTACAAACAGCCAGCAGGTCCTCATGAGGCATGCATCAGCCCAAATTATTAGGGTCCACTCCACAAACGAGCACATCCTCAAAGTTGGTACCAACTAGAAGGTTTGTAAGCCAGCTAAGTTTGCTATCCAGTTCCAATCCATTTTACTCCCACCTCCATGGCAGAAGCTGAAATTACATTCTACAGGAATTTTCTGGACTCAGCCAAGTCTCTCTCATCGGCAAGGATTTGTGGAGCAACTACGAAAGCTTCACTGGAGCACATTCCTGGACCAAAGTTCTGCCTCCAGTTTGGGCCCTCCAGAATGCAAACATCTCTGCCCTGCAGCAGGTCTCTGCCCACAGATTACTCTCTTGAGCAACTGTTCTTCATAGTGTCTTAAAGCGTCAAAAGCAGATGTTGAGGGGCAGTGAGTCAAGCCCCCAAAAGCAAAGCAGCGAGATGGAGCCATCATTTTAGATGGCGAAGAAAGGGAATGCCAGGGCGGGCAAAATGACCGACTCTGCCTCACTATTGGAAAGTAATGCCACTTATTCACAGAGGGAATCCAGGAAGCAGAGAAGACTCAGAACATCTTTCGGACTTTTGCAAATTCCTCTGGATGCAGGGGAGAAAGTGGCAGAATGCACAGTCACCCCCTGCAGTACGTAATACCTTTATTGAATACTTACAACACACACACACAATGGCGCTACAAACACCAGAGACAAAAAAATTGGTGCATTTCATTCCCATTAAATTTGTAATAATGCGTACAGTGTTACTAAAATTAAGACAAAACCAGCGCAAATTAAATTCATTCTCCTTATTTTCATATAAGAAGATGCTATCCTTACACCTTTAACTTGGACAGAAAGTTTTAAAAAAAGTTTTTAAGACAGCTGACTCCTTTCCTCAGCTTGAGGCCAAGTCATTTAAGGCACCAATTTCCTTGTTATCGAGAAGCTCAGATAGATACGGTATTGATACAGAAGGATACAGACAAGTGATCTGCCTCAGAATAAGCCAGTAACTTAAACACAGAAATATTGTCAAGTGGAAACTGTCCTGGTGCACTGGTGGGCCTGTGCAACTGAGCATGGATATTAACAATTATGCTTCCAGGCAGTGTCTGAAGGAATGATTTACTGCACAATATAATTGTCAGGGGTTTGCATGCAGGTAATATACCCCCCTTATTAAAATCTTCGGCTTCTGTGAAAAGTCAATCTTCTATCCAAAGGATTTGTACATGACCACAGCCTGCAGAACGTTGTCCTAGAACCCCCACCCCCCATTAGAGGAGCCCTGCTTCGAAAGAAAAAGGAGACTGAGCATTCCTGCAATGATTCTATGCACAAACACACATGCGCACACAAAAGCCATGCTCCTGCTCTGAATCAGCAGCCTCCAGAGCCAGAAAACATGGCTCTGTATGATTTTAACTCTGCTCTGCATTTTTGCAAGGTGCAATTTACAACTCATTACTATATTTGATTCCACTTGGTACAGCATCAGCTATTCAAGCACATCTGTACACCCCTTTTCCTGTGCAAAGTCATTTAATGAAAAAAAGGGAATCCCCTTTCCCATGTCTGTTTGACATTCATCAAACGAGCAAAATCAGAATTTTTGTTTTGTCACCCGTGCCCCATTGTCAGTCTCTTTTGCCCCTGCTCCTTTCTGCAAATTGTACCAGTAATTACCAGAATCTGCTCTTCTCTTGCACATTAAACATTACAAACAGAATTTGTGGTCAAACTTAATTTTAAAAAAACCTTATATACAGGAGAGAAAAAAGTGAGCTAAGAACCGGCTCCTGGATTTTACATTGCTTACATCTCGCTTGATGTAATGATTCAAGTTTACAAAACAAGGAAAAAAAGTTAAATAGCAATTTCACAATTGAGATTCCCCCCCCCCCACAGAAATATATCTCACCCACAAGAAGGATATTCCAAGCTAGATTCTCCTCTCGTTTCATAAAATGAAACTTTTACCCTGCTGTAAATTACATATGAACATCCTCGGCTGCGCTCCTTTTCTTCCGGGTGCGGCCTTTCCAAGGAACTTGGGTTTAGGCTGCACTCTTCATACAAGCACAAAAATTAAAAAAAAGTATTCTTCATTAAATAAAGCAACAGAAGAGAAAAAAAATCAGCACTTGAATCTTCACCACCACTTAATTTAAAACAGGATTAGGAACGGTTGAACACAACGTTGCCAGTTGGAGAAACAGAAACAAGCCACTTGGTTAGAGAGGTCTACTAAAAACAGGTTGTGAAATGAGTTGCTCTTTCGTTTTTCCGTCCTCCTCCCCCAAGAAAAGAGAAAGCAAACTAATCCCCTCCTCTCCCCATACTAAAACAACACAGTGCTAGGAAGGTTTATGTACGTACACTTATGTGCCTGCCGAAAGAGCCTCCCAATTTCACAATAATTGTAGTTGTCAGCGTACACATCACGAGAAACACCATACACCACAAACAGACAAACAGAACCCCCTGCAGTAAACATAACGTATGAGGATGTGACTATTTCACCAAAGTACCTCGTGCTCCAAGTGCGGCTACTCACATCTAGTGGGATGATGACCCCTCCGGACACATTTGAGTTTACAACATCTGCAGCATCAATATCTGCAGGGCCACAATGGTGGTAGGCAGAGGGGAGAAAGGTGTGTGCACATGTGGAGGGAGAACGTTTTACACGTTAGTCACGCTTCAACCAAATGACTTTCACTGAGCCTCTTCTACATTGGATTTTCTACAAAAGGCCCTTGGCACGACCGAATCTGTGGCAGGAGATGTGGACCAGTCCACCCACTTTGTCCTTTGATTCCAAGAAGTCACATTTTCAGCGCAGCCCTCGGATGTTCTGTGGCAGCTCTGTGGCTCCTGAGTGCCTGGTTTTTGTTTTTGGGTGTCTCAAGGGTTCCACGTGGCACTGCCCCCATGCCTGGTCTTGAGGTTTCCCTGGGCACATTCCGTCGGTCTAGTGCAGGCTCCTGACCGTGAAGTCTCTTTCCCTCTCGTGTGGCATGATGGAGGGGGCAGGGAAAGAATGGTCTCCACTGCCAGTCTCTCTCGAGTTCTCTGCCCCCTCCCACGACCTTCCAAACTGGGTCAATTTTAGTTCCATGGTGATGGCTGAAGTATATTTACACAGGCTGCTGAATTTACACAGCCTCTGCAGACTGCAGGCTGACTTTCTCCTCTTCTGCTGCCTCCTCCATGTCTAGTCAATCAGAGCTGGGCTTTCGTAAAGAGAAGGGCCGAATGTTGAAATGTTTGCTCAGTTGGTTCACCTGTGGGGGAGGGGGGAGGAAGGGGAGAGATCAAATGAAGAGGAAGGATTAGCTTGAAAGCAGGGAGGGAGAAGAAGAGCTGGTATTTATACCCTGCTTTTTCTCTACCTTTAAGGAGTCTCAAAGCAGCTTAAAATCTCCTTCCCTTCTTCTCCCCCACAACAGACACCTTGGGAGGTAGGTGAGGCTGAGAGAGTTCGGAGAGAACTGTGACTAGCCCAAGGTCACCCAGCAGGCTTCATGTGGAGGAGTGGGGAATCAAACCAGGTTCTCCAGATTAGAGTCCGCAGCTCATGTGGAGGAGTGGGGAATCAAACCCAGTTCTCCGATTAGAGTCTGCTGCTCTTAACCACTACACCATGCTGGCTGGCTGCTTGGTGCCACGTACACAAACACTGTGGAAACAAACTTACCACACTGACTCCGTAGTGGATGTGTGCCAGGGTGATGATGGCAGTGAGCAAGTAGAGGAGGAGAGTTTCATATTGCGGTACCAGCCCTGACATGACAATCAGGATGATCAGGGCAAGCGGCAGGAGCATCCAGTTGAGAGGTTGGCACCGGGTGTTGCTCATCTGGCAGACTATCAGCCGACACTGGAAGGGATGAAAGAGAAAACATCAAAAGGCGCTCCAGCACAACACAGCGCAAGAGCCAGACTCGCCATCAGGCACCGCATTCATCACGAACAAAAGCAACCCTCCCAGGGATGCAAATACCAAAGCAATCACAATTCCATCATGAGATTAAGATAGTTAGATCTGTATGCATTGGCGTAGACTGCACAAGTTTGTTCCCAGAAATCCAGAGGGGCAGCAGCTCAGTAGGAGAACACACGGCTTGCATGCAGAAGTTGCCAAGCTCAGTCTCTGGCATCTCCTGCTTGTCTACAGATGTTGGGAAAGACTTCTCTCTGCCTGATATTCTGCACAGTCGCTGCCAGTCCAACAATGGATCAGGGGTCTGAAGCTAGAAGAAGGCAGTTTCATATGTTCTACCATTGGATACTCTAATTATGGAAGTTCAGCCCTGACCTGGATGGCCCAGGCTAGCCTGATCTCATCAGATCTCGGAAGCTAATCCAGGATCGGCCCTAGTTAGCACTTGGACGGGAGGCCACCAAGGAAATCCAAGGCTGCTACACACAGGCAGGCAATGACAAACCACCCCTGTTCATCTCTTGCCTTGAAAACCCTGGTCACCATAAGCCAGCTGTGACTTGACAGCACTTTCCACCACTATGGAAGGGCAGGATGACCAAGACTCTAAAATAGCCTTGACAGAACAGACCAAGGTGGTTCTATGTATCCAGCATCTCATTTCCAAGAGAGACTAAATACTTCCAGCAAGGATGCAAGCAGGGCGTGAAGGCAAATCTCTCTCCCTTTTCCCAATCAACAGCTATCCAGAGCACTACTGCATCTGAATATGGAGGTTCCGTATAGCTATCACTGCTCATACCTGTTAACAAACCCATCCTCCGTACACTTGGCTCAATCTTTCTCCCTCTCATATTTTAAAAGGCAGCTTACAGAGCTGGAAAGCTAACTCTGGGAAAGGGTGGCTCAGTGGTAGAGCAGGGGCTTTGCAAGGCAAGGGTCCCAGATTGAAATGCGCACGTGAACACATGAAACTTATTCCGAACCAAACCAGCGGTTTATTAAGGTCAGCACTGTCTACTCAGACTGGCAGCAGATCTCCAGGGTTTCAGGTCCACGTCTTTCATGTCAGTTCCTACCAGGTCCTTTTCAGTGGAGATGCTGGGGATTGAACCTGAGACCATCTGCATGCAAAGCAGACGCTCTACTGTTCAGCCACAGTGCAGTCATTCATGCCTCCAGTTAAAAGGATCAGGGTAGCAGGCAATGTGAATTATCTTCATCTTAGACTCCAACCCATCACAGTAGACAATACTGTCTTTGACAGATCAATGCTTGGATGGTGGAAGTCAACTTCATCTGTAGAGCCCCAAAGCTACTGCTCACCAGGAGCCCTTCTAAGCCTACGCTGGAATCACCCATCCATTTTGGATGTTGCTCCATAACCTTAAGGGGTTGAAAAGCTGCCAATTCCAAGGGCTGGTTTTTTAAAAAGCAGTTCGATTCTAGGCTCATCCATGAATCCCCCAGACTCACGGAACATGGGCAAGCGTGAATAGGCGTGATCTTGGAGGCAAATGTGATAGCTATGTAGGAAACGCATAACTTGTGGAGGATCCCTTTCGTCACCTCTAGGCAGGCCACTTTCACCACAGAGTGCAGGCTTTCTCCTTCTTGCCCCACCACTTGACTTGGACAACTAACCTAGGCACTTGCCCTACATCAGTGAATGTTACTTTTCCCTGTGTGTTGGTTTTAACAGGGGCGTGGAGGAGGATTTACCGAAATATTTGCAAACGCTGTCCCAACCATGAAGTAAAAGAGGCGAGGGTGGGTCTCCAGGATGTCTGACGGTGACTGGAAGATCCAGATGATGCACAAGATGAAGAGCAGCACTGGTGAGAAAAAAGGCAGCATCGCCTCATAAAAGGAGTCGTGCTTCAATGTTTTGCTTGAGTAGGCTCTGAAAAGCAGTAAGTGGTGGGAACAGGCATCATTAGTGAGAGAAGAATATTTCGTACTAGCAAGAAGCAACAATTTGAGGGACTTTTAAAGACAGCTTGGGAATGCAGCATCTGGAGACGTCTTTTGGAAGTAAAGTTGACAAGGATGAAGAGCAGGGCCTTTTTTGTGGTGGACCCCTCTTCCGCAGCATTTGTTACTGAGGAGGCACTGTCAGTCCTATTTACCTGTAGCTTTTAGAAAGGTGTTTTCAGAAGGCTTTTGGGAAACAACAATTTGCTTACAGGTCATTGGGGGGGGGGTTAGTGTTTTTTTTATAGGTAGCTGTTTGATGACATTTTCTTGCTGAAATCTATGGTGTTACACGATTTGACTGTTTTCGTGAACTGTTTGTCTTAAAGGACCAAGTGGCAGCTTTTATACTTGAAATAATAGAAATACAGCACCCTTCCTTTCTTCTAGATACTCCATCTCAGTCAGGTCTCTGCCAGAAAGCAGCAGCTTCCTACATGCCCAGGCAGGCACTGAAGCATTCAGACATGAGAAAGGGAACAGCCTCACAGAAAAGCCAATGCCATCCCCCTACCAGGCTGCTTTCTTGGCATTCACATGCTCAGGATGGGAAACAAAGCTCTACTATCACCAAGCCTAGAATTGTCTGGGCGAATCTTAAGCACTTATTTGTGTTCCTGAGAGGAAGGGGAGATTTGGGGTGGGGGTGGGAGTGGAAGAGTGATCAAGCAGCAGAGCATGTGCTTTCCATGGACCAAGCCCCAAGTCCAAAACTCCAACAACTCGAACACTTGCGCTGGAAAATGCCTCTGCCAGGACTGAGATCCATCATTAAAATAGGCTGAACAGCAGTCTGGTAGCATTAGCAAAGGCAGGCCTAACAGCCTCCCCCCTCCCCCCCCCATTTTCACAGCTGCAGCAGAGAGCCGTGCACCCGAATGGAGCATTTGGCTTTGCTCACCAAATGGAATAGAGAAGTGGACAGCCAATATTTGCCCCCCCTTTTATATCCCAGGGAAAGTTCTTTGAGTCTCACCCATGGCGTCGTTAACAATAGCGCACTGGATGGGTGGCCCAGAAAGTGCTACAGCACATATCAAGCACTGACACTTGATTTTTGGAAAGCACTTACTTGTAGTAATTATGCAGGCTCATGGGAAGGGTCACAGTGAGCGCACAACCTAAAGGAAGAAAGGGCAGGTTACTACTCCACCAGAAGCACCTACGTTCCTTTAAGCAAAGTCCATCAGAAATCCTCCTCCATATTGCAGCTGCTTTGAAGTCAAAAAGCAGCCTTCACACTACGTTTTTGGAGCTATATATGAATCAGCCTTATATGGAGTCAGACCACTGGTCCATCAAGGCCACTGTTATCTACTCTGGCAGTGGCTCTCCGGTCTCTCATTTCACCTCTCATTTCACCTTTTAACTGCAGATGCCAAGGATTGGACCTGGAAAGATCTGCATGCAAAAGGAGATGCTCTACCTCTGAGCTATGGTCTCTCCAAGTTACTCCGACAGATCCGCTGCATAAGAATAAATGTACCTAACACGCACAAAAATGTCAGGAGAACACACATTTATGTCCAAGAGATTATTGGCAAGCTCCAAAGCCGGCTCTAGAGGCGTTCCCTTGGAGATTTATCCTGATTATGCAATTCTAGTGCCTTTTATGGGCATCTCTAATTGAAGATGCCACACACACACACACGCCCATATTTTCAAGCAGAAGAAGAAGCTTTTAGATAACCCCCCTCCTCCACTTCTCCAGTGTTTTATTGAGATTTTCTTGCTGATATCTGGAGATGGAAATGTACAATCTTTTAAGAGAAAATGCTGACCGGTTTCAAAACTCTTATTAAAATAGATGAAACAGAAAAGTCCAGAAACACAGAGAACAGAGCCTTTGTTTTGCAGGGATACTAGTAGGCTGTAATGGGCTCACTAAGGCACTCCTCCCACCCCCTTCACACTCCAAACTCTAGGTACCAAAAGGAGCAAGTGTTTCAGTTTGCTTAAAGGCAGACCACAAACACCACAAGGTAATTGTGTCAACTTGTGTTTGGCCTTGATGTAGACTGGAATGCTCTCCTGCTCCAAAGGCGATGCAAGGGGGGGACAAGCATAACTTTGCCCTTGCATAATTCTGCTGTGTTTAATTATTACAGAAATACCTTCTATATCATTTTGGTTATGAAACCGGTCTACTATATACATGGATGCAACACCAGCTGGGTAACAGGTGCTGCAGGTTGTTAAAAGAATTATTAACCAGCAATAACCTGGTACTGCATTGCCCCCTGTGACAAATGGCTTGGTTTTTAAAATAGTGAGCCACAATAGCAAGGTTAGAAAGTGATGAAGCCAGACAATGACTGCCTTCTCCTGGCCAGCTTGTGTCTCAGTCCTATTGGAGAGCAGCTGTGGCTCAGTGGTAGAGCATCTGTTTGGCATGCAGAAGGTCCCAGGTTCAATCCCTTTGGCCTTTTATGCATGACTGTTTCCCTCCCAGTCACCCCGCTAATGACTTCGGGTCTTCATTTTGATTATGCATGCCATTTCCAACCGTCAGAAGTCACTGTGCTCTCCCCCAGAATTTCCTCGTGTTGTGCCCATGTTTTCAGAGACCAGTTTTATCTCAAATTTGAAAACGAGGGCAAAACGCACGGAAATGCACTGGAAGCGCAAGGCGACTTCTGATAATCGGAAATGACATGCATAATCAAAACAAAAATCCGAATTCGTCAGAGGTGTGACCACGAGGGAAACAGCCAAGCATAAAAAGCCTTTCTCCCTTTAAAGACCTCTGCTTCAGCCAGCCAGAGCAGACAATACTGCTCTTCCTATACCACTGGTCTGACTCAGTTTGAGGCAACTCCATGTGCACATGTGTCTTATGACTCATTGTATAAAGGATTCTTCTGAAGCTCAGCTGATGTTCAGGTGAAAAGCTTTGCCTACAGAGGCTGGCCAGGCCAATACAGCATCACTGAAAAACCCTCACCCATCGCTTGTTTATTTACTTAGAGCAGGGGTCCCCAATCTTTTTGAGCCTGCGGACACATTTGGAATTCTGACATGGCATTGTGGTCACAGCAACGAGGTGGCTACTGCAGAAGGTGGAGCCAGCCACAAAATGATACCCACAGCTTAACTTCCCAGCACAAGGATCTGCACTGTTTTACTGATGGCAGCTGCTGCCAAAGCAACATTTTTAAAAATCTGCACAGCCAATCAAATCTCCAACAGTCAATCAGAAGCCTTGATGGGCAAAAGCCCTACCAGGCCCCACCCCACTCCCTAAAAACACTTGGCAGGTGCCAGAAAAGGTACTGGCATGTGCCACGGTGCTCATGAGCACCATGTTGGGGATCCCTGGGTTAGCGCATTGCTATCCTGCCTCTTCCAAGCTCTGTTTAAGGCAGTTAATAATTTTTTAAAAAATTGCTTGTACTATTAACACTTAGCTCAGCAAAGTGTGAAGCCTTCCTGCAGCCAAAGGAGCTTCCCTCTGGTAGAAGAGGCTCTTCTGTCCAGCGGAAGGGCAATTTGTCAGAGGCTTCAAACTTCACTGAGTGCAGGATACAAGCCAACAACGTCAATAACAGGACCGATGCAGTGGTTTTGGTGATCTGGCCGCTGTTTGTTTTTATTGCCGCAATGTTATGGTAATGTACATGTTCTAATGTTGATGATATCAGGGTTTAGGCCAAAGGATGCTTTCTGCCAGCAGAAGGGCAGGGAGATTTTTGCAAGAACTTCCACCCATTTCTCCCCGCCCCTTCTCTGAGTTCTCCTGCTCCTCCTAGAGTAACATTTTGGAGAGCTCAGCCAGCTGCAGCACAAAAGGGAAGACAGGAAAATTCTGTTCCATGCCAGAAGGCGCTTCCAGCAGTGGAAAGCAACATTTGGACCCAAGCCACTCTTTTATGGTGAAGGCCTTTTAAAACATATTTAAAACCAAAATTATAAAAAAATTACATTTCGCAGCTTAATCTCTTTTGGTTTGCTTTTATATTAATTGTAAGGTTTATTGTTTTTACTGCATAAGCCTCTGGAGAGGCAGCCTGTAAGTTTTCTAAATAAAGGATAACAAAATTAATATCCAGAAATTAGAAGCTTAAGTAAAGGAAATCTAAACTGAAGAAAGGTTCCCACCACTTGCACAAGTCCAATCTCAAAACCGTGAAAGGCAAAAAAATACATTAATCAGAAAAAGGAGCAAACTCAAAGGCTGACATGAAAGGAATGCTAATTCACCTGAATCAGTTCTGCTTTCACACACACTGGGATAATACACTTTCAGTGCGTTTTACCAACCACTTGTAAGTAGATTTTCACATTTCACATTTTAGCAAGTGCATCAAAAACACCATTACCCAATGTGTATGAGAGCAGCCCATGATACTGCAGCAAGGCTGGTACCTATTTTGCAAGGTATGGAATTCTGCATTAAGGTGGTGGTCAGAGAAGACATGGGAGATAGGCATGGCTTGTGCAAGTGGTTGGAGGCACATTTACCTATCAGGATGAGCCAGGAATTACAGTGATGTAGGTATACAGTGATGTAGGTATAACCTAAGCAAATTCCCCCATGTTTTCTAGGGCTTGTAGATAACATCCAATACGAGTTCAGCAGCACTCATTAGTGGCCTAAAATAGAATTTTGCAGGCTTCTCTTCTCTTTAATTGTGCAGCCTGTGTGCAAGCACCCTCCCTCCTGTCCAAGGCACAATCTGGCAGCCCTGATGCTGACACACCCTGCCAAACGCCCCACCCAAATCTCTTGCACCCATAGTCTTAACAACTGAAACCACATGGTTTCAGGGAGGGAGATTCTCGGTCTTTTGAAAATCCAGTTCTCCTAATCCAAAGCGAGATCATGCAATCAGCCAATTTGTAGTCCACCTCAGCCACCATTGTAATATCGCCTAAGCAGCATCATTCGATCCATTCCATTTAGCAGTCCTGTTATTTACAATCCTGTTTGCTTCTGATTAGCTCTACTGAAATCTGGACACAGGACTACTGTAATCTGGACACAGGATGGGCCAGGCTAGCTCGATCTTGTCAGATCTTGGAAGGTAACCAGGGTTGGCCCCAGTTAGTGTTTGGATGGGAGACCACCAAGGAAGTCCAGGATTGTTACACAGAGACAGGCAAACCACTTCTGCTTATGTCTTGCCTTGAAAACTGTATGGCGTTTTATGCTTACGTGAGAATAGAATAAACTAGGAGGAGTTAGCTAAACAGAAATATAGAAATAGAGAATAAATATATTTTAGAATGTTAGAGACTAATTTGGGACAAAAGGTACTTCTACACCCAGTGTATATATATTTGTCATATAATTGAACAGCAGATATAAGATTTTTGAAACATCATTGTAATCCTCTATTCTCCCCTTATCCCTTTTTTATTTTCATTCCTTTATTCTTTAGAAAATAAGACTTATTACATAAAAAAAGAAAAGAAAACTGTACAGTGTTGGCTGTAAATCGGCCGCGACTTGATGGCACTTTCTACCACCAATCTGGTCACAAGTCACTTGGATTCAAGAGAGAGTAAATTTAAACAAGGCTAGGCTAGAACAAGCGGCTTCTTAGCTGTGAACCAATTTTTAATACATTAAAAAAATAATACTCAAATATCAAGAATTTCTTTTACAAGCAACACTAGATTGTATCAAAACAGTGACAATTACAAAGATAGGCTTCAACAGGAAGCTCCTTACCAATAATCATTGTAGTGAATAGGTCTCTATATAAGAAATTAAACAGGAAAGGTTCATACCAGGCCTCCACTCCCACAATCGAGGTCACTATGTACACTATGGAAATGGTCTGGAAAAAGAATTGCAGAGCGTTAGCAGCTGAAGAAATTGATCTGATCAGGTATCCTTTTTCCAGCACCGCCTCACAATTAGAATGTTCTTACTTATATCATGTTACAACACAAAGAAACCTGCAGCCGCAGAGGCAGAAACTACACTAAGAGCTGTTTCTTCCTGGCTGTCCCTTTCCACGCACACAACTGAACTTTCAAGTTTATGCACTGGTAGCAACTGGCATCCAGACTCAACCTTAGTCAAAGTTCAGGCAAAATTGCAATGCAGCCTCTCCTAAAAATTCGTTTCATTTAAAGATGAAGAGTATGTGGGCTCCGAGCCAGAAAGCCAGATATGGGTCTCAACATCTGCCACAAACTTACCGGGTGACCCAAGTCAAGTCATGTGCATGGCCTCACTGTTCCTCATCTGAAACCGGGGGGTGGGAGACAGCACCTGGCTTACTTTACTTGCAAAGAGAACTAAGGTGACTTGAAGCATTTTGCATGCAGAAGGTCCCAGGTTCAATCCCCGGCATCTCCAGTTAGAGGGACTAGGCAAGTAGGTGATGTGAAAGACCTCTGCCTGAGACCCCAGATAACCGCTGCCGGTCTGAGTAGACAATACTGACTTCAATGGACCAAGGGTCTGATTCAGTATAAGGCAGCTTCATGTGTTCATATGCAGAAGAGCCCTCTCAAAAATCGTAAGGCTTATGTAAAGCCTTTTTCCTCATCCTATTCCTTTCGGCATCTAGTTTATTTCTATGGTCTTGCTGGATGCCAACTCTTCCGCTGTTTTGAACAAATCACCCTGCCTCACTATCGCTGATGAGCAAGTGCGGTGTCAACAAGCAGTCTTAGATGGGAGGGTTGGTGCTCAAATCCACAAGCAATCTTGGACCAGCAATTGCTCTCACAGGTGATGGGAGGATAAAAGGGGGAACTGACTGACGTTGCCCTTAACTCCGTGCAGGAAGCAAATGTACCAAGTAACAGCCGGCCCAGAAGCTGTGAACACCTTTACCCAAATCCATGACAGCCTCTAGCAACTTAAGTATACCTCAACTGCTTTGACGGTGTATCCATGCAGGTTCATACCAGGCAAATTATTTAGGGTGGTTAAAACAAAATCGGACTGTGAAAAGCTCCAAAAGGATCACTTAAAATGGCAAATGAGAGTCAATGTGAGCAAGTGTAAAGTGATACATGATGGGGCAAAAAATCCCAACTTCACATATACACTGATGGGATCTGGGCTGGCAGCGACAGACCAAGAAAGGGATCTTGGGGTGGTAGTGGATAGCTCAATGAGGAAGTCAACCCAGTGTGCGGCTGCTGTGAAAAAGGTAAATTCCATGCTGGCCATAATTAGATGAGGAATAGAGAATAAAACTGCTGCTATCATATTGTCCTTGTACAAATCTATAGTGAATACTGCATACAGTTCTGGTTACTACACCTAAAAAAGCAGAGTTTGAGAAGGTACCACAATGATCAGGGGGCAAAACGCTTAGGGCTGTTTAGCTTGGAAAGAAGGTGGTTAAGGGGAAACATGATAGAGGACTATAAAATTATGCATGGTATGAAGAGAATGGACAGGGAGAAGCTTTTCTCTCCAGGATCAGAGGAGCATGCCTATTATATTAGGTGCTGTGAAACACAGGCAGGATAATGCTGCTGCAGTTGTCCTGTTTGTGGACTTCCTAGAGGCACCTGGCTCGCCACTGTTTGAACAGACTGCTGGACTTGATAGGCCTTGGTCTGATCCAGCATGGCTATTCTTATGTTCTTATCGCTCAGCTCTTTCTAGCATTGCCCAAACCTTTTTTCTCCTGGGGCACATCCAACACTGACAGTGAATGCCACAGGCAAATGGCATAACTCAAAACCTAAAAATCCAACTTGAAAAGCAGATAGATTCAGCTGGAGCTTTTAAAAAAAAAAGGACTGCCACAAATTTTTGTTACACTACTGGAGATTTCAGCATCTACTGTTTTGATGTATGAAGCAACAGGTGTTTGTTCCAAGAACCTTCTTGCATTTATTAGTAGTCTTTGTGGCAAATTCCTTCACACCCTCCCCCCACACCCAAAATGTTGTCAACATGCAATTTATAAGCCAATGTCACATAGAGGGAGACAAGGAGCCAGGCCCGGGTATGAGAAATCAAAGTTCAGTTCCCTTATCAACCATTAAACCAGTGAGTTTCCAGTCAATGAAATCCCACTAACTGGGTGAGGCTACAGATGTAAGAGTGCAAAGGGCTTTTGAAAAGCTCCAGCGTAGTTAATTACTTGTCAAGAAATGCTACACAACGCTCCTCAAAAGCACAGGAGTTAGATCCTCTTTCTGCAAAACTCTGCTAAGCAAGTGAGAGACGGGGGGGAAAGCTGACTAATGGCCAAAATCTAGAAAACAATCCCTTCCCAATTATCCCAGACTCCAGAGCAATCACACCTGTCAAGTAACAGTGTCAGAGGCTACCCCATGGGATGACCCCACAAGGAAAGGGGAAAATACCCAACCAAAAAAAAGATAGAGTAAACCAAAAAGGTTGAGAAAACAGAAAAAAACAATATATGATGCAGTATACAAATATTTTATTTATTTACTTTATTTATATCCTACCTTTCTCCCCAATGGGGAAGAAGAAGAGTTGGTTTTTATATGCTGATTTTCTCTACCTTTTTAAGGAGAATCAAACTGGCTTACAATCTCCTTCCCTTCCTCTCCCACGACAGACACCTTGGAAGGTAAACGAGGCCGAGAGAGCTCTAAGAGAACTGTGACTAGCCCAAGGTCACCCAGCTGGCTTGATGTGTAGGAGTGGGAAAACCAACCCGGTTCACCAGATTGGAGTTCGCCGCTCATGTGGAGGAGTGGGGAATCAAACCTGGTTCTCCAGATTAGAGTTCATCGCTCTTAACCACTACACCACGCTGGCTCTCATAGGTTGGGAGCTCATTGGTGGTAGCACAAGTTTGGGGAGACTGGTCAAAGGGTCAACAGAGTGGCTGACTTCCTTAACGAGTCTCCTCTGAGCACTACAGCATGATCTTGGACACATCAAGCAAGACAGTACTCAGTGCCACTGGAGTTCAGGAATCGATCCCAGGCCCTTGTGGTAGCAACAGAGATGGAAACACTGGCAGAGGAAGAACTACAAGGTCATGAAAGACAGAGTGAGGACATGGGGATACGAAGAAACGGCATTGGAAGGAAAAGGAAAGTGTTGGTCATTGATGACTCTCTGCTGAGGGGTACGGTACGCCATGTGTCCAGGCCTGACCCCTGGGTCCAAGAGGTGCATTGCTCACCGGGGCAAAGATTAAGGATATTGCAGACCACATGCTGAAACTGATCAAACCTATAGATCATTACCCATTTGTGATGGTCCACGCAGGAATGAACGATATGGCCATGAACACCACCACATTAAGGCAAACTATGAAGTTCTCGGGATGCAGCTGAAGGGAATGGGAGTACAGGTGGTATTCTCTTCAGTCCTTCCTGTTAGAGGAATGCGATGGGAACATAAGATAATGGAGGTGAACCACTGGCTGTGTTGGCAGTGCCAGCAGAAGCAATTTGGATTCTGGGACCACGGGCTAGGTCTTCTGGAAGAAGGCCTACTAGCATGCAATGGACTTCACCTATCAAGGATGGGGAAGAATTTGTTTGGCATGAACCTGGGGAGATTCATAAGGAGGGCTTTAAACTGACACCACAAAAGGACGAAGATGATCAACACAGAGATTTCAATGAAGGCCAGGCCAAATGGAGCCAAAGGTGTGAGGCGTCAGGTGCCTATGTGCCAATGACCAAAGCTTGGGCAATAAGAAGGAAGAGCTTGACCTTGCAATGCATACAGAAGGATAAGATTTAGTAGGCATTACAGAGACTTAGTGGGATGATTCCCATAACTGGAATATAGTAAGCGGAGGGATTATGAGTTGTTCAAGAAAAACTGAAAAGGGTCAGAGGCAGAGTGGCGCTGTATGCAAGAAGAGGGTTTGCTTGTCAGGAAATACAGGCGGGTGACAGCCCAGTGGAAAGTACCTGGGTGAGGATAAGGGAAGGAAGGACTACCAGTATTTGCGGCTGGAGTCTGCTACAGACCTCCTGACCAGGCTGAAGAGGTGGACGCTGCCTTCCTTGAGCAGCCTGACAGTGTATCGAAGCAACATGACCTTGTAGTTATGGGTGACGTCAACTTCTCTGATGTGTGCTGGGAGAAAAACTCTGCTAAGTGCTGCTGACGCTGTTAACCTAGATTCTGTAAAGCTTTTGACAGGGTTCCCCATAATGTTCTGATGGGTAAACTGGAGCACTTCAGACTAGACTCTAGGATACTTAGGTGGATAGGGAACTGGTAGGAGAACCATACTCAAAGAGTAGTTGTCAATGGCATTTCATCTGATTGGAGGGAGGTGTCCAGTGGGGTGCCACAGGGCTTGGTTCTGGGCTCGGTACTTTTTAGTGTTTTTACAAATGATGTGGATGAGGGGGTGGAGGGACTACTCATTAAATTTGCAGATGACACCAAATTGGGAGGAGCAGCGAACACCCTGGAAGATAAAGATAGAATTCAACGAGATCAGAACACACTGGAAAAGTGGATGAATGTGAACAAGATGCAATTCAGAACAAGATGCAATTCAACAAGGATATGTGCAGATTGCTACATCCAGGTAACAAAAAAGAGAAGCACACATACTGGATGGGGGATACACTTCTGGGCACCAGTGTGTGTGTAAACAAGATCTTGGGCTACACATGGACCTTAAGCTAAATATGAGCAGTCAGTGTGATGCAGCAGTAAAAAAGGTCAATGCGGACTTGGGGCGCACCAAATGAGACATCACATCCAAGTCACAAGATGTCATAGTCCCACTGTACACTGCATTGATCAGTCACACCTGGAGTACTATGTGCAGTTTTGGTGGCCTCACTTCAAAGAGGATGTGGACAGAATGGAGAGGGTCCAGAGGAGAGCAATAAGGATAATCATGATCCCGGAGACCAAGCCCTATGAAGAAAGGCTGAGGGACTTGGGAATGTTCAGTCTACAGAAGAGGAGGGGGGGGACATGATTGATCTCTAAGTATTTGAAAGGTTGTCACTTAGAGGAGGGCAGGGAGCTGTTCTAGTTGGCAGCAGAGGACAGGACTTGCAATAATAGGTTTAAATTACAGGCAGAAAGGTACTGGCTGGATATTAGGAAGAATTTTTTTACAGTAAGAGTAATTCAGCAGTGGAATCTACTGCCTAGGAAGGTGGTGAGCCCCCCCTCACTGGCAGTCTTCAAGTAGTGGCTGAACGAACTCTTGTCAGGGATACTTTAAGCTGATCCTGTATTGAGCAGGGGGTTTGACTAAATGGTCGGTGTGGCCCCTTCCAACGCTATGATTCTGTTATTTAAAATGTGCTGGCCTATACAGGCATTTGTATGATGCAGCTTGGTAATCCAGTTTTTACAAGGGTGCAGGGCAGCCCTTGGAGGGAAGGAGGGATGGTATAGCCTGATCTTGTAAGTTAAGCAGAATGAGTACTTGGATGGGAGGTCACACCAAGGAAAACTCTGCAGAGGAAGGCAATGACAAACCACCTCCGCTCCTCAGCTGCTCTGAAAGCCTCTTGCTTGGGTCACCGTAAGTCAGCTGTGACTTGATGGCACTTATGTCCGTACACAGGGCAGCCCTTAACTATTTCAGAAGAGACACACATTGGGTGATAGCCATGCTCCATTGCCCGCCATGACTGCCTGCCCCTTGAACAGCATGCAAGCTGGACTAAAGTTCCTTCAACAGGTCCTAGGGCTTTCCTTGGGAAATTCACAGGGCAGAAAAGTCAACACTTACCACCTGGCTGATGTCATATCCCCACGGCAGGAAGAGAATCCCCGTGTTATATTTCTCCCAGTGGGAGAGGATAAATGAGAACAAAACCACCCACAGGAGTAGGTAGAGGACAAAGACGCTGACGCCATTGGGGCCCCGGCCGAAGGTGGAGTAAACCGTCACCACGAAGAACATGCAAGCCCAGCTGTCGAGGCCATGGTCAAAGAGCTCGCCAAGCGGGGTGCTGGATTTGGTCCGGCGAGCCTGCTTCCCATCCACGCCATCTGGGAAGGGGGCACAGAGAGTATAAGAGGAGGCCTTGTTAAAATTCACCATAGCCTAAAACTGCTTGCAGCCCCAGTGACTGGCTGCAACTGACATGGGAAGAAGAGAACGACTGGGAAAAATCCAAACCTACCATATGTGTTTGTTTAAAACAATCAGTGTCAACTTTCCTTTTGCTGTCAACCATCTTGACTCTAGTTCAACTCATAATAGAGACCCGGAACTAACTAATAGCCTCATAAGTATTTCTCCTAAAGGGCTTTAACAGCTGAGGATTACTTCAAACTAAGGTGCTGGTGCCTTCCAGAGCCTGTCCTCTTGCCTATAATCAGTCTGAGATGGAAGGACAACAGTCAGCTCAGAGATGAATACAGATACCCTGCTACAGGGATAGCCAAAGTCAGAGCTTGCTGGCTTCTGAACCATTCCTTCTCAGCCTCAGGGAGAATTTCCTTATCACTGCACAAGTTAGTTGCAGGAGGAAGCTGTGACAGGCTCCACACCAAGGAAAAAGGAGGAGAGCCTGCTTGGAGTGTGCATTTTGGGATTAGGGGTGCGAAAAGTATATGGCAGTCAAGGCTAGGGAGTTTGCTCATATTGTCTACTACATACAGATGCTATATGCATGAAGTTGGAAACTCTTACCTAGCGTGTAAGCAACGAAATTGAGAAGGCCCACTATGACCCACAGTTTGTTCGGAACGTGCACATGATCAGGTGCTGCAGAAAGAAAACGTTGAGATAAGAGTCAACTAGGCACGACGTGCAACAAATGCTGTCAGGGAACACGTTGAGACCAGGGGCCATTCTCTTCTTGGCACACAGCTCATTCAGCCGCCTTCAACCAACCTTCTGTGTAGGCATTAGCATGAACTTAGTTGCAACAGGTTGGATCCAGCGATACACAAGCAGAAAGGACAATGTAATTAGTGCAGCTCTGTTTGCACAAGTGGTAGCACAAGGCTTGTAACAGGTAGGATTTCAATATAATTTTTAATGAAACAGCAATGGAGCCAACACAACGCACAACAGATGTTTTGCACAATTTCATCCCATGTGCTTCTGAGATTGGCTCAGAACAGAAACCTTGTGCTAAGTCTTGGGCACGCAGACAGATAAAACAGTGGGGATACAATCACTTTCTCTTTAGCACAAGTAGACAGCAAGGAGTAGTTTTAGTAGTTCCTCTTGAGCAAGGACTATTCTGCGCGTGGTGCTCTTCGATGGGATCCAACCCAACAGCTGCTAACCCCACCTGCTTCTGACCACTCTAAGAGAAGGGTGCATGAGGAAAACTGGACTGGTGCCAAATGTGTTCGCCTGTTCTAACTAATACCTTAGATTGCCAAAGTGATGCCTCCAAGCTCCTGCCTTCTCAGGGCACCCCACATTTCCAAACAGCACCCAGAAGATAGACAGCACCTTTGTTTGACTTAAGTTAGAATCTATGGGATGCTAAAGACAGGAAAATGTTGGTCCAGAAGGCCAAGGGCAGATATCACAATCCTTCAAAAACTCTGTGGTCATGAGGGTTGTCTGCTCTGGGTTGAGAAATACATGGGGTTTTTGGGGGTGGCGCCTGGGGAGGGTGGCATATAATGCCATAGCGTCCACCTTTCAAGGCAGCCATTTTCTCCAGGGAAACTGATCTCTGCTGTCAGGAGATCAGTTGCAATAGAGGGGGTTCTCCAGGTACCACCAGGAGGGTGGCAACCCTAATGGTCATGCACATGATCACTGAATGCAGATTACAGTAACTAGGTGGTGTTTTGAGGTTGTAATGTGTCAAAAGTTAAAGGCAGAAAAGCACAATTATTTCCCAGGTTCAATGCATGTTTAGGGCTGAAGGCTGGGAATTTAACCTGGGGCAGTGACTGTCAGCCCAGAACTAGGCCCAGCCATTTAATCCAGAACTATGTTAAACTGAATTTACATACTGAAGTGACATACATGACTCTTGTGGTATGTCAGCAATGACAAGAAGGTGCTCTTTTGCTTTGAGATTTCCCCCCGAAGGAATTTTCATTTATAAAGGTTACAACATTCTTTCCCCCTCCTCCATTTTACCTTAGCAACAATCCTGTGAGGTAGGTTAGGCTGAGATAATATGACTGGCCCGAAGTCACCTGTTATGCTGCCCTGTCTGAGTAGGGATTTGAACCTGGGCCTCCCAGACTCTAGTCCAGTACTCTAACCACTACACCATGGTGGCTCTCAATCTATTCATTTTTCTGGTGAAACAGAAACCTTCCTGTAGTCTCCTTCAGTGATTTTGGAGTATAATACTACCCTGAGATAGATTAACTGGAAACAAAACAACGCAAGCAATAATGCAACTGTCAAGGGTGGGCTCACATAGGACGAGGACAACAAAATAAAAAGCAACATACCAGCAGGAAACAAGGGGCAGGAACAGATGTATCTCTAATGATGCTGATGAATGCAAGGAGGAAAAGGGACTATAATGCAGTGACCTGAAGAGGGGAAGGAGCGCCTGGTCAGCAGCACTGTACTTAATACAGGTTTATGGCAGCATTCCAGACCGTTCAAGGTCAGCAGATAATGTGAAAATTGTCACCTACTCATAAGATGCCCCTTCAACAAATTGACAGCTCCTTACGCATGTCAGGCTGGAGCATTTTTTTGGAGTTCCCTTAGGAAAGGACACACTGCCACCACATTCCCAACATAACTACACTGTCAAGAGTTAAGGAAGAGAACATCCTAAGCTAGGGTCCCTGACATGGTGCCCGTGGGTGCCATAGCACCCACAGACAACTTTCCTGGTGCCCACCAAGTGTTTTTTAAAAAATAGGAAGGGCCAAGCAGAGCTTGTGACTGGTTTTGCGGATTTTTAAAGAGCCGCTTTGGCAGCAGCTGCTACCCCAACACAAGGATCTGCACTGTGCGACTGAAGGTAAGCTGTGCGTATGCAAGAAAATATTTTATTCATTTTTAAAAAGGCATCCTGTTAGAGCTTCTGCCTGAAATCTTGAAGAGTTACTCTTAGGTAAGCATGACCTCATTCCCTGACAGTTCGTGGTTGGCTCCGCCTCGAGTCCTGTGGTAGCCGTTTTGTGGCTGCGCCCACCACCCTGTGTCAGAATTCCAAAGGTGCCACAGGTTCAAAAAGGTTGGGGACTCCTGTCCTAAGCCAATCAGACTGGTGTGTGTGAAGGGGGGGAGATCTGTGGTCAGCAAATGGCAGCAGAATGTAGCCCTGGTACTCACCGAGAGGGTTCTTTCTGCTCTGAGGTAGAAGGGCTTGGGTTTTCTCGCCCTTTTGCTCGGGGAGGCAGGACTTAAATCAAACTTCCTGTCTCTCTGGCGGGAAAGCCCTCAGCTTCCACTTTACATCACCAGCTAAGACGGAGACAGGAACATTCTGAAAAGTAACTATTGTAATTCACGACAACCATGTGAACAACATGTAACAAACTTTGGGTAACAACCGAACACTGGACTACTGGACAAACGGAACACAACGAGCCAGAGCCCAGGAAGAAGACATGAGGAAGACTAATTGATTGGTAGCATCCCTTGCTTAGCAAGCCACCCTTGGTGTTGTATTGTTCTCATCGGGTGGGGCAAGATGCCCTTCTACCTCAGAGCAGAAAGAACCCTCTCGGTGAGTACCAGGGCTACATTCCCGCTCCGAGGGAAGGGCATCTTGCAAGCTTGGGATGTCCAAGAGCTACCTTTCCGGGTGGGATTAAGAGACTTGCATGTCTTCCTCAATGACATGTTGCAGAATTCTTCTGCCAAAGGCCGCTTCAGCAGATGCCAGTGTGTTAATCCAATAGTGTCGGATGAAGGTAGAGACAGACGACCAGGTGGCTGCTCTGCATATCTCTTCAAGAGAGGCCTGTTTGTGAAATGCCGCTGTACTAGTGGCGCTACGGAGTGCTTGCTGGCCCAGTATGCCTCCGTGATGCAGAGTTTAACGTAGCGACTCAAGGATTGTCTGGACATCTTTAATCCCTTATTCGGTGAAGTTGAGATGAATAAGGCTTCTGAGCGGCGAAATTTAGCAGTCCGATGGATATAAATTTTGAGTGCCCGACGGACGTCGAGGTAGTGGAGTTCCCTTTCCTTTTGGTTTGAAGGATTTGGGCAGAATGAAGGCAAATGAATCTCTTGCTGCCTATGGGAAGTTGAGTTCACCTTTGGGATGAATGTAGGGTCAAGTCGAGGTGACTTTATCCTTATGAAAAATACAGAGATCTCTGTTGATGGAAAGTGCTCTGAGTTCTGACATCCTTCTCGCTGAAGTGATGGCGATCAGAAAAATGGTTTTCATGGTCAGGAACCGAAGAGGGACCTCTGTCAATGGCTCGAAGGGAGGCTTTAGAATAGCCTGCAAAACGGTGTTGAGGCGCCAGGTAGGGAAACGGTTAACAACTGGAGGATTAGACTGAGTCACTTCCTGTAAGAATGCCTTGATTTGTGGATGAGAGGCCAGCCGATGACCCTCCAAAACGGGTATGACTGAAGCCAAGGCTGCCACCTGTTTGCGTAGGGTACCTGGTCTAAGTTTCTGAGCTGCTCCATCCTGTAAGAAGTCAAGAATGGATAGTAGTTGGGCAGAGAGAGGGAGCAGGCCTTTTCTTTTGCACCATAGTGCAAATGTTTGCCAGGTGTAATCGTAAATCCGCCTGGTGGAAGGCCGTCTGGCCTAAAGGAGGGTGGTGATGACCTTCTCGGATCCAGCTGGGTTAAACGGAACCTTTCAACATGTCGGTCCTGATCAAGATGTTCTTGCCCTTGATGACGGAGAGAAACTGAGGAAGGGCCAGACGAATGATTCTTAATTCCAAAATGTTGATGTGGAGACTTCTTTCTGTCTGGGTCCAAAGATCCTGGTTTATTAAGACTCCAGTCGTGGCACCACACCCATCTAAGGAGGCGTCTGTATAGATCTGTATCGGTTCTGGTAGGATGAACCGGTTGCCCTTGAGGAGATTGGAGTTCTGAGTCCACCAGTGAAGGCTCCTCTTTACTTCTGATGTGAGAAGTACTGATTTGTTGACCTTGTGGGCAATGCTGAGCTGGTGGGGTCACAACATCCATTGCAATGGATGGGCATGTAGTCGGGCCCAAGGAACAGCTGGTATGTAGGAGATCATCAGGCCCTGAAGTTTTGTGAGGGTGCGGAGAGAGGACTGACGGGATCTGGAAACAGACTTGGCCAGGAGGGCAATTTTTTGTGCCTTTTCCTGTGGGAGAAAGACGGTATCTGTTGAGGTGTCTAGAATCATCCCTAGATGAAGTAGCCTTTGGGTAGGATGGAGATGGCTCTTGTCGCGGTTTATGAGGTATCCGTGATCCTCGAGTAGTTGAATGACCCTTGTTGTATGAGTCAGAGAGGCTTGAACTGATGGTGCGCAGATGAGAAGGTTGTCTAAGTATGGGTGGACCTGAATCCCCTCTCTTCGTAGAACCACCACGAGGGTCACCAATATCTTGGAAAACACACGAGGGATGGACCCCAGACCGAATGGGAGGGCCTTGAACTGGATGTGAATGTTGCTGTAGGAGAACCTCAAATATCTCCTGTGGTCTGGGTGAATGGGCTCTTCCCTGGTTTCCTCTACATAGGAAGAGTCCATAGAAATATCGTCCTCCATTGGCCGGAGTGATTTTAATGCTGCTTTTGCTAGCCAGGCTCTAGCATTCCCCCCATGAGAGCAGCCCGGTTCACTACCATACTGGGAGTGGTGAGGTGGTGGTATTTGGGCTACGTTCTCCCTCCCTACTGAAGGATCCAGGGGTGGGGTGGGGTAATTGTTTGCTTGAGTCCAGGCAAAGGCTTGGGCGATCATGGCAGCCACCTGCTCGGGGGACATACAGTGATGTTCCGTCCTGTGAAAGGCTGGGGGGGTGGGTGCATTACTCACAGCCGGCCTCTGCGTCCCCTGATCCTCACATGGATGGCATTCATCCACTCCCCGGACGGTGGAGGGAAGGTCCGCAGATGAGACCAGCGGGGTGGCTGAGCAGCGCTTCGGGCCCCGCGGCCATTTGGTGCGACTGTGAAGCGGCGCTGTGCCAGCCGCATGCCTCTTCGCCCCCGCCTTCCCCCCCCCCGATTTCTTGCCGGGTTTGCCTGCTGCCGCGGCTCCCGCAGCGCCGGTGGGGCCGGCATCAGTGGCTTCTGCCCACTCCCCGGACTCCTGGGAGCGGAGGGCAGAGTCAAAATCGCCCACCAATAGGAGGTCGTCTTCCCGCTCTTCGGCAATAGCCACCATTTTTAAGGAACTGGGAGCCGAGAAGACGCGATTACAATAACGAAAGAATTTTTTTAAAAAAAAATAACTTTAAGGGACTAACAACAGGGAAGGTAACGTAAAACGAACACAGAACACAGAAAAACCTAGGTATTCTAGTCGATTCACAAGAGCAGAGCTACTAGCGAGCCTTCCCCGGCAAGGCAGGAAAGAAAAGTGGAAGCTGAGGGCTTTCCCGCCAGAGACAGGAAGTTTGATTTAAGTCCTGCCTCCCCGAGCAAAAGGGTGGGAAACCCAAGCTTGCAAGATGCCCTTCCCTCAGAGCGGGAATGGAATCTAGTGATCAATCTGGGGCAAAGAACACAGACATCCCCTCCCATACCTGAAGATAGCCCAGGAAAAGACATAAGCGTACACTTGTAGCATCCCTATCTTTCCTCTTCTACTCTCACAGGCCATTACTCTTCCACCTTCTTGGGATGGGCAGGACGCTGGGGTCATCTTCACCTGCACTTTCCAAAGCAGCCCTACAACAAAAATCCAAGTTGTCCAGCTCCTGGAACATGCAGGGCCCTCACATTATTGCAGTCAAATTACTACTGGGGCCCTCACATTACTGCAGTTAAGTGAACAAATAAATCAATCAGAACCCTTCAGTGCGCAGACAGTGCCAAGAACATGCATCTCACATCTCCATCATTCTGGTGTCCATAAACATATATACTTTTTGTTTAAAAAAAGAGGCAGCCTTACCAGATGCATAAAAGTCAGGATCAAAGTATGCCATGAGGAAGAAGTTGAAGACAAGCAGCAGGAAGCCAGAAAACGTTATCAAATTTGGGGCCAGCCACGCAGGGAAAATCTATGGGAAAGCAGTAAGAACACATGCAAAAAAACCCACATCAGTTAGCATGTACAAATGGCCTCTCTGTGGCATTTTAAGAGAGGAGAATGTGACTGTTAGTGCCTGACAAGGCTGGCCTTTAGCAGCTATCGCTGTGCAGCAGCACAAGAGCTTCAGGCCGTAATGTGATTTGTGTCTCCAAACACTTAACATCCCCTTCAAAAGGCCAAGCTTTTTGCATTAGTCACAGACAGACAGGGTTCATGTCAACCAGGAAGAACCAGGCTGCTCTGGAGATTTCTCTGCTCACAGGGACGTTATGCAGATTTACTTCAAACACAGACACACTCAAAAAGAGCAGAAACTAAAACTAAGGAAAACAGCTCACCTTAACCACCGTATTCCAAAATGGGTGCATAACATACAAGGAGAGGGGGTTGTTGTCCACCGCACTGTACTGTGAAGGAAACAAAACGGGGAGAGAGGTTACGCCGAAGGCCTCAGCGAGCCTTTCAAGAAGCCCTCTTCTAACAGGCACAAAGAAAGATGCACCTTCTTCCCCACTGCCAAACATATTACCAAGCCACAGGACACCATTCAGCTATTTGGAAGCTTCTGCTCACCTTTCACCAGCAAACTTTGAACCAGAGAGGTTCAATTTGCATCTCTTACTCTGTGGTACCAACACAGCACGATCTTAAATACACCATGACTCCAACATCAGATGTCGCTCTTGTGGTGTAACAGCAGTAACCTTTCAGACAAGGAGGGCAGGCCCTACACCAAAAGGATCCTATATATCAACTCGTCCCCTTGGCATTTTCAGAACCTGTCTAACATCCATTTCTGAACACACAACTTCAAAGTGGTTGAGGAGGTAATGAGATTTCAGTTAAATGGAGGGGGATACTTGGCCGATTGTTTATATCCCATTATCTCTATCCCTCTTGCAGAATTAGAAAAAGTCTGGCCTGGTCGCTTGGAGTCGGTGAGTAGAAAGGATCTCTCAAGCCAGATGTCTGCCTGCACTATACAAAAACCTTAGGACAGGAGGTGGCTGGAGGGCAACCTGATTCAAAATTTAGCCTGAAGACAATGCCATATATCTACTAGTTCCACCCCCTATCTGCTGCAATTTGGAATGGCACAAACATGAAACAGATGCCAATAAGTAAGAGGTCTGCAGAGGAAAGCAGAAATTCATCACAGCCAGCATTCTGCCTTGGGGTACAGCAGACACTAGAGGGAGATGGAACCTTTCCGGCTCTAAGTGGTCACACAGAATGGACCTGAAAAGATAACTTTCCAGAGGCTTAACCTATTTCATCTGCAACCCCAATGTCTTTCCATTTACATTTTTGCACCTGTAGCTAGATGAAGCTTTTGATTTCCAGTTATATTTTTCAGCTTCTAAAATACATTTTGAAAAACCCTGGATCCCTCCAAAGCTGTTAATATCCCGATTTATAAAATGCTATCCATGTAATTGGATCTTCCAGATTACTTTTAGAGTGTCTGGGTGTGCTAAAAGTAAGGACACCAAAGATGGAGGGTCAAGGATAATAGGAAGTGAACAAGCATAGCTAATTAATACATTCTCAAACGCTGCTGCTGGGGACCAGGGGATTAAGGGGTTCCTGGAGAAGCTGGTTTTTGAGGAAGTGTTTAAAGGCAGTTTCGGCACCTAATAGGCGATCAGCACAGAGAGAAATTTTCAGGGCACAAAGAGAAGCAAGAGAGATCAGGCAGGAGAGTTTCAGGTAGCTCTGGTTAAACAGAATGTGTACAAGCAAACAGAGTGCACAGCGAGCAGAATGTCTATTTCTAATTAAGCATCTCTTACCTTAATATCCTTAATTAGTGTAACAAATACAGGGCCCAGAATTAGGGTTGCCAGTTCCAGGTTAGGAAATACTTGGGATATTTTTGGAGCGGAGCCTGAGGAGGGTGGGGTTTGGGGAAGGGACTTCCATGCCATAGAGTCCAATTGCCAAAGCGGCCATTTTCTCCAGGTGAACTGATCTCTATCGGCTGGAGATCAGTTGTAATAGCAGGAGATCTCCTGCTACTACCTGGAGGTTGGCAACCTTACCCAGAATCCAGCTTTCCTTGGTGCAGAATTTTGGTTACATGCATTGGTCTAGCACTCTGATGTTTCTAAAAACAGCATAGTGTTACATGCGCCACCTCGCACAAATCCTTGCTGAAACTAGTCAATTTTAATTTCACAGCCGGTTGAATCATCCCATTAGATGAAGTGGCCAGTCTGCTGCCCTGAACAGCTCTGGCAGCCACAGTCTATCCTCCAGGCTTGTTCATTTCTCAAACCTTTCAGCACTACCAGTGGGTCAGATTACTACCGGGAAGTATCACAGCAACACAGAGAGAAAAACCACAACCACATGTGGGGTGTGTCAACCAAGTCTGGAACAATGGAGAGAGAAGCAAGGCTGTCCACAAAAAACAAACAATGTAATCACACCAGTTTTAAAGTGATCCAATTTAAAGGAATCCAGGTAAGAACCTCACAACCTTTATCAATACAGCCAAACGATATGGCCACTTAGATGTTCCCTTACAGGAGATAGGAAAAAAATCTCTCCTTATACCTTTGTTATGCTTGCTAAGCATAACAAAACATAAGCAAGGAAGTCTTGAAACTTGCGCCATTGCTGGTCTAATTGAACCAAGCCTTGGCAACTTCTTCTCTTTGTCCATCACGAGATGCAGCCATCACCACCCGAATGCCATTTTCTTTGATTCGGCTCCTGCGCTTGAAGGACGATACCAAGCAGTTCAAAAAGCGCCCACATTTTAAAATCCTATAGCAGAAGGGTAGCCAACTAAAGTCAATAATCTTCCAGAGTTTGAGAACTGGTAATGTGTGCATATGCTTTTTGCTGGCACTCAAACTGTTTGAAGCTGATTGCTTGGGTCCGTTCCAATAAGGACTGCCTACTCCCATACAAACCCGCCCAACTGCTAAGGCCTTACAAGGTCCTGCTTCAGATTAGGTGGGTGGCAACCTGAGAGAAGGCCTTCTCAGCCATGGTGCCAAAACTCTGGAACTCTCTCCCCGGGGATATCTGTCTGCCTCCTGCAGTCATTGTCTTCCACCAGCAGGTGAAGAACTTTTTGTTTCATCCAGCACTCACTCAATAATCCCTCCTTCCTGCCCTATGTTTTAATTACTGTTTTATCGGCTTCTAACACGCAATTTAGTTTTGGTTTTAATAGTTTTTATGATATGTTTTTATGACATTGTGTTTTAATATTAAGGGGTTGGAGCACCTTTCCTTTGAGGAAAGGCCAACGAGCCTGGGACTTTTCAGTTTGGAAAAGGTATGAAAAAGGGAGGGGAGCATGATAGAGGTTTATCAAATTATGCGTAGTAATTCCAGGGTTGTGACCTAGAGGCAGGCAATGGCAAACCACCTCCAAATGTCTCATGCCTTGAAAACCCTGTGGGGTCACCACAAGCCAGATGTGACATGACGGCAAAAACAAAAAACAAAAATACAAAGGATAATGGACAGCATCCTCCTACTCCCTGCATGGTATACTTTGTTTTCCCAGGTTCCCTTTTGTTTTTGCAGCCCTTCCAAATCCTGGAAAGAATTCCTGGGACTGAAAAACCTCACACACACACACACACACACACACACACACACAGAAACAGCCAGATAGGTCAGGGGCCTAGAATGAGGAGGCCAAGTGTGCTGTGACTGTTCTTTCTTCCTCTCTTGCAAGCACGGCTCCACCAAGGAAGGGGGTCAGACCGCGACGGTGCGCGCTCCTTGTAGAGCTATTCTTCCTATTTCGTGAGTAACAGGGGTTGAGTCTCTCATCTGGAGAGGGGACAAAGAGGATGGGGTTAGCCCCCCCCCTTCCAGAAAAGGCCAGTTTGGCGAGCAAAGATGGCTGACAGCAGCAAGCTAGGCAAGACGTCTGCCCACTTCTTGTGCTACCCTCAGCTGTAACTGGCAACGGGTAAAGTGGTGCCCACACAAGACAAATGAAGGGGCAGAAAGCAGAAACTGGTACCATGGCTAACCTCATTTCTTTTTTATTTTCACCCCACACTCCTCTCCGCGGGCTCCGAAATATAGAAGGGCAAAGCAAAGCAATCCACTTCAGCACCACAGCTGGGTGCAGGGAGCAACTGGCATTATTAAGAGGGAGAAGTGGGATGACCAATGGGAAGGGGGAGAATACGAATGCTGCGGGAGCTACACAGTGGGTTGGAGCACAAGCCACACACTACCTATTAAAGAACCACACGTGGCTTCTGATCCACGGTTTGGCCACCCCGCTATAGTGCAACTTTCCAAGCCTCTGGAAGAACCTGAAGTCAAGGAGCCTCAAATGATTCTCCAACGCAGGGATCCCCAACGAGGTGCCCATGTCACCTTCCAACACTTTTTCTGGTGCCCACCAAGTGCTTTTAGAACATGGGTGGGGTCAGATGGGGCTTTCCCCCAGTATGGCGTCTCATTTTTTAAAATGTTGCTTTGGCAGCAATTGCTACCACAGCACAAGGATTTTACTGTGTTACTGAAAGTAAGCCGTGGCAGCCATATTCTGGCTGCCTCTCGTGGCAGCCGTTTTGTGGCAGCCATGTTTTGGCTATGTCTACCATGCTGTGTCAGAATTCCAAAGGTACCCACAGGCTCAAAAAGGTTGGGGACCCCACTCCAATGTATGTGAGCAAAGGTCAACTGTGGACTTGCTGTGGCAGTGAAGAAACTTAATCTACACAAATCCTGATAAACACAAAACCATTATCCCCCTCATCTTCCAGGGATTCTAATCTTGATCCTGCTACCCCGAGCACCACCCATCTTTCCAGATGCCTTCCCCCTCAGAGTGAGAACAGGTTCATGTTTCAGAATTCTTCCATCTGCAGCAATTTTAGTGAGGGTAGTTATGCAGGAGCCCCGTGGCGCAGAGTGTTAAGCTGCAGTACTGCGGTCAAAAGCTCTGCTCATGACCTGAGTTTGATCCCGACAGAAGTCAGTCTCAGGTAGCCGGCTCAAGGTTGACTCAGCCTTCCATCCTTCCGAGGTCGGTGAAATGAGTACCCAGCTTGCTGGGGGTAAAGGGAAGATGACTGGGGAAGGCACTGGCAAACCACCCCATAAAACAAAAGTCTGCCTTGGAAACGTCGGGATGTGACATCACCCCATGGGTCAGGAATGACCCAGTGCTTGCACAGGGGACCTTTAACTTTTTACCTAGTTATGCAGACCTTCACACAGAGAGAAGTAAATCTAACCATAGTCCTACCCTGAAGATTTTGTCAATTTATACTGCTTTATAATATTTAATTTCACTGCTTAGTTGACTGAACATATGTTGTTCAGTACTGTAAAAAGTTAATGTATACTCACATTACATAAAACACACATTGATCTAACATGCTCAATTTGAAGAACAGTTTGTTTAAGAGTTCCACCTGAGACTGAAAATGCACTGGGCTTATTTACCTTTGAAGGTCTTCTCCAGAACTTCAAATAAATCTATTTGTGCGTCCTTACACAAACTGTCCTTTTGTAAGCAAATGTAAACACACAAAGTTTGAAGGATCATGTAATTACTCCTGGTTTCAGTGGACAGAATTTAGACTGAGTGACAGAAGGATTCTAAAATGGTAAACCCAGGAGCAGGGAAGAAGATAAATGTCTGTTGAAAAACGACAACTGAAAGGAGTTAGAGAGGATACACACATGAACACATGAAGCTGCCTTATATGGTGGGAGCTAGCGTGGTGCCCTGACCTGGATGGCCCAGGCTAGCCTGATCTCGTCAGATCTCAGAAGCTAAGCAGGGTCAGCCCTGGTTAGTATTTGGATGGGTGACCACCAAGGAATACCAGGGTTGCTATGCAGAGGAAGGCACTGGCAAACCACCTCTTGTTAGTCTCTTGCTATGAAAACCCCAAAAAGGGGTCGCCATAAGTCGGCTGCAACTTGGCACTTCACACACTCACACACAGCGTGGTGTAGTGGTTAAGAGCAGTGGACTCTAATCTGGAGAATCGGGTTTGACTCCCCACTCCTACACATGAGCAGCGGACTCTAATCTGGTGATGAACCAGGTTGATTTCCCCACTCCTACACATGAAGCCAGCTGGGTGACCTTGGGCTAGTCACAGATCTCTTACAACTCTCTCAGAGCTCTCTCAGCCTCACCTACCTCGCAAAGTGTCTGTTGTAGGGAGAGGAAGGGAAGGAGATTTGTAAGCCGGTTTGATCCTCCTTAAAAGGTTGAGAAAGTTGGCATATAAAAAACCAACTCTTCTTCTACTACTACTGATGTAGACCACTGGCCCATGAATGTCAGTATTGTCTACTCAGACCAGCGGCAGCTCTCCAGTGTGTTACACAGAGGTCTTTCACATCACCTATTGCCTGGTCCTTTAACTGGAGATGCCAGGGATGGAACCTGGGACCTTTTGCATGCCAAGCATATGCTCTACCACCAAGCCACCGAAAGCATGAGTGAGAAATAAAAGCACACAAGGAGGAAACAGGGTAGCAGTATTAATATTTTTACGTAATAGCCATAGTTGTGTTGAGTTTGTTAGCCTTTTATTTACTTAATTTATAGCCTGCCTTTTTATACCCTGCCTTTCTCCACAGTGTGCAAAGCACCTTATATCACTCCCCACTCCTACACTGCTAGCCTCTATTTAATCAAAGATGCAGGAAAGCTTGACATATTGATGGGAGGTGTACGGCGAGTAGACTGCCTTTAAACAAAGATGCCCTACAGCAGCGTCTATCCTGGCAGATTCTCCAGATAAAAATGAGAGCTGCCGAGAACCAGCACAGACAAGGAGAGGCTACCCAAATGCTGGTCTACAGAGAAGATCTCTAGCAGCATACAAAGAGGAGCTGGACCAGAAGGGTCAGTACTTATGCCAGCGCCAAGCCGAGAAAAAAGAAATGCTGCAGAAGCTCTCCATGACCACCCGGCAGTTAGAGTGAGAGCTGAAGCAGTGTATGAAGGGCACAGTATTTGTTTACCAACACTGGTTATTTTAAATGGCTGGATAAATAAGATTCACCCTTGTGCTAAGAAAAAACACACACATTATAAGTGCATTTGGATCACCCAAATCCAACACTGACCAGGGTTGGACACTCACCCGCAAGAACCGAGAGGGATCACGCTAGTGTCCTAGAAGTCACTGATCCCCTAACCATGCCCCTATTTTATCCTCACAGCCACCACCATGCTGTGAGGTAGGTTGTGTTTTTTGGTCTTCTGACCTTTTTTAGGAAGCCACTTTGGGCTACTGAGGAAAGAATAGTGAGAGTATTTTAGCATAACAATTGCATTGCATAAAACATTAATGGACAGAACAGCAAAACAATCTGCAGGCCTCTAATTTAAAGGCATTTTTAACAGGGAACTTATTTGAAATACAGTTATTAAGATATTCTTGACAGGGGCTAGGTTAGAACAGATGTGTCTCTACTTGGCAGGAATAGAATCAGTATAACTGAGACTGTCCTAGGAGGAGGGAAATGTTTTACTTGAGAGCAGAGTCCATCTGTAAAGCGGCATATATTCTTTTAATTCAGCACTGACTACTTATTTTAATCAAACGTCTACTACATTAATTATCATTGCAGAAAATGTAATGTACTAAATGCACTAACACTGAAGAAGGGATGTAAGGAGATATTTCCTCAAGAGCCCGTAAAAAGATAAAGGTCCCCTGTGCAAGCACCGGGTCATTCCTGACCCATAAGGTGACGTCACATCCCTACGTTTCCTAGGCAGACTTTTGCTTTATGGGGTGGTTTGCCAGTGCCTTCCCCAGTCATCTTCCCTTTACCCCCAGCAAGCTAGGTACTCATTTTACCGACCTCGGAAGGATGGAAGGCTGAGTCAACCTTGAGCCACCTGAGACCGACTTCCGTGGGGGTCGAACTCAGGTCGTGAGCAGAGCTTGGACTGCAGTACTGCAGCTTACCACTCTGCGCTACGCAAGAGCCCGTAAGACAACCAAAAAACACACAACACTGACAGGAGAGCCTTGTGAACAAAATAGCATGGGGGAGGTCTACAGTGGAGTAGCAAGTCAGACAAAATGGCCTACCTATTTGTACCAATGGAAAACTTGTTCTGCTTCCTCCATCAATGCAAAAAGGAACTAAGGTGATTTGCTCAACACCCCTCTCACTATGGCACCCTGCACCTTGAGGTATTTTGTCCACAAAGCTCCCCTGACCTCTAGCACTGGGTTTTTTTTTGGGGGGGGGGTTAAGAGGAAGACAAGGAACAAGCCACCTCCATGAGGGCCTTGTACTTATGGTTCATAGGATGTACCAAATATGGTCACCCTACATCTAAATTATGAAGGTTAATAGTAAATTTCACAATAGTAAAACCCTAGCCAAATCACTGAATGACAGGCGTGCGGCAGCAGACATTTGTTTAGTAGCTCTTGAGTTTACTTACTAATGTTTGCCTCTGCTGTAAAAATAAAAGAATGCCTGTTTAACATACTGGCTAGGAGTAAAAAGAGAATGCCCACAATTAAACCTTACCTCTGCTATGAACTTAACAGTCATCTCACTTATTCTCGACCTCAGCCTTCCCCCACAAACCAGCAATACAGGATAATAACTGCCTAATTTACAGACCTGAATTAAGGATGCAAGTTTATGTGTAGATTGCAGACTCCATAAACAAGAGTTCATAACACTTAGCATATAAAAACAGGAACATAATGAAAGCCATCTGACAGGACATGGAAGCCAACCTGGATACTCCATTTGTGATCTTACACTAATTGTAGGCACTTCACACAATAGGATTTCTTGCATGGATATATCACCCCTGTTAACATGCAGTGTTCACATACATTGTCAGCCTCCATTTAAATGATTTTCCTACATAGACCATACATGACCATGCAGGAAACTCATACATGAACACATGAAGCTGCCTTATACTGAATCAGACCCTTGGTCCATCAAAGTCAGTATTGTCTACTCATACTGGAAGCTATCCAGAGTCTCAGGCGGAAGTCTTTCACATCACCTACTTGCCAAGTCACTTTACCTGGAGATACCGGGAATTGAACCTGAGACCTTCTGCATGCCAAGCAGATGCTCTACCACTGAGCCACGGCCCCTCCCCATGAAAAGATTCCAGGGCAAAAAAGATGGAGAAGTACAGTATGGTAGCCCTAAGGTTAAAGTCAGGGTTATGGGTTAATGAAAGGAAGAGTTTTTTGTACTTCGAAGTCCACCCCCACTTCCTAACACACAGATTATGCAGTTTTTCTTTTTAATACCTCAGCTATCATGTGTTATATATTCTTTTCAGACAGCCCTTTATTAATTTTATCTCTGTACACAGAGGCCCACATATTTGCTTGTGGCTGCAAATTTACTTCTCTTCGGCTGGGTACGTACGATAAGTGACCACCATCTTCCTGAGCAGGAACTAGGAAGGGCCCACAGGAAATGTCCCTCAATTTTGTGCTGCGCTGAGGATCAGTTATCACATCTGAGGCAAGATCCCACCCATTCCTCTGAGTTGTGGGAAAGGCAGGCCTATAACAACCACACATTTTGACAACAGCTGCAGAAGTAGGCAGTACCTAAGTGGATCCTTTCTGCACGTCCTGCATCTGTCCACCATTTTGTTTTGCATCAAGAATTTGGACACTGAGGCTCTTGCCTATGAAAGCTGATGTCACAATGAACTAGCTCTAAGTATTTGAAGGGCTGTCAGTTAGAGGAGGGCAGGGAGTTATTCCTGTTGGCAGCAGACAATAGGACTTGCAATAATGGGTTTAAATTATGGGCGGAAAGGTACCAGCTGGATATTAGGAAATTTCTTTTTACAGTAAGAGTTGTTCGACAGTGGAATCAGCTCCCTAGGGAGGTAGTGAGCTCCCCCTCGCTAGCAGTCTTTAAGCAGAGGCTGGACAAGCACTTGTCAGGGATGCTCTAGGCTGACCCTGCATTGAACAGGGGGGTTGGACTAGATGGCCTGTATGGCCCCTTCCAACTCTATGATTCGAACGGTGCCACAGAAACACTACCTGTTAGGCTGAGGCCTGTGCGCCAACTTGGAAGACAACAGTTGCAAATTTTTCATGTCACCCATTTCTGTTTTTCTTGGGGGGGGGGCAGTATTTTTAATGCATGACACAGCATGTACACAATTAAACCATGTATACAATTAAAAAAATAGAAATGGACCCCTATATTCCGGTTTATTTTTCAACAATGAATTCCAGGAGGAGGAGAGGGACCGATGTGACTGCCAAGGTCTGAAGTTCACCTTGCAGGACTCTAATTACTTGTGTAAACTCCAGAGTTCATATAGCTTAGCCCCAGTTCCATTACATAAGTACTTGTTCTTATTTCAGAGCTCTACAGCACAAATGAGTGCAAATCCACTCTTTGGAGACAGCTTCACAAAAACACTTGATCTTACTTGAAACTGCAGGGCTCCTGTCTCTTTTAGCCAAATGCTGTTGAGCCTTAAAATGCGTGGGGCTTAGCTTTACCACTGATGGACACTTAAAAGAGCTGGGGGCATACAACCCATAGTTTGCATGTTTGGTATGGTGTCAAAAACAACACTCTGGAGGATCTCTGTATCCCTCTATCAGCTGAGGCTGGTAAAGCTAAGCCAACTGTGACCACTCTTGGATAGAGGTAACCTGGCCATAGACACCCATCTTGATGCTTGTCAAAACGAACTGTACATAGGGTTGCTTTTGAAGAGTATTTGGAAACTGATCTACAATACGGCAGCCAGGATGACTGAGACTGTCCAGACTATAGTACAGCAATATTAAGAGACCTATAAGGCCAGCTTTGGGGAAGGGATTTATTTGAACAGCTGAAAAACAACTCCAGGCTATGTAACTAAGTTGACCCCAACCTAAAGTTTCTTGCTAAAAGGCAGAGCATAAGAAAACAGATCCAAAGAGAAACAAGGTAAGAGGCAGCTATGAACTTGTAGGAGGTCTTTCTATGATTTCATACACCAGAGCACTATTAGAGCGCGGCCGATCACGGTGTCTAAACAGAATTCAATATAATTCAGTCTCCACAACAACAAAAAAGGCAAGACTGAACCAAGCTGACTATATATACTGCCAGAATGGAAAAACTGCACATATTTCATAGAGGTTAGAGAGCCAGCATGGTGTAGCGGTTAAGAGTGGTGGACTCTGATCTGGAGAACCGGGTTTGATTCCCCACTCCTCCACATGAGTGACGGACGCTAATCTGGTGTACTGGATTTGTTTCCCCACTCCTACACATGAAGCTAGCTGGGTGACCTTGGTTGGGGTAGTCATAGAGCTCTCTCAGCCCCAACTACCTCACAAGGTGTCTGTTGTGGGTAGGGGAAAGGATGGTGATTATAAGCTGGTTTGATTCTTCCTTAGGTGGTAGAGAAAGTCGGCATATAAAACCAACTCTTCTTCTAAATACAGCACAGATAGTTCCATAACCATACCACGGAAATGGCTTTTCGATGCTCCCTATCTACTATAATCTCTGTTCGGCACACACAGGGAGCCAGAGCTCGGGACAACCATCTTGCGCTCAAGCCCCTTCCACAATTCCTGCACCTCCTAATTCGTCCAATTTTCTTACAGCTTCAGTAAGTCAAGACACTTGCAGCGAAACACTGACACCAAATCTCTGTCCCCAGGAAGAGATTTGGGTTACCAGTATTTCTACAGTACTAATATACTCTCCACTGCGTTTTCTTCTTGCATCACAGGATTAAGCAAAATGCTCTACTCAGAGACCTTGCAGGGGAAGGAGGCAGGTGATGTCATGGAGCTAAATAAAAAGTGAACTTGCTTCAGACTGAAGTCGGTTGGCTTTTAATTACAGCTACGGGTGCATGGAAAAAGAATACTCAATTTCACTGTTATCTCAGTTGCATGTTTAAAAATTACGAACATACAATAACTGTATTGACTGGGAATCTAATGACCAAGAAGCAATTTTTGTGAATCATTGCACAGAAAAACAAATTCTGCTGCTGGTTCAGCTCACATGCCCTACCGTCAAACCTGGGAAACTCAAGAATGATATGGCATTATGTCCAAATTGACAAAACAAGAAGGGCAAGCAGCTGTAATCCATACATCTGCTTGCTGCATGTTTGGGAGCTCAAGCAATGGCTTGGGTTCTCAACTACATGAAGTGCAAAGAAAAAATTGTCCTCATGTCTGAACTGAACCTTTGTTTGCCTCCCAACTTGGATTGCAACATGTTCTACTTTTCTTAGGTACATGTTCCTGCAATAGCCAGGAAGGAAGAACACACAGCTTTACTTGCTTACTAGAAAACTGGTGATGCTGGACACACGAGAAAAGAAACCGACTCACAAGTATATGCTGTTCACTCCTCTGGCGTATCATACCCAAGTCAGGCCCACTGACCCCCACAACCAGTATAAAAAAGCTCACACTTACTGTCATATCTTTTTTCTCCAGGCCAGAACTGTTCCATGTCTGGACTTTGTCTGCACCAGTGGCTGGCCTTTGAGCAATTCACAATTCCAAGCCAGTGCCGAAAACACACAGAATATCTAGAGTGCAACGTGCCCAAAACCTTAGCAAATCCAGCTTTTCTCCTTACTGCAAAGCAGGATGGATTTGATTTAAAACAAATTGATTTAAATCACTAGCCAGTAAGACTATATTTAAACCATGTTTTTCTACCTAAACAGCACTTCTCGTGATGTTTCATTTGGGCCACTAGGCCTCGCATTTCCTTGTCGCAGTGTTTGCGCTTTGCACACATGCCTGCCTTACGCATAGGTTGAGGAACTTCATTAAAATATTCCCAAAGGGGGTATTTTTACAGCCTGCTGCCATTATAGGTTTTCTCCTCCAGGGAGAGAATAATATGATAAACCTCAGGCTTCACACACAAAGATCCCAAGACTTGTGGAGAATTCTGCTTAAAAGGTCCCCCCTCACACCTAGCTCCTCCTGCAGATCTACTCCCCTCCAATCAATCTTCTATTCATTGAACTTCTTGAAACATAGTACTTAAGAAGGGGTTTATTTTGTTTACATAGATTTGCAAAGAAGCAATGGGATTAAGGATTCTCAACTCTGTTTATTTTATAACATTTTTTGCCATGAAGAAGAGGCATTTTATCTCTGCAGACACAAATCCACAGTTTTGAGAAAACAAGCATCTATGATAATATCTTCTAGACAGAAAAACTGCCCAGGATAATTTTACAGAAACTTTTGGAAAAGCATGACACTGTGAATGGATTAATGGAATTCGTTTACCAAAAAATGTAAGCATTGCATCAATAAAAAGCCTCATGCTACATTAACTAAAAACTAATCCTCCTTTCATGATGAATAACTTTTGGACTATAATGTATATTAAACAGATTTTTCCTCAAAAACATTTTATTTAAAAATCCAATTAAAACTTTTAAAATCATTGATTTGTATCCACCCTGCTGCAAAGTGAGACTGATGGAGAAGACCCACACACAAACAGAGAAACCATTCCAGACCCCTGCAGTATATTCCTTCTGAACGGCAGTATATCATGTTGGCCTATTAACCTGTCAGGAAAGTGAGATTGCTGCTGTCGCCAAGGAGCAAACTCTAGAGAGAATCATTTGTGTGCATTAGAAAGCAGAGCAGAGACCTTATGTGCAATAAATCATGCCACAAGGATGTCAGAGGACAAGCAGATGATGCATTTTATAGTTGAACAAAATCAATTCAGATTCCATATATGGCTGTTTTTCCCCCAGCCTAAAATTACTCCCTTCTAAGCTCAATACAGTACAAGGCACTGATTCAATTATGACTATTGTTGCCAGTCCGACTTTGGTACTTGACTTCCCCCCCCCCTTAAAGCCCTTCAAGGTCAGTATTGGTTCTCGTAGGTTATCCGGGCTGTGTAACCGTTGTCTTGGTATTTTCTTTCCTGACGTTTCGCCAGCAGCTGTGGCAGGCATCATCAGAGGAGTAACACTGAAGGACAGTGTCTCGAGACACTGTGTCTCTTGAGAGACACTGTCCTTCAGTGTTACTCCTCTGAAGATGCCGGCCACAGCTGCTGGCGAAACGTCAGGAAAGAAAATACCAAGACCACGGTTACACAGCCCGGATAACCTACAAGAACCAATAAACTCTGACCGTGAAAGCCTTCGACAAGGTCAGTATTGTCTACTCAGACTGCCAGCAGCTCCCCAGAGTGTTAGGTAGAGGTCTTTCACATCATATACTACTTGATCCTTTTAACTGGTGACGTTGGCAATTGAATTTGGGACCTTCTGCATGCCAAGCAGATGCTCTACCACTGAGCCACTGACCCCTCCCCTCGTAGAGTTTGCACACAGTAGAGTCAACCGGGAGCCTCAGCCAACTGGCAATCCTTGAGAAGCCATATCATCCCTGTACAACAAATGTGCTTGCTGCAGTCACGCTCAAGCATTTTACATGATTATAAGGTAAAGGTCCCCTGTGCAAGCACCGGGTCATTCCTGACCCATGGGGAGACGTCACATCCCGACGTTTCTAGGCAGACTTTGTTTGTGGGGTGGTTTGCCGTTGCCTTCCCCAGTCATCTTCCCTTTATCCCCAGCAAGCTGGGTCCTCATTTTACCGACCTCGGAAGGGTGGAAGGCTGAGCCAACCTTGAGCCGGCTACCTGAAACCGACTTCCGTCAGGATCGAACTCAGGTCGTGAGCAGAGCTTTTGACTGCAGTACTGCAGCTTAACACTCTGCGCCACGGGGCTCCTTGCATGATTATACGCATCACATATTCTACACATTCCTAAAGGAGACATGTGAACTGGTCCTAAGCTAGCCTACCTCAATAGAGGCCATTCAGAAGTTATGCGTTTAGAGTGCAAGGGAAACAAAACACATGATTTGCCCACTGTAGTGCATCAAGAGCCCTTGGGACAAAAGCCGATGATCTGTGCAGCTAAAGGACAATCACCACTAATTTGGCTGCCTGCCTTCATGTAAACAGTGACAAGCAAGTTCAAGTACATTTACTGATTTATGCTTCTGGTCTGGAGTCAGTTGAGTTCAGGAAGGTTTGAACCATCAAAATTCCTCCACCCCCACCACACTCTAGTGTATCCCAGCTGAAAGAGTTAATCCTCTGAACTGCAGAATATTAAAGCAGTTCAGCTTCGACATGGCCTAGGAACAATTGGGCATTGATTAACTCAGGTTCAAAAAGATCATCTGTTTCCCAGAGGCTTCTGTATGTTAGGCAGCTGCCATTTTTCTACCACACATAACTTTTAAATTCACAAACTGGAATAAACCATGATATGGAAGAACTGTCAGACATGTGTCTGGCATGAGACTGGCTCAAAAAGCACAATTATCAACACACATGGGATGGTCATGTGAAAAGGCCTATAGGGATCTGTATCTCTTACTTGCCCAAGAAAAGGGGTCTTCACCAGCATCAGAAGCCACTTTAGGATTGAAGAACTCTGAAACCAGTTCAGTTTTTCTGGAAAGAAAATGTGCTTAACTGCTATTTTGTTCTGGAGTATTTGCCCACTGACATGGTCTGCCAGTTCCCTGACAATTCAAGCCACTGTTAGAAGCATTTTCCTCTTGCTGCCAGCAGTCACACGCACATTCCTTGCATGAGTTAGGAAGCCCATGAGCAGCTTAAGAGGAAAGCATGTTTCTTCCTCCTACTCCTCAAAGGATTTTCAAAAACTCACAACTAATTCTTTACTAAGTTTATTCCAAGGCTTATGAAAACACAATGGCACCGATTCTGTACCTTTGTTTCCTTCCTTGCCCAAAAACATGTTGGGAACTGCTGAGGCAGTCCTTACCAGAACCCAAGTGTCCTCAGGATTTCATACAACAGGCTTACGTGATGTAGAAATTAGCACTTTAATATGCCATGCTAGCTCTTCAACTATGCCCCGTATGACACCTGTGCTTTGAAAGAGTCATTACGCCACAATCCTTCAGGGCATAATATTACTCCTACACATTTATGAAGGAGGTAACTCACCAATATACTTTTTTCAGACAGCAAAATAAACCTATTTTGCTCCCTCATAGTTAATGTCCTGGTCTTTTGTAGTTCAGGGAAGAAAAATCTATAAATTTGTCTGTGGCCAGGATCCAAAACAACTACTTTAGGTGTACCCGAGGAGCTTGTCCAGTGGGAATTACTTTCTTTGAACAGCAAACTGCTTTTGAAAATCCCCTTAACTTCCTTAAGGAGGCATTCCACAACTATACCACCCTTATGATGAAAGTAAAGTGAGGTCTATTTCAAAGGCCCATCGAAAGGATTACAGATAATGACATGCTTGGAATACCTAATTGAGCTGCATGAATGCTAAAAAACTGACCCGGATCTGGCAGTAAAGTATGCATTGTCACTGGGCTTTGAAATTGCAGGCCTAAAGCCATGCAGTTCTAGAGAGATTTCTGTACTTTTAAGCCAACTTCTGTAAGAATTCTGTACTTTTAAGCCAACTTCTGTAAGAATTCTTACATTTGGGACCTTGACAGGTTTTGTTAAAGAAACAGCCTGCGTGTATTTTCTGTGCTTCAGTCCTGTGCCTCAATTCCAGTTTCTCTGAGCAGTCATTTGTTTGGATGTTTCCTAAGATAGTCTGTCCAGAAATCCTCTGCCACAGTATTTGTAATGACTTATATCCATCTCAATGGGTAACATAATAGGAGTCCAGGAAAGCCAATTTCCACCACATTTCAAAGGAACCAACTTTCTTCTTTATCTGGTTTAGCAACCTTATTCATGTCAAAGCCAGATAAAAATTAAGAACTTCAATGGTTATGATTCCTTGGTTTTTGTAGGTTATCCGTGGCTGTATAACCGTGGTCTTGGTATTTTCTTTCCTGACGTTTCGCCAGCAGCTGTGGCAGGCATCTTCAGAGGAGTAACACTGAAGGACAGTGTCTCTCAGTGTCAAGTGTGTAGGAAGAGAGACACTGTCCTTCAGCGTTACTCCTCTGAAGATGCCTGCCACAGCTGCTGGCGAAACATCAGGAAAGAAAATACCAAGACCACGGTTACACAGCCCGGATAACCCACAAGAACCAGTGAACTCTGACCGTGAAAGCCTTCGACAATATTTTGTTATGATTCCTATTTGCAATATTCCCTTAGACACATTTTTCTAGCTTCCTAGCTTAAATACTGCATGTGTAAATTAACAAGAATACGTGTTACTGAGTCCCAGAATGGCACGTGTCTCAGTTTTAAGAAAAAGAACTGTGCTTCAGAAATCAAGTGTTTGAAAAATACTAGTCTGTGCCTTGGTATACACCACTGGTCCCATACTAGCAAGATGTTTTTTGGTATTTCAAAAGTACCTGTGGGAATTAGATGGCCTCAGGGCTTCGAGGGCTATTTGCCAGCATAGCATAGTGGTTGGACTAATATCTAAGAGATCCAGGTTCAAATCTTCACTGCCATGGAAGCTTGCTAGGTGACCCTGGGTCAATCGCATACTCTCACAAAGTGATTGTGAGGATAAAATGGAGGAGAGGAGAATCATGTAAGTACCTTTAGGCCTCCACTGGGGACAAATAGTATATTGCCACATGCATACAGAATCTGTATGCTTGTCCAACAAGGCAAACCACAGCAATTGGGGTAGGGAAAATGACACAAGGGAAACGAGCCTTGGATACTCACTGTGAAGGCTCCTTCTGCTCTGGAATACGGAGGTCATCTGTAAAGTGGGTGTTTCCGTTCCTCTTGCTTCTGGGAGGCAGGACTAAAACTTTGACTTCCTGTCTCTGAGGAAACGCCCCCTCATTTCCAGTTTGAAACTTTCCGAGCTATAGGGCACAAGAACGCCTAAATTCCCCCCCCCCTTTTTTTTTTAAGGACAGGAAGGTTTAAATAGAAGGAACAACAGTAACTGTGAGAAGAAAACAACAAGTGTTAATAACAGCAACTCAACTAAGAGCCGTGGCTCCATTGTGGAAAAGGCAGGAAGTTGCTAGATCCCCAAACGAACTAGCTAATCCTGAACAAAATGCTAAATTCCTGAGAGGTGGGCCAGATGACCTCCGTATTCCAGAGCAGAAGGAGCCTTCACAGTGAGTATCCAAGGCTCGTTCTCGCTCTGGAAGAGGAGGTCATCTGTAAAGTGGGACTTACAAGAGCTGTCCCTGGCCCGGGTGGGTTAAGAATTTTGCAGAATGCTCTGAAGGACTCTGCGGCCAAAGGCCGCGTCCGCAGAAGCGAACAGATTCAATTTATAATGACGGACGAAAGTGGAGACGGACGACCAGGTCGCCGCCTTGCAGATTTCCTCTAGGGAAGCCTGTCGATGGAGGGCAGCTGTGGTAGCGGCACTCCTGACAGAATGGGCCGTGATGCCTTGTTGCACGGCCAACTTGTTTGAGCTATAGGCCTGGGAAATGCAAGATCTGATGGTGCGGCTTATTGCCGTGCGAGACATGGGTTTGCCTTTATTTGGGGCTGACAAATTGATAAACAAGGATTCAGAGGTCCTGATGCCCTCAGTGCGTGAGATGTAGATCTTGAGTGCCCTCCTGAGGTCTAAAGTGTGCCATTCTCTCTCTTTGGGATGTTGGGGGTTGGGGCAGAAGGAGGGCAGCACTAATTCCTGGTCCCTATGGAATTTGGTGTTGACCTTAGGGAGGAAGGACGGGTCTGGGCGAAGGACCACCTTATCCCTGTGAAAGGTACATAACTCTGGGCTAACCGAAAGAGCCCCCAACTCTGAGACCCTTAGAGCCGAGGTAACGGCCGTTAGGAACAAAACCTTCATTCTCAGGTGTCTTAGGTCGGTAGAACGTAAAGGTTCGAAAGGTGCCTTGGAGAGGGTGGATAAAACCGTATGGAGACTCCATGTGGCAAATCTATGGGCCACTGCTGGGGAGGAGAGACTGACCCCTCTAAGGAAGGCCCTTACATGAGGAAGTTTAGTTATCTGGATGCCTGAGATCTTGGGAACTAAGGTGGCTATTGCAGCAAGTTGTCGGCGAAGGGTGGCTGGCTTGAGACCCTTGATTCGTCCAACTTGGAGAAAGGACAGCAGGTGAGAAACTCGGGGTTTTAAGGGCTTTGCATGCTTGCGGGTGCACCACCTAACGAAGGTCTTCCAGGTCGTGCCATAGATGCGACGCGTGGATGGACGCCGGGACGCAACGATGGTGTCCGCAATTTCTGGATTGTAGCCTAAGGCTAAGAGCTGGTCCCTTTCAACAGCCATGCGGTCAAGCGGTACCACCCCGGGTCCGGGTGGCATATGGGACCCTGTTTGAATAGATCGTGTCGCACTGGGAGTCTCCAGGGATCACAGATTGACATCTCCACGAGAGTTGGAAACCAGGGAGGTCTCGGCCAAAATGGTGTGATTAGAATGATTGACGCTTTCAGAATCCTTACCCGTCGCAGGAGTCTGGGGATAAGTGGAAGAGGAGGAAAGACGTAGAGAAGAACTTTCGGCTACGGAGACAGCAAGGCATCCGTCATTTCCGCCTGAGGATGATAGTAGCGGGTAAAGAATCTTGGGAGCAGGTGGTTTGTAGCTGACGCGAAAAGGTCTACCTGCGGGAAGCCCAGGCGCTGGGAGAGGAGAAGGAAGGTTTCCGGATGTAGGGACCACTCTGACTCGTCCAGATTCCATCTGCTCAGCCAGTCCGCTTGTGTGTTGACTGTCCCCTGGATATGTTCCGCTGAAATGGAGGCGAGATGGATCTCTGCCCAGGATAGGATGAGCTTGGCTTCTCTGTGCAGGTTCAAGGACCGAGAGCCCCCCTGTTTGTTTATGTGCGCTTTCGCTGCCACATTGTCGGTCCTGATGAGAACGTGTTGGTTTTTGACCTGAGCAGGAAAGTGTTGTAGGGCCATCCGGATGGTTCTGATTTCCAGGGCGTTGGTGTTCATAAGTCGTTCCTTCGAGTTCCAGAGGTCCTGTGCCGGTTGGTTGAGAAGGGAGGCTCCCCAACCCGAGAGGGATGCGTCGGTGAACAACTGGATAGGAGGAGGAGTGATATATTGAAGACCCTGAGAGAGGTTGCTGGGACAGGCCCACCATCGGAGGCTTGACTTGACAGCTTTGGGTATAATCAAGCGTTTGAGAGACCAGAGGGAGATCTCCCTCTGATACGGGCGAAGGAACCACTGAAGGTCCTGGCATGAAGTCTGGCCCACCGTACTGCTGGAATGGTGGAGATCATAAGGCCCTGGAGCTTTGCTAGGTTGATGATCTGAGCTGACTTGGAGAGAAGAGTGAACTTGGCTAAGGAGGAGATCTTGGTTACCTTGTCCTCTGGCAGTGACAGAGTGTTGGAGACTGTGTCTATGTGGACGCCCAAGTGAAGCAGATGCTGGGAAGGGGAAAGATGACTCTTTTCCTTGTTTATCAGGAAACCATGGACTTCCAAAAGCTCCATGACTATCCTGGTGTGGTTGAGGCACAGATCCCTTGAGGACGCACAGATCAGAATGTCGTCTAAGTAGGGGTGCAGTCGGATCCCCTTCTCCCGTGCCCGGGCTATCAAGGTTACAAGCACCTTCGTGAAGACCCAGGGGGCGGATGACAAGCCGAAGGGGAGCGCCCGTAACTGGTAGTGTCTGAGATGAAAGTGGAAATGGAGGAATTTTCGATGGAGGGGATGGATCATGACGTGTCGGTAGGCTTCCTTTAAGTCGATGGATGTGAGGAAGTCCTGTGGTCGTAGAGCCTCTGTGATTGAACACAGAGTTTCCATCCTGAAGCGTCTTCTGAGGATGTGTCTGTTGAGGAACTTGAGGTCTAGGATAGCCCTCCAATCTCCGTTTTTCTTTGGCACCGTGAAGAAATAGGAGTAGATTCCCGATGAGTGCTCCTGTGGATTGACTGGTTCGATGGCTTGGATGTCGAGTAGATGACGGATGGCTTCTGCTGTTCTGAGTTGCTTTTCTCTGTTTGAGGTGCGAGCCGATGCTACCAGACGGTCTGGAGGAGTGGAAACCAGTTCCAGCTGGTAGCCCTGATGGATAACGTTGAATACCTAGGCATCTGGGTGGGAGGTTTTCCACCGGTGACGGAATTGGGTCAACCTGCCCCCCACAGGCTGAATGGGAGCGTCATTGTTTTGATGGACGAAAGAATTTGTCGTTCCTTTCTCCCTGGAAGTTGGTAAAGCGTGAGGGTTTGGAAAAGCGGCCCCCCCTCCGAAAGGAACCCCTGGAGGAGCTCCACTGACTTCTTCTTTATTCCGGTCTGTAACTAGACAGGGTGTGGGAGGTGCGAAAGGAACCCTGGGAGGAAAAGCTTTTTTGTTCTTTACTGAAGACCTTGGGTAAGGCCTTCTTCTTATCCTTGGTTTCGACCAAAATCTCTTCCAGCTTTTCCCCGAAAAGCTTCTTTCCCTGAAAGGGGAACCCCATTAAAACTGTTTTGGATCTGTGTTGTACTTGCCAAGGGCAGATCCATAATGCCCTTCTAGCCGCCGCAGTGGTTGCCATGGCTCTAGCCGTGAAGGCCATCATGTCTAAGGAGGAGTCTGCTAGAAAGGACACGGCTTTTAGAATCCTAGAGGCCCCCTCCAAGGCATTCCTGTCGTCCTCTGGGATAAGTTGACTCAGTTTTATGGTCCAGACTATTGCCGCACGAGAGACAAGGGCTGAAGTGATGGAAGCTTGGATGGCCCAGGCTGCTGCATCGTGGGACTTTTTGCAAGCCAAGTCGGCTTTTCGGTCGACGGGGTCCCTAATAAGGCCCTGGCCCTCCTGTGACTAGGTCAGAGGTATGGAGAGCAGTGACTGCGGGTTCCACTAGGGGGACCTTGAATAGATCAGCAGAGTTACTGGCTATGTTATAAAGCTTCTTAACCACTGCTGGAGGTTGGCGAGAAGCCAGGGGTTTATCCCACTCTGCATTGATAAGGGTTAAGAAATAATCAGGGACAGGGGCTACATGTGGAGGAGCGTGGTGCATATGGAAGAACTTTTTGGCCCCTAACTGCTTCTCTTGAGGCTGGGAGTCAGAAGCTGCATTTAAGTCAAGGGCTGCTAGGGTCTTGGAAAGTAGGGATTGATAGTCATCGGGGCTAAATAACCTGAGTTGCTTTTCCTCGGTAGCGAGGTCCTCTCCTTCGGAGGAGAACTCGCCTTCTTCCCTCTCATCGTCAGAAGAGGCAGGGGAAAAAGTGACTGTGGTGGTGGCTGATTTGGTCGGAGGAGCCTTAAGGGCTGCTTTGGTAAGCCACTGGCTCCCTCCCTCCCTTTGGGGTGGTTGGGAACTGGGTCCCTCCCCCGGGTCGCTAACAGAGAGTTCGGAGGAGTCACGGACGGAGGAGGTAGGGGAAGCGAGCTGCACCGCTCTGATGCCTTCTGCAAAGGCCTCCTTAATTAGGGCCGAGAGTTCCGCCTTAAGGGACAGCAGTCCCGTCGCCTCTATGGCGGCTAGGAGAGGGAGCGCGTTACCCTCCGAGGAGGGAGTCGGCGCCTTACCGGCTGGAGGGTTCTCCGAGGTTGCGGCTTGTGGCGCAGCTGGAGCCGTCGGGTTCTCCGGCCTCATCACCACGGAGGAGAGCCTGCGTGGTGCAGCTGCGGCAAGAGAGCGGGGGACAGTAGTTGTGCGAGCTCTTTTGTTACTTTTAACATGAGCCGCATCGGTTCCTTTCCTTTTAATGGAACCGTCTCCCCGCTTCTTCTTGCTCTTCCCCTTAGAACCACCGGAGTGGCTGCCAGGGTTTTTTTTGTTGGACTTGCGGGGCTGGGACAAGCAAGCCGGGGTCCAAATATTCCTGCGCGATAAAGGCATCAGGAGGAGCGTCCGCCATTTTGATTTGGCGGGAAAGCCAAAAACCTAACTAAAAAGGCCTATACTGTGCAGCAGGAAGACAGAAAAAGAAACAGTACAGATTAGAAAATAGACCTCTAAGAGGAGGAAGAAAGAAATTTTAGAAAAGTAGACTTCTAAGAAGAATTAGTAGAGAGCTGCTGATAGAGCCTGCTCTCCCGATGCGAGGCAGGAAAGAACTGGAAATGAGGGGGCGTTTCCTCAGAGACAGGAAGTCAAAGTTTTAGTCCTGCCTCCCAGAAGCAAGAGGAACGGAAACACCCACTTTACAGATGACCTCCTCTTCCAGAGCGAGAAAGGCTTGAACAATCTACCCCACCTCCATACCATGATGGAATCTGGGTTCTGCTACTTATTCAAAGCAAACAAACAAACCCTGGACGCGCCATACATGGAATTCCCAGAGTCTCATCTTTGTTCGGTGTGAGGCTTTCAAGTTCTAGGCGCTTCAGAGACTGGAATGGTCCCAGCAGGAACAGTCGTTTTTGAAGCTGACAGTGCCAAGTTGACATCTAAGGAGCTGTTTGGTATATGCACCGTTCTTTTCAATATGAAGGTGGGCTAAAATTGCTTTTGGGTCCTTTTCAGCTAGTTCACAGAATCATAGAGTGCAAGGGACCACCAGGGTCATCTAGTCTAACCCCCTGTACAATGCAGGAAAATGCAGGAAATTCACACCTCCCCCCATACCCCCAGTGACCCCTAAAAAAGATGGCCCCCCAAAAACCTGGTCAATCTGGCCTGGAGGAAAATTGCTTCCTGACCCCAAAGTGGTGATCAGCATTATCCTGAGCATGTAAGAAAGGGACACGAGAGCCAAAGCCTGACACAACCCTTCATGCCCTTCCTCTCATGATCTGCCTAAATTCATAGAATCAGCATTGCTGACAGATGGCCATCTAGCCTCTGCTTACAAACCTACAAAGAAGGAGAGCCCACCAACTCCCAAGGAAGCCTGTTCCACTGAGGAACCGCTCTGTCAGAAAGTTCTTCCTAATGTTTAGACAGAAACTCTTACGATTTAATTTTAATTCTATCACCTACTATTGCTCCTTCAAATATTCAAAGACAGCTCCTCTCCACAATGGACTCTTAAGATCATCTGTTTGGACAAAAGTAGTTGGATAGGAAAAAATGTTCTCCAGAGATGAAGACCAGAGTTAAATGCCTTGGTTGCATAATGCCAGGATCAAGTCCAAAGGAAGTAGCGGAGATAGCAACCGAGGAAAACCCCTCAAGCCCAGTTAATAGTACAGGTACACCAGCATAAACAAATTCCCGGATGACAAGCAAACAAGCAAGTTTAATTATGGAATTTATGAGCCTGGTTCTGCTTTTGCCCTCTGGGGGAAGGTCAGTGAGTACAATGGATTTTTGTTTTGTACTGCGAATTCCCAGGGAAAGACAGAATGAGATATTAAAGCAGCCACATATGCCAGTAAGAGCACATACCTCAGCAGCAAAAAAGGCACAAGATGTTTAGAAGCACAGTGGTTCAAGATGTCTAAAGCGCTGCTCTGCAACCACATGTCTCAATCAGATAGGTAAAATAACTAACTAACCTCACATGTTACATGCATGCGTGAGAAATCTAACCTGTTAAATTATGCAAGGTAGCATCACAAGCAAGCTCTAAATACATTCCTAATCAGAGTGGATGAAGAGCAAAGCTTTGAAGCCAACAAAGAGACTGGTTGTCGTCCATGTTGAACAGGCACATGGGCTGCTCGCTGAATATGGGCTTCACCTCTAAGGACAACTCTCCCTCCTTCCTCTTGGGTTCTGACTGTGAGAATAGGCTTTCCATCCCTGAGGGGCTGCCCTGGGCCCTGGCAAGGGTGGCAGCAAAGGAAGAGGCTTGCAGGCCACCTTAGTGGGCCACGGTAAGCAAGGGTCCTGGTGGGATGAAGCATGTCCCTCCCTATGCCTGGTCCCTTCCCTAGGGGCATGTGAGGGTGACCTCAGGTTGGAGCACTTGGAGCCCTGAGATGGGTGGGGGAGAAGTGCTCTTGTATCCCTTGCAGCTCTTATCTCATGACTCTCCTTAGAAACTCCATCATCTCAGTCAAGCAAGGATTGGTGCTGACGGTCACCACACTGGGGACCCCTGACTTACTGAATCACAAGACATGAAAGCGCTTTATAGAAACAAACAAAGGAAAGACCTGTAACGAAAGAGATAACACGACAATGCAACTAACTCACAGGGTACGTTATTGGATAAATTCTGGAAACCAAGGGTGGGTGCTCTAAAATTCTTCTCAATTCACTGCCAGTGAGACTTATATCCTCACTTCATCTTTCAGTGAGTGGTCAAATGGGAATCTATAAGCATGACTGATCAAGATTCCTGGACACGTTCATTCTGGATGTTTTCAGACCCATTTTGCCCCCCTTCTTACATTATTACATTTCCTTCAGTCACATGTTCAGCTTCCACAGGACATGCCTAGTTCGGAGAGGCCAACATCAAGTATGAGCACAAACAGTACATAGTGGACAGATCACAGATGTTCATAAAGCCAAGAGAGAAACACACAAAACCCACGCTGTTCATAATAACATCGCATTCAACCCCACCCCTGTCCTTTTTATTGCTTCAAAGAACCAGAAAAAAAGCCTACAAATCATGGTGTGGCATACATTTTATATGTAGGGCAGCAGTGTGTGAGAGAAAACCAGAACTGCAACCTAGAAAAGCCACATGTTAGCAAAGGCTAATCCCACAGAAGACCAAAGCAGTTAACTATTTGCTTACTAGGGGACAAAGCTGCAGGCAAAGTGACAGCATTTCCTCCTTCCTGACCTTTAAAGATCTACCTGCAGAATTACGGGATTCATTACAAATGACCACTGGATATTTCTGTTTCTCCTTCCTAACAGCCAGATTTAGTGCATCCCCCACCCCCCGAGTCTTCCATTTTCCCTTGCATGCACAGCACACTGGTAACATACAGCGCTCATCTCTGCACTCCAATTTTTAAATGCTTGGCTACACCTTTGTCTCCAATCCCAACGGAGACAGAACATGCAAACCTTGTCCGTGCCTGGACCATCCTCATTGGAAGAGGAAGACTTCACCTAGAAGGGAGTCTTCAAAAGGGAAGGGCCCCTCTATTCTTGGCCCTCAGGGTTGGCCTCATTTGCAAGTCAGTCAAAATGACTCCTCCTCATAAATGAAACTTTATTTGACCTGCGATTTTAAAAGCCCAAGGTCCAAACAACCTTACAGTTCCTGTGATACATACAGTAAGATAATTAGGGCTTAAGCCAGGGATGGGGAATGTCAGGCCCGCGGGCCGTTTACGGCCCCCGAGGCCATTTTCGGTGGCCCTCGGGAGCTCCAGGGCCCTGCCACAGAAACACAGCGCAGCACTACCCTCTCTGAAGCCCCAGTGTGCAGGAACGCTGTGGCCCCTTTAAACCCCCTCTCTCCGACTGTCAGCTGTTAATCGGGGAGAGGAGGGGGGAGGGAGAAAGACGCTTCCCCCAAGGGAAGGCGCGTTCCTGCACACCGCCTCTCTCGCCGCTGAGGGGGCCAGCGGCGGAGCAGGCGGGTGGGAGCGGATCAGGTGGAGGACTTTTGTGGACTGAGGGGGGAAGTTGGAAAGTCTGAAGCCCGGTCGCATGGAGCCGGCTGTGTGTGTGTGTGTGTGTGTGTGTGAAGGCTTTTCTCTCTTTTCTTCCTTTTTCTGTCTCTCTCTCTTATTCTTTCTCTCCTCTTTTTCTGTCTTTCTTTCCCCCCTCTCTCTTTCTCTCTATTTTTCTTTTTTTCTCTCCTTCCCTTTTCTTTTTCTTTCTTTCTTTCCCTGCTTCCTTCTTTCATTCTTTCCTTTTTTCATTCTTTCCTTCTTTCTTCCCTTCCCTGCAGATCGACTGCAGGCTGCAAGCTGCACCCCCCTGGCACCTCGTTTGCCTGGGCCCACCGCTGGCTGCCCTCCCACCTGGCAGGGGGGGGAAGACCTGGGGGAGCAGAGGCACCCTCCAAGCCTTCTCTGCATAGCCTCCCTTAGGGTTGCCAACCTCCAGGTGGTGGCTGGAGATCTCCTGCTATTACAACTGATCTCCAGCCAATAGAGACCAGTTCCCCTGAAGAAAATGGCCACTTTGGCCATTGGGCTCTATGGCTATGCAGTCTTCCACCCCAAACCCCGCCCTCCTTAGGCTCCACCCCCAAAACCTCCCACCAGTGGTGAAGAGGACCTGGCAACCCTAGCTTCTCCCCCCCCCCACCAGGAGATCTACACCCAGTATGGCCCCCGAATGATGTTATAAATATGCAAATAGCCCTTGGCAGAAAAAAGGTTCCCCACCCCTGGCTTAAGCGGATACAAATGAAGTTTCTAAGAAAGATCCAATGAAAAGACCACGGCCTTTCCCCAGGGTTAAAAACGAGGGTACCTCTCAAGGAGATGGAGAAAAACTGTCATTGGGACAAGCAACAACAGGAAAAAGGAAGTGCCCGATGCCAAGGAAGAAACTGTGTCACATGGCATTCTGCTGCAACTGCTAACTAACAAGCACCTCTTCTTAATAGTACACTAAACGATACACAAAATCTACTAACAACAGCCCTACAGGGCAGCACACCCTCTACATTTCCCATCACATCCCAGGCTTATTGCCCTCCACTCAGGATATTCAGAAGACCCCCCCTGCCATCTGTCACAAACTGTTCCCATCCATGAGCCAGAGGCGGATTAGGACCTGGCTCCTACCCAAGACTTAGAGCCCCCGGCAGAACAAGAGCCCCTTGAGTGGCCCCATGTGCCACAAGAACCCTGATAGTCTCCCCAGGACACAGAAAGTCAGTGGCGAAGCCTGGACCAAGTGGGGGGGGGGGACACGTCTGGCAGCCTGGGGGACTCCCTCCTTTAGTTGTGCACGAGAAGACGCCAGTCCTGGAGTCTTGGCAGGATCAGCAGCCCAACACCGGCTACAAGAAGGTCATCTGACCTAGCTCACAGTAGGTTTTGGGCAGCAAGGCTCCTGCTTGGCCTGAACTTGGCTCCCCACTAGTGACCCTGTGCCTTCATCCTCAGGCCGGGTAGAAAACCATGAAGAAGAGCATCTTTTAAGCCCATTTTTATTGGTTAGTGACACATTAGTCAATCCTGGACTTATTAAACCACTTGTCACAATTTGTGGTTTGCTATTGTCACAGATACTCCAGGAAGGGCAGAGGAAACCAGAGTTGGAGAGTCCTACTTTCCCAGCCTCCCTGGAGCCCCTCTGGCTACTTCTTGCCCCTGAAACAATAGCCCCCTCCACATTCATCAGGTAGCTGCCACCACCTGTCACTTAGAGATCTGAAGCAAAGTCTGACACGTCCACGCCTGCATTTAAGCCAACACGCACTTCAGAGAACAGAACCTAGTCCTTTCACATCCGAGCAATCTGGGGAGGATACAGGCTACCTTAAACAACAACTTTATTTGGAGAAAACTGAATAAGAAAGAAAGGTGGATATAAATAGAGGGGAGAAATAAAGAAAATAGAAGGCTTTCATGCACATGGAGTAATGCAAAACATATGAAATATGATTCTCTAGTTTAACAGCTTACAGTTTTCTATAGATCCTGAGCCATGTCAGCCTGATATGGACCTATCCTTCAAGAGACTCCTCCTTTGCTTGCTCCTGGGAAAGTCAACTGAAACTCTCCCTTCAGGGTTTTATCATTTTTGCAATAGTCACTCTTCCCCACCCCCCTTGGATAGGTGCTCTTTTCCTGCTCTAGATGGAGCTAAGCCTTTTCAGTCAGTCCCTTGTAGAAGAAAAACCCTATCCCTCCCTCTGGGGCTGTGTGATTTGCTGTTCTGTTTTCTTCTCTTACCATAGAGCCTGCCCAAAGGGATTGTCTGAGTTTGAAGCTGTATAGGGAATCATGGGGACCAGGTGGGGATTCATGACAGTTACGCTCAGCTGTCCCTTGGAAAGACATTGTCTGCTTTCCCCAGAGATCAACCAAGCTTTTGAGCGAAGAAGCAGAAGCCTGAGAAAAAGCTACAAGGGTTCTCCTGCCACTCGTGCACTTACCACCACCTTCCATCTAAAAAAATAAAATACAAAGTGTGTTCATATTTTACATGGGTAGCTCGAATGGCAGACACTAAACTGATTTGCCCCAAATTAAAGACAAGCTAGGGGTTTCTTTAAGTAGTACTGACATCCATGAACTGCAGACGAAGATAGCCAGCCAAACATGCGTCCACACCTTCCCATGTTCAGAAAAACAGATCAGAGGATTGCTATCAAGTCTTGTTTTCTTACAGCAGCCACCATGTTAATTTGTTTGCCATGTGTCAAAGTTAATCACTATGGGGAACAAATTATTTTTAGCCTTGAAAATCCCAAGGGAATCTGAGAAGTATTACAGACTAAACTGCAGCAGAAAGCCACCACACATGCACCATGTTTAAGCCACTCTTTCCACTAGACCCTGCAGGACTGGAGAGGATGATAGGAGTACACGAGGGGAATAAAAAAGGAAAGAAATTTGGGTTTTTATACAACCTTAATGACTAATTTAAAGATGACTACCAATTTACTCTCAAGATATAAGAGACCCATGCATGGAAGGAAACAAGAATAATCCTCCTTCCTCGCCAGTATATGCAAAGCAGGGAAATTAAAAGATATCATCTCCTTTCTTGCTTTGTCAATCATTTCACTATTTCTGCACTAATTAAAGGGCATGGGTTTACTTCTTATTGATCAGCGGGGTTGACTCTTGACTCCACAACTGTCCCTTTATTCCCATGTATAAGAAGGCTTCATACGTTTATTTTAAAAGCTGAGCCTTCAGGATGTTGCCTTCGAGCCCCACTTGCAAGCTCTCCATAGGTATCTCATTGGCTGCCTTTAAGAGACAGAACGGAATTGGACAGTTGGGTCTAGAAAGGTTCTTTTTCTACTCCTATAGATAAACCTCTGCAGCCACTCAGGGCTCTGGACAGATCAAAATTTCTACCCCCCAGAGCTGCAGAGAAAAACCTGAAGTCATCAGCTATGGCTGCTAAACACTGGAAGTAAAAGGGGATTGCAGAAGGTTTCTGTTCCTCAGGACTCATTATGCCAGCCTACAGAACCATAGCCACAACCCACCTTGCCATCACTCTGTGCCTTAATCTCCCCTCTTCCATTCTGCTACACAATTCCAACTTTTTTCATAACATCAGAGCTAAACAAAATATAGAATCTAAGTCATGCAGTTCCTAGAATCCCTTAGTAACCATGCCATTTCCCCTGCTAAGGGGTAATTTTCAGGATTTATATTCTCCCTGGTTCCATTTCCAGGGTGAGCAAAAGCTAAGAGGAGGAAAGAGTCCAATGGATCCAAGTTTCATTAGGGCAAACTGAAACTGGCCACCTGGAAGTTAGCAGCTCTCTTGTTTCTTTATGACCACATTTTTCAAAGGTCATAAAAGCTCAAATCTAAGAAACCCACTCATCTTGTGTGTGTGGTTTTTTGGGCACAGGCTAAATGCAGTACAGAGGCATCAACAAATAATATACACCAGCTCCCAATTTCTTAAAAACTGTTCCCTGTAATGAGCCAATAACAATAATAATAAATCATCACAGCTCACAGAAATGATAAAAAATACAGCCTAACCACAGAACTCCAAACCAAAGTTCATGCCCATCAACCATATCATTAAACTAGGAAATGAAACTGAACAGCCATCTGCCTACACTCTAGAATTGTGCAACCTTGGCTACGATTGAGCTCACTAATACTGCCAATATCCAAAAGTTCACACTGTAATAAAATAGCCTTATGAACCTTTGCCAGGAAAGGTACTCCATGCATCTATTCTGGTAAGACAGTCTACAGGGTGGGTCTTGATCTTATGGTACACAAGTACACCTCCCTCTGAAAAAGGCACCAGGCTGGCTAAGCTGGGAGGTGGGTCTGAATAGGGAGAGGCAGTCCTTCAAATATGTGGGTCCCAGGTTGTCGGGGACTTCAAATATTAAAATCAGCACCTTGAGTTGTACTAAGAAACAAACAGGCAATCCGTGTAGCCACTGGAAGACTGGCGTTCTTGCACAGCATGCTGTCATTGCCAAAAGATGGGCTGCCACATTTTGCAAAAGGTTCTGTGATACCTTCAAGGGGAGCCCCATGAAAAGCACACAACAGTCCAGTCTGGAAGTTACAGAAGCAAAGATAAATGTGGCTAGGTTGACAGAGTCAAAAAGGGAGACACCTTTCTAACCAGACAGAAGTTATAGACTGCACTCCTGTCAGCACCAAACTTTGTATCAGAAGACAAGGCAGGGTCCCAGACGCACAGCCAGACTATTAATATCATTGGACAGAGACAACCTGAATCCATCCAGCCAAGGTATATCAGTCCCAACATCTACCTTCCCACCCAACATGTCCGCTTCGTCTAGATTCAATTTCAGCTTGTCTGTCCTCTTCCATTTGACCATGGCCTCCAAACACAGATTCCAGGCAGAAACAGCTGTAACTATAGGCGATGATAAAGAAAAATATAGTTTCCACAATACATGGATGACATCTTACTGCGAAATTCCAAATGGATGCTGAATTAAGCTCTCTGAAGGAAACTGCTACTGATACATTTGTTTCAGTCCTACACCAAAACTTTGACCAAGATTGATCAACAGAACAGTACGGTCCCTGTAAAAAAGATTTTTAAAAATACTGCAGACAGCTCCAACAGAATTCATTTTGCATCCAGAGATCATTCATTGTCAATACTAAAGCAACCTCATGACTGGCCTGGAGAATAGTTTTGAAATGGTCAAGGAAAACACACTAATTCAGGTGAGCCTGGAGCTGCTCTGTCACCTTCTGGGAAATCACCTTGCCTAAAAGAAACAGCATGGCAGGACAACAGTGAGTGACCCTGTCCATAAATCCAGACAACATGGAAACAAAAAGAATCCATAAGTCTCTGGACAGGTAATGGGTCCACCACCATGTTGGGGGAAGAGGGAAGAGAAGAACAGCTAAAACCAAATTAATCCTTTGAAAGATGATGATCTGACCATGAAAGTGATCTCCATTCAAGCCCCATAACCAGACTACCTGAAACCTGCTTGATGGAGAAGATCCAACACACACCCCTTTTCACACATCAGGCCCTAAGAAACCTGGGATAGTACCATAGCTGCTATGTAGGCCATGAAGTCCTTACAAAAGCTCAATAGGATGAACTTGGCATAGATGCTGAAGTCCCAAAATAATTTCATCTAGGGCTTCCAGCATGAACACCACCTTCACAAGCTGAGGCAGGGAACTCACTGGAGATACATGGACGGTATATTAGAAAGGTTCCTAGATCAACACAAGAAATGTACAGTGAAAGACATTCAGTATTTGCATTGGAAAATTGTGTAAGTAGAATAATTTGAGACAATTATTGCAACCCCAAACTCAGCCTCCTAACTGAGGCTGGCAAAGGATCACAAACCCAGCTGGGTCAGAACTGGTTCACTACTGAAATCCACGGAGATAGATCACAATGAACAGTCGTGTCAGTCTGCCTGTAGCAGATGAAGAGAGCAAGAGTCCAGAAGCACCTTCAAGACGAACAAAGGCAACACTGCCAGCAATTTCGTTAGTCTTTAAGGGGCTACTGGACTCCTGCTCTCTTTTACTGTCATCCAGTCAGGTTTTACCTATGCGAATGTTTCACATTCTCGCCTCAACCTTCAAGATAACAGCAGACAGCATCTGCCTTCCAGTGTTACTCCTCTGAAGATGCCTGCCACAGCTGCTGGCGAAACGTCAGGAAAGAAAATACCAAGACCACGGTTACACAGCCCGGATAAGCTACAAGAACCAAAGAAGATGCGGAATTGTACCATGCAATGAAGCAACTAGGTATCCAGCTAGCAGGAGACATCAGAAGCCAACCATAGTCTCTTGCAGCAGTGAGCCATCTGTGACATCTGCTTCCCTGAATCTCCCTCTCATTTAAGCAAGTATTTGGTCCATCACTTGAATGAGCAGAGATAGCTGATCACTCCTTAATCTCTTCTGCCAGAGGCACTGATTCAAAGAATGAAACCCCAGGGGACTTTGCATTCTTTACAAAAAATGCCTGATCCAGAGTCACAGGACAGCAGCAAGAGATGTGCAGAGCTGTAGAGTCTGACCTTTATGAAGCTGTGCCACCACTATACAATGTCTTTGTTTTGTTGTTGTTGGGGGGGGGGACTATCACCCTTGAAGAAAACCAGGCAGCAGTTCTCCATGACCCAGACTCTGAATTGTCAATTCTGCTTGGCTTCCGGCTGGTCTTGACAAAGAACAGTGCTATTCTGGAGACAAAGCACTGTGTTATTAAGTTTTGCTTGCAGAGATGTGATAAGATCAGATTTGTCTTAATCTTACACTACCCCCAGAAACAGTGCCCTATGCTTCAAGCCTCGCCACTAACATATTCTATCAGCAGAGAAACACCCCAGGGGCACAGCTATGCCCAGTGAGAAGATGCATACTGGATTTCGGGAAAGCCAGAGTTGAGCTGGGCCAAGAAAAAGAAGTCAGAAAAGGATACCCACCTTATGAACAGAAACATTTCAACTGGGTAACATTGTTCCATCAAGGCATTCTACAAACTAAGTACAGAAATTGGTTCCTGTAGGTTATCCGGGCTGTGTAACTGTGGTCTTGGTATTTTCTTTCCTGACGTTTTGCCAGCAACTGTGGCAGGCATCTTCAGAGGAGTAACACTGAAGGACAGTGTCTCTCAGTGTCAAGGTGTAGGAAGAATAATATATAGTCAGAAAGGGGTTGGGTTTGAGCTGAGTCATTGTCCTGCAAAAAGTATCAAAGGTAATGTGCTAATCATTGTCCTGTAAGTATCAAGATAATGTGCTAATGAGGGTGTGGTATGTTAATGTGGAACCATTGTATCCTGAAGTGATCTGTTAACATGTGGAATCCAAAGCTAATCCACATGGCTATTGTGGACTGTAGTCTTTGTTAGTCTGGAGGTTTTCAGGACAGGAAGCCAAGCCTTATTCATTCTTAAACTCTCTTCTTTTATGTTAAAGTTGTGCTGATGTTTATGAATTTCAATGGCTTCTCTGTGCAATCTGACAAAACAGTTGGTAGAATTGTCCAGTATTTCAGTGTCTTGGAATAAGACCCTGTGTCCTGTTTGGGTCAGTCCATGTTCAGCCACTGCTGATTTCTCAGGTCGGCCAACTCTGCAGAATCCTTGTTTGTATGCTGCGTTGTGTGGTCCCAATATAAACTTGTCCACAGCTGCAAGGTATACGATATACTCCTGCAGAGGTGAGGGGGTCTCTTTTGTCTTTTGCTGATCATAGCATCTGTTGTATTTTCTTGGTGGGTTTAAACACTGTTTGTAGGTTATGTTTTTTCAAAAGTTTCTCCATCCTATCAGTGACTCCTTTAATAAATGGCAAGAATACCTTTCCTATTGGAGACATTTTCCTGAGTTTTCTGATTTTTGTTTGGTTTAATGGCCCTTCTGATTTCATTTCTGGAATAGCCGTTTGCTAGCAGTGCATGATTTAGGTGATTAATTTCTTCCTTGAGAAACTGTGGTTCACAGATCCGTCTTGCACGGTCCATTAATGTTTTGATTATTCCTCTTTTCTGTCGGGGATGGTGGTTGGAGTTTTTACTTACACAAAAACTCCACCGCCACCACCCCCCGACAGAAAAGAGGAATAATCAAAACTAGATTCTAGTTTTCCCTTGGGACATTACACTTTAGCAGGACTTTTCTTTAGACCTTACAACCATCCCTTCATTTCTGTCATTAACCAATGGGACAAGGAAGAATTGTTGCTGTGGAGACTAGATCTACTACAAACCTCATTCAGTAGGCAAAAAAAAAAAAAAAGGAAAAAGGAAAAGATATCAGCAAAATGTGAATAATTATCAGTTAGAAATCAAAAACATCAATATAGCCCAGATATCCTTGAATTCTGTTTCAGCCCCTTAATAGAGAAACCAGTAAACAAGTTTCCAAAAAATTAGACCTGCAATATAGACATTACTTGCCCAAAAAGCTCAGGCTTGTGAAAGGCCATTTGTTTTTGTTAAGTTACCACACCCTCGAGAATACACTAGGAAGACACAGTGAGACATAGCAGAGCACACTACCCATGTCTGTTCCCATTCATCTCAAAGGAAACACACGCATCTCATTAAGGTAGACAGTATCGCTTAATGATCAAAATAGAAAGAACAACTGAGCACACCAAGGCCATAATCTCACTTCTGTATTCACTCCAAATACTCAGATTTTTGAAGTCTACTTTTGGGGATGGAATAAACTGTTACATTTAATGTATATCAAATGAATTAATGAGTGCTTTATTCCAGTGGTACCAACAAGTCTAGGGGCAGGGAGAAGTGTAAAGCTTTTAAAATTACAGACAAAGAGGCTGCCTGAAAAATAAAGGTAGGAAGGGGGTGGGGACTATGGTTAGTATCCAAGTTTTATCTCATACCATGCTCTTTCAGCTTCTTCCATTTTCAGTCAAAATTACCACCAGATTATCAGTGCTTTCTTAACAACCATCAGAAGCTTGTTGTTCATGACAGTGATGGAGGAAAATTCAATTCTGACCCACGGCAATATGAAAGGTGTAGGCACTAGCCTTACATAGTTGGAGGGGGGAAACAAAAGTTATTTGGCAGATAGGCACCTGGCATTTTTATAGCCCTACTTTCTGGAAAATCAAACCCGTGATCTAAATAAACAACAATTAGATGCATTGCCGGTTTAATTAAACTAGTTCTAATTGTCAGGATTTCCCAGATCTATGAGAGAGTTCCCATCACCAGTTTTGCAACCATAAACCCCACCTATTTGGCTGCCTTAAAAAAAAAGTGTTATTTTGAGTGATCACCAGAGCTAAATTCCCACAAATCCCATAAGCAACTGAAGATTCTTCAGATGAGTCAGATACCAAGAAAAGCCGGTAGCATGGACAGGCCACTACAGATCCACAGCTATTGGCAAAATTGCATCACAGAAAGAGAAACATGTGTGCTTGGTACACTTGGTACAGTTTGTTAGTTTCAGGGAGCAAAACTGAATGGAGGAAAATGTTGTCTCTTTTTGGGCTAGCTACTGTTAGAAAGACAAGAATCTTTTGCCTGAAGATACAGATTTACCATGGCAATCTGCAAGTGAAAGTTACGCATGTAACCACCCACAACAGGACTTCCAGAGAGAAGCCAAGTGTGTGCTACTAGCTATAGAACTCAAGCATCAACAACTGCCACAGCGCCTCAGCTCTGTTAAAACCCCAGCCTCCAAAATGTCCTCTCATTAACAGCTTTGCTCAGGTCTTGAAGACTGAAGGTCATGGCCTCCTTTATTGAGTCAATTCTCTCATGTCGGGTCTTCTTTTCCTACTACCTTCAACTTTTCCTAGCATTATTGTTTTTTCCTCAGTGAGTCCTGTCTCATGATGTGACCAAAGTAGTAGTAAGGAGCAAACTCATATCAGCATCTAGATAGCTCTAATAGGTAGCACACAGGCAGGCAAGCATTTCTCTAAAGCAGTCTCTTCTGCAATAATGAAAACTTTGCATCTCTTCAAGTAGGCTAGAGAAGTCATGCAATTTCACCTCTGTGCTTTTGCAATTGCAAAAAAACTTTCATTAGATATAGTCTCAGCACACATTTGCCTCTTCAGCCAACAATCCAAACTTGGTTGACAAGCTGATTCCTTTAATCATTGAAAGATCCCTCACAAAGTCCACTGTGACAGGACCAGGAAGAAGAGAAACCCAACAATTATCAGAAGCTCACTGGGCAGGGCCCGTATCACCTGCACATATCTCACTGTTGGCACTGCTTTCAAGTGCGTAGGAGGACAGCACATCCCAGAGGCAAGTGTGGTTGCACCTCCACCCTCTTCCCTTGTCTTCTACATTCTTCCCACATGTACCCTAGGCAGGTCCTTACAGCATAAAGAAAAAAAACCCCAAACAACTCCATGTTTGAAAGCCAGAGAGAGATTAGGGAACGTCTGTAAAAGCATTCACACAGGAAGCCAAATGGGTTTCACACAATGTATGTATTTTTGCCACCATCCAACTGCCATGAACAATAAACAGGGCACTGAGAAGAGAAACTATGAAGACTCAGCACACAATCTGCTGTGCACATCTTCCCTTTTAAGTTGCAAGCAGCAGAAAGGTACAGAGACACCTCAGTGGAAGATACCTCTGCACTGCTGCTTCCATCTCCTCTTTCTCATGCCAATGCAGATTTTGCTGATGCTTCCAGTCAGATGCACACAAAAGGGGAAATGCCTTACAGAACAGAGAGGAGGGAAACAAGCTTCCCACTTACATACTATCTTGAATACTGTAACAGGGAAATTGGTATCTTGAAAGGATACCCAATGAGCGTGTGTGTAGGGGGAGAGGTAACACTCCCAATCCAGCCATGCCATTCACACCACCTCAAAATCAAGTGTGTGGGTGGGGGAAAGGCAAGGAGGAGAAAGTGAAGTGGCAAAGGAGAAGCACAGCCTCCTCACTGAAAGGCAGTCAGGAGAAAGGAGCTGTGGACCGGGAGAGGGTCTTGCACAAGAATCTCACATTTGAAGAGACCTTAAGCAAAGCCGGAGCAATGGTTTGGCTAAGCCACTGCAATAGTTGTTAAGAGACAGGGATTTTTTTTAAAAAAACCTTTTCTAAGCACTGGGGATCAACCTTCTATATGAAGCCGTGCATTACCAAGCACCCAGGAAACATGCCCCCTTCCACAGCTTCCCAAGCCAGAGACCTTCTCCAGCACAGCGCGCGTGCAAATTAATGTTCAGAGACACCACATACCAAAATCAGACTATAGCCAAGCTCTGTAAGGCAGAGAAATTTGCCACGTATCTTCTTGGTCTTAACAACTTTGGAACTACGAACTTATTAATAAGTATATATATAGATACTCTTTTGTATTATCTTTTTTGTATTATTTTATGTATATATATAAATTTGCCACGTGAAATCTTTTAACTGGACATGGCAAGGGATTGAACCATGGACCTTCTACATGCATACCACGCCATACAACGGCCCGCTCCCCACAGCACTTCAATAACATGCGACGTGCGGGAACGAAGATGTCTTACACCGAGTCAGAGCAAAGCCCAGCAGCCTCTGGCCGAGAAAGGGCGCTCCCATGTCCACTACCCAAGACCCTCTTGCATGCAAACCATGTGCTACCAGCACCTCTGCAAATTCCCGGGAGCAGCCATTCAGCATCCATCCTCCCTCCCTGCCCCAGCCTCTTGCCCCTCACCTCTGTGCTTCCCCCCTCATTGCCGGAGGCTCCTCCCCTGCAGGGACCCCAATGGAGAGGGGGACCCCCCACCCCCTTGCACACCTTATACTTGTCGAAGCCGGCCAGCTGCTCGGCGCTCACGTACTCGTAGCCGGCCATGGCTACGATGCAGGGAGAGCGCGGGGCCGGCGGGTCGCTCTGTCCTCCCGCCTTGCCTTCCCCACCTTCCGACAGAAAACAGCAGCAGCAGCCGCGGCCTCACATGCGCAGTAGAGCCGCCCGGCTTCGCGCGCGACTGGAGCGCGCGGCGCCCTCCCCGGCTTCCGTACACCACGCCGCCTCCTCCCCGACTAGTCATCGCCCGCCCCTCTCTTCCGCCTCGCCGTCCGAGATCAGCCCACGCGTGACGCCGCTTGAGCGACACCCCGCCGCCCTCTTGAAAGAGGCCGCGCCCTCCTCCGTCATCGCCCGGCAATGACCCGCCTCCTTAGAGTCGCTTGTGGCTTATTCCCCACCCCCACCCCCTGACTGGGCCTTGCTGTTGTCAGTCAAAATATGGGATCCAATACAATCTCGTGTTTTCTTTCCGGCTTTCCTACTCTTTGATTTACGAACTGCCTTATAGAAGCCTCTGATTGGCCATGCTTGCATAATCATCATTACTGAGGGGGAGCCCCTTGAGTTAGTTTTTGGGCAGAAATAAAACAGAACTCCTGTTACAGGAGCCCAACAACATGTTAGAGGTAACGAAATTTATCCCAGTACAAGCTTTCTTGTTTCAGAGTTCACAGGGGGTAGCCTGACGCGGAAGCCAAGCGGATTAGCAGTCTTGTCCAGGATACCCATCAGAAAGTCCACTGCCACATAGAAAAAGTGTAGTTTATTTGTACAGTGCAGAAATATATACAGATACGCCTTTCACACTCTCCGCTCATAACATCCCGCATAGAACTGCGGTTTCACTTCATTATATACACCTGGTGGACGCAGCCACCAATCACAGTAGATTCCCAATTATCCTGGCATTGCTACTGCATTGCATCAGTCACCTGGCTCTAACTGGATCAGGCCAGCTTTCTCTAGCTCCCCAGGTACTTTCCAGGCTGATTACATCATCCTTAGATCTCACTGATCTATCCTGCACCTGTCAAACTATCTGACAGACTTGTAATCTTGACACTCCTTCTCAAGGATTTCAGATTAGTTTCATGAATCTATTGCAATCCACAATTTTTAGTAAATAGATCTGCCACATTACCAGCACTGGCACACTTTACAATACATACCAAGCCTTTGTTCACAGATTCAATTACATTGACATATCTGATTCTTATATGCTTACTTCTGCCTTTAAAGTTTTGCTCAGTCGCAAGTTGTAGCGCTGATTGACTGTCAGTATACACCTTTACTGGTAATTGTACAGACACATTGAGTTCCTTCATGAGATAGACAAACCATTCCACCTGATTTATACATTCACTCACAGCACTATATTCTGCTTCACATGAACTCATGGCTACAAATGACTGTTTTACAGATTTCCAATGTATGGGTGCTTCACCAAAATACAACACATACCCGGTCGTTGATTTCGCGTTCCCCTGATCTGACCATGATGCATCTGCATACGCAGTCAGTTCCCCATTACATGCATTCAAGCATAACTGGTTGTTCACAGATCCCTTCAGGTATCTGAGTACACGCTTAGCTGCTTTCCAGTCACTCTGCTTTGGTGACATATTTTTCCTGCTCAGGCAATGTACCGCCTGATATATGTCTGGGCGAGTCCAACAAGCAAGATATAACAAACTTCCTATCAGGGACTGATACAGAGATTTGTCACACTCTTCTTGTTCCTGAGACTCTTCACATAAATAACCTGTGACCATTGGGGTTTCAGCTGCATTAGCATCAAGCATGCTAAACCTTTCCAGCAACTGTTTTATTTTTTCTGTTTGAGACAAGTAAAAAACACCTTTACTGTCTCTGTTTATTTTTACCCCTGGAATCACATCCAGGTGCAGCCAATTTACAAACTGCCACCTGTTAGATTAGAGTGAGAAACCTTGAGCTATTGGCTTGCTTCCAGTTCAGCCTTCCTTGCTCTGAACCACAATAGCTTTTCTCTTTCATTATCAGCTACTATTCTTTCATAGCTGCCAGGTTCACCATCATCCATACTGTAAACATGATCACAATCTTCAAAACCATATCTTGATGGAGGTACTCCTTTATTACTTCTTTCTGATCGTCTGACCACCGTGCCACTAGACTTCCCTCCTTCTGGAGTCTCAACCTTTACTGTTTCCCTGCTTGCAACAACTTCAGGAAAAACACTTTCATCTGCCTCTGGCTGTCCATTAGCCGGCAATAAAACTTCTTCAGAAACCTTCTCATTTCCATGTAAACGTGGCCAATTAAAAGATTCTCCGAAATTCGCAGATTTGCTAAAAGACACCTGGTTCTGATCATTAGCAAAGCGATAAGATTTTGCTGCATTCTGATATCCCAGAAAAACCAGCGGTTTGGATTTCTTGCCACCTGCTCTGCGGTTCTTTAAAGGTATATTCACCCAAGCCTTTGTACCAAACACTCTTAAATGCTTTAAAGAGGGATTTCTATTGTACAATGCCTTGTAGGGAATATTGTTAATGCTGGAGGTCCAAAGTCTATTAATCAAATAACAAGCCACCTTGATGCCTTCCCCCCAGAACCTGGGTTTTAGATTAGCATCCTCTATCAAAGCTTGCAACATTGACTTTAGATAACCAATCCTCCTCTCAGCCACACCCTTCTCCTGAGGAACACAGGGATTAGCCAATCTGTGCTCAATTCCCTTGCTTTCTAACCACTGGGTAAATGCACTAGAGACAAATTCACCGCCTCTGTCAGACTGTATACTGGATACCTTGAGGTCTAGCTGCCTTTCCACCCTTTTAATCCAATACTTGATGGTTTGACATGCCTCACTTTTCTGCTTCAGCAGATACACCCAGCCATAACGAGAGAAATCATCCACAATGCATAAAGCGTATCGGTTCTTAGACACACTCTCAGGAAATGGAGATCTAAATGAGATCTAAATGAGTAGATCTAAATGAGCAATTTGCAGAGGTCTGCTTGCCACCCTTTGGCTTACCTTAGCCACTGGACTACGTCTGCTTTTAACAGATTTGCAGACAGTGCAATCTAGGAAAGAATTACACCCATTCAACTTAATGTCATCCTTCCCTAACACACTCAGGGTCTTTTTTAGAATGGAAAAGGAGGCGTGGCCAAAACGCCTATGTAGAAGGTGTATGCACTCATTATGTGGATTTTTATTCACAGACTCCACTACCATAGAAGTTTCTCCTGTCCTTCTATGCACCACATAGACATACTTTTGCAAGTGCCCTTCTAACATTACAACCTCCCCCTGGCTTATCTGGCAGGTGTTTCCTTCAAACTGCACCTTAAAACCAGTCTTAGCCAGCACAGAAACACTTAGCAAACTATGCTGTAACTCAGGCACACAAAGTACATTTTTAAACTTATGTTTTAACTCTGGGAAAAACACCTCCCCTTCAGAGTGTACCTTTAAGTGTCTCCCATCTGCTAGACTTGCATAAGACTTAGCAGACTGCTTTTGGTTAACTAACATGGAAGCTTTGTTAACAAAACATGTACTTGCCCCACTGTCCAAGAGCCAAATGTCCTCTTTGTCTCCAGCCTCTGCCAGCACAACAGCAGTGTAAGTTCCATTCACTGACTGTCTCTTTGGTTGCTTATTCCTGGCCAACTGGGGACAATGTCTTTTCAAATGTTGTGAGGACCCACAAAGAAAACACTTTCTGACAAACATCACGCATTCCTCATCTTGCTTTTAGCTCTTACTCTGCCTTCCGTCGCCTCCCCTCTGCTGCTGCCACTGGCTCTGCGCTGAGTAGACCTCTTGCCCGTCTCGGGGTTGTCTAAACAGCTCGGCTGCAGTCCTCGGCGTAGACTCTATCCAGTCTCTCTGCCTGGGATGAAAAACGCGCTGGGGGGCTGAGGTCTCGGCAGATGGGCGATTCGTTGATTTAACCTCGGGGGTGTATCTCAGCTGGGCTGCTGTCTTCTGCTTACGTCCCTCCTCCCGTCGTTCCTCTTCTTCCAGAATTCGTCCAGTCAAGTATTCATAGGTTAATTGCCCTGCTGCCAGGTTCTCCAGCGAGGTTACTAAAACATCAAAGCTCGCATCCAGAGAACTCAAAAGCAAATACACCCGGTCCTCCGCAGATATAACTTTTCCCCTCAACTCCAGCTGTCTAAACAACTCTGCTAGGGTCTTCAAGTGGGCTGCGGCCGGCATGTGCAGTGATTTATGGCATCTATAAAGACGCCTCATTAGTGCTAGCAGCGTGCCAGCTGAGTCCCGTAGATACACTGCTCGCAAACTATCCCATGCCAACTTTGCATGCTCTTTTCCAACAACATAAATAAGCTGGTCATCTCCCACCGTCAAGGTGATATTGGCAAGGGCTTTTATGTCCTTGGCAATCTCGGCTGCTGTAGTAGGGAGTCTTTCCACAGCATCCCATAAATCCTCCCTTTTCAGATATTGCTCCAACCTCACAGACCAAACGTGGTAATTCTCTGAGGTGAGTTTATCCACCGGGATAAATGATTGTTGTGCCATTGTTACTCACACACAGCCGTCACTTCTCCAGTAGCCTCTGAAAATCCTGGACTCTGCTTAACTACCACCACACATAAAACCTGCGCAGTGTAGCAGAAACACTCCTGTAACGTAGAGGAGCTGGGCCCATAACCCTGACGCGGAAGCCAAGCGGATTAGCAGTCTTGTCCAGGATACCCATCAGAAAGTCCACGGCCACATAGAAAAAGTGTAGTTTATTTGTACAGTGCAGAAATATATACAGATACTCCTTTCACACTCTCCGCTCATAACATCCCGCATAGAACTGCGGTTTCACTTCATTATATACACCTGGTGGACGCAGCCACCAATCACAGTAGATTCTCAATTATCCTGGCATTGCTACTGCATTGCATCAGCCACCTGGCTCTAACTGGATCAGGCCAGCTTTCTCTAGCTCCCCAGGTACTTTCCAGGCTGATTACATCATCCTTAGGTCTCACTGATCTATCCTGCACCTGTCAAACTATCTGACAGACTTGTAATCTTGACATAGCTGTGTTAGTCTGTCTGCAGCAGTAGAAAAGGGCAAGAGTCCAGTAGCACCTTAAAGACTAACCAAAATATTTTCTGGCAGGATATGAGCTTTCGTGATATCTGAAGAAGTGAGCTGTGGCTCACGAAAGCTCATACCCTACCAGAAAATATTGTTTAGTCTTTAAGGTGCTACTGGACTCTTGCCCTTTTCTACTATTGATTCAGAGTGTAAATTCATAAGGCTGTAAACAACGGGAAAGGGGATGAGAGTGGGAAGATGTAACAAAGAGTGGCTGGTTTAAAATGAGATCCAATCTGGGTCATGATATAATGCTACAAAAATGGGAAAGGCTTTGGACGAGAGACCTGAAACTTATATCTTCGCAATTACTAAGAGAAAATGTATATAAAATGATGTATAAATGGTATTTAACACCGATAAAATTAGCAAAATCGTATGCTTTAATGTCACCAAACTGCTGGAAATGTAATAAATAGGATCTTTTCATCATATGTGGTGGACTTGTGAAAAAGCCAAGAAATTTTGGGAGATGATAGATAATGAAATAAGGTTGATTTTACAACAAAATATCTCTAAAACACCTGAAATGATGCTACTGAGTATGATACCGGATACCATCTTTACTCATAGAACTTTTTTGATTTATGCCACCATGGCTGCTCAATTGATATATGCAGCTAAATGGAAGACAGTTGAGATACCAGACAAAAAAGACTGGATAAAAAAGATGCTGGAATTGACCGAGATGGCGAAGCTTACTGCTTTGATAAATCAGAATGATAATGAACAATTTTTTGGGGAATGGGAGGCTTGAAGAATATATTGTGAAAATTATTTTTTAACGGGACCATTTAAAGGATACTCATTGATCTAATCCCTTACTCATATTTTGTGTTAATTTTTATACTTTGGTAGTGATTTAATAATGTTGGATATGACAAGAACAGGTTAATTAAAATAATATAGGGATTAGTTCCGTTAGCAAAAGATTATACAAATTTAATTTTAGATGGAAGAGGGAGAGGGGGAAGTCATTTGATAGTTAAAATAGAAATACTATTTGTTTTTCTTTCTATTATTAGTATTATAATGTTGATATTTTTGTTGATATATTAAATGAAGAAAAATAAAAAATTATTTAAAAAAACTAGATACAATCAAAAAAGTAATCGATGCTCTCAGGATGGGTGAGGACCACTCCCATCTTTTGTTAGATAGGGCTGCGTAGCCTACGGTGAAATCAGATTTAAAGAAGGGGTAAAAGTAGATAAGCATGTTGGATAGCGGCTACATACAGCCTTAGCTGAACTACCGGTAATTAACATCTGTAAATGGTGGATGGGTTATATTAAGATATTAGCACCTATAGTGGGTGGGTGAGAAAACCCAAATCCTTGTTCTGTCTTGAGGGAAGGGGAAGATATTTTATTATTTATTTATTAAAACATTTATCTCCTGCCTTTCCTCTTGGTTCGAGGTAGCTTACAAACGTCCCCAGGTAAAACAAAAAATAAAATAACAAGGCCCAAACCCCTCTGCCCCCTTAAAAGATGCCTGGTATTCAAAACCCCTCAAAAGCCCTGGCAAACAGGCAGGTCTTGCAGCACTTCTTGGAGGTCTCCAAGGAGGGCCCCCCTCTCAGCTCCTCAGGGAGCCTCTTCCACAGAACCAAAGCCATGATGGAAAAGGCCCAGGCTCTGGTTGATGCCAGACAGGCCACCCTGAGTGGTTGAACAGCCAACAGATGGCTGCCTGATGACCATAGTTGGCACACAGGGGCATATGGAAGGTGGTGAGCTTTCAAATATATGGGTCCCAGGTTGTGAAGGCCTTTAAATCATACCCAGAAAGTTGAATTAAACCCAGAAACAGACTGGCAGCCAAAGAACCTGTTTCAAAATAGGCTACATATGTTCCTGGTGGCTAGTTCCTCGCTGCAGGTAGGCCACCACATTCTGAACCATTTGTAATTTCTGGATAGTCTTCAAGGGCAGCCCCACATAGAATGTGTTGCTCTAATCCAACCATGAGGATTATTTTATTAATCCTTATTCATCACTTGAGGGTTGAAAGATCTTTTGTAGGAGGATAGTGACTTTTAAATCTGCAGTAGTAGAATGCCATTGAATATTAATCCTATTGAATATTAATAGCTATTGAATATTAATCCTCTTGACCATAGTTTTCCACCGATGGCCCTCTTCTACTCTGATTGTATTATTCTTTTTATTGGATCTTGTTTAAACTAGCCTCTTCCTTTGTAACATATCACTTCTTTCTGTTATTTGTAGCACTTAGGTATACATGTGTGACATGTACATCCATTACACAGATACATCTGATGAAGTGAGCTTTCAGTCAAAAAATTACATGGGAATAAATATTGTTAGTCTTTAAGGTGGCACTGGACTCGTTTTATTTCATTTTTGCTGCAACCAACATAGCTACCCATCTGAAATTTGTGCAATCAACCTTTCTGCCCCCCCTTCCCACATTTGATTGGCAAGGTTGCAGGCAAAATGGGGGGGGCTGCAATTGACACCCACAGCCCCTCTGTCTTTTCCTTCCCCACCCCACCCTCAAATAAAGTTACACTTCTCATCCTTTAGGAATGTTGTGATTAAGCACAGGTTTCCTGACAGTGTCATCCTAAACAGGTCTTATAATCATACATAGGTCTATTAAGTGATGCTTACTTCCAAGAAAGTGCTTAGGATTGTATTGCAAATGAAACAGAGGAGAACTTGGCTAAACATGGGAGCCTTAGGCATATTAAGCTGGGGGTCAGTGGCACTTACATCCAATTACATGTGCTTAGAACTGGGTATGAATTTTTGCAGTAGGCGTGTGTGGCACATAGGACTGACAACCAACCTGGAGGAAAAAAAACATCCTGTCCCTTTAGTAGAAGCTTCATGTGTGGAAAAGAGCAGTCAAACCTTTTTATGGCATAGAGACAAATAATATTCTATTAAGCCTCTATTAAAGGGATATAACACTTTGCTCCAGAGTTGTTGGCAACCCTAGCGCATGCTGTAAATCTGAGTAAAACATGATGTGCAGGAGGCACAACGCATCTACAGGAGTTTGCACTCACATAACATCTGGTGTAAACTAAGCTGCTACCTATGCTTCAGGAGGGTAGCTGTATTGGTTTGCAGTAGAAGAGCAAGATCAGAGTTTATTAGCATTTAGAAACCAACAAGGTTTCCAGGGTGTACGTTTTTGAGAGTCAAGAAGGGAGCTTTGGCTCTTGAATGCTTATACCCTGGAAATCTTGTTGGCTGTAAGATGCTACTGAACTTGAATCTTGCTCTGCTTGTGCAAAGTATTTTATTACAATTTTTATATCCTGTTTCTTGCAGTTTACAGATTAGTATTTAAAACGTACAAAATAAAACCTCAAATAGAATAATAGAATTATAGAGTTGGAAGAGGCCATACAGGCCATATAATCCAGGATCAGCCTAGAGCATTCCTGACCAGTATTTGTCCAGCCGCTGCTTAAAGACTGCCAGTGAGAGGGAGCTCACCACTTCCCTAGGCAGCTGATTTCACTGCTGAACAACTCTTGCTGTAAAAATTTTTTCCATATAGCTGGTACCTTTCTGTCCATAATTTGAACCGATTATTGTGAGTCCTATCCTCTGCTGCCAACAGGAAGAGCTCCCTGCCCTCCTCTAAGTGACAGCCCTGTGAGTCCTATCCTCTGCTGCCAACAGGAAGAGCTCCCTGCCCTCCTCTAAGTGACAGCCCTTCAAATACTTAAAGGAAGCACTCATGTCTCCCCTCAACCTCCTCTTCTCCAGACTAAACATTCCCAACTCCCTCAGCCTTTCCTTGTAGGGATTGGTCTCCAGGCCCCTGACCATCCTCGTCACTTTCCTATGCACCCGCTGGATTCTGTCCACATCCTTTTTGAAGTGAGGCCTCTAGAACGGCACACTTTACTCCAGGTGCGACCTGACCAATGCAGTGTACAGCGGAACTATGACATCTTGTGATTTGGATATTATAACTCTGTTGATGTACCCCAAGATCGCATTAGCTTTTTTGTCGCTGAATCACACTGGCTACCCAGTAGTTGGATTAAAATAACTGGAAATGGTTTATTTATCACAATGCACAAACCAGCAAATAAAGTAACACAAAAGCAATAAACTCTTCAATCAAAGATAAAAATGAACTTATAAGACACTTTGTGCTAAGCATCCAAAAGTCACAGACGAATGAATAAAATAACATAAATGACTACATAGCAATATGATATGCAATAGCCTAATCTCCCAATCACCTCCAGCCCGTCTAGTTAAAAGCTAAGCCCAGCCCTCTAAGCCATCCTGTGATTCTACAAAGCAGTTTGTATAGCCAGCATGGTGTACTGGTTAAGAACAGCGAACTCTAATTTGGATAACCTGGCTTGATTCCCCACTCCTCCATACTAAGCCTGCTGGGTGTCCTTTGACTAATCACAGTTCCCTAAGAACTCTCAGCCCCACCTACCTCACAAGGTGTCTGTTGTGGGGAGAGGAAGAGAATTTGATAGTAAGCCACTTGAAAACTCCTCAAGGTAAGAAAAGTGAGGTATAACAACCTACTCTTCTTCTACCATTTCTTCATCTTAAGTTCCCAGATGGAATACTCCAAAAATACCCTCAAAAGACAAACCAAGGAGAAAAGGAAAATACAACAATCAGAAAGAAGCAAAGCAACGCAAGAAAGAAAGGAAAGGGGAGGAGGAAGGGTGGGTTGAAGATGGGATACTGTTTGACAATTGGGAGAGGAAAGTCTACCTAAGATATGTTCCACTCTAATTTTTCATACTAACTAAAAGTAATTTACACATTAAAAAAGAGTATGATACAGGGGGGCGGGGGCGCTGTGGCACCCATGCCACAGACACCCCAACAAAGGGCTGCCGCCTGGACCGTGTGGCTATTCCAGAGGAAACTTGATGCTCTCAAGGAGAAGCCCCTCTTGCCTTGTTGGGGTGTGTGCTGCTAGGTATTTTTTAATGTTGCAGGTAGATAATCCACAGGTTTAACTTTGGCAGCGACTGTTACCCACCATGCTGCAGTGTGTCTTGAATGGCTCCATTCTGTTGATTTCCATAGACATCTGTGAGGCTTGTCTCCCTCTGGAAACAAGCAGCAGATGCTATCATCCTGTTGGGTTTATATGGCTGGTGGGGTAACTCAGTCACACTGAGAGGCCCAAATGTGGTCAGTGGAGGCAATGTGGTCCATGCTAAGGTAGACTTGGCTGCCAATAACCGGAGGCCGAGCATGATCCCTGTTGCCAAGGCAGCTTGCCCAGCATTGATAGGTGAGTTGGAACTGTTGCCCACATAGAGCACAAAAGCTGTCCGTTAAAGAAGAAAAGACAGAGCACACGGAGAAGAAAATTAAGCAAGGAGGAGAGGAAGGGAGTGAGAAGGAAATAGAGGACAAGGAGATAGGAAGAGGCAAGGAGACAAAGAAAGGAGATAGTGGAGAGAAGGTCATGGAGGTTTTTGTAGGAAAACCCCAGAGGGGAATAATGGCAGAGCAAGAGGAAGGAGGAGAGAAATGGCTGACCCATGGGGGGACCTCAAGGGAGAGAGTCTTGTGCCCATGGTGAAAACAAGGGCAGAAAAGGCCTTAGAAGGGAATGTGTTTAGAATGGACAATTGTAATTGCCCCACACGAAAAGCAATAAGAGACCAAAGCAGTGACAGGCTTTTTGTGCAAGAGCTGATGAATTCAGACCTTTAAAATGTGTCCTTCCTCCCTTATGGGATTCTCAACATTCCATTTCCAAATTCTTATGAGACACTTTCTCTTGAAGTCTAATAAATATTAGATCACTATTGGTGTTTAGGCAGAAAACATTATTGCAAATGAATCCAAACTTTTGATGGCAACGCTTACACCTTGGCATCAGTATTTTACAACTAATATGGAACGTATGAAGCGGCCTTAAACCAAGAAAAACCATTGTCCCATCTAATTTAGTATTAAGTATTCTGACAATCCACCATAACCTTTCGCTTCGAGGAGAACTGCAGTCCCCATGCCTATTGCAGGCAGGGTTGGACAAGAGACACGCACGTGAATCCACAGACAACCACACATTGAGATGTTGGCAGTCTTCCTCCCCCATTCTCCTCTGAACATCTCCCCTCTCCGACCTACGGATGGACCCGCCCAGCAAATCTGTTTCCTTCTCTCCCCCTTCAAGTTGGGCCCTTCCATTGCCGCCTGTCTGCAAACCACGACCAATCGTTTTGGACCTTGGCGGCCACCGTCGCCGCGCTCGGGGGCGTGGGAAGAAAAGTGCGCGCGCCAGAATTCAAAAGGCAACCGGACGGGGGACAGAAGCAACTTTGGTAGGATTTTCTATTGTCGGATTCTTTCTTTCTTTTCTCTCTCCCTCCCCCTCCCCCCTCCCCCTCCCTCTCTCTCTTATTGATGGTATGCGTTTCTTTTCAGTGGGAACCCAGCGTGGCTTACAACGTTCTCCCTTCCTCCGTTGTATCTTTGCAACAACAGTCCCTGTAAGGTAGGGTAAGCGTAGACACACACACACACACAGACAATGACTGTCTCAAAGTCACCCAGTAAGCTTCCATGCACAATTAGGGATGAAAAGCTGGGTCTCCTAGAGCATAGTTTGACAATCTTAATCGTTACATCACGTTTGCTGTTATATCCATTAGTAGAAAAGGGTAAGAGTCCAGTAGCACCTTAAAGACTAACAAAAATATTTTCTGGTAGGGTATGAGCTTTTGTGAGCCACAGTAGTAGAAAAGGGCAAGAGCCCAGTAGCCCCTTAAAGACTAACAAAAATATTTTCTGGTAGGATATGAGCTTTCTGAAGAAGTATCTGAAGAAGTGAGCTGTGGCTCACGAAAGCTCATACCCTACCAGAAAAGATTTTTGTTAGTCTTTAAGGGGCTACTGGACTCTTGCCCTTTTCTACTACTGCAGACAGACTAACACGGCTACCCACTGTGTGTTATATCCATTTTGTGTTGCAGAGGATTCTGGGATGCTCTCTCAGGTCTTGCATGCCTCATTGTATAACTCTGCATGACTTCAGAGTACAATGTGAGGGGTAGGATCAGTAGTGACTGTGCAAGCTTCTTCCTAACCAAAGATTCTTTTTTTCAGGGGGTCACGGTTGTGCAGTTGCTGTTGCAGCTGTAACTATAGCATATTTCCCTGTAGTTTTCCTGCCTCAGAGCAGCAGGCCCCCCCCACCTCCATGGCTTTAAGTTTTTCAGCAATTGAATATTGTTCTGTTGTGATATTGTGTTATATGTATTGTGTTTTCTGAATTCGATTTTAATTTTTAAAGGCGTTAGCCCCTTTTGTTGCACAGATATGCCTTTCCCCCTTATATCTCTGCAATATTACATAGTGTTATATTGATATAACAATATTCAATTGCTGACTTAATAAAGCAAAGAAGCACTTTGGTGGTGGTGATGGGGGAGGAATTGGCAGCAGTGGGGGCGAGGGCAAGAAAAATGGCTAAGACCAGGAAAATTCAGACTTCCGCAACCACATGGTAGCCATCCAAGAGCTGCTGCGATCTTTCCCAAAACTTTGCAGCAGGGCATGTTTAGGAAAGATCAGAGAAAACTCAGGGAAACCCTGGGAGGTGCACAAATGCACTGGATGCTATGGGAAAGTAAGGGTGGGGAAAACCCAACAGCATCAAGCCTAGTCCAAATAACCTGTGTGGGAAAGGTCAAAGTCTAGGGGAACTGTGTGATTCTCAATTTCTGCTGTTGTGAATGGTCTCTGTACTTTTCTTGATTACATTTGCATTGTAGATAATTATCTCTTACCTTGCATCTTCTTGGCACCAGACAGACCAGCTTCCTGCTCTTTGACCCTGCTGTTTGCAACTTTTGCCCCTTTATAACCTTGGATGTCTGCTTACCGAGGCCTGGTTACATGCATTTGATGAATGGGACTCTAGTCCTGAAAAACGTATGCTAGAATAAAAATCTGCAAAATCTTTAAGGCGTCACATCGTTCCTGTTTTTGTTTGCATCTGCAGAAATGCTGATGTATTTACTCTGGGCACTTATATTGCACCACTGTGTTCCACAGAGCTCAGTTTGTTTTCTACTGAGGAACCTGATAGGCTTCTGAAGAACCCAAGAGCTCTCCCATAACTGAGCACTGGTGTATGGGATACTGGATCCCTTCCCAAAAGCAAATGGTGCAAGTTATGATTGTCACAGTGTGTACTTTTTCTCTCTTCTGCAAGATAATTCTTGACAATGGAAGCAGAACCTGCCTTCAAGACCCCCAGCAAACCATCTGAGAGAAAGAAAGCAGGTGAGTCTGTACTTAATCAGACTTGTAGTGAGAGACTATTTTTTTAAATATTCTAAACATTTCCAGCTAATAACAATTCTTTAGCAAAGCCTGTCATGCTTAGGGTGATTTGTGTGTCCCAAGTGGGTTGTTTGCTCCCTATACCCCAAAATGAGATTTGGACACATGTCAAGTTCTAGCATCTCAAGCTGAGATAACAAAGAGCAATGCTGTAAATCAAGCCTTCAGGGATCCTTGTCCTGTGCAGCTGCATTTCTTCCACAGTCCTAGGAACAAATAACTTCAGGTGGCAGACAACTACTTCTCTCCTTGAGGAAACTTGCTTGAGGAAAAGTGTGGTAGACTTTAGTACAGTAAAGGCTTCAAAAGGAGTGCAAACTTGTAGTGTTTTGTTAGAAGAACTGTAGCAGGAAGTCAAGCTTGAAATCATTAACATGATTCCCCTGAAAATAGACAGGTTATTTTAAGGTTATTTTAATAGGTTATTTTAATAGAAAATATCCTATTATTTTAAGTGAGGAACCCATAGAGTGGCTTACCAGAGATTCCACAGGAATCTTGTGGAATACCTTGATCACAGGTCAGAAAAGTCATTTTTCTGGATTAGGTTACCAGAATCTAGAGATGAGACCATGGAACTACTAAAGGATTTCTCTGTCTTTTTTTCTTTGTCCAATATAGGACCAGCTAATTCACCTTTAATATCTATCCCAGCTTCTCCCTTCATGCAGAAACTTGGCTATGGAACTGGAGTCAGTGTTTACCTTATGAAAAGGTAACACCTATATAGTAAAATAAGTTATTCATGGCTACAAACAAATGATTTGAGTGAAACAGACTTAATGTGGGACAACTTCAAAAAGATGGGCAGTGGGGAGAGAATAATTAGTTTTGCTTTTGGAGTGTATATGCCAAATTTGCCATAAAGAAGAAATTATTCCCGTTTCAAATTAGCTGGTGGTACAGAATGTGGCGCAGAGTGGTAAGCGGCAGTACTGCAGTCCAAGCTCTGCTCATGACCTGAGTTCAATCCCGACGGAAGTTGGTTTCAGGTAGTTGGCTCAAGGCTGACTCAGCCTTCCATCCTTCCAAGGTCAGTAAAATGAGTACCCAGCTTGCTGGGGGTAAAGGGAAGACAACTGGGGAAGGTACTGGCAAACCACCCCATTAACAAAGTCTGCCTAGTATACGTCAGGATGTGATGTCACCCCATGGTGACCTGTTGCTTGCACAGGGGACCTTTACCTTACCTTTACAGAATGTGGGAGTAGGTCAGGGCAAGCCTTCGCAAATTTTCTTTAGCTGTAGGAGCCACTGCATAAATCAAGCTTTGGAGTCATTTTTCAGCCTTCAGGATTTTAATGGTACTCTTTTCTAATTATTGCTGCTCCAAAACCTAACCCTAGATTCTTCAGTTTCTTGTAACTCTAGTCAAGCTATGACAAAAGTGTTGATGTATATAAATAAGTTGGGGAAGAGGGTTGTCATGACAACAACCTAACCTGTAACCCTTACCTAACTTCTCCCCCAGTTTAACTGAAAGTTGGAGCCAATATAGAAAGCAACTGGTTGAGAAATTGATTCATCTACCACCATGAAATGGTGTAAAGTTAACATATAAGAAAGCAGTGGCAAGAACATGCATTTATATGTCACACAACAAAGCGTATTATGATGTGAAACAAGCAAGCTTTGTACTTCCACCAAGGATTGCTGAGAGCAACTGCAATAAATTCACTGATGGAAAATATTAGGTGCCACAATGAAATTTCTAGGCACTAGTCAGTGTGTCTTTTCCTTAGTTGCTGTTTTCAAATACCATCAATAGTGTCCCTTGTCTGTTCTTGCTGTCTACTTGTGGTATGCTTGAATCTGAAATCACCTAAGGAGTAGGCTCTTGGTGGACTTCGTGATACCTAACTACCTAAACAAGAAAGTTAAATACATTCTGGGTTTATTAACCAATCTCATTTATGGTAATTTTGAGGTGGTACGGTACAGTTCTTTCGTGAGCATAGTTATAGTCATAGAGACTCAGATTGAAAGTGGTGGTCTGTTAGCTGAGTCAAATCCCTACCGTTGATTCTATATATGGCCCTAGCAATCAGAGTCCCATCTATACCTGAGGCTTTTTGGTTTTAGGTCTCCAAAAGGCATCTCTCACTCCCCCTGGGCTGTGAAGAAAATAAATCCTAAATGTGACTCCAGTCACCGAGACACATATCAAAAAAGACTGAATGAAGAAGCTAAGATTCTGAAAGATCTTGAACACCCTAACATTGTGGGTAAGTTGGAATGAGAAAAGGGGAGGGTAGCTTCTTCATTCTGAGATTCCTGAGTCATCCTCAGTTTATTGGTAGATAAGTGGCAGCCAGTCTAGCCCCTATTGACAAACAAGGGTAGTTTCTGAAATTTTCTACTTTTCTGCCCTGGTGCGTCTATTCACCGGAAGCCACCTTGAACCAAGAGGAAAGGTGGGGTATATTTTAATAAATAAATAAATATAGCAAGGGTAGTATTTCAAAACTCTTGATCTTTCAGGGTAAAATGTGTTCAAAGAGATTCACCTTTAAGCACAAGGAAATGGAGCTGGAGATGTGGAGATAAACTTTAAAGGATCTGTAGTAGTCTTGGTGGATATCTGCTATGCCCTGGGGAGCAATAGGAGAAAACAGCTCTTGCCATCTTCTCCAGCTGTGAAGTAGGAATGAAGGGACCTACTGCACAGTGGTGTTGGGAACTGCAAAGTATATGCCTGTGGGGAAATTCCATATAAAAGGATTAAAAACTGGTCTTTTCCTACCACTTCAAAATATGCTAAAGGCATGAATTTCTCTTTTGAGTGTGAATGTTGGGAGGCGTTGGGCTGAACACGCAGGCTTTCACGAGACCCTAAACAAAAGAATTGTATGTGTGCTTGAAGGGTATCGTGCATTTACGGAAGCCAGAGATGGGAGCATGTGCCTTGCCATGGAGTATGGGGGAGAAAAATCTCTCAATGACCTAATAGAAGAGAGGAGAGCACAACACCAGGGGCCCTTTCCAGCCACCACCATCCTCAGAGTTGCGTTGCACGTGGCAAGAGGGTTGAAGGTATGTGTCTGATCCTGGTTGCAGACTCTGTCAGAGCAGACCTGTTCTAGCAAAGTTTGTAGTACGGGGAACAAAGGTGTGGCTCTCTGGGTATACGCTAGAGGAAAGTCATTTGTCTATGGCTCAGGTAGTGGGGTCAGCCTTTGTTGGGTACTGACTGTCTATTACAATTAGTGGGTCTATATTTACCTAGTACCAACAGTGCAAGATGCTGTAGGTAACTTGGAAGTAATTTGGTCCATACTCAGGGGGCTTAATGGCCCACGTTAAAATAGAGAAGACACAGATGGGAGTAGGCAGAGTGCTGGGATTAAAATATGTAGAAGGGAAGGGTGGTGATAGAGAAGATGAGGTGAAAGGGAAACTAGGGAGAGATGTTTAAAAGCAAGGGTTGGAGGAGCAAAGAGGTATGGGCATAACAATGGAAGTAAGGAAGATGAGTCTAGCAGGAATGTTTTAAAGAATCTGGCAAGGGAACCAGGGGATCGGGCATTGACTGAGTGAGCAAGCTAGCTGTCTGGCTTGCCTTCTGCTCTTGGTTTCCTGTCAGTGCTGCCGTAAGCAAAACCACTCCCTGAAATCTCATCCTGCCCCCTTCCTTTTTTCTTCTTCAGTATCTACACAATGACAAAAAATTGCTTCACGGAGACATCAAATCTTCCAATGTTGTCATTAAAGGTGCCTTTGAGTCAATAAAGATCTGTGATGTGGGTGTTTCATTACCTCTGGATGAGAACATGATGGGTATGTTGAACTTGTGGCAACCTCTTTATGGCCTTCGGCATTCTCTTGGATGCCAGTCTTCAGCTCCTTTTTCTGTGACCTGGGACAGCACGTGGCCTTTGTGCTCAAAAAGCTGCAGAGGATTTTTAGGATTAAGAAACCAGAGTTTCTCTGTCAGGATACTGGAACAACCTGTGGCTGAGCAGATGTCTCAAAGTAGCTAAATAGCCAAGAGGGAGATATCTCTTTAAAAGATTAAATGACCATTAAAGTTCCTTGTCTGCATTATTGCTCAGTAGGTAACATCTAAAAATATAAATACCTGCTTAAAACAAGAAGTAAAGCTGCTGTACTCCAGGAGAGAAAGGGAAGCTAAAGACTCAGTGTAGCTTAGCTATTCAAGATTTCTAGGAACCAAGGCTTGATGTCCATCTGGTCGTTCTGCTGCCAATCCCCTTTTCCACTAAGCCTCGTAAAATTGTATACAGGGAAGAGATGGAGGCTTGGATATGTGAGTGGAATCCTTTTAAATCGGTTTTGTGGTCTTCCCAACTTGCTCCCTTACCAGTAGGAAGAGAAGGGGCAGCAAGGAGAGGCTGAGAGACTTTCCTTTCTCCATCTAAGTACAGAAACCAATGGTTTCTGTGCCGTGTAAATTATATAGATTAAACAAGTAAAACAAGTAAAAGGTAAAGTTCCCCTGTGCAAGCACCGGGTCATTCCTGACCCATGGGGTGACGTCACATCCAAACATTTACTAGGCAGACTTTGTTTACAAGGTTGTTTGCCAGTGCCTTCCCCAGTCATCTTCCCTTTATCCCCAGCAAGCTGGGTACTTATTTTACCGACCTCGGAAGGATGGAAGGCTACCTGAAACCAACTTCTGTTGGGATCGAACTCGGATCGTGAACAGAGCTTGGACTGCAGTACTGCAGTTTACCACTCTGCACCACGAGGCACTTCAGATTAAACAAGAGCAGTACTGAATTCCCCCTCCCCCAAATTATGCTAATCCACCTGTATCACCTCAAACACCTGAAGTTTCACCAGTACATCATCAAACCACAGTTGCTTGGGGAGGTGGGGGTGTATGTGCATGACTTAATGGGGGGAATTTAGTTCTTTACATGGCTCTTGTTTCATCTGTAATAAGGTATACTTTCACCCTTTTCCCTGGGGACTTGGGAGGTGTTGATTGGCTCCTGCAGGTGGCTCTGCATTTCACTTGGATTCTCCTTTTCCACACAGTGAGTGACCCAGAGGCCCACTACATTGGCACTGAGCCCTGGAAACCAAAGGAAACTCTGGAGGAAGACGGCATCATCACCGACAAGGCTGACATCTTCGCATTTGGTCTGACCCTGTGGGAAATGATGACGCTTTCCATACCTCACCTTACCCTTCCTGGAGATGAGGAAGTATCAGACGAAGGTGTGCTTGGTGGGGGTTCCTCTGGCTGAGCAATGGCTTTCATGGCACTTCTCCCTCTTTTGATAGAGGTGGTTCAACAGGAAGTTAATCTGTGTATGGCCTTGAGTGGGGTGGGGAAGAGACTCTAGTTCAGTCATTTTAGGCATGGGGCTGGGACCAAACACGTTCTTCCAGTAAAAAGGGAGCTAACCAAGAATTGGTTGAAAAGAAAGCAGTTAAATTTTTAACATAAAAATGCCCATTAGCGCTAGGGCCTCATTGAGTTCGTAAAAATGGCTCTCGAGTAAAAACCCCTCTTAGAATTACTTGCTTTCTTTGTGCACTTAGGCACACACAGGGTGTCTGATGTATTCTTTGGGGTGAAATGTGGAGACATTCCAGCTTGTGACTGGCTTAGTGGAAAATGGCTCCCACTGACCTGATTTTAATGTCTTCTCAGATGCTTCTTTTGATGAGGATGACTTTGATGAATCTGCGTACTATGATGCTCTTGGGACGCAGCCACCACTCAATGTGGAAGAGCTAGGCCCACCCTATCAAAACGTCATCGAGCTGTTCTCTCTCTGCACCTTGGAGGATCCGAAGAAACGTCCTTCAGCTGCACTTATTGTCGATTGCTTAGAGGCAGAGGGGTCCATACCATAAGTGCTGCCTCTGTGTCCCTGCATTGCTGTGGCAGCTTCTCTTATTTTTCTTGAAGTTTCTTCTTTTGGCCACCATTGAAATCACTCAATGTTGGATGTATATAGTTTAATTACATAGAGAAACATGAGGATACCTTAACTTAAATGCATAGAAAATAGGTGGTCTTACACTACAGTGAAAACATTTTATAGTCTTGAAACATTTTCCCAAGTAGGATTTTAAGTGGTGGAAATACTTTGACTTTCTGATAAACTGATGTTTCAGGGACTTTTGGAAGGCTCTGTGTTGTATTGTTTCCTTTCTCCATTCCCCATTGTGTTGTGAAATAATTTGTCGCTTATTTCTTGTGATTAAAACTTGTGAATTATACCCTCCCTGTTGATCTCATTTGACCATGGGTACATAAAACTAGCTGTAGGTCTTCATTAATGCAGTTTCTCACATAACTAATGCAGTTTTTCACATTACTCTGCTCTGGTTAGACCTCAACTAGAGTACTGTGTTCAGTTTTGGGCACCACAATTTAAGAAAGATGTAGACAAGCTGGAACGTGTCCAGAGAAGGGCAACAAAGATGGTGAGGGGTCTGGAGACCAAGTCCTATGAGGAAAGGTTGAAGGAGCTGGGTATGTTTAGCCTGAAGAGAAGACTGAGAGGGGATATGATAACCATGTTCAAGTACTTGAAGGGCTGTCATATAGAGGAGGGTGCCGAGTTGTTTTCTGTTGCCCAAGGTTGGACCAGAACCAACGGTTTGAAATTAAATCAAGAGTTTGTCTAGACATTAGGAAGAATTTTCTAACAGTTACAGCGGTTCCTCAGTGGAACAGGCTTCCTCGGGAGGTGGTAAGCTCTCCTTCCCTGGAGGTTTTTAAGAAGTTAGATGGCCATCTGTCAGCAATGCTGATTCTGTGACCTTAGGCAGATGATGAGAGGGAGGGCATCTTGGCCATCTTCTGGTCACTAGGGGTATGGAGGTGGGAGGTAGTTGTGAATTTCCTGCATTGTGCGTGGGGTTGGACTTGATGGCCTTGGTGGTCCCTTCCAATTCTATGATTCTAGGGCTGGTAAAAGGCACTCCTGGCCATAGCTGCCACCTGCTTATCTTGCAGCAGGCCTGGGTCTAAGAGTACCATCCAGGACAGGTGACACCTTAAATCCTGGGTCAGACCTGCTTGCCAGTAGCACTTCTGTCTTGGCAGGACCAACCTTCAGTTTATTAACCTGCATCCTCTCCAATACTGCTTCCAGGCATCGATTCAGCCTCACCGGGATCAGCTGGAAGTGCAAGATTGAGCTGAGTGTCATCCAAATATTTGTGACAACCCTGCCCAAATCTCCAGCTGGCCTCTTCCAGCAATTTCAGATCGATGTTCAAGAGGATAAGGAACAAGATGTAGCCAGCTTATGGCAGCTCAAACATGCATTAACATTCAATTACAAATTCCTATTGTCCACTTAAATTATGCCAGAATGTAGCCAACCTGAGGCTAGTCCAAGAAAAACCACTTTGAAAGGAATGGTATATATACCCTTTTCTGCTTGTGCCAGGAAATAAATAGGATATTTATGTCGGAGATATGTGAGTGGTCTGAGAGAACCACAGAATGGCTCTTGGATTAGGATATTAGACTGCCTTCCTGGCTGTTTCTCTTGCTGCCTCAAACTCACCAAAAAGGAGATCACCCCTAGATTGATGAGCCATACCATTGCCCACTGCACATTTCCCTGTCTTCCCTGTTGCTGTTTATTTGCTACACCCTTCTCTTTTCTGCAACCCCCCCTTTGCTTGCTTCCTCTTTTTTGTGACCTTGGTCCAGTCAGTTCTCTCAGCCCACTTGGAGGCAGGCAGTGGCAAGCCACCTAAACTTCTCTTGCCTTGAAAACCCTATGGGACCACCATAAATCAGCTGTGACTTGACAGCACTTCACACACACATTTTGCATTCTGTAATATACTCTGGCATTTAATGTAAGGTGTGACATCAAGATAAAGCCCGATTAAATGGGTCAAGCTCATTGGGGCTATTCAAGACAATGGATTGCCATTTCCATGATTCAAAGTCACTAAAGGCAACCTCAGCTTCTTTTTTTCATTGCAACATAAACCTTATTCAAGGGAGAAGGGCAGATTTGCATGACAAGCCTACTTTTACCTTTAAGTGGCATAAAGAAAGCACAAAGGAGAAGGGCAGATTTGCATGACAAACCTGCTTTTACCTTTAAGTGGCATAAAGAAAGCACAGAACAAGATACAGTATAATCCACTCTGACATCTCCAACTGTTCATAATACTCAAGCACCACCATTCTGAAAAACTAAGGAAATTCTTTGTGAATGTCTTGTTTCTGTCACTTAATTACAAGACTGTTCTGCTTTGCTCCTCTGCATTCGCAAGCAATTGAGTATGAGGTGGAAACATCTTGGCTGGCTATCCAGTTTATTTGCTCTTAATGAGAGATTACTGTAGTTAAGACCAACACAGCATCAGAGGTAGAGGCCTGGGTTCAATCCTTCCCATCCAGTCAGCTAACAGCAGCTCCTTCTCATACCATGAACCTTATCTTTCCTTGAGCCTCTTGCTTGAATGCAGAGTGCTGCTATTAGGAGAATCCCTGGAACTTATGATCTTGCACTAGAGAAAGAAAAAGCTGCACAAGTAATACGTAGCTTCCTCTACTGTGAATATATCTTGAAAGCACTACAAGGATGTATGAAGGAAACTTTGGTTTTCAGAACAAGTTAAACAAGTCCAGTAGCACCTTAGATTCCAACAAGATTTTCAGGGTAATAGCTTTTGAGTCAAAGCATCTGACGAAGGGAGCTTTTGACTCTCAAACATTTATACCCTGAAAATCTTGTTTGACTCTAAGGTTCTACTGGACTCCAATTTAACTGTTTTATTGCAGACCAGAAGTGGTATCCTCTGAAATTTGGTTTTCAGATACCACCTTTGAGGCTTTATTAAACCTTTACTTACTTCCTAAGTGCCATCTCTTGCCAAGTGTGCTGCTTTAGCTCTGCTGTGGCACTCATAAAATATTAGGCAGCCCTGCTGGGTATCAGGAAGGAGGCAGAAGTGCACAAGAGAGCCAGCATGGTGTAGTGGTTGATTGGAGCGGCGAACTCTGATCTGGAGAACTGGGTTTGATTCCCCACTCCTCCACATGAAGCCAGCTAGGTGACCTTCAGCTAGTCACAGCTCTCTTAAGAGCTCTCAGCCTCACCTCCCTCACAGGGTGTCTGTTGCGGAGAGGGGAAGGTGATTGTAAACCGGTTTAACTCTTCCTTAAGTGGTAGAGAAAGTCAGCATATAAAAACCAACTCTTCTTCTGTGCCCCATCTGAGGGCAGGCTCGATATTTGGAGCACTGCCTAGCATTAACAGTTCTGGGGCATGTGTGCTGGGGGAGGAGATATTATATACAAAACCCAAAGAAAGGGAGTCAAATTCTGAGAGCTTCATTACAAGCAAAAATGTTGATGCTCTAAGACTACTTAAGAGCACAGGAGCCCTGGTGGATCAGACCAATGGTCCATCTAGCACAGCATCCTGTCCCACACAGTGGCCAACTAGTTCCTCTGGTGGGCTAACAGCAGGGCATAGAGGCCAAGTGTTGCCCTGGTGCTGCCTCCTGGCACGGGGGTTCAGTGGTTTACTGCCTCTGAATGTGGAGGTTCCCTGTAGTCACCATTGGCTAGTAGCCACTCATAGACCTATCCTTCATGAATCTAATGCCCTTTTAAAGCTGTCTGTATCTGTGGCCATCACCACATCCTCTGGCAGTGAATTCCACATTTTAATCACTGAGTGTGTAAAGATTTCCTTTTGTCTGTCCTGAATCTACTACCCATCAGCTTTGAGTATCTTGGGAGAGGGAGAAAAGTTCTGTCTACTCTCTCTACCCTGTGCATAATTTCATAAACCTCTATCATGCCCCCCTTAGTCGTCTCTTTTCTAAATTCTCAAACTTCAGACTTTCCTCTTAGGAAAGGTACTCTGACCCCTTAATCATGTTGGTTGCCCTCTTCTGTACATTGTAGGATGGATCCGCTTGGTAACTGTTGGTTCTTAGTTGTTGCAGAGAGCACATACCACTACCATAAAGAAATACAGCACAGGCTAATTCACAAACATTTATTTGAACAGATGTGATCAGCTCACAAAATTTAGTGCAATAAATTTAGCGCTTTGTAGACACAGCCCATGCAGTCTCTACCCTCATCCGAAATACTTCAAGGTTACCGTCCCAGTGCTGCACATTCACCACCAGGTACTACAATATAGCTCATTAGTCCATAGCAGCATACAACTCCTCACGCATTATACCCATTTATTTTCTAGGAAGCAGATTTTACTGAGTTCCTCAGCCCAGAGCTGGTTTTGCTAGCACAGAAGATTCTCATATCTCACACCTAGAAGCCCAGCTAAGAGCAACCCACCAGGTTTGCCAAGAACATGATGGGAACCAAGAGGCTGCAGATCTAGGTAGCTAACAATATCAACCAGAGAGATTAGATAAAGTATTAGTCACTATTCTCTTCCAAATCAATTTTAGAAGTTTTAATTTTGGCAATAAACTTTACAGAAGCAACAGCAACTTGATACATTTCTCAGTTAACATCGAACACCACTCCACCTCATTGTCAACTTCCTGAAGAACAGGCATCCTTCCCCATAAAAAAAGATAACCTTTCAGTAACTTCATTGAAACATACTGAAATTGTGCATGCCCTAATTAAGAAAATTATAAACAAGAAAGTTGGGAGTTTGGCAGTATTTGGCTGCAAACAGCTTGCCATCTGGGGTGGGATCTGAGAAGGCGATTTCATCAGTGCTTATGCAAGAGCCAAATACGAATGTACGCCTAGAACAGAAAATAAAAACTGATTACCAATGCAATACAAATATCTAGTCCTAGAACCACCACATAGAAAATATGTTGTTTAAAACAAGGTTCGTGAAAACTTGCAAGCCATGGGACCATTTCACTCAAACTTACTCAACATTCTTCTCTGGCTCAAATCCAACATTTATATGCTCCCCAGATCCTGCTGGGGGTGGGGGAGAGTTGACAAACAAGCTCAAAGCTCTCTGTATGTTGCTCTATGTAGAAGGTGAACCAGCTTAAGGTGTAAATGACCTGTGTGCTTCCTTGTTATTTCTCCCTTAACCCAAGCTAAATTTGGGCTGCATCCCAGCAAATATTCCAGTCTTGTGTTGAATTCTGGACTTCAGTTCATTTTTTGTATTGGAAGAGACCCACTATAGTTTCTTACCTGACCACATCGACCAAACGTCTGGCAATGCCCTTTCTCCGCATCAGGCTAAACACCCAGATTCTACTGACCCCACAGACCACTTTTTCCGGCTTCGTTGAGCAGCACCAGGCACGATGATGCTCCAGGCTGTTCTTAGTGGGAGATTCCGCTGGCTCAGAAAGCACCCGAAAAGCCTAGGAAAAACGCAATAGCTTATAAAGTGGTGGAATGGGGAAACATCCACAAGCCTGAACCAAAAGGGACAGATGATGATGTCTGTGGTTGCTTAAGCACATGTCACTTTGGGTGTGCCACTGTCTATCAAGAGCTGCAGATCCTGTGATTGTTCTTGGATGCTTTATTTATGTCAGGCTTTGTTATCCAGCACTTGATTATCTGGAGTGCACCACTCAAAGGGCAAACTCCCCCCTCCCTCCAGCCACCACACCCCTGCCCACCACCCCACTCTGGCTTCTCCAGATGGCCAGCTTGATACCTCTGGCTGTTGTTGGGCTTCTGACAGTTTGCACTGCCTATGGACATCATCCTCTGTGCCTCCATCCCCCTCAGCCTGCCTCCCCTGAAGGGCTCTCCAGGCAGCTGACCTGCTTGTTTCCTGCTACATAGGATGGCTCTGTGGCTTGGGGGTGGTCGCATCAGGCATGGGGGCTGTTGCCATGGTGTTTTCAAGGGTATGAGGCCTGGTTGCTGTGGATTCCAATGAGTAGGGGCTGGGGCAGAACAATAAACCTGAATATTTGGAACATTCAATCAATCGGCAACCCCATTCTCCACAAATACAGCAAAGCTTTTACTGTACTGAATTGTGTCTACAAGCCACTCAAATCCCAGATACATCATGCTGTAATAAAACCTTTCGCCCTTAGGAAGCCATGAGACTACTGTTTCTGTTGCAAGTGACTAATATAACTACTAGTGGCAACAGCTACAACCAATAAAACCCCAGAGGAATAAGAGCCAGTGTGGTACAGTGGTTAAGTGTCAGACTAGGACCTGGGAAACCCAGGTTCAAATCCTCACCTGCACCATCAAAGCTTGCTAAGTGACCTTGGGCCAGTCACACACTCTCAGCCCTGACCCTGGCTAGTATTTGGATGGGAGACTACCAAGCAATACCAGGGTCATGACTTCTGAATGTCTCTTGCCTTGAAAACTCTATGGGGTCACCATAAGTCAGCTGTGACTTGACAGCAAATTAATAATATTAATAAAGAATCCATTAATTCATAGGAAGCCATGAGACTGTTTGCTTTTGTTGCAGCAGACTAATTCAGCTACTTGTGTCAACAGCTAGAACCAAAACAAAAACACTCAAAGGAATAAGGCCTGCATCTCAACAAGAAGTTTCTCAATAAAAACTGCATCTCAACAAGAAGTTTCTTAAAATAAAATGAATAGCTAGTTGAAGGATTCTGAAGACAGACTCATTGTGAAGAATGGTCAGCAGCGTGTGCATTTTCATTTTACTTGAAACATTCCTTTCCCCCTATACATTTTCTTTACTTAGGAAGAGTTAAGGATTAAACTCTAATAGGAGTGGGCAATCCACCTCTTGCAATCATTGCATTTCCCTCTTGTCGCTGCAGAAGGAGCACAGCTGCAGAAGGAGCACAGCTGCAGAAGGAGCACAGCTGCAGAAGGAGCACAGCACAACAGGCAGCCCACTCATTTAATAAATTACAGCTGACCATAACTCCTTAAGCAAGGGCCTAGAATTAACAGGCACAAAGGAGATCCTCAGCCAATGCTCTCAACGAAGCCCCTTACAAGCTTACAGAAAGCAAAGAGGATTTGCCAAAGATTAGAGAGGAACAATTACATTGCTAGCAACTATTCATTTTTGAGAATTTGCCAAACCATTTTACTCATACTTTGGCAAATAGACATTCCCTGCTGTCCCAATGCCTAAATAAAAGCAACGGATAAGTAGCTCAAGTGTTAGCGGAGCCAGAAGCACCTCCAAGAATGAGTTTTTTCCATCAAGGATATGCCCGGAATGAGCTTTGAACACTCTTCACGTTGCATGTTACTCACTTGCCTGACTGGTTCAGCAATTAAACAGCCAACTATTTTGTTAACTGATACAAACAGGTACGTTTGAGTCTGGGTTGGACAGGCCAGAGCCACTTGTTTGAACCCAAGTTCATTATCGACTAGCTCCCGTACATCTTCCACCTATACATGAAAAACGAGACATGTTGAAGTAAGTTATTGAGTTGAATCAATGTCAAGGTAGTTACAATAGGAACACTTCTTGATAAAGCCATCCATTGTACCTTGTAGCAGTTTGGTATGGAACTAACAGGAGGAGACTCTCAACTAATCCTAAATAGCAGTCAAAATTTGGTGCAAACTGCTTGGTGCAATCTACTTGGTACTTGTGTGGCTAAAAAATTGTTCTTTATCACAATCCTATTTTGCATTAAATAAAATACTTTGAAAAGTCAAATCGATTTAATTTCTATATAGTCAAATAAAAAAGAGAAAGCTACTAAAGAAAATAACTGAGTTGGGGAGATGAACAATATTCCTTATTAAAAAAACCCCAAGCTACCGGGTTATATAATTCGAGAAGGATTTTTGCTAGATTTTATACAATTATTACTTGTGTCATGTGACATGGGGGGGGGAATCACTCAAAAATACAAGAACTTTGGATTATCCCAGAAATTGATAGGCAGCAGCTTTATACTACTTCACAGTAGGAGAAACAATGCTAGAAGAAAACTCTAAAGTGTACCTTCTTGATAGCATATTTGGGATCATCCTGCCGGACCAAGATAATTTTCCCATCCCAGAATTCTGCAACTACACGTTCGTTCTTCCAGCCCTGCCAAGAGGAGAGAAAATTAGGGGGAGAAAAATGTAGATCTTTATTAACCTGGAGCTCAAAACAAAAAAATCTCAACATATTAAGACTTCAATTATTAAGAAAACACCACACCCACTGCTTGTTCCTCACTATTAAGCTCTAGTGGCAATCTGCAAAATGCCAAAGTGAACTTATACACCAACACAAAAAACAACCCCAGAAGAGATTGCTGGAACAAGTGATTATTAGGAATTTTCAGCTGCCAGTCAGACAGTTCTGCTCAGTTTCCTAGCAACTGCAAATTGATATTCCATTTAGTGAGGTGCATTCCTGGGATCTCTGTTGTCCAGAACAAGACTATTCACTCATAAAGGGGACTGTGGCCCATCCAGCTTTTGTCTTACCACATATTTTATTCCCTCAAGAAACCTCTGATGGTACTGGACATGCTGTGCTTCATCCTCTGGGTTGGCAGCCGAGTAGACCATGCCACATGCTTTGCAAACAGTGGCGCCAAAATGTTTCTGACCAGCATCCTGTCAGGGCAGAGACGGTATGACTATTTTAGAGAGGCATGAATAAATTGACATCTGAGTTGTAAAATACAGATGCACAGAAAGGTCTTTCTGGCAGCTACAGGATGGGTTACTTCATTCTAACGGTTATGTGGAAACCTTTAAAGTATACAATACTACAATTTACCACACACAGAAATATACTCACAATGACCATCTGATCTTTTAAGTCTTTATGCAATTCCTTAGCCTTCTTGCTGGTTTTCAGTTTGGCAGGAACCTTCTGTACAACAGGACTGCGCTCCACAAGTGCAGGCTGCTCATCTGGGAGAACCTGCGGCCTGGAATTATTTATTTAGGTGTGTCACCAACATAATTCTGTGGAGACTCCAGGACAATCCATATTTCCTTTTTTAGCTACCCATGCCTAGAAAATGTTGTGATGGGACATCACCCCATGGGTCAGTAATGACCCAGTGCAGGCACCTTTACTTTTATTCTGCACAAAGGTCAGACCACACTGGTGAGTTGATCCCCGGAACAAAGCAATCAGTCCCTGCACCCCACCAGAAAAATCACAACCAGTGTGACTTGGATTCGCCTATTTACAGAAGTGAGATTCAAGAGTGGCTCTTTTTCCTCACAGCATTTGGAGCATGTTCCAAAACATTCGTTTTGACCTACACAATCCTAAAATTTTATGCTGGCAAGATCATACCTGCTGGTACATTCTCCTGCACATCTTGTCCAGTGTGAGCTAAATAAATAAATGGATGATGCTTTACCACACATCCAGCCAGAACAACAATTTGTTCTATCTGTACCGGGGATTCCAAGAATCAGTCCACAGCTTAGATACTGAAAAGACGAATGGTGACAACAAAAGGTACAGAGTCTGAGATTAAGTGTTTTTTTTAAAATTAAGATCCATGTCCAGATGGAATATTTAAATAGTTGATTTGTAGTTACATTGTGTCCCCAAAGTATTGTAGAAGAAGCTAGAGATTTACGTGTATTCCATCATGTCAAGTAACAGTAGAAGTATGTGACAGACTACACTGATGCTAAGAGTGCCCTTGTGCCATGCAAGCACCTCATACTTGACCAGCACAGCCCCTTTTTCATAGGCATTATTCAAGGATCCTGCATCCTATATTAGCCTGGGGCTGAGGCATTACCTTGGAAACAGTTAACAAGCCCCAGGGCTGGGAAGGGGTCAACCCTCTTCCATACACAGAATTTGCTAAGACCCTCTCCCAAAGAAGAATTTTGTTAAATTACCATTTAATTGCTATTTGTATTGGATTTCACTAAGCCTCCATTTGATGTTTCTTCCAGGACCAATACAAAGACAATGGTGAAGTGGGATTTTACTACAGCTCCAGTATCATAGTAAGTTTTCCCATATTTTATGCCACATTTGGACTTAAACCAAGAACAAAAACCAGTTCATAAAAAGTATCTATACACATTTCATTACTTAAGAAAACCAGGATAAAATTACCTTTTTTGGTTGTCATCTGCCACAGAGGATGCTGAGGAGAAAAAACAAACAAACCCTTGAGATTTCCCCCATGTACTTCACTTGAGTATTTGAGCCAGGCACCAAATGCATTACATTACCAGTATTAGTTTGAAAATGTTGAAGAATGGGATAATACCAAATTTTTATGACAACACAGTAAAATGCATAGAGGATAGCAATGCTACTTACAATTAGTAGTCTTAACAGGGATCTTACTGGAGGAGGCATTCTCATGCTCATCCCTATTTTTGGTTGGTCCTTCTGATATGTCTGCAAAGACCTGTGACAGAAAAACATTTTCTAAACACATAACTTTTCATGTGACATAATTTTCAATATGGACTCTTAAGGCATGACTCAGCAAGCTTGCTGAAGGTAAGCCAGTATAGTTCAGGCCAGTGCTGAAAGACTATCTAGGTAACTTATATGAACCCTAAATAAAATCTGCAAATTGCAGTAACCAGTCTTGCCTTGTTACTGTGTCTGTTTGAGCAAGGCAAAATGCAATAAGCAATATTCCAAAGCACAATTACACTTTCAAATGCTGCAAGACTGCATCACCATCACTGTATCGTACAACATCACTGAACGATTTTCTCAAAAGATGTGATAGTGGAGAGAAAAAGGGCTATTTCAGAGAATAGAACTGTACTTGTGTTAATTTCGGGGTTTGGCAATAACCAAGGAAGTGTTTAAGGGTTTTTTAGGCCTAAGGCTCACTCTGGCCCAACTTGTCAAGAAAAATTAAGACAAAATAAAACAAACAAAAAATCCAAGCATCTGGTACTGCCTATTACAATACTGTTAGGATCAGGCAGGACTACAAAGTAATTTTCAGCATCTTCAAAGTTGCTGTACCTGTGTTATTTGGGAACAGAGACTGCTAGAATACTGATGTTGCAAGTTACAACTTGTTCACATACAGCACTTTGTAACATTCCATACCCTTCCAGAGAACAAAACAGCAATGTCCATCACTACAGAAGCAAAAAAGGTGTGAACATTAGTGTGCACACTGAACAACTTTCCTGCTTTCATAAATTCTACATACCTCTGTATCAATTGTCTTTTGATCTAGGGTGTTTGAGTCATCAGAGTGAGAAGGTTGGAGGACCTCAGTTTTCTGCAAAAGGTTCACTTCATATACAGTCTTCATATCTTGGCTTGTGTTAGTGGAAAGTGTCCCACTATTCTCCACATGGTCTTGTTTCTTCTGATTTTGGGTCTCATATGTTTGGTTTCTTTTCTTGCCAACCTCAACTGCTTTGCCTTCAGTGGACAAACGGAGCTCTGTATGGGCTCGGACTCCATTTTGCTTCTCCCTCATCACGGACTTGCTAACAGAGTGCAGTGATGGAGATGAAAGCTCCTTCTTAGAGCCAAAAGGCCTCTTCTTCCCAGTGGTGAAGAATGCTGCACCTGTCTGGAGTTTCAGTAGAGGTTTGAATTTCATGCTTAAGATTCTGAAAGGAGTTTCCATTTTCTTTTCAACAACAGAATTAACATTCTCTTTCTGCTTAATAGGCTTTGCAGGGGTCATGTCTGTTTTAGTCTTTTTGGCATTTCTTGACAAAGTCTTGGCTTGCCTCAAAGCTGCTGAGCGCCTGGATATTTTTGAACTGGTATTCATGGCTGGCATTACTTTCACCCAGGCTGTCTCTGTCATGTTGGCAATAGGTAGGTTGCCTTCATCTTTTCTTGGACCAAGAGGAAGGCTTTTGCTGGCCAGCTTTCTATCCAGGACATTGAGATATGGCTTCCCTTTGCTATAAAAGGAGTTGGAGGACACAATGGAACTGTTTGTGGTCGCTGACACAGGGGACATTCTCTGCTGGAAATCCCTTCGTGTTCCGCCTGGCACACTGGCTGTCTGTAGTGGAGAAGAGTCCAACTTCTGTGATTTCGTTGCCCTCTGGAGTAAGCGCTGGTTTTCTTTATCATTATCTTGAAAGCCAGGAGTTTGCTTTGTTGGAGATGCTACACTCTGACCTGCGGGCATTTTTACCATAGACCGATCTTCAGTGAACTCCAGCATCAGTTTTTTTACTGGATTCCCATATACTAACTGCAAGCTGCAAATAGTAAAATTATGGTAATATTTAATCCTACACATTTCAATACGAATTCAGCTATCTTGGCAATGTTTTAGCTCAATAAGAATATTTATGTCACTTTATGAATCATGGGACAATGAACTTTCTTTGTGAATACAAAAATACAGTGAAGTATACTGCTGCTCCCCTTTTAGACTGGATTTGAACAAACATCATACTTCATTACACCATTCTCACTCACCCTAACAGTGTCCCTCTAAACAAGAAACATGTCAACAATGACTCTGTATTTGTCTATTTCTGAACTTGTAGAGGGAAGAACTAAAGATGTATGGGAAACAACCTATCAATTACACATTATGAGTGATATAACTGCCACAAAACAAGCCAGCTGCTTTTAAAAGTATTCATTCTGTTTTGTGATATTGCAAAATGAACAGGAATATGTCCATGTATATCAACAGTTTTATTCATGCTCGACAGCTGTGACAAATAGTAGACTTAGGGGTAAGAAGTCATCCTAAAACTCTCGAAATGTGTAACACAAGCCTCACCTGTCAGAAGTAGAAGAACAATATTTTCTTTTTCTTGGAGTAATGGTTGCCATATTTTCAGTAAAGTGCCTAGAAATCAGAAACATTTACACCGTTTTTCAGCTACAGCACTGAAGTTAGAAAAACGTGATGCTTGAGTAACAGTCTTATGGCTGGGGGTCAGGGAAGGTACATTTTCTGCATATCTGAGGGCAGAGATAGTAACTCCCTGAACCAGTTTATTCTGTGAATCTGTTTACCGCATGCAATCCTTACTTACAGTGGATCTATGTCTATCTAGATGACTTCACATGGATCATATGTGAGGTGGTAAGAGGGCAAAATTCTCTCCATGCAAACTGAGATTTCACTCCCTCACCCCAGCACATGTTACACTATCTGCATGGTGACAGGACCTGCCCTTCTACTATGCAAACCCAACATAACACGTATACCAGGAATTTATTCACTTCATTTATATCTCACCTTTCTCCCCAACAGGAATCCAAAGTTACATACATCATTCTCTCCTCTTCCATTTTATCCTCACAATAATCTTATGAAGTAGGCGAGTTTGGACACCAGGTATGGAGTGTGACTGGATGTCTGGCTAGGAGATGTGAGGCTAGGATTGTGGCCTAGCTCAGGGCTGGGCAAGCTTCCAACACCAGGGCTTCTGGAGAAGAAGCAGGCACAGCTGTTCAGACCATAGTAGCTTTGTAGTAGGTCCAGCTGTACCCATCTAGACACACTTTCTTGTTTACGCATTGTGAGTTAACTGGACAGTTTTGGGAGCCTCAATTCTGTAAGACCACCTCTACCCATCTGTTCCCACAAGGTGGCTTCAACTATCACTGGTATGTAAGTAAATATTTATTATGGCCCTAGTCCAGAATGTTGTTATATACATAGAAACTATTACTGGTAGTTCTTCCACTTAGGTCAGTAAGAAATGCCATTGTTTGGACTTGCAGTTTCTCTGAGGTTGCACCTGTGCTGTGGAACAGGCTTCCTGAGGATGTTAGGAAGGCCCTAACCGTGAGCAGGTTTGGAGTCTCTGAAAAGCAGAGTACTTTCATGGGGCCTTTAGTAGCCCATGAGAGAAAGTTGGTGAATTGCTTCCTTTCACCTGTACTCTTTTGAGGAAATAGGCTAAAAGTGTGTGACTGGCCCAAGGTCACGGAGCAAGCTTCCATGGCAGAGTACAGATTTGAACCTAGCTCTCCCAAATCCTAGCCTGACACTACACCACACTGGTTCAGCTTCCAGCAAACTCAAAACTCTCTCTTCCAAACTGTCAGGCAACTTTTTCTTCACACATAACCACCTGCTCCTTTAAGCTGATATTTCCAAACTCTGACAGCACTGGAGACCATCTTGTAACAACTAGCACCCATGGAGGAAACACCCACAGCCAGTTATTTTAAAATAAACAAATGCCATGTTAGCTTTGGCCCTAAAACAAGGATCCCCAGTGTGGAACCCACCCACCTTTCTATGGCACCTATCAAACTTTTTTGAAAGTAGGCAGGGCAATTGTAAGGCAGATCTTGCTACTAGCTGCCTTCATAAAAATGAAAGGGTTTTCTATACCCGTAAAAGCAGCCATAGCCACTGTAGGATCATCAAGACTAGTAGGCACCCACACTTTCCTTAGTTAGTGTGTGGGTCTATTTACTCTTCAGGCTTTCATTCTTTTTACTCCTCCTCCATTCACTATTCCCCTTCTGAGATTCTTTTGCAAAGCAAGTAGGAAGGTGACATGTGTGTCTCCACTGCCCGTGGCAGCCATTTTGGGTGGTGCTCACCACCTCCTCTCAAAACTCCAAAGGTGCCCACAGCCTCAAAAAGCTTGGCTTTTTGCCCAAAGGCCCAATCCCATCAATCCTTGCTAACAGTTACTGTCCAGGGACCCTTAAAAGTTAGCAGGACTTTCTGCCCAGTGAAGCCCCACCGAAACAAGTAGTTTTTCATCAGAATACTGAATAGCATTTGGGGAAGGTTTCCTCGATGTTCTCTAACTTTTGCCTCCAGTCTCCTGTGGCAGATATACACAGTCGAGGCAAGCAGGCTTTACCTAGGATTGCACCACTTCAAGCCGCAGGAGGCTGACTGAGATCGGGCTGCATAAATGGCTTAAATGCTTATTTCTCTCCTCACTTAACTTAAAACGCATCCGAGCCTGTATGTACATGGGGGTGGAGGGGGGAACTGAGGCAACTATGGGCCTTCCCGCACGTAGAAAGCGAGCAAGATGTGTACTGGCCCAGCCTCCTTCCCTTTTTTTTTTTTTTTAAGAATTTTTTATTATTTTCAAATTGGTTTACAATCTTAATTATTTTTCAATTCACAAAATACATAATATAAAAGATTTCTATCTTCTCTCTAAGCAAGTATATATATTTAACTTCCCCTCTCCCCTCCTCAGTCCACTTAATATCCATGTTTCTCTCTTTGTATTCAGTTCTAATTCATTATAATAAAGCAAATCTGTCAATCCTACAATAGATTTTTTTAACTTTGGTAATTTAATTACTCCTAACATTGTGAATTAGATCAATTCATATCCCTTGATATTTCCCAATTTAAGTTCAGTTGGACAATATGTTGTCCACGCCTCCCACTCTCCCAAAAATTCAGCATTTTCTTTTTGATTTATTAATGCAGTTAATTTTGCCATTTCGGCCAGTCCCTTCATTTTATCGATTCCAAACGGTCTTGTCTGGTATCTCAGAAGTTTTCCATTTCATTGCACAAACCAGTCTTGCAGCAGCGGTGGCATGTATCAAAAATGACCAGCCTCCTTCCTGGCTTGCTAGTTCTCTACGCGCAAGGAGGCATTTTCGTGTGCCTCTGGCCTACTTCTGAATTGGCGAGGTGGGGGATCGCGCCTCCTCTCGTGCTCTTTTTTAGCCCGTTAAACTGCCACAGGCCCCGACTGGTTCGTTAACTCCTGAAACCGAGCTTCCAGTTTTCACCTCCTCGTGTCATGAAGCCAAAGGAGCTTCTTCCTCCCACCACCGCCGTTTAGCTCGTGACATTAACATTTTCCTTCCATAGGGAAGGGGGAAAAAAGGGTCCATTACCTCAGAGAGGAAAAGAAGCCGCAAAGGGTCCGGCTTCCCCGCCAACCGCCTCAGCTGACGCCTGGCTTCTCTCGCACCTTTCGAATCTCCGCCGCGCGCGCGAGGAGCCTCGCCTGCTCCTATTGGTCGATGTTGAGGTTGATTCCGGGGGTTCTCAACTGCCATTGGCTGCTTTAATAGCCAAGGTTGGTCTCCTCATGCCAAGTTGAAGGGGAAAAATAAATAAGCCCGCCTTAGCTGATTCTGGACCAATAGAAAATCACAGTCGTTGTGTCAAGAAGGCTATGAGCCAACGAAATCATAAGATACTCCGGAAAAGGGCGGTGTCTCCCTGTAGAGTTTGAAAAGGCGGGGAGAGCGAAGAGTTGCGCTACGTTTTGTGGGAATTGTAGTTTTGAGATGGTTTGGGTTTCTGGGTCCTTTAACAAACATCTCCTTTTGACAACACATGAGTTGTACAAGGTACAGAGAACAACAGAGCTCTCAAGAATGCTAACAGCTTGCAAGTGGCAGAGTCCAACAGCCATGCTTTTCTTAGGCCCAGACTTTCCTTAGATTCTAGTCCAGTAGCACATAAGAGACCAACATGATTTTGGGGGTATAAGCTTTCGAGAGTCAATGCGCTGGAGTTTTGACTCTTGAAAGTTTATACCCTGAAAATCTTCTTGGTCTCTAAGGTGTACAGTTCTGGTCAACACACCTAACAAATGATATTGCAGAGTTTGAGGAGGTGCAGAAAAGAGCCAGTAAAATGATTAGGGGACTAGAGCAACTGCCCTATGAGGAGCGGTTAAAACACTTAGGGCTGTTTAGCTTGGAAAGAAGGCGGTTAAGGGGAGACATGATAGAGGTCTATAAAATTTTGCATGGTGTGGAGGGAGTGGGCAGGGAGAAGCTTTTCTCCCTCTCTCATCATACTAGAACATGGGGTCATCTGCTGAAGCTGGAGGGTGAGAGATTCAAAACTGATAAAAGGAAGTATGGGCCGTGTGTCGTATTTGCGGGGCAGCGCGGTTCGTTCGTGCGCCTGAGCTGTAAGTCATCGCAGACTTACTGCCTGCAGTAGTCTTGTAGTCATTCCAGGTTGCAACGCCAATGCGGTCCACAAGTCACTTATGCTCTTAGTCCCCGCGTGCATTCAAACTGAATCCCAGTGAGTGGAGTTGTCATGATGCTTGAAATGCATATGATTAATAGCATGACTTTCTGCTTCTTTATTTGGAAGTCAGTCCCACTGATTTTTCTTTATTCGTTTTTTTTAATTTGGTAATTTATAACCCATGTTTCTCTCTGAGACGTAAGGAAGATTACATTGTGTAAATCAAGTGCAATAGAGTTTGGACTACAAAAATCTCAGCAGAACTGAAACAAAGCATAAGCTTTTAGACATGATGTAGAAACTACCCAGTGTGGAGCATACATACAGCAATAGGCAGTAATGCAGTAGTGTAGGCCACAAATTTTGCCCATTTGTGGGATGGTACCTGCAGAAAGCCCTGGTAAGATGAGCAATGCTTTTGTGGCAGAGTGTAGGGAGAGAGGTGGTCCTCCAGACAGAGGGACCCAGGCCATGAAGGGCTTTGTATGTGATAGTCAATACCTTGAATTGAGCCTTGATTGGTGGCCAATGGAGTGACTACAGAATGGTAGTGATATGCATGTTCCGCCTGGCTCCTGATAATAACTTAGCTGCATAACTTAGAGACACTGTCCTTCAGTGTTACTCCTCTGAAGATGCCTGCCACAGCTGCTGGCGAAACGTCAGGAAAGAAAATACCAAGACCACGGTTACACAGCCCGGATAACCCACAAGAACCAATGAACTCTGACCGTGAAAGCCTTCGACAATATTTAGCTGCAGTGTTTTGAAATAACTGGAGTCTTCAAATTGACTTTGAGAGGAGTACTATATAGAGTGCATTACAGAAGTCCAGTCTCAATGTTACCAAGGCATGGATTCAGGTCACCAGATCTTCAACCTAGTGAGTATGCATCAGATTGCAGCACAATTTACTTTACAATAAATTCCATCAGAGGCAGTGGGACTTACTTCTGAGTAACCATGGCTAGGGGCATCCTAGATACACTTGGGAAATAGGCTCTTTTTAAACCCGAAAAGGAGACATTTTAGATAGCATGGTAACATTTAACAAAGGGTGTTTAGGACTGCAGCCTTTGTTAAGATGAGGCGAGTTTGACCTCAGTGGGATTTATTTCTGAATATGCATGTTTAGGATTACAATGAAAGCTGTCAAAGGGACAAGATATGGAAGGATGCAATTTATGTTCAGAGTTGCCAACAGGGCTGGAGAAAAATACCCTGTCCTTTTAATAGAGGGTTAATGCATGGAAACAGGCATTTAAAGTTTTTCATAATGCAGAGATAAATAACATCTCCTGGTTGTTTTTTTTAAAGCCCATTGAGCTTATTATATTCTATAATATTGTTTTCTTTTCCAGTTGGTATATTACACATTATATTACCTTTGAAGCCACGTGCTGCCATTTATTATAATAACCTCCAGGTAATAGCAGAAGATCTCCTGCTATTACAACTGATCCCCAGCCGATAGAGATCCATTCACCTGGAGGAAATGGCCGCTTTGGCAATGGGACTCTATGGCATTGAAGTCCCTCCCCTCCCCAAACCCCGCCCTCCTCAGGCTCTGCCCCAAAAACCTCCTACCAGTGGCAAATAGGGACCTGGCAACCCTAGATTCAGAAGTTTACTGCCTCTGAATGTGGAGGGTTTTCTTTAGTCACCATGGCTAGTAGCTACTGATAGACATATCCCTCATTAATTTCCTTTTAAAGCCATAGATGCTTGTGGCCATCACTACAACCTCTGCCAATGAATTCCACATTTTAATTTGTGTAAAGAAATATTTCTATTCTTCATTGGATATCCTCAAGCGCTAGTATTTTGGGAGAGGGAGAAAAAGTTCTCTTTGTCCACTCTCTCCACCCCATACACAATTTTTATAAACCTTTATCATCCCCTCTGCCCCATTTTCTTATTTTCTAAACCGAAAAGTCCCAGCTGGACTTTTCAGCCTTTCCTCACAGGAAAAGTGCTCCAACCCTTAATCATCTTGGTTGCTCTCTACTGTACTTTCTCCACCTCGGCAATGTCCTTTTTGAGATATGATGACCGGAAGTGCACACAGTGTTTCAAATGAGGCTGCACTGTAGATCTGTCCCCCACCTCCCCATCATCACAGTCACTGTATGGCAACCCTGTCGAGTTTTCAAGGCAAGAGATATTCAGAGGTGGTTTTGCCATTGCCTGCCTCTGCGTAGCAACCCTGGTATTCACTGATTGTTTCCCAACCAAATAATGACCAGGGCTGATCCTGCTTAGCTTCCAAAAACTGACGAAATGAAGCTAACTTGGCCTATCCAGGTCATGATATAGATCTATAAAAGGGCGTTATAATGTTAGCCATTTTATTGTCTTTCCCTTTTTTAATAATTCCCAGCACAGAGTCTGCCTTTTTCACTGCTGCTGCACCCCTGGTTGACACTGTCATTGAGCTGTCCACTACAACCCCAAGGTCTCTTTCCCTTTCAGTCACAGCAAGTTCGGACCCCGTTACCAAATACTTGAAGATGGGATTATTTTGTTTCAGTGTGCATCACCTTTTGACAAGAGCTTTCGTGGAATGCAGCCTGAATAACCCACAGGCTCAGAAAGGTTGGGGACCACCACGCTAAGCAAAGTGTACACCCTTCTAAACCTATTTAAAGGACTGACAAAGGTCTATCTCTACTTCGGATGGAACAGGCAGCTTCCCTGGCCACCATCTTCCTCCATGTCTATATCTCCATCCAGCCTCCCTCCCTCCTTGACTAGTTCATCCCTTTCCTTGGGGTGACATTTTGAAACTTTCAAACCTTCCTGAAGGAGCTGGGAGGAAAGAACCACTAATTCATAGCCCCCTCTCCCTAGACTTTCTGAGTGAGTTGGGAACAGGCTGACCATCCTCCTAGGACTAATGACAGAGCGACATAAGAGTCCAGCCAATTTATTTGCAGCCGGGAAACAAAAACAACACAGACCTGCTGTGTCCCAGCAGTGAAAGTGGATGTCGGGCAGCGATAAGTCCTCGCAGGAGAAAGCTCCCCAATGGTGAGCAAGACAGGCATTCTAGTCAGAGTCCAGGTGTCAGACAGCCTTGGGGATTCTTGTCCTGGAGGCAGACTTCCTTACTAAACTGGGGGATTTCTTTGGCGTTCTAGGAGAAGCAGGCTTTTTATGACTACTGGATCCTCTCCTGGAGACTCGAGGTGAATCTGGCTCTTTAAAATGCGGGGATCGCCCCTTGCGGTCCGTTGTGGGTGTACGCTTGGCAAAAGAAGCTTTTTTTGCTGTAGGGGTTCCCACTTTTGGGGAGGTCCGAGGAGAGGCTGATTTGCTGCGAGAAGCGTCTTGTTTGCTGGCGAGCAAAGGAGAGGCTTGCCTGGCGTTTGAAACGTCTCCTTTCGTTTGGGCCCCAGAGGCGGGGTACTCAAGTGCAAGAGCCCCTGGTTTTTTACGGGGCTCAGGGGCAACACGGGCAGATGGGGGAGTGCCTGGCTTCTTGGAGGGAGGGGTTTTCTCAGGGGATAACGTCTTGGAACACAACTCAGGGCACTTCTTCTCTGCTTCCTTTCGCACCTTGGCCCAAATGTGCTTGATGGTGGAGAGCAGCTGTTTCAGAATGGAGGGGGGGTTTTCAGGAGTCTTAGGAGGGACTTGCCTTCGAGCTGGTGGGGGTGGCCTGGCAGGTGGCCTGGCAGGTGGGGGCGGCCTGGCAGGTGGGGGCGGCCTGGCAGTAGTCGGGGGCTGCCTGGCAGTAGTCAGGGGCGGCCTGGCAGTAGTCGGGGGCGGCCTGGCAGTAGTCGGGGGCGGCCTGGCAGTAGTCGGGGGCGGCCTGGCAGTAGTCGGGGGCGGCCTGGCAGTAGTCGGGGGCGGCCTGGCAGTAGTCGGGGGCGGCCTGGCAGTAGGTCGGGGCGGCCTGGCAGTAGGTCGGGGCGGCCTGGCAGTTGGTCGGGGCTGCCTGGCAGTTGGTTGGGGCGGCCTGGCAGTAGTCGGGGGCGCCCTGGCAGTTGGTCGGGGCGGCCGGCCAGGCGGTGGTTGGAACTGCGTTTTAGGAGTTTGTGGGGTTGCAGATGTTGGGGTGGTTGCAGTAACCCGCGCAACCTGAGGAGTAACCACTGGATTTCTGGTCTTCCGGTCACCACTCTCTGGGAAATGCTTCCTAGCAACCTGAGATGACATATCTGGGGTCTCGGGGTCTTGGGGTCTGGGTCCGGCTGCACGGACTTGGCTCTTTCTATGCAGCATGACTCTTTCTGTGCGCCTACTCTTCTCTCTCTTTGAGGGGCGTTCTTTGTCGCTGGGTGCCTTGAGCACATCTGTTCCTTGCGTCAACCCCCATTGGTCGGCTTCAGACCTCTTGATCTTAAGGAGGAAGCCGAGGGTCATATATGCACCACCATCCTGCACATCCAGCCGGGGGTAGACCAGGAGGCTGGGGCTGTGCTGCGTACGGGGGTGGGGGCAATATGGGGTGCAGCGACCACACAGCAGGCACAGGGGGTACTCCACACTTGGTTGGCTGAGCCCTTTGGCCAGGTGTGTTTGCAGGTCCCGCATGGCTTGCTCAGTGTCCAAGGACTGTACGATGGAGTGGGCCAAGCACAGGGGCTTAGGAGTTCTCGCAGTGGGACACAGAGGGGGTTGGGCAAACGGGCAGCTTTTCTGCTTCTGTTCTTCTAGCGCTGCCGCAATGCAGGGCAACTCTAGTTGGTTCTGGCACATAAAAGAGGGGTCCAAGAACTTCGGCTGGGCAGGTTGTTCCTGGGCCAGACTTGGTTTCTGGAAATCAGGCATGTTAGTCCAGCTCAAGGTGTGGAATCTCTGGTCTTTCCTCCCACTGACCTTGACCTCCGCTTGCTTGTCCTTGGGACTGCCCGCTGTTTCCACCCTGCTGAGATCTTCCTTGGGAGACCCAGGTCTCCTGGCAGGGCTGTGACTGTCCTTCTTTTTCTCCTTGGGGGTTCCGGGTCTCCCAGATTCTCTCAATGTGGGGCTCTTGCTACGCCCTACCACGGAGAGCTTTCCCACCCATTCCTCCTTGGGGGCCCTGCCTCTCACCTTGACTTCCACAGATTCATGGGCATTGCTGTGGATATTGTCCTTGCAGATGAGTATGGCGGAAGGTGGCAAGTCTTCTGGAGGAGGTATCATTGGCCGTGCACAGGGACCTGGACTTTGTGTGCGAGGGGACTTGGGAGGTGTGCGACGGCCTTGTGCGACGCTTTGAGGGGGTGTGTGGCTGTATATCCCCTGACCCGGACGTGGCTGCTGGGTCACCCAATGCATCATCCCACCTGCCTGAGTTCTGTCATTGCCAGGAAGTGCCCCGGTGGCGGCCAGGGCCAGTTGCACGGGTCCTGCTTCCTCCTCCTGGTGTTTCTTCTGGATGTGCCAGTTGAGCAGCTCCTGCTCCTTGTAGCTCAGGATCCTGGTCCCTCTAATCTGCGGGTTGGGATTGGTCCTTTTGGTTGCTGGATGCAATTTAGGGGCCAAGGGGATCAGTCTGGTCAGAGACTCCATGTGGGGCGTAGGTCCTCCCCACAGCTCCTCAAGTTGCTTTTGACGTATGTTGAAATTGACCTTGCGATGAGACAGGGCCTCTAGGCGGGCTTGCTGGAACCCAGCCCCGGGGGGTCTGATGAGATGCTGCTGTTGCTGCTCACTCTGAACATCTTCTTCCAGAGTGGCAGGCACCGGGGAAGGAGGTGTTCTAGACCGGCTATCTGCTGATGAATGGGTCCAACTCCAGAGTGAAACGACGCTCTCCACAGAGCTGTTGGATGCAGAAGAGTCTGCAGACCTGGGCAGGTTTGGGGAGGAGGGAGGAAATGTCAAAAGAAAAGGCATTAGGACAATCCTTGTGTGTTGGCCCCAACTGCAAGCCCAATAACACTTTCCAGGGACTAAGCCCAATTGAATCAAGTGGCGCTTACTTCAAAGTAGAGTCATAGAATCATAGAGTTGGAAGTGCCCACCAGGGTCATCTAGTCCAACCCCCTGCACAATGCAGGAAATTCCAAACTACCTCCCCCCCAAACCCCAGTGACCCATACTCCATGCCCAGAAGATGCCCAAGGTGCCCTCCCATGATCTGCCTACGGTCATAGAATCAGCACTGCTGACAGATGGCCATCTAGCCTCTTCTTAAAAGAGGTTTAGGATTGCTCTTTAAGTACCGTAGCCCAGCATCCTAGTCTCCTAATATGTTCAGGGGTACACATGTGCCATGATTCTATGAGAGCGCAAAAAAGGGGGGGGTCAAATTTTTTTGGGGGAGGGGCCAATCCTTTTAAAGACATTAACCAATATACAAAAGAAGCTGCCTTCCTCTGAGTCAGTCTATTGTCCCTTTGAATAGTCTACTGTTTTGTGGCACCTTAAGATGAACAACAATTTATTCCAGCATAAACTCTTGTGGACTTCAGCCCATTTCTTCAGGCACTATGATGTTTAGCTTGCTGGAGAAGTGAGTTCGAATCTACAAAAGCTTATGTTGGAATTTAAAAAAAAATGTCTTCAAGGTAACCACAAGGCTCTGGTTTATTTTAGCAGCTATAAAAAAAATAAAACAGGAGTCCAATGGCACTTTAAAGGCCAACAACATGTGCTCCAGCATAAAGATTCATCAGTCAGGTAAGCTTCTACTCAGAAAAGGTTATGCTAGAATACATTTTGTTTGTCTTGAAGGCGCTGCTGGACTCCCAAGTGCTTCCGAAGGACAAGTACTGGACTCTTTTGCTGCTACAGACTATGGCTACCTATCTGAAATTTTCCAGCTACCTTTATTCTTGCAACACACAACAGGGGTACCCTTCACACTGCATGAAGGAACATTCTTACTGATTTAAATTCCAGATATGGTTTAGAGGCAGATCGTAGTTCGTAACAAAAGGTGGTCACTTAACAACATTTCTTGTTCTGCTGTGTTGTTATAAAGCAGTGAGATGGTGGAGTAAAGAATGTTATTGAATCCTCCTTTCTTCAGCTGAGTGCTTGTTGATAGTTCAGGAAGATCAGCTCATATTTCCTCAATGAGAGCTAACAGCTGAGGATGTTTTCTGAAAGGGAATTTCCTACCTGCAGGGTGTACTTTGCCAGTGGGACACAAATAGGTGTGGGGGAACAGTTTGGGAATCAGAAGACAAGGTCTGCAGCTGGTTGAAAAGAAAAACCTTGGGAAGGAGGCCTCCAAGTTTGCTTTTAAGGAAACCAATGCTGTTTAATGACCAGTGTTATCTGTCTGGGTACCAGTCTGCTCAAAGCATATATTTGCATTGCAAACAGGTGCATTCACGTATGTGCTTGCCTAGCTGCAAGTGTATATGTTATTTTGTCAAATGCATTTGTGGTGCCTGCCCCAGCTTAAAGGTAGAGATGGGTATGATTTGGCTGTGATGCAGGTCTTGTCTTTTGGAGGGACTCAGAAAGCAGCAAAGGAATTTCAGTCTGCTTCTGAAACTCAGCATGGCTACGGTAATAAACAGTGGTGGGTTCAAGTTACTCACAGGGCCATCCTAAGCAGAGTTAAACCAGAGTGTAATTCTATTTAGAGATGGCCGTGTCAGCCAGTTTCACATCTGAGCAGGGGTTCAAATACAGGGTCTCCCTAGAACAAGTCCAGCACTCTGTCCATTAGAACATACTGGACATCTATACATTAGACATATTAGACATCTATACAGTCTGTACCTGTGTGCTTCCTCCTATAAGAATGGAGCCATTTTTTAAGGAGAGATCTGCTTAATGGGCTTTTGGTATTATACCACATTTGTGCAGAACCTGACATGCTTCTGTTTGAGTTTGCTAGAGGGTGCAAAATTATTAAAAGGGGATAATGGGCTTGAGATTATATTGCTGTAAAAGGCTGTAAAATAGTCAGGCATGAGCAGAGTCAGGAGGGAAAGGGCTTTGTGAAGAGGTGCATGTGTGCAGATGCAATTTTGGCATTAGTATAAAAACAATAGTCAGTATGGTGGTGGAAGAGGCAGATCCAATGGTCGAATTTCTGCTAATGGAAGAAGAAGGTGCTGTTGAGTTGCAACCGACTCAGGGCAATCCCATCTATGGGGCATTCCAGGCAAGAGACAAGCAGAGGTGGTTTGCCTTTGCCTTCCTCTGCCTAGCAACCCTGGTCTTCCTTGATGGGCTCCCGTCCAAGTACTAACCATGGCTGACTCTGCTTAGCTCCCAAGTCCCAACGAGCTCAAGATAAACTGGGCTATTGCTGGGGTGGGTGGTGAGAGAACATTCACCAATTCCCCCCTTCCACTGCAGATTTCCAACTTGCTCCATAAGCTGTTCCTGGAAGTACCCTGTATTTCAGAAGCAGCATTTTGGACAACATTTCAGGCTGCAGCAGGACAGGAGAGGTAACAAAGTCCCATTCCACTGATGGAAATCCCTCCCGTCAGCAGAAATTACTGCTGGATCCACACTAGCGTAGGAAAATCCTTGTCCAAATCATCTTTGCTTGTGCTAACACCAATTCCAAACTCGCCTGAAAACTGAGCTGCAAACAGGAGCAAGGAGTCCTGGCTTTGTTAGGTGTGGGCTAATCTACTTGCTGTAAATACTAGAGTAAACCATGCGAGAATTTACCAGTGTGGAAATAGTCCTATCCCAGGATGTTTTTATGCCACTTCTATACTATAGCAGCAGTTTCTTGGTATCTCCACTTAAACGGAACTCAGGTAGCAGGGCTGGGAAAGATTCTGCCATAGAACATGGAAAGCCGCTGCTGGTGAGAACCGACAATTTTGGCCTATGGATGGACCAATTGTCAAGACGGTTTAACATATTCAGACCTCCAACTCGTTACTTTTGCTTCTGTCACCGCTAGCCTACTACTGGCCCGGTGCTGAGAAGCTTGCAGTTTGGCATGCATTTAATTTCATTTCTTGGATTTCTATCCTGCCTCTTTCCGACTGGAGCCCCCCTGCCAGTCCCCCTGCATGGATCCTGACCCTCTGACGTGCTCTAGTAGTAGTCGCCAACCTCTAGGTGGTGGTTGGAGATTTCCTGGGATTACAACTCTCCTCCAGGTGACAGAGATCAGTTCACCTGGAGAAAATGGCTGCTTTGGAAGGTGGACTCTATGGCATTATACCTTGAAGTCCCTCCCCTCCACAAACCCTGCCCTCCTCAGGCTCCACCCCCAACATCTCCAGGTTATTTCCCAACCCGGCGCTGGCAACCCTATGTGCCTTACGGGCCAGTGATGCGTTGCATTTGCCATGCGAGATACTGGATGTTCCTGTCCAATGTACGCAGAGTGTACTCCAGGTTCAGGTCCTCAGATGATCTAGTGAACATGGAGAGAGTGGGATGTTAGGGTGCTGGCATTGTGCTGTTGTGCCATGTGATTTTCCCTTGTTGTTTTTCTCTCCTCTGGCTGTTTCAGAATACCTCTCCTAAATTATTTTTCTCTTCCTATTGCTATAGTAATCTCTCCCCTCCCCCAAAACCCTATTCAATTAAATGTCCCCAAGGTGGTTTATGACACACGCACCAATAAAATACAATACAGTAAAAATCAATCACATACAGTAAAAATTGATAAAAGTCCGTTTTTCAAAAGTGTGTCCCCCCCCTGCCGAACCATTGATTGATCCAACTCAAAGGCTCTTTGGAAAGGCTGGTCTTAAGACCCGACTGGAAGATCTTTAGGGAAACAGCCATTCTCCACTCTGGAGGGAGGGACTTCCAGAGTTGGTGAGCAACAGCTGAAAAAGGAGCAGTCCCAATACCCACCCTACCTCTGTCTCATCTTATGCTTTACTGCAGAGAGGCAGTGGTTCAACGGGACAGCACTTGCTTTCCATGCAGAAAGAAAGCCCCAGATTCAGTTGTGGCATCTCCAGTGCAAGAATCTAAGTAACAGGCATTGGTGGTGGTGGTGGGGAACTTCCTTGGCCTGAGTGGCAGATGTTGGGTGTTTTTTATTTTATTTTAAAGGAAGGGCCTTGGAGCGGCTCACCTCTCTAGGTCTTCGCCTTTGTCCTTTGTCCCTTGCAAGGATGCTGTAAAAGAAAGACAGGAAAGTCACATGAGCCTGGTTGGGTGCACGGAGCAGCATCTCAGCTGCCATCTCATGAGCCAAAAAGGAGGAAGTACATTTGGCCATATCTGGCTGCTTACTTAGGCATGGTGTCAAGTACTTCTTCAATTTCTTCTTGGAACCAGGAACCTGTCAGAAAACCCCCCCCAAGAAGAATTAGAAAATGCCTCATGTAAAGAGACTGGACTGGACCTCTGTCTCCTGATTTGTTTGCTTACTTTATTGATAACCTGCCTTTCTCCCCAGTGGGGCCCCAAAATCGCTTGCATTGCTCGCCTGTCCTCCGTTTAATCCTCACATCAACAACCCTGTGAGGTAGGTTAGGCTGAGAGTATGTGATTGGCACAAGGTCACCCAGCAAGCTTCCATGGCAAGTATGGAGTTGAACCTGTGTCTCCTGGACCCTAGTTTGACAGTCTAACCGCAACACAGTGTTGGTAGTCACAATGCTCTCGAACACTGACAGTGTGCACACATGTTCCAAATGATGTCCAAGCTGGAGAAGGGACAAGATAACACGTGCCTGCAAACATACCATCACAAAGACAATTTCCAAGAAACTATTCCTTCTCCAAAGTCAGGATGAAAAGGTATCGGCTTGACTACTGCAGTGTGTTATACAAGGAGCAGCCCTTGAAAACTGTTTGGAAATGTACACATGAAGCTGCCTTATACTGAATCAGACCGTTGGTCCATCAAGATCAGAATTGTCTGCTCAGACTGACAGTGGTTCTCCAGGGTCTCAAGCAGAGATCTTTCACATCACCTACTGCCTGGTCCTTTTAACTGGAGATGCCAGGGATTGAACCAGGGACCTTTTGCATGCCAAGCCAATGCTCTTCCACTGAGCCACAGCCCCTCCCCAATGCCAGCTGGTTCAGGACACAGAGCCTAGATTATGAACAGGAATGTACCAATTTCTATTGGTATTTATGTTGTAAGCCTCCTTGAGCTCCGTAAGGAAGGCAGCTAATAAATCTTTCAAATCAATATTTACTGATTATATTTTTGTCCCATTCTTTCTGCAAAGAGCTTGGAGTAGTATACATGGTTCTTTAGTGGTTTTATGTTAATCCTGCTCTGCCCATCTTCAGCTGTCAGGTGTGGTCCTCCCCTATTCTAAATGGATCGATTTCTCCTTGATTGGTAAACTCTCCCCACTCCTGCCTTTCTGTTGCCTGTAAATTCCAGTATAAATAACTGCTTGGATGTACACCTCATACATCTGATGAAGCGAGCCCTGACTCATGAAAGGTCATCCTTTTGTGAAAAATGTTGTTAGTCTTTAAGGTGCCGTTGGACTTTTGTTTAATTGTGCTGCAACACAGCTGTCCCTCTGAAATTAATACCATGATCCCAAATACATGATCTGAATTTCTGGTCACGTAGAAAAAATAAACAAGCAGAGGGAACTAGTCCTTAATTTCTTGGGGCGGGGGAGGATTCTATAACACATCCTTCTCAATGTACGAAGCCAGCATCCTAAATTGAGTCTGATCCAAAGCCTGCCTCTTACCCAGAATTTTTTTATCGTTTGGATGGTCCAGCGGGTGACAATCAGAAACAAAGGGACCAGTAGTAAGTGGCAGATGCTTGGGATGTCATGGAGCAGAAACATCAGCATGATCCTGTGGCCAGGTTGGAATAACAGCAGCTGCTCTGACAGCCACCAGGGTGGGAAATCTCAGGGCTCTTCCCCCCCCTCTTGAGGTCATGCCTGCATCACAAATGTCTTTTGCAGCCCATCCTGGCTTGGCTACAGGGTCTTCTCTTATCCCTGGCTGGCTGTTCATTCATCCCTCTACCTGTCCATCTGAAGTGTGGCTTCGTCCGTCCAGCCGGAGCCCGTATAAGTGCTTAGTACCTAAAATGAGACAACCTTGTGCTCGGATCAAGCCTGCCTGCATAGAAATTACACTCCCTGATCAAGAAAACCCCTAAACCCAGATGAGTGAGACCCCTGGCCACGAAAATTCATCCCAGTGGACAAATGGCACCTCCTCTGGGCTATTTCATGTGAGGAAAACAGTTCCGGGGAAAGTCCCAATCTGTAGGGCTGCCAATTTCCAGGTGGGCCTGGAACTCTCCTGGTATTACAATTGCCTTGCAGTCCATATAGATCAGTTCCCTTGGAAAAAAATGGCTGCTTTGGATGGTGGGCTCTATGGCATTATACCCTGGTTGAGGTTCCTCCCCTCCCCAAACCCCACCCTCCCCATGTTCCAGCACCAAATCTCCAGGAATGTCCCAACCTGGAGCTGGCAACCCAAATTTGGGCCTGCACAAAACCCCCAGAACAATGTCCATTGTATGGGGGCGGGGGTGGATGGACATGGACTTTGCAGTGCGTTAATTGCCTATCAGGTTAATACATTGAGTATTCCAGAACATCTCATCATCTCAGGAATCAATATAATATCTGAAAGACACACATCTTGGTGTCTGTACCCATTTGGAATCAGCCACCTCCATTATGGTAGGATGCTTGGTTCGTTTTTCATATTTTGCCTGCTCCTAGCCACCAAGAATGTAAAGAAGGGGGTAATTGTTAATTTCAGGTCTTTGGGTACTTTTCCACAGAAGAGCAAAGGGGGTGTTTTTTGGAAATATCTCTGTGCAACCTTTGATGCAGGCAGGGATCCAGATCAGCAAAACAGTGTGGGGAAAAGCCAGGTCCTCAGAAGCATAACATGAGCCAAAGGCACTCCTCTTCCACCCTAATGGCCATAAGTAGCCCTAAATTGTACGTTAGGAGCCAAACACCTCACTCACCTTGTTGCTGTAACAAACCTCCTCAAAGCTTGGGGCATGGATTTGACGGAGCAGGCAGCCTCCAAAAGACCTGATACTCAGCAGTGCAGAGCTTTAGGAAAACCTTCCTTCAGAGGTGACTCTCAAACTTTTTGAACAGAAACTTAATATACTTTTCAAATCCACTTCTAAAATTGCTGTGGTTTTCACAACCCACTTGCAAAGTAACTCAGTGCAATTTCCCCCCTCTCTATCTTAAACCACAGGGACCTCACATCAGTTAGCAGTGAACACACTAATGGTTTTTCATGTTTAGTATTTATAATTATATAGCATATATATGGGATGTATTTCTCAGCCATTTCACACATTGCGTGTGTAAAGTGCCATCAAGTCACAGCTGACTTATGGTGAACCATAGGGTTTTCAAGGCAAGAGAAAAAGAGAGGTGGTTTGCTATTGCCTGCCTCTGCGTAATGACCTTGGACTTCTTTGGGATGACCCTGCTTAGCTTCCGAGATTGGGCAAGCCTGGTTCATCCAGGTAAGGGCAATTTACAAATAAGGGAGAAGCAAACCCAAATTTGCCATCAAGACCCTCCCTCCCGAGCCTCCTCTCCCAGCTCAACCCATTTCTCTTCCTCCACACTGGACTTGTAATCAGCCTACAAGAAAGTCATGACCCACTGCCCTATAGCAGTAAAGGAGTAGGACAAGCTTTCTACATGCCCTCTAACCTAAGCTCTGTAGGACAACAATATTCTATTTCTTTAATAAGAACAGGGACCCCCACCACTTTCCTCCATCAAATAGAGGAGGAACCATTGTAAATCTCCCTTCTCTCCTGAGAGCCAGCATGGTGAAGTGGTTAAGAGCGGTGGACTCTGATCTGGAGAACCGGGTTTGATTTCCCACTCCTCCACATGAGCGGCGGATGCTAATCTGGTGAGTCAGGTTGGTTTCCCCACTCCTCCACATGAAGACAGCTGGGTGACCTTGGGCTAGTCACAGCTCTCTTAGAGCTCTCTCTGCCTCACATACCTCACAGGGTGTCTGTTGTGGGGAAGGGAAGGTGATTGTAAGTCGGTTTGATTTTGCCTTAAGTGGTAGAGAAAGTCGGCATATACAAAGACATCTCTTCTTCTAGATGATGCTGGAGGATATAAGTTCTTCCCAACCAAGAAGATCAGCGAAACATCATTACATCACAGGATGCCATACTTTTGAAGCCTTTCTCTTTTTTCTCACTCCCAATTGGATTGGAGTGGGGAGCCAATGCTTTCATGACAGAAGTTTAAAGAGATACATCTGATCATGACTCTCCAACATCTTATCTAGTATGGCCCACAGCTTGCTTCCACTTGCATCAGCACTCACTCTTTTTTGTTTTCCTCTGGCTACTCTCCCCTTTTGTCTTTTCTCTTGTTTCTTCTGTAGCACATATAAGCCATAGCTTATTTGGATAAACAAACACACACAAACCCACTTTGACATTCCACCAATTTTAATCAGGATTGTCTTCCTCAAGTGCCAGGATCTCAGAATAAGCCCAGTTTCCTTCTCACTTCCTTGATCTCTCCTCACTGTTCATCTGCCAGCTCTCTTCCCCTTCCACCATTCCAGAAACCATGGCAACAGTTGCCTGGAACCGTGCATGCTCTCTTGATCCTAGGTGGACCATTTTGCATTTGCTGACATTTCCTTTCCCTTTCACCCCCCATCACCATCTGTTGTGATTTTACTGAGAAGTTTCTAAGAAGGGATAGTTTGGGAGATACAAAATCAGTGAAATTAACATTCTAAAAAAAATTATTTGAATGACAAAATATGGCTCTTGTTTGGAAAGAGAATATGAACTGGATGATAGCCTTTTGCTGTGGTTGTATTTATTGTAATTTTAAAGTCCTGTAAGTATGGATGTTTTGTATATCTGAGTAGTCCTATCCGGACTTGTTATTAATGTTGAGGAAAGAAAGCATTATGATCAGCTAAGGCATTTTGTTTTGTCATCTGGAGACTTTCTCGAAGGATCACCATCTAAGTAACCATTTATGTAATGCCTTCTGACGGCCACTGGAAACATAATAAATTCCTATAGAAGCCTGGAAGAAACCAAAGGGCCTTTGCCTTCCCACCCCTTCAACATGCTGGCACTACCTCCACTGTGTCCATGTGCTGCCTTATCATCTGATTTGGTGTAAATAGGACGTCAAGCAGCACACAGCTGATATGCACCAAATCAGATGTATGAATACCTCGGGCAATGGAGGAGGGTCTGGAATGCCAGGTACTCCACCACTCAGCAGTACTTGGACAGAAAAGAGTCAGAAGAGCAACTCATAATTTTAGAACCCTTATTCATATACAAGATCACCTCAACTCTTAATGGGACCATTTAAAGGATACTCATTGATCTAATCCCTTATTCATATTTTGGGTTTTTATATTAGTTATTGATTTCATAATGTTGGATATGACAAGAACAGATAAATTAAAATAATATTGGGATTAGTCCTGTTAGCAAAAGATTATACAATTTAACTTTAGACGGGAGAGGGGGAAGTCATTTGATTGTTAAATTAGAAAAATATTTGTTTTTCTATTTATTATTATATTGTTTTTATGAATATATTAAATGAAGAAAAATAAAAAATTATTTTAAAAAAAAGATCACCTCAACTCAATCCCATCTTTGAACTTTTCTGCCTGCTTTCTTCCCACCCATTAATGACCTTTCTCTGAGAGCAAAAGAACTCCCGCACCTGCCCCGATTTATTAGAAATTTCAAATGCGATCGATCCCCCTGTACTTCCGCCACTCTTGCCTCGCGCAGGGAGGTTTCGCCGGAAGTGAGTTCTTGAATACCCCAGTACGCCGTCAACGGTCACTTCCGGTTTTCTTTAACATCCAATCTCCGGAAGCCTGGCGGGTTTTCATCATAGAGATGGCCAGCGCGAAGCTACTCTGCGCCAGTCGAGGATCGTAGCGGTTTCAGTCCGTAGGTCATTCTTCTCCATGGGCGGGGCTTAGAAAGCGTCATTTCCGGAAAGTCGGTGTGGCTGAAACAGGAAGTAGTAATCTGCGGATTGCGGTTGCCGTCTAACGAGTGTTTCCGGCTTGGTCTCCAGGGCGCAAGAAGTGCTCGTTGCAGGCGGGTACCGCTAGCTGTTGCCATGGTGTTTTACTTCACGTCCAGCGGTAAGTGTGGCCTAACTTTGCCTGTAGGGCGTTAAGGGTTCCTTATGGTGGCCCCCCCCCCACCCCCGCTTTGGGTTTCCATGCCTGGGTCTGTCCATATTATGAGTTGATTGGTAGAGCTAGGGACAGACTCTTTCAGCCGAGACTGTTCTCAAAACGGAAGGCAATCAAACATTAAAACTTCTCGGGGGGGGGGGGATCCACAGTGGTGCCAGCCCTAAGGTTCAACAGTGTGAATTTCACAGAGAGGTTGTGAAGGGGGAGGAGGGAGGTGAGGGCAAAGTGGAGAAGGGTTAGTAGAAAAGGGCATCTTCATATTTTTGTTTGTCTTTAAGGTGCTACTGGACTCTTGCTCTTTTCCACTACTGCAGACAGACTAACATGGCTATCCACTGTGGAGAAGGGTTGACATAGATTTGCATATATATAATAAAAACCACAACAGTGCAGCGTGGTAGACAGAAATTCAGTGGCTGTAGCATCTCCCACCCAAAGGGAAAAAAGGGTGGAAGTGCTCCCTCTCCCTCACAATCCACATAATTGGGATTTCACCAGCCCGTTTCCCAAACTGCTGCCTGCCTGATAGATATAATTCCTTCCTGTTCACTTTCTTCTGGCCAGCTTCTGCAGGGAGACTTGTGCAGCCTTTTTTGATAATGGGATTTCCCCCCTTTGGGCAGTGTTTTATTTGTTTGTTCCATGTATATCCTGTTCTTCCTCAAGCGATGATAGGGTGGGATGTGTGCGGCTTTCTCTTTTCGATCTTCTAAAGTTACTTTAGATGACGAGATGGTGCTCGACCAGTGCCTTTGGAAGTATGTGGTCTCCGAGGTGCAAATTTGGCATGCTTTCGCTATTCCTGTTCTTCCCTATGTGACCAAGGCTTATGATTAAACCTGAAAAAGAAATCAAAATAGGATTAGGAATCATGAAATGGAATTAGTATTCATGAAGCCTTATACTTCTTCACTGTGTTCATATGATAGAATCATAGAGTTGGAAGGGACCACCAGGGTCATCTAGTCCAGTCCTCTGCCCAGTGCAGGAAATTCACAACTACTTCCCCCCCCACATGGAGTGACCCCTACTCTATGCCCACGTTCCCCACATGAACAAAACTGCGAAGCAAAAATTTTGTTTTTGTTGCCCATCAGTACTAGCAAATGATGTGAGTCATGTTTCAAACAATGTAAAGGCTTTCTTAAGTTAAATACATCTGCTAGGTATGGTGCAAGTTTATATTTGCGTTTAAACTGAGCATAATGTGGAATTTTAGACTTGGAAACTAGTTGTAGATCATACCTTATTTTATTGATTTAAGTCCCTTTACTTTTTGGGTCAAGGTAATAATTTTGTAAGTGCAATTAAACGATAATTCTCTTGCTACTATAAATTCTGAAGACTTTTTAGGCATTTAGTGTGTGCGTGAAATCCTCCTTCAATGAAAAAGTGTCCTGTGATCTGCTTGCATTGTAAGGGATGTGATTTGAACTCCTGTCTAACTTGTTTCAGAATGAATAAGAGCCATGCTTCTTACAATACTCTGTTGAGGACTGATGTTTTGGGTTGCTAATTTTTCAGATTGAATGCTTCCTGATTCTCCTTGAGAGTCAGCACGTGTACTTGAAATGCTGCCATGTTAAAACTTCATAGCTGAATTTGGCTGCATTCAAACATCACGTCAAGGTGACATTTAGCCTGAAGAACCTGGTTGCCAGGCTTGTGCACTTCTCCATACTTGCAATGAATGCAGTGAAGGAGTCTGGGTTTAAAACTGACACTCTGGGTCTGTTTTCTGGAGTATATCTGTTTGTGCTGTACATCTGTGTATGGTTTGATCCATAACACTTTCTATTTTCCTTTTTAATCCCTCAGTTGTCCCCTCTGCTTACACCATTTACATGGGAAAAGATAAATATGAAAGTAAGTATGAAACTCCTTGTAGGTACCTGACAAGATAAGGTCAGTCTTATATACTTTGTTTTAAGCAAAGGCCCTGTGGCCTTTATTTAAACTTTGATGTTCTGATGAGTTATGCCTATTCCCTAGAGACCTCATTGGCTCTTGTTAATGGAAGTTGGAGTGACACAAGCCATCCCTTCTCCTGCTAAAAGGCTGTTTATTGTGAGCTCTGTATTCATGTCTCTTGAGAGTGGCTAGACGCATGCAAACTTCACAACCACCATTACTATGTCACACACAATTCAATATAAGATTGCACTATAAGGCCACTTATGCATGGGAGGTTTTGCCTTATATTTGCCACTCTCTAGATGAACATTTTCCCCGTCCGAATTTTCAAAACTCTGCATGGGGGCTTATTTTTGAGTTCTGAGAATTCAGATGGGGAAAATGTTCATCCAGAGAGCGGCAAATCCAAGGCAAAACCTCCCATGCATAAATGGTGTAAGAGTCTTTATTCCTTCCTACAAATAATTACATTAGCATGGAGTTGTACACAGTTCAACTTGGAAAGGACACGATTTTTGCCGATTCCCCTCTTCCACTGTAGAGCCCCACACTGCAGCCGATGCTGTTCCTGGCACCCTTTGATACTTAGGGGCAGCAGTTCATGGGGTGCTGTGGCAGGGAGAGATTATTATTAACTTCATTTATAGCCCCCTTTCTTACAGAGACAGCAGATGGGTTATGGTATGATCCTTTCCTCTTGTTGAGCTCTTATGCAACTTTGAATCCAATCCAAAAACTGCAGGGCTCTTTCTTGTTGTTCTCATCCTGTAATTCTAAATCATCTCTAAATCTCAGATGTAGGCTGCTTATTCTTTTCAGAAAGTACTGGGTGGAGTGGCAGTACTGGGTGTGAGAGCGCAGGTTTTGTATACATGAGGTCCTAGGTTCAATCTGCGAACAAAAAGGACCACGAGGAGCTTGGTGGGAGAGATCTTTCTGTGCCTTGGTAATCTGTTCTGGTTAGAGAAGACACAGTACTGGGCTATAACTGGCTTTGCATAAGGTAGCTTCCTTTATTTAATGGAGTTGGGCTGTGTCTCAATGGTAGTACAAGCTTTGCATACCTAAGGTCTCTGGTTTATTCTCTGTGATTGCCAAGTAAAGGTTTCACAACTGAGAAAGACTTCTGCCTGAAACTTTAGGGTGCTGCTTTTCATCACAGTATGTACTACTTAGCTGCGGTCCGTCTTGGTATGTGGCGTCTTCGTATATTGTTGATACAAACTGAATTAGACAGTTAATTTGTTTCTAAACCGTTAGCAAAATATTTTGCTTGAATTTTTGAAAAGCCTGTTGAAACACTGATGGTAGTAGATAAGCACTGAATAGAAAAGATTGAAGCTCATTGTTCTAGGATGTTTTGTGCATACCACAGAGTGCTTCCATCCCTGATGTGACTGTGGAAAATATGCATGCATCAGTCTTTAGAGATGCCAGTATTGTGATGTTCCAATCCTCCTTTCATCGAGGCTGCAGCTCTGTCATATCTAATGAGAGGCCATCACTCAGAATTCAGACTGAATAACAAGCTATTTCTTGGGAGCTCTGTCTTGGGTTCTCTCTCCCCACCCCCAAAGAGATCTTTGGCATGCGCTTCAGTGTGCACTGTAATCTGTTTAAATGATAAATGTGGCATAAAAGGTTAATCTCTTGATTTGAGAATTGTCTACTCAAAATTGACTGCTTTTCCCCCCACTTCTTTATTAGATGAAGACCTAATAAAGTATGGCTGGCCAGAAGACATTTGGTAAGTTCTGTAAGCATCCTCTTTGATTGCATTAGGGGTAGCACACTGTCAATTAAATGCTAGGGTATTGTTAATTGGCTGCCTGTTATCTGCTGGTGGTCAAATACTGTCAGATAAGGAAAGACTAAACTGAGGCTATCGTATTTTGGTCACATCATGAGACGACGAGAGTCACTGGAAAAGACAGTCATGCTAGGAAAAGGAAGCCACAGCCCTCAATTTGCAAAATCTGAGCAAGGCTGTCAAAGATAGGACATTTTGGAGGACATTGATTCATAGGGTCGCCATGAGTCGGAAGCGACTTGACGACACTACACACACACACACAAGGAAAGTGAAGAATGCACACACACAAGGAAAGTGAAGAATGGCAGCTTACCTCTTTTGTTTTGTGGCGCAGTCATTTGTTAGGGCAGACGTTGAAGGCCACTTGATCACTTAGGGTACTTCTAAAAATTACAATAAGTGAAATCATGGCACAGCTGCTCCTACTGACCACCTACTACAACTCTAGGTACATTTGAGCAGAAAGTTAGCCTGTTCAATGGACTTTTATTTAATCATTGTTACTTTGATTTCTTTCTGTTTCCATTTAATTTTTTAAAAAACCTGAACCTTTACGCTGACACTCATGGTCCAGATAAAAGCCAAAGAGTGTAACTATTAAGTGAAGCATTTATAGAATATTTTATTTGTATTTATTTATATTTGACAAATACCCTGCCTTCAATCCACCGGCCATTGTTAAAAATTATTGACGTTTAAAAAAACCTCTTAAGTTAACTGATTTATTTTTGTAGTGAGGAAAAGTTTCAAGCCTGAAAACAATCCAGGTAGCTTTTGTTCTAAAGATGTTAATGCTTTAGAAATGTTTGATCAATTCACCAAATCTTTTTTAACCTGTCAGGTGAACAACTCAAGGGCGCAGTGAGACCTTCATGAAGTTGATCAACAAATTCAGATAATCATAAAGCAGGCCCTTTTCCCATGTACCTGCCACTGGGGGCTGTTAAGTTTTTGAATACTGTTCCATATAAGAAAAAACAAAAAGTAAACCTCTGTGTGCATATAAACATCTGCCACACCAGGGAGAGGTCTGAGACATTTTACCTTGATGTCCTAGTTTTCTAGGACTTTTTAAGCAAATAGGCAGCATTCAATTGGGCTACTCTCTTTGATTCAATCCTTTTTTGCAAGAATTTTATAGTCCGGTTGCACTTTTGGGGTCTTGTCAAACGACTCTGATTTTAGGGATATCCCATTTTGCATTCTTCTCTAAGCCCAGTTGGCTTCGTGCCAGCTCAAGGTCTAAAAAACTTATCAGATTTCTGGCATGCAAATATGTTACTTTTTTTGCTTAGGTTAGATGGTGGTAGCCTCAGATGTAGAGGATCCAAAAACATTCAAATGGACCTTCTGGTAGACTTTAGTAGATCCAGTGAGAGATTTTACTGGTAACATTTGGATGTTATGCAAGCGAATTGGCAGGACTCCTTTCACTAGGCCCTGTCAACCCATAGAGAAAGTTGGCTGATACCGCTCATTCGTACATAAGCCCATTTAAATTGGGCTGAATACGTTGACCTAAAAATGGCTTGAAGATCCCATCCTTAGTTCTGGCAGCGTGGGTCCTACAAGGACCTGGTGGTATTTGCCAAGAGCCAAACCTCTGCCTGTATTAGTTATTCTCTGTAGACTCTTCCTCAAATTGTCACATCTTTGGCTCATGTAAAGGTGAGGCTGGCAGGCAAGAAGAACTGAGTGTGGTTACACTGAGCTTGACCTGCACATAGAGCAGCTGAAATGCCTGCCTGGGGTGGATCTTTGGGATACCTGCTTTACTCTGAAGTGGCTGAGGGCTCAGGCTTAATGAGACACTGGGCTTTTCCACCATGCTTAAATCAATCCTTTCACCCCTGGCAAGAACTGAAATGATAGGGCTGGTTTGTAGGCTATTCAGAGTGGGTGGGTTTGTCAATCATCTGCTGGAGTGATTTTGCGCATGGGTATCTAATTTAATTTTGTTTTAATCCTGCCTCTCTGTTGAGGGTTTTTGAGATGGCTGATAAAACTGCCATTAAAACATCAACAATCAGTTAAAGCGTCAATAATGTCTCAGTGCAAGGTAACAAGCCAGTAGTATTTGTTTTTAAAAGACCCAACAATTGTTGAGCAAGGTAAAAGGAACAAAAAAGAAGATAAAACCAAGTATGTACAACCTCTTTAACCAAAAGCCTGTCTCAATATGAATGTTTTTGTCTAATGCATGAAGCTGAGGAAGCGAGATGCAGGGAGGCGTTTCCATAGCCAAAGTGCCAGTGCAGAAAATATAACTGTATATACGCGCCACATACAGTTGGAAATTAGGACCTAAAACACAACTGAGTTAAGAAGTCCAAGAGATGGGAAGATATTGAAACTAATATCTGGAATGATTCATGAACTGGCTGATATTTCTTGGCAGGATAATATCTAGAGGATTTTGCAAAGGAACACTTTCAGCTGTGATCTCATTGATTGAATGCTGGGATCACTAGAGGGAGCAGTTGGCCACACATCTTTACCTTTTTTTTTTAATAATGCAAAGAAAACGTTGGCCATTTTAGCAGATGTTTCCTTCAGCCTTTTCAGTCTCCTCTTGAGGCCGCAGGAATATTTGCTCAGAGATGTGAGTATGATAAGCCATAAGAATCCCTTCTCATGCTATAAAATATGCATGCTTTAAAATGGCCGCATGAATGGAAACGTTGCTTTTGGATTGAATCATCGCCTCTGTTCAATCTGTGCTTGTGTTGTGTAGGTTCCATGTGGACAAGCTCTCCTCTGCTCATGTCTACCTCAGGCTACACAAGGTAATTGCAGGGCTCTACTTCTCCTCCTCGATAGGCAACGGTGCTTGGTTGAGCTTTGAGTTTGCTCCTCACACTGGCTGCTGGCATCCCATCAGGAAACATGCTTGCGGGGGTTGAGGTGCTGGAAGCCGTTAATGGCTGGGTCTACACATGCAGCAGGAATGATGTGGAAGAACAGTCTGTGCCACTTCAGGTACAAGGTTGCCCTTTTTGAATGCTCCCCTAAAACTGTAAACTTGTGCAGGTGGAAGCAGGTGGAATGAAAACTTCCTTCCCCAGTATTATTTACCTGGGGGGAGCATTCCAAACTGGCGTATTCCACCCAGATTTCTTCCATTGCCACGTCATTTAACTGCATGTGTTCATGAAAGTCAAGAGCAATAGAGCTGTGGCCCAGTGGGATGAAGAGGCCCAGCACACCTAATGTCTGCTTGAATGTCTAATGTCTGGTTGAAGATCAGTTTTGCAGTGCCTCTGGGTGGGATGGAGCATGGCATGCAGGCCCAAGGTTGCCGGAGAGAAAGAATGAGAGGCTTCATCTGCAAAGGCTACATGTAATCATTGAAGTGCCTAAATATCAGTTGCAGTAAAGAAGGCTGAGACTGAGCTTCTCTGTGACAACTGCATAGGAAAGTAAGAGAATGGGAAGACTTCAGTCCCTGGTTCAAATGTTGTCTTGGCCACCAGGTGATCTCTCACCCTCAGTGGTAGGAGGGAAATAATGCTGCCTTGCCTTACAAGACTATGGTAAGGATTACTGTGGGAGAGAACTACACGAACTAATTGAAAGGCTAAAGTGGTAGTAGTATACAATAGGAGATAGTCTATTAATAGTTTGTACGGTGCAGAGGCCCATTGCTATGTTTAAGGACCAAGTTGTTTTCATAGCATTCATTTTGACGTCTGCTGCTCATGGATTTCTCATGTCAACCTTGGACTGTTTTAGGGGCAAACAGTGGATGACATCCCGAAAGAGGTTTTGATAGATTGTGCACACCTGGTGAAGGCCAACAGCATTCAAGGTGAGAAATTAAGGCCATTGCATTGGTGACGATACCGACAAGGGAGCAAGAATTCAAGAGGCGAGTGGCAGAGGGTGGGGGAAGGCTTAGAATTTGGAGAGATATGGGGGTACCCTGAAGCAGAAGGGGCTTAGGACCGTGATCCATGTGGGTTGAGCTAGCAGATGTGCCCCAGAGAAGTTACAGAATCTGTTTGTCCAGGACTTGAAAATGGGTGAGTCTCTTCTAGAGCTGGTTTTGAGCCTCAAGGCTTTTGGGAAAACTTTGTGTGAGAGGTGTTTACTATATTTAGGAGGTAACCGGATATCAAGTGCAATGAGGTGATGTCGAACCCTATTTTCCTGCCAATTTGGACCTTATGTATTTTGAATTGTGTTGGTTCCACTCCACCCCTGAGCACTAGGGTCCGAGTAATGAAGTCTTAAAAAGCACAACAGGCAGTGAACTGAACATAGAAAATGCCACACCAAATGATATGAGCCTGATCCTGTCTATCAAAGGCCAGTGCAAACCGGAAGGTCTGAACAGTACCAAGGCTCTGGTACCAAGGCCTCCAAAAGAAGAGAATTCCACATTTGTGGGTGAGATGTACATGAATGGGCTTACCCCAACGAGTAGACGTGACTCTTCCTCAGAAGAATCCCTAGCATGCATGGGGCTTCGTACACACCAATACTGTGGCTGGGTTGCAGCCCTCAAGTTTTGAAGCACATTTCATGTTTTGCTGTTTCATGTGAAGTAGATTTCTTGTTCAGTGACTGCTGTCGCTATTCAAAATTTTCATCTTGAGCATCCTTTAAACCTCTTTTGAGTCCTTTGTGTTGCTTTCTTGTTGCAGCCTGAGCCAGTTGAGGTAGGGGAAGGGGGGCCTTGAAGTTCTCTTTGCCGTTTGTGTCCTTCTGGGGCCAGTTTAGCTCTGATTTAACCCTCAGGTTTGCACGAAGGGTGCGATGTAGCTTTTCTTTACATGGGCAGCAGAGCAAGAGCTGTGCCAGACTTGCTTCTTTTCCTCCTAATCAATAACAATAACCAGCTCATCACCGTATAATTTCCTATCTCTCAAAGAGTGACTACAGGCACTGTATTGTTACAACAGAAGAATTCTATTGCATAGTAAATACATAGATGAGGAGAGAAATATTGGCTTTGCTTCTTTTGCTCTTGGTGAAAGGAGTGACTTTACCCCTCACCTCTCTTCTCTCCCCGCCCCCAGGCTGCAAAATGAACAACGTCAACGTTGTGTACACCCCGTGGACTAATCTAAAGAAAACAGCAGACATGGACGTGGGACAGATCGGGTTCCACAGACAGAAGGACGTAAGTGTGTGTGTTCTTGCCAGCTTCTCCCAAGGCACCACCTTCCTCCTCCAGAGCCTTGGCATGCTTCCCAAGAAACTAGTGGGAAGCTTCGCAGATACGCCCCATAGAGAGGGGCAGGGGATTTTCCATGGAAGGCAGATTGGTGCAGGCACATCTCTGAGTCGCTCCATTACTGCATTGACAGCCAGTGTGAGGCACGGAAGGACCAGGGATTACTTAAGGAGGGCTGTGTTGGCAATATAAAGCTGTATAACTATTCAGCACCCCTAAAGGAAGAGTTCTTGTCCAGTTAAGCTGCCTGTGTATGGCTTCAGGGGAGTTGTAAAAAATTAATGATTTAAACTGGTAATGGCTGTACAGCTTTAATGTCTACTGGGACAGTGCTTTGTGGATTGATGCTCATTAGCTTGGGATTTGGGAGAAGACGTAGCTCACTCATAGAGGACATGCTTTCAATCCACAAGGGCTCTGAGCAGTCCTTGGTGTCCCCAAGGATCTTGGGTAGCAGTTTGGGGCAAGATCTGTCTCTGTTTGAAATTTTAGAGAGCTGCTCTCAGTCAGAGGAGGGTAGCACTAGGCTAAGATGGACCAGTAGTCTGCCTTGGTATTAGCTGCATATGAGAGCCAGGGCGGTGTAGGGGTTAGAGTGTGGGATACCCAGGTGCAAATCCCCACTTGGTTATGGAAGTTTGCTGGGTGACCTTGGGCTGGTCACACACTCTCAGCCTAACCTACCTCACAAGGTTGTTGTGAGGATAAAATGGAGGAAGGGAGAATGTTGTTAGTTCTTTGGGACCCCACTGGGGAGTGAAGTGGGGTATAAATGAAGTAAATATGTATGTTAATTTCCCTTGCTTTCATAGTTCTTCTAAACAACCATCAGTTGTGCAATTTTTAATAAAAGCTAAACTTCAAGGAATCTGAAAGCTAGAAGCCAGAAGCGAACTGTGAGCTGTAAATACAACCTGTACCCTTTAATTTGGAACAAGAAACTTCACTTTCATTAGCTCTGGTTTTTCTTCAAGATCACAAAACTCCAGAGGTGCTTTTTAAACCTCAGAATGTAAATGAATCCGTTGCTTGCTGAGGCCTTCCTCATTTCTCCCCTCCCTAGAATGAGTGACCATGTTGTGAAGTTGCGTGTCAGAGATCAGGCCAGCGCTGAGTACAAAGAGTGGCTAGTTTCCAGTAGGGGAGAGAGCCATCCTGCTTCACCTCCTGGGGTTATATTTTGGCTGTTCCTTAGACTTCCTCTGTTACCTAGGATGAGTGATGTCATCTCCTGAGCCTGGAAAAAGAAGCCTTTCCAATTAAATTAAAGAGCTAGGAATTGGTTACTGGAGGCCCCCACAGCACAGCGAGGTTTTTTTCCCCCAAGGCAGGAAGCGTATGTGCGAATATTTTGACCTTATGACATTATGGAAGGGCGAATGAGAGTTCACAAGAAACTCCATTCATAGCCAGTATAAATAAACTAGGGACAACTGCAGCCTTCCATTCAGTCCTGGCAGCAGCGGGGTCTTGCCCATTCTGAGATTTCTCTGTAATCCAGAGGCTTTGCTTGCATCTCACAGCATTAGCTTTGCAGGAGTTGGGAAGATGCATTGGCAGGAGCTCTGGCTTTATTGCCTGCCGGTTATCCTGCCACAGACTCTGGGATCCAGGAAATTGCCAGGATCCTTGATACGTCTTTCTGTCCGCCTCCCATAATCCAGTCCATTGCCTCTTCTGTTGCAGAGGACCATTTTAAAAGGTCTGCTAAATTCAGAGGAGCTGCGAGTGGTTTGGGTGGAGGCTGTCATAACTCTTGAGCATTCCCATGAAGCCCCATTCCAGACTTCCTTCTTTTCGCGCGTCTTCGCTTCCTTGTTCCCTGGTTCGGTAGCCTGGATGTTGTGGGCCAGGGAGCATTGATCTGCATAAGTAAATAATGATGTGCAAGGGCCAAATTTTTGTCTGTGCCTATAGTCTGATAAGGCATTTCCATGTTTGCATAAATTGTGTAATTCTGCTCTGTTAATGGCTAGTAGCAGAACAAAGAAAGTGGCACTGCAGTGCAGGCTTGTCAGTAGCCCTTTGCCTGGTCCCCTGGGGCAAGTCAGAATCTGAACAAGTGGAGGGAAAATTGGTTTTTGTAGCTTTGAGGACATCAACGAGGTCCAGCCAGCTAATGCAGGTATGCATGGCTAGATGGGGCTGTAAGAATCTTGAGTGGGCTGCTAGCTGGATTCAGGAAAAGCTCTGAATGGGTGAGATTTGAGAATGGCCGAAGGAGGAGTAGACAATGGCCATTTCCAGAATTGAGATTAGAGAATGGCCATTTCCAGAATTGTGGGAGATGGGAGGATGCGAAGGAAACAAGAAGCTGAGTGGAGGGCAGGTGAGAACAGAGATGTGTTCGGGATGGAGAAGCTGCAGGACAGGAGGGGGAAAGCGGAGCAGGGATTTCAGAAAAATGGATTTCAGTAGAGGATTTCTGAATAAACTGAGTAATAAAGAAGACAGCCGGAGGGAAGGCTGGGTTTAGCTTTCCTGAATTCCAGCTGCTGGGGTTTGACCTGCTGCTTGTGTGGAGTCTTACACTTGTGCAATTGTGTAGGACATCTTGCCTTCTTAAGTGTGTCACAGGCTCCCTTGCAGTGCTATAGAGATTGCCGTGGTGCACCTGCTGCATTGGTGCCTTCAAGAGCACTACCTTCCCTTGTGGTTTTCTTGTGCATTGGGATTGCTCTAGATTTACACAGCTCATCTGCATCTCATATGAATGTGGTTTTAGGGGTTTCCTTTCTTTTCTGTCCTTCTGTTACATACCCGTTAACAGAGTTTTTTCCATCATGGTTCTTTCCTTGCCCCAAGGTGAAGACGTTGACAGTGGAGAAGAAGGTGAACGAGATCTTGAACCGACTGGAGAAGACCAAAACGGAGCAATTCCCAGACCTGTGTGCAGAGAAGGAGGCCCGTGACCGGGAGGAGAGGAACGAGAAGAAGGCCCAGATCCAGGAGATGAAGCGGAAAGAGAAGGAGGAGATGAAGAAGAAAAAAGAGATGGAGGAACTCAGGTGAGGGAGGATGGAGGGGCCTGTTGCATTTGCCAGGGTGCTCGGTCTGTCAGCTGCTAGAATGTTTGTAGTTTTTGTGCCTGATTCACTAACAGCCATGAGAGCAATAAAAAGCAAAGGGAGGCTGCTCTGGTTTAGGGCTTATGCCGCTTGTTACCCTAAACGAGCAATGCCTGTTCTCTTCCTAGTGCAGAAAATACATATGTTTGTTCATTTAAAGGTGAAAGTTGGCAGGCATCTTCATTCTTGACACCTTGGAAACTTTTTAAAGTCTTTTGGTGGCAAAAATTAGACTCGGATTTGTGTTTAGCTGCTACGATCTGTATTAAGAAAAATGCGGGATCTGACTGAACCTTATACTGAATCAGATCCTTGGTCCATCAAAGTCAGTATTAACTACTCAGACCGGCAGCATCTCTTCAGGGTCTCAGGCAGAGGTTTTTCACATCACCTACTTGCCTAGTCCCTTTAACTGGAGATGCCAGGGATTGAACTTGGGACCTTCTGCATGCCAAGCAGATGCCCTACCACTGAGTCACAGCCCCTCCTTCAACAGACTTGTCGAGTTTGGTTTTTCCTTCTGTGTTTTTTTTAAAAATATTTTTTATTATTTTTCTTCATTTAATATATCCATAAAAACAATATAATAGTAATAATAAAGAGAAAGAAATAGTTTTCTAATTTAACAATCAAATGACTTCCCCCTCTCCCTCTTCCGTCTAAAATTAAATTGTATAATCTTTTTGCTAACGGAACTAATCCCTATATTATTTTATTTAATCTATTCTTGTCATGTCCAACATTATAAAGTCAATACCTAATATAAAAATTAATACAAAATATAAATGAGGGATTAGATCAATGAGTATCCTTTGAATAGTCCCGTTAAAAAATAATTTTCACAGTACATTCTCCAAGCCTCCCATTCCCCCCAAAATTGTTCATTATCGTTCTGATTTATTTATTTATTTATTTGCTTTTATCTCTGTAACTTTTTTCTTCTTTTTGTTTTGTATATAATCTGTTGGTCGTCTAACCATCACACCACACAGTCCCTGAAGTTATGGAGAGCCTTCAGATCAAAGCACTACTTTTGAATAACAAGATTGCAGAGTTGGCTTCGGCCTGGGTGTGGCTTTTGCCCTTGGCTGAACTATTCTCTCCTCTGAAAAGTCATTAGAAGGACTGTCAAGAGTCCAGTGGATTCTGGGGCTTCAGCCTTTTCCTCTCTCTGGCAGCTAACACATAGAAAACCATTTTTTTTTTTTTTGGGCTGGAAAACAGTATATTTCCATCTCCTGTATTTTAGCGAACATCCCATTAGTACAAGGCCTCTCTCCGGGACCTTTGTTGCTTTGTTGGTATGAACCAGTAAGGTAGAAGAGTTGGTTTTTATATGCCGACTTTCTCTACCACTTGAGGAAGAATCAAACTGGCTTACAATCACCTTCCCTTACCCTCCCCACAACAGACTCCTTGGGAGGTAGGTGGGGCTGAGAGAGTGTGACTAGCCCAAGCTGGCTTCATGTGTAGGGGTATGATGAGTAGTCTTACGTGCCTCAGGGTAAAGGAGAGGCTGGCACTGGTGGAAACTTCTGCTGTGGAGCTCCTGCTGGTAATGCAAAAGAAGCAGGGAGTGCAGCACAGAGAGCAGGCACAGCTGAAGATTTTAGACTTCCTCTTGGATGGTCCAGTGTGCTTCATAAAGGCATCAGGAACTGTGGGCTAGCTTAAAGCAGTCTTGAAGCAGCGGAGGTTGTACACCCATCGGTAGTTGGTAGCTAACAAAGTTTTTCTTTTTCCTTTGCAGGAATTACTCTTCCTTAATGAAGGCTGAAAACATGTCCTCGAATCAGGTATGTCCAGGCTGCTACAGTGAGGCGCTTGTGGCCGAAAGATTGAATCCAGTGATTTGTTAGTGAAAGTTGCTGAAGGTCATGGATCTTTCCTGCATCCCCCTCTCCCTGTAGTTCTTTCTGACTCTGGGAAATTTTATTCACGAGGCTCTGAGACCCTAACCCTTTTCTTCCCCACTGTAGACTTCCAACCTGTGTGGCTATTAGATTATACGGCCCCTGGGGAGAAACTTTCCTGAGGTCAAAAAAAGATTTCTGGTGTAAGGGAAACAGGGGCAAGATCCGCAGTCACTACCCACATATCATGGGCTCCAACTGAGAATGGCCAAGTGAGTTGTGGCTGTCACATCAAACTCATTTCTGTTCCCCTCACCACTTCCCTTCTGATGTTTACTGAACAGAATCTTAGACCTCTAGAATCTAGGCTCACTCTTGGATCAGCTGGTCACCAATCCATGCCCTTGGCTCCTTTGCACGCTACTTCTGCAAGGAAAGTGGGATCTGTCCAGTGCCTCTTGGCAAGGATGGACAACAGAGCCTTGTGTGGAAATGTGACGTCAGCAGTGGGATAGAGGAATGGAGGACACTGGCTGGCTGACCTCTCCCTTTTTTCTTATTAAAGTTCAGGGAAGGAGTTCGATATGATTCTTATTTGTACTTATGAGGGCTGTAAACCACTTTTGTGTTGTCAAGTCGCAGCTGATTTATGATGACCCCATAGGTTTTTCAAGGCAAGAGAAGAAGAGAGGTAGTTTGCCATTGTCTGCCTGAGCGAAGCAACCCTGGACTTCCTTGGTGGTCTCCCATCCAAGTACTAACCAGGATGGACCCCCTTAGCTTCTGATATCCGATGAGATCGGGCTAGCCTGGGCCATTCAAGTCAGGGTGTAATCTGCATTACCTTTGGTGATTCATATAGCCGCTTTTGACCCAAACATCAAAAGACTGGTCATCCCATCAGGTTTCCTACCCCAAAGCAGAATCCTTCACACACATCAGTCCCTTCCCCACATACACACCAATTAAATCATCGTGGGCTGCATCCACATAATTCATTATCAGACAGTGAGGCACCTGAGGAGCACCATGTCAAACAGATGAACAGTAGACAGCCAAGCCAGAAGAGAGAAGCGGCCCATCCCCTCACATAACGTACACCTTAGTTACGTGTCAGTCAGAGCTAGGGAGAAGTTTCTTCTTCCAAGTGTGGTGATAAATTAAACCTTGAGCAAGAAAGAGAACAGTTTTGGACTGAAGACTTGGTACCTGACATCCTGTAAAATTGTACGGTACTCAAAACATCCATCAAAAAATCTCTTTTCCCTTTCCTCCTGCAGGATGGCAATGACTCGGACGACTTCATGTAAACCAAGGCGCTCACCTTTCAGAAGACGAAGATGGACCGTGACATCATAGCTCTTTGACGCTGATGGCAAAAACAAGCAAGTGAACCTTGGGAGTCTCCGCACTTGTTTCCTCGTTGGCCACGTCTGGGAGGAGGTGGGCTAATCCTCCTCAAGTGAGCATCCCCTTGGATGCTCTGAGAACGTGAGCTCTGTCTTGTAAGCCACTATGATGTGTGTGTTATCTGGGGGATGGGAAAGAGGAGGCTGCTTCTGGAAGCTGTTGAGCCAGGCAGGCGCTTCTTCTGCCGTAAGCCTCCCTTGGGAACAGATCAACTCGATAAGCTTTGCTGTTAGAACTGCTGACCTGAGGACATCATCATCCTCATCTTGCAGGGGAGGGGGTCCTTCTTTTTTGTGTGCGCATGTGCAAATTTCAGAGTGCACCAGAATTTTGCTATCCCTCTAAACTGCACACGGATACGATCTTTGCACAGCTGTGTTTCCACACTGTAAAAACGCTTGCCTGGATCCTTTGTGCGTCGACACCGCAACCTCCCCCATTGCACGAATTAAACCCTTATTGACCAGATCCAAGTTTGGGGCAAAGTGCAGAACAAGAGCAGACGGCTCTGGCAAGTAAGCCGGTCCTGAAACTATTGTTCACTCAGCCCGCGTAGCCATCGTGTAGGTTTTGCCTCAAGCACCCTGCAAAGGCCGTCACTGCTGTTTGTTTGGTTTGAGATAAAGCAGCATGTGCCTGAAGCTTCTGGCCTAGTCTCCTTGGTCTTATCCCTCCAATTCCGACCACAATGCTGGTACCATAATGTTCCAGAACTATACCCAGAGAACTGGCACTCTTCCCTGGACTCACCCCAGGAGGTCCTTGACTGTCTGCACAGGCCTGGAGGGCGGGCCAGCACTCTCCTTTTCTTTGTGATAGCTGCACTCAGTAAATGTTCCCTGTAGAGTTTCCCACCACAGCCAGCCTGAGGCCCGGCCTACTGCCTACATGTTACAGTGTCGTGAGGAGGAGTCAGAGGAGAGCGAACGGACTGTGCCGCTTCAGACTGCAGGTGAGGGATTACATTGTTCATGGATCCTTCGCAGTAATGGTTCCTTGTAAATGACAGAGGAGTACAGTGTACAAAGAGCTAGGCTAGACTCAGGGAAAAACAGAGTAGCCTAGCTCTTCGAATGTTGTGCCAGTTTGCCATTCTCAGGGAATTAATGTGGAGGAACTGTGAACAGTTTAGAGCAGGGGTGTCAAACATAAGGCCTGAGGGCCGGACCTGGCCCCTTGAGAGTTCTTATCCAGCCTGCGAGCCAGCCAAGGCAGCCCCCCCCACTCTTGATCTGGGCTGACAAGGCAAGGCCCGTCCCAACCAAGTGGCGTTTATGTCATATCTGCTCACGTTACAGTTCAGTTCAACACCTCTGGTTTAGACCTTTCTTACAGTCTGATGGGGTACATTCAGTCGTCCTGGAATTCATGCCCCTGATTCTGCTACATTTGTTAAACCAGGCCTCAGTGTGTCTTTTCTCACCTTTTTTAAAAAAACCTTATTTTTGTGGGCTTTTTAGTGTAATTGGGCATTCTCTTCTGAGTTTTCCCATGCTCCCCGATGGAATGAATAGAAGACATGGGGGGCTGCAGGAAGGCCTCTGCCACAGATGAGCACGATTGCTGCTTGGTTTGTCTTGGCAATGAGCCCGTGATGGACTCCTGCCTGCGTTGTTTAAACAATACCGAGTAAGCATTATTATTTTTTTAAGTTATGTTATTTATAGTCAGCCTGTCTCACTTAGACTCAAGGCAGATTACACAGAGTGAGTTAACACAATCGCCTGGATGGGACATTCATTAAACAATACAATAGGAATTAGGGTTGCAGAGCCAACCGGAAGTCTAAAAACAGAACTGAAGCAAAGCATGAGTATTAATGTGACACATTAAATGATGCAAAAAATTGCATAGCAGGATCCTAGCTTCAGCAAGTCACACACAGCAGTATAGACCACAGTCCCTAATAATTTATCCAAGTAACTAGTACAGCGCATGTTGCAGTTGTCCTTCTAAGCTTAGATTGGCATTTGCTTTTGGATGCAAAGTGCTGGTTGCCGCTATTTCTGATCAGTTTATGCAGTGCCAAAGAAACCTGGCCTGGATTCCACGGATCCGGTCTGCGTATGGTGGCACTTTCCTCCAGGATGTTGGGGGAAGTTCCATGAGCTTGGAGGAAGGGCTTCTGTTCATGGACTCGATCCATGGTGTCCATCTCCTCCCCCCCCCCCGTGCATTCAGTCCCAGCTGTTCCAACATCATAGAGTGCGGAGAAGGAACAGTGTACATTATTCAACACCTCCTTCATGGCAGAGGGTTTGCAGCAGAGATGAAACCCGGAAAGAAGCCTCTGAAGTCATGTGCAGAACCGTGAAGTCTCCTTTTTAAGCGAGAGAGCCAGTTCCTTCGCTAGAGCATTGGGATTATCTGGAGCTGCCTCCATGTGCAGGCGCATGATCTGCATGTGTCAGAAAACAGTGGTTACAGGTTTTTCCTATGAGCCTTGGCGCAAGCCCTTTCTTCCCAATGTTGGCCGCTTCTGGTTGTCGGGGATGCACTTTGGAACCCTCCCATAAGCATGGAGCTGATGGGAAAGCTGCTGCCTCCCCAAATCTGTAGTGTTACAGGGATGCTGCTATGCCGGGGGTTTTTCCTATGAGAGAAGTCATGTGCAGAAGCCTCTGAAGTCATGTGCAGAACCTTGGTGGTCTCCCATCCAAGTACTAACCAGGATGGACCCCCTTAGCTTCTGATATCCGATGAGATCGGGCTAGCCTGGGCCATTCAAGTCAGGGTGTAATCTGCATTACCTTTGGTGATTCATATAGCCGCTTTTGACCCAAACATCAAAAGACTGGTCATCCCATCAGGTTTCCTACCCCAAAGCAGAATCCTTCACACACATCAGTCCCTTCCCCACATACACACCAATTAAATCATCGTGGGCTGCATCCACATAATTCATTATCAGACAGTGAGGCACCTGAGGAGCACCATGTCAAACAGATGAACAGTAGACAGCCAAGCCAGAAGAGAGAAGCGGCCCATCCCCTCACATAACGTACACCTTAGTTACGTGTCAGTCAGAGCTAGGGAGAAGTTTCTTCTTCCAAGTGTGGTGATAAATTAAACCTTGAGCAAGAAAGAGAACAGTTTTGGACTGAAGACTTGGTACCTGACATCCTGTAAAATTGTACGGTACTCAAAACATCCATCAAAAAATCTCTTTTCCCTTTCCTCCTGCAGGATGGCAATGACTCGGACGACTTCATGTAAACCAAGGCGCTCACCTTTCAGAAGACGAAGATGGACCGTGACATCATAGCTCTTTGACGCTGATGGCAAAAACAAGCAAGTGAACCTTGGGAGTCTCCGCACTTGTTTCCTCGTTGGCCACGTCTGGGAGGAGGTGGGCTAATCCTCCTCAAGTGAGCATCCCCTTGGATGCTCTGAGAACGTGAGCTCTGTCTTGTAAGCCACTATGATGTGTGTGTTATCTGGGGGATGGGAAAGAGGAGGCTGCTTCTGGAAGCTGTTGAGCCAGGCAGGCGCTTCTTCTGCCGTAAGCCTCCCTTGGGAACAGATCAACTCGATAAGCTTTGCTGTTAGAACTGCTGACCTGAGGACATCATCATCCTCATCTTGCAGGGGAGGGGGTCCTTCTTTTTTGTGTGCGCATGTGCAAATTTCAGAGTGCACCAGAATTTTGCTATCCCTCTAAACTGCACACGGATACGATCTTTGCACAGCTGTGTTTCCACACTGTAAAAACGCTTGCCTGGATCCTTTGTGCGTCGACACCGCAACCTCCCCCATTGCACGAATTAAACCCTTATTGACCAGATCCAAGTTTGGGGCAAAGTGCAGAACAAGAGCAGACGGCTCTGGCAAGTAAGCCGGTCCTGAAACTATTGTTCACTCAGCCCGCGTAGCCATCGTGTAGGTTTTGCCTCAAGCACCCTGCAAAGGCCGTCACTGCTGTTTGTTTGGTTTGAGATAAAGCAGCATGTGCCTGAAGCTTCTGGCCTAGTCTCCTTGGTCTTATCCCTCCAATTCCGACCACAATGCTGGTACCATAATGTTCCAGAACTATACCCAGAGAACTGGCACTCTTCCCTGGACTCACCCCAGGAGGTCCTTGACTGTCTGCACAGGCCTGGAGGGCGGGCCAGCACTCTCCTTTTCTTTGTGATAGCTGCACTCAGTAAATGTTCCCTGTAGAGTTTCCCACCACAGCCAGCCTGAGGCCCGGCCTACTGCCTACATGTTACAGTGTCGTGAGGAGGAGTCAGAGGAGAGCGAACGGACTGTGCCGCTTCAGACTGCAGGTGAGGGATTACATTGTTCATGGATCCTTCGCAGTAATGGTTCCTTGTAAATGACAGAGGAGTACAGTGTACAAAGAGCTAGGCTAGACTCAGGGAAAAACAGAGTAGCCTAGCTCTTCGAATGTTGTGCCAGTTTGCCATTCTCAGGGAATTAATGTGGAGGAACTGTGAACAGTTTAGAGCAGGGGTGTCAAACATAAGGCCTGAGGGCCGGACCTGGCCCCTTGAGAGTTCTTATCCAGCCTGCGAGCCAGCCAAGGCAGCCCCCCCCACTCTTGATCTGGGCTGACAAGGCAAGGCCCGTCCCAACCAAGTGGCGTTTATGTCATATCTGCTCACGTTACAGTTCAGTTCAACACCTCTGGTTTAGACCTTTCTTACAGTCTGATGGGGTACATTCAGTCGTCCTGGAATTCATGCCCCTGATTCTGCTACATTTGTTAAACCAGGCCTCAGTGTGTCTTTTCTCACCTTTTTTAAAAAAACCTTATTTTTGTGGGCTTTTTAGTGTAATTGGGCATTCTCTTCTGAGTTTTCCCATGCTCCCCGATGGAATGAATAGAAGACATGGGGGGCTGCAGGAAGGCCTCTGCCACAGATGAGCACGATTGCTGCTTGGTTTGTCTTGGCAATGAGCCCGTGATGGACTCCTGCCTGCGTTGTTTAAACAATACCGAGTAAGCATTATTATTTTTTTAAGTTATGTTATTTATAGTCAGCCTGTCTCACTTAGACTCAAGGCAGATTACACAGAGTGAGTTAACACAATCGCCTGGATGGGACATTCATTAAACAATACAATAGGAATTAGGGTTGCAGAGCCAACCGGAAGTCTAAAAACAGAACTGAAGCAAAGCATGAGTATTAATGTGACACATTAAATGATGCAAAAAATTGCATAGCAGGATCCTAGCTTCAGCAAGTCACACACAGCAGTATAGACCACAGTCCCTAATAATTTATCCAAGTAACTAGTACAGCGCATGTTGCAGTTGTCCTTCTAAGCTTAGATTGGCATTTGCTTTTGGATGCAAAGTGCTGGTTGCCGCTATTTCTGATCAGTTTATGCAGTGCCAAAGAAACCTGGCCTGGATTCCACGGATCCGGTCTGCGTATGGTGGCACTTTCCTCCAGGATGTTGGGGGAAGTTCCATGAGCTTGGAGGAAGGGCTTCTGTTCATGGACTCGATCCATGGTGTCCATCTCCTCCCCCCCCCCCGTGCATTCAGTCCCAGCTGTTCCAACATCATAGAGTGCGGAGAAGGAACAGTGTACATTATTCAACACCTCCTTCATGGCAGAGGGTTTGCAGCAGAGATGAAACCCGGAAAGAAGCCTCTGAAGTCATGTGCAGAACCGTGAAGTCTCCTTTTTAAGCGAGAGAGCCAGTTCCTTCGCTAGAGCATTGGGATTATCTGGAGCTGCCTCCATGTGCAGGCGCATGATCTGCATGTGTCAGAAAACAGTGGTTACAGGTTTTTCCTATGAGCCTTGGCGCAAGCCCTTTCTTCCCAATGTTGGCCGCTTCTGGTTGTCGGGGATGCACTTTGGAACCCTCCCATAAGCATGGAGCTGATGGGAAAGCTGCTGCCTCCCCAAATCTGTAGTGTTACAGGGATGCTGCTATGCCGGGGGTGACCATGGTGAAGACTGGAACAGCAATGTACATACACTAGAATTAATTAAACACTGTTTTATTGAAAAGGGCCTGTATTCTTTGAGTCTTGTATTAAAACAGGAATTGGGGGTGTGGGGAAATGTCTGCATCGTAGGTAACTCAGGATGCTACCAGACATGACATGTTTTATTGATAATATGCTTAGCACCTTTACAGAACTTTAGATTGTTCAGAATACCTCACAAATTTTGATGTGATCCTTAAGACAAATATGTGAGGTAGGCCTGTGTGGTTGGGAGTGAACGAGGGTAGGGGATTGGGAGTGGCTTACTTAAGGCCACCCCGTGAGTTGATGGACAACGAGATTTGAACCTGCAGCTTCCTGTTTCACAGATCCAACTTTCGCTACAGCAGCACTGGCGCTGAGCCTCCTCTCACACAAACTCCTGCAATATTTTAGCTCATTTCTATGCTAGTTTACAGGCTATGATTTCTGCATATGTGGTCGGTACTGATCCTCTTCTGCTTTCCTTCCAAGCCATGCTGAAAAAGTAGGAAGTTATGTGTATTTCAGATTTCAGTAAGAGGAGTCTTTAGGTCATGCAGATCCTGCAGTCAGTGAATTTTGCTGATGAAGTACATGGCCGTGGTTTTATCTCATCTCAGTTGATTCTCCTAATGCTGTTAATGGAAGGGCATGGAGGGGTTTGGAGCATTCCAGTTTGGTCCCCTGACCACTTCTCAGAGGTGCTCTGGCTTGTGAGATCTCGTCTGATATTGCCCACATGTTTGGAAAGTATCTGTTGCCAGCAGGGCCTGAAATCTAAAGGAGGAGTGGAATAACAAAAGCAGAATTCTTGGGGAGCTAAATGTTGGTTCCTGTGTGTGTTTGATTGTGAATGTCCAGAACTTCCACAACCTTGTTGATAGCATTTTAGAAAACTAAAGAAAAATAAAGGCAAAAAGGGCTATAGCCATGAGTGTTGTAGAACTGGGGAGGGCCTTAGCACATGCCTAGCACAAAGAAGATTGATCACTGGCATCTGGTTAAGTCCTTTGCTTGCATGCCAGTCAGAATAGTTCGTATTGGGCTACATAGGATGAGATTCTTAAGCAGAAGAGTTGGTTTATATATGCCAATTTTCTCTACCTTTTTAAAGGAGAATCAACCTGGTTTATAATCTCCTTCCCTTCCCCTCCCCACAACAGACACCTTGTGAGGTAGGTAGGGCTGAGAGAGTTCAGAGAGAACTGTGACTGGCCCAAGGTCACCCAGCAGGCTTCATGTGTAGGAGTGGGGAGTCAAACCCAGTTCTCCAGATTAGAGTCCACTGCTCTTAACCATTACACCATGCTGGAACCTTCCTATTTGAGAGAGGGACTGATGAGTACTGAGCTTTTCACACTGTGTAGCTTGGTATTAGAGATCATTTAAAGCATATTCCTCCTGTGAATTTCCCCGGAGCATTTCCCATGACTACATTACACAATGCAGCCTATGAATGAAAACTACTGGTGACATGCTGGTTCCAGAGCCCCTTGAAATGCACTGAGGGGGACTCAACTTTCTCCAAAGATGCTCTGTTGAAGTGAGGTTTGCCCAGTCCCCTGGGCATCTGGCTGGCTGCTTGGGAACAGGATGCTGCACTAGAGGAACTTTTGAACAGATGCAGCAGAGGAGTTCTTGATTCTTACCGTTTGTGCGTTGTGTAACCAGGGAAAGAATTTGTTTTTCTTTGAGCTCCAAGTAGATTAAGAAAATCTGTTTGCATGACCTTTCTCCACCCCCCAAAAAAACCACTGTTTACTGAGGCTTTTCACTGTGCAAAAATAAAGTAACTTATGCAACTTGGATCATGCACAGTTGAAGCGACATGCCTTTTAAAGATAGCATTTTGTCTCTAGCCAAAATGTTATTTGAATTTAAAGATGAATTAGATGAGGTTCGGTTTTTTTGCTTTTGTTCGAACATGAGAGAATTCCGTGTGGCTGCTGCCCCCATGTTGGATGGGAATCCTGGAGGTTAAATACTGTTCATAGGAGAGACTGGCACCAATAAAGGGCACTGTGGCCACTGCTGTAATGCCAGCAGGAGGAAGGCAGCCCACAGTCCTGTTTAAAAGTTGTGCCGAGGGATGAGAGGATCTTTGTACAGTGATGTAAACGAAAACTATGGGGGAGGATGCTCTTCTTATTCACTCGAATAATGAACTATTGTATCTGAGGCATAAAACGGTATCATTTATATGCGTGGCAGTTAAGACAGTAGCAGAAGGCAAAGCTCCTTCATGAAGGAGCCCTGCCCGCTGCAACCACTCTATCAATTAATTTATAAGCACTTTTATTTTTTGATGCCATTATTTGTTCTCCAAACAGCCCAGGTTTGAGAGCAGGGTCAGAGACTGGCTTGCCCAGGGCCACTGAGTGCTTTGGTGACATGAAGTGAGCACTTGGGTCCAATTTCAGCATTGGAGCTGCTGAGCTGTGCTGACGCTTTCTGCATTTAGCATGAACTTGCTCCATTGCCAGAGGAGGTGTATTTTTGGTGGTTCGATGGAACCTCCATTTCCCATGGCAGTTGTGCCTCTGGATACCAATTTGGGGGGGGGGCACAGGGGAAAGGCTTTGGTTTCTGTGCCCCTGTTTGTGCCTTTTCCAGGGAATTTCATTGCCCTTGTAGGGAGTGGGAATTCGGATTTGCAAATGGACTGTCATTCTGATCCAACAGGGCTTTTCTTATCATCCTAAGTCGGTAGCTTCTTCTGAGCACAGTGTATGATGTTTTGTTGATGCAGAATTTGGGCTTAGTGTTGGAACGTCTTAATCCAAACTAGATGTGTGCCACAGTGGCAAAGGAAAAGCCTCCAAGGAAGGATTGTGCAGGGACACATTCTCTTGCCTCCCTTGTGTGTACTATATAATGGTTCATTTTGTCTCAGCTCTAGTACAGGGTTAGGAGCTGGTATACTGGGATGATATTTGCCGGCACTGCAAGGCTGTTGTCAGCATTACAGCGGAGGGAGAAGTGTATGTGAAGCATGCAGAGCCAGCGTTATCAAGCGCTGAAATATTGGGATATCTTGTCTTTCCCCCCACTTTGCCTGCTAAAAATTGTCTCCTGGTTGCTGCCCTTTCAGGAAAGCAGAAGCTGCCACATGGGCAAGGAGCTCCACCTTTCTCTCTGAATTCTGCCGTGCATTCTCATTGCAGATGCAGCAGCTTGAGCCAGTGCCCCTCCTTGCTTTCTGCGTGGTGGCCACCAGGGGGCAACATGGCTTAAAAGTTCTCTGTAGTCACACACGTGCATCTTTTTCACAGTGTCTTTTTCTGTTATCCAGCTTTGGTTAATATTGTCTGTAAAGCGGAGGAAAATAATAAAGGATTTTAGAAGTCCTCAGGGGGCAGCGGAAAAAAGATCTGGGTGTCCTCTCTGGGCATTCTGGATGCCAGGTGGCTGTTACAGTCCTTTTTCTGGTAGGGAACAAGTAACGGAGGCTTTGTGTCAGCGGCGTTAATGCTTCTGCTTCTCCCCCTCCCTGATTAATGGGACTGCTGTGATCTCTGATGCTGGGTCGTTTAATTTGGTTGGTCAAAGGGCTTCCGGACGTGTGCGTCTTTCTGAGAGGTTTCTGCATTTTCTGGGGTCTTAGCAGTTATTCCAAAGTGTGAAAAGCAGTCTCCCGAGCAGGGAAGTTATGACTTTAGAAAGTGTCCGTTTGGCTCAGCGACGCCAGCAACCCAAGTGGGCAGCTATATTTTGGTGGGCAGAAGATGGTGACAGTGCTCAGAGGTGCACCTCGGGCTCGCTTGCAAGGTCACACAGCATGAGCAGGTATGCAGGCTGATCCTGCATTGAACAGGGGGTTGGGCTAGGTGGCCTGTATGGCCCCTTCCAACTCTATAATTCTATGACCATATGAGGCACGGTTGGCAACTCCAGATTCCTGGAAGTTTGGGGGTGGGAAGGGCAGGTGTGGGGAGGGACCTCTGTGGGATATAATGCCATACAGTCTACCCTCTAAAGCAGCCATTGTCTCCAGGGGAACTGATCGCTGTCATCTGGAGATCAGTTGCAATTCCAGGAGATCCTAGGCCCCGCCTGGAGGTTGGCAGACCTAAAGGAGCCTTAACCTAAGTTAGACTGCTGGGTCATCTGGCTCAGTCTTGTCTGTTCTGACTGGCATTGGCTCTTCAGTCAGCAAAGTGAAAAATATTGTCCGGCACCTGCTGCTTTGAGGTCCTTTTAAGTGAAGATGGCAGGGAGTGAACTTGGCCCTTCGGCATGGGAGTCAAGGACCATAGTCCCTCCCCTCAGGGTACCAGAGGTCTCTCTGATCACTTGCAGTGACAGCAAAAATGTCTTGAGCCAGTCCTGACAGCTCTTGGGTCAATAGCCCACAAAGCAAAGTAAGAATGGATTTGAGATGTGGGAGCTCCATCTATGTCCATTTGTATGGCACCTTAAAGAGTTAGGTAAGTTAAAAAAGGTTCTTGCCTCAAGGGAACTTTACAATACAAAATAGACAATGGGAATGGGAAAAGAGGGAGAGACTTGGGCTGGAAAGGATGAATGTGGGCAGATGTCTTGGATCTCCCAGATTATGAGTCTCTAGATCACTGTGATGGTCCAGGAGTCCTGTAATTCTTCATGTTACAGCTGGGATAAGTATTTCTCACTGAGAAATTCATTTTTGGCAATCTGTGTGGTGCAAGTCTACACTATTCCTTACCCTCCCCCCCCCCCAGTGGTGAAAACTATGGGCTGGTTTCTGTGATGAACAGGGAGAAGCTTTCAAGTAGAGTTTTCAGCAGGGTTGTGTGAACTTACAACAAATGCCGCAATCCTACCCCAAGGTGACCCAACTTTGTGCCAAGAAAACCCAAATCCTGTGAACTGTTTGCTTGACTAAAATCAAACAGAAAAAGCAAATCTTTGCCTTAGTGCACATAATTTTGCCTCTGACAATAAACTGGCATGAAAAAGAAATTAAGCAACTGAAGTTTTCCTCACCATTTCTCCCCAGGCCTGGAGAACTTCCAGGCAGCTGTTTATAAAGCCACAGGAGCAGGGCCAGTCCCAAAGACTGGCAACCCTAACCCTGCGTTGTCATTTGATTGCATACTTTTCAATCCTCTTCACTGCTTCTGACTATGGACCTTGGAGTTCTTCCATGTTCATTCACAATTGCATGTTGGGAAAGCTGCTGAGCTCTGTTTCCGTCTTGGGGTTTTCTGTCAAAGTGGTGGTTCTGTTTTGAGGGAACCCTTTCCCTCTGGGGCTTGTTTGGCAAGGAACTACTGCAAGTCTGCCATGGGAGTTCCTGAGGGGTTTCTGGGGCATATTTGTGTGGGCCACTAGTCTGGCCTGTTTGCTCTCACGAGTAAGGGCCAAACCAAACATGGCGGCGTCCTTGTGGCCGCCATGGGGATGCCGCCACCATTTTTAAAGTGATTTAAAAATGCTGAGAGAGACTGGTCCTAATTAGGCTAGCAGCATGGCGCTCTTGTCCACACACCCCCATGCCTTTCCAAGTGCCAAAACAGCTGGGGGGAGCTGTTTTGGCATTTGATAAGGCACAGGGAGGACAAGAGCCCCCCAGCCTTCTATGCTGTGGTGTTTGTAAATCACTTCAAAATGGTAGCAGCGCCTCTTTGGAAGGCATGAGGACACGGTCATGTCTAGTTTGTCCCTCGCTTCCAAGGACTGAGCAGGCGAACTGTACCCTGTGCTCTCCTTGGAAGATGTTGTAAGGGCAGGCAGCGGTGCTTTGGTGTGAAATTAAACATGTGAGGTCCGTCACTGCCTCTCCCAACCATATTTAATGTACTGTAAAGTTCCCTCCATGGCATTTTCCTGCTGCTGTTGATCCCTAGGGTCTTTTGAAGCTTATGTGCTCTTTACTTGTACTCTTACCTAGCTGATAACATTTGTAAGGAGCCAGAGGTTACCTTGAGCACAGGTTGAAAATCTCTGAATCGGCTCTTGTTCCCCTTGCCTTTCATCCTCAGTAAACAAGAACTTTGTTTCTGATGGGTGAACTTCACAGATCCACAATTAGACACAATTATTTGAGAATGAGGTAGTTTAAAAAGGGGCATATGGCTGAAATTGTCCTGTAGTCCTTCTGGTGTGTAGATTAACTTTCTGTTAAATGATGGTTTCTATGTAATTTTTCTCCTGCTGATGTAAAAGGAAGGTGCAGATTTTGAGAGAAATGTGACTGGAAAGAGGTTTAATGTATCTTGCCATTTTTCTACTCAGTCGCCGCCTCCCCTGGCTGTTCTTAATTTTTTTTTTTTAAGACAACTTACATGCATCTCTAGCAGTGTCTAATTTCACCCTGACCAATCCCTTAATTCAGGCCCCCCCTAACCTTTTGGAGTCTGAGGGCACCTTTGGAATTCTGACCTAGGATGATGGACGCAGCCGCAAAAATGGCTGCCACAGGAGGCGGAGCCCCACACACAAAGTAAGCCCAAGTGCAGGGGAGAAGAGGGATAATTATAAAATATGCCGGGAAAGAAGAGTGAGAGGGAATAAAGCCAACAGTGTTGCGCCAGCTGCCACTGAACAACATTTTAATCTGCATGGTCAATCTGATATTCCATGGCCAATCAGAAGCCCTGCTGGGCAAGAGCCCAACCCACCTTTTCACACACTTGGGTGCCAGGGAAGGGAACCTCGGCCTTAACTCCGAAATCCTTTTTTGCTTCTGACCTGTGATGGTGTGATACAGCTTGGGGCTGTGATGGAGCTGTTCTTCCCTAGCTACTTTGTTACACACTGTATGATCGTAGCCAAGTTAGTTTCACTGGACCTGAGATGACTTCTGTGTAATGAGGATGAATGCATGGAAATCTCCACAGGGGGTATGAGGCTTGGACTAGAAGGCAGCCAAGACCATTTGCTTCCTCTTTTGGCCAGTTTTAAGAAGAAGAGGAGTTGGTTTTTATACCCCAATTTCTACCTTTAAGGAGTCTCAAACCGGCTTACAATTGCCTTCCCTTCCTCTTCCCCACAAGTGGGGCAGCCTCTTTTCCAGGCTGGTTGGCGGGTGCCAATCTCCAGCCGCAGCTGCGCAAAGGGGAGGCTGTTGGGTGGGGTCATCTTCTCATTTGCTTGTTCTGGAGGCCTTTGCAGAACATCGTGAGTCTTTCCTGCTGGTCGGCTGCCTCGCTCACTTGGCTGCTTCTCCCCCTGTCTGTGTGGGAGGCCTGCTTGGATCCAGTAGGTGTGGTTTTCAAACGGAGAACTGGCAGAACATTCACTGATGGGTTCTGGCTGCCAGATGTAGGAATTTGCCCTTGCTGTGGGTCATGCCACCTCTGGTTTGACTTCACCAGCCACTCTATACAACCCTGTCAACCTCACGGCTTTCTCTGCAGCAAAGGGGGAATACATACATGTGAAATATAAAAATTTGATGGTGTATATGAAAATCAATCATTGCAGATTTTCCCTAATTGCCTTTCCTTCCCCTCCCCACAACAGACACCTTGTGAGGTAGGTGGGGCTGAGAGTTTGGAGAGCTGTGACTAGCCCAAGGTCACCCAGCTGGCTTCATGTGCAGGAGTGGGGAAACCAACCCAGTTCACTAGATTAGAACCCACCACTCATGTGGAGGAGTGGGGAATCAAACCTGGTTCTCCAGATTGGAGTCCACCACTCTTAACCACTACACCACGCTGGCTCTCCTGGAATCCTGGAAACTATAGTTCTAGGAGGACAGTTTGGCTCCTAGGGCTCTTTTAGAGGGAAGTCCTGATGGGTTAGTAGTGCAGATGTGATTGAAATCCAAGCAAGTGCTTTTGCGGGGGTGGGTTTAAAACTAGTTTAAACAAATAAAGTACTTGCTTGTTCTGCTTCACCCATTTACATTTTAGAAAACGCTTTTCATGTTGACTTAATGTGGAGGAACAACCCCCATTCGTCTCCTGCAGAACATCTCTGTGTTGCAGAAGGTTTTTTGGGAACAGGCCTGTTGAGCAGGTCATTCTGCATGAATGGAGCATGTGCTCTGCGACGCACCCCACCTTCCCATGCCCAACTGCATTGTATGGGACCAGAGGCAGTGGTGGACCAGTTCTCTTCCCATGAACCTTGTCCATCATTGTTCTTTCATTGAAACGTGTGTGCGTGTGTTAAGTGCCGTCAAGTCGCTTCCGACTCATGGTGACCCTATGAATCAATGTCCTCCAAAATCATTGAAACACGCTCATTATTATTGTTTGGCCTGCAAAACCTGGGCCAACTTTGTATGTCATAGCTTCTCCTTTCCACTCCAGTGCTTTCTAGCTGTGGGCCATGCTGTCTCTCATGTGCAGATGAGGTTACCCTAACTCATACTTGGATCAAACTGAATGGGGCTTGAGGGCACTTGCTTCCCTGCTGGTCCCTTAGGATGGCTGAGTCAGTGTGTGCGCTGGGGCCAGCTCTGGGTTGTTTCCTCCGCCTCTTGCCTTCCCTTGTGATCTAAGATGAGCAAATGCTCTCATGTGACTCAGCCCACACAAATGCACACACTGTGTGTTGCAGACACAGATTGAGCACCACATCTTGCCAAGCTTTGACGCCATTTTTTTTGCTTTGTTTTTGATAAAATCCAGCACAGCCTCAGGTCAGTGAGCACCCTATCTTGGGGTAGGAAAATTTGGAGCCCCGTCTAATCGCAACCCACAAGCCATGAAGAGTAACCCTGCAGGCTTTCAATAAGATATCTGTTTCTTTGCTGAGAAAAAGGGCCACTCAAACATGCCCTACAATATGTAGTCGGGGTTGTATTGGGACTGATGGGTCACAATATTTTAAAATAGTTTCAAATATTTTTGCCTTGCCTTTTCATCCACATTTGGCGTGCTGGAGGCCATGGTGGTAAGCACTAGTAAGAACACCACTATAAAAAAGGCATTCCATTGAAACAATACAGCAGCAGATCCAAAAACAAAGTAGCAAACCAGTTACAAGCCCAATAGCTCAGAACTAGTCAGATCAAATAAGCTTCCATTTTCTCTAGGGGAACTGATATCTGTAGTCTGGAGATGAGCTGTAAATTCCGCGGGATCCCTGGGTCCCAACTGGAGGCTGGCATCCCTATGAGACAGCCAAAAAAGGTAGCCATTACCATTCCACTCCAAGGCATGCTGAGATTACATCTTTACCCGGTATGTTCAAATGCGAAGGCAAGAAGCCAACTGAGCCTCCCAGAGCAGAGAATTCCAAAGGCTGGGTGCCGCCATCAAAAAGGTCCTGGGTTGGATCCTATGAATCATGAGCATAAGGTGCTTGGACTGGTGGATATTTTCTCACTTCCCTTTTCACTGGCAGCCTCTTGAGATGCTGTCCCAAGCATCTGCTGGTCTTTGGAAGAGCCTCATGGAGGGGCAGCTGCAGCGAAGAGGCACAAGAGCTCCTCTCCTCCTTATGCTGAGAGAAAGCTCACTGCGGGGCATTTCTGCCACCAGTGGAGGGAAGGAAGTAAGGGTGACATTGCCTGTTTCACACTTTTTGTGGTAGCCCTCTTTGTACTCATAGCATTTGTCTGCAAGGCTCTTTCACCTTCCCTGCCCAGCCTGGCCTTAGTTCTGCTGGAGGAAAAGGAGGATGGGCAAAGATGCACTATAGCAGTTCATAGGAGCCAATCTCCTGTCATCTGTGCTCACTCAAGACTGTACCTGAGAAAAGTGATGGGTCACAGCAAAGGTTTCCCATGGACCCAAACACATGGGTAGGTTCACATGGACTGAGGAATTCCTTCAGATGTTCTGGTGCCAAACTCCTCAGAACTTCAAAGGTCAAACTCAGCGCTTTGAGTGTGGTTCACAAGCAATGATTGTATAGGCCCAACCTAGAGACTGGCCTCACGACATCCAGTGTTGTGTAGTGCTTAGAGGGTCAGACTAGGATCTGGGAGACCCATGTCCAAATTCCCAACTTGCTGTGAAAGCTTGCTGGGTGACCGTGGGCCAGTCATACATGCTTAGCCTAACCTATCTCACAGAGTTCTGAGGATTAAATGGAGGAGAAGAGAATGAAGTAAGCCTATTTGGTTCCCCACTTGTGTGTGTGTGTGTGGGGAAAGGAAGTATATAAATAAAGTAAATAAATCATGATCTATACATATGGTAAGAAACAATAATGACTTGTTTATGGTGTCAGGTATAATAAACCAACACAAACTCTTCTGTGCAAGGGAGAGGTTATCTGTGTTTTTTCAAGGGCTGGTATACCCACATCACCTCCCTTCCCCTACCTCTGACCTAGAAGAAGAGGAGTTGGTTTTTATATGCTGATTTTCTCTACCTTTTTTTTTAAAGGCGTCTCAAACCGGCTTTCTCCTTCCTTCCTCTCCCCACAACACACACCTTGTGAGGTAGGTGAGGCTGAGAGAGCTCTAAGAGAACCGTGACTAGCTCGAGGTCACCCAGCAGGCTTCATGTGGAGGAGTGGGAAGTCAAACCTGGTTCTCCAGATTATAGTCCACCGCTCATAACCGCTACACCATGCTGGATCCCAGAATCCCAAGTGTTGGCAAGCCAGCTGTTATTTTTTTCTGAAATGAAACGAATATGATCACAGAGGTACTTTTTCAGGTCTCTCTCCCCCCAGTGCCTGTTTTTGCTCCTGTTCTGACTTTTTTTTTTGCCAGCCTTGGCCCGGTGTAAGCCAGACCTATTTAACCTGCTCTGGCCCTTCCTGCCCACGTCAATAGGCCCTTTCATCAAAACCCGATATTTGCCAGGCTCCCAAAAAAACAAGGAGCATCTTTTTAAAGTTACTTTGTCATCAGAATCGGGCGTGCCAGCAGCCCCAACAGCTGTGGAAATGTTGTCCTTGGCCTGGCCCGCTGGAGCAAGCGAAAAACCGGCAAGCCCCGAGTTGAGTTTTTGGACCGCTCCTGGCACTTCACTTTATGTAATCGCTTGTCTTCCTGCTGAGCCAGCACTGCTGGGGAGTTCTTGGTTGACTGAGGGGTAACATGACTTTGGGGGGGACTGACGCTTTGTCCAATGCCCTCCTTGAAAGGATTTTTGGAGGGGGATAATTTATCTGTGTGTTTTGTAGCAGACTGGTGTAGAGAGGAGAGGAATTCTATGACCTCAGAGTCCATTTACATAACTTTTAAAAGCTTAATATTTATGTGAGGAATCTGCCATGCTAATTAAACCTGGGGAGAATTTTGGAGAGGGGTTCCTGGTAGGTTAATTTCCCAGTTGGTTTTGGAAACTCCTCACTATGGCCTGAAGAACTGTCAGAGGCTTCAGTCATGATGATGTGGTGAATTACAAGCATTTCATAACGTTTAGAAAATTATTTAATAAAAGTCTAGCTTGTCAGTCTGGGCACAGCCCTAAATCTGCCCCTGTAGCCTAGATGGAAGACCTCTATGTAGTTACCAGTTGGATAAATTGCATCCTCTTGATTTTGTCTTCTTAAGTGGTGGGAAATCCTCTTCGCAGAGATTCATCAAAGTTAGGAATGAGCATCTTCCAGAAGTGGCATTTATTTTATTTATATCCCGCCTTTCTCCCCAATGGGGACCTAAAATGGCTTGCAGCCTTCTATCCTCTGTTTTAACCTCACAACAACCCTATGAGGTAGTTCACAGTGGGTAGCCGTGTTAGTCTGTCTGCAATAGTAGAAGCGGGCAAGAGTCCAGTAGCACCTTAAAGACTAACAAAAATATTTTCTGGTAGGGTATGAGCTTTTGTGAGCCACAGCTCACTTCTTCAGATACAGCTAGAATGTGAATCCATCTGTCTTTAAGTAGAGGAGAGTGAATTCAGACAGGCATTAGTATGTAAATGTTAACAGTATGTAAATGTGAATAGCAGGAATGATGGGATTAGGTGTGATGGGATTAGGAGCACAGGGTGGTGTAGTGGTTAGAAAGTCCCATGTTCAATCCCTGGCATCTCCAATTAAAAGGACCAGGCAGTAGTTGATATGAAAGACCTCCGCTTGAGACCCTGGAGAGCCACTGCCAGTCTGAGTAGAGAATACTGACATTGGTGGACCAAGGGTCTGGTTCAGTATAAGGCAGCTTCATGTGTTTATGTGTACCTTCCCAAACAGTTTCCCAGGGCTGCTCCTCGTATAACACACTGCAGTAGTCAAGCCTAGGAGAGGGAATAGTTTCTTGGAAATTGTCTTTGTGAGGGAATGCTTGCAGACAAGTCTTGTCTTGTTCCAAATGCTGTCCACACCAGAGAAGGGACGTGTGTGTACACGGTCAGAGTTTGAGAGCACTGTGACTACCAGCACTGTGTTGTGGTTAGACTGCCAGAGTGTGATCTAGGAGATGTGATCTGTTCATGTGATCTAGGAGACTGCAGGTGTGAATCCCCACTCTTGCCATGGAAGCCTGCTGGGTGACCCTTGGTCTTGTCAAACACTCGGCCTCACCTACCACGCAGGCTTGTTGTGAGGATAAAATGGCGGGGAGAGCGACGTAAGCTGTTTTGGATCTCAGTAGGGGAGAAAATAAAATAAATTGTATCACCTGAATGGAAATTAAACAGGAAATCGGTTCATGGGTTGGATCCAACCCGCTTTTCTGCTGGAGAAGAGAGACTCCACTGACTCACAATAACAACCCTCTATTAAAGCACGCGGAAGGGAGAGGGGAAATAGGGTTGCCAATCTCCAGGTAGAGCCTGGAAATTCCCTGGAATTACAACTAGTCTCCAAACTACAAAGGTCAGTTCCCCTGCAAAAATTGGCAGCTCCAGAGGGTGGACTCTATGGCAGTACATCCCGCCACTCCCCCAAACTCTGACCCCCCAGGTTCTGTCCCAAATCTCTACGACTATCTCAACCCAGAATTGGCAACCCTAAGGGGAAATCATTCTCAACTTATCTCCTGTTCTCTTAGCAACTACAAGGTTAAATTGTCAGCATGCTAAGAAATGTGTGGGGAGGGAACCATCCAACACTGTCCCTCTGCCCAGATTTGAAGGAGGGGGGTCAGTTTCATTTCCAGGTCTCTGGGGAATCTGTTTCTCTCTCTCGCTTCCTTATCTTATTGGGTGGCAATTTGTACTCGCCACTTGGCACCTGCTGATAACATGCTCAATAAATGTTACCAGCTGCTGCACTGGCACAGCCTGAAAGGGCTTTCTTGTCTTGCTTGCCTTGGTTACGTAAAGGCCGGTCAGGCTGTTCCCAGGGCCTTTGGCATGGACCAGGCTGTGTTTGGAATAAGGGCAAGGGGAAATTGCTCGGCAAGCCCAGCCTAAGGCGATCTGATGCCTTGAAGTGGGAAATCCAAATGGCACCCCTTCCCGTTAGTTGTCATGAGGCACGACCTGCCAGGAAGCTCTGTGGAGCAAGCCTCCTTGCAATGAACAAAGTACACAGTCGTCCACTCAGCCTGCCCCAGGATGTGGTAATGGTTGTCAATCAAATTTCTATCCTGCCTTCCCTGGCCAAGAGGGAGTGGACATGTTTATGGAAGATAGGGCTATCCATGGCTACTAGTCATGATGCATACCATTCTCTCCAGGTTCAAAGGAGCCTGCCTATTATATTAGGTGCTGTAGACACGGGCAGGATAATGCCGCTGCAGTCATCTTGTTTGTGGGCTTCCTAGAGGCACCTGGTTGGCCACACTGCGAACAGACTGCTGGACTTGGCCTTGTTCTGATCCAACATGGCTTTTCTTATGTTCTTATCCAAAATACGCCACTTCACCTTGCCTTAGATTCAGGCTAACACTACAGATGGTGTTGGGACTGGGGCCCCTGCCCCAGCCTGTTTCTCTAGGGGCCTTTTGTACTCACTTGCCTGTAGGGTTGCCAACCTCAAGGTACTTCAAAAGTAATTTGAGCAAGTGTGCTGTATTACTTTTGAAACCTCCAGGTACTAGCTGGAGATCTCCTGCTATTACAAAGGATCTCCAGCCAATAGAGATCGGTTCACCTGGAGAAAATGGCTGCTTTGGCCATTGGACTCCATGGCATTGAAGTTCCTCCCCTCTCCAAGCTCCGCCCCAAAAACCTCCTGCTGGTGGTGAAGAGGGACCTGGCAACCCTACTCGCCTGCCTGTTGCAGCCAGTGGCAGTTTCCTGTATTTCTTTTTTTTGGGGGGAATGTACATGCTGCCTCTCAAGATAACTGCACAAGGCAGCTCACAAAGTAAAAACAACACAATAAAATCATTTTTAAAAGCAGCATAAGAATTATCAATAATGAAACAAGCTGGGGCATAAAACCAGCATCCTGCAGCCTAAAATAATAGCCATAAAATGGAACAGAAGCAAATAATAAAAACAGAAGAGGTGAAACCCCTCACTTAAAAGGCTGGGTAAAAATCCAGGTTCTGGCTGGGTGCCTAAGGGACAGTAAAATAGGCACCAGGCAAACATCAAAAGGGAGGGCATTCCACAGGTGAGGTGCCACCATTGAAAAAGCCCTGTCTCTGGTTGCCACCTTCTTTACCTCTGCAGGTGGGACGCAGAGAGTACCAAATGTTGGAAGAAGGTTTTAACTCAGGGGCTGGACTGAATGCAGGAGGAAACAGTTCTTCAGGTACTCTACTCCAACCCATTTAGAGCCTTAAAAATATGAACCAGCCATTTTAATAGTGTCCCAGAAATATTTTCCAGCTGCTCCACTTTATGTCCCCTTCAACATACTGCGACATCTAATTCTTTCCATCTTATTAGCCAAGTGTCACATTTCTTTGTGCCAACTCTCCCTTTTAACACTGGCTTGTCAGTGCTGCTTGAGCATTGGTGCACTGTCGAGCATGGAATCTGCGCTGCTTTATTGAGGTGTCTAGTTCCCACTATTATGTCTGTCATGGTACGAATGGGGTTTCTCATTTTGTGTATGTGATAGTCTTTTATTGTTTTATGGCTCCTGCTCTCCCCACTTCCCTTTGCTGATGGCGTTGCACGAGATGTCAAAGATTTGTGCACACACACCCAGGCAGTATCGGAAAACGCTTGGCTTTCGAAGCCCAGAATGCTGAAGAAATGGAAACTGGCAACACTTTTGTAATCTGCTGGCCCAGGACACTACCACTAGGGTCGACAGCAAGGTGGACGCGCCAAGTGATGGCGATGCTGTGCCTAGACCGATTAGCAACTCTGCTGTGGCAGCTGCTGGAAGGCAAGACAGCACATCTGGCCTTTGTTAGCAACCTGCTTTTAAGAAAACACCCTGATGTTAATTTGCCTGGCGGGTTCCTCTATCACCTCCCCCCTGACCCCGGCTCCCTTGGGCCTTGCTTGGATTCTTTACTGGTCTATGTGTACACTTGGATTCATGACCATGTTGTGCGGGGAGCCCCATTCTGCTTTGGCTTAGCCTTCCCAGCGATCCAGCTCACCGCCCACTCACTGTTTGCCCAGCTGGACAAAAGAATCAGCCAGCCTCTCTCCCCTAAGGAACAGCAGTGCCAGAGGACTCTTATCAACCACCTGGTGCGGCTGCTGCAGACAGTTCTGCATTCCCAGTACTGTCTTGCCCTGAGGTTGAGATCCGGGAGGCAAAGACCGATTTTATGCTTCCACAGGGCGGCTTGTAACTCGATCTGCAAAAGATGTTTGGGTGCAATCATAGCCAAACTGGGGTAATCGTTTCTCACTGGTAGTGATTCCTCATTGCAAAATGTACGAAAGTTGCAAGAAGACTTGGGCTGCTTCTACATGGGTGTTTTGCTCCACCCTGGCTCTCAAACTGGGGTCTGCTTTCATTTCGAGCATCCACACCACGTCATCCTCCAATCGTTCTCCTGTCTCCTTCCATAGTTATCTGTTGTTTCCCAAGACTGCTTTGTTCCGATTGGAGTCACAGTAGATTTGACCTTCATATGGACCAGACTGTTCTGATTTCCATGCCTCCCTGCACACGTTGGTGCCATCTTGCCTGGCCTCATGCCTGCCATTCCTGAACCCCTCCTCCAGAGAGGTTTTTTGCCAGCTTAAAAAAAAAGGTACTTGCTGTATTGCTATAGCATTATAATACTACAGTGATATAGCTATTACTTTTTTAAAAGTCAGCAAAAAGCCCTCTGGTGGCATGGGAGGGAAACAGCAGCCATGAGTAGTTCCTGAGGAAAGCATGGAGAAAAAACCCTGTATGAATAGTCTCTTGCCACTCAATTCCTCTGCATTCGTAGCAGCCATGAGTGCACACTGGAGAATCGTCTCCATGTAGAAGCAGCTTCAGGCACACCCATTTAGTCCCTGCCTTTTCTAGAATGAACATGTACTCTTTACCAGTTTATCACATCTTTATCCCACTCTTCCCCTAAGGAGCTCAAGATGGCATACGTGACCTTTCCCGCCTCTGTCGAATCCTCACAACAACCCTGCAAGGTAGATTACAAGGTAGAGATTTTGTGACTGGCCCAAGGTCATCCAGTGAGTTACATAGCTGAGTAGTAGGGTTGCCAGCTCCATGGTTAGACAATAAGTGGAGATTTGGGAGGTGGGGCCTGAGGAGGGCAGGGTTTGGGGGAGGGCAGGGACCTTGATGTGGTATAATGCCATAGAGTCCACCTTCCAAAGCAGCCATTTTCTCCAGCTGAATGGATTTCTGTCGCCTGGAGATCAGTTGTAATAGCGGGAGATCTCCAGCCACCACCTGGAGGTTGGTAATCCTACATGGTGTAGCGGTTAAGAGCGGTGGACTCTGATCAGGAGAGCCGGCTTTGATTCCCACTCCTTCATATGAGCGGCGGACCCTAATCTGGTGAACCAGGTTGCTCTCCCCATTCCTACACATGAAGCCAGCTGGATGACCTTGGGCTCGTCACAGCTCTCTTAGAGCTCGCTCAGCCCCACCTGCCTCACAGGGTGTCTGTTGTGGGGAGGGAAGGCTGGTTTGATTCTTCCTTAAGTGGTAGAGAAAGTCAGCATATAAAAACCAACTCTTCTCCTCTTTCTGACTGGGGATTTGAACCGAGAGCGAGACTGGGATGCTGAAACAGCCCTGGAGTAAGCTAAGCCCAGTGGGCCCCTGTGATGCTGGCCATGCCACGGGGTCTACTCAGCTCAGATCCAGACTGTAGCAGCAGTGATTATGGTGTGGGCTTGCCCAAACAGACCCTGCAGCGCTACCAGCGCCACAAGGGGCTCTTGGCTCAGCTTGTGTCTGGCTGCCAGTGGCCTTCCTGGGCAACAGCTCGGCAGGCACTTTCCTAGTGAGTCAAAGAGCCAGACCATCCCCAATCTGAATTCAGGTCTCCCACAGCCTCACCACATGCTCTAAGCACACCACCACACTAGCTCATGAAATCTGGCCTCCTCCCCCTTCCTTTGTTTCCTCCCTTGCCTCACATTTAAAATTGTAAGCTCCTTGGGGCAGGGCCTAGTTTAAGGTTGCCACCTCTGGGTTGGGAAATACCCGAGATTTTTGGGGTGGAGCCTGAGGAGGGCGGGGTTTGGGAGGGGAGGGACTTCAATGCCATAGAGTTGAATTGCCAAAGTGGCCATTTTCTCCAGGGGAATTGATCTCTGGAGATTGCCTGGAGATCAGTTGTAATAGTGGGAGATCTCCAGCCACCACCTGGAGGTTGGCAACCCTAGCCTGGTTCCCTGTACTCTGTAAAGGGCTGTGCATCTTGAGGGTGCTATATAAATAAAACTCCGCAACAATATTAATAAAGGCAACCAGTTTTCTGAAGGTTATGTATGTCGCAAAGCCAGGATATTTCCTGCCTCTGAAATCTATTTAGGCAGTTAGTGCAAGGCAAGAGAATGATGGCCAAGAATGAAACTGCTAATTCAGCTTGCCCAAAGCTGGGTGGGGGTGAGGGTTTGAGGCTGGAGGAGGGGGTGGAGGTCAGAGCTCCAGTACAGGCTGAAACGTGCCGTTCTCCACAGCCTAAATCTAGTTGACTTTTCAAGAGTTTTTGCTAACATGTTTGAAATTCTATTCTGCAATTCCTGCCCTTCCTCTTGCCAGACTCCCTGTTCCCTTCCTGCATTAACAACCATAATGTGCTACTTTAGCAGAATTTCCACCCATAAAAGAGAAAACCAGTCCTCCCTAACACATTTTTAAAAAATAAAGATGGGAAGAGCTTCCATCCTCAAACAATGGCCCATTTTGCTGCCTGATGTTATCCTACGGTGGTTTCTAAGGAACCTCAACCCCCTCCTTTGGGAGGGTTTCAAGACCTCCCCCCCCCCCCACCGTCACAGACCTTGGGTGTCTCTGATGGGCCTCTGTTTTTCCTTCTGAAGTCTGGTATGGTTCCAGGAATTCATGGGAAAGAGGACTCCGGCATTCTTTTGCAGTTCCGTGTAGAGCACAGGTGTTTTGTGGAGAGAGGCTGGTTCCTGTCTTTGTCAGCTAAGCCCCTGCTCTGGCCTGGGGTGACCTGAAAGAGGCAAAGCACATGGATCCTGCATCCAAGTTCTTTAGAGGGACAGAAGTATAATAATTAAGACTAAAGATCTCTGGAGCTGCTCCATGTGAGGGGCTGTGGTAGAGCATCTGCTTGGCATGCAGAAGGTCCCAGGTTCAATCCCTGGCATCTCCAGTTAAAGGGACTAGGCAATAGGTGATGTGAAAGACCTCTGCCTGAAACCCTGGAGAGCCGCTGCTGGTCTGAGTAGATAATACTGACTTTGATGGACCAAGGGTCTGATTCCGTATAAGGCAGCTTCATGTGTTCATGTGTTTTATGTGTGTTCAAGATAGCCAGCAAAGTAAAGGGTTATTAAAATCAGAAATGCAGTATCATGGTTAGTGATAGCAGGATGGTTTCCCTTCTGCTGATGGTGGCGCTCCTGCCACTACAGGGAGCCTTTGCAAGATGCAAGAACCTCCCTGCGCTGGGAGAAAGCACCACTGTTACCAAAAGGGATCCAGCCTCTTATCTCCAAGGAATTGTTGAGAGATTCACTTTGTTCACATTGGTTACCAAGGTTTTGGAAGGCTACATAATGAGGAGAATCAGAACCATCTTCCCTTGCCAAGTGAACATTTGGAAGATACCAAACAGGCTGAGTTGCAAACTTACCTGGAAACTCATCTGGAGTTGAAAGCACATCACATGACCCCTTTGAGATGGGGTAACATCTGCTAGTACCAACTGGTAGGGTTGTAGCTGGGGTTGCCAACCTCCAGGTGGGCCATGGCAATCTCTCAGAATTACAATTGATCTGCAGACTGCAGAGATCAATTCCCATGAGAAAACAGCTGTCTTGGAGGATGACCTACATAACATTACGCCCTGCTGAAGTCCCTTTCCAAATCCTTCCAGGCCTAGGCTCCACCCCCAAATATCCCGGAATTTCCCAACCCAGAGCTGGCAACCCTAATAGCCAGGGAGGGGTCAGTGAGCACTTGGAGCACTGTTTGGCCCCAGCTCCACCAATACCGTGCCATCTGAACCCGCTGCATTTAGTTCAGTATTGCCTGTTCTGACTGGCAGCTCCCCTTCCGTCACCAGCTTCCTGGGACCTTTCGCTGCAGATGCCAGGGACTGAATGTGGGGTACCTTCTGCGTGCAAGGCAAATGACCTGAGCAAGGATCTCCCCCTGTCACAGTCCAAACCAACCCTGCAAGCATGCCACATGCTAGTCGCGCTCCAGCGTGCATCCCACTGAGGAACGAAGCAATGGTTAACAGACATGATTTGGAATGTCTGTGATTAAGAAAATAATTTTGGAAAGAAAAAAAACCAGTACAGAGGAGAGCTCTTTGAAATGGAACTGAAGAAGAAGGACGAAATGGAGTAATCTCGAGAAAAGCCGTCTTCCAGATTCTCCTGTGCACTCTCCTGCAAAGAGAAGTTATACATATGAACTGTTCAAATTATAAGCTCCAATGTACTTTTGAGCTGGGAGCTCACATTTATACTATCACAGTTTTTGTTTGTATATAGACTCTCTTGTTTTCGTTTGGGTACAACTACTTGTATTAAGACTCTCTTATGTGTAGACAACTGTGAGTTTTGTAACAATATAGAGATATTAGGTATCTCTGCCTTTCCGTGTTGGATTTTGGTTGAGCTTCAGTATATAACACAGAGGTGACATATTTTTTATAAGCCTCCAGAAGGTGGCTGGAGATCTCCCGCTATTACGGCTGGTCTCCAGGCGGCAGAGATCAGTTCCCCTGGAGAAAATGGCCACTTTGGCCATTGGACTCTCTGGAATTGAAGTCTCTCCCCTCCCCAAACCCCGCCCTCCTCAGGCTCCACCCCCAAAATCTCCAGGTATTTCCCAACCCGGAACTGGAAACCCTAACCCCCTGGAACCCAGTTCTCCAACTGTGGTTTACATGTCCAGCGCTGCCGTCAGCAGTACTCTTGTCTCCCATGATGCGTTGTCAGCATTTCTGCTCAGGCAACCGGAGGTGGCAGTTTTTTGCCCTGTTTTGCAACATGAGCCCCCCCCCCCCCCGTGCTTGTGAGTCACTTGGGTGCCTGAGGGGGTGGGCTCCATTCCCAGTGACTGGGCTGTGTCATGCCAGAGTATAATTTAATGGAAAACCTTAAAGCCCAACCAAAACAATCACTGAAGCCTCCCCCTTTCTACCCCCGCCTTGGAAGCTGAGCAGGCCCTGGCAGTGAGCACGGGCCCAGCAGCTGTTTGGGGGCCAGGCAGGAAACGTTACACCACTTGGTTACGGAAGATGGAAAAACACACCGTCCTTAAGCAAGCGCAGTAGCCGTCAGGGCAGAGGCGGGGTAGTCTGGAAGGCCGAGCAAAACTGAACTGGGTCTTCACCTACCGCAGGCAGGATTACTAGGGTTGCCAACCTCCAGGTGGCACCCGGAGATCTCCCACTATTACGACTGATCTCCAGACAACCAAGATCAGTTCTGCTGGCGAAAATGGCTGTTATGGAAGGTGGACTCTATGGCATTATTTCCTGCTGAACTCCTTCCCCTCCATGGGGTTGCCAGGTAGGTGGTTTCGGTGGGCAATTGCCAGTCAATCCACCTGGCTGCTCCTAAGCGGAGTTTGAGTGCTAAAGTGGCTGCGGCGATGTGGCGCTTCTGGGGGTAAACCCGGAAGTGATATAATTGTGTCACGCAGGGCAGCCCTAAAACCCGACCCCTAAAACCTCATACTGATGGAGAGGGGGGACCTGGCAACCCTTCCCCTCCACAATTTCCAGCCCTCTCCAGGCTACATTCCCCAAATCTCCAGGTATTTCCCAAACCAGAGCTGCAACCCTAAGGGTTACCAAAATCAAGGAAGGGCCAGAATTACCTCCAGACTGCAGGCATCAGTTCCCCTGAGGAAGCGGCATCACGTCTCCACTGAGCTCCCTCTCCTCCCCAAACACTGCCCTCTCCACAGGCGCTGCCCAAAGACCCACACTGATTCAGACAGCATCTCATTGAGTGATGGCTAGGCTTTTGAAAAGGGTACCACCTGCCAAATCCTAAGCATGAAATATTGCTGCTTGTGTGCATAGTGCAAATCCCAGTAATGGCACCAGGGCTAGATTAACCATTAAGCAAAAATAAGTGCATGCTTAGGGCCTCAAGGGAAGGGGGGACCACAGAAATTTTCCATTTCTGGATTTACCACGGACCGTATGGTGCAAAACTGCAAATGGTGCAGCTGAACCAGGGTCCACAAAAAGTAGGAGAAAACTTTTCAAATATGAATAAAGTGGAAGTATGCAAAAATAAGTGTTATTTTCCATCTTGCTGTAAGTTTTGTTTCCTTTCAAAAATATTTTTTATTTGATGTTTTATTATTATTTATATTTTGAATTGCATATATATATATATGCAATTCAAAATATAAATAAGCTAATATATATATTATATAATATTAAGTGTGTGTATATATATATATATATATGGGCACCAAAATCTTTTAAGTATTTAAGGCCTCTAAAAGTCTTAATCCGTCCCTGAAGGGCACCTACTCAAATGATCTCCAGAACAGACTCCCGTGGCACCTCAGCAGTAGACCATCCGCCATGCATGCAGAAGGCCCGGATTCAGTCCCTGCCATTTCTAATTTAAAGGAACAGGAAGTCAGTGATGTGAAAGACCCTGAGACCCAGGAGAGGCGCTGAAGTCAGAGAAGACCATCTGACTTTGTTCAACCACTACTCTGACTCGGAATAAAACAGCTCCATGACCATTTATGTGTATATCTGAAAGATTAGACAATACGAAAGTACAGAAAGGTGTGACATATCTGTGAAAAAGATGTATAGTGAAACCAGCTTGAACCCACTGATTGAAAATATTAAATATATTAAAATGATATTTACAATGGAAATGTTAATTATTACTATTTTAACTGCATTAAATAGCATAAGGAGCATAAAAGAGCCATACAAAAATAAATACATTACAACTGAGAAGTGATTCAAACACAATTCCTCCAAGCATATGCTGCATGACAGTATGCTAGCAATTCCATTTCAATGGTTCTTCAAAAACACATAATCTTTTTAAAATGTCACCTGAATAATTCAGTTACTCTAAACACTCATTAATGCTAATGAGGACACAAAATGATATCAGCAGACTGTCTCAAAGTCTATTAAATACCAGCAAGTTTTGAAAAACCAAGGTATACAGTTAATAACTAATATCAACCATTAACTAGCAAAATAATTTTAAAAACTCACATTTACCAATGAAGTACAGAGCAGTGTAAGAACATTCTTGACAAAGGGGCTTGAGTCAGCATTTGGCTAGCAGCTGCAAATTAGACTTGTTCCTTGATATGGGAGAAAGCTTGTGAGTCACTGCTTATTTGTTATCTTCAAATAGTAATATTCACTTGAAATAGTAATAGCTGACATATCTATTCTATATATTATTTGAATGTATTTGTCATTTTCAGTCAGTGAGTTCAAGGTGGTTTCACTGTACATCTTTTTCGCTTATATGTCAAGTCCTTCTGTACTTCTGTTTTGTCTGTTCGTTGGAAGGGTTTCCTCTATTTTTTTAAAAAACTTTTGACCTCTTAAAGATAAGTCCATTAATAGTACCACCAGCATTCATTGGTTAGTTAGTGCCAACTTCACCAGAGGCACAATGAGCTGGTAGGCATTTGCCCGTTGGAGGGGCCTGGTGCAAAACAGCTGGTGTATGTGTGTAGTGAATAACTGCCATTAGTATCATTGGGTTGGATCCTATGCATCATGAATGCAACTGTACTCGCAACATGCAACTCTCCCCCTTTCTGCTTTCGCGTGATGTGCTTGTCAAAATTCACCTCCTGGGAGTCTGGCAGGTGGATCCTTGGAAAAGTGTGGTGTACCTAAAGGGGGTAACTGTAACATGAGTGAAAGAGTCCTTTGTACCAGCAGAAGAGTCTTAGGATCCATCCCAGTGCCTGGAACCTGCTGTAGCCAGGAATGTGTATCCGCTGCTGAATAAATGAAACGTTTCACCAAGCTAATATAAATCCTACCAAGAAATGCTGAGTCCTGGGATGTACATGATCATTTAGATATACATTTATTTTAGCTGTGGTGATGGCCACCAGCTTTAAAAATGGTGGAGCAAATTCATGGAGGAGGAGAGGCCTACTGACAGCTGTGAGAACTGAAGGGGACCTCCATGGTCTGAAGTGGTGAATCTGAGTTCTTGGAGGGAAGGGCAAACAAGCACCCAAAGGCTGCTCTTTCCATATCTTGCATGTAGGTTCACTGTAATTATCTTGCAGCTGGCCATTTTGAGAAGCAAAATATCTCGCAGTGACTGAGGGCACAAGCAGAGGAGGCTAAGATCACATGCATATTCTGTCAATAAAATGCTAATTGCAATTCAAGGCTACCTCAATTTGCCTTGGGGTTATGCGGGGAAGAAAGAAGAGGATTAAGTCCACCGCCATTAAGTTTTGCTATTCAAAACTGGGTCCTGACTTTGTTCTTAGCATTATAAAAGAGAAAAAGACATGTTTTTATGGGCACATGTGTTATGTCTGCTAGCTCATTTGTTGCAGGGACTTCTCCGGTTCCAACACACAAGTTTTTGCATCGGTCCTAATCATGGCATGGATTGGGAGCAGTTGCAGTGGACTGGGCTATCAATTTGTTTCATTAAGCACCTTACCAAGATCAATAGTGAACTCAAAGGCCTGTTCCCCATGACTCATCTGGCCACTGATGCTCCCTCCTTCAGACTGGAGGGAAAAGGTCTGGTGGTGTCTCACTTCCTCTGAACAGATGCCAAACCCAATGCTGCAATGGGAGGGGGGCTCTTTTTGTGAACAGCTCCCTCTCCCACAATCCAAGGGTAGTGTGCAACCTTAATGGGCCATTGACAAGGAACTGGGCCAAAAATCTGCCTGTAATCTGACCCAGGCCGTGGCCCAGCTCGGGGAGATCCCTTCCAATTGATAACAGGCATGAGTATTTTGCTTCACTTCTCTCCCAGTCACGGAAATTAGTACTTCATCTTTTGATCATCCTTTTTAGTTTGTGGAAAGCTGACATTTTGCCAAGCAAGGCTGTTCTTGGGTTGAATTCCTTTCCTTTTGCGACAGCAATTGTTTGGTTCCACATTGTTTTTTTTCTAGCATCTTGGGAGGAAAGTAACACGTTTTCAGTGGTAACTTAAGACCAAATGGCTGGTGGTCAAGTATTAAGCCTACATAGGTAGAGGCACTTGCCACATAACAAGGTAACCCAAAGTCCTGTCAGAACACTTCCAAAGATACCAACTCTAAAATCTGGGGCTGAATCTATAACAACTGCATTGTGTGTATGAGTGTGTTGGCTGATTTTTGTGCACAGCAACTGACACAATTTAACTGGAGAAGGAAGAGCAAAGAATTTGGCCAAGGATGGTATCCTCACTTCCTGAGCAATGAAAATCCTGGTGAACTTCCTCCTGGCTTTTGAGATGCTGCTCAATGTTGTTCTCACAAGCCCTGACCAGGATAGCTCAGGATAGCCTGATCTTGTCAGATCTCGGAAGCCAAGCAGGGTTAGCCCAGGTCAGTATTTGGATGGGAGACCACCAAGGAATACCAGGGTTGCTATGCAGAGGCAGGCAATGGCAAAACCACCTCTGAACATTTCTTGCCTTGAAAACCCCATGAGAGGTTGCCATACCTTGGCTGTGACCCGATGGCAAAAAATAATAATAATAAGTTTTTGCAAGTATTGTTCTCTCAAGCACTGTGAGTGGAATGCAACATTATCACTTCCCCTTCCTGTGGCAGCCTGTTGTGATGCCCAAAATCCATTTCCTGAAGTTTTATGGACACTTGGGAAGAGTGTGGGTAGCCTGTGGGGTGGGGTGAGAAGCAGTCATCTAGCATGAGCACAAATGTCCCTTGCACGAGTAAACAGGATCCAACCACTGGCAATGATAAGGACTTTAATCTTAAAAACAAAACATCCGCTCCCAAATCCCATGGCTGCACAGTACATTTCAGAAATATGCACACCCTTGGCCATATTGTCCTCTTCTGTTTCTTTCTCCTTTCTCTCCAAGGTTCATCTTGCACTTGCAAGCTTCTTTTAGCCTTTACCCAGAGACAAGCTATAGCGATTCGGCAATACCTATTATTTTTTAAAGCCCTCCAGTGGTGGTGGGAAAATGATGGCCGTGGAGGGAAATGCAGGGAAAACATTTGTGTGGCCTGCTCTGTTGCCACTGCAAACACCTCTGCCTTTGCAACAGCAGCAAGAGCTACAAACAGAATTGCAGCCCTGGTTCCCCCTCTACACTTCATCCTTATATTTTTCTGCCTCTTTGCTAGTAAGAAACTTAATTTTTTGTTTGCATCGGAGTGCTCTATTTTTAGGAAATCAAACAATACCCTCCTCCTCCTCCTTGGATCAGCTTTCCCAGATCTCAGGGAGGGTGGGTGTTGTGGTTTTATTCAACCCTTCATTTGATTTGAAGGCCGTCATCAGTCTGACTATTTCCCATGCTGTTGGCTGTTCCCAAACTGTAGGGTGGTGGGGTGAGGGGATGTTTGGAGAAGGAGGGGAGGACATGCTTTGTTCCAGTTCCACCCTGCAATTAGACATCAGCACTGGTGGCGTCTCTCTGGCCAGGCAGGCGAGGGGGTGGGATGATAGGGGATAGCTTTTGTGAGCCAGAGATTGCATTTCAAGGACCCCCAGCTGTGAGGACCCCTCTGGAGACTCCACCCCCAGAAACTGAACAGCTTGGAAACTGTTACATTCCCAGGGAAAATGTGGCTGCTCCCAGTGCCTGAAGAAAACAGTTCTTGCTATGTAGGGTCCAGAGTTTCAGACAGCGTCCTAGAGTAAGAAGGGACCTTAAAGTTCATCTAGTCCAGCTCTCTTCTCAAAATACATGAAACCTAAAGTTAGAGCAATCTAAACAGATTGCCTTTGGCAAATGACTTAAGCTGATGGGCGGGCACATAGATGGGTCTTTAGATACCCTTGTCCCAGACTGTTTGGGGGTTCAAAGGACCAGCACTTTGAATCATGCCTCACAGTCAACTTGGTAACCAGTGTAGTTTTAATAATGTGGGGGAGATGTGATCCCAATAGTTTTGAGCCTGTCAGCCATTGATATTCTGCACTGTGAACCAATTAAAGCTTCCACGATAAAGCTGCAAAGGTAGGCATTATGTAAATGCATTACAATAGCCTAATCTAGATGTTATCAGAGCATGGAAAACCATGATCAGATCCTGCCGACTGAGGAACTGTAGCATCTGAAGAACCAGCCACCTCAGGTGCTGCATACCACAGGAGAGAACTACGCATCCATTATTAGCTATAGATCTAGTTGAATCCCCAAGGTGTGGATCTGTTCCTTCAGAGCAAGGGCAAGCCCATCTGGTACAAACTGACTCTTTAACCCTTAGTAGGATGATCAACCAACAGCACCTCAACAATATCTGGATTGAGCTTAGTTTATTGGGCCTCATCCAGTCTTTTATTGCATCCAGACATCCAAACAGCTGAGAGTCAAGTCAGCAGTCTCTAAATATAGAAGGAAAACTACCAGTACTGGCAGAGTCTACTAGGTGTGCGATTTGTTCTCAGTGGGTGCATGACCGTGAACAATACTGTTGTGCAATTCCTTTTCATTCTTTGCAAAAGAACTCAGTAGAATGGTGAACATATTAAACTGCCTTATCCTGAATGAGACCGTTGGTTAGGGTTGCCAGCTCTGGGTTGGAAATACCTGAAGATTTTGGGAGTGGAGCCTGAGGAGGGTGGGTTGGTAGAGGGGAGGGACTTCAATTGCCAAAGCGGCCATTTTCTCCAGGTGAACGGTTCTCTATTTGCTGGTGATCTCCAGACACCACCTGGAGATTGGCAACCCTACCATTGGTCTACCAAGGGCAGCATTGTCTACTCTGATTTGCAGTGGAGCTCCAGGGTCTCCAGGTAGGGGTCTTTCACATCACTTCCTCCCTGATCCTTAAAAAAATGAGAAAAACTAGAGATGCCAGGGACTGAACAGACTTCTGCCATTGAGCTCCTATAATACCTTACAAGCCATATGTATAGTACCTTCACAAGCCATGTGTTCTTGGTAGTATGTACCAATATTTCTTCTGTTCTGCATAATGTTTTCCTTTTGTGAGCTATGCTGCATGTTCAGGCCCATAGAGTGAACAAGATCTTAGCATGAGAGGAACTAGAGGGTCAAAAGTTTGGAATAGAAACAGTCAGGGAAGTGAAAGAAGAAATGTCTGTTAAGTTCTTGGGCAAGAATTTGGAACATCATTCTTTTCCCATATGTGATTTTAAGTATTGATAACAATTAGCCAGCTGCAGCTAGACTTGAATAGGTCAGCAAATCTCTGATGAAGTTAGGAAAGGTCAGCAAACGATCAGCAGATGTGTGACCTGACCACAGAAAGAAAATGGACATGCTGTATATTTCAGGCCTATTTTGGGCCAATGGGAGGATCCTTCCCGGATTACAGACACATCCCTAACTGAAGCAGCATCAGATATGTCACATGATAAGAGCTGATTCTGGACAGAGTTTTCTCCTTCCTTCAGCCTCAGATCCTGGATGCAGTTGCAAAGGTTGCTTACAAAAAGACCAGGAATGTATAAACCAAGATTTGTGGGGACTAAGGGCCAACTTTAGTGTTATATGGGAGATGTAACAATCTCTCAACAACAACAACAACAAAGATAAAAAGAAAAGAAAAGCTGCAGGGGGTGGCATAGGACCAGAGTAATGTCAGGGCAGAAGAGGTGGCTTAACCCTTCCCCTCTGGCTGTTTTCAGCTCAAAATTGCTTTCTCTTCAGGGTATTACTTCTCATAGTATATTTTAACTTCCAGTGGTGACTCTTGCATCTATTTTAAATGGGGAATCTGACAGTCATTTAATGTCAAACACATATATGCGCCAGTGAGGCAGGGTGGAGTAGAGTTAATGTGATGAACGCGGCAGTGGAAGAACCAAAATCAAATCCCCGCTGAAGTTGCTGCGTGACTTTGGACCAGTTGCACTGGCTTAGCTTAACCTACCTTCTGAGGTTGTTGTGAAGATAAATGAGGAAAGGGAGAACCCTGCATGCTACCATGCATGCTTTAGGGGGAGGGGCCAGGGCTTAATGCCAGAGCATCTGCTTTGCATGCAGAAAGTCCTAAATTCACTCCTTGGCATCTCCAGTCCAATTGCTGAAGGGGCCATTTTCTCCAGTTGAACTGATCTCCATTGGCTGGAGATCAGTTGTAATAGCAGGAGATCTCCAGCTAGTACCTGGAGGTTGGCAACACTATTGATAGACCAATGGTCTGATTCAGTATGAGGCAGCGTCATGTGTTTATGTGTGCCCTGAGATCCCGCAAAGATGGATAACATACAAGTGAGATCATTGATCTTTCTGTGCTTTAGAAAAAATATATAAAAACTGGCTAACTCTCATCCGGTTGGCTGTGGCTCTTTGGGTTTGACAGAGAAAGGACTTTCATGGGCTCCCTCTCTGAGATCTCTTAACATGAGGGGCTGGAGGAAGTGCAGATTTGGGCTCAGACTACACTGTGGGGTTAGTGTTTGAACTCTTCCCCCCTGCATCATCCCACATGAAAATGGCCTCTGCAGAGCTGCTACTTGCCCCACTGGGTTGATATAAAGGCACTAGAGCTGCCAACCACCTGGAGAAAAAATGTCTTGCTTCTTTAATAGAGGCTTAATGGCCAATGTGGTGTAGTGGTTAAGGTGTCAGACTAGGACTTGGGAAACCTAAATTCAAATCCCCTCTCTCGCCACGGAAACTTGCTGGGTGACCTTAGGCCAGTCACACAGGATAGCATTTGGATGGGAGACCACCAAGGAATATCAGGGTTGCTACACAGAGGCAGGCAATGGCAAACCACCTCCAACATCTCTTGGCTTGAAAACCCAACAGGGTCGCCATACGTCAGCTGTGATGTGATAGCAAAGGGCAGGGTTCCTGGTGATGTTATTTGTCTCTGTGCCATGAAAAGCTTGCCTGCCAATGCCATAATCAAGGCTCTGTTAAAGGGGCAAGACATGTTTTTTTCTCCAGGTTGTTGGCAACCCTAACAGGCACCCTTCTGACAGTGAAGCCTGGGTGGACTACAGCTCAGCATGTCAGTGCTTAGCTATTGTGGCCCTTTCTTACATGCCCAGGGAAATGCTGATCGCCACTTTGGGGCCAGGAAGCAATTTTCCTCCAGGCCAGATTGGCCAGGGATCCTGGAGATTTTCTTTCCCATATTCTGGGCATGGAGTAGGGGGTCACTGGGGGTGTGGGGGGAGGCAGTTGTGAATTTCCTGCATTGTGCAGGGGGTTGGACTAGATGACCCTTGAGGTCCCTTCCAACTTTATGATTCTATGTTGGACCAGGACTAAGAATATAAAGGTTGAAAAAAAAAAACCCCCAATCATATAGTGTGCTTGCTGGGTAACCTTGGTCCACTCACTATCGTTCAGACTAACCTACGTCTTAAAGCTGCTGAGGAGATCAAATAGGGAGATGAGAGGATTCAACCTGTCCTGAAGGAAAAGGGTGAATAAACAAGTTGCATGTTTTCCCCATCAGATGCAATAGCAGTTACCCTGGAGAGCCTGATGTAATGAAAATGGTGCAGGAGCAAAGAGTTAACCCTGTGCCTTGGTCACAACCTGAATCATGCCTCCCGCAGCTGTTATTTACAACAGAAACCTGCTGGAAAGCCAGTCCTGAATCTTCCACTGTCTAATCTGGTTTGACCTTCAAGGCATTCCAATGCTCTCGAGAGCTCAACTGCACAATGTTTACAACCTTTGTTGCCAGTCTTTGGTCCCCCAGTAACATCAAGCCCAACCCTTCACATGTTTACTTGGAAGAAAGTCCTACTGAGTTAATTGGGATGTCATCCGTGGTACGTGTACATAAGGATTTCAGCCTTCATCCTGCTTGGAACACACCTCCCAAAGAGCTCCAGCTTGTTGTGCAATCGTTCATGTTGATCTGATAATCTGTCACCCCTGGGGGGGGGAAATGGTCAGAATTCAGGCGGATCGCAATCAATTTCCTCAGGGCCACTCACCCAACTTGGGGTCTTGGCATTTCTCTGGCTGGTGTAGTTCTTCCCTGAGATCAAATATATAGCCTCATGAAAGCATTTCCTGATAAATAAACACATGTTGTTCACCCTCCCAGTCTTTTCTCTTCCAAAGTATTTGATTTTGTGTCTCAAAAACAACAGAAACGCTTGCTGGTTGGAAAAATTACAAATATTTATTTCCTGGATAAAGCTAGATGATACTTATCTTGCATATTCAGTATTCAAAGTACTTAACCCCCACTATCCTGTAATCTTTACAATAGCCCTGTAAGGTAGAACAGCATTATTTCAGATGGGAGGCTTTCTGTGTGTGTGAGTGAGAGAGAAGACAACACCTTCACCTGTTGAATTTCGGACTGTCATAGTAAAGGCTCAAGAATCCTGCTAGAGAACTCCTATGGTGCGGGGGAGGGGGAGATGTGAAAATAGTAAGCTTAAAAGCACAAATGAGGCCCTTCGGTTCCAAAGCAGAAGCCTTTTGGTCTCCCAATACCTAATTCCGTTCTCCCATTTCTGTCACTGTGTTTCAAGCAGAGTTTTAGGGATGCCAACTCTTTTTTGACTAGGCCCTGCTTCTGGGGGTCTAACACAGACTTGCCAACACTGATCATTCTCATGTGTGTGATGTGAAATATTATTTGCTGATGTTTTGCAGATAAAGGCACAAAAGCAACCATGATGGCCTTTTTTCTGGTCACTTGACAACCCTACCTGATCCAGATGACCCCACCCCCATTTTTCTAGATTTGGTACTCTCCAGTCCTGTTCTTACCTAGTTTCTCTCCACCCCCCATGAATGTGCATTTCCCCAAACAGGAAAAGGGACTAATTTGCTTGCATCTGGGAGGTCTTAACAATTACAGTTGCCGCTTAATTTTCTAGCAGGGCTCCTGTGACCTTAGTGCAGAACCTCACTAGGTAGGGCTGCCAGGTCACTCTTTTCAGCTGGCGGGAGGTTTTAGCCGTGGAGCCTGAAGAAGGCGGGGAACCAATTTCCTGCAGGGGAACCAATTTCTGTAATTTGCAGATGGAGGTTGTCAAAGCCATCTTGCTTTCCCCAGCACAGTGATACGGTAAAGGGAACAACTTAATCTTCTGGGTTTCTGGCTGCTACACAGCTGGTAAAGGCATAAGTATCCTGCCACAGAAAAGGAAAGACCATACTAGTAAAATTAGCTCCTTCTCTTCTGGAACACATGGCCTGCTCTGAAAGACTAGCCAGATTTATTTCAGACTAAGCTTTTATAAGTAAGCTCTGACTCAGCAAATCTTATGCTGGAACAAATTGTGTTAGTATAAAGAGCCGGATGGACTCCAGTTTAATTTTGACGCAACACACAAAGCTACCCAGTTGGATTTATCCACTGCAAGTTCGCTTGCATAATGATTTTCTTACGTTCTTGACTGAGGAAGCTGCCACAAGTTGCCTTTTTCATGCAACTTCTGAATGCTCCAGCATACCTCTAATGTATGTTGTGATAATGAATTTCTATATCTTGCCTCAGTTTATCTCAGCATAGAAAGATGCAGTAGGTTGTGCCCTTGAGGTGTGTCTGAGCTACAATAGAGCATTCACTAGATGGAGCTCTTGCTAAAATGATGACAACTTGCACTGCCTTTATCTTATCATCGCGCCTTAATGTCCCAGTTTCATTTCCCTTTGTTACCACCCCCCCTCATTTCCACAGAGCCATCCCTCGGTGTCCCCTTTTTTCAGCATTTCCCCCCTGCGCTTTCTGAAACCTGCTTTCCGAAGGAGCGGGGGAAGACGTGAGGATTTGCTGACGAAAGTGGAAATTAGGTAGGGTTGCCAGCTCCAGGTTGGGAAATACCTGGAGATTTGGGGGGGTGGAGCCTGAGGAAGCTGGGGTTTAGGGAGAGGAGGGACTTCAATGCCATAGAGTCCTACTGCCAAAGCAGCCATTTTCTCCAGGAGAGCTGATCTCTGTCACCTGGAGAACAGTTGTAATAGATCTCCAGCCGCCACCTGGAGGTTGGCAACCTTTAAAATGAGGGGGGAAGGTAACAAAAGGAAATGAAAGGGGAACATTAAGGCTGTCTGGAAAATGCCACAGTCTAGATCACAATTGGTAGGCCAGAATGTGTCCTACCCAGAATGCGCTTTGCCCTCTGATCCATCTCTCTTGCTTCTGATCACCGATGTTGTCTTGTGCGAACCCCCCAAATGGATATCCAAAATGAAGCCCCAACATTCTTCAGAGGATGAGGAAAATCTCCTCCCTCTCGCCGGGTTTTCAGTTTCTCAGCTTTCCCTCTAGAGCAGGCTGGACCCTCGGTGCATCTGGGAGTGGCCAAGCGGCCATGGGGATCTGTTCTCCAGATGCTCACAGCTGGGAGTCTAGTTGAGATGGCGCCACAGAACCTGCCTGCTGCATGTGCTATGTGAAATAGCCAGATTATAGTGTGCATAAATCACGTGGGCTTGCAAATTAAGGTTCATTAGCATTCTGCGTGTTGGAAGCTCTGAGGGCTTGCTGGCGTCTTTGCAAATGGAGGACGACAGGAATGAAGAAACCCACCCTCCTTCTTCCCCCAAATCATCGGAATCACACATAAGACCCAGCATGGGAGGAAAGGGTGGAAGTTTTGAGGCACCCCCTCCACAGCCGTCCCTGGCAGCTGAGTCATCGGCCTGAGTCAACGGGTTGTTTCTGTGGCGCTCCCCTTCCCCCTCGAATACTTCGGGGCTTCATTTTCATTATGCACGCCTTTTCTGACCTTTAGATGTCCCTTCGCTCTCTCCCTGCGTTTCCTCCGCGTTTTCTGGATGCTGTTTCTGGCGGCATCCCGAAAATGCAGGGGAAACACATTAGAGAGTTAAATGACTTCTAAAGGTCGGAAAAGACATGCATAATGAAAATGAAGCCCCGAAGTAGTCAGGGGGGTGATCGCCACGGAAACAGCCCGTGCATAAAAGGTCATCATATGACCTGCTGATGGAAAAATAGTCCTAGATCAGGTGGAGCAACAACAAAAGAGCATCTCTGAGCATGTACAGACCACTCTTTGTTCAGGTCAAGGGACCACAAACAGCAACTGTGTTATTAATCACAGGAGATGCCCCAAGAGCTTCGTAAATGGGCTGCCGTATGCGTGTTTAGTAGGGGTGGGAGTTTGGCTTGCTTGCTAACCATGAAAAACCCTGGCTCTGTTCTTGCACCTTCAGTGGCAGCTTGGTGTGAGGAAACCAACAAGTGAAGAGTTCTAGACAAGCATTATCAATTGCTGTGAAAGGCAGAATAACTGGGCTAGAGATTTATAGGCAGTCTGGGTTTTTACCTTGGAGGCTTTGACCCAAATGTACCCCTGCCACTTTAAGGTGTGTTTCCCTCTTTCCCCCCCTCTTAGCACACACATGTGAAACCCACTAATGCAGTTTTCAATGTGCTTTGAACTTAGCTTTTCCATTGACTGATGGCCATCCAGGGAACTAGATTCAGCATTTCTTATGAAGCCACCTTATATAGCATTCAGACCATTATTACATTGAGCTCAGTTCTGTCCACTCTGACTGGCAGAAACTCATTGGGGATCTCATGAAGGCTCAGTTTTATGGGTATTCCATGAACTCCTAGGGTTTGTTGAAGTTTTATTTTAAGGCACAAGGGCCTGATTTTGTTAATGGTTGCTGTGTAAGGGGTTAAGGGGCCGTGGCTCAGTGGTAGAGCCTCTGCTCGGCATGCCGAAGGTCCCAGGTTCAGTCTCTGTCATCTCCAGTTAAAGGTAGCCAGGTAGGTGATGTGAAAGACCCCTGCCTGAGACCCTGGAGAGCCACAGCCAGTCTGAGTAGACAATACTGACTTTGATGGACTAAGGTTCTGATTCAATATAAGGCAGTTTCATGTGTTCAAGTCCCCCCCCCCCTCACTGGTTGCTGAGCTTTAAATGGCCCCAGACAGCAGCTTTTTGCCCTGCTGGGATCTTTCCCACTACCAGTTTCCTGATATCCTTCAACTGCAGATGCCAGGGCTTAAATTCTGGAGCCTTCTTCAAGGAAAGCCAATGCTGAATCTGCCCTCAGGGCTTCTCCATGTTATAGTTCCTGAGTCTACGCCAGGTCCTCCAAGCCAGACATGTGTTGAGAGAGTTGTGTTTGGAGCTCCCATAAATGTTTGAAACTTGTCAGGCATGAGGAGGCCTGATTCAGATCAGGATGACAGTGTAGAGGAACAAGGGGCTTAAGTGCCCCCCCCCATATTTTCTGACCTGTCAAAGGCTCTGGGAAGCCCATCAATACATATGAAATTCCTCAGTGGCACAAATGTTGGCTCCTGGGGGCTGTTTCAGGTCAGGAAAATGGCAAAGGGGGGCATGCTTAAGCCCCTCTCCCTATTCAACATGTTTCTGATCTGAATTAGGCCCCCCCACACCTGAGTATGACATCTCTGCAAAGAATTCCCAGTGTACATCTGGATTAAGAGGACTAGATATTTACACCCTGCTCTTCTGCCCAGTGGGGACTCACAGGAGGAAGGTCTAAGCCCCCTCTCTCTGTGGACCATGGTCATTATCCAGATCAGGCCCATGCACACCTGAACACATGAAGCTGCCTTATACTGAATCAGCCCATTGATCAATCAAGATCAGTATTGTCTACTCAGACAGGCAGCAGCTCTCCAACGTCTCAGGTACAGGACTTTTCTGTCAGCTACCAGCTGAACTTTTCAACAGGAGGTGGAGGCGATTGAACTTGGGACCTCCTGCATGCCAAGCAGATGTTCTACCACTGAGCCACACCCTAAAGGCAATTTACAGTATCATTTCCCCCTCTTCAATTTTATCCTCACAACAATCCTGTGAGTTCACTTAGGCTAGAAAGTGTGTGACTCACACAAGGTCACCCAGCAAGAGTGGGGATTCAAACTTGGGTCTTCCAGATCCTAGTCTGGCACTCTGACCACTATACCCTGTTGGCTCTGTTGGTTTATGAAACCAGCAAACAAGTTTTGAATCGAGTGGAGGTCTTCCCCTCCCATTGCCCCACCCAAGTAAGCAAGGCAACTATTCCACATCTGCACATTCATAACTTTATTGGTCTGGGAATTATACACGTGGTTGTCATATCATACATAGATAACAGTGTTACACAGCTGAAGGGGAACGATGACGCAAACCAGCTGCACCATGGAATGAATGCACACAACCACATAAACAAATGTGCACGCGCGCGCGCGCACACACACACACACACACACACACACACACACAATGGGAAGCACAGCAACCAATTGCTACATTCACATAGCTGACATCAGAGCACTGGCAGGAGGTGAGGAAGAGATTGTATAGTAGTCTTTTAGGCCTGTGAGGAAGGCAGCAACATTTTAGAGGTAAAAGCCGAAAAATAAACAATTCCCTTGGTTTCTTCAATATTGCAGAGATGCAATGTTCAGGCTGTATTTCATGCTGGTCCTGCAGGCTGTATCTGACCAGCCAAGATGCTTCTCCAGCCAGTGGTGCTGTGGGTGTGTATTGCTTTCTCCTGCTGTGAATTACTGTAGTGGAGGCAGGATGGAAAACCTATAGATTCACCTCTCTTCATGTTGTGTGGAAAGGATATGACCGGAATCAAATATATTCTGTGGATCCAGCCCAGAAGATTAGATGGACACTCTCGCTTTACTCAGGACACTTGGATATGGTCGGATGTTTTTCTGGCCCTAAATGTTTGGAACAATGAGAGATCTCAAGGCTGTGGAGGTTATGATGGGAATTGGTTTAATTTCTGAAAGCTGTTCAGGATCCAGGCACACTTGGCCATCCTAACTGGAGGGGCTGCATCATCTAATTATTTAGCCATAAATAGGGCTTTGACTTTTGCGTCACTGCAAGCCCCCGCCCCCCTCAAGTTGGGTTGACTGGAGGGTGCAAAATTGATGGTCACAGCTCCCCTTCCTGCTCTAGACTGCAAGAGAACAGATGATGACACGTGTGAGTTTTTGCCTGGATGTACAGAGTGTTGCAAGAAAAGAACAGCTGGTTCAGGCATCCTGATTGCAAGGCTCAAGGCAAGACGAGGCAACATGCTCTGTGTAACTTTCAGAATGGCAGAGCAGGAGACTGATGGATCTGAACTACATGGCACAGCCCACTGCCCCCCAAATGTAACGTTTTGAAATTCAGATTCTATGAAAATTCACACAGGAGCTGGTTTGGCTGGAAGCCATTTACCCTTCATTCCAGCCAATGAGCCAGTCAGAGGTTCGAGCAGCTCCTTTGATGATATGAAGAGGGAAACTTTACCCATCTCCTCCTGAAAGGGCTTTGAAAATGAGACCTCTGGCATCACCATTATCAGCATGCCCTAAGCATCTTTTGTAAGGTCTTCAGATGCTTTCTAACTCTGAATGCTTTTTTCACTGCTCATATAGGTCATTATTGTTCCCATTTTACAGATCAGGAACTGAGGCTAAAGAATAATGCCTTGCCCTTCCAGCTGCTTACACTCTTTGTGCTACTCAGTAATTATTTTTCCACATTCAGCTGCCACAAGTTCACAAGGTTGGAAGATACCACAAGGGCCATCCAGTCCAACCCCCTGCCATGCAGGATCCCACAATCAAAGCACTCCCCTCAGATGGCCATCCAGCCTCTGCTTAAAGACCTCCAAAGACGGGGACTCCACCACCCTCCAAGGCAGCGCATTCCACCATCGAACAGCCCTCACCATCAGAAAGTTCTTCCTAATGTTTAGGTGGAATCGCTTTTCTCTTAGTTTAAATCCATTACTCCGTGTCCTAGCCTCTGGAGCAAAAGAAAACAAGCTAGTTCCCTCATCAACATGACATCCCTTCAAATTAAACATGGCTATCATGTCACTCCTTAACCTTCTCTTCTCCAGACTAAACAAACCCAGCTCCTTAAGTCTCTCCTCATAGGGCATGGATTCCAGACCTTTGACCATTCTGGTCTCCCTCCTCTGGACACGCTCCAACTTGTCAACATCCTTCTTAAATTGTGGAGCCCAAAACTGGACACAGTATTCCAAGTGAGGTCTGACCAATGCAGAATACAGTGGTAGTATTACTTCCTTTGATCTAGACACAATACTCCTATTGATGCAGCCCAGAATTGCATTGGCCTTCTTAGCCGCCATATCACACTGTTGACTCATGTTCAGTTTGTGGTCCACTAAGACTCCCAGATCTCTTTCACATGTACTGTTGTCAAGCCAACTATCTCCCATCCTGTACCTGTGCCTTATGTTGTTTCTGCCTAGGTGAAGTAACTTACACTTCTCCCTATTGAAATCCATTTTATTGCTTATGGCCCAGCTCTCCAGTCTATCAAGGTCATTCTGAACTCTGACCCTGTCCTCTGGGGTATTAACTACCCCTCCCAACTTGGTGTCATCTGCAAATTTTATTAGCGTATCGATTAAAAACAATGAGAGTGGCATTGATTACAAAGTGAAAAGAGTATTTATGCATTGACAATTAACCATGAATGGTATGGCTGGACCAGCCAGGCAATAAACAGGAAGTAATTGATTAATCTGGAAGCAGCAGGAAAAATAAAGAGTAAGTAGGAAGTCTCAGTAGTGCTTTGTCAGTCTATGGCTGGATGCCTCACATTGCAATTGCTTTTATATTTTAGAAAATTGCCACGTAACAGATCTGAAAACATATGGAAATACAATACAGAAAACACGAGTGTAACAGGTTGCCAATGGTGTCGTCTGGATTCTCTGTTAAAACTGAGCGAATGAATCATGGCAACTCCAAACTAAAGGCTAGTGTAGAAGCAATTCTCGGAGACACAAAGCTCAGAGTTTTACCCAATGCAAAACAGTTTCTGGAGTATAAAATCTGGTTTACGCAACATCTCTAAATACAAAATCAAATGAACAACCAAGGCACACCCATCCCCTCTCTTCCTTTTACTGGCATCAATACTCTTCATTTCTGGTACATCAATGTCCAGTTTCTTCACTTACCAGGGCAAAATCTGCTTATGAAGATATTAGGCTGCATTGTGCCTGGTACAGTCTCCTCTGACAGGCAGCAGATCCCAGGCAATCCTTCTAATCTGACATTTTGAGCAGAGACAGCCAAGGAATGAACCAAGGACCTTTAGCATACAAAGCAGATGCTCTAACCACTGAGCCACAGCTCCTTCCTAACAAGCCTATACTTGATGTGTTCCTTTGAAAGCAAAGTGAGGTTGAAAACAGAAGGCAAACCTGCTCATAGCAAGGATGCCTACTTTTATTACTGGCCCTTCTCTTGTGCCTTTAGTAGCGACGGCATAAAGAAATGCTGTCTCCAGCCACGGAGACAAGTCATGGGAGAAGCATCATGTGATAAAGTTCTGCACTAAAGGCACAAATACAGGGCCAGGGGAAAAAGATGGCCACCTTTTATGCATATGTCCACAGACACAATGTAATCTATACCCATTAAGTAGTGTAACTTTGCTTCTTTGCAAGATTCCCATGCCCAAGGACAGCAGGAACAAAGAGGTCCTTGGAAGTCTGGACGCAAGGACTGGAGCAGAGCCGGCTTTGGCTGTCTTGCAGGACGGGGCAAAGGGATGAAGGTGCTTCAAACCAAGTGAGATAGCAGCGGCAACTCTTGGCCCTTGATGATTCCCCAGTACAGGAAGTTTGATTTCCTAAATCTGCTGCTGGAAATGGGTCCTGGCCGGCAGGTGCAGAAAAGATGAGTGCTGGCATCAGTAGGGTTGCTGTTCTCGCCATCTTCCATGGGGGGAACGCAGGTGTCTGCAGCCGTTTCACAGCCCACACCTACCACCATCCCTTTGTGGGGCAAGCTCATGGTCCTGGAGGCCCAGGTGGTCCCGGTGACCCCATCTTGCCTCGTAACCCGGGATCCCCCTTTGGCCCCGTCAGCCCGATTGGGCCTGGTGGCCCTGGTTTGCCTGGGATCCCTGGACTTCCTGGTGGCCCAGCAGGTCCAGCTGGCCCAGGTGCGCCATCTGGCCCCGGAGGCCCCACGTCCCCCTTTGGGCCCGCCAGCCCTTTGGCACCCGACTGCCCGAAGCTTCCTTTGCTGCCTTTCAATCCAGGGAGGCCTTTCAAGCCCACCGATCCTCTCTCGCCCTGGGGGCCCTGGGGGCCTGCGGGGCCCCGGGCTCCCTGGGGGCCAGGTGGCCCCATATTCCCAAGGTCACCTTTTGGTCCTCTGCTTCCAGGAGGCCCCTTTACGCCAAGCTCTCCTCTGAATCCTCTGGGGCCCGGGGGCCCAGGAACACCTAGAGAGGAAAAAGAGCAATGATTTTAAAAAGGGTAGCTAGGGAGGAAAAAGAGCAATGTGTGTTGATGTCTAGTTTTGGGTTGTCAATTCTTGTTCGGGAAATTCCCGGAGATTTAGGGGTGGGGCCTGGGGAGGGAGGGGTTTGGGGAGGGAGCTTAGCAGGCTTCGCCCTTCAAAGCTGCCATTTCCTTCAGAGGAACTGATCTCTGTCGGCTGGAGATCAGTTGTAATTCCAGGTAGGGCTGTCAAACTCCAGGTGGTGCCTGGAAAGCTCCCACTATTACAACTGATCTCCAGGCGACAGAGATCAGTTCCCTTGGAGAAAATGGTCACTTTGTCCATTGGACTCTACGGCATTGAAGTTCCTCTCCCCTCCTCAGGCTCCACACCTAAAATCTCCAGGTATTTCCCAACCCGGAGCTGGCAACCCTAATTCTAGGAGAGTTCCAGGCCCCTCTATGGGGCTAGTAAACCCTACTAGTGGTATGTGAATCTGCCGTTTTGCCTGGACCATACAGCTGCGTGTTCTTTCTCATAAAAGCTATCTCCCTGTGAACACTCATGATCCAGAATCCTCTGCTAAGTTAAATGTAACCTGCCCTCTTTAGGGCATTAAAAACAACAACCTCGAACCATTTGCCAAGAAAGCAGTTCTGGGTGTATATGAGCACATCTTATTTTTAGCAGGTATTGCCCACTCACTTTTAATTCACAAGGACTAGAAGCTTAGCCTGTACACTTGCAAAAAAAAAAAAAGACTTGCAAATAAATAGCTTTGTTTTGGAAGAAGAACCATTTGCACAGAAAGCAGTTCTGGGTGATATGACCACATCTTATTTTTAGCAGGCACTGCCCACTCACTTTTAATTCACAAGGACTAGAAGCTTAGCCTGTACATTTGCAAACAAACAGATTTGCACCCCCCCCCCACAATGCCATAGGTTTCCAGCATGCTCTCTGAAAGCTACCTTGAATTTCCCATTACACTTTTCCAGCCGCCTTGGAGAAGCTGAGAGCGCCTAGCTTTGTTTTTGAAGAAGAACCATTTGCACAGAAAGCAGGCTTCTGTGCAAATGGTTCTTCGAAAACAAATTCTATCTGGCCACCTGGATAGGAGAGGCCGGGAACTGGGTGCGCTCAACCCCACAGACAGCGCGCTAAACATCAGCCAGGCTGATTCCAACTTGAGCTGCCTGGCTCCACCCAAAGAAAGCCAAGGAAAACCTCCAGGTGTTTTCGACCTGCCGACCAGCCTTTTTAAACCTCTGTGCCCATCAGACTGGGGGATGTAGTCATCTATTGACTCAAGCAGTTCTGCCAGGCCAGGCCAGGCCAAGCTAAGCCAGACGGAGGCGGTACCCACTTACAGCCCTTGTCTATGCCAGCCTGCTGGCTTGCTGTATATTGCACTCTTTTTCCACAGTTAAAAAGAAAGAAAGAAAAAAATCCATTACAGAGCTCAGAAACAGGAATGACAAACCAATCTGTCTGGTCTACAAAGGCCTGAAGGCCTCTGCCATAAGTGGATTCTAAGAGGGCTATAGCTGGAGACCAGCTAAGAGGGGTATAGCTGCTGAGACCAGCAGGCTGGTGGGGAGAGGAATATGGCACCCCAAACACTTAGAATCATAGAGTTGGCAGGGACCACCAGGGTCATCTAGTCCAACCCCCTGCACAATGCAGGAAATTCACAACTACCTCCCCCCACCCCCCACCCCCCACGTGACACCTACTCTATGCCCAGAAGATGGCCAAGATGCCCTCCTTCTCATGATCTGCCTAAGGTCATAGAATCAGCAATGCTGACAGATGGCCATCTAGCTTCTGCTTAAAAACCTCCAGGGAAGGAGAGCTTACCACCTCCCGAGGAAGCCTGTTCCACTGAAGAACCGCTCTAACTGTTAGAAAATTCTTCCTAATATCTAGATGGAAACTCTTTTGATTTAATTTCAACCCGTTGGTTCTGGTCCCACCTTCTGGGACAACAGAAAACTTTTCTTATTTGCAGGATTAATTTGATTCTGGACTACCACAAAGGTCCTGCCATTGGCCCAGATTTCAGGCTCAGCCGTGCCATCCTTTCAGCACAAACACCCAGCGCACCCAGCTGCTCCTTAAATTGTCCACCAACATGGTTGCTGACCTGGAGAAAATATGCCCTGCCCCTTTAACAGAGGCTTCATTTATGGAATTGGCAGATAAGGTTTGCATGGCACAGAGGTAAATAACATTTTGTTAAGCCTCTATTAAAAAGGGTAGGGCAATTTCCCCCCCCAAGTTCTGGACAACACTATGCACCAACAACTCCAGCCCTACCCCACCAGAGGCTCCCTCATTATTATGGCAATTCAGGGTGTTTGCTCTCCCAGCGTGTAAAGTCTTTTTCACCCTCTCTTAAAAGTATCAGAGCAGCCCAAATAGCCCACTTTGGCCCAATCTTGTCAGGGCTTGGGAGCTAAGCAGGGAGGAGGGTGGGGTTTGGGGAGGGGTGGGACTTCAATGCCATAGAGTCCAATTGCAACGCGACCATTTTCTCCTGGTGTTTGCATAATTAATTGTTTCGTACTATTTTTTTCTCAGTGCCTGGAGGTTGGCAACCTGAAGAAGCTGCCTTCCTTATAAGTGTCGCTAACATCATCAGCTTGCAAGAAGTGAAACCTTCCATGCAGGGATGGGGAGACTTTGGCCATTCCAGCTGCACCCCCAGACCCCCAAACAGCAATCCTGGAATCCAAAGTGAACCCCAGAATCTGTTGTGGAAATTCAGTGCCACTCAGTGTGCAACAATGGTAGCAGCTAAACGTCTTGTGGGGTCTGAATGGGAACCTCACATCGCACAATGGAGTTCCTCTGCCTGCCATAGATTTTTCACTGCCTGCTACTGCTTGCTCAGCTCAGTTTCCCACGTGTGAAGCATCTTCATGAAACACAAGCCCCGTTTCTGTCCCAGGGGGCAGATTTCGCAGCCAAAGAGTTGTCGCTTGGCTGTTTCCAATTGAGTGAGTGCGTGTTTCACATTTGGTGTTGCAATGTCAGCTCGTCAAATGGAAACCAGCTGCACTGACATCCTCCTTATAGTTCTTCTCTAGAGGCTGCATTCACATGTGCAGAGACCGAGTGCGCTGGGCCTCACTGCGGTACCGTACCGTACACACCCTTTTCATGTTCGAGGACAGCATTGCCTGCAAGGAAGATCGTGTTTGAGTGATGACATGGGATTAGGCAGCCAACCTTGGAAGTCAGCCCGCTAGCATTTTTTCCCTAACCCTACACATTCCTCCTTAGCCTTTTGCGGCCCAAATAACTTGCTTTTGTCATGCTTTTTTGCCTGATTGCCCAGAGGTGATTTTCAAGCTTCACAACTGATCACGCAAATGGTTATTTACAAATCTGAATTGGCATGTGAGTTCCTGGGGCCTCTGCAGTTAACTCTGAAATGTTGATGAGAAAATCCAGCATTGATACAGAGCCTAGACTGGCCTTCCGACTCATGGCAACCCTATGAATGAAAGTCCTCCAAAATGTCCTCTCTTTGACAGCCTTGCTCAGATCCTGCAAATTGAAGGCCGTGGCTTCCTTTATTGAGTCCATCCATTTCTTGTTGGGTCTTCCTCTATGAGCCAGATTTAAGGATTTTTTTAAATCCAGCTCATCAGGGTTGCCAGCATTGGGATGGGGAATTCCTGGAGATTTGGGGAAGGAGCCTAGGGAGGGAAGAGTTTGAGGGAGGGGGTGGACTTCATTGGGGTATAATGCCATAGAGCCCACCCTTCAAAGCAACCATTTTCTCCAGGGAAAATGATTTCTGTCATCTGGAGATGAGTTCTAACTCCAGAAGATCTCTAGGCCCCAGCTGGAGGTTGGCATCCCGATCAGGGAAAATATGGGAGCCACTCCTGGATTGCTCCCAAATGCAGCAGGGCTTCCTGCTGTCCTCACAGGGAGATAATCCTCATGTGGAAGAAACCAAAAACAAAACCACAAAGGAGAAGCAAAACCTCAATGGGGATTTTCAGGTCAAGACGGGAGGGGTGAGATATTCAATATGTTCCCTAACTCTAAGCCACCCCAGATATTCTTCCATTCTAACTAAACCATTAGCAGTAATTTTGGATTGGGGAGTCAGGAATAAAAGCAGATGATCTTAAAAACCACTCAGTCTGAAGATCCCTTTTCTGATGTTGGTTCAGAAGACGCAGCAGTGTCCAAAAAAGCCAGCTCTACAAATTGGACAAAACATGCCCGTGAAATAGCAGAGGTTGTTCCTTAAACCTGTTACTCATTTATTATTTAGGTTTCACAGCCCAAAGAAACCAACTCTGGAGCAATAATCCAAAACCAAGCAGAAAAACAACTCATATATATAAATCCCTGACAGATGTCCATGACCATCTGTTATGCCACCAAGGCAAAGGTTGCTAGCTGGGAACCAAGCCCAAGCCTGAGTTCGAATCAGATCCAGGGGCTTACGAGTCCACATGGTGGCCCTCAAGCCCATAGGGTGAGTGAAGCTTTTGTCACTCAAAAGCCACATCTGGCTCCAAGCAAATGGGAGGCTTCACTGTTATAAGTAGGTGCCAGGTTCTAATTCTGTAACAGATACCACTGAAGACCTTCCTTTATAGCAGCCAGGAGAGGGATGTGTAATTTAGAAGGGTTAACCCTGATAAAAATCCTCTGCCACCTAGCCCCAAACAGGTTTTAAAATGGTTTCAACTTGTATGCAGATATAGACTATATCAGTAGGGTTGCCAGGTCCCTCTTTGCCACCAGCGGGAGGTTTTGGGGCCAGAGCCTGAGGAGGGAGTGGTTTGGGGAGGGACTTCAATGGCATAGTGTCCAATTGCCAAAGCGGCCATTTTCTCCAGGTGAACTGATCTCTATAGGCTGGAGATCGGTTGTAATAGTGGGAGATCTCCAGCTAGTACCTGGAGGTTGGCAACCCTACATATCAGCAGAAACTTGCCTTTGCTCACAGAGGGAATAATAAAACAGTTGAAAAGATTTTCCAGAATCGTTTTGATGATCCAGTTCCACTTTCTTCATTGCCTCCCCCTCTACTGACCCGTTTAGGATTGTAAATCGCAATTTTCTTGCTCATCCATGGCCAGTCAGAATTATATCCAATCAAACAGGTAAGGAATAGTTACAGAACTGTTGTGATTGAGTAACCACGTTCAGACACCCAAGCTACATGCATAGCCAAGAAGCCGCTTGTCAGAGGCCTCAACCCCCCTCTTTAGCATCAAGCAAGCAGGCATACACACAAACATGCCAAAGGCTGGAATGTTCCCTCTCACATAAGGAGGAACAGCCTCCCTCCCACCTATTCCTCCCGTTCTGATACTCGTGTGTCTCCATGTAAGGGAGCAATAGAGTCCCATTGTCTATTGTAGCAATGCTCACACAGGCGGGGTAGAAACTATGACGCTGCAGTGACAAGCTATATCGGATGTGATTGGAATGTCAATTGTCTATATAACCTCTTGCATTCCCCCCCCCCTGGGTGTGACCAGATAGCAGAGCTCATCAAGTCTGCATCTGAGATCACCCGGTTCCTTCTTCCTTGGCCAATAAAGAGAGCCGTGAAGCTCAACCCAACCTCCTCGTCTTCATTTACTCCATTGGACTCTATGTAAATGAGGGGTCACATCAAAGTCAGCTGTGACTAGACGAAAAGAATTACTAATATGTGTGCAGACTGGTTATGCTATCAGAACTAGTAACTTTTGTAGCTGTTACAGACAGGTAGCTAAACATACCTGATTTGTATTATCTGTAAAAGTCTTTATTTTAAAATATCCATGTTTCATAAAAAAATTTTAAACCCATTCTTCCTTCAGTGAACTTAAGGCAGGCTATTTGGTTCTCCTGTTTTCCATTTTATCCTCTCAACAACCTTGCGAGGCAAGTTAGGCTGAGGAAATACAACTAGTTCAAGATCATCCTCACAGCTTCATGGATGAGTGGGGAGTTGTATGTGAGCCCCCTCCCCCACATTCTAGGCAGGGGTCCCCAACCTGCTCATGGCTGCGATGGTACCCATCAATGCCTTCTCTGGTGCCCACCAGGTGTTTTTAGAAAGTGGGTGGGGCCAGGTAGGGCTTTTGCCCAGCAAGACTTCTGATTGGTCATTGGAGATCGGATGGGCTGTGCAGACTTTAATAAAGTTGTTTTGGCAGTAGCTGCCACCACAGCACAAGGATCTTCACGGTGTGACTGAAGGTAAGGTGTGCATAAGCAAGAAAATATTTTAAACAATTTGTTCATTTAAAAATGCATCCTGCTAAGCAGAGCTTCTGCCTGAAATGTTGAAGAGTTACAACTAGAGTTATGCATAACTTAACTCCTTGACATTTTGTGTTTGGCTCTGCCTCCTTTGGCAGTCATTTTGTGGTCATACTCACCACCCTGTGTCAGAATCCAAAGGTGCCCGCGGGCTCAAATAGATTGGGGGACCCCTGCTGTAGCCACTGTACCACACTGGTTTGGTCTGCTTAACCACATCAACATACACATCTTCTTTCCATTAAACATAAGAGACGACTCTGATTTTAGAAACCATAGCTCCAAAATCCCTCTGGGTTTTGTGGGATTTCATTTTGGAACCCCGCTTTCATCCCTACCCTGTTTCCCGCCATGCTGTTCCTCACCTCGTAAGATGGTGACATTCCGGAGGATCTCCCCATGTTGGGTGTCGACCGTCTTCATCTCTTCCATGATCATAGAGAGGTTGCGGATGTCAAAATCCAGCCGGGCACTGAGCAGGCTAAAGCGTTCCCGTAGGAGGTCTGTGGTACTCAACATGAGACTGACCGATTTGTTCAGGTAGTAGAGCTCCTCAGCATGTGTGTGGAAGCCCAAGGTGCACGAGAGCCGCACATCGTCCAGGTACTTGAGCATGCTGTGGACATGGCTGTCGGTGGCGTTAATGTTGGTGAAGATAGTGGTGATCTCGATTTCATGGGAGGTCATGCGGCCTTCCAAGGTTTCAAAGCGCTCGGCCGTCCGGTTCTGGGTGTACCGTGTGTGGTACTGAAAGTCGTGCATGTTTTCCTCGTGGTCGTCCAGAAAGGAGGAGATATTGTCCAGCTGTAGCTGCAAATTCATCACCTGAAGGACTAAGTCATGCATCCCTTCCGAATTCTGGCTGATCCTTTGCGATGCGATACCCAAGCTGGTCTGGATGCTCTTAACCAGCTCCCCCGTTTTGGAAGACGTTGCTCGCAAACCGCCAAAGATCCGAGTGTAGTTCTGCCACTCTGACATGATCTTCTGCAGCGTCAGCGTCTCCTCGTCTGTCTTCCTCTGGATGATGTGGATCCAGTCGGCAGTCTGCCCCACAGTGAAGTTCATCTGCTGCACGGCAGCCTCAATGTCAAACCGCTCCTGCGATAACTCCTTCAGCGAACTGCCCAGCTCAGAGGTGGCTGCCTGCCAACCTCGCACCTGGGCCAGGAAGAGACTCACACTCTGGTTGACCTGCTGAATGGCAGAAGAGCAACTGTCCACCTCGCCGGTGATCTCCTTGTTGGTGGAGGTAAACTTCTGGTGGGCTTGAGTGGTGCGGTCGAGGAGCACATCTTGGGCCAGGAGCTTCTTCTGGATCTCCTCCAGCTCCTCCTGCAGTTTGCTGATCTCCTGGCCCAGCTGGCCTGTGTCGTGACAGAAGGAACAGTTGCCCGGGGAATTCTGATCTGGACACAGGAGAGTGGGAAGAAAGAGGTGGGAAGGGTGGCTTACAGGACTGCAGAGACATAATGCCAGTTCTACAAGGATGGGCTGGATCAGTGGCCACCAAGCTCAGTTTCCTGTTTCCTTCTAGGGCAGCCAGATGTCACCTATCAACAGGAGGCTGAATTCAGTCCCCCGTTTATAATCCCCAGCACCACAGAGAAGACTGTATGTTGCAATTCCATGAATGCATACACAACACTGCATTCTGGGGATCTCAAGTGTAAGGACATAAGAAGAGCCCTACTGGATCAGACCAGTGGTCCATCTAATCCAGCATCCTGCCTCATCCAGGATTCTGCCTCATACATCCTACCCTGGACCCAGCTTTGGTTGGGGATAGAGGGCGGGATAACAATCAAACACATACATACATACGTACGTACGTACGTATGTACGTATGTACATACATACATACATACAGTGGCCAACCAATTCCTCTGTAGGACCAACAACAAGGCAAAGAGACCAAGGCCTTCCCCACTGTTGCCTCCTGGCAGTGGTATTCAGTGGTTAACTGGCTCTGAACATGGAGGTTCCCTTTAGTCATCATGGCTAGTAGCCACTGATAGATCTCTCCTCCAGGAATCTGTCTAATCCCCTTTTAAAACTGTAGGTTGTTTTTTTTTTAGCAGCAAGGCTCTAAGTGCAAAGTTAGGCTTGAAAGCAACGTGCAGCGGTCTGTCTCCTTTTTATCCCACCCATAACCGTAAACCATGCTTTTTACCCTTATAACAAACCCGTGAGGTGGGTTCAGCTGAAAGATAGTGACGGCGTCAGGAGGACACAGGGAGCTGCATGGTTTGAACCGAGGTCTCCCCAGTCGAACACCCCTACACCAGCTCTCTTTGTCTGCCTTATACTGAGTTTGACCATTGGCTCAGCTATTGCAATACTGTCTACTCTGACTGGCACCATTTCTCCAAGGTCCCAGACAAAAAAAGGAGGCATTGCTTTGTCCTAACACCCCTTAGCTGGAAAGTAGGGTTGCCAGGTCCCTCTTCGCCACTGGCAGGAGGTTTTTTGGGCGGAGCCTGAGGAGGCCAGGGTTGGGGAAGGGAGGGACTTCAATGCCATAGAGTCCAGTTGCCAAAGTGGCCATTTTCTCCAAGGGAACTGATCTCTACCGGCTGGAGATCAGTTGTAATAGCAGGAGATCTCCAGCTACTACCTGGAGGCTGGCGACCCCACTGGAAAGGCTAAGGATCGAACCTGGGATCAGGACTATAATAAAAAGGCCTCCTATCATTCAGCAAAGGCCCCTTGCTGGACTGTGTCCCATACGGCCAGAAACATCCATTTAAAATAGCTTCCCTGCAATGAGTCACAGGCGTGCTGATCATTTGCAGACGCTCGTAAATTTCACCCAACATTTGCTGACTGAAGAAAAACTAACCACAGTTCGCTGATTGTCCCAAACAATTTCACTCATACACAGAAAAGATGCTTTAATTTCGTGCCCAACAATGAAGCAGATGTTTTGTGCTTCACCCGAAAGTCTGCCTCAGAGAGATCTTCCGATTTGCTTCCTCTGTTATTAATATCTTGAAGATTTTGGCTAAACATAGACCTTTAATGCAGAGCAAAACTCAGCCGTGTTGCCCCAAGTGGCCAGAGCAAACACCCACAGACGCTTACAGTAAGAGTATATTAAAATATAGAATACAATCTAAATTAAAATACTAAAAGCAACAAATAAGCAGCAAAATACTCAGAAGCAGAGGACTAAAAAAGATCAAGATCACTGAAAAGCAGCGAGACAGAATAAAAAGCAATGCATTTTCTTTTGGAAAATATCCTAGCAGCATTTTTAAAAAACCCTCTAAAAGATCAGTTAAACATTAAAACATCAGTTGGTTTCAAAGGCCCTTTGGAAGTCTTCAAACTGCTCCAGAGAGCCAGCAAAGAAAAGGGAAGAAACTCCACAATTTGGAGGCTTCTGTGAGGTAAGAGGTATGAAAAAGGAGATTTTTCTGAACAGTTGATGCTGCCTTGTACTAACTCAGAGCGCTGGGCCATCTGGCCCAATACTGTCTACTCGTGAACACATGAAGCTGCCTTGGTACTAGCCCTTTTCAGACGGCATTGCCCATGTTGAAATCAATTTGCGTTGAGGGACAATGGGCACAAAAGCATTATCCCGGCACGATCGCAGGCTCGTGAGCATGGATTCCATGTGCAGAGGAAGTGCATGCTCACCGGATGGGAATCTATACATGTGGACTCTGTGCTCATGAGCCAGTAACTGCAAGGGGGCAGGGCACTGGTGTCCACTCCTCTTCAATCCATGTAATCTTGGCTCAAAGGTCTACTTTGCCAGGTTGCAGCTCTTTGGGATGTCAGGTAGAAGTCTTGCAAATCGCTTGCTATCTTGATCCTGTAACTGGAGACGCCAAGGACTGAACCTGAAACCTTCTGCATGTCAATCAGGTATTTTAGTGCTGAGCCATGACTTTCCCCCACCCTGCTCTGAAGAGATCCAAGGTTTCAGGCATGCCAAGATCTTTCTCAGCTGCTGTTACTGGAGCTCATTTAATGAGATGCAAGCGACTGAACCTGGGACCTCCTGCATACCAGGTATGGAACCTACCACTGAGCTACGGCCCTTGATGTTGTGCCAGCACAGAAAAAAGCTCCTCAGTTGTGTCCTGGACCACAACATGCCAGTGGCTGGCCATAACATCTGTCTCGAGGAATGATCTGAACTGGACTCACGGTGGGTGCACAGCAGTCCTAAGGCTTTTTGTGTTTGGAATAGTCTGGCAGGAGATGACCAGGACTTGGGGGAAGGCTTCTTGTGCCCAAGGGAAATACCCCTTAGCAGACTGACTCTGTGGGATCCAACCAAATGTTTACTTATTTATTATTTACTTAGTTCATTTATACCCTGCCTTTTTCCCCAGCGAGGACACAAAGCCCACTTACCTTGTTTTCCTCTCCTCTGTTTTATCATCACAACAACCCTGTGTGTTAAGTTAGACTGGGAGTGTGTGACTGGCCCAAGATCACCCGCTAAACTTCCATGGCAGAGTGGGGATTCGCACCTGGGTCATCTGACACTCTAACCGCTATTGCATGCTGGCCCTTGGGTTTTCATTTATTTCCTTACTTGCGCACACAATACTGTAAAGAAATAGTTGGCTTTTTCAATCTATTGCCCATTCTGTAGAGCATTCTCTCCAAGGAGGCTCAACTTTGTGTGCCTTTCAGCAGCTAATTAAAAAACAATTTCTTCTTTCTAAGGCATTATAGTTTATTTTTTACACCGCTGCTTGAGGTTATTTTCAGCTGCTACAGTGGGTGGTTGGAACACTCTCCTTGTTTTATAGTGCAGTTTTATTTTAATTGCTCTATTGAGTGGTTTTTTTTTTTTAAAGCTACATGTCGCCTTGTGAACACATTGGATCACTGAGGTGAGGAAAGGAAGAGGGGCGTCTTGGGTCCCCTTGGGCCTGCCCCTTGGGAAGGGGTTTGCTCTCCATCTTGTGCTCTCTCATGGATTCACTCGTCTTGTGGTGAGGTTTTCCTCTTGCACAAGGAGTCTTCCCCTGACAACAACAGGCCCTCGTGTGCTAGAACTTCTTGTGCTGGAGGAAAGTAGTGTGTGCGAAAAGGATCTTGGGGTCTTAGTAGACCAAATACTGAACATGTGTCAGCAGTGTGATGCGGTAGCTAATAAGGCAAATGAGATCTTGGGCTGTATCAACAGACGTATAGTGTCCAGATCACGCAAAGTGATGGTATCACTTTGCTCTGCTCTGGTTAGACCTCACCTAGAGTATTGTGTTCAGTTTTGGGCACCACAATTTAAGAAGGATGTAGACAAGCTGGAACGTGTCCAGAGGAGGGCAACAAAGATGCTGAGGGGCCACCAAGTCTCATGAGGAAAGGTTGAAGGAGCTGGGTATGTTTAGCCTGAAGAGGAGAAGAATGAGAGGGGATATGATAACCATCTACAAGTAGGGTTGCCAGGTCCCTCTTCGCCACCGGCAGGAGATTTTTGGGGCGGAGCCTAGGGAGGACGGGGTTTGGGGAGGGGAGGGACTTCAATGCCATAGAGTTCAATTGCCAAAGCGGCTTTTTTCCTCCAGGTGAACTGATCTCTATGGCCTGGAGATCAGTTGTATTAGCAGGAGATCTCCTGCTACTACCTGGCAGTTGGCAACCCTATCTACAAGTACTTGAAGGGCTGTAATATAGAGGATGGTGCAGAGGTGTTTTCTGTTGCCCCCGAAGGTTGGACGAGAACCAAGTTGAAATTAAATCAAAAGAGTTTCCATCTAGACATTAGTAAGAATTTTCTAACAGAGTGGTTTCTCAGTGGAACAGGCTTCCTTGGGAGGTGGTAAGCTCTCCTTCTGTGGAGGTTTAAAGCAGAGGCTAGATGGCCATCTGTCAGCAATGCTGATTCTATTACCTTAGGCAGATCATGAGAGGGAGGGCATCTTGGCCATCTTCTGGGCATGGAGTAGGGGTCACTGGGGTGTGTGTGGGGGAGGTAGTTGTGAATTTCCTGCATTGTCCAGGGGGTTAGACTAGATAACCCTGGTGGTCCCTTCCAACTCTATGATTCTATGAAAGCACCACTGAAAGGGATCCACAGGGTCCACCCTCTTGCCTTCCTCTGCCTTTCAGCTGCAGTTTCCTAGCCATGCCCACAGGGAATAGGCAGATCCTGTTTTCTTTGCCTTGATCACAAGTGGGCCTTTCCTCAAAAAGCAGAGGACAGGAAGTAAGAAATTAAGCTGGAAGTAGCAAGGAGGAAAATTGGGCCGGGAAGAGCGGGATAGAAGTCTAAAGAATAAATAAATAAATCTAAAAAGACAGTAGCCCCGAGAAACCTCAATAGTGCTTTGATTGTCAGCAACGGGCAGCCTGGTGCTATACTTGTCTTTTAGGTTTTCATCATCACCACAAATCAGATCTGTGAAAAATATGGAAGGGCAGAGGGGAAAACACCAAAATGCACCTATTTGCCCATGATATTGTTTGCATTCTCCATTAAAACTGAGAGAACAAATCAAGGCAATTGCTAGAATTGGAATAAATATATATTTGAACCATTAATTTGATAACAAATATTTAAATTGTATAGCCATTATGCTGTATCTCAGGGTCCCCAGTGTGGTAGCCATGGGCTCCATCGCACCCACTGACACCTTTCTTGGTGCCCAGGCTGAAAAAGGTTGGGGATTCCTGCTCTATCTAAAAATTGCAGAAAATATGGAACCAGCTTTTGTTTTTACCCTCTCTCTTTCTGTTCCACGCACCCATGTACATGCCATACAGGTGAACATCACCCGAGAGATATCATACTTACCCAGTTCTTGGAGATTGCCCTGGACTGACTCAATTTTCTTCTCATAGTATGTTTGAGCTGAGGTAACATCATAAGCTATAGAGTCCACCTTCTTAAAAACTGCAAAAAAGATATGAAAAGTGTGAGTCCCCTATCAACTGTGCCCAGTGACCTTGAACTCAGGACTGTGACTCCATAATCATGGACTTGTGATGTTTGCGGGGACAGTTTCCCAAGTGACTCACCCCAAAAGAATGGACATTCTTTGTCATCCCCCATGACAATTACAACCACAGCCTAAAGAGCCTCAAAAACGGACAAGCTGTACCCCGATTATCAAATCTTGACTGCGCTAGATACTAACTGGCTGCCATTAAGTAATCCTTAGACTAAACAGATGGGAATCTTACAGCTCAATTACCATCACTAATCTCCTTTAATTTGCAACGGTTTAATTTGCTCATTCATCTTCCCAGAAAGCCGATGTGGTATAATGGTTAGAGTGCGACTAGGGTCTTGGAGACCTTGCTGAGTTATCCTCACTGAATAACTGTGGGGCAATTCTTCTGTCTCTGCCTAGCTCACCTCACATGGTTGTTGTTGTGAGAATAAAAGAGAAGAGAGCCATTTATGCTGCTCTGAGCTCCTTGGAGGAAGGGTGGGACAGAAATGCAATAATTGTGTTCATCATCCCGTTTTACTTTGCTTTACACCCCAAGCTTCGTCAGCCTCTTTCTTCAAGGGTGGAGTCCCTCTTCCAGCCAAGGTCTAAACAGTGCTAAGCAGAGCAGAACTTGTTCTTACTCTTCTGTAAATACATCCCAAAAATAACATTCTCTTCTTTTGGCAACTGCCCGGTTTTGCTGAATCATGTTTAGTTTGCATTCCACCATATCCCACCAGTTCCTTCCAGCCAGCGGGTTAGCAGTTCCCCTTACATTTTGTATTGTCCCACTGGGATTTCCTTGCTTATGGACAACTCTTGCCTGAAGCAAAACAGGATGAAGATGACTTGTGTTGATAAACTGAACAAAAGACACGAGGGCTCGTATAAATCAGGATTGTGACACATCTGCAGTTTATAACAACTTTGTAGTGGTGGAATCACTATGGTGGAAGACGTCGGCACTAGTCATTTTTCATGCAGATGGAGTCATAGATTTCAAAACTGGCTTCTGCGTTTTTGCTCCTATCTATTATGCTGTCCCTAGGGACATCCCTGGGTTGGGTGGAGAGGCAGGTTCTGAAGTTCCACATTTCCCAAATTCCCAGGAGTTGGGAACTCTGCAGCAGGTTTCATGCTAGAGGAATACCGGATACAAGCAATGCAGAACAGGCCCATCAAGTCCAGCAGTCTGTTCACACAGTGGCCAACCAGGTGCCTCTAGGAAGCCAACAAGACAACTGCAGCAGCACTCTCCTGCCTGTGTTCCACGGTTCCACGGCACCTAATATAATAGGTATGCTCCTCTGATCCTGGAGACAATAGGTATGCATCATGACTCGTATCCATTTTTACTAGTAGCCATGAATAGCCCTCCATGAACATGTCCCCTCTTAAAGCCTTCCAAGTTGGCAGCCATCACCACATCCTGGGGCAGGGAGTTCCACAATTTAACTATTCTCATGAAAACAAATCTCATGATGCTGCTAGCATGAACAATTATCTCTGTGTGCACCATACTTTTTATTTTGCAGTTCAGTTCCTTGCATTTGTATCTTATTCTTCCTCCACATTGCTCAGGGCAGTATACCTGGTTCCCCTCCACTTTATCCTCACAGCAACCCTGTAAGGTAGGGTAGGCTGAGAGAGAAAGAGATTGATTGGTTCAAGGTTGCCCTCTGCTTCAAAGCTCTTAACATGGGGTCTGCCCCGTCCAACTCTGACACAACTCAAGATGACAAGAACAGGCAGTATTGACAGAAGCTGCCTAGCCCAGCACCCTTCTCATCAGAAGGAATTTATGGGCAGCTGCCTATTGCCTCATTTGCAAGGCCATCGGGGCCCCTAGAGTTTTGTCCCCCTAGCCCCTTTCTCCAGAAAAGTTCTGTTGCCAGCAGCATGGTGGCAGTGTGAGAGCCAGTGTGGTGTAGTGGTTAGGAACGGTGGACTCTAATCTGGAGAACCGGGTTTGATTCTCCACTCCTACACATCTTTTCGAACTCTCTCGGCCCCACCTACCTCACAAAGCTGCAGATTTGGGAAAATCCCTGTCTACCAGGCTTTGGATTGTCTCATCATAAGGTTTTCAAGGTAAAGGTTGGTCAGAAGTGGTTTACCAGTGCCTTCTTCTGCGCAGTACTAACCAGAGTTAGCCGTAGTGGCGCTGCCGTTGTCTACGAAAGATCCTCCGCCAGTGTCATCTTCCACTACTGCTGCTGCCCAGTAGCTAACCTTCAGGGATTCCTCTGCCCCCATCCCCATTGGAACTTCCTGTTCTCTTCTGCGGATGTGGCCATTGATCCCTTAAGGGGGTGGATGCATCTTCGTCTGGTGTCTCAGCTGTGACCATTCCGTCTTGAGTGACTCTGCTAGGAGTTTAGTCTCTTGATAGAGTCTAGACCCCTTACGGTATTGCTTCAGCTTCCCTGACACACACAAACCCCCTCACCACGTTAAGGTGTGCATCCAGAAGGGTCGTATTTTGGTCATGTCATGAGACGACAAGAGTCACTAGGAAAAGTTGAGGGCAGCAGGAAAAGAGGAAGACCCAACAAGAGATGGATTGACTCAATAAAGGAAGCCACAGCCTTCAATTTGCAAGATCTGAACAAGGCTGTCAAAGATAGGACATTTTGGAGGACTTTCATCCATAGGGTCGCCATGAGTCGGAAGCGACTTGACGGCACTTAACACACACACACCAGGCTTTGCCCCTGTGATAACAATTGTATTGAACCAGTTGCTCATGTCTTATTTTATTGTAGTTTCTATAGAGAATCTCGCAATGACCTATTAAGCCCCCTGTTGATTGATAGACAGAATGTCCCAGATTCTTTTGCCTATTTATTTAATAATCGTTCATCTCAAATATTGGAGACGGCAGCACAGTTTTAAAAGGTTTTTTTTAAAGTCCGCCAAACAGTTAATTAGATGGTATTATCTACAAACAATGTTAACTGATGTAACTGGGTACCTTTTAATATTTCCCTTCCTTTCGTATCCTTTTGTATTGTGCCTTTTTATGCCAATAAAGGAATGATTGATTACCTCACAAAGTGTCTGTTGTGGGGAAGGGAAGGTGATTGTAAGCTGCTTTGAGACTCCTTAAAGGTAGAGAAAAATGGGGTATAAAAAACAACTCTTCTTCTTCTATTCTGGGGTCAGGAAAGGGCCTCATCACCATAAAATCTTAGCTGTTCTCCTCACCCCCCACTTCTGGTCTTCAGGAATTGCTATAACACGAAACAAGATCTTGAGTAGGGTCTGAGGAGATAAAAACCTTCCCGCCACATGTTTGTCAACACAGAACTGTGCCGAGCGGAGCGGTCTCTTTTATGCCCGTCCATACAATGGCCGAGCTGCAAAATCCTCAAATTTCTTGTGCAGAGCGCCAAACCTCAGGCCGTTCTGCGCCAGGCCCACCGCTACAGGACAAGTTTGGGGCACACAGTCTCTCTCTGCCCAAAATAACAGAGTGCAACAAGCGCACTTTGGCTTTCCTTAAGCAGCAGGGAGCCCTGTCCCAGACCAATAAACAGCTCTCCGGCCGGGCCACCAGCGGTTCCAGTTATGCCAAGTGGCTGTGGGTGGTCTTAGCTTAGCCTCCAATAGAAGGACCTCCTTGGGGAGTCTGATAGGAACTTGGATTCTCTAGCAGGCAGCCAGGTTAGCAAGCAAGAAGTTGCGGGCATACTTTAACCTCAGGGGCAAAGCCTTCCTATAAAAAACTCTCCTTTGGTGCAGACTGAAGACAGATGTGAAGGAGAGGGCAGCTGAAGAAGGCACAGCATTCCTTGCTCTCTTCGGACAGGAGTCAGGAGCTGCCTGACTTCCTCCCAGAAAGATCTGTTCTCTGGGGAGCGGGCTCACACATCGATGAGGTCCAAAGATGTATCCTGGTGATAAGTTATAAACAGTGCCAGGCAAAAGGGATGTAATACCACAGGAACAAGCTGCTTTGGGTTTGGGTCACTTTAGTCTTTTGAGACTGTCTCGTACAGAGTCAGTTCATTGGGTCATCTAACCCAATAGAAGAAGCAGAAGAAGCAGAAGAAAAGAACAAGAACAACAACAAGAAGAAAGTTGGTTTTTATATGCCGACTTTCTCTACCGCTTAAGGAAGAGTCAGACTGGCTTACAATCACCTTCCCTTCCCCTCCCAACAACAGACACCCTGTGAGGTAGGTGGGGCTGAGAGAGCTGTGACTAGTCCAAGGTCACCCAGCTGGCTTCATCTGTAGGAGTGGGGAAACAAATCTAGTTTACCAGATTAGCCTCTGCCGCTCATGTGGAGGAGTGGGGAATCAAACCCGGTTCTCCAGATCAGAGTCCACCGCTCCAAACCACCGCTCTTAACCATTACACCACGCAGTATAATATAGTACAGGGTTCTCCAACATGGGCACCATGGCACCTGCCAAAACTTCCCTTTGTGCCCGCTGGGCTTTTCAGCAGGGCTTGTTTTTGGCTGTGTGGTTCCATTCCCTCTTCAGGCTTTCCTTCTTCCTGGGCAATGTGAGGAGGGAGGTATTCTGTTTTGACTCAGCCTTCTGTGGAAACATCTTTTGGGGTGGCGCTCACCACCCCCTCTCAAAATTCCTAGTGTTTCCACAGGCTCAGAAAGGTTGGGGGGGATGTCAGCCATTGTTCAGAGCCTCAGGCAGGAAAAGGTGCTTCTGAAAACGTGCTCCCTGGAAGCCTTTAAAATGGAGGGACCAAACCAGAGACCTTGTGCATGCAAGGAAGTTGCTGCACTGTGCTGAGGGAACCTGCTTGCCTTGTCTCTAACCAATTAGATCTGGGGAAGGATGGTGTCCCATGAGTGGGTGCTGATCCCCATCTTGTAATTGTGTGTCACCTGAACACATGAAGCTGCCTTATACTGAATCAGACCCTTAGTCCATCAAAGTCAGTATTGTCTACTCAGACTGGCAGCGGCTCTCCAGGGTCTCAGGCAGAGGTCTTTCACATCACCTTATTGTCCTGGTTTCTTTAACTGGAGATGCCGGGGATTGAACCTGGGACCTTCTGCATGCCAAGCAGAGGCTCTCCCACTGAGCCACAGCCCCTCCCTGGAAAACCATGGGAAAGCAACATGTTTTGCTTTTGTTAGGTTTATGGTCCTGATTCTCAACTTCTTGGGCTCCTGAGTGCGGTTACCAAGGTCTCTTCTTCCTCTGCTTTGCCTGGAAACTGATGCCAGAGGCAAAATAAAAGGAACAGCAAGATACACAACAGGCACACTCAGCAACTCACCCAAGGCAGCCAATACAGCTACAACGATGATCAGCAGGACGACAAAGACATACAGAACCTTCACAGAAGTCTGGAGGGTCAAAGTCTTCTCACATTGGCTGCAGTTGGTCCTCATCCGACCTGGGGGGGGGGCAGGATGAAGCAAGGACGGGGAACCATTTTGTGTCTGAGTGCCAAGTTTAAATTGGATACATCTACCATATTGATTTCATCCTGCACTAGGTTTTACGTTTTAGCTATCTAAAAACATTTAGGAGTGTTGGATGCTCACTCCAGGATAACTGATTACTCTTTGGATTCATTATTGCTTTGAACCAGCCTTTCTTTGTAAAAATTTTCCCTCCCTGCCATTCTGTTGCATACATAAATCGGCCTGATGGTTAGGGTTGCCAACCTCCAGGTACTAGCTGGAGAGCTCCTGCTACTACAACTGATCTCTAGCCAAAAGAGACCAGTTCACCTGGAGAAAATGGCCGCTTTGGCAGTTGGACTCTATGGCATTGAAGTGCCTCCCCTCCCCAAATCCCGCCCTCCTCAGGCTCTGCCCCAAAAACCTCCCGCCGGTGGTGAAGAGGGACCTGGCGACCCTACTGATGGTTGTGCACCTCATGCATCTGATTAAGTGAGCTCTGACCTGGCTACCCACCCTGAATTCTGATCTCAACCCTGTGCCTCAGCTTCCTCTAAGACATGGCAAGGAATATTGAGGATCCACTCTTGGACAGCAGGTTGATTTCTGAATGCCTGTAGGGTTGCTGGTACAACCTGGAACTACCACAGCCCAATACAAGCATTGTTGACTTGCTACCAATCCAGCGGTAGAGCCAAAGGGAGAAGGGGGATTTGTAAAAAGGCCAAGGGGCATGAGAGAAATCTGTCTGAAATTTCACACTCCTAGAATAAAGGAAACGAGCAACTAAGGGCCCTTACCATTTGGTCGGTATCTGAAGGATGGCATCTCGTCTTCTTCTCCAATGAGTTCTTCTTCTAAAATAATAAAAAGGTATGATTACCAATTAATGGCATCCTATTTTAATTCCCCCTTTTTAAAAAACTCCATCGTTTTAACTGGACTTTGCTATTTGGGGCACTATTTCTAATTTTGAAATCTCTGTAGCTGCTTTTTGTTTGTTTCTAAGTATGCATTTATCTGAGCAATCTTTTGCACGGCTACTCCAGCTGATTTCAGTGGGAGTAACTCTGCATAGGATTGCACTGCAAATCTTTTCTTTGCACCCCACGTTTTTCTTGAAGGAGCTCAGGGCTGTGTACACAGGTCTCCTTTCCTCTGTTTTATCCTCACAACTACAACCCCGTGAGATAGGTTTGGCTTAGAGATCGTTTGATAGGGTAGCCGTGCTGGTCTGCAGTAGAATAGCTAGATTTGAATCCAGTACTACCCTAGAGATCAACATGGTTTTCAGGGTATAATTTTTTGAGATTCAAAGCTCCCTTTGTCACATTGATATGATGAAGGGAGCTTTGACTCTTGAAAGCTTGCACCCTGAAAATCGTGTTGGTCCCTAAAGTGCTACTGGACTCGAATCTAGTTAGGCTGAGAGTGAATGGCTGGCCCACGATCATCCTTGCTTCATGACAGAGTGGGGGATTAAATCCAATGTTGTAGTCTCTATCCCTTTCGGGCAAGACTAGCCAATGTTTTGCCTCCCTTTATTGCTGCCACCATTGCTTTGGCTAAAATCCATCTCCCCTCGTGTGGGCTGCCCAAAGTCAACCTCACAGGGGTATCGCTCTGTAGTGCACCAGCTGGGTGGGTAAGGACTTGTGCAGACTCTCTCCAATTAAACAAACTATTTCTACAAGGCACAAACTCAGGGTAATGCAAAGGCTAGAATCTAGGTACATGAATGAAGTAAAACAAAAGACAGTCGCTAACTAAGTACTCGCAATCCATGTTATATCTGATCTTTGGCAGATCTCTTTTGCATCATTTTCCTCTGCCATCCTTCATGGTAAAACACACACTCCAAAGAGCCCCCCAAAAAGGAACAGCTCCTCTTTTCATATCCTACCCCACATGTGGTCTCAGGGTCTCAGCCCATGTGGGTGCTAAGCCTCAGGGCTCCAGCTCGCCAAACTTGGACTCTCCAATCAAGAGGTGTTAACTCATCAAAGAGCTATGGTGTTATTCCTCCCTGTTGGAAAGGATGCTTTGAATCTGGCAAACAGCACCTTCTCCCCTTCTTTTTGGCCAAAGAGATGCCTCGGCTCTCTTCCATCACCATAACTGTCAAGGCATCTCTCCACCCCCCTTCTCATCACACCCATGTTTTAAAATGACCAGTTGTTTTCTCCTTTAAAATGCTACTGCAGAAGCAAAACCAAAGGGAAGTTCATGGGTTAAATCACCTCTTGTTTCCCTATATGGCCCTGAAGCAAACTGAGGCTCCATAAACCTGCAGTTTGCATAATCTGCTTGAGCCCTTACACCCCACCATCTTGGTCTTAGAGATATCCTTTGATTTAGCTTAATTTGGTTTTAATGTTCTGGTTTTATTGCATGTTGTTTTTAATGTCTTTAGAGACAGGTGAAAAATAATCAAATGAGTACATTCAATACTCCAAACTCTGCCCACCAGGGTGCTGAAAGAAAGAAAACATGAAAAAGAGTGAGATGCAGGAGGGATGGGGAGAGGAGATGCAGGGGTGATTGAGTCCACTTCAATACATGCTTTATGGTTCCCTGCTTTATGGTTCATTGTTGCAGATTATTTCATGTTATTTTCATTGCAAAACACTGTTGTCACTTTTCTCTTTATTGCAGTATTTTTGCTGCCTTGGATGCTTTTCTTTGATTTTCTCTTTGCGTTACTGATTTTATCATTTTTAAACTGTACGTCATCCTGACTCATTTTAACAGTCCTGGATAGCGATAATGGTGATTTGGGGTGTTTTGAATTCACAGAGGCCAAGAAACTCTTTTTTTGGCCCACTTTTCTTCAGGCTCCTAGCCAGGAGTTTTGGGAAGCAGCGGATGGCCAAGTCGGATGACTCTTCCTTCTTTCTGTGTGAGACATCCATGTTTTTTGGACACTGTGGTTAGTTTAAGAGATTGGGACGACACCAGGGATTTCCTTGCCAGCCGCAAGTCGGGCACACTGACAAAAGAATCACAGAGTTGGCAGGGACCTGGACCATTGAGGGGTGAAGAGAGATGCTGAATTTTAGGAGTAGTCACAGAAGGTTCTGCATCCTCAGGGTGAACCCAGATTTGCAGCTCCCACTACAGTTGACAGACATGTGTTCTACCAAGTCAGACCCTGGACGGACCTTCAGTCTTGCTCTTCCCCTGAACATTGGAGCAGTCTATAAATGTATAAATTTAATAAATCATATCAATCAATCTATTCACTTTTAAATTGAGCCAGCGTGGTGTAGTGGTTAAGAGCGGTGGACTCTAATCTGGTGAACTGGGTTGGTTTCCCCACTCCTACACATGAAGCCAGCTGGGTGACCTTGGGCTAGTCACAGTTCTTTCTGAACTCTCTCATCCTCACCTACCTCATAAGTTGACAGTTGTGGGGAGAGGAGGAAAGGAGATTGTAAGCCAGTTTGATTCTCCTTAAAAGGTAGAGAAATTCAGCATATAAAAGCCAACTCTTCTTCTTCTAAAAATGTTATGGTGGCACATTGATCTGTATAAACACACAAACACACAGAGTCATCCACCTTATTGTTCCTTACAGATGTTGATTTATGGCAGATTTGCAGCCATACAGCACTGTGAAGTCAGCAGAGACAGGCAGCTTCTGGCCACATCCGGTTTGCTATAACAATCTGAGGCTGGATTAGCAAAGTCTTGTAGTGTGGCTAGTTATGACCTAGTTAGAAATGAATCTCCATCAAGGGTGGAGGGGAGAGAGAGAGAAGACATATCTTACTCTTACAACTTTGTTCGGGTGTGTGCATACCATCAAGTCACAGCTGACTCATGGTGACCCCAAAGGTTTTTCAAGGCAAGAGACATTTGGAGGTGGTTTGCCATTGCCTGCCCCCGCATGGGCTGAGAGAGTTATGAGAGAACTGTGACTAACCCAAGGTCACCCAGCAGGCTTCACGTGGAGGAGTGGGAAATCGAACCCAGTTCTCCAGATTAGAGTCTGCCGCTCTTAACCACTACACCACGTCGACTCTCCTTCTTACAACTATTGGATGCACCGAGGGAACTTCTACTGGGTTTGCTCCTAGACTCTTAATTATAGGGAAGAGAAAGGGGCTAGATTCCAGTTCTTCAGAGGAAAGCTATTAATAACTTCCATTCCTTTATTTATTTTGTCTTAGAGCCTTTATCCGGCCACATGGCTCCATAAAGCCCTCAGGGCAGCTGAATATGTACATACAAAAACAAAGAATAAAAACTTTGCATAACAAAACCAAACAGAGGTAAAGATATCTTCAATAACATAAATTATCAGCAGCAAACCATGTCCCAAGTAAAAAAAATATATATCTCCATTACTAATTAAATATTCAGACCAAATATCCAGGTCCTAAGAAATCTTTCATGATCCCTTTAAAACTAGAAGCCCAGCTAGCCTTGGGGAGAGAGTTCCAAAAGGGGGTGCCACCACCGAAAAGGCCCTATTTTTTCATCCTTGCCAGTCTCATCTTAACTAGAGAAGGGGCTGTGGCATCTGCTTGGCATGCAGAAGGCCCCAGGTTCAATCCCTGGCATCTCCAGTTAAAGGGACTAGGCAGGTAGGTTGTGTGAAAGACCCCTGCCTGAGACCCTGGAGAGCCGCTGCCGGTCTGAGTAGACAATACTGACTTTGATGGACCACGAGTCTGATTCAGTATAAGGCAGCTTCATGTGTAGGGTTGCCAACCTCCACGTAATAGCAGAAGATCTCCTGCTATTACACCTGATCTCCAGCCAATAGAGATCAGTTTACCTGGAGAAAATGGCCGCTTTGGCCATTGGACTCTATGGCATTGAAGTCCCTCCTCTCCCCAAACCCTCCCCTCCTCAGGGTCCGCCCAAAAGGGACCTGGCAACCCTATTCACGTGTTCATGTGTTCTGTCTCTTGATCTTAGCACACAGGTCAGGGGTTGATAGAGGCAAAGGAGCGCCTAATGTAGATGTTTCTCCTCACATCCTAAGACTGCCGGCCCCCTTCCTCGAGCTCAAAGGAACTCCACCAGTTGCTTCTTCACCCATTATTGCAGCGCTGACTGAAGCAGCAGCATCCAGTGTGGCACAGGAGTGCTTTGACATGCAGAATGAGGCATGTTTTCCAGAGCCGGACTGACTTTGCCTTTCAGAGCCATGTTTTCCTAGTTGCAGGTGGCCTCGAGTTCAACAGCAGCCGCACTTTTCATGTGGGATTAGTTCAGAACTACAAACAGGTATGCAAAGAGCCTTGCGTGTGTTTCAGCATCTGAGAGGTTTCCTTAGATCAACAGCTTATAAAACTCCCAGTTCCCGTTACGTAAACAAGAGAGGCTGCAAGGCGGGGGACGAGGAGGATCCAGGTTCAAGTTATTTTCCAAAGCAGGAAAACTGCAGTCTGGTTTTCCCTCTCTTTAGAGGATACCACAGTGGAGTGAAACAAATATTTACTATATGAAGGGATTAGGATTGCCAGGTGAAAATCTCAAAAATAAGAGGCACCTTGGAGGTATACATGTAGAAGTGTCCAAGATTAGGGACACTCATTAAGCCCTGTGGAAGTGGATTGGGATCACGGGTAACCATGGCATCCCATGTCATTAATTTGCCATTCAATTTGATGATAGACTTCTATGTAACTGACACTTGCATATGCTTCCATTAAGGGATACTGTTTCAGGAAAGGACATCTGCTTACACATTTCCCCTCCCCCTGCCCCATCCTCTGGACCCAGAGACACCACAAGGATCTATACCAGAAATTCTCAAACTTGCAATACCCAAGGCACTAACTGTATACGGTAACTTCATAAGCAGGCTTGTTCCTGAATTAAAATTGGGTGGTTCATTTTTATATCCCCAAAAAGATTTACATGGGAGGGGTTGTGGCTCATTGATAGTGCATCTGCTTGTAATGTAGAAGGTCTTAGGTTCAATCCCCAGCATCTCCAGTGGAGAGGATCAAGTAGTAGGTGATGTGAAAGACCCTTGCCTTAGACCCTGGAGAGTCGCTGCCGGTCTGAGTAGACTATACTGACTTTGATGGACCAATGGTCTGATTCAGTATAAGGCAGCTTCATGTTCTCATGATGAAAGCAAAAGCATTAGTGATCCTCAGAGAAGGCCACTCCATGCACCACTGTACCAAACATGCTTCCAGATGGAAGGAAGCAAAGCTAGAACGGCAACTCATTCAAAGACAAAACAGGCAACCTCCTCAGAGGAAAGGGAATCGTGCTGCATCTCTTCATTGCAAGTCACTGAATGATCCAACTGTACCCAATGCAGATGATTACAAAGCACCAGAGAAAGACTGATTGGAAAAGGTCAAAAGCAGAAGGGAGGAGCTGTGGTCAGGTTGCCAACAGGCCTGAACTAAAAGGTCCTCAGCCTTAAAAGAGGCTTAAAGTGTGGAAATGGGCAGCTTAAGCTTTGCAAGGCATGGGGGTAAATAGCACCATATAATAAACAGCCCATTAAGGACCTCTCTTTTTTCCAGGCAGTTGGCAAGCTTAGGCTGTGGCTCCATGGAAGAATACCTGCTTTGCATGCTGAAGGTCTTAGGTTCAATCCCTGGCATCCCCAGTTACAAATTATCATGGGTAGCAAGAACGAAAAAAGAACCCCTCTTCTGCCTAGAGAGCTGCTGGCAATGAGAACAGACTAAACTAAGCTAGGTGGGTATGAATGACCTGGCTCTGTATAAGGCAGCTGTGCAGGTAGTGAACCATGCAGAAAAGAAGCACGCCGGATTCTCTGCAGGTGGCTTCTTTGATGGCTCTTAGTTAGGAGCCTGCTTCATTCATCCTCCCAGCACACATGCAGTTCTCTCACAGCACGCCTGGGAGTAGTCAGTCTACACCAGCTGAAAACTCAGGAAGAATCAATCACATTTCTGGCATTTCAAAAGACTGGCCGTTGCAGCAGCAGCAAGTGCTCTGCACTGTTTGTAGGCCCCTACACTACCGGGCGATGAACCAAGCTAACAAGCTAAACCTCTGAAGTTACAAGGTATGCAAAGGGGTGGGTGGGAATTCTGGCAAATGCTAACATGAATATAGTAAAAACATCTGATGGGGCATCAAACACCACAGGTGGGGCACTGAACATGAATAGCCAATGGAGAGACAAATGGATTGAATTGATTAGGAAATATTCCTGCACAAGCCTCATCCATTTCATGGAATCCCAGGGTTAGAGGGGGCTTTACTTCCCGTCTAGTCCATCCCCTAGGGCTGGCGTCATAACCACCCTTGGTAGGGTTGCCAGCTCTGGGTTGGGAAATACCTGGATATTTGGGGGGTGGAGCCTGAGGAGGGTTGGGTTTGGGGTGGGGAGGGGCTTCAATGGGAAATAATGCCGTAGAGTCCACCTTCCAAAGTGGCCATTTTCTCCTGGTTTCTCTGTTGCCTGGAGATCAGTTGTAATAGCACGAGATCTCCAACCACCACCTGGAGTTTGGCAATCCTAAATCATGGACAAAGGAAGGAGTCAGATGTTTTCGGAAGCCAGATGTTTTTGGAAGCCAGACCAGCCTTTGGGCAGTTGTGCATATGCGCAGCCAACAATGATTTATTACATTCCATGGGTTTTTGTTTCCCAGCTTTCTCCAGAACATCAAAAGCTGTTACAATAAGCAAGGACAGGTTAGAGTGGAGATGTGGTGCGTAATTCCATTTCCCTTGTGTGCTGTCACATGCCCTTTGACTGGGAAGTGACACAGCAGGATATCTCATTACTATATGACATCACATTCTTGCTAAGAACCACCCCCCAAAAAATCTCCTGGCAACCCTATCACTGGAACAAGGCTGGAACAAGACATTTCACCAGCACAGGTCAAGCATGCCCCAGAAGCCCTTGCAGTGTTGCACAGGATGCTGAGATACAGTTCATGGTTCATGATGTGTGCCTTGTGAGGGGTTCGGCATCCTCTGTACCAGAAGTGCCTCTTGCCTCACTGCTACCTTTCAAGAGTATAAGAAATAGCTAATACAATTTTTAAAAAAATAAGTTTTAATTTACCTTTAACATACTTTTTGATTTAATTTTTTTTTTAATTGGCATGGGAAAGGTGAGATTATTAGCCAAAGACCTACCTTTGGCTTCCCTTCCCTTGAAGCACATGACTTGGCAAGTCTGTCATGCGCCTGCTTGTGGAACCATGTGGCTAAGGGGATGTTCCTGCTCTGCCTCATGGCAGGGGAGCATTTAGCCACTTCCAACATGGTAATTCTAAATGCTTAATACAACCTTTGGACTTGTGTCAGGGAAATCCCACTGCAGGCTTTGCAAAAAGGTAAACATCCTTGCTGTCTTGCTGACATCAGTTGCTCTGTGGGTGTGTGTTCTGATTTTAAATGCTAATGACCCAAGAGTTTTCACAGACTTAGGGGGGACACCAAATCTGAGATACTCCTGAACATGACCAAGGCAAACAGAACAGGGGGAAGGGAAAGGAACGGAGATCTGCCTTATTTTCCAGGAGGGGAGCAGAGGCCCAGAGAAAAGAGCAATTTGCCCCTGGCCACCGAATCAGCTCATTGTGAGGATGGAACTCACTGTAAACCTTAACGGAGTGGGGTGGGGGGCAAAGCACACATTTGAGGAGTATCCAGAACATTTCTGGTCCAAGAGCAGATTTCAGTGGCACTTCTGCTATTTCCTGCAGGAATCCACCCATAACGTGGAGTCCCAAATACATCGGAGCTGGGAATATTCATTTCCCCCTCTAGTTCCAGGCCCACAATGGGGAGCCCTGGTGCTAAATGATGGGTTTTTACACACTGGAAAACTTTTTATTTGTTTTCATGGAAATGCGTTCTCTCTGAAATCTGAGACACAGTTTTGATCTTTGAAGTCAGCCCAGGAAGGAGAGGGAAAGGGACGTGTTCTGAGGATTGCAGGCATGAAGGCTCTTCCTTCCCACCACCACCTCCACCATTCTCCGTTGCCTCTCCCAGGAGCTGTTAGCACTCTGTGTTACCCCAAGCTCCCCCTTTCCAGCCAGCCCTCTTTCTTCCACTTCCTTCTCAGCCTGTATACTCTCAGGTTCCTCCCCAACCCTGACCCCAATTCCTTACTATCTCATCATGCCCCTACCCTGCCACCCACACCAGCAATGTCCCTCCAAAATTTGATGGAGGGAAACAAATATTCTTGTTTTGTATTGTGAGAACACACAATCCACAGTACACTTGGGAATTAGGGTTGCCAAGTCCCTCTTTGCCATTGTTGAGAGGGTTTTTTGGATGGAGCCTGAGGAGGACGGGGTTTGGGGAGGGGAGAGACTTCAGTGCCATAGAGTCCAATTGCCAAGGCAGCCATTTTCTCCAGGTGAACTGATCTCTATTGGCTGAAGATCAGCTGTAATAGCAGGAGATCTGCAGCTAGTACGTGGAGGTTGGCAACCCTACTTGGGAAGAATTTTTCAAATGTGAACTTCAAAGCCCAAATTTTTGTGCAACCAAGACTGCACATTTCTGTACTTGTTTTCAGGGTTGACATTAGGGTTGCATAACCTCCAGGTACTAGCTGATCTTCCGCTATTACAACCTGTGTGTGTAAGTGCCATCAAGTTGCTTCTGACTTATGGCGACCTTATGAATTAATTACCTCCAAAACGTCCTATCTGAACAGCCTCGCTCAGGTCTTGCAAACAGAGGGCTGTGGGCTTCCTATGTCCAACTACCTGGTGCCCTTTAAACTGGAGATGCTCAACCACAAAGCCACAGCACCTCCCCCATCACAATCAGCACTGACTCTCCTAAAACAGAAACCACACGTGCATTTTAAAACACAGGAAGGTCAAAATGGGACAGTGAATCAGCCTTCCTGCAATCCACCACTAATGTATTCTGAAGCCTGGTACCAACATGAGGATGCCAAAACCCAATACTCACACATCTGTTTTTCACATGTGCACACCAACAACATGACATGTGTGAAAATAGTCCCAGAAACCCCACTTTTTAAAAAGTGCCTATTTCCCCCCAGTCATCAAGAGATCATTATCTGGAAGAGCTGTGTTCCAATCCTACCTTGGTTATGGACACACAACCGCTTCTCCCCTTTGGTAAAATGGACTGCCCAAAGACTACTTGAGGGCATAATAAACCACCAAGTCCCCTGGGACAGGGCTATTTGAGGGGGCAGTTGAGTGACATATGATCCGGCAACCGCTTCCCAGGATCCTTTGCAATGCCACAGCTGAGCACGAAATCTCTTGAACCGACCCTTGACGGTTGATTATCCATGTATTGCTCTTGCCATAACGCACCCCCGCCAGCCCTCCCAACGCAACCAAAGAGCTTACCTTTCATTATCCTCTTGCCCAGGAATCCTGCATCCAAGCCCAAGGCGTTTCTAGTGAAACAAACAAGGGACAGGATTGAGGCTGGACCCTTTTGGGAGAAGGGCCGCCAAGCCAGACGCGAATTCTGCCAGATGTCTCTTATCGTAAAGGATGGATCTCAAAGGGCTGCTCTGCATTCCGCAACATCACAGCTGCCCTGAACACAGCAGACACGGCTCTGAGGAACGAACATCATCATGGCTCTGGAGAACGAGACAACTATCCCCCCACAATGCTCCACCTCCCAGCAGTCCAGCAAACTGACTTTGCAGTTCTCCAGAGTGCCGCTAACACTATTTTTTGAAATTTTGCATCGAGCTAACAGCCTCGCTGCCACCACCACCCTACTCACCCCGTCACTGCCCCATGAAGGCAGCGTCCGTCCTCCGCACCAGCATCCCTCGCTTTCTTTCTGGAGTTTCCCGACTGGTCTTCTTCTTCAGTGTGCAGACAGCAGAGAGCACACTGCCGGCCACACTCCCTTCTTTCTCTCTCTGGCTTTTGGGCTGCGGCCCAGACAAACTTCCTTGATATTTCAAAACAGGGCAAGTGGCTTCACTATGTGCCGGACGTCTCCTGCCGGAGTCTCCACTCCCAAGGATGCTGCCCCCAGTCTGGGGCGGTGGGGGGGCGGGGAAGGGTTGCGAGGCAAAGAGGCTTTGGAGCCTTGCCGAGATATGTACTGCTCCCTCCCTCCGACCCTAATTGCTAACAAATGTCCTCTTTACCCATAGCGAACACGGAAAGGAAGACAGGAGGGGTGGGGAAGAAGGCAGGTTGTAAGATCGGCGTGGCTGGAAGAGTGGGAGGCCTGGTGGAAAGCTGGGCCCTGGAGCTCGGATGTGTTTCGGAAAAGGAGAGATGCATTAAACCCAGAGGGTCCTTCCTCCCTCTCCCTTAATGGTGATGTAGCCTTTGAAGAAGACAGATGTTCCAATGTGTTCAGTGGGGACACGAGAGTTGGGATAAAGGATTGCGTGTCTGTGCCAATGTTATTCTGCCCTCTGCTCTCGGTTCACTGTGAGACACTGGGCAGCATGTCACCGCCGGGGAATACAAACAAGTATTTAGCAACAGGGAACTTACCTCTCTGAGCACGTAACCACATGGGAAGCCAGTTGTCTGTAGCGGACTGCCAAGCAGGGAGGGGGATTTAACTGGGCGTGGGTTTGTGGTCAAATTCACTAAGCAATGGCCAGCATACTAAGTGGATACACACACATACACTGCAGTAAAATTATGTTTTACTCAATGGCTGTCTACTGCTCAGCCTCAGTTTGCCATTAGTAAACTGACCCAGGTTGAGGTCTTCCACATCATCTGCTAACTGATCCTTTCAACTGGAGGTGCAGGGGATTGAACCTGGGACTTCTTTCTGCATACAGAACAGGTACTCTGTCATTGAGCCACGGCCCTATCCTATCCCATTTGACTGTCCTGCTTGACTTGGCTGAAGGATGTTTGGAGCCCTAAGCAAAGAGATGTTTTGGGAAGAGGGACCTCACCTAGCTACCTTATAAACCCACTATCAGTGGTGTTGTTGTGTAAACAAATATATCAATCACATATCAGTAGGCACATATATGTTGGATTTGGACCCAAACTTGTATGAGCAGAAGGGATCTTAACCAAGTAGATCTTCCCCTGCCTTTCCCTTCCGGCAGCTTCCCCCCCCCCCCCCGCCCAGAAAATGATGTACTCAAGGTCAGGAGACCCTCGAATGAATGTATTACTGGCTGCAGTGAGGAGGGCAGATGCGACAAAATGCCCCCCCTTTGCCTACTGGAGGAGTTGGAGTGCTATTGTGGGAAGGGAAAGCCCTGTTTGCATGAATTCTTTTCATTCATCGAATGTGGGATCCAACCCAAACATGAATACGTGTAAGCACACTTACACACACCATACATAAATGGGGATGGTTTTTTTTTTTAAATCAGGGGTTAGCTTTACTAAGTATTTCCTGAAACCACAAGACTTGCAATAAAATTATGAGAATATCCTGGGTTCTCAGATTACAAGCCAAATATGCAATTAAAAAAAAACCCAACCACACCACATCACTTAAAACATTGCCGGGGCCACAGAGGCAGCATTTTGGAACAGTTTGAGAACATAGTCATTGAAAAAAAGATACGGGACCGACCCCAAGTCTTAGGGAAGGGGATAATGCATGAATATTCTTGCTGAGTATTTCCCCCCTACATCTTATTAAATGCTTTTGGAATCACAAGTCTAGGAGAGGGACAATTTTATCACTCCACAGAGGTCAAATTGCTATTCATCCAGTTATCACAGGCTGGATCTTCCCTGTTTGATCCGGCTCGGTGGACCCTGGGTTACAGCTTGTGGTCTATGAACATAAGAACATAGGAAAAGCCATGCTGGATTAGACCAAGGCCCATCAAATCCAGCAGTCTGTTCACACAGTGGCCAACCAGGTGCCTCTAGGAAGCCCACCAACAAGATGACTGCAGCATCATTATCCTGCCAGTGTTCCACAGATGTAATATAATGGGCATGCTCCTCTGATCCTGGAGAGAATAGGTATGCATCATGATTAGTATTCTTTTTGACTAGTAGCCATGGATAGCCCTATCCTCCATGAACATGTCCACTCCCCTCTTAAAGCCTTCCAAGTTGGCAGCCATCACCCCATCCTGGGGCAGGGAGTTCCACAATTTAACTATCTATGTTTCACACCAACTGGACCAATGAAAATAATTCTGGGGTAAAAATGGCCACCTAGGATACAGAGCCATACAAGTCCAGAGAAATCGGGTAGGGTGGATGATACACATGAAACTGCTGGTCCATCAAGGTCAGTACTGTCTACTCTGCCTGAAACCCTGGAGAGCCGCTGCCGGTCTGAGTAGACAATATTGACTTTGATGGACCAAGGGTCTGATTCAGTATAAGGCAGCTTCATGTGTTCATGTGTACGCTGACTAGCAGTGGCTCTACAGGGCCTCAGGTTGAGGTCCTTCACATCACCTTCTGCCTGATAGTTTTTTTAAACTGGAGATGTTGGGGGGTTTGAACCTAGGACTTTTTGAATGCCAAGGAGATGCTCTACGACTGAGCCATGCCCCCACCCAGTACAAGAGGGTGATTCTTCTAAAGTGCAGCCAAAAGATTAGGATAGGGCTGGCGTATAAGGAACGAAGATGGAATTAGGTCTGCATCCATGTGGCCACAAGTCTCCATGCCTGGTTCTGTGGGGGCCATCACGTAGCAGCCCAGCCTAGAGTGAGCAGGTACGGGAGGAGAAGGAAGAAGAAGAGGAAGAAGAGTTGGGTTTTTTAAGGAGAATGAAACTGGCTTACAGTCTCCTTCCTTTCCTCTCCCCACAACAGATATCAACCTTTTGAGTAGGGTTGCCAATCTCCAGGTACTAGCTGGAGATCTCCTGCTATCACAACTGATCTCCAGCCGATAGAGATCAGTTCCCCTGGAGAAAATGGCCACTTGGCAATTGGACTCTATGGCATTGAAGTCCCTCGCCTCCCCAAACACTGCCCTCCTCGGGTTCCACCCCCAAACCTCCTGCCGGTGGCAAAGAGGGACTGGCAACCCTACTTGTGAGGTAGGTGAAGCTGAGAGAGTTTGGAGAGAACTGTGACTTGCCCAAGGTCACCCAGCTGGCTTCATGTGGAGGAGTGGGGAAACCCGGTTCATCAGACTGGAGTCCGCCACTCTTAACCACTACACCAGGCTGAAGGGATGACAGGCCAGCAAAAGTGCTCATTCTCACTCCTTGCCAGTTCTAGGGATGGACAGCATGTGCCTGCTGCCCTCTGGTGCTGGAAGTTAGGACATCCAGTGGAAACGGAGGTGCGCCTTCAACCACCGGCGCGTCTCTGCTTCTGGCTTACTCTTCTCTGTCCCCTTGCCATATCAAGCAATCACACCAACGCCAGAGTTTCTGCCACAACTGTGAGGAGTGGCTTAAGAAGGCCCACCAAGTTCGGCTCAGTGGCCCCAGCAACACCGCAAAGCTGTAGTAGCGCTACTGGGGCTTGACTCTGCTTTCTCCTGGCTGCCAGTCCTCCCCACCCCAAAGCAAGGGACCCACTACGAATTTTTAATTTAAACGGCCAGTCCTCCCCTGTACTCCAGTTACTGCAGAACAAGAAACAAAAAGGGACACGGAAGGGCCCCAAAACAAAGGCCTTTTTATTAAAAGCAACCAAAATAACGCAATACAGGAAGGCAAGTGTTTTGTGCATAATTCTGCCTCCTGGAAAACCTGTAACTTGAGCCAAGTTGAGCAGCGAGGGGTCAGTCTAATTGACACAGCCCCATGCATCTGCCAAGGCAGGTCCTCGCCCACTGGCAGGACGGAGTGACCATAAAAAGCGCCCTGCTGGGTCAAATCAAGATAATGTCCCTCTAGTCCAGCATTCTGTTTCCAGCCCGCAAGCAGTATGCTTGGAGAATATATACCTACCAATTCAGGAGACTTCGGCATGCGACTTGTGAAGTTGTATCTGATGGAAGCTTCTGTTGCAATAGCAGAACAATCCTCTTAGGAGAGCATGCACAGAATCGAAGCCCGAGTCTTTAAGGGGCTACAAGACTCTCTTGTTTTGGCTGCAACAGATTTTCTTGTGCATCCCTCTGGAATAAATTTGCTCCTTTTAAAGGCCCCATGGGGCTCTTTATGGCTTTGCATCGGCAGACAGACACAGCTACGCTTCTGGAATGTGTCCCTAATTAACACATTGTCTGCTTCTTGGTCGTACAAGGCAACAGACATGGCCTTGTAAGCGTCAGCTGCAATTCAGCATTGATGTGGGTCTCCAAAATGCAAAGAAATCTGTAGCACATTCCCAGCTGGATGGATCTTCCCATCTCATTTGCTTTTTCAATGGTACTGCATTCACAGTGGTAGTCAAAGTCTGGAGTGATGGGAAGGGAAACTAATTTTTTTAATGAAATTATGTTGGAAAATGTAATTTCCCTCCTGTAGGACATCCTGCCCCACAGTTATAGGCCTGTCAAGAAACTTCCAAATGTTCCCTAACTCTCTTTGACTTTCCATTCTACTCCTGCTGAAGAGACCCGTGTAACTCAAAAACTATCATATTGCTACACACGGAGCAAGACAGTTTGGGAGGGTTTTTTTTGCCACTTGTAAACAATGCCAGTTTTAAATGGACTGCTTTTGGAGTGGAGTTAAGTTTAACCAAATAAATCACAAACATAGGATTGGCAACACGGCTATTTCCACAAATGACAAACTGAAGGTGGTTTAGTGAAGATGAACATAGGTGAAGCTGCCGAACACTGAATCAGACCCTTGGCCCAGCAGGATCAGTATTGTCTACGCAGACTGGCCGTGGCTCTCGAGTCCCAGGCAAAGGTCTTTCCCATCCAGCTACTGCCTGGTCTTTTAAACTGAAGATGTCAGGAATTGAACCTGGGACTTTCTGCATGCAAAGCAGAAGCTCTTCTACTGACCCACACAGCCCCTTATCCATACATCTGTTTTCAAAACAGCTCTCCTCTTTTCTACGTTACATCGAGTTGACATTCTTTCCTAGTAACGTGCTGAAAGGTGAAGCATGTGCACGAACACGGCTTGTTGCTTGAGCTCACGTAAAGACGTCCTTCAGCATCAGCCCCCTCTCTTCTTCTGTGAAGTGTAACTCAGGATTCCTGGCGTGAAACAAACTCTGGTTCCGTGACAGAGGCGATTCAGCCGGGTGCCTGCATTCACACACCACAGGGAACTGGAGCTTATTTCAAAACCAAGGATCCTTAATTGGGTTCTGCATGAGAAGAGTGGGGCGGGTGGGGGGGGGGGAGGAAGTCATGTGCAGAACCAAGGCAACAAACAGTTTTCCTGCCCCAGTCTTGGTTTAATTGTAGTTTGTTGTGACCGAATGCTTCCTTTAGTGAAAACCCCTTAAGAAAGCTCGGTATGAAAAAGCATTTTCACATAAAGACTGTGCACCTTCCTCTTTTCACATTAACAACAATCAGCCCCCCTCCCCAGTTTTTTGGCACATGAAAAGGCATAGGGGTTGTGTGTGTGTGTGTGTGGGGGGGGAAATGACTTCCACACTGTGGGCTCGAATTGCTTTAAAAAGGTGATGGTGAACTTGTGGTGGGGACATGTTTGCCGTCACGTTGAGTTTGACGCTAGGGTTCCCACATTTGCCCATAGCAGCAAGCACCACACAAGGGTTCTTTGGTACCCTACAGGGTAACATATTTGTTAGGACAGGTGCCTTAGGGAGCCAGAGTCCACTTCCCTAGATCCATTACCACACCCAAGTAAGAACAGCAGTTCTCTTACAAAGGGATTTCAAAGGGAGATTAGAAAGAGAGATTGCTGAATTAAAACTAATAATGAAGCTCAAGACAATGCATTCTCCAGGACTTAATAGAGATTTGGGATTCCTGTCTCATTACCAATGCTGATTTCTCTGCGCCTGCTACCCCTCTGCATATCACACTTAATCCGATCACGCCTGCTAATGCCATTTACTTGCTGTTGGCATTTTCATTGCCATTGTGTGTCTAATTCATTCTTCTTTACTTAAGGATAGATGGAATCACATTCTGGCTGTATCTGAAGAAGTGAGCTGTGGCTCACGAAAGCTCGAACCCTGCCAGAAATTTTGTTAGTCTTTAAGGTGCTACTGGACTCTTGCTCTTTTTAACAAACTGTAATTCAGCATAAACTCTTGTGAGTCAGAACTCACTTAATGTGATACATTATATTCAAGATCTTAATCTGCCTTGATAACAGAGACAACATTAGATCATGATGAGATATCCTTGTTAGTCTGTTTATAGCTGTAGAAAAGAGACAGAGTCCAGTAGCACCTTAAAGACTAACAAAATTTCTGGCAGGATATGAGCTTTCGTGAGTCACAGGTCACTTCTTCAGAGACAAGATTAGTGTGTCAAACTAGGAATGGGGAGTCTTTACACAAGAACTGGGTTCAAGTATCTCTTCTGAGCTGTAAACTCATTGGGAGGCCTTCTTTTGGTATAAGGACCTAGAACTGGGAAAACCAGCGTTCAAGTCTCCATTCTGCGATGAAAATCCCAGGGGGATGACCCTGACCCAGTCATTCTCTCAGTCTCAGCCTAACTACCTCACAGGCTTGTTGTGAGGAGAAAAGAACCATACACTGGCATCAGTTCCTTGGACAAAGACGTAACAAATAATGTCTAAAATGCAAAATTCTGGGATTCATGTCTACTTGCAAGCCACATCTTATGGAGGAAAGACACTCTGCAGTTTTCTTTTCAATTATGCATCAGCACTTTTTAAATACTAAAAATATCGTTCATGAGAACTGGGTTTAATTCTCTCACCTCAGCCATAAACTCACGAAGGGTGGGGGTTTAATTTTGTATAAGGCCCTACACAAGCCATTATTGCCTATCCCCCTCCCCCAGCAAGGCAATCCTGGCTCACCATGCAGGGCTGTCCTCAAGAAGTTATGAGCAGTGTAAAAAACGGGGGGGGGGGGGGTGTTTGCTATATATTAAAGCACATTTTATGGCCTCATTTTACAGCTGGAGAAAACAGTGGTGGTTTGCCTGAGACCTTCCAGTGGGCAGCAGCTGGCTTTCTTCCAGATCCTACAGGGGTGCCAGGAAGACCAACAAGGAGCCTGGTGGTCACTTTAAAAACTAACATCTGGATTTTGTGAGCGGTAAAGCCCTGCTCTTGTGAAGGACCAGCTCTTGTGATGGAAACCCTCCAAGCCCTGCCCTGGATCTCTCCAGGATTAGAGGAGCATGCCTGTTATATTAGGAGGTGCTTCGGAAGACAGGCAGGATAGTGCTGCCGCAATTGTCTTGTTTGTGGGTTTCCAAGAGGCACCTGGTTGGCCACTGTAGGAACAGACTGCTGGACTTGATGGGCTTGGTCTGATCCAGCAGGGCCTTTCTTATGTTCTTATGTTCAAACCTATTCTCTCCAGGATCAGAGGAGCATGCCTATTATATTAGGTGCTTTGGGACACAGGCAAGAGGATGCTGCTGCAGTCGTCTTGTTTTGTGGGCCTCCGAGAGGCACCCGGTTGGCCACTGTGTGGGCAGACTGCTGGTCTCGATGGGCCTGGGTCTGATCCAGCATGGCCTTTCTTATGTTCATACCTATTCTCTCCAGGATCAGAGGAGCATGCCTATTATATTAGGTGCTTTGGGACACAGGCAAGAGGATGCTGCTGCAGTCGCCTTGTTTTGTGGGCCTCCGAGAGGCACCCGGTTGGCCACTGTGTGGACAGACTGCTGGACTCGATGGGCCTGGGTCTGATCCAGCAGGGCCTTTCTTATGTTCTTATGTTCATACCTCTTCTCTCCAGGATCAGAGGAGCATGCCTATTATATTAGGTGCTTTGGGACACAGGCAAGAGGATGCTGCTGCAGTCGTCTTGTTTTGTGGGCCTCCGAGAGGCCCCCGGTTGGCCACTGTGTGGACAGACTGCTGGACTCGATGGGCCTGGGTCTGATCCAGCATGGCCTCTCTTATGTTCATACCTACTCTCCAGGATCAGAGGAGTATGCCTATTATATTAGGTGCTTTGGGACACAGGCAAGAGGATGCTGCTGCAGTCGCCTTGTTTTGTGGGCCTCCGAGAGGCCCCCGGTTGGCCACTGTGTGGACAGACTGCTGGACTCGATGGGCCTGGGTCTGATCCAGCATGGCCTTTCTTATGTTCATACCTACTTTCCAGGATCAGAGGAGCATGCCTATTATATTAGGTGCTTTGGGACACAGGCAAGAGGATGCTGCTGCAGTCGTCTTGTTTTGTGGGCCTCCGAGAGGCCCCCGGTTGGCCACTGTGTGGTCAGACTGCTGGACTCGATGGGCCTGGGTCTGATCCAGCATGGCCTTTCTTATGTTCATACCTACTCTCCAGGATCCGAGGAGCATGCCTATTATATGCTTTGGGACATAGGCAAGAGGATGCTGCTGCAGTCGCCTTGTTTTGTGGGCCTCCGAGAGGCCCCCGGTTGGCCACTGTGTGGACAGACTGCTGGACTCGATGGGCCTGGGTCTGATCCAGAATGGCCTTTCTTATGTTCATACCTACTTTCCAGGATCAGAGGAGCATGCCTATTATATTAGGTGCTTTGGGACACAGGCAAGAGGATGCTGCTGCAGTCGTCTTGTTTTGTGGGCCTCCGAGAGGCCCCCGGTTGGCCACTGTGTGGACAGACTGCTGGACTCGATGGGCCTGGGTCTGATCCAGCATGGCCTTTCTTATGTTCTTATGTTCATACCTACTCTCCAGGATCAGAGGAGCATGCCTATTATATTAGGTGCTTTGGGACACAGGCAAGAGGATGCTGCTGCAGTCGTCTTGTTTTGTGGGCCTCCGAGAGCCCCCGGTTGGCCACTGTGTGGACAGACTGCTGGACTTGATGGGCCTGGGTCTGATCCAGCATGGCCTTTCTTATGTTCATACCTACTCTCCAGGATCAGAGGAGCATGCCTATTATATTAGGTGCTTTGGGACACAGGCAAGAGGATGCTGCTGCAGTCGTCTTGTTTTGTGGGCCTCCGAGAGGCCCCCGGTTGGCCACTGTGTGGACAGACTGCTGGACTCGATGGGCCTGGGTCTGATCCAGCATGGCCTTTCTTATGTTCTTATGTTCATACCTCTTCTCTCCAGGATCAGAGGAGCATGCCTATTATATTAGGTGCTTTGGGACACAGGCAAGAGGATGCTGCTGCAGTCGTCTTGTTTTGTGGGCCTCCGAGAGCCCCCGGTTGGCCACTGTGTGTACAGACTGCTGGACTCGATGGGCCTGGGTCTGATCCAGCAGGGCCTCTCTTATGTTCATACCTATTCTCTCCAGGATCAGAGGAGCATGCCTGTTATATTAGGTGCTTTGGGACACAGGCAGGATAATGCTGCTGCAGTCGCCTTGTTTTGTGGGCCTCCTAGAGGCCCCCGGTTGGCCACTGTGCGGACAGACTGCTGGACTTGATGGACCTTGGTCTGATCCAGCAGGGCCTCTCTTATGTTCTTATGGCGCATCTCACTAGAGCCGGGCTTCTCCACGCGTGGAGCAGGGGCGCCCCCTGACGGCGCGCCTGGGCTCTGCGCTTTGCCGGGCAGACCTTTCGTTGGTCCGGCGGCCGTCGGGCTCAGGGGCGGCGGACGAGGAGGAGGAGGAGGAGGAGCCGACCTATAAAGGGCGCTCGCCGGCCACTGCGGCCAGGATCGTCCGGGGGGAGGAAGGAGGACCGGAGCAGCTGCGAGGTGGGGCTGCTGCGTTTGCTTTGCAAGGGCGGGGGAGCGAGGGTGCCTTTGGGTCTGCGGGGAGGGAGCACCCTTCTCCATCCCCGCTGGCTTTTCTGGGTCCCTTCCCCGCAAGGGCGCAACCAAGCTCCGGGCATTTGAGTGTCTCCCCCCCCCCCACGCTCCCGGGGTCAAGGCAGCCTGCAGAGAGAGTGCCCACCTGGGGATACCCAAGTGCAAATTGAGGGGGGGGGGAGAACTCTGCCTTTGCAAAAGCGACGCGTCTCGGGGCTCGTTCCCACGTACGCACAAAGGGGAGAGTGAAAAGTGGGGCATGACGTAGTTCTCTCTCCCTCGAAGGGAGGTGGGGAAAGAGGTCGAGGGTATGGATGTGGGGAGCGCACCTTCCCCGGAGGTTTTGAAGCAGAAGCTAGATGGCCATCTGTCAGCAATGCTGATTCTATGACCTTAGGCAGATCACGAGAGGGAGGGCATCTTGGCCATCTTCTGGGCATGGAGTAGGGGTCACTGGGTGTGTGTGTGTGGGGGGGGAGGACGTTGTGAATTTCCTGCATTGTGCAGGGGGTTGGACTAGATGGCCCTGGGGGTCCCTTCCAACTCTGTGATTGTCTGTAGCCCCCGGTTTCTGCTCCGCTCGGGGGTGGAGAAGCCGCCGCGATTATCGGGGGCGTAAATAGAACCGTCCGAGCCCCCCGATCGGGATCTTGCCCACGCTTTTGGCGTCGGGGATCGCTGAGCGTTTCGGCCCCGGGGGAAGAAGGCTTGGCCGTGGAAACATCTAGCTGCACCTTTCGGAATGGGGGGTGTTGGAGAGGGAGCTTGGGGAAAAGATGGACCCGATCCACCCTGGTATGGAAAAGAGGGACGTTTCTCAGCAAGTAAGAGTCAAGTTGTTGGAAGCTGGAGGGCAGGCTGCGTGGGGTAGTGGTTACATTTGCTGGGGTTGTTCATTGCCAGGTGCTAGAACGTGCTTGGAGCAGGAGGAACTGGGAGCCAAGATCTCTTGGGTTTGCTAGCCTTCTGTCTAGGGAGGTGTGTGGGGTTGCACGCAAGCTAAGGTGTAGAATGGTTAGTGCCTTCCAAGAAGGATTCCTGGCTTCTGAAAGCAGTGTTTCCCCGGAACAGAGTATGTGCTCAAGCCCTGGTCTTTTTCTGCAATCAAATGCTCTGCCTACTGGACATCCCTGTCCAGACTGTAAGGGCAAAAACGCATGGGAGGTTTTGCCTTGGATCTGCCCCTCTCTAAATGCACATTTTCCCCAGCCAAATCCTCAAAATGCAAAAATACCCCCCCCCCATGCAGAGTTTTGAGAATTCAGATGGGGAAAAGGTGCATCTAGAGAGCGGCAAAACCTCCCATGCATTTTTGCCCTAAGATTAAGTGGCCCAGATACAAACTGTGTCTTTAATATTCGGCCATTGCGGTGTGGACTGTTGATGCAGTTAAGTGTTGGCACTGCCTTTGAAACCCTGCCTAAGAGTAATGCTAACAGTGGTACTGGAGTGGAGACCCCTAGAATCAATCATGCATCTGTCTTTTCCTTCTGCAAGTTTAGTAATCCTCTTGGTATATGTACAGAAGCTTGAATTTGCATGCTGGGTGCCAGATGAACCCCCAGCTACCAGTTGGGGGAGGGACTGTGGGTTGGGTATTCACTTGCTTCTGCTCTGCCCCGCTCCTTTCCAGTTTCTTCTAGCTCCTGTCCTGCTACCTATGCGGCACCCTTAATTAGCTCTGTCTTTTTCTACCACCGCATTGTGGTTTTTGTTTTTTTTAAAGGGGGCAGAAAATTCAAGCATTACATCCTAAATAAATGGTGCAACTAGCAATTTTAGTGGGACCTGATTTTCCTTAGTAGGAAATTTTAGTTTGGCTTTGAGTTTCTACACAGGACTGGATGCTGCCAGTTTATGTTATCTCCTCTCTATTTCTGGGAGAAATGCTTGTCGGATGGTGCAGAGCCTTGCTTTGGCCAATAGAAGTCTTACCCTCGCCTTGCAGACTGATTCCGTGAAAACCTGGCTTCAAGCCCGGGTGTGAGAATATGCAGAGTGATCTGCAATGAAAACTGTAACAAATTTCAGAGCAGTGGCTGTGTTAGTCTGTTGCATCAACACTGAAAAAGAGAATTGCGACACTGTAAAACCTTACAGATTAATGATGGCGTGAACTTACTGGCTTCAGCCTGCCTCTTCTAATGCAGGAAGGGGCCTAATTTGGCAGGTATATGTAATGTGTGTGTGTGTTCAGTGTCATCAAGTCGCTTCCAACTCATTGGCGACCCTAGGAATCAATGTCCTCCAGAATGTCCTGTCTTTGACAGCCTTGCTCAGATCTTGCAAATTGAGGGCTGTGGCTTCCTTTATAGAGTCAATCCTTCTCTTGTTGGGTCTTCCTCTTTTCCTGCTGCCCTCCACTTTTCCTAGCATGACTGTCTTTTCTAGTGACTTTTAATGTGAGCAAAATACGACAGCCTCAGTTTAGTCATTTTAGCTTCTAGGGTCAGTTCAGGCTTGATTTGATCTATAACCCACTGATTTGGGGTTTTTTTTTGGCAGTCCACGGTATCCGTAACACTCTGCTCCAACACCACATTTCAAAGGAATCTACTTTCTTCCTGTCGGCTTTCTTCAATGTCCAGCTTTCACACCCATACATAGTAATAGGGAATACGATGGCATGAATGGTATCTGCAATAGAATGGTGAAAATTAACAATTTGAAAATGGTAGGGTTAAAAGGCAATGAAATGCAAGCACCCCCTTTTCCTCCAGTGAACTCAAGGTGGCATACATAATTCTCTCTTTTTTTATTCTCACAATGCCCCTGTAAAGTAGGCAATGCCGAGAGAGTAAGTGGCTCAATATGTGACACTTCCATGCAACATTCAGTTGTAAATAAACAAAGGAGGTGACCAATCATAACAGCAGTAATAGGTGGAAACTCAGTCATCCTAGAAATGCTAAGCAAATCTAACCCCTGTAGTGTTAAGAGAAACCCACAATTATGACTGAGTCTTGAATGAGTAGTGTCAGGCTTCCTTATGAAATCGCAGTTTTCCTCTGCAAATCTCCCTGTGAAGTTCTGTTGCCGAAGGATGTTGACTTTGTGGGTCTGCAAGAGAACAGTCTTTGGTATCAGGTTTGTGTTCATTCATTGTGTTGTGCAGAGGCAGAACTGGGTGTCACATGTTAATAGCAGGGCCTTATTGACAGATAATGGTGTATATTGCAATGGAGGCCGAATGGGGGAATGAGCCCCTGATGGTATGAACTGTGAAGCAATTTGAAAGGCCCTTGCCTGGACTTCTGGAACCAGTTTCTCTATAATGAACGGAAGAGGCCCTGAAGCTAGAACAATCCAATCTGTAGTAATCTGCATTTTCTTTGATCTTGCTTTGAACTGGACTTGCCCCAGATAGCTGCTACACATGAGTGCTCAAAGAGCAGGAAGGAAAAGATGCCAAACTCTGGGGCTATAGACAATTGATCTGACACATGCCTATGGAATGCGGGACCCTGGTTTATTAATAGTACATTCAGTGTTTTTTGTTCGGAATACCTGTGACAAAAGGTTTGTTTTCTGGAAGGCCTATATACCTTGTCTTAGTTTGCAGGAACGGCCAGCGTGTTCTTGGGCATTTCCGATGACCATGAGATTGAGAAGTTTGCTTTAAAAATATTACTAGAAAGTAAGGTGTTCATATCATTGCCTTTTTTTCCTTTTGCTGTCAAGTCGCAGCCTGCTTAATGGCGACCCTGGAGGGTTTTCAAGGCCAGAGATTATCAGAGGTGGCTTGGCGGTTTGCCATTGCTTCCCTCTGTGTAGTAACCCTGGACTCCTTTTGTGGTCTCCCACCCAAATACTAACCAAGGCTGACCCTGCTTGGCTTCCAAGATCTGGCAAGATTGGACTAGCCTGGGCTATCAAGGTCAGGGCATTCATATCTTACCCCCCAATATATGTACCCATACCAACTTGCCTGAGCTTGAGGGCCGATGAATGAACCTACACCTTCTAAGTAACATCCAGAGGAACTTGCAGGAGGGTTTTTTGGAGAGGTTTTTTGCCTCCCAGGTTATGGAACCCTTTTGTGCCAGTGGGATGGGGCTGTAGCTCAGTGGGAGAGCATCTGCTTGGCATGCAGAAGGTCCCAGGTTCAATCCCTGGCATCTCCAGTTAAAGGGACAAGGCAAGTAGGTGATGTGATAGACCCCTGCCTGAGACCCTGGAGACCCACTGCCGGTCTGAGTAGACAATACTGACTCGGTATTTGTTTTATAGTGATCTTAATTTCATTTTGTGTGAGTGTTTTATACAAATTGTCAGCTGCCTTGGTTGCCTTATTCAGGAAGAAAGGCGGCATATATATTGGCGAAATGAATATCGCAAAAAAAAAAAAAAGTTCTTCCCTGAACAAAGTGGCTTGTTTGCGGCTAAGCAAACAGAGCTCCCTTGCCACAAACTGCATGATAAAGGCTGGAGGGTCTGGCTAGTGCCACGTTGAGGGCTGTGCCACATTGGCTATTCTGAAGCTATGAAGAAAAGAAGGGGGCCGTACCAAGGCAAAACAAAGAAACAAATGGTGCAGAGGGAAACGAATTCTTTAAAAAAAATTATAACCTCTGTGCATTTTGCATACAGCTTCAACAGGGAGAATCTTTCAGATTCTTTTCAGTAACGTCCCCATGCATGCTTTATGCATTATTCTGAACCTATGCCTATACCACAACATCTATTCTGAACCTATGCCTATACCACAACATTTATTCTGAACCTATGCCTATACCACAACATTGTGCAAGTGTTTTGCTTCCTTTTTTGGCAGGAAGCCCTGCCTACACTGAAGTCTTGAGACTACTGCATTCTATCAGGTGGGCCTGCCTCTCTGTTGAAAGTATGCAATGAGGCCCAGCATAGAATTCATGGCTTGGATACAGGCTGGACTGTTTCATGGCTGCACGAATTTCCACCCATGGAGTTCAGCTCTCCTACCTCCTCCTCTCCCGTGACAGCCCAAAATGCTCCCTGAAATCCTGTTTCTGGAAGGAAAGAACTGCCTGCTTGAGCTTGCTGAGAGTGGCAGATCGTTCTGGGCTGGACAAATTGATGGTACAAAGCAGCATGTAAACGCTGACCACTGAAAACCGGGACTGGAAGAAACCGGCAGAGCTTCTAGTGTGTCTTAATCTGGCAATTCCCTGAAGGTGTGAAAGGGAAGGGGTGTGCCTGTGATTCAGAACTAAGAAGCATTGAAGTGCATGATGGGGAGGTAATGCAGGGGCTCCCACTGCTTTTCACACAAACAGGAACAATCTTGACCTCCTTCCCGTCTGGCGCCTTATCTCTAGGAGCCATTGAAATTGTTCCAGCATTTCCTTGCCTCTTTTGTTTTCCAGGCTAGGCAGAAGGGCACGTTTCCAGCTTCTCTGGCTTTCCACAGTCTCCTTTCACTGTCCTTCAGCTTCTGTTGAGTCAGTTGATGCTTCACTGGGCCAGGAGAATGACGAGATACAAAGCAGGTGCTGGCTTGCCTTTCGGTCAGACCACTTTCCCTCTGATGTGTCTGAAAAGACCTCGGCGTTCGTTGCACTCTGCTTGGTAGAGGGCACATTTTTCGCAAGCTGGTTCAAAGCTGCTTTGCAAGTCTGCTGGTTTCACACGAGGAGTCCTGGGATGGTGTATCCCAGGACCCCTTGCAAGTTGCCAGAGGATGCTGATGATAGAACACAAAGTACATCCTTGGGCGAAGCAAGAAAGTATCTTGGGCTGGCCCCAGGAGTGAGGAAGGCAGCTCTGTGATAGGGAGTCAAAAGGTGGAGAGCTTTACACGTGAAGGCTTGAAGCTGACGTGGAAAGCAAGAAAACTTCTCTGCAGAAGAGCTCCCTAATCATAGAGCTGCTGTCTGAATAGCCCTGACTAGCCTGAGCTTGTCAGAGCTTGGAAGCTAAGAAGAGTTGGCCGTGGTTAGTACTTGGATGGGAGACCACCAAGAAAGACCAGGGATGCAGGGAAAGGCAGTGGGAAACCAGCTCTGTGCACCTCTTGCCTTGACAACCCATGAAGGGTCACAAGAAGCTGGTTGCGACTTGACGGCACTTGATTATAATTAACCACCGAGAACCGAGGGAGTTAGCATGGGTGGCTTCCCGGTTAGTATGTGTGGCTGCAAAAGGAGACCCGTGTTGCTCAGAATTTAGGCATGAAGCTGAGTCTATCCATTTCTCTAGCCTAGTATTTTCTTCCTTTTCTTGGGTGTCTTGAGTGTGCTTGTTTTCCCTTCCATTTGTGGATCTTGGCATCATGGCTGGCTGGCTTGTGCTCAGCTGTTTTTGGTTTTGGAACTCTGCCTGTAGCCAGCATGGGAGGAAGCCATACAAACCCCGACCACTTTCAAGTGAGTGTGTGGTGGGCACCTGAAGTCTTTTTGGCCACTGTGAAATGTTTGCTCCCACTGTTGAAAGGCACAAGTTTTGACACCTCCCCCCCCAAAAAAACTGATGTTGAACTCCTGTTTCCAACCAATCCGGTTTGTTTCAGTAGCCAAACCAGGTTAGGCTATGGGGGTTACCGCACTTTGTATTCCCAGCAATGTATTAAGAGTTTGAAAATGTAAAAAACATCGCTTTAAAAGGGTTTTTGGATACCACAGCTTATAAATGGTTGGAAGATGTCTTCACAGCTAAAGGGGCCAAACAAAGTGCGAACAGTATTTTTTATACCGTTTTCAAACTCTTAATACATCGCTGGGAATACAAGTGCGGTAACCCCCATTAACTGAAATTTCAACAATTCCAGCATTTTTTTGGGGGCAGGGGGAATCAAATTGACTTTGAGCCTCTCGCATTATGTATTTAAAGTGTCTTGTTTGTAATGTGAAACAGAAAGCAAGGGAGAGGCGTTTGGAACTTGACGTAACATTCTAGTTGGTGTTGGCTTTTCCATTTGCATTATGAACTAATTTAGTGGAAAACTGCCCATGTCTGAAAATGCCCCAAGTGGCTGTGGGAACAGTTTATGTATTTAAACCATTTTTTAGCCCCTTTCTACCTCGCAGAACTCGAGGTGGCTAACAAAGTAAATAAGTGAATGTCCTGGACAGACGGCTACACTCCTAGGAAAGCAGCAAGAATTTGTATGGGACACACAGACATCTGCCCTCCAGATTGTAGGGAGCCACTAAAACAGCAGTTTGTTTAAAAGGGGAAGGTGGGAACAATCTTTTTTCCTTTTCAGCTTATGCACATAGCATCCTCAGGGTAGAGACATGTAGCATTCTTCTTTCATGGTCAGCTATCAGAGTGTCCATATTGCTTCTGATAAGAAAGCTGCATGTTGATCTGAAGAAATGGCTCTAACCTGGCTGCTACAGAACATCCAACTTTCTGCAGGGATGCAGGAATTGTAGGGGTGGGCTTGGGGAGACAGGAACATAGCAGAAGGAACCAGGTGTGCTGAGTTCTCCCTGAGTTCTCTGGGAGAGCCATGGCTCAGTGGGAGAGCATCTGCTTGGCACGCAGAAGGTCCCAGGTGTTCAATCCCTGGCATCTCCAGTTAAAGAGACTAGTCAAGTAGGTGATGTGAAAGACCTCTGCCTGAGACCCTGGAGAGCTGCTGCCGGAATGAGTAGACAGTGTTCATGTAGTGGCTGATGCTACCCAGAGCTGTACAGAGAAAAGGATTTCTTTATAGGTGATAAGACCTCTTCTATGTTTTCCCAAAAGGAAATGGGTCGTGCAATATCCTACTGCTTGGGAGAAGAGCCAAATAATGGGGGCATCCCTCCCCTCAAACAGAGGCTTGTTCTAATTCAACCTTATTTGATTGGGCTATTGCATTTTTCTGTTGTGTTTTTTCCCCCCTGCAGGACTCCGGGAATTCTTTCTGGAGGCAAGATGACGCCTACTTTCCTGCTCCCTCTGCTGGGGCTTCTCCTTTGCGGGGAGGGGGGCTTTTGCCTTGTTCCTCCCAATAAACTGCAGCGTAAGTAGGGGATGGGTGCTACTCTCTATTCCTGGTTGAAGGCAAGTGTGTTGCTGCATTCTGTGTTTGTACATAGAGGTGTGTGAGTTTGTGCATCAGAATGTCAAGTTAAGACAGTAAAAGGGGTGTGCCTGACAGAGGTGCTGGAGAGTTTTTGAGTGTCAGACAGGTTAGGTTCTGGCTAAACCTCTATCGAAGTCTTGCATCCTTTCCCAGCTTTTATTTTAGTCATGGAAACTTGGTGGAATTAGCGGGCAGGGCAGCTTGCTGAGACTTCATCCTGGGTCTGTAATAGGTGCAAACAATCTCCTTTGCCGACCACAAATCACCCACATTTGCCAGATGTGCTGGCCCTAGCTTCAGCCGTGAGGGCACTGTTTCCCAACCAGACACCTGCATCATGAGGTCACTTCCCAGAACAGTGACTCACTGGCAGCTTGTGGCCAGTTAGCGGGAAATTTTGCTTGACAAGTCACAATAGTCTGCAGACACTGCCAGATTGTGCAACAGCATTGGCAATCCAGCAGGCTGGACAGAGGTTAACCTCTCTCTCTTTGGAGCACTGAAGTTCATGGATGCTCTTTATTGATTGTGGCACAGCTTGGAAATGATTGGAGAACTTCATTCATTCATTTTTAAAATGATCAGCTTTGCTTTTTAATCAGATGTTCCTTAAAACAGCAAATGATATAAGGGGAGTGCTTAAAAAATATAACCTCCCAAAAGCAGATGGCAAAAAGAAATTCAAAATGATGCTTCATAAACAAATCAATAAAAGGCTGGAAGAAATCAGAAGGAACATCTGCAGATGATCAGATGAAACCAAAAATCAAGCATTCTCCGGTGATTGTGGGAAAAGGACTGCTTTGATCATGCATTTAAAAGCCAAGAGGGTGCTTTCTGAAATGCTGAGGTCCAATGTCTAAGAACTGCCAGACAAAATACCCTGTTGCCTGTGGTGATCTCTGAGCAGGGCATCTGCAGAGGTCAAGGTATAGGCAGGTTGCTTCAAGAGAGATATTCAGATGGTGAGTTTAACTCTGTGTGCGCATATAAGGCAGAGATAGTTGTTTGGTTTTGAGTCTCAATGTTCCCCCTCCAAGCCACAGAACATCTGGTACTCTCAACACTTTAGCCACTGTGATACTAGCTCAGTTGCCACAGAGCTGTATTAGCAAGTGGGTATATGTGGCCCTGGTTATGGTCTCTAGCCTATCACTTGAACCGTGGAGTATGTCCCCAGCTAGCTCATCTAATTTAGCCATCAAAGAAACATGTGCTGAGGTTTTGGTAAACTGCAGCCAATTTGGTTAAATTCTGTAACCGTCAGGGAGAAATTCGTGAAGCAGGTTTTGATGCTAAGAAATGAATTTGCCAAAGTAACTTTCTTCAAAATTTTGTAGATGGGAGTAGGTGACTGAGCGCTCTTTGCCTAGTTGGAGGGTTGTACGTGTAGCCCATTAGTACACATGTAACCCCTCAATGGGGCAAATTATGCTCCCTCAGACTGTTTTGAGGGGGGGAAATGACACCCCTTCCCTCCCTGTGCCATGGACCTGATCCAAATTGGGGCCCAAGGCATTTGGAAAACCAGCCCCTCCCTTCCACTCCTGACATCTGACTGTTGGTGTCCAAGTCAGGTCTGGGGAACTCCAGCCCTGCTTTACAGACTCTAACGTCTAGTATAGACCTATTACACATTGTATACATGTTGAATAGTGTATACACGTTGTTGGAGTGGTCACTGGATAGAATCTTGGTAAGGGTCCTTCCCAAACCTGGGGCCGCCCCGAAAGATCTTTTCAGTTTCCAAAACTAGTCCTGCCAGAGACTGCTGTTAAATATACATACAGTTCCTGAAGGGGTGGACAGCTCTCCTTGTGTTCATTATAAATGACTTTTTGGTACAATTTCTGCACCAAAATGCCTTCAGCGTAGGAATTTTGTATTGTGTGAAGTGGTTCCTAGAGTGATAGTACTGTTGAGATAATTAAAATAAACAAAACCTTCCTCTTCCCCTTCCCCAGAAATGTCTGAAACGGGGAGCAAGTACATCGACAGTGAGGTGGACAATGCCATCAGCGGAGTCAAGCAGATGAAAATCCTCATGGATGAAACAAATAAAGACCACCAGAAGATGCTGAACACCTTGGAAGACACAAATAAGAAGAAAGAGGTCTGTGTTGGTATGAGGGCCCACAGGCTTGGGAGCCAAGATATTTTCCCCTCAAAATGTCTTTCTCTGAGACCACAGTGCTACTTAATTTTAGTAATCTCAGAACACACACTGGCTAAGCTTCTTATACACAACAAGGGCAGTAACAGGATGCAGGCTTTAGACACATGTTTATATACGGTGTGGTTATTCTGACCTATGTTAAGTGACAGTGGCGACAGAACCAAGGGGTGTTTATATATCACTGAGTAGGCTTTGCATAACCCATGGTAGACTTCACATAACCCATCCTAGTCCAAGTTTTAGTGACAAAGTGGATGTCCTGTTTGGAATAAAAAACTGAGGTTTTTATTGCTACTTACGAGCATGCCAATTGTTGGATGGCAAGCAAAGTATCCTTCCCCTCTCCTCAAATTAAGCCTTGACTAGGTGTGGCTACCAACTCCTCCAGTTAGAGTGCCTTTTGAGGACTCCTCTCTCTCCACAATAATATTCCAGTTGGTGGGAAGATAGGCACCGCATTGGACTAATTTTTGTTAATGTCTAAGATAATTCTGCCCTGACCTGGATGGCCAAGGCTAGCCTGATCTTGTCAGATCTCAGAAGCTAAGCAGGGTCAGCCCTGGTTAGTATTTGGATGGGAGACCACCAAGGAATACCAAGGTTGCTGTGCAGAGGAAGGCAATGGCAAACCACCTCTGTTAGACTCTTGCCATGAAAACCCCCCAAAAGGGGTCGCCATAAGTCGGCCGTGACTTGACGGCACTTTACACACGCAAGATAATTCCTCTGACACTTTGTTAGGCTTCTGCCAGCTTTAAACAGTGGGGAAACTAGTATGTGACCCTCCCATCTGTAGTTGAGGATTTTCCTTGTGAAAGGAAGGACAGTCTCCCTCATCTTTCAACCTCTGGTTTGGTCTTGCCCAGGAAGGCCCCTTGACACATTTGAGAGGAATTGACTTCCGGGTTTTGTCTTTAGGAGGCCCTCCTCCTTGCCAAGGAGACTGAGCAGCAGCTAACCACAAAGCAGGAGGTTTGCAACGAGACCATGTTGGCCCTTTGGGAAGAGTGCAAGCCGTGCCTGAAGCAGACCTGCATGAGATTCTACTCCAGGACATGCCACAGCGGTGCTGGCCTGGTCGGCAGGCAGGTGAGTTGGCCAGTTAAGCATTGCCAGTTAAGATGCACTTGGATGGGTTCAAGTTTTGGATCACAGTGTGGTGCAGAAATGTGGGATGCTTCGTCTGTGCTGATCTAAGTGGTTTGTAAGAGTGTGGAGTAGAGGGGTTGCATGTTTATGGAGAAGAAACCTCCTAATGATGGAGACAGGTGCCTTCAGCCTTTCTCATCATTCTTGTAGTTATTTCCCTTGGTTTACATTGTGAGCTCTTGAGTGGGAAACCCTTTTTTAGATGTGTGGATGACTGTAACGGGTGTGGGGTAGGATTGGGCAGGGGTGTAAACTATGGGGGAGGAAGTAGTACTTAAGCCCCCCCCCCCCCGCCAGGATTTCCCAGCAGGGGCAATGTCCCCCCAGGTTGCCAGGTAGCATCATGAAGCTGCTCAGGCTGTCAGCACCTTATTTCAAGAGTCAAAAGCTCTCTTTGTTGGTTATCTGTTGAAGGGAGCATTGACTCTCAAAATCTTATACCCCCAAAATCTTGTTGGTCTCTAAGGTGCTACTGGACTCGAATCTCGCTGTTCTTCTGCAGGCCAACATGGCTACCTTCTGAAAGTATCTGATCTAGCAGTAGAAAAGAGCAAGAGTCCTGTAGCACCTTAAAGGCTTACAAAATATCTGGCAGGGTGTGAGCTACCAAGGACCCCCTTCCTACCTAGATGTGTGTTCTGTCTGCCCTGATTCCATCCTGGCTAGGTTTACCTCGGCAGCCATGTGAGGAGCTAGCAATGCTTTTCTTTGGAGAAAGCGAGGGCAAGACTCTCCTCAGTCTATGCTAACAAGAGGCCAAAACTTTGAGTGGGAGACTGATTCCCTGATGGGACATCTGCATGCCTCCCCATTGCCAGAGGGGCTTGCAAAGCCAGGCACCCACACCTTGGTCTATCAAGATAATGTCATCAGCAAATGCAAGTCTTCTTGAGAGCAAAATTTAATTATCAAGCAGCCAGGTGTTCTTATTACTTTTTGCTGACCTTCCCTGACCTTCCCTGAATGTCTCCTAGCCTACAAACTTGCTCCGTGCATGTGTGGGAGCTTCCAACCTGCCAGCATTTTTGTCCACCCTGCCTGGATGCAATCTCCTTTTGTCACCATTTGTTGTTTATGGTTTTTGGAAATATAAACAATTTCATATTGAAATAATTTAAAATAGACTAAGTATGGACCTGGCTCAGGTTCAGCCCTGTGCCGCCACCCCACCCTCAGGAAATTGAGAAGTCTATGTCCCTACTGAGAGCCAGCTTGGTATAGTAGTTAAGAGAGGTGGGCTCTAATCTGGGAGAACCGGGTTCGATTCCCCACTCCTCCACATGAAACCTGCTGGGTGACTGTGGGCTAGTCACAGTTCTCTCAGAACTCTCTCAATCTACGCAGAGTCAGGAAATGGCAAACCACCTCCGAATGTCTCTTTCCTTGAAAACCCTACGGGGTTGCCATAAGCCAGCTGTGACTTGACGGTAGGGTTGCCAGGTGCCCGGTAATTTGTCCCTCTGCCCTCCGACCACCTGAAGGTCGGCAAGCAAACGTGCGAGCACCGATGCGCCCACACCGCTCTCCTGCCCCCAAAGCTCCCGCCGGAGGAAAGGGGGGACCTGGCAACCCTACTTGATGGCACTTTCCACCACCATACACCCCTGCTGTTGAGAGCTGTGCTGTGAGACAGTGTGGACATCTGTGCTGTGAGACAGTGTGGACATCTGTGGTACTCTGTTTCGATGCTAAGAGCCTGGCCTTGTTCCTTGCAGCTGGAGGAGTTTCTAAACCACACCTCTCCTTTCTCCATCTGGGTGAACGGAGAGCGTGTTGACTCCCTGATGGATGAGACTGAAGAGCAAGGCCGGAGATTGCATGACCTGGAGGAACGCTACAGCGTGATGGCGGATGGTGTGGACAACCTCTTCCAAGAGAGCAGGCTGGCCTCTGGGCGTCTCTCCCCCTCCTTCAGTATCTTCCCAAATAACTTCTGGAATCCTTTCAGTGGCATCAGCTTCCCTTTTACTCGGCCCAGAGTTGCCAGAAGCGCCCACTCTTTCTTTCCAAGCCGTCTGTTCCCCTCCCAGCTATTCCAGCCATTGCTTGAGGCTTTTGAGCACGATCCGTGGCTGGGGGGAAACCACGGACGTTGGCTGGGTGGATTCCCAACAGGTAAGGAGCAGAGGAGGGCCTGTGGCTCAGTGGCAGAGCATCTACTTGGCATGCAGAAGGTCCCAGGTTCAATCCCCGGCATCTCTGGTTGAAAGGACCAGGTGGCAGATGATGTGAAAGAGCACTGCCTGTTGCCTGGAAGAGCCACTGCCAGTCTAGTGATCTTGATGGACTGATGGTCTGATTCAGTATAAGGCAACTTCATGGGTGCACTGATCGGAGCTGGTCTTAACCATTTGAATGTCCTGCCTTACCCTGTCTTATTTTTTGCATTTTTATTCTACCCTTGCTGCAAGCCTTGTGGACGTGGTTCTCTCCGTCTCCCTTTTTATCCTCATAGCAGCCCTGTGAGGTCGGTCATACTTGGAGGGAACGACATGCCCAAAGTCACCCTGAGAGCTTCATGGGATTGAACCTGATTCTCCCCAGCCACAGTCTGGCACTGTCCCATACTGTCTAGAGAGACAGCATGGTGTAGTGACTAGGAGTGGTGGACTCTAATCTGGAGAACCAGGTTGGTTTCCCTAATCCTACCCATAAGGCCAGCTGGGTGACCTTGGGATAGTCAGTTCTCTTTGAACTCTCTCAGCCTCACCTACCTCACGGTATCTGTTGTGCAGAGGGGAAGGGAAGGAGATTGTAAGCCAGTTTGATTCTCCTTAAAAGATAGAGAAAATTGGCATATAAAAACCAACTCTCCCTCCTCCTCCTCCTCTGTGGTTTCTGCTATGGAAATGCTTACCAAAACATTAGAGTTTGATGCATAGGCATTTGTTCTGGGGAAGAGGGTATCAAGATTATTCTTAAGACTGGGAAGACTATGTTCAGTGAATAGAGCATTGCCAGTGGGCTAGGGAGCCCTTGTGTTGAGTCCTTGGTTTTCTGGTCACTGCCTCATAATCTTACCTTACTTTATGAGAAGAGAATGGGAAAAGTGGTGTAGTGGCTAAGAATGGCGGACTAGGATCTGGGAGACCCAGGTTTGAATCCCAACTTGTGCCATAGAAGCTTGCTGGGTGACCTTGGGCCAGACACACACACTCAGCCAACCTCCCTGACAGAGGAGTTGTGAGGGAAAAATGCAGGAGAGGAGAATGATGTCAGCTGCTTTGGGTTCCCATTGGGGAGAAAGGTGGAGTATAAAATGAATTACTTCAGTAACATTTTAATTTATTTATCTGTAAGACAATCTTGCAAGGTTGGCCAGTATTGTTTCCATAGTGCAAGCTGCTGTCAGACCTCTGCAAAAATCCAGGTAGTGAGTTTGTAATGAAGGTGTGGTTTTATTCAAGGGTTTGCCTGGCTCCCTCTTGCCTAATGACAAAAAATGGAACTTCTTTTTTAAATCTGCTTTTGTTATTCCACCTATGATATCTGAGGAAGTGCTTCCTGCATTCTATTTGGAAAGGTACACAGAAACGGGATCGGGCCATTTAGTGCCTTCTAGATTTTAACAGTTGCTGCCAGATGTTCCCAGGAAGCTGACAAGGAGGGCAGGAAGGCCTGCCCCATTATTAATCCCCAGCACTTGGTATCCAGAGGTGTAGTCCCACTGGACATGGAGGTTCTAGTTTTATCATAGTCATGCAGGCTGAAATGTAAACCTGGGGACCTGAATGAAGCAATGCATTCAAAATTCAGAGGTCAAATGGCACTACTAATCCTCATGACTTAAATGTATCTGGTAGGGCCGGAGGCTGATAGCGTTCTAGTGACATTCCCTTACCCCTTTCAGAGGCGCGCAATTTCAGCAACGACCGCATGGTGTGTCGTGAGATCCGACGAAATTCTTCAGGCTGCCTGAGGATGAAGGAGAAGTGTGAGAAATGTCAGGCAATCTTGGATGTGGGTAAGTCTGGGGAGGCGTTGTGCTTTGCTCCTCCCCCCATTTACCAATTGTAATCAGTTACAAACAGTGTTTAGCATATAAAAGAACCCATGCAGGCTTATCTTCAGCTGGCATCTTGGTTAGGGTTGCCAGTTCTTTTGTGCGCAGTAATGCTAGCATGCCAGTGTGGCATACATCGGGCCCATCAGTCTTTGCAGAGGAGCCAATAATCTAATTTAAATGTGAGGTCTGCATGGGAATGAGCTCAGCATTGCTTTTAAATTGGGCCAGAGTTTGCCTGTCCCTCCAACCTCAGAATGGGGAGCTAGCATGCATTTGGGGTAATTTTGCTCCCTGGTGTGATGAGATGGTCCATTTGAATACATCATTAGAACATAGAGTTCAGGAACATGTGAATACATCATTGGAACATAGAGTTCCAAAGATAATGGTACTTTGCTTTGGGATTAGTTTCAGAGAGTGGCTGTGTTGCTCTGCTTTAGAAGCAATAAGCTCAAATCCAACAGCACCTTTGCAATCAACATGATTTTTGGGGTGTATGCTCTTGAGAGTCCAAGCTCTCTTCATCTGATACCTGACAAAGAGAGCTTTGGCTGTGAAAAGCTTCTGTCCCAAAAACTTCGTTGGTCTCGAAGGTGCTGCTGGTCTCAAATCTGGTTCTGCTTTGGGATTGTTTCCCAAGACCCCTCTTATCTTCCGCACCCCACACAGATTGCTCCCAGACGGATCCAGATCAGAGCCGGCTGAGGGAGCGTTTTGAGGAGGCCCTGCGGAGGGCTGAACAGTTTAGCCGGGTGTACGACAACCTCTTCAAGACCTTCCAAGAGGACATGTTCAACACCACGAGGCTTCTTGATCAACTCAATTCCCAGTTTGGGTGGGTCTCTCGCCTGGCCAACCTCACCCGGAACGACTACAGGCCTCTGCGGGTCACCACGGTGAGTCACCATGGTGTAGATGTGTATGTAGAAGTGTTCATGCTGATCTACATGCCGCGCCTCGTTCTGCATATGGGTGAATTCAGGGAGGGGTTTGTGCTATTATAACCAACGCCGATTAGAATTGCTGTACAAATGGGTTGGAAATGTGGAAGAAACGACCCTTTAAGGAAAAATGGAAGGCGGTCTTCTTGGGCACCTTGATTCCGTTGTTTGTAATTGTGCCTTTGCCCTGACCTGGATGGCCCAGGCTAACGCGTCTTGTCACATCTCTGAAGCTAAGCAGGGGTGGCCCTGTTTAGCACTTGGATGGGAAACCACCAAGGAAGTCCAGGGTTGCTACGCAGAGGCAAGCTGTGACAAAACACCCTTGTTCATCTCTTGCCTTGAAAACCCTACGGGGTCCCCATAAGGGGCCTGCAACTTGGCAGCACTTTCCACCAATTGTGCCTTTGCACGGTGAAGGACATGAACAGCCATGAACATTTATTCTGTTCTCTTGTTTTTAGAGGCTGGGAAGGGAACTTAAGCATGTGCCTTGCCCAGGGCCACAGAGTGAGTCTGCGGCTGGGCTGGAATGCCCTTAGGTTGATGTTGTTAAACATAACTTGTCGGTATCGCACCGTCTTGCCCACAGTCCGAAGAGGCGATTGCTTGTTTCTCTAGCAGCGTTGGTTTTCCAGGTGAATGGCTTGTGTTTAACAACCAGGGGCTTTCTTCTCTTAAAGGTTCTTTCCAAATCCTCCAATCCAGAGGAACCATCCAGGCCATCTGACACCGAGGTGACCATCCAGCTCTTTGACTCGGAGCCTCAGCAGCTGACTGTGCCAGGAAGCATTCCTTGGGAGGATCCCAGGTTCATGGAAATAGTGGCAGAAAAGGCACTGCGCCATTTCAAAGACAATGAAGTGTAAGTGAGGCACTGAGTGAGAGTCTGGGTGGGTGGGTGGGTGTAGTGGGGCAGGGCAGACTGCAGAGTGAACCTGAAGGCAAACTGTTTAGCAAACAGGTTGCCAGAGTATTGTGGAGGGATCATCTGGTACAGCTATGGCCAAGTTCTTGTTGAGATAGACAGCCTGTTTCTGGACTGTACCATTTCGGATGGCGGGGAGGAGTTTTGTGACTGAATAATCTCACGTAAAAAGGAACATCCTCTGTACGTGGAGAAACTGGTACATTGGGGAGGCACCTCAGACCGAACCTTGATGCTTGGTTTGTGTGTGGAGGGATGGTTGGTCTAGAGGAGCAGTCAGTCAACACATGAACACATGAAGCTGCCTTATACTGAATCAGACCCTTGGTCCATCAAAGTCAGTATTGTCTACTCAGACCGGCAGCGGCTCTCCAGTCATATGGAGCCCAGCTGTCAGTCTGAAGTGACAGCCTGGATGCAAATTTAGTGTTTCATGTGTGTGTGTTGTTAAGTGCCATCAAGTCGCTTCCGACTCATGGCGTTTCATGGGACATGCCAAAACATCTCCACCATATACTGGCAAGAAAAAGTCTTAAAATCATGGCCTGGAAAATCTGCCCCCCCATATTTTGTGACATCTGGGCCTGATGAAGAGTTCTGGAGATCTTGAAAACTTGTATTCTGCTATTTGATACCTCTTAAAAGGTATCCCATAGATTGTGTTCTACCCTTTCTGGATTTTGCTCCATGGAAAACCGGTTATCTTTCTAGGGCATGAAGAGATGATGCAGCAAGAAGGGCACCTCCTCAGATATTGGGTTCCAAATGGTTTTTTCCCTTTACGGGAAATGAGAACTGAAAAGGGAAAAGAGGGTTTCTCTTTATTCCTACCTTTGCTTGTGACCTGGAGCAATGTCTACCGAAGGGTTGTGCTCCATGGAATCACATAATGCTCAGAAATGTCCATTTCCCCCCCTTAGGACTGTGTCATCAGGAAACCCCCCTCCTAAAGGTGTTTTTTCTTCTTTCTACTAGGATGTAGCCATTTCTGCTGCTTGGATCTTTGGCCACGACAAGGGAAACAAAGAAGCCATAGCCTTCTGCCGTTCCTGCCTTCCTGCCTCGTAGCTGTCCTAGCGCCACAGCGGAGCTGCGCCCACCAAATCCCATCTGTTTGCACTTGTAGTTCATACACTGTGTCGCCTGCCCTACTTTTGCTGCTGGGTCTTGGCTGACCCAAATCTGAAATAAAAAGATTTAGGCCTGACATTGAACAGTGGTGTTTCTAGATTTGGTTTTCTAGAGAATTAAGTGGTGAAGTAGCAAGCTTGGGTACCTCTGAGGTAGCCGCTTATCTTAGAGCCAGCGTGGTATAGTGGTTAAGAGCAGTGGTTTGGAGTGGTGGATTCTGATCTGGAGAACCGGGTTTGATTCCCCACTCCTCCATATGAGCGGCAGAGGCTAATCTGGTGAACTGGATTTGTTTCCCCACTCCTACACACGAAGCCAACTGGGTGACCTTGGGCAAGTCGCAGCTCTCTTAGAGCTCTCAGCCCCACCTACCTCACAGGGTGTCTGTTGTGGGAAGGGAAGGTGATTGTAAGCCAGTTTGATTCTTCAAGTGGTAGAGAAAGTCAGCATATAAAAACCAACTCTTCTTCGCCAGTATAAGCACTTGTTTTCACTGCTAGAACTAAGCCCTGTAACAGATTGAGCCCTGTGCAGATTGCTTTTTCTTTATTATTTCCTAATCTACTTCTGCGTGAACTGCCCCTAGGATGTCCTGGGACTACCTGCTGGTACAGATGTGTCCCTACAGATCTTTTCTTGTTCCACAGCAGTCTCAAAAATTTGTTGGGAACAACCTGTTCAGCATATCTTCCATGGACAAAGGATGTACTGTATGTAAGGTATCGTTCACTGACCTACCTTTTCTACTTCCCACCCCTTGATGAATATAGCTGAAACTAGCAGAAAAAGGGGAAGATCCAACATGAGATGGATTGACTCAATCAAGGAAGCCATGGCCCTCAGTTGCAAGTTGTAAGCAAGGTTGCTAAGGATAGGACGTTTTGGAGGTCATTGATTCATAGGTCACGGTCAGACGTGACTTGACGGCACTTACGCACACACACACGTGTTTTTGTATCAGATTAAGACTCGGGAGATCAGGGTACAAATTGCTACTTGGCCATGAAGCTGTGTCTGACCTTGGGCCGGTCATCTTCTTGGCCTAACCTATCTCAAAGGATTGTTGTGAGGATAAAATAGGGAAAAGAGAGAACTATGTGAACATGCCTGAGTTCCTTAGAGGAAAGGCAAAATAACCGTGATGGATAGATGATTTTAAAATCTTATTTTGCCTCAGTGGAGTTCCCAAGAACGCAGTGTCAATCCGCAGGCCATTCATGAAACATAAGACAAGAATATAGCAAATCCCACCAAAACTAAAGAGTCCCACCAAAGTACCTTGTAAAGAGATAAAAATCCAAAGGCAAGGGGCAGGGAGGGAAACATACGTACTTCTTCCCAAAAGCTGGCAGGAATATCTTCCACCAGGTATCTAAAATGCCAAGTTAGCCAGACGTTTATTTATTTATACCCCTGCCTTTCCCCTCACCAAAGCACCCTGCACTTTTCTCCATTTAGGGTTTTCAAGGTAAGAATTAGCACTCTGAATTGTGTTCAGAAAAACACTTGAAGCATAAGATGTTCTGTCGGAACTGGTGTGGTGTTCTGAATGACTCTGGTCAGGCCTGATTCAGATAGAAGTGTGCACTTAAGAAGCCTTAGCCATCTAGTTAGCTTTCCTAAATCAGTGCTTTCCTATATCAGATCATTTAACTCCTGGCACGAGGTACACATTCAACATCATAGATGCTATAGGTAACATCATAGATGCTATAGGTACAGAGAGAATCTTTGCTTACATTTTAATCCTTTATTAGAACATAACTATTCTGCTGTGTAGTGGCTAAGAGCGACAGACTCTAATCTGGAGAACCAGGTTCAATTCCCCACTCCTTCACATGAAGCCAGTCACAGTTCTCTCAGAACTCTTTCAGCCCTCTCAGAGGCAGGCAATGGCAAACCTCCTCCGAATGTTTCTTGCCTTGAAAACCCTATGGAGTCGCCATAAGTCAGCTGTGACTTGACAGCACACACACACACATTCTGCATTTTTAACACTGGTATACCATCCATTACTGCAACATGGGTAATTAAAGGAGTGCATAAAAATAGCTTACCTACAGATAAGCAGATCACAAGCAAGGAGCCCCTTCTAAGAAGCTCCCAATCAATTCACCTTCCCATATTTGTTGGTTTTTATTATAATGTCCTAAAAACAGATAGCTGTCCCACTTGATAAGGGCATTCATTCTTGGCTATCGTATACAGTTCTAATATCTTTTTAAAATATGTAAAATTGTTCATTCTTGCTGCTTTTTATCATAAGCAAGTCTATTTAAACATAGTGATTACAAGTTTCTCATGTGTACAAATATCTGTTGGCACACAACCAATGTACCCTGTCTTTGAACTATATCTTTGCCTTTGTGAAGTTGAACATTCTGGCCATTCTCAGATGCTTCTGTACCTGGGCCTCAACTTAAAATAACTATTGATGTGGGTTAGATGGCTTCTAATCTACAGAAGGCCATATCACTGTGTTATTCTTTTGTTTCTTGCCCAAGGCTATCCTGTTCTGGTACAATGAACTCCCTTTTTGGCATGCTTAGCTAAGAGACTAGGCTAATTCTTTCTGCGTGCAGAAACAGCCTCTTTTTGGTCAAGCCCAGCACCTGTTCCCCTATATTCCCTTGCCATATCTGTGACAGTGGTGTGTTTCGAACGTCCTTCAGTCAGCATCCTTGCTGCTGTCCTGGACCTACTGCAGTTGAGAACATACCTTAAAGGGGCTAGTTTAAAGATGTAATCGTTGTGCAAATTTTGAAGCCAGAAAACTGCCCTCTCTCTTTAACAAAAGGAAATTTGGGGGAAAGTTGAAAGCATATGCAATACTTAATTGAGCATAAGCTTATTTCTACAGTGTTAACATAAAACACAGCATTCCTAACTTAGCACATACATTGTGTGTTTGTTTGTCACATTTACCAAACTGAAAAGTATAAATGCCTTCTACAACCAAACGGGCATATGCACATGTGCCGTACCTGAGTTTTTGCCATCCGAGGTTGGAAAAAATGAAAGTTGTAAAAGAAAATGTGTAGTATGAACAGTGTCTCATACAGTCATTATTTGGTTAAAATCATACTTCGATATCAATTATAACATTGAATTCTTTAATAGTGTATCTTCACCATCATACACATTGTAGCATTTTAATTATGGACAAAATTAGTCACGTATGAAACATGTTGGTTAAATTATTGGACTAGGATTTGGGAGACCCGGATTAACTAGCAAGGACTCAGAAGAGAAACCTTACAGTCATTTTGGGTGTCCTTAAGAACACCTCTTTGATTCTCCTTGAATGTGATTTGGACTGAGTTTGTAACAGGAGAGATTTGACCAAGGTATGGATTGGAATCCCAATTCTAGTGTAATTTTGGCCAACAGATTAAAAATTCTCCTCGGCTCAAAGACATGAAGTTGTTATAAGGCACAAGAAGTTTCCATATCCTCTATGGACTTTGATCAAAGGAGACTGCGCTTTAACAAGACACCAAAGGTGCTAAATCAGAGTATTCCCAACACGTACTGCAACAAGCTTCCTAAATGCTTGAAAGACTCTTCAGATCTGCAACACCATTCCTCCTTAATGGGTCTTCCCCTCCTACTGTTTCAGAAGCATTCTTTCCATGTTTTAAAGATGGACGTTCTGTTTTCTACAATGATCATGAACAGTACGAACATTTTTTTTAAAAGCAGATTAAAATCAGTCAGATGGCACCTCAGAAGCTGTGCAGTCTCTCCTCAGCTCCCTTGAGCAAGCTGCCTGATGGTAGTTGCCACAGACTCCACGGCTTCCTGATTGGCCTGGCAGTGGTAGAATCCATCTTGCATGGAGAAGCAGGCATGCACAGTTCCTACCAGGGCTGGGTGTGGAATTTGTGGCTTGATGTCAGCGAAGAATTTAGTGTTGCTCTTGTGCTTATGATGGAGAACAACCAAAAGGGCCTTTTGCATAGCTGGAAGGGGATTCAGAGCAACAAGTAAGAGGTGGAATTAAGAGGCACCTGGGCAGGCCATTGATTGGAGAGATTCGCTACAGTGCCTGGGGGAGGGAAGAGACCTAACTGCACATTTATTTAAAATGTTTCCATGCCGCCTTCCTGCCCAAATAGGGTCCCCCAGGTTGCCTAACATCAAACATGAATACATTTCTACATCAAACGTTTAAAACAAAGTATATGTATAATTCAATAAAACATATAACACCAATTCCAGGGAGGAGGCCAATAAGAGTTATCGAGGATATACCAAACAGGAAAAAAAAGTCTCTCTCTTTTGGTGGAAGATAGCAATAGAGGGAGACAGAGGAATCTCCCTGGGGAGGGAGTTCTAACATTTCGGTGCCATGACCGAAAGGTCTTTTCTTGGGTGGTCACCCTTTTAGCCTCAGATGGTGGAGGCACTCACAGCAGGGCCTGCAAAGATGGCCATAGAGGACAGGTAGGTTCATATGGGAGAAGTTGGTCTATAAAATATACTGGCCCCAAGCAGTATTGAGATTTAAAGAACCTTGAATTGGGCACGGAAACAAACTAGAATCCAGTGTAGATGTAACAAGACTAGAGTGATATGGTCCCTATGACCCACTCCAGTCAACGTTCTGTCAGTAGCATTTTGTACCAACTATAGCCTCCGGACCATCTCCAAGGGCAGTTCCATGAAGAGTTCAATGAAGAAATCTAATCTAGATGCTATCAGGAATCCTTGAAGTTGGCCAGCCAGCACTCATTCAATCACCTTGCTCAAAAATGGTACAACTGAGACAATGGTCATTATTCAACTCTATTGGGTCCATAGTCAGCTTACTGCCTCCCAGACCTCCTCCACCACCCTCCCCCAGCAGATTTAAGCAGTCAGGCAGGGCAAGGGTTGTCCAAGCAGGTAGTAGGTCTCAAACTTCCAAGAAGCCTGTCTCCATCATCAGACTGCACATGCTGAAAGGTATCCCACACAACTGGACAAATCAGCACCTGCTCCTCTTACTGTTTATGCGAGATATTTTATCTGCAAAGTGCTTAGCAAAAAAAGATCGCAGTTCCTCCTGTGGGCTGGAACCCAATAGGCCACTGAACATCTGGAAGAGTTCCGCAGGGGGTTGGACGAGATGACCCTGGTGGTCCCTTCCAATTCTATGATTCTATGATCTACACTGTGTGAATACAATGGTGATGGATAAATACTGTTTCGTTGCTGCCATCATCACCAGGGAATAGTCTTTAAAATGAGCTCTAGTCTGTATAATCCCCCCACAGGCCCTCTTTGGGTTTGCATAATCTATGGGTGTTTGCAAAATCCCCACTGGAAACTCAATTCCCAGCTACAAATGGCACAATTCAGAATGGGAGTACGGCAGGCAAAGAGAAGAGGCCACAGTGCCCCCCACAAGCCATTTTTGTAACCTGAAATGGCTCTGGAGGTCTATTTGTCCCAATGGAGGCTCTATGTATACTGACAGCATATACAAAAGTTTCCCTAATGGAGAAAATAGCTGTTTGGGATTGGGAAAACAGAACTGCACCCTCTCCCACATGCTGCAGTTCCAATCTGAATCTGGCCTGACACACCTGGGAATTAATTTGCCCGCGGGGACCTAGCAAGAAAATATCTGACTGTCCTTGTAGTGTACTCTTGATGACTGCGTTTCAAGCAGTTAGGCCCTTTGAACAAGCAGAACAGCTAACAAGCTGGGAATAATGACGCTGGGAGTCCTGTACAGGTCCTCCACCCGCCACCAGAAATAAAGAGAAAATGGCTCCTGGGAGGGAAAGGGACACAGAGGCCGCAAAAACTTGTGCTTGTCTGTAGCTTGGATCCGATGCCAATGTGATCAAAGGAAACCTCTGGGAAGCCAAGCGAGGAGGCCAGTTGTCATGAACATCCACAAACCATCTCATATAACTGCCTTGAGCCCACACACCTTAAAAGACCTACTTACTTTTGAGTCCATTGAGAGCGTTGTCCATATCAGTGCCTTCTCGGGAGAATACGGTAGAAAACAGCAGCAAAAAGTGCCCCGAATCCTCTTGATACTCCTCTACGTGGAGGGAGACCTTGTGGCCAGCCAGGAGCTTAGTCACATCGCCCAGGAACTGCTTCTCATAACCACCTGTCTCCCCATTTATCTGGACCTGCACAGGGAAGACTGGGGCAGAAGAAAAGGTGGAGGAGGGGCAAATCTTCATTAGAAGAAGAGTTGATTTTTATACCCTGCTTTTCTCTACCTTTAAGGCGTCTCAAAGCAGCTTACAATCTCCTTCCCTTCCCCTCCCCACCACAGACACTTTGTGAGGTCATTGGGGCTGAGACAATTTTGAGAGAACTGTGACTAGCCCAAGGTCACCCAGGAGGCTTCATGTGGAGGAGCGGAAAATAAATCCTGGTTCTCCAGATTAGAGTCAACCACCCTTAACCTCCGCAACAGCTGGCTATTCTAACGAAAGTCTCATCTCTCCCCCCTCCCCACAATAATACTTTAGTACATTTCAACATCCTAGCAGCCCTCGCTATGAAACACACTCAACAATTTCCCCCTGGGTTAGAAGTAGTCACAACTAACACAATGCACCTTTATATATTTTTGGTGTCAACTGAACATGAATAACTACTACTGTCCATTTTTGTAACCCCACTGCCACCATCCAAACTTAGCAGATGTGCTGCTGGTCTGCCTTGAATGCCCTCCCCTCCAACAAAGGTCCAGGGAGGAATGACCCTTGCTTCCCTCTATGTCTCTGTTCCTTGACCATTACCCGTCCCCCTCTAGATGCTTTCATATATACCTATCATCTGTTTAACTGGCATTTCATCAGCTGCTGCCACTCTCTCAGGCAGCAGCTGCTTCTGAAGCTCCTCAAGCTCCTCCCGGAGATCCTGATTCTCAGCCTCAAGGCTGGATAACATGGCTTCCTGGACGTTCTTCAGGTCCTGCAGCTCATCCAACTCCTGTCGAAGCCTTTGATTCTCAGCCACCAGGGCTGAGACCTCTTTGCTGTCTTGTCGTTTCAGCAGCTCTTGCTGAAGTTGCTTAACCTTAGCTTGCAGAGGGAGTACTTGGTGGGCCTGGCTGTTATTTAACTCCTTCTGAAGCCGCTGATTCTCCGACAGCAACTCATTCACGATTTGGACAGGCCTCTCCAGGGCCTGCAAGAATTGTGAGGACTGGGGGTGTGAGGAACTCATCAGAGCCTGCAAGAGAGGAAATACTGTCAAGCACCACAAGTGGGGAATGGGATTATCCCAAAGCACAGAGCATTATGGGAAAACCTTCAGAGTGGGCACCAGGGTGCCTGAGAAAGTAGCTCAGATACAGGATACTATCAATGTAAGATTTTAATGGCCAAAGTAGATGTGACTGGGTCTGACCAGTAGACTACACTACTATTTTAAAAACTAACGAGATGATTTTAAAATGCTGCAATGGTCCACAGCATGGAGGGCCCCGGCCCCACCCCATGCCTTCCATGTGCAAAAACAGTCATGGGGGTGTGGCCATTTCAAGATCTGAAAAAGTCCTCAGCCCACCAAGCTACATTTTAAAATTGCTTTAAAACACTGTCGTTGTCCATGGGTTGGACTCATCTTGTTTGGTCATAAGACCCCCAGTAAATCAGTCCAGGGGTCCATCTGACCTAGCATCCTGTTTCCAGGAGTGGACAGCAGGATGCAATTACAAGTGGGCATGAACACAATGACCTTCCCCTGTTGATTGTCACAGCATCTGGTACTCAGTGGTATACTGCTTCTATTCAGTTAGGGCTAGTAGCTATCGGTAGACTTCTCCCCCATTAAGCTGTACCATCTTTGTTTTTTAAAAAGTTGCCAACACCAGCCATCTCTTGCCTTAGTCTTTTGCATTAAGCAACTTATCTCCCCTTCTGGTGCCTCATTTTCTCCACCTGTACATTGGGAAGAACGGAGGGTAGATCAGAAAAAGCATACTCTGTGTATGACACACAGACACACATCTCAATCCATGGAGATTCCCTTGCTGGATCAGGCCCCATGTGCACGTATGATTCACATGTACACATTGCTCACAGATGACTGCAGCATCAAGGAATGACCTGCCTGTGTGAATAAGACCCACAGATCTAATGCCAAAGAGCAAAGCCTTCTGAAGGTGCCACCCTGAAAATGGATAAGATTGATAGCTGCCTGTGCACCGTGGCTCCCAGTTTGTGTAACAGCCTGCCTGAACTGCTTCTGCCAAACTGCAAACTAAAACGGAGTTGTTCAGGAGGGCATTTTTTAAAACGGGAATAGGGCTGCAGTATAACGGAATGGTGTAGGAGGGTGCTTATGTAAAGGGAACAGGATTCTAGGCCATTCTACTGCTTGTTGTGTCTTGCTTTGACTGCACTGTTTTATACTGTTGTAATTCCACTTTTAGCATTATGACATGTCAGATATTCTCTCTGTGTTATTTTTAATTTTTGTGATCCTAGTCCTATTGAAATGTTTGTTAGAGGTCTCATGCTATTTAAATGCATTATCTTACACCGTGTAATCCCCTTAGAGTCTCAGCAAGAAAGACAGGCTATAAACATAATAAATAAATAAATAAATAACCCCCATGTCTCCTCACCTGCAATGCTGTTCAATGGATGTAGCGCACATAGTTATCGATTTATTTTAAATGCATCTATGATGTACTCTCAATAGTGCAGTCTACTTCTGTGGTTTCCAAGTTATGTATTTATTTACTGTATTTATAGCCTGTCTTTCTCACTGAGACTCAAAGCGGATTACACAGAGTAAATCAAAGCAATCAACAGGATGGGGCATCCAACAAGCAATGGACGAGGACTACAGAAATCTGAATACATATAGCGCATTAGATATGACACAGAGTGCAGATATAATGCAGAGAAGTAGTATTACATCAACAGGAAACCATGCAGTGACAGAATGGTAATACGTGCAACAAATAGATAATACATTCTCTATACTGTGGTATAGTCTGCAATCCCTTTCTCTCCATAAAGCGTCCTCCTGAACCATTCGGTTATACTATAGCTCCATTAACCTTTGTACAACAACCCTCTTGAACAACTGTTTTACATGGTTTGTGGAATGACAGAAAAGTAGATCACAGTTACATTACCATTAAAATGTATTAAAAACAAGAAGAAATAACCAGCCATAAAATCAATCCGCAACAATAATAAAAGCAATACAAGCAAATCAGAGCAGCCTTAACATCATTTTAAATACCCACCTAAAATCATTAGCAACAAAAAATGAAAGAAAAACAGGAAAAGAACAGAAAATTTCAACCAAAAGCCTGGAGAAAAGTTTCAGCTGGTTCATGAGACAGGCTCGGCTCAACTGTGGAAAGGGAGTTCCAGACATGGAACTGCGATGGAGGCATCAACACAGAAAAGTCCATGTTCTTGTTAGCCACTGACATCAACTCTGAAGAAGGAGATGCACAGAAGAGCCTCCAAAGAAGGCTGGAAGCTGCACTGAAATGGGCCCAGAGGATCATTTCTAGAGCTTTAAAGGTAAAAATCTGCACCTTGAATTGAACACAACAACTAATTATAAGCCTGGTAGATTCCTCAAAGTTGGCGTAACAGGAGTACACCGACTTGTGCCAGTTAAGAGTCGAGGGGTAGCATCCTGCACCAGCTGGCAGCCCATCTGGAATGCATTACAATAATCTAAATCAACAATTCTAATCTCTCTGGGTTGGGGTATGTTGGGGATTGGTTTTAACCCATTGTTTATTACTGTTTTGTTGGATTTTATTCTATAGTATTTATTATTGGATATTTTTATTTTGGATATACTCTGGTTTATGTTCTGTTGTTACCCCACTGGGAGAAAGGCAGGATGAAACAATTCTAAATAAATAAAACAAATCTCTCTGGTGCATTTCTATCCCACCCTTTATCTACAGAACTCAGGGCAGCCTATGAGATTCTCCTTTCCCCATTTAATCTGCACAACCACCCTGTGATGTAGGTGAGATAGAGGGATTGTTTCATGGCAGAATAAGGATTTGAACTCATGAGGCTTTCGTTTTAAGGTGTCTTTACCTTCAGCTCTGCCTCCAGTGGGTTAGTTTTTGTTAGGATCTTGTCTAAGGTCGAAGAGGTTCTGATCTCCACATTGCGTTGCTCCAGGCGCTGCAACAAATAATAAAATGCATGAAAAGCAGCATGAAAAGCTATTCCCAAGTGAAAGAGGAGTTTTGCAAGGACAAAAATGGATGCAGGGATAGGACCATTTCATTTGGGAATGCTGAACAGGAAGAGGAACCCACAAGGCCCACTGAACTAATAATTATTTAGCATTGCAAATGAGCAGAATGTTTTCCACTCTGACTTCTGACTTCCTCTCAGAAGTATCTTGTCAGGTTCAAGATATGGACGGGAAATAGAAGCTGAAAGTGACTTGCCTGAGGCCACAGAATGAATCAGTGCAGAGGTGAGAGGAAATTCCTACATCCAAGTGAAGTTGTCCCCAGCTATTGCTCTGCACTAATCTAGCATGTCCTTTTTGGACAGCCCTTAGTACCACCGCAATCATAGCTGTCTTGGTGAAGCATGGCAACATATACATCCAACAAAAGCTGGGCTTCCAATTTGGCCACATCTGTGATCATGCACATCACTTGTACCTCTTCTCCTCCAGGCACTTAATTTTGAGAACCGAAGACCGGTGGGGGGGGGGGGGACGACACTTTGCAAGTGTATCCAGGTGAGTTTCACCCTGGATGACAAGTGTTGCTGCCCCATTTCTCAAGGCCAGAATCTATTTCAATTTTCGTGTATCTTTTTACCTTTTCTTCTCCTGTAAACCCCCAAATTAGAATGACACTCTGTTTTGCATATATGTTTTCCTATATTCTGTTTTGCCCTTGTATTTTCTGAAAGCAGGCACAGAGACTGTTCTGGAAGACCTGTCCCCTTTTGTATTTACTTTGGGAATTGGTGATGCTCCCTTACAAGAAGCGCATGGGAATTCTCAAAACACCTTTGCAGGGAAGTGAGCCATTTGGATCCAGTTTCATTTTCACTCTGCACTTTGGGAGCCAGCAGTGGGCCTGGCACAGATTCAAAATGGAAATCAAAAACAATACACCGCTATGTAGAAAGCTAAATCCAAACAAAAAATTATATAGGCAGACCAACAATATTGAATACTGTATTAACCATATTACAACGTGAAATCAAAATATTAACCGCACAGGTGAGTATACAGAGTCTATGGCAAATCGCCAATCACCATATTACTGGTAAGTGCAAGTAACAAGCATGCTGGAAAGATTGGCGATTTGCCACAGACTCTGTACACTTCTCCTTCTCCGCAGCTTTCTCCTTCTCCACAGATTCAAAATGTGCAGTTCTAAATCAAATTTTGGCAATTCTAATGAGAAATGTGTGCAGTTTTGAATCAGTAGTCAAACAGAAGAGAAGACACGCTTCTTTATCGGACAAACATACCGCAACACAATATTTTGCCTTTTATTCTCATGCTACTACAGCTCCCCAATATTTTGGCCTTTAGCCTGAACACATGAAGCTGCCTTATACTTAATCAGATCCTTGGTCCATAAGGGTCAGTACTGTCTACTCAGCCTGGCAGAAGTTCTACAGGGCCTCGGGTGGAGGGCCTTCAAATCATCTGATCCTTTTAGGTGGCGATACTGGGGATTGTCATGATAGGAAAAGTTGAGGGCAGCAGGAAAAGAGGAAGACCCAACAAGAGATGGATTGACTCAATAAAGGAAGCCACAGCCTTCAATTTGCAAGATCTGAGCAAGACTGTCAAAGATAGGACATTTTGGAGGACTTTCATTCATAGGGTCGCCATGAGTCGGAAACGACTTGACGGCACTTAACACACACACTGGGGATTGAACCTGGGACCTTCTGCATGCTAAGCATATGCTCTACCTCTGAGCCATTGTCCTCCCCCGGGAGTTTCTTCTGGCCTCATTCTCAGAGAACTGAGTTCACTTTACACTACCTCAGGATAGACACCATGGAGACATGGGAAGGCTTTGCCTCTGAACCTGCTAATTATTGTTGACCTAGGATTGTCTGTCTACAATCCTACGCATACAAATCCTACCAGAATGCAAAACCTGCCAAGAAAGAACATTATTGGTATTAATCAGGTAGTCCACATCTTCTCTGTGTGGATTGGTACCAAGAATTGGAGCCAGAATGGTATACACAGTTGTGCTATGTTGAGATACAGCAAGTGAATCGGATATAGGGATGGTGGTGATTCAGGGAAGGCCCATGGCTCAGTGGTAGATCATCTGCTTTGCATGCAGAAGGTCCCGGTTTCAATTTCTGTCATCTCCAGCTGAAAGGACCAGGTGGTAGGTGATGTGGAAGACCTCTGACTGAGATCCTGCTGCCAGTTTGACAGTACTGACCTTGATAGGCCAACGGTCTGACTCAGTATAAGGCAGGTGAGGGTGTGTACACGTATCATGAAAATATGCAGGTGTCTTGGAGCTCCACAACTGTCCTGTAAGATTTGAGTCTAGGAGCACCTTACAGACCAACAAGATTTCCAGGGTATACGTTTTTGAGAGTCAAAGCTCCCTTTGTCAGATACCAGAGCGTTGACTCTTTAAAGCTTATGCCCTGGACATTTGGTGGGTCATTAAGATGCTACTGGATGTGAATCTTGCTCTTCTACTGCAGACCAACAGGCTACCCTCCAGACACTAGAGTCCTGTGAATGTCAAAGTTCACCAACCATCCACTATGCAGTTCTCAATTTTCCTTAGTTAAGTAAATATTTATTACGGTCCTAGACCAGAATGCTGTTATAGACATAGAATTAAAAGTGTGACATAGGTTATAAATATAAATATCATATCATCAATCAGACTCCATATTATTGATAATCATTTGTCACCACGAAAATATAAAACAGCATAATACTAAAACAAATGAAAATGAATAAAAGAGGATATATAATAATAATAACTGTTTATGACCTTAGAAATTTCCTGGGCAGTAAAAATTGAGTGCCATTATTGCTCCCTTGGGGGACAGGAAAGGGTATTCAGGACATGTTTTATGTTCACACACTTATTGCTTCATAAATGCCAGGGATGATCCTGGAACTTGCTTGCTTGCTAAAGCTCAGCCTCACAGCATCAATAAAACGTGTCCCCTCCACAATCATCCCCCCCCCAAATCAGGGCTCACAAGGCGCGGCTTTCCAAGGGGCTTGAGCCCCAGCACCTCTTCAAAGTTGCGACTGGCCATTGCTTCATTCTCACCTTAGGAGGGGAGCTTCCAGGACGCTCCCTGGAGGACTTGCTGCCACTGGAGGAAGAGCTTCTATATTTCATCCAGATCCAGCTCATGTTCTGTGGCGGGTGACCCCTGCCTCGGCAACGGGGGGGGGGGGGGAGTCCCCGGCTCCTCCGGGGGCTAGATCTGCCCCTCAGGGCCGGCTCGCGGTCCCTGTTTGTTTCTGATCTGTCGGAAGCCGGCAGATGGGAGCCACTTCTGGCCAATGCAGAACCCTGCGAATCCCGTCTCTGGGGAGCAGCTCTTTGATCGACACTTGGACGCCCGATCACGCTAGCTAGAGCCTCCTCTTTGCCGGCTGGGATCCCCTCGGCCCGTCCCCGCACTGCCATCGAACGCAAGATCCCAACCCAGAGCCTGGTGGGAGCTGTCCAGGGAGCGGCGGCCCTGCAGACCGGCTGGCGGGATGCCTCGTATGCGAACCCCTCCCCGGTCGCTCGCTTGCGCTTTTCCTGCTTCGGTCGCGTCTTTCGCTGCGGTGGGAAAGGAAAGCGAAACCAGCGCGGAGGCTCCGCGTGGATCGCCTGGGAGCGCTCCCGCTGACCCCTAGCGGCCACCAAACCTTTTATATATAGAGAGAGAGATAGAGAGATAGATATATACATATAGATAGATATAGATAGATATAGATATAGATAGATAGATATAGTTAGATAGATATAGATATAGATATAGATATAGATATAGATAGATAGATTAGATAGATAGATATAGATATAGAGAGATAGAGATAGATAGATAGATAGATATAGAGATATATAGAGAGATATAGATATAGATAGATATAGATATAGATTGATAGATATAGTTAGATATAGATATAGATATAGATAGATAGATAGATAGATATAGATAGATAGATATAGATATAGATAGATAGATAGATTAGATAGATAGATATAGATATAGAGAGATAGAGATAGATAGATATAGAGATATATAGAGAGATATAGATATAGATATAGATAGATATGTATGTATATGTATATGTGTATATATATATATGTATGTGTATATGTATGTATATATGTATGTGTATATGTATGTATATATGTATGTGTGTGTATATATATATAATTTTTAATAATAAAAAGAGGAAAAATTATAATATGCATAAAACAAAACACAGAAAACGCACACATATATATATTTTATTATTTTTTATAATAAAAAGAGGAAAAATTATACATAAAACAAAACAGAAAACACACATATATAAATTTTTTATTATTTTTTATAATAAAAAAGAGGAAAATTATAATATACATAAAACAAAACGGGGGGAAAAGAAAACATATAAAATACAAAAAAGAGCACTTATAAAACCATCACGGTTACATTGTATAATATAAATTGCAAAATATGCAGTGCTCTAATACCCCCCACCCCCTAAACAGTGTTCCCACCACCACTGGACTTTCGGAGAAGTGTTTTGACAGTATCTAAAATTACTATTATTATCTCCATTGTATATAAAAAAACCATTAATCTGTAATTCATTAACTATACTTGTAAAGTTCATTTTCGCCAATTTATCCGGCCACCAAACCCTTTGACCCCCTACCACCCCACCCCTTCGCTCTGTTAAGAACATAAGAAAGGCCCTGCTGGATCAGACTGAGGCCCATCAAGTCTAGCAATCTGTTCACACAGGGGCCAACCAGGTGCCTCCAGGAAGCCACTAACAAGACGACTGCAGCAGCACCATCCTGCCCGTGTTCCACCACACCCAAAATAATAGGCATGCTCCTCTGATACTAGAGAGAATAGGTATGCAGCATGACTAGTATCCATTCTAACTAATAGCCATGAATAATAATTCTAACTAATAGCCATGAATACCCCTCTCCTCCAGTAGCACCTTAAAGACTAACAAAAATATTTTCTGGTAGGGTATGAGCTTTCGTGAGCCACAGCTCACTTCTTCAGATGTTAGTCTTTAAGGTGCTACTGGACTCTTGCCATTTTCTACTACTGCAGACAGACTAACACAGCTACCCACTGTGAATCCTCTCCTCCATGAACGATTTGTCTGCTCTGCCACTAGGCTTGGCTGCAGCTTTTCCTTTCCTTTTATTCCTTAGAAGCTCCTTGATCGATTGATCTTGAGCAGCATATATCTAGTGTTGGAGGGATATAAGGACTGAAACAAATCTTGGCACTGACAATGTAGCCTTGGGGTCCCTATCGCTTAGTAAAAAAGGCATTATATCAGTCACAGAGGCATTGGATTTGTATATTAAAAGGGGGGAAATATAGTGCGATCAAAGTTCCTCGTAAAAGCGGCATTCCAAAAGGGGCTGCAGCTTTTGGTTAGAAGAAGTCACGCACCGAAGGCCTCCGACGATGTGCAAAGTGCCTTCCTTCCTGAGAGCACGCAGAGACCTATTCCTCCTCCGTCCAGCTGTGTGATGGACTGGTGGCCTCTGGGCTCAGTCAGCACCGGGCGATGCCGCTTTTTGCCTGATCCCGGAAGCTCAGCAGGGTCAGTCTTTGAATGGAAGACCAACAAGGAAGGCCAGGGTTGCAACGAGGGTTGCCAACCTCCAGGTAGTGGCAGGAGATCTCCTGCTATTACAACTGATCTCCAGCCAATAGAAAAGAGTTCACCTAGAGAAAAATGGCCGCTTTGGCAATTGGACTCTATGGCATTGAAGTCCCTCCCCTCTCCAAAAACCTCCTGCCAGTGGCAAAAAGAGACCTGGCTACCCTGGTTGCAACGCTGAGGCGGGCAATGGCCAACCGTCTCTGTGCGTCTCTTGCCTTGAAACCCAGAAGTCTGCTGTGACTTCACGCACCCCCCCCCAAGGCTTGGAGAAGACAACATGGGAGCCCAGCTGTGGTCCTTTGGGGTGGCTGGGGGATGGGGGGGGTGTAGAGTTGCCAGTTGGGAAACACCTGGAGATTTGGGGATGGAGGCTGGGGAGGACAGGGACCTCAGTGGGGTACAATGCCGTAGAGTCCACCCTGCAAATCATCCATTTTCTCCAGAGGAAATGGTCTCTGTAGTCTGGAGATGAGCTGTAATTCGAGTGGATCCTTAGGTCTCACCTGGAGGCTGGCATCCCTGTTTAGCCCTTGTTTGCCTTCTGATATTTCAAGTCATAGTAGCCTTAAGGACTAGAAGCTTGCTTGGAGTAAAATGAGTAAGGATGTCATGACTATAACACAATACAATCTGAACTATACACCTACTATGCCCTATATGTCACTGTCACAATTCGCATAATACAGCCACTGAATTCATATAAAAACTTTTAATGCCAATTTAACATAATATCAAATACAAAATTATCTAACAAGCACACCAAAGTGTTTTGGTATTTTAGCGTCTAACTTAACAATACCCATCTAAACAACATACAAACATGAATACATATATTTCAAGGCAATTTTTACAAATTTTAACAAGTTGCTATTGCAGCTATAACATTTGTTTTTAAGTTTGGCCTTAGGCCTATTGTGTGTATTCTTCACACTGGTGTAATTCAGTCTCATAGGAAAAGTACAACACTGTTGCACATGGAAAAAGTCCAGCAATGATGCACAAGACGGACATCAAGCCATTTCGTGTAAAAACACTTCTTCAGTTGTTTTTTTAATCAATGTTTCAGGAGTGTTGGCCAGTATTATAGTAGCTACTGCTTACAATTCATGTTAGTTCCTACTGGATACCAGCTTATGAATTTATCCACCGTTCATAATTTATCCCCCGTGGACAAGATGAACACTCATGTTCCCTTTGACTGTTTGGATTATTCTCCTGCTCTAAATTGGATATTTTATTGTTTTAATTAATTTAAAATTTACTCAAATCATGGTGATTGTACAGCTGGCCATCGGACTGGTCCCAAATGATTTGGTCCACTCATTGGTCAGGCATTTTCAAAATATTAACTTTCATAGAAGAGCAGCAACATCATCCAAAAGATATGTTAAGTCACCAGGAGGCTGATACTCGTGCTACTTGTAAAAACAAATTAGTTATTGTTGTAACTTGTACCAAAGTTAGGGGAGGTTTCTAAATATGAGAATGATTTGTTGTGCAGTTCCTCTCTTGGGTTTTTATCCTGCAACACTAGATCGGCTTACAGTTTCCAGTAAAAAGTGAAAAGGAGGAACTGGAAGTATTAAATATGGAAGTCCGTTACAGCAGCCCAATTCTTGCTTTAGGGAGATTCCTGCAGTCCTAAGCAGGTGGCCTATAGGAGAGGCCTGGCTATCCTGTGAGGTCTTCCTCCCTACAGCAATTCTTGCTTTAGGGAGATTCCTGCAGTCCTAAGCAGGTGGCCTATAGGAGAGGCCTGGCTATCCTGTGAGGTCTTCTTCTGTTGCTGCAGGGTTTAGGAGCAAGCAGGCCTCCCTTCTGCATTTGCTAACAAATGATGGAATCAAAAGCAATGCCATTCGAAGTGAAATCGAAACAGACCCCCCCCCACTTCCGCACTGGCATGCTTGGCCTCAGGGAAAACGTGACAATGTTTAAGTGCACTCGAAAGAATGGGTGGTGGTACTATTTTACCTGTCATTGGACTGCCCCTGTGGCACCTCAAGGCCACTAGTCAACAGGAGGTATTTAGCCAATGGGCAGATTGGAGCTCTTTATCATTTTGGCCTGCAGATAAAAGCTCAGCCCAACTGAAGATACGAGCTTGCTAAAAATCATGAGAATGCAATACATCTCTCCTGTAGGCCCAGTACCAAAAAAGCTCTGCACCCCCAACAGGAAAGGCGAAGGAGCAAGAGGTCCACCCGCATCAAGTAGGTCTCTGGAAAGGTAGCATATAATTTCCTAAGATTTTCAGATGCAGTAAACCAGAGAAGACCCAACATTAATTAATCTTCCTAAATGCATAACCAAGACACGTTAGCCCCTCGGCGCTTTTCTTCCATTTCTACACCCAAAGTTGCTCAGTTCCCCATGCGCACAAATTGCCCCATGCCAGCCGCCACTGATTCCACGGCATCCTGGTTGGTCTGGCAGTGGTACAACCCATCTTGCATGGAGAAGCGGGCATGCACTGTCGCAACCAGGGCTGGGTGCTGCACCTGCTGCTGGTTGTTGAGGATGAACAGCTTGCTGCCCCTTGGCTTATGGTGGAGCACAACCAGGAGGGCCTTTGGCACACCTGGAAGCAGAAGCAGAGAAGCAACAGCTGAGGCTTTGGTGGGGAAAGGTGGAATAAAAAGGGACAAGGAGCAGAGAGCTGTAAAGTGCAAGATATGGACTTTGTCTTTCAAACTAAGTAATAAACGTTTTTGTTGTTTCAGCCCGCCCAGTGGAGACACTAAACTGAAGAACTGACCATGAAAGGTAAGTGCAAACAAAACCGAGAACCATGCAGACCTGGACCTTGAACACAAATCCTTCAGGTGGCCTGGGAAAGAACAGATCCCTTTTCACTAGGGTGGGGCATAGAGATCTCCTGGAATTCCAACTGATCCACCCAGATCAGTTCCTCTGGAGAAAATGGCTGCTTTGGAGGGTGGACTCTATGGCATTATACTCTGCTGAGTTTCCTCCCCTTCCTAAGCTCCACTTTCCCCAAACCACACCCCCAAAATCTCCAGATATTTCCCAACTTGAAGTTAGCAACCCTACTTTTCGCCGACATTGGGTTGAATGTACTGCTCCCGATCTCTAGGCCCATCTGACTTTTCTGACAGAATTTCCACTTGGGATACGGACTTCTTAATGAGCTTTCTGGATTCAGAGCTTATGCCCACAGTGCAGCTGTCAGGAACATCCCAAACCATCTCATCTGCCTCTCCCGGCTTCCCATCTGGGCGAGGTTTTGTCTGCAGGTCAGATCATGTCTAGCTTAAAAGAAGTATTTACTGTCAAGTCCTCTGAGAGCACTGTTTATATCAGGGGCTGTTAATGCACCCCCACAAACACATGAACATACATTCAGATTAACCAGGGGGGGTGTGTTAGCTTGCGTGTTTGTGCAGGGCACAGTAAACCGGGATATTTTATCTGAAGAGATGGCTGTGAGTAGCAAGTCTTCAGTAGGAAAAAAATGACGGGGATCTTATTTAAAAGGAATATAGAGTTTATTGAGGGATTTGGTACAATAGTGCGGGGGTGGGGGGGCTTATCCTAAGCAAAACACATTCCTTATCCCAATTAATATAGCAACAACTTACAAATATTCAGCAGAGCTCCTCCAATGTGGAGCAGGAGTTAATCTTTTGAGCTAAAAGGGTGGAAAATGGAGAATTGTGGTTTGGAAAATAGGGGGGAATAGATCAGGGGAGAGCAAAGATTACCTGTCCTATTCTGCGAAGAAACCAGATGAAGGAGAGGGATCCAGTATGTGTTGGGAATCGGTTGCAGTTCAGCTGGTAGCCAGGATCAGACTCTCTTTCCAGGTTCTAAAGCCAGGTTAGTTATACTGTTTTTGGCCCATAGCATAAAATGGGTGCTTTTCAGGAAACAAAAGATTATGTCTGAGGATAAAGGAATACTTGAGATAAATCAGGAGAAAATTATAGAACTGACCAAACGGCTCCAGGAAGGGCCGTTTTTGATTGGATTATGATTACAAAAGCTGGAGATGTTAAGGCGAGTCATGTATGGGGCAGGAGCCTTGGGGTCAATGGGAAAGTTCTGAGTCGGAGGTGCCAGACTGTCAGCGAAATTGTGTTAATGGTCAGTGATTGCATATCATGTGAAAGACAATACAGGAACAGGCATCTTTGTCTTCTTGCCTGGTGTGGCTTAATTGCTGTTGGCACGCCTTGATTTCTCCCCGAGAGGGATTTTTGGAAGCACTGCTGTGGTTGTTGTCCCAGGATCCTCTGCTGTGTTTACCGCCGCACTGTTCCCTGTGAGACACAACCCATGGCAGTGCTCCCCGTGTTTGGTGTGTGCCTCTTGGGACTTGCTCACGGTGTTACTCTGGCAGTATATCCATTCAGGCTGGGAGGCAGGGTGTGCAGAAGAAAGGGGGGCTGACAACAGGGCCATGTGGGCAGCTACTGGACAGAAGAGTAACAGGAAGTGCTCCAAATTCTCTTTAAAATCCTCTGCCTGCAGCGAGATCCCTTGACCCACCAGGAGCTTAGGCACATCGCCCAGCAACTGCTTCTCACAGCTGCCCGTCTCTCCTCTAACCTGGACGGGAACAGGGAAGGCAGAGGAAGGGAATGTGGTGAGAGACAAAACATTGGCTGCATCTTTCAAAGTTTTGGTCAGCCTATCTTGACCATCTCCATTCTTTCTGAGGTTCTACTTGTTTAATTCCTAGCTAGAAATCTTCACGCACACAAGAGGCCAAGAATGCATCCACTGTCGGTCACTCACACAATCAAAACCCACTTCCCCTTCATTTGGTTGAGGCCACTAGCTAAGGATGCCTTTCACTAGTGCTAATAGGATAGGACCTACAAGACTGAAATTTCCTGGCTAATCCAAGAACCTTTGAAAATCTTCTCTTCCCTCACATCCCAACATCCAGGTGTAGACTATATTGTGTGGAATTGCCAGAGCCCAGGAAACAAGTAGAAGATTCCATTTTGAAGTCCTTTGCTACGGCTTGAAAACAAAAGAACTCTTGGAACCAGCCCTGTATTTTTTTTTGGGGGGGGGGGAGAGGACTATGCAGGCCCTAACAACTTGTGCCAGGCACAGAAGAAAGGCATTTGCCCAAGGTACATTGTCTTTGTTTGTCAACACATACACTCAGCTTAACCTACTTCACAGGGTTGTGGCACAGATGCAATGGAGAATGGCAAAAAGAGGTAAACCTCTTGTGGTCTCCGCTGGAACATAAGAAAGGCCCTGCTGGATCAGACCAAGGCCCATCAAGTCCAGCAGTCTGTTCACACAGTGGCCAACCAGGTGCCTCTAGGAAGCCACAAGCAAGACGACTGAAGCAGCACCATCCTGCCTGTGTTCCACCGCACCCAAAATAATAGGCATGCTCCTCTGATACTAGAGAGAATAGGTATGCAGCATGACTAGGATCCATTCTAACTAACAGCCATGAATACCCCTCTCCTCCATGAATATGTCCACTCCCCTCTTAAAGCCCTCCAAGCTGGCAGCCATCACCACATCCTGGGGCAGAGAGTTCCACAATTTAACTATGCGTTGTGTGAAAAAAATACTTCCTTTTATCTGTTTTGAATCTCTCACCCTCCAGCTTTAGCAGATGACCCCGTGTTCTAGTATTATGGGAGAGGGAGAAAAACTTCTCCCTGTCCACTCTCTCCAAACCATGCATAATTTTATAGACCTCTATCATGTCTCCCCTCAGCCGCCTTCTTTCCAAGCTAAACAGCCCTAAGAGTCTTAACTGCTCCCCATAGGACAGTTGCTCTAGTCCCCTAATCATTTTGGTTGCTCTTTTCTGCACCTTCTCAAGCTCTGTAATATCCTTTTTTAGGTGAGGTGACCAGAACTGTACACAGTATTCCAAATGTGGTCTCACCATAGATTTGTACAAGGGCAGTATGATATCAGCAGTTTTATTCTCTATTCCTCACCTAATTATAGCCAGCATGGAATTTGCCTTTTTTACAGCAGCTGCACACTGGGTTGACATCTTCATTGAGCTATCCACTACCACGCCAAGATCACTTTCTTGGTCTGTCGTTGCCAGCACAGATCCCATTAGTGTATATGTGAAGTTGAGAATTTTTGTCCCAATATGCATCACTTAACACTTACTCACATTGAATCTCATTTGCCATTTTAATGCCCATTTTTCCAGTATGCAGAGATCCTTCTGGAGCTCTTCACAGTCCGGTTTTGTTTTAACCACCCTAAATAATTGGGTGTCATCTGCAAACTTGGCTACTTCACTGTTTAACCCCAACGCCAGGTCAAGTAAGTAAGAGACCTGGGTTAAAAGGAACTAAGAAATGAGAGAAAAGGTTAAAAAAACGCTTCAGGGTCATTTACACATGGTCCCTGTAGACTCCTTTATTCCCTGTTTCAGCCAGGATCAAATTTTTCTGAATGCACATTACCTCATTCCTTGTTGGCTCAACCCTGTTTCAACGCAAAATGAACCCGGCTTTCCCCATTCCTCTTCTGGCCCGATTTAAACTGTTCCTCCTGGTTCATTCCAGAATCACTGAGTGAGCGTACAACTTTCTCGGGTTGAGCTTCACCCCACCCTTTTCCAAACCCATCTTCAAGGCAGCATGAAGAAAGCCAAACAGGGGAAGCACAGAAGATTGGCTTCTCTCACAGCCAATCACGAAGCAGTGTATAAAGAGGCATGGATTCAAGTGCTTCCTGCTGCCTCAGAGCTCTTTCTGAGCAAAAGAAAAGCTTTTTGTAAAACGAGGCTTGGATTTCTCCCCCCCCTTTTTCAGATTGCTCCGTTTTTTGTTTTTTGTTCTTAACATGCTTTTTTATGCGGCAGTTGGGTCTGGGGGGGAAGGAAAGCTTTTCTTGCAAGGTAAGCCAATTACAAAGCAGCATTTAAAGGGGTGGGACTTGATTTGAACTTGGGAGACTGCTTTTCTGTATTCATGCTTCCATTAGCACACAGTTGCGTCCCCGATCATTCCAGCCAATGCAAACAGTTTCCCCCAACCCAGGTTACTTTGCTCCTGGCTGAAACAGGGAGTAAGGAGGCTACAGTGACCATGCGTAAATGACCCAGGTGTCCGATGCTAGCTTTCCCTTCTTCCCCAAGGATGTTGTCGCCATGGTCGCCATGGTCTGCGTGGAGAGGCCCGGAGCACAGCGCCCAGCTTTTGTGGCCAGCGCAGTGCCAGGGAGAAAAAGGCAGCGTGCTGCTGTCCCTCTGGTGGCTGGCCTTCAGGAAACCACGTGATCCTAAGCTTTCAGGACACTAGGCCAGCAGCCGCCAGACTTCCACGGAGCACTCAGGTTAGCCTCCAAGGCCCCTGGCAACCCCCCCCCATACACAACCATTCCTGCCCCCCCCCAAACATATGCGGTGTCATATAGGTGACAGTCCAGGAGAATGTAGGAGGAATCACAGGGCATCCTGCGCCCCATCTGCAGACCCTTTCAGCGCGAGGTATATTCAGGAATCTGCCACATCGGGTCGCCGAGGGTAGTGTGTTATTCCTGGCTTGCATAAAAGCTTTCCTGAGCTTGGGATTGGCAAAATGTTCCAAATAATTTAGGCTGAAGTTTGGTGGAATTCAAAAATGCGGGAGCGAGCAGATAGGCGGAATGGACGGGAAGTTGCTTTGGAGCTCGTGATTGATTAATCTTTGTTTTATTAGATTTAAGATATAGCTTTCACTGGATAGATATAGAGAATCCAGGTCAATACCTAATTGGGCTATTTTCTTTTAAATCTTAACTGACCACTCGGGACACTCAGTCCAGCGGGTATCTTCCAATAAGAATCGTAGAAGAGTTTATTCTCCTGCATATTAAAGGAATGCTTTGCGCTTGTCATGTTTTCCCTCCCCACTGATGATGCTCCGTTAAGGCCCGGCACAGTGCCTGATGCTGCCAGGAAGCAGGAGAGCGAGCGAGGAGGCGGCACAGCGGCTCCAGCAGGGAAAAAAGCCTACAGCACCCGGTATTCCCAGGCGGTCTCCCATCCAAGTACTAACCAGGCCTGACCCTGCTTAGCTTCCGAGATCAGACGAGATCGGGCGTGTTCAGGGTAGTATGGCCGTAGGCCCTAGGGATGACTCCTGTGCCTCACTTCAACGTGCTGCCGTCCCTCTGGCATCCGGCCCCCAGGAAACCATGTGATCCTAAGCTTTCAGGACACATGGCCAGGAGCCGCCACCCTTCCACGGAGCTCTCAGGTTAGCCTCCAAGGTCCCTGGCAACCCCCCCATACACAACCATTCCTACTCCCCCCAAACAGGGCACGTCTGGTACCACCAAGAAGGCACACGCTTGTTTTCGCACTCACACATTCTTCTCTTCTCTCCACCGCTGGTAATTCTTTTCACTTCCATGCCGCTATGGGTGGTTACTTCAGTCATCTCCCCACAATTGCTTTGGGGGACAGGGTTTGGCAGGCCAAGGAAGCATTCTTCGTATCAGCAGCTCCGCTACCACCTTGGAAAAACATTCCTTCCGCCGGTGGCAGCAAATAGTGGCCACCTTTCTAAGCCGTGGAGAGCCTTTCCACTGCCACATTGTCTTGAGTGTGCGCCTAGCATCTGGAATGACCGTTTGAATTCCTATTCTGCCATGGAAGCCGGCTGGGTGGCTAGCTTGGGAGGTCTCACATGCACTCAGCCTAACCTACTTCACAGGGTTGTTGTGCAGATCCACCAGAGACGTGCAGGACCAGGTAAACCGCTTGGGATCTCTGCTGGAGTGAGAGGCCAGGGTTGAAAGCAACTAAGAAAGGAGAGAAAGGGTGAAAGAATGCTTCAGGTGTCCGATGCTATCTTTCCCAAGGACGCTTAAGACCGGCCCCGGATGGCCTCCCGTCACCTGCCTGGAGAGGCCGGGGGAGAAAAAGGCAGAAGAAGGAGTGAGTGCTACAGCGCCTCCATCAGGGCAAAAAGCCTAGAGCACCCGGTATTCCCAGGCGGTCTCCCATCCAAGTACTAACCAGGCCTGACCCTGCTTAGCTTCCGAGATCAGACGAGATCGGGCGTGTTCAGGGTAGTATGGCCGTAGGCCCTAGGAATGGCTCCTGTGCCTCACTTCAACGTGCTGCCGTCCCTCTGGCGTCCGGCCCCCAGAAAACCATGTGATCCTAAGCTTTCACACATGGCCAGGAGTCGCCAGCCTTCCACAGAGTGCTCAGATTAGCCTCCAAGGCCCCTGGCAACCCCCCTTACACAACCATTCCTGCCCTCCCCAACATGACATGTCTGTTACCACCAAGAAGGCACACACTTGCTTTTGCACTCACACATTCTTCTCTTCTCACCACCGGTGGCAATTCTTTTCACTTCCACGCCGCCTCGGGAGGATACTTCCGTCGTCTCCCCACAATCGCTTTGGGGGGCAGGGTTTGGCAGCGCAAGGAAGCATTCTTCGCCTGCCTGGAGAGGACGGGGGAGAAAAAGGCAGCAGCCAAGCTTTGCCGGATTTTTATTGGCAGAGATATAGAAGCCAGGTCAATACCTAATTGGGCTATTTTCTTTTAAATCTTAACTGACCACCCGGGACGATCAGTCCAGCAGGTATCTTTCAGTAAGAATCTTGGAAGAGGCGGCACAGCGCCTCCATCAGGGCCAAAAGCCTACAGCACCCGGTATTCCCAGGCGGTCTCCCATCCAAGTACTAACCAGGCCTGACCCTGCTTAGCCTCCGAGATCAGACGAGATCAGGCGTGTTCAGGGTAGTATGGCCGTAGGCCCCAGGGATGGCGCCTGTTCCTCACTTCAACGTGGTGGCCGGCCCCCAGGAAATCACGTGATCCTAAGCTTTCAGGATTGCTGCGCGGCTCCAATTTAGAACGGCAGTACCAGGTAAACCTTTTGGGTGTTCGCTGGAGTAAGAGGACAGGGTTGAAAGGATCTAAGAAACGAGACGGATGGTGCTGCTGCACTCGTCTTGTTAGTGGCTTGCTAGAGGCACCTGGTCGACCACTGTGTGAACAGACTGCTGGACTTGATGGGCCTTGGTCTGCTCCAGCAGGGCCTTTCTTATGTTCTTATGAGACAAAGGGCAAAAGGACCTTTCAGGTGCCTGTTGCTGCGAGGAAACAGGAGAGAGAAAAAGTGAGTGAGCGCCACATCGCCTCCATGAGGGCAAAAAGCCTACAGCACCCGGTATTCCCAGGCGGTCTCCCATCCAAGTACTAACCAGGCCTGACCCTGCTTAGCTTCCGAGATCAGACGAGATCGGGCGTGTTCAGGGTAGTATGGCCGTAGGCCCCAGGGATGGCTCCCGTGCCTCACTTCAATGTGCTGCCCTCCCTCTGGCATCCGGCCCCCAGGAAACCATGTGATCCTAAGTTTTCAAGATTGTTGTGCGGCTCCAAACGGAGAAATGGCAGTACCAGGTAAACATTTGGGGGTCTCCGCTGGAATAAGAGGCCAGGGCTAAAAGGATGTAAGAAACGAGACAAAGGGCAAAAGAACATTTCAGCTGCCTGTTGCTGCATGGGAACAGGAGAGAGAAAAAGTGAGTGAGCACTGGAGGCTTTTGATGTAATTTATTCATGAATTTCCATGTATACAATTTTTTATTATAGAGGCATCTTGCCCCATGGCTTGCTTTATTGAATTGAATTGAATGTGAATTTTGAATCACAATTGTGGTAAGACCGTTAACTTTATTATTATTATTTATCACAATATATTGCATTTGTAATTGATATTAAATGGATACTATATATCATTTACAGAGGCACATATGCCCTTTAACATCTTTGAAGAAATAAATGCGAATGTTGACTCATTGACACACAACTGAAGAAGCTGTTATCAAGCAAAACGATCACCAATCTAGAGGTGTCGTCTTGTTATTTGTTATTTGCTGTTGTGGAAGAATTTGTTGTTATTATTATTTTTGTTGGAAGTGTATGGTGAAACAACCTAATTTATGTTCATTGATGAATGGTCTTACCTGTTCATAGTTTTTTGTATGGTTATAATACAAACTCTTGGACGCTTCCACATGAATGTTTGCATGTTATAAATAATTTCACACAGTAAACTGTTAGTTGAAAAGAGCCCACGTGCTGTCGTTTTTTACTATAGCCAAACTTTTCAGCATAGGTTATTGTTCTGCCAGAGGGAGGGCAGCAGGTTGAAGTGAGGCACGGGAGCCATTCCTAGGGCCTACGGCCATACTACCCTGAACACGCCCGATCTCGTCTGATCTCGGAAGCTAAGCAGGGTCAGGCCTGGTTAGTACTTGGATGGGAGACCGCCTGGGAATACCGGGTGCTGTAGGCTTTTTGCCCTGATGGAGGCGCTGTGCCGCCTCCTCGCTTGCTCCCTCTTCTGCTGCTTCCTCCCCGCATCTGGCACTGTAACGGAGCATCACTGGCAGGGAGGGAAAACATGAATCGTGCAGGATCATAATATGTTGGTTTAAAATCTGTTGATTTTTAATCACTGTCTCATGGATAGAAGCTATCATTTCCTCAAGATTGCGAAGGGGGGAAAAGCGAAGCCCCATTAGGTATTCAACTGGATTCTCTATCTCTATCCAGTGACAATCCCAAGCTCAGGAACGCTTTTATGCAAGCCAGGACTAACATACTACCCTCGGCGACCCTGCATGGCAGATTCCTGAAAATACCGCATGCTGAAAGGGTCTGCAGATGTGGCACAGGATGCCCTGACTCCTTGTCTCACATTCTCCTGGACCACGGCAGCACGTTGAAGTGAGGCACAATAGCCATCGCTGGGGCCTACGGCCATACTACCCTGAACACGCCCGATCTCGTCTGATCTCGGAAGCTAAGCAGGGTCAGGCCTGGTTAGTACTTGGATGGGAGACCGCCTGGGAATACCGGGTGCTGTAGGCTTTTTGCCCTGATGGAGGCGCTTTTGATGTAATTTATTCATGAATTTCCATGTACAATTTTTTATTATAGAGGCATCTTGCCCCATGGCTTGCTTTATTGAATTGAATTGAATGTGAATTTTGAATCACAATTGTGGTAAGACCGTTAACTTTATTATTATTATTTATCACAATATATTGCATTTGTAATTGATATTAAATGGATACTATGTATCATTTACAGAGGCACATATGCCCTTTAACATCTTTGAAGAAATAAATGCGAATGTTGACTCATTGACACACAACTGAAGAAGCTGTTATCAAGCGAAACGATCACCAATCTAGAGGTGTCGTCTTGTTATTTGTTATTTGCTGTTGTGGAAGAATTTGTTGTTATTATTATTTTTTGTTGGAAGTGTATGGTGAAACAACCTAATTTATGTTCATTGATGAATGGTCTTACCTGTTCATAGTTTTTTGTATGGTTATAATACAAACTCTTGGACGCTTCCACAAGAATGTTTGCATGTTATAAATAATTTCACACAGTAAACTGTTAGTTAAAAAGAGCCCACGTGCTGTCTTTTTTTACTATAGCCAAACTTTTCAGCATAGGTTATTGTTCTGCCAGAGGGAGGGCAGCAGGTTGAAGTGAGGCACGGGAGCCATTCCTAGGGCCTACGGCCATACTACCCTGAACACGCCCGATCTCGTCTGATCTCGGAAGCTAAGCAGGGTCAGGCCTGGTTAGTACTTGGATGGGAGACCGCCTGGGAATACCGGGTGCTGTAGGCTTTTTGCCCTGATGGAGGCGCTGTGCCGCCTCCTCGCTTGCTCCCTCTTCTGCTGCTTCCTCCCCGCATCTGGCACTGTAACGGAGCATCACTGGCAGGGAGGGAAAACATGAATCGTGTAGGATCATAATATGTTGGTTTAAAATCTGTTGATTTTTAATCACTGTCTCATGGATAGAAGCTATCATTTCCTCAAGATTGCGAAGGGGGGAAAAGCGAAGCCCCATTAGGTATTCAACTGGATTCTCTATCTCTATCCAGTGACAATCCCAAGCTCAGGAACGCTTTTATGCAAGCCAGGACTAACATACTACCCTCGGCGACCCTGCATGGCAGATTCCTGAAAATACCGCATGCTGAAAGGGTCTGCAGATGTGGCACAGGATGCCCTGACTCCTTGTCTCACATTCTCCTGGACCACGGCAGCACGTTGAAGTGAGGCACAATAGCCATCCCTGGGGCCTACGGCCATACTACCCTGAACACGCCCGATCTCGTCTGATCTCGGAAGCTAAGCAGGGTCAGGCCTGGTTAGTACTTGGATGGGAGACCGCCTGGGAATACCGGGTGCTGTAGGCTTTTTGCCCTGATGGAGGCGCTGTGCCGCCTCCTCGCTTGCTCCCTCTTCTGCTGCTTCCTCCCCGCATCTGGCACTGTAACGGAGCATCACTGGCAGGGAGGGAAAACATGAATCGTGTAGGATCATAATATGTTGGTTTAAAATCTGTTGATTTTTAATCACTGTCTCATGGATAGAAGCTATCATTTCCTCAAGATTGCGAAGGGGGGAAAAGCGAAGCCCCATTAGGTATTCAACTGGATTCTCTATCTCTATCCAGTGACAATCCCAAGCTCAGGAACGCTTTTATGCAAGCCAGGACTAACATACTACCCTCGGCGACCCTGCATGGCAGATTCCTGAAAATACCGCATGCTGAAAGGGTCTGCAGATGTGGCACAGGATGCCCTGACTCCTTGTCTCACATTCTCCTGGACCACGGCAGCACGTTGAAGTGAGGCACAATAGCCATCCCTGGGGCCTACGGCCATACTACCCTGAACACGCCCGATCTCGTCTGATCTCGGAAGCTAAGCAGGGTCAGGCCTGGTTAGTACTTGGATGGGAGACCGCCTGGGAATACCGGGTGCTGTAGGCTTTTTGCCCTGATGGAGGCGCTGTGCCACCTCCTCACTTACTCCTTTGCTCTCTCTCTCCTGCTTCCTCGCAGCGTCAGGCACTGTGCCGGGACTTAACGGAGCATCATGGGCGAGGAGAGAAAACATGACAATAAAAAGCTGGCAAAACATGGCTGCTGCCTTTTTCTCCCGAGGCCTCTCCAGGCAGGCGACAGGAGGCAATCCGGGGCCCGTCTTAAGCGTCCTTGAGAAAGATAGCATTGGACAACTGAAGCATTCTTTCACCCTTTCTCTCCTTTCTTAGTTGTTTAAACTCTGGTCTCTGTCTCCAACGCAGACCCCAAGTGTTTTACCTGGTCCTGCACTTCTCCGGTGGATCTGCACAACAACCCTGTGAAGTAGGTTAGGCTGAGTGTATGTGAGACAGCCCAAGCTAGCCACCCAGCTGGCTTCCATGGCAAAGTGGGGATTCAAATGATCGTTCCGGACGCTAAGTGCACACTCACGTGGATTCCTGGGGGGGCGGCCCCGAGAAGGAGGGCTATAGCAAAAAACAACAGCACGTGGGCTCTTTTTAATTAACAGTTTACTGTGTGAAATTATTTATAACATGCAAACATTCATGTGGAAGCGTCCAAGAGTTTGTATTATAACCATACAAAAAACTATGAACAGGTAAGACCATTCATCAATGAACATAAATTAGGTTGTTTCACCATACACTTCCAACAAAAAATAATAATAACAACAAATTCTTCCACAACAGCAAATAACAAATAACAAGACAACACTTCTAGATTGGTGATCGTTTCGCTTGATAACAGCTTCTTCAGTTGTGTGTCAATGAGTCAACATTCACATTTATTTCTTCAAAGATGTTAAAGGGCATATGTGCCTCTGTAAATGATATATAGTATCCATTTAATATCAATTACAAATGCAATATATTGTGATAAATAATAATAATAAAGTTAACGGTCTTACCACAATTGTGATTCAAAATTCACATTCAATTCAATTCAATAAAGCAAGCCATGGGGCAAGATGCCTCTATAATAAAAAATTGTACATGGAAATTCATGAATAAATTACATCAAAAGCGCCTCCATCAGGGCAAAAAGCCTACAGCACCCGGTATTCCCAGGCGGTCTCCCATCCAAGTACTAACCAGGCCTGACCCTGCTTAGCTTCCGAGATCAGACGAGATCGGGCGTGTTCAGGGTAGTATGGCCGTAGGCCCCAGGGATGGCTATTGTGCCTCACTTCAACGTGCTGCCGTGGTCCAGGAGAATGTGAGACAAGGAGTCAGGGCATCCTGTGCCACATCTGCAGACCCTTTCAGCATGCGGTATTTTCAGGAATCTGCCATGCAGGGTCGCCGAGGGTAGTATGTTAGTCCTGGCTTGCATAAAAGCGTTCCTGAGCTTGGGATTGTCACTGGATAGAGATAGAGAATCCAGTTGAATACCTAATGGGGCTTCGCTTTTCCCCCCTTCGCAATCTTGAGGAAATGATAGCTTCTATCCATGAGACAGTGATTAAAAATCAACAGATTTTAAACCAACATATTATGATCCTGCACGATTCATGTTTTCCCTCCCTGCCAGTGATGCTCCGTTACAGTGCCAGATGCGGGGAGGAAGCAGCAGAAGAGGGAGCAAGCGAGGAGGCGGCACAGCGCCTCCATCAGGGCAAAAAGCCTACAGCACCCGGTATTCCCAGGCGGTCTCCCATCCAAGTACTAACCAGGCCTGACCCTGCTTAGCTTCCGAGATCAGGCATGTTCAGGGTAGTATGGCCATAGGCCCCAGGGGTGGCTCCTGTGCCTCACTTCAACGTGCTGCCGTCCCTCTGCTTAGCCTCCAAGGCCCCTGGTAACCCCCCCATACACAACCATTCCTGCCCCCCCCCAACAGGGCATGTCCGGTACCACCAAGAAGGCACACGCTTGCTTTTGCACTCACACATTCTTCTCTTCTCACCACTGGTGGCAATTCTTTTCACTTCCACGCCGCCTGGGGCAGTTACTTCCGTCTTCTCCCCACAATCGCTCTGGCAAGGAAGCCGGCTGGCTGGCTAGCTTGGGCGGTCTCGCATAGACTCAGCCTAACCTACTTCACAGGATTGTTGTGCAGCTCCAGGTAAACCTTTTGGGGTCTTTGCTGAAGTAAGAGGCCAGGGGTGAAATGCTACCTTTCCCTTCCACCCCAAGGACTCTTAAGCCCGGGTCACCCCTGGAGAGGCCTGAACACATGGCCCAGGTTTTGTGGCCAGCGCATTGCCCAGGGAGAAAAAGGTAACGGCCAAGGTTTGTCGTCTTTCTAACTGGCCGTGAGTCTTTCCAGCAGACTGGGTGTGTAAAGGGCCAAGGAATGCAATGCAACAGAATACGATACAATAGAAATAACTTTAATGGCATAGTACAGTTTTAAAATACAAGGAGTTAAATCGGGTTAAAAATTGGGATGTAGTTTATTCCCCGGCATTATAGTCTGTCTTCTGACTGAGTTTCCTTTGGGTAGCAGCTATCAGCAGGAATCTAGCCACATTTCCTGTGATCTCAGGATCCCGATCTGCTAGTAGATTATAAAGCATTTTCTTTTTGTTTGGGGCAAAGTTCGAGACTGAGGGTTTTATGAGTTTTTCTTTTGCAGTCCAGGAGAATGTAGGACAAGGAGTCAGGGCATCCTGCGCCCCATCAGCATACCCTATCCATGAAACAGTGATTAAAAATCAACAGATTTTAAACCAACATATTATGATCCTGTGAGGAAGCAGCAGAAGAGGGAGCAAGCGAGGAGGTGGCACAGCGCCTCCATCAGGGCAAAAAGCCTACAGCACCCGGTATTCCCAGGCGGTCTCCCATCCAAGTACTAACCAGGCCTGACCCTGCTTAGCTTCCGAGATCAGACGAGATCGGGCGTGTTCAGGGTAGTATGGCCGTAGGCCCTAGGGATGGCTCCTGTGCCTCACTTCAACGTGCTGTCGTTCGTCTGGCGTCCGGCCCCCAGGAGACCACGTGATCCTAAGCTTTCAGGACACATGGCCAGCAGCCGCCACCCTTTCACGGAGCGCTCAGGTTAACCTCCAAGGCAACCCCCCCATACACAAGCATTCCTGCCCCCCCCAAACAGGACATGTCCGCTACCACCAAGAAGGCACACGCTTGCTTTCGCAGTCACACATTTTTCTCTTCTTGCCACCGGTGGCAATTCTTTTCACTTCCACGCTGCCTGGGGCAGTTAATTCAGTCGTCTGCCCACAATCGCTTTGGGGGGCAGGGTTTGGCAGCGCAAGGAAGCATTGTTCGTGTCAGCAGCTCCGCTACCACCTTGGGAAAACACTCCTACCGCCAGTAGCAGCAAACCTCCCATCGCCTGCCTGGAGAGGACGGGGGAGAAAAAGGCAGCGGCCAAGCTTTGCTGGATTTTTATTGGCAGTGAGACAGCAAGGTAGACTTCCCCTGACTATGGAAGATCCACTGATTTAGCAATTTGTAATAATCTCTTTTCCTTTCTGTAAATGTATTGAAATGTATTAGGACAGCAAGGGAATAGCTTGTTGCTGGTCAGGATATCTCTGTGTGTCTATGTCTGTAGTAATTCGGGCAAGAGTCACGGAGGGTTACAGTAAACCATAAGAAGAACTGGGTGCAACTGTTACTTTACTGCTGCCTCTATGTCTGTAGTGCTATCACCTTTACCCTGAATTTGATGGGTTGTCATATCTTGAATTTGGATACCATAAATATCTCTCCCTCAGTACAATCGGGACTCAGAGATTTCTGCCCATTAGGGCCTCTGGGTCACAGCTGCTCCAAATAAATAACTGTTTCTTGAAACAGAAAAAATATAGAAGCCAGGTCAATACCTAATTGGGCTATTTTCTTTTAAATCTTAACTGAACACTCGGGACACTCAGTCCAGCGGGTATATTCCAATAAGAATCTTAGAAGAGTTTATTCTCCTGCGTATTAAAGGAATGTTTTGCGTGTGTCATGTTTTCCCTCCCAGCCGATAATGCCGGCACAGTGCCTGATGCTGCCAGGAAGCAGGAGAGAGAGAGGAGGCGGCACAGCACCTCCATCAGGGCAAAAAGCCTACAGCACCCGGTATTCCCAGGCGGTCTCCCATCCAAGTACTAACCAGGCCTGACCCTGCTTAGCTTCCGAGATCAGACGAGATCGGGCGTGTTCAGGGTAGTATGGCCGTAGGCCCCAGGGATGGCTCCTGAGCCTCACTTCAACGTGCTGCCGCCCCTCTGGGGTCCAGCCCCCAGGAGACCACGTGATCCTAAGCTTTCAGGAGACCACGTGATCCTAAGCTTTCAGGACACATGGCCAGCAGCCGCCACCCTTCCACGGAGCTCTCAGGTTAGCCTCCAAGGTCCCTGGCAACCCCCCCATGCACAACCATTCCTGACCCCCCAAACAGGGCATGTCCGCTACCACCAAGAAAGCACACGCTTGCTTTCACACCCACACATTCTTCTCTTCTTGCCACCGGTGGCAATTCTTTTCACTTCCACGCCACCTGGGGCAGTTACTTCAGTCGTCTCCCCACAATCGCTTTGGGGGGCAGGGTTTGGCAGTGCAAGGAAGCATTGTTCGTGTCAGCAGCTCCGCTACCACCTTGGAAAAGCACTCCTACCACCGGTAGCAGTAAACCTCCCATCGCTTGCCTGGAGAGGACAGGGGAGAAAAAGGCAGTGGCCAAGTTTGCCGGATTTTTATTGGCAGAGATATAGAAGCCAGGTCAATACCTAATTGGGCTATTTTCTTTTAAATCTTAACTGACCACCCGGGACGATCAGTCCAGCAGGTATCTTTCAGTAAGAATCTTGGGAGAGGCGGCACAGCGTCTCCATCAGGGCAAAAAGCCTACAGCACCCGGTATTCCCAGGCGGTCTCCCATCCAAGTACTAACCAGGCCTGACCCTGCTTAGCTTCCGAGATCAGACGAGATCGGGCGTGTTCAGGGTAGTATGGCCGTAGGCCCCAGGGATGGCTATTGTGTCTCACTTCAACGTGCTGCCGTGGTCCAGGAGAATGTGAGACAAGGAGTCAGGGCATCCTGTGCCACATCTGCAGACCCTTTCAGCATGCGGTATTTTCAGGAATCTGCCATGCAGGGTCGCCGAGGGTAGTATGTTAGTCCTGGCTTGCATAAAAGCGTTCCTGAGCTTGGGATTGTCACTGGATAGAGATAGAGAATCCAGTTGAATACCTAATGGGGCTTCGCTTTTCCCCCCTTCGCAATCTTGAGGAAATGATAGCTTCTATCCATGAGACAGTGATTAAAAATCAACAGATTTTAAACCAACATACTATGATCCTGCACCATTCATGTTTTCCCTCCCTGCCAGTGATGCTCAGTTACAGTGCCAGATGCGGGGAGGAAGCAGCAGAAGAGGGAGCAAGCGAGGAGGCGGCACAGCGCCTCCATCAGGGCAAAAAGCCTACAGCACCCGGTATTCCCAGGCGGTCTCCCATCCAAGTACTAACCAGGCCTGACCCTGCTTAGCTTCCGAGATCAGGCATGTTCAGGGTAGTATGGCCATAGGCCCCAGGGGTGGCTCCTGTGCCTCACTTCAACGTGCTGCCGTCCCTCTGCTTAGCCTCCAAGGCCCCTGGTAACCCCCCCATACACAACCATTCCTGCCCCCGCCCCCAACAGGGCATGTCCGGTACCACCAAGAAGGCACACGCTTGCTTTTGCACTCACACATTCTTCTCTTCTCACCACTGGTGGCAATTCTTTTCACTTCCACGCCGCCTGGGGCAGTTACTTCCGTCTTCTCCCCACAATCGCTCTGGCAAGGAAGCCGGCTGGCTGGCTAGCTTGGGCGGTCTCGCATAGACTCAGCCTAACCTACTTCACAGGATTGTTGTGCAGCTCCAGGTAAACATTTTGGGGTCTTTGCTGAAGTAAGAGGCCAGGGGTGAAATGCTACCTTTCCCTTCCACCCCAAGGACTCTTAAGCCCGGGTCACCCCTGGAGAGGCCTGAACACATGGCCCAGGTTTTGTGGCCAGCTCATTGCCCAGGGAGAAAAAGGTAACGGCCAAGGTTTGCCGTCTTTCTAACTGGCCGTGAGCCTTTCCAGCAGACTGGGTGTGTAAAGGGCCAAGGAATGCAATGCAACACAATACAATACAATAGAAATAACTTTAATGGCATAGTACAGTTTTAAAATACAAGGAGTAAAATCGGGTTAAAAATTGGGATGTAGTTTATTCCCCGGCATTATAGTCTGTCTTCTGACTGAGTCTCCTTTGGGTAGCAGCTATCAGCAGGAATCTAGCCACATTTCCTGTGATCTCAGGATCCCGATCTGCTAGTAGATTATAAAGCATTTTCTTTTTGTTTGGGGCAAAGTTCGAGACTGAGGGTTTTATGAGTTTTTCTTTTGCAGTCCAGGAGAATGTAGGACAAGGAGTCAGGGCATCCTGCGCCCCATCAGCATACCCTTTCAGCGCGAGGTATTTTCAGGAATCTGCCCCGTCGGGTCGCCGAGGGTAGTGTGTTAGTCCTGTCTTGCATAAAAGCTTTCCTGAGCTTGGGATTGTCAAGATGTTCCCAATAATTTAGGCTGAAGTTTGGTGGAATTCCAAAATGTTGGGGCGAGCAGCTCGTGATCGATTAATCTTTGTTTTATTAGATTTAAGATATAGCTCTCACTGGATAGAGATAGAGAATCCAGGTCAATACCTAATTGGGCTATTTTCTTTTAAATTTTAACTGACCACTCGGAACGATCAGTCCAGCTGGTATCTTCCAATAAGAATCTTAGAAGAGTTTATTCTCCTGCGTATTAAAGGAATGTTTTGCGCTTGTCATGTTTTCCCTCCCCGCCGATGATGCCGGCACCGTGCCTGATGCTGCCAGGAAGCAGGAGAGAGAGCGAAGGAGGGAGCGAGGAGGCAGCATAGTGCCTCCATCAGGGCAAAAAGCCTACAGCACCCGGTATTCCCAGGCGGTCTCCCATCCAAGTACTAACCAGGCCTGACCCTGCTTAGCTTCCGAGATCAGACGAGATCGGGCGTGTTCAGGGTAGTAGGGCCGTAGGTTCCCGTGCCTCACTTCAACGTGCTGTCGTTCGTCTGGCGTCCGGCCCCCAGGAGACCACGTGATCCTAAGCTTTCAGGACACATGGCCAGCAGCCACCACCCTTCCACGGAGCGCTCAGGTTAAGCTCCAAGGCCCCTGGCAACCCCCCCACGCATTCCTGCCCACCCCAAACAGGACATGTCCGGTACCACCAAGAAGGCACACGCTTGCTTTCCTTTCCTTTCCTTTTATCCCTTAGAAGCTCCTTGATCAATTGATCTTGAGCAGCATATATCTAGTGTTGGAGAGATATAAGGACTGAAACAAATCTTGCCACCGAAAATGTAGCCTTGGGGTCCCTGTCGCTTAGTAAAAAAGGCATTATGTCAGTCACAGAGGCATTGGATTTGTATATTAAAAGGGGGGAAATATAGTGCGATCGAAGTTCCTCGTAAAAGCGGCATTCCAAAAGGGCATGGGCTAATGTGTCAATAGAGCCAGAAGAGCAAGGGCAGATCCTGTCTGAGTATGGTATATTCAGAATTCTGCCCTGCATTACCATAGAAGGGTTAGTATTCAATCTAGCCAAGCAAAAAGCTCTACAGAGACGAGGAGTTGTCAGATAATATGTATAGGCAGGCAGACCACGTGGAGGGGGTATTCCGAAGAACTGGGATGAACAGACGCGACGAGCACGAAAAGTAGTGCTGTTATAATCGAGCTCTTTAATGCGCTTTTTAATTTTGGGAAAAGCTTCAGTTTTCCTGCGAGAAGCCCAGCAACGCCAGTTTCTCATCTAAGATTTTTTTGCCATGAGGATTTGAAAGGGTCATGCTTCAGAGAAGCTAGGAACCCCTCAGTGCTAAAGCCCAGTTTAAGGTGTAGTTTAAAGGCGGCCAACCACGCCCTAGCTTCAAGTGACATTTGGCCAAACTCGGAACGAAGAGTAACGCCAGCAACACATCGAGGGGCATTTAGGAGTTTTCGTAAGAACTGAAGCAGTGGACGATCTATAGATTCATTGATGACTGTAATCCAGATGGCAACACCAAAGAGGATAATTGGGGTAATTTTCAGGTTAAAAACCTGAATAGCCCCTGCAATATATTTGCCACTTTTGGTGTGAAAAAAATTGACAGTAGCACCAACCCCAGGTTTAATTTTGTTGGACACTACTTTTTGATGGGCATTCCAATTTAGGTTATGGGAAAACAGAATGCCAAGGTAAACAAACTCCTTGACTTGGTCAACCTCAAAGCCATCTAATACCCAGTGAAAAAGAGGCATTTTTCTCCTCTTAGTGAAGATCATGATCTTAGATTTATGATGGTTTATTTTAAGACCTTCCCTAGAGCAGTACTCAGAAAAAGTCTGCAAAGATCTTTTCAAACCAATTCTTGTGCGGGACAGGAGAACTGCATCGTCAGCATAGAGTAGAATCGGGGTGGAATGGCCTGCAAGCTTTGGGGGGTGGCAAAACTCTGAGAAATTGGTTGCCATATCATTCAGGTATAGACTAAACAAGAGAGGAGCAAGGAGGCAACCTTGTCTAACTCCCTTGACCAGTTCAAAAGGCTCAGTTAGTTCTCCTTGGTTGCCACAGCGAACCTGAGCTGTGAGGTCAGTATGAAATTGCTGAATAAGCCATAGTAACCTCCTATCCATAGTAGAATGTGATAGTTTCAACCATAGCCTCTCCCTCGGGATGGTATCAAAAGCTCCCTTAAGATCCATAAAACCCGCATAAAGGGTGCCATTTCGGGGGGAGGAATATTTCTCGGCTAGATGGGAGAGCACTAAACAGTGGTCCATGACAGACCAACCCCTTCTAAAGCCAATCTGTTCCCAGCCAAGGATGTCATTACTCTCAACCCAGTCCAACAGCCTCTTTAATAAGTAGGAGGAATACAATTTGCCTAAGCAAGACAAAAGGCTGATTGGACGATAACAGCTTGGGTCAGAGCGCTGACCTTTTTTAAAGATTGGGACGATAATAGTATGTCTCCAAGATTTTGGAATAGCTCCTGATGCATTAATTTGTGTAAATACAGGAGCAAGAATGTTGGCCCACCATTCGCTGTTGACTTTAAAAAGTTCGTAGGGAATTAGATCAGGACCTGGGGCTTTGCCTGAGCGTAGGCGATCAATGAGCGGTTTAATGTACACGCTTGCTTTCACACTCACGCATTCTTCTCTACTCAGTACCGATGGCAATTCTTTTCACTTCCACGCCTCCTCGGGTGGTTACTTCCGTAGTCTCTCCGCAATTGCTTTGGGGGGCAGGGTTTGGCTGGAGTGTGCGCCTAGCGTTTGGATTGACCGTTTGAATCTTCACTTTGCCATGGAAGCCAGCTGGGTGGCTAGCTTGGGCGGTCTCATATACACTCAGCCTAACCTACTTCACCGGGTTGTTGTGCAGATCCACCAGAGATGTGCAGGACCAGGTATACCTTTTGGGGTCTCCGCTGGAGTCAGAGGCCAGGGTTGAAATCAACTAAGAAAGGAGAGAAAGGGTGAAACAATGCTTCAGGTGTCCAATGCTATCTTTCCCAAGGACTTTTCAGCCCGGCCCCGGAGGGCCTCCCGTCGCCTGCCTGGAGAGGCCGGGGGAGAAAAAGGCAGAGCCAGGCTTTGCCGTCTTTCTAAGTGGCTGTGAGTCTTTGCAGCAGCCTGGGTGTGTAAAGGGCCAAGGAATGCTTTGCGCGTGTCATGTTTTCCCTCCCCGCCGATGATGCTCCGTTAAGGGCCGGCACAGCGCCTGATGCTGCCAGGAAGCAGGAGAGAGAGCGAGGGGGCGCCACAGCGGCTCCAGCAGGGCAAAAAGCCTACAGCACCCGGTATTCCCAGGCGGTCTCCCATCCAAGTACTAACCAGGCCTGACCCTGCTTAGCTTCCGAGATCAGACGAGATCGGGCGTGTTCAGGGTAGTATGGCCGTAGGCCCCGGGAATGGCTATTGTGCCTCACTTCAACGTGCTGCCGCCCCTCTGGCGTCTGGCCCCCAGGAGACCATGTGCTCCTAAGCTTTCAGGTTTGATGCGCGGCTCCAATTTAGAACGGCAGTACCAGGTAAACCTTTTGGGGTCTTCGCAGAAGTAAGAGGCCAGGGGTGAAAGGAAGTAAGAAACGAGCCAAAGAGCCAAAGAATGCATCAGGTGTCTGATGCTATCTTTCCCTTCCACCCCAAGGATGCTTAAGCATGGGTCGCCTCCGGACGGCCTCTTGTGGTCTGCCTGGAGAGGCCTGAACACGTGGCCCAGGTTTTGTGGCCAGCGCATTGCCCAGGGAGAAAAAGGTAACGGTCAGGGTTTGCCGTCTTGCTAAGTGGCGGTGAGCGTTTCCAGCAGACTGGGTGTGTAGAGGGCGATGGAATGCAATACAACACAACACAATACAATACAAATACCTTTAATGGCATAATACAGTTTTGAAAATACAATTTTAAAAGACAAGGAGTGAAATCGGGTTAAAAATTGAGATGTAGTTCACTCCTTGGCGTTATAGTCTGTCTTCTGACTGTTTTCCCTTTGAGTAGCAGCTATCAGCAGGAATCTAGCCACGTTTCCGGTGATCTCAGGATCCCGATCTGCTAGTAGATTATAAAGTATTTACTTTTTGTTTGGGGCAAAGTTCGAGGCTGAGGGTTTTATGAGTTTTTCTCTTGCGGTGTCATATAGGTGACACTCCAGGAGGATATAGGAGAAGGAGTCACAGGGAATCCGGCGCCCGATCTGCAGACCCTTTCAGCGCGAGATATTTTCAGGAATCTGCCACATCGGGTCGCTGAGGGTGGTGTGTTTGTCCTGGCTTGCATAAAAGCTTTCCTAAGCTTGGGATTGTCAAGATGTTCCCAATAATTTAGGCTGAAGTTTGGTGGAATTCCAAAATGTTGGGGCGAGCAGATTGGCGGAATGGAGGGGAATTTGCTCTGGGGCTCGTGATCGATTAATCTCTGTTTTATTAGATTTAAGATATAGCTCTCACTGGGTAGAGATATGGAATCCAGGTCAATAATTAATTGGGCTATTTTCATTTAAATCTTAACTGAACACTCGGGACACTCAGTCCAGCGGGTATATTCCAATAAGAATCTTAGAAGAGTTTATTCTCCTGCGTATTAAAGGAATGTTTTGCGTGTGTCATGTTTTCCCTCCCAGCCGATAATGCCGGCACAGTGCCTGATGCTGCCAGGAAGCAGGAGAGAGAGAGGAGGCGGCACAGCGCCTCCATCAGGGCCAAAAGCCTACAGCACCCGGTATTCCCAGGCGGTCTCCCATCCAAGTACTAACCAGGCCTGACCCTGCTTAGCTTCCGAGATCAGACGAGATCGGGCGTGTTCAGGGTAGTATGGCCGTAGGCCCTAGGGATGGCTCCTGTGCCTCACTTCAACGTGCTGTCGTTCGTCTGGCGTCCGGCCCCCAGGAGACCACGTGATCCTAAGCTTTCAGGACACATGGCCAGCAGCCGCCACCCTTTCACGGAGCGCTCAGGTTAACCTCCAAGGCAACCCCCCCATACACAAGCATTCCTGCCCCCCCCAAACAGGACATGTCCGCTACCACCAAGAAGGCACACGCTTGCTTTCGCAGTCACACATTTTTCTCTTCTTGCCACCGGTGGCAATTCTTTTCACTTCCACGCTGCCTGGGGCAGTTAATTCAGTCGTCTGCCCACAATCGCTTTGGGGGGCAGGGTTTGGCAGCGCAAGGAAGCATTGTTCGTGTCAGCAGCTCCGCTACCACCTTGGGAAAACACTCCTACCGCCAGTAGCAGCAAACCTCCCATCGCCTGCCTGGAGAGGACGGGGGAGAAAAAGGCAGCGGCCAAGCTTTGCTGGATTTTTATTGGCAGTGAGACAGCAAGGTAGACTTCCCCTGACTATGGAAGATCCACTGATTTAGCAATTTGTAATAATCTCTTTTCCTTTCTGTAAATGTATTGAAATGTATTAGGACAGCAAGGGAATAGCTTGTTGCTGGTCAGGATATCTCTGTGTGTCTATGTCTGTAGTAATTCGGGCAAGAGTCACGGAGGGTTACAGTAAACCATAAGAAGAACTGGGTGCAACTGTTACTTTACTGCTGCCTCTATGTCTGTAGTGCTATCACCTTTACCCTGAATTTGATGGGTTGTCATATCTTGAATTTGGATACCATAAATATCTCTCCCTCAGTACAATCGGGACTCAGAGATTTCTGCCCATTAGGGCCTCTGGGTCACAGCTGCTCCAAATAAATAACTGTTTCTTGAAACAGAAAAAATATAGAAGCCAGGTCAATACCTAATTGGGCTATTTTCTTTTAAATCTTAACTGAACACTCGGGACACTCAGTCCAGCGGGTATATTCCAATAAGAATCTTAGAAGAGTTTATTCTCCTGCGTATTAAAGGAATGTTTTGCGTGTGTCATGTTTTCCCTCCCAGCCGATAATGCCGGCACAGTGCCTGATGCTGCCAGGAAGCAGGAGAGAGAGAGGAGGCGGCACAGCACCTCCATCAGGGCAAAAAGCCTACAGCACCCGGTATTCCCAGGCGGTCTCCCATCCAAGTACTAACCAGGCCTGACCCTGCTTAGCTTCCGAGATCAGACGAGATCGGGCGTGTTCAGGGTAGTATGGCCGTAGGCCCCAGGGATGGCTCCTGAGCCTCACTTCAACGTGCTGCCGCCCCTCTGGGGTCCAGCCCCCAGGAGACCACGTGATCCTAAGCTTTCAGGAGACCACGTGATCCTAAGCTTTCAGGACACATGGCCAGCAGCCGCCACCCTTCCACGGAGCTCTCAGGTTAGCCTCCAAGGTCCCTGGCAACCCCCCCATGCACAACCATTCCTGACCCCCCAAACAGGGCATGTCCGCTACCACCAAGAAAGCACACGCTTGCTTTCACACCCACACATTCTTCTCTTCTTGCCACCGGTGGCAATTCTTTTCACTTCCACGCCACCTGGGGCAGTTACTTCAGTCGTCTCCCCACAATCGCTTTGGGGGGCAGGGTTTGGCAGTGCAAGGAAGCATTGTTCGTGTCAGCAGCTCCGCTACCACCTTGGAAAAGCACTCCTACCACCGGTAGCAGTAAACCTCCCATCGCTTGCCTGGAGAGGACAGGGGAGAAAAAGGCAGTGGCCAAGTTTGCCGGATTTTTATTGGCAGAGATATAGAAGCCAGGTCAATACCTAATTGGGCTATTTTCTTTTAAATCTTAACTGACCACCCGGGACGATCAGTCCAGCAGGTATCTTTCAGTAAGAATCTTGGGAGAGGCGGCACAGCGTCTCCATCAGGGCAAAAAGCCTACAGCACCCGGTATTCCCAGGCGGTCTCCCATCCAAGTACTAACCAGGCCTGACCCTGCTTAGCTTCCGAGATCAGACGAGATCGGGCGTGTTCAGGGTAGTATGGCCGTAGGCCCCAGGGATGGCTATTGTGTCTCACTTCAACGTGCTGCCGTGGTCCAGGAGAATGTGAGACAAGGAGTCAGGGCATCCTGTGCCACATCTGCAGACCCTTTCAGCATGCGGTATTTTCAGGAATCTGCCATGCAGGGTCGCCGAGGGTAGTATGTTAGTCCTGGCTTGCATAAAAGCGTTCCTGAGCTTGGGATTGTCACTGGATAGAGATAGAGAATCCAGTTGAATACCTAATGGGGCTTCGCTTTTCCCCCCTTCGCAATCTTGAGGAAATGATAGCTTCTATCCATGAGACAGTGATTAAAAATCAACAGATTTTAAACCAACATACTATGATCCTGCACCATTCATGTTTTCCCTCCCTGCCAGTGATGCTCAGTTACAGTGCCAGATGCGGGGAGGAAGCAGCAGAAGAGGGAGCAAGCGAGGAGGCGGCACAGCGCCTCCATCAGGGCAAAAAGCCTACAGCACCCGGTATTCCCAGGCGGTCTCCCATCCAAGTACTAACCAGGCCTGACCCTGCTTAGCTTCCGAGATCAGGCATGTTCAGGGTAGTATGGCCATAGGCCCCAGGGGTGGCTCCTGTGCCTCACTTCAACGTGCTGCCGTCCCTCTGCTTAGCCTCCAAGGCCCCTGGTAACCCCCCCATACACAACCATTCCTGCCCCCGCCCCCAACAGGGCATGTCCGGTACCACCAAGAAGGCACACGCTTGCTTTTGCACTCACACATTCTTCTCTTCTCACCACTGGTGGCAATTCTTTTCACTTCCACGCCGCCTGGGGCAGTTACTTCCGTCTTCTCCCCACAATCGCTCTGGCAAGGAAGCCGGCTGGCTGGCTAGCTTGGGCGGTCTCGCATAGACTCAGCCTAACCTACTTCACAGGATTGTTGTGCAGCTCCAGGTAAACATTTTGGGGTCTTTGCTGAAGTAAGAGGCCAGGGGTGAAATGCTACCTTTCCCTTCCACCCCAAGGACTCTTAAGCCCGGGTCACCCCTGGAGAGGCCTGAACACATGGCCCAGGTTTTGTGGCCAGCTCATTGCCCAGGGAGAAAAAGGTAACGGCCAAGGTTTGCCGTCTTTCTAACTGGCCGTGAGCCTTTCCAGCAGACTGGGTGTGTAAAGGGCCAAGGAATGCAATGCAACACAATACAATACAATAGAAATAACTTTAATGGCATAGTACAGTTTTAAAATACAAGGAGTAAAATCGGGTTAAAAATTGGGATGTAGTTTATTCCCCGGCATTATAGTCTGTCTTCTGACTGAGTCTCCTTTGGGTAGCAGCTATCAGCAGGAATCTAGCCACATTTCCTGTGATCTCAGGATCCCGATCTGCTAGTAGATTATAAAGCATTTTCTTTTTGTTTGGGGCAAAGTTCGAGACTGAGGGTTTTATGAGTTTTTCTTTTGCAGTCCAGGAGAATGTGGGACAAGGAGTCAGGGCATCCTGCTCCCCATCAGCAGACCCTTTCAGCGCGAGGTATTTTCAGGAATCTGCCCCGTCGGGTCGCCGAGGGTAGTGTGTTAGTCCTGTCTTGCATAAAAGCTTTCCTGAGCTTGGGATTGTCAAGATGTTCCCAATAATTTAGGCTGAAGTTTGGTGGAATTCCAAAATGTTGGGGCGAGCAGCTCGTGATCGATTAATCTTTGTTTTATTAGATTTAAGATATAGCTCTCACTGGATAGAGATAGAGAATCCAGGTCAATACCTAATTGGGCTATTTTCTTTTAAATTTTAACTGACCACTCGGAACGATCAGTCCAGCTGGTATCTTCCAATAAGAATCTTAGAAGAGTTTATTCTCCTGCGTATTAAAGGAATGTTTTGCGCTTGTCATGTTTTCCCTCCCCGCCGATGATGCCGGCACGTGCCTGATGCTGCCAGGAAGCAGGAGAGAGAGCGAAGGAGGGAGCGAGGAGGCAGCATAGTGCCTCCATCAGGGCAAAAAGCCTACAGCACCCGGTATTCCCAGGCGGTCTCCCATCCAAGTACTAACCAGGCCTGACCCTGCTTAGTTTCCGAGATCAGACGAGATCGGGCGTGTTCAGGGTAGTAGGGCCGTAGGCTCCCGTGCCTCACTTCAACGTGCTGTCGTTCGTCTGGCGTCCGGCCCCCAGGAGACCACGTGATCCTAAGCTTTCAGGACACATGGCCAGCAGCCACCACCCTTCCACGGAGCGCTCAGGTTAAGCTCCAAGGCCCCTGGCAACCCCCCCACGCATTCCTGCCCACCCCAAACAGGACATGTCCGGTACCACCAAGAAGGCACACGCTTGCTTTCCTTTCCTTTCCTTTTATCCCTTAGAAGCTCCTTGATCAATTGATCTTGAGCAGCATATATCTAGTGTTGGAGAGATATAAGGACTGAAACAAATCTTGCCACCGAAAATGTAGCCTTGGGGTCCCTGTCGCTTAGTAAAAAAGGCATTATGTCAGTCACAGAGGCATTGGATTTGTATATTAAAAGGGGGGAAATATAGTGCGATCGAAGTTCCTCGTAAAAGCGGCATTCCAAAAGGGCATGGGCTAATGTGTCAATAGAGCCAGAAGAGCAAGGGCAGATCCTGTCTGAGTATGGTATATTCAGAATTCTGCCCTGCATTACCATAGAAGGGTTAGTATTCAATCTAGCCAAGCAAAAAGCTCTACAGAGATGAGGAGTTGTCAGATAATATGTATAGGCAGGCAGACCACGTGGAGGGGGTATTCCGAAGAACTGGGATGAACAGACGCGACGAGCACGAAAAGTAGTGCTGTTATAATCGAGCTCTTTAATGCGCTTTTTAATTTTGGGAAAAGCTTCAGTTTTCCTGCGAGAAGCCCAGCAACGCCAGTTTCTCATCTAAGATTTTTTGCCATGAGGATTTGAAAGGGTCATGCTTCAGAGAAGCTAGGAACCCCTCAGTGCTAAAGCCCAGTTTAAGGTGTAGTTTAAAGGCGGCCAACCACGCCCTAGCTTCAAGTGACATTTGGCCAAACTCGGAACGAAGAGTAACGCCAGCAACACATCGAGGGGCATTTAGGAGTTTTCGTAAGAACTGAAGCAGTGGACGATCTATAGATTCATTGATGACTGTAATCCAGATGACAACACCAAAGAGGATAATTGGGGTAATTTTCAGGTTAAAAACCTGAATAGCCCCTGCAATATATTTGCCACTTTTGGTGTGAAAAAAATTGACAGTAGCACCAACCCCAGGTTTAATTTTGTTGGACACTGCTTTTTGATGGGCATTCCAATTTAGGTTATGGGAAAACAGAATGCCAAGGTAAAGAAACTCCTTGACTTGGTCAACCTCAAAGCCATCTAATACCCAGTGAAAAAGAGGCATTTTTCTCCTCTTAGTGAAGATCATGATCTTAGATTTATGATGGTTTATTTTAAGACCTTCCCTAGAAGGCTCCCATGCCTCACTTCAACGTGCTGCCGTTCCTCTGGCATCCGGCCACCAGGAAACCATGTGATCCTAAGTTTGATGCACGGCTCCAATTTAGAACGGCAGTACCAGGTAAACCTTTTGGGGTCTCCGCTGGAGTAAGAGGACAGGGTTGAAAGGATCTAAGAAATGAGATGGATGGTGCTGCTGCAGTCGTCTTGTTTGTGGCTTCCTAGAGGCACCTGGTCGACCACTGTGTGAACAGACTGCTGGACTTGATGGGCCTTGGTCTGATCCAGCAGGGCCTTTCTTATGTTCTTATGAGACAAAGGGCCAAAGGACCTTTCAGCTGCCTGTTGCTGCGAGGAAACAGGAGAGAGAAAAAGCGAGTGAGCACCACAGCGGCTCCAGCAGGGCAAAAAGCCTACAGCACCCGGTATTCCCAGGCGGTCTCCCATCCAAGTACTAACCAGGCCTGACCCTGCTTAGCTTCCGAGATCAGACGAGATCGGGCGTGTTCAGGGTAGTATGGCCGTAGGCCCCGGGAATGGCTATTGTGCCTCACTTCAACGTGCTGCCGCCCCTCTGGCGTCTGGCCCCCAGGAGACCATGTGATCCTAAGCTTTCAGGTTTGATGCGCGGCTCCAATTTAGAACGGCAGTACCAGGTAAACCTTTTGGGGTCTTCGCAGAAGTAAGAGGCCAGGGGTGAAAGGAAGTAAGACCCGAGCCAAAGAGCCAAAGAATGCATCAGGTGTCTGATGCTATCTTTCCCTTCCACCCCAAGGATGCTTAAGCACGGGTCGCCTCCGGATGGCCTCTTGTGGTCTGCCTGGAGAGGCCTGAACACGTGGCCCAGGTTTTGTGGCCAGCGCATTGCCCAGGGAGAAAAAGGTAACGGTCAGGGTTTGCCGTCTTGCTAAGTGGCGGTGAGCGTTTCCAGCAGACTGGGTGTGTAGAGGGCGAAGGAATGCAATACAACACAACACAATACAATACAAATACCTTTAATGGCATAATACAGTTTTGAAAATACAATTTTAAAAGACAAGGAGTGAAATCGGGTTAAAAATTGAGATGTAGTTCACTCCTTGGCGTTATAGTCTGTCTTCTGACTGTTTTCCCTTTGAGTAGCAGCTATCAGCAGGAATCTAGCCACGTTTCCGGTGATCTCAGGATCCCGATCTGCTAGTAGATTATAAAGTATTTACTTTTTGTTTGGGGCAAAGTTCGAGGCTGAGGGTTTTATGAGTTTTTCTCTTGCGGTGTCATATAGGTGACACTCCAGGAGGATATAGGAGAAGGAGTCACAGGGAATCCGGCGCCGATCTGCAGACCCTTTCAGCGCGAGATATTTTCAGGAATCTGCCACATCGGGTCGCTGAGGGTGGTGTGTTTGTCCTGGCTTGCATAAAAGCTTTCCTAAGCTTGGGATTGTCAAGATGTTCCCAATAATTTAGGCTGAAGTTTGGTGGAATTCCAAAATGTTGGGGCGAGCAGATTGGCGGAATGGAGGGGAATTTGCTCTGGGGCTCGTGATCGATTAATCTCTGTTTTATTAGATTTAAGATATAGCTCTCACTGGGTAGAGATATGGAATCCAGGTCAATAATTAATTGGGCTATTTTCATTTAAATCTTAACTGAACACTCGGGACACTCAGTCCAGCGGGTATATTCCAATAAGAATCTTAGAAGAGTTTATTCTCCTGCGTATTAAAGGAATGTTTTGCGTGTGTCATGTTTTCCCTCCCAGCCGATAATGCCGGCACAGTGCCTGATGCTGCCAGGAAGCAGGAGAGAGAGAGGAGGCGGCACAGTGCCTCCATCAGGGCCAAAAGCCTACAGCACCCGGTATTCCCAGGCGGTCTCCCATCCAAGTACTAACCAGGCCTGACCCTGCTTAGCTTCCGAGATCAGACGAGATCGGGCGTGTTCAGGGTAGTATGGCCGTAGGCCCTAGGGATGGCTCCTGTGCCTCACTTCAACGTGCTGTCGTTCGTCTGGCGTCCGGCCCCCAGGAGACCACGTGATCCTAAGCTTTCAGGACACATGGCCAGCAGCCGCCACCCTTTCACGGAGCGCTCAGGTTAACCTCCAAGGCAACCCCCCCATACACAAGCATTCCTGCCCCCCCCAAACAGGACATGTCCGCTACCACCAAGAAGGCACACGCTTGCTTTCGCAGTCACACATTTTTCTCTTCTTGCCACCGGTGGCAATTCTTTTCACTTCCACGCTGCCTGGGGCAGTTAATTCAGTCGTCTGCTCACTATCACTTTGGGGGGCAGGGTTTGGCAGCGCAAGGAAGCATTGTTCGTGTCAGCAGCTCCGCTACCACCTTGGGAAAACACTCCTACCGCCAGTAGCAGCAAACCTCCCATCGCCTGCCTGGAGAGGACGGGGGAGAAAAAGGCAGCGGCCAAGCTTTGCTGGATTTTTATTGGCAGTGAGACAGCAAGGTAGACTTCCCCTGCTTATGGAAGATCCACTGATTTAGCAATTTGTAATAATCTCTTTTCCTTTCTGTAAATGTATTGAAATGTATTAGGACAGCAAGGGAATAGCTTGTTGCTGGTCAGGATATCTCTGTGTGTCTATGTCTGTAGTAATTCGGGCAAGAATCACGGAGGGTTACAGTAAACCATAAGAAGAACTGGGTGAAACTGTTACTTTACTGCTGCCTCTATGTCTGTAGTGCTATCACCTTTACCCTGAATTTGATGGGTTGTCATATCTTGAATTTGGATACCATAAATATCTCTCCCTCAGTACAATCGGGACTCAGAGATTTCTGCCCATTAGGGCCTCTGGGTCACAGCTGCTCCAAATAAATAACTGTTTCTTGAAACAGCAGAAATATAGAAGCCAGGTCAATACCTAATTGGGCTATTTTCTTTTAAATCTTAACTGACCACCCGGGACGATCAGTCCAGCAGGTATCTTTCAGTAAGAATCTTGGAAGAGGCGGCACAGCGCCTCCATCAGGGCAAAAAGCCTACAGCACCCGGTATTCCCAGGCGGTCTCCCATCCAAGTACTAACCAGGCCTGACCCTGCTTAGCTTCCGAGATCAGACGAGATCGGGCGTGTTCAGGGTAGTATGGCCGTAGGCCCCAGGGATGGCTCCTGAGCCTCACTTCAACGTGCTGCCGCCCCTCTGGGGTCCAGCCCCCAGGAGACCACGTGATCCTAAGCTTTCAGGACACATGACCAGGAGCAGCCACCCTTCCATGGAGCGCTCAGGTTAGCCTCCAAGGCCCCTGGCAACCCCCCCATGCACAACCATTCCAGCCCCCCCAAACAGGGCATGTCCGCTACCACCAAGAAAGCACACGCTTGCTTTCACACCCACACATTCTTCTCTTCTTGCCACCGGTGGCAATTCTTTTCACTTCCACGCCACCTGGGGCAGTTACTTCAGTCGTCTCCCCACAATCGCTTTGGGGGGCAGGTTTTGGCAGTGCAAGGAAGCATTGTTCGTGTCAGCAGCTCCGCTACCACCTTGGGAAAGCACTCCTACCGCCGGTAGCAGTAAACCTCCCATCGCTTGCCTGGAGAGGACAGGGGAGAAAAAGGCAGTGGCCAAGTTTGCCGGATTTTTATTGGCAGAGATATAGAAGCCAGGTCAATACCTAATTGGGCTATTTTCTTTTAAATCTTAACTGACCACCCGGGACGATCAGTCCAGCAGGTATCTTTCAGTAAGAATCTTGGGAGAGGCGGCACAGCGTCTCCATCAGGGCAAAAAGCCTACAGCACCCGGTATTCCCAGGCGGTCTCCCATCCAAGTACTAACCAGGCCTGACCCTGCTTAGCTTCCGAGATCAGACGAGATCGGGCGTGTTCAGGGTAGTATGGCCGTAGGCCCTAGGAATGGCTCCCGTGCCTCACTTCAATGTGCTGCCCTCCCTCTGGCCCACAGGAAACCACGTGATCTAAAGCTTTCAGGACACATGGCCAGCAGCCACCACCCTTCCACAGAGTGCTCAGGTTAGCCTCCAAGGCCCCTGGCGTCCCATCGTCTGCCTGGAGAGGCCAGGGGAGAAAAAGGCATCAGCCAAGCTTTGCCGGCTTTTTATTGGCAGTGAGCCTTTGCAGCAGTCTGGGTGTGTAAAGGGCCAAGGAATGCTTTGTGCGAGTCATGTTTTCCTCCCCGCCGATGATGCCCCGTTACAGCCTGGCACAGTGCCTGATGCTGCAAGGACAATCAGGTAAGGGCGTGTTGAGCAAATAATTTGGTAAGTTTCCTTGCGGAAAAATGTATATCAACACATAGTCACTATATGCAATTTCTTTTATATTTTTTTCAATTCTTCTAATTTCAAAAAGTTACAAATTATACCACTAGCGAAATAAAATATACAGTGATGTCTCTACAACATAAACAAGGTCCGTCTCAACTGTATAGTTCTATAGTACTTTTACTTTTTACTGAAAGGCTTTCAAAATACCAAGGGAATTTGGAACAAAATATTTCTCCAGCTGGCTGCTGCAATCCGCTGCGCCGTGTTGAAGGATGCACTCGCTGCTCCGGTCAGCTGACCGTTGCTGACCAATCAAAAACGTCCTCCGGAGCCCTGTGCTGCTGTTAACTTGCTTATTCAGCAACCGCTGACAAGGATGTATAGTGCTCACAGAAGATCTGTTCCATTTAACACAATTCGCAAGGCGCAAGGCGCCAATGTAATTCACAAGGCGCAAGGAGCCGCAATGTGACAAGATCCCGGGTTTTAATCTTGTTTCGCGGATATAAAATTCTGCTTCCTCAGACTTAAATATAACTTGCCATCTATAATAACAACAATAAATTATTGCCATCCTTAAAATTTCACTGGGGAAGGCACTGGCAAACCACCCCGCAAACAAAGTCTGCCTAGAAAACGTCGGGATGTGACGTCGGCCCATGGCTCAGGAATGACCTGGTGCTTGCACAGGGGACCTTTACCTTTTTAAAATTTCACATAATTTCCCCATAATTTACTTCTAAAGGCAATCCCATACATATCTTACCTGACCGCAATTTCGCAGTTCTTGGCAAAAGACTTGTAGTCATTTGAATTATAAAACCTCCATTTCAGTATATATACATAACGGAGAGACATCACTGCATATTTTATTTCGCTAGTGATGCTGCAACAGGGTTGTTGTGCAGATCCACCACAGACGTGCAGGACCAGGTAAACCGCTTGGGATCTTTGCTGGAGTCAGAGGCCAGGGTTGAAAGCAACTAAGAAACGAGACAAAGGGTGAAAGAATGCTTCAGGTGTCTGATGCTATCTTTCCCAAGGATGCTTCGGCCCTCCCCACCCCTGGATGCCCTCCCGTTGCCTGCCCGGAGAGGCCTCAGGAGAAAAAGGCAGCAGCCAAGCTTTGCCGGCTTTTTATTGGCAGAGATATAGCAGCCAGGTCAATACCTAATTCGGCTATTTTCTTTTAAATCTTAACTGACCACTCGGGACGATCAGTCCAGCAGATATCTTCCAATAAGAATCTTAGAAGAGTTTATTCTCTTGTGTATTAAAGGAATGCTTTGCGCGAGTCAGGTCCGGCACAGTGCCTGATGCTGCCAGGAAGCAGGAGAGAGAGCGAGGAGGCGGCACAGCGCCAAAAGCCTACAGCACCCGGTATTCCCAGGCGGTCCCCCATCCAAGTACTAACCAGGCCTGACCCTGCTTAGCTTCCGAGATCAGACGAGATCGGGCGTGTTCAGGGTAGTATGGCCGTAGGCCCTAGGGATGGCTCCTGTGCCTCACTTCAACGTGCTGCCCTCCCTCTGGTGTCCTGCCCCCAGGAAACCATGTGATGCTAAGCTTTCAGGACACCTGGCCAGCAGCCGTCACCCTTCCACAGAGCGCTCAGGTTAGCCTCCAGGGTCCCTGGCAACCCCCCCATACACAACCATTCCTACTCCCCCCAAACAGGGCACGTCTGGTACCACCAAGAAGGCACACGCTTGCTTTCGCACTCACACATTCTTCTCTTCTCGCCACCGGTGGTAATTCTTTTCACTTCCATGCCGCTACGGGTGGTTACTTCAGTCGTCTCCCCACAATTGCTTTGGGGGACAGGGTTTGGCAGCCCAAGGAAGCATTCTTCGTATCAGCAGCTCCGCTACTACCTTGGAAAAACACTCCTTCCGCCGGTAGCAGCAAATCGTGGCCACCTTTCTAAGCCGTGGAGAGCCTTTCCACCGCAACATTGGCTGGAGTGTGCGCCTAGCATCTGGAATGACCGTTTGAATTCCCAGTCTGCCATGGAAGCCGGCTGGGTGGCTAGCTTGGGCGGTCTCACATGCACTCAGCCTAACCTACTTCACAGGGTTATTGTGCAGATCCACCACAGACGTGCAGGACCAGGTAAACCGCTTGGGATCTCTGCTGGAGTGAGAGGCCAGGGTTGAAAGCAACTAAGAAAGGAGAGAAAGGGTGAAAGAATGCTTCAGGTGACCGATGCTATCTTTCCCAAGGACGCTTAAGACCGGCCCCGGATGGCCTCCCGTCGCCTGCCTGGAGAGGCCGGGGGAGAAAAAGGCAGAAGAAGGAGTGAGCGCCACAGCGCCTCCATGAGGGCAAAAAGCCTACAGCACCCGGTATTCCCAGGCGGTCTCCCATCCAAGTACTAACCAGGCCTGACCCTGCTTAGCTTCCGAGATCAGACGAGATCGGGCGTGTTCAGGGTAGTATGGCCGTAGGCCCTAGGGATGGCTCCTGTGCCTCACTTCAACGTGCTGCCGTCCCTCTGGCCCACAGGAAACCATGTGATCTAAAGCTTTCAGGACACCTGGCCAGCAGCCACCACCCTTCCACGGAGAGGTCAGGTTAGGCTCCAAGGCCCCTGGCAACCCCCCCATACACAGCCATTCCTGCCCCCCCAAACAGTGCATGTCCGGTACCACCAAGAAGGCACACGCTTGCTTTCGCACTCACACATTCTTCTCGCCATCGATGGCAATTTTTTTCACTTCCACGCCGCCTGGGGCAGTTACTTCAGTTGTCTCCCCACAATCGCTTTGGGGGGCAGGGTTCGCAAGGAAGTATTCTTTGTGTCAGCAGCTCTGCTACCACCTTGGAAAAACACTCCTTCCGCCGGTAGCAAATCGTAGCCACCTTTCTAAGCCGTGGAGAGCCTTTCCACCGCCACATTGTCTTGAGTGTGCGCCTAGCATCTGGAACGACCGTTTGAATTCCCAGTCTGCCATGGAAGCCGGCTGGGTGGCTAGATTGGGCGGTCTCACATACACTCAGCCTAACCTACTTCACAGGGTTGTTGTGAGGATCCACCACAGATGTGCAGGACCAGGTAAACCGCCTGGGATCTCTGCTGGAGTCAGAGGCTAGGGTTGAAAGCAACTAAAAAAGGAGAGAAAGGGCGAAAGAATACTTCAGGCGTCCGATGCTATCTTTCCCAAGGACGCTTCAGCCCGTCCCGTCCCAGGATGGCTTCCCCGTTGCCTGCCTGAAGAGGCCGGGGGAGAAAAAGGCAGCGGCCAAGCTTTGCTGGTTTTTTATTGGCAGTGAGCCTTTGCAGCAGCCTGGGTGTGTAAAGGGCCAAGGAATGGTTTGCACGGGTCATGTTTTCCCTCCCCACCAGTGATGCTACGTTAAGGCAAGAGCGAGCGAGCAAGGGGGTGCCACAGAGCCTCCATCAGGGCAAAAAAGCCTACAGCACCCGGTATTCCCAGGCGGTCTCCCATCCAAGTACTAACCAGGCCTGACCCTGCTTAGCTTCCGAGATCAGACGAGATCGGGCGTGTTCAGGGTAGTATGGCCGTAGGCCCTAGCGGTGGCTCCCGTGCCTCACTTCAACGTGCTGCCGTCCCTCTGGCATCCGGCCCCCAGGAGACCATGTGATCCTAAGCTTTCAGGACACCTGGCCAGCAGCCGCCACCCTTCCATGGAGCGCTCAGGTTAACCTCCAAGGCCCCTGGCAACCCCCCCATACACAGCCATTCCTGCCCCCCCAAACAGGGCATGTCCGGTACCACCAAGAAGGCACACGCTTGCTTTCACACCCACACATTCTTCTCTTCTTGCCACCGGTGGCAATTCTTTTCACTTCCACGCCACCTGGGGCAGTTACTTCAGTCGTCTCCCCACAATCGCTTTGGGGGGCAGGGTTTGGCAGCGCAAGGAAGCAGTGTTCGTGAAAAACTCTCCTACCGCTGGTAGCAGCAAACCTCCCATCGCCTGCCTGGAGAGGACGGGGGAGAAAAAGGCAGCGGCCAAGCTTTGCCGGCTTTTTATTGGCAGAGATATAGCAGCCAGGTCAAGACCTAATTCGGGTATTATCTTTTAAATCTTAACTGACCACTCGGGACGATCAGTCCAGCAGGTATCTTCCAATAAGAATCTTAGAAGAGTTTATTCTCCTGCACATTAAAGGAATGCTTTGCGCGTGTCATGTTTTCCCTCCCCGCCGATGAAGCTCAGTTAAGGGCCGGCACAGCGCCTGTTGCTGCAAGGAAACAGGAGAGAGAAAAAGCGAGTGAGCGCCACAGCGCCTCCATCAGGGCCAAAAGCCTACAGCACCCGGTATTCCCAGGCGGTCTCCCATCCAAGTACTAACCAGGCCTGACCCTGCTTAGCTTCCGAGATCAGACGAGATCGGGCGTGTTCAGGGTAGTATGGCCGTAGGCCCCAGGGATGGCTCCCGTGCCTCTTTTCAACTTGGTGGCCGGCCCCCAGGAAATCACATGATCCTAAGCTTTCAAGATTGTTGTGCGGCTCCAACGGAGAAATGGCAGTACCAGGTAAACATTTGGGGGTCTCCGCTGGAATAAGAGGCCAGGGCTAAAAGGATGTAAGAAACGAGACAAAGGGCAAAAGAACATTTCAGCTGCCTGTTGCTGCATGGAAATAGGAGAGAGAAAAAGTGAGTGAGCACTGGAGGCTTTTGATGTAATTTATTAATGAATTTCCATGTATACAATTTTTTATTATAGAGGCATCTTGCCCCATGGCTTGCTTTATTGAATTGAATTGAATGTGGATTTTGAATCACAATTGTGGTAAGACCGTTAACTTTATTATTATTATTTATCACAATATATTGCATTTGTAATTGATATTAAATGGATACTATATATCATTTACAGAGGCACATATGCCCTTTAACATCTTTGAAGAAATAAATGCGAATGTTGACTCATTGACACACAACTGAAGAAGCTGTTATCAAGCGAAACGATCACCAATCTAGAGGTGTCGTCTTGTTATTTGTTATTTGCTGTTGTGGAAGAATTTGTTGTTGTTATTATTTTTTGTTGGAAGTGTATGGTGAAACAACCTAATTTATGTTCATTGATGAATGGTCTTACCTGTTCATAGTTTTTTGTATGGTTATAATACAAACTCTTGGACGCTTCCACATGAATGTTTGCATGTTATAAATAATTTCACACAGTAAACTGTTAGTTAAAAAGAGCCCACGTGCTGTTGTTTTTTTGCTATAGCTAAACTTTTCAGCATAGGTTATTGTTCTGCCAGAGGGAGGGCAGCAGGTTGAAGTGAGGCACAGGAGCCATCCCTGGGGCCTACGGCCATACTACCCTGAACACGCCCGATCTCGTCTGATCTCGGAAGCTAAGCAGGGTCAGGCCTGGTTAGTACTTGGATGGGAGACCGCCTGGGAATACCGGGTGCTGTAGGCTTTTTGCCCTCATGGAGGCGATGTGGCGCTCACTCACTTTTTCTCTCTCCTGTTTCCTCGCAGCAACAGGCAGCTGAAAGGTCCTTTTGCCCTTTGTCTCATAAGAACATAAGAAAGGCCCTGCTGGATCAGACCAAGGCCCATCAAGTCCAGCAGTCTGTTCACACAGTGGTCGACCAGGTGCCTCTAGGAAGCCACTAACAAGACGAGTGCAGCAGCACCATCCGTCTCATTTCTTAGATCCTATCAACCCTGTCCTCTTACTCCAGCGGAGACCCAAAAGGTTTACCTGGTACTGCTGTTCTCCATTGGAGCCGCACAACAATCCTGAAAGCTTAGGATCACGTGATTTCCTGCGGGCCGGCCATCAAGTTGAAGTGAGGCTCAGGAGCCATCCCTGGGGCCTACGGCCATACTACCCTGAACACGCCCGATCTCGTCTGATCTCGGAAGCTAAGCAGGGTCAGGCCTGGTTAGTACTTGGATGGGAGACCGCCTGGGAATACCGGGTGCTGTAGGCTTTTTGCCCTGATGGAGGCGCTGTGCCACCTCCTCGCTTGCTCCCTCTTCTGCTGCTTCCTCACAGGATCATAATATGTTGGTTTAAAATCTGTTGATTTTTAATCACTGTTTCATGGATAGAAGCTATCATTTCCTCAAGATTGCGAAGGGGGAGAAAGCGAAGCCCCATTTAGGTATTCAACTGGATTCTCTATCTCTATCCAGTGACAATCCCAAGCTCAGGAACGCTTTTATGCAAGCCAGGACTAACATACTACCCTCGGCGACCCTGCATGGCAGATTCCTGAAAATACCGCATGCTGAAAGGGTCTGCAGATGTGGCACAGGATGCCCTGACTCCTTGTCTCACATTCTCCTGGACCACGGCAGCACGTTGAAGTGAGGCACAATAGCCATCCCTGGGGCCTACGGCCATACTACCCTGAACACGCCCGATCTCGTCTGATCTCGGAAGCTAAGCAGGGTCAGGCCTGGTTAGTACTTGGATGGGAGACCGCCTGGGAATACCGGGTGCTGTAGGCTTTTGGCCCTGATGGAGGCGCTGTGCCACCTCCTCACTCACTCCTTTGCTCTCTCTCCTGCTTCCTCGCAGCGTCAGGCACTGTGCCGGGCCTTAACGCAGCATCATGGGCGAAGAGAGAAAACATGACAATAAAAAGCTGGCAAAACATGGCTGCTGCCTTTTTCTCCCGAGGCCTCTCCAGGCAGGCGACAGGAGGCAATCCGGGGCCCGTCTTAAGCGTCCTTGAGAAAGTTAGCATTGGACACCTGAAGCATTCTTTCACCCTTTCTCTCCTTTCTTAGTTGTTTAAACTCTGGTCTCTGTCTCCAACGCAGACCCCAAGCGTTTTACCTGGTCCTGCACTTCTCCGGTGGATCTGCACAACAACCCTGTGAAGTAGGTTAGGCTGAGTGTATGTGAGACAGCCCAAGCTAGCCACCCAGCCGGCTTCCATGGCAAAGTGGGGATTCAAATGATCGTTCCGGACGCTAAGTGCACACTCACGTGGATTCCTGGGGGGGCGGCCCCCAGAGAGAGGGCTATAGCAAAAAACAACAGCACGTGGGCTCTTTTTACCTAACAGTTTACTGTGTGAAATTATTTATAACATGCAAACATTCATGTGGAAGCGTCCAAGAGTTTGTATTATAACCATACAAAAAACTATGAACAGGTAAGACCATTCATCAATGAACATAAATTAGGTTGTTTCACCATACACTTCCAACGAAAAATAATAATAACAACAAATTCTTCCACAACAGCAAATAACAAATAACAAGACGACACCTCTAGATTGGTGATCGTTTCGCTTGATAACAGCTTCTTCAGTTGTGTGTCAATGAGTCAACATTCACATTTATTTCTTCAAAGATGTTAAAGGGCATATGTGCCTCTGTAAATGATATATAGTATCCATTTAATATCAATTACAAATGCAATATATTGTGATAAATAATAATAATAAAGTTAACGGTCTTACCACAATTGTGATTCAAAATCCACATTCAATTCAATTCAATAAAGCAAGCCATGGGGCAAGATGCCTCTATAATAAAAAATTGTATACATGGAAATTCATTAATAAATTACATCAAAAGCGCCTCCATCAGGGCAAAAAGCCTACAGCACCCGGTATTCCCAGGCGGTCTCCCATCCAAGTACTAACCAGGCCTGACCCTGCTTAGCTTCCGAGATCAGACGAGATCGGGCGTGTTCAGGGTAGTATGGCCGTAAGCCCTAGGAATGGCTCCTGTGCCTCACTTCAACGTGCTGCCGTCCTTCTGGCGTCCGGCTCCCAGGAGACCACGTGATCCTAAGCTTTCAGGACACCTGGCCAGCAGCCGCCACCCTTCCACGGAGCGCTCAGGTTAACCTCCAAGGTACTAGTACTGGCTCCTGTGCCTCACTTCAACATGCGTCCATTCCTCTGCTGCCCCTTCCCCAGGAAAAGGAAAGCAGAAAGGCAAGGAACTCCCATCACTTTCTTCTTAGCCCTTCCTTTCCTTTGTCACCTGAATCATAGTATCATAGAGTTGGAAGGGACCACCAGGGTCATCTAGTCCAACCCCCTGCACAACGCAGGAAATTCACAACTACCTCCCCCCCCACCCCCCCCAGTGACCAGAAGATGGCCAAGATGCCCTCCCTCTCATCATCTGCCTAAGGTCACAGAATTAGCAATTGCTGACAGATGGCCATCTAGCCTCTGCTTAAAAACCTCCAGGGAAGGAGAGCGTCCCACCTCCCAAGAAAGCCTGTTCCACCGAGGAACCACTCTGTTAGAAAATTCTTCCTAATGTCTAGACGGAAACTCTTGATTTAATTTCAACCCGTTGGTTCGGATCCGACCTTCTGGGTCCACAGAAAACAACTCGGCACCCTCCTCCATAGGACAGCCCCTCAAGTACTTGAAGATGGTTATCCTATCCCCGCTCAGTCTTCTCCTCTTCAGGCTAAACATACCCAGCTCCTTCATCCTTTCCTCATAGGACCTGGCATCACTTCACTGTTTCTACTGCTTCAAAGATGGACCCAGCTCTCTGCCCAATCACCTGCTATCTCTGGGATTCCCTGGAAGACCTAGGTTCGTCTCCCCACTCTGTTATGGAAGGTTATTGAGCGACTGGCCCCGCTCAATGGCTCTCAGCCTAATCGATGACACAGGGTTTGTTGTGAGGATAAAGTGGAGCAAAGGTTGAAGTAAGCTGTTTTGGCTCCCCATTATTGTTTTTTTTTTTGGGGGGGGGAGCAGGGTATAAATGAAGAAAATAAAATAAAAGTAGCAGATGTTGCTGTGTTTGAGGAGTTAAAAGGGACACCCTAGCACTGCTATGACAGAATGGATACCATTCCCCCCTCCAGTATTGGGCCACAGAACGGGCACCATTTACGTAAGCATGGATAGTGAAGGAGTGGGAGGCGTGGACTGTATACTGTAATAATGAACTTAATATGAAAAATGTTAAAGGCTATGGTTTAGTCTAATTCAACTATTAATATAAGTTAGACTATAGCAAGGGTGGGGAACGTCAGGCCCGGGGGCCGTTTAAGGCCCGCGAAGTCATTTGATCTGGCCCTTCGTGGGTCCTGGCAGATCTCTAGCTCAGAAGGATCTAAGACTGGTGATCCCCCCCGCTCCGGCGGACAGGAATAGCCTCTATTCAAGGCGGATGTGAGTTTGTTTTGCCGAGAAAAGGAACCTTTTTCCCCCCTTGCAGAAGAGTCGTTAGCTATGGAGCTGCTAGGATCACCCAAGAAAGCTGCCTGCTTGGGGCTTGGTTGGCTAATTTTTAAGTTGATAATTTTGTATGGCCCGCGAATGATGTTATAACTATCCAAATGGCCCTTGGTGGAAAAAAGATTCCCCACCCCTGCTGTACAGGTAGGGTGGCTCCACGCGTAAGTATTTTTTTTAAAAAAAAATTTAAATTTTGTTATACATGTCATACATTTCAGTTAACATTATTCTTTAATCTCTTCTAGTCCTCAGTTTAACATATTATATATATTACATCTAAAACTACTATGACTTCCCCTCTTCCTTCTTCTGTCTCTAATTTATCTCTGTTATCCTCTTTGCTGTTATCTTCTAATTCATTATACAACATTCAACAACTATTAAGAAAATTAACTCCCACATTCATTTATTTCTATAGTCCAGGGGTGGGGAACCTTTTTTCTGCCAAGGGCCAGTTGGATATTTATAACATCATTCGCGGGCCATACAAATTATCAACTTAAAAATTAGCCTGCTATATTTGGTCAAACATTTAGCCAAGAGGCATGACTGGAGACGGCTCCGAGTTTCTGCCATGTAGAGCGACTCGCTTTTGAGCTCTGCCATTCCCAGCTGGGCCCAAGAGATTCAGGCAGGGCAGCAAACACAAGAGACAATTTGTTAGGCGGTCCTAGCAGCTCCATAGCTAATGACTGTTCTTCAAGTGGGGGGGAGAGAAAGGGTTCCTTTTCTCAGCAAAACAAACTCACATCCGCCTTGAACAGAGGCTATTCCTGTCTGCGGGAGGGGGTGGATCGCCAGTCTCAGATCCTTCTGAGCTAGAGATCTGCCAGGGCCAACAAAGGACCAGACCAAATTATTTCGTGGGCCTTATATGGCCCCCGGGCCTGATGTTCCCCACCCCTGGCATACAGGATAAGATGTAATTATGTAAAATTCAAATGTTAGAACTACAGACCCCTCAAAACAGTTGTACTTGACGCTGTGCCTAGTTCTGCTAAACTACTTAACATCTTTAATTACTGATGGATTCAAATTAGAAATCTGACAAAGCTCTGTCGCTCAAAAGTTTATAACCTGAAAATCTTGTTGATCTCAAAGGTGCTACGGGATGAAACTAGGTGTTCTACTGGAGACCAACATGGATACCCTCTGAAACTGAAGAATCCAAAGTCCAAATTAATCTCCCCAGAGATGGCACCAAACTGCCTGATGAATGTTAGTTCAGCAGTTTCATACTAGATGCCGACAACTCCTTAGCAGAACCAGGGAGAATGCTAGTTACCCTTTACGTGAATGGTCTTTGTACATTTCTTAATTTCATTTGAAATTTACATAATTATATTCCCCTGTGTTTCCTGGTCCTTTGACCCCGCTGTTTCCAATTTTACCTTTTATAACTTTGTCTCCCTTTCAACTTCAGATATCAGTCGCCAGTAATGTGGGGCAGAAACCTTTCCACAGAAAAGTATAGCACTGGAAAATTTTCTGCACCCCACTTAGCCTGTTTATTGTTATCAGGTTTATTGGGCTGCATGTCAGTCATGTCAAATAGGCTAAATGTGGGACGTGAAGCATGGAGAAGTCCCAGCACTTATACATGCTCTGGGCTTGTATTTGAGTTCTCATTATTTAAATTGGAATAGGAAAGCTTTCCAATTCAAATTTTCATGGAAAACCTGTATCACTCCCAGACCCCCAGCTTGGCATCTCTGTATCTGCCTAAAAGTTAGCCATGCACTCTACATAGAACAGTATCCTACCCCTTTTCTTCCAACCTTCTACTCCAGCTGGCCTTTCCTGGGTACCCTTTAGGGTTCCTACAAAATCCCAGAGAGAATTCAGGAGAGCTCTGTGGACAAATGCTTTCATTAGAAGTTCACCCAGATACAAGGACAGACCTCTAATCAGGCTGTGTTTATTGGTTACAAAAAAAGATGCTTGTTAGTATTCTAAAGACAAGGAGAGTGCCCATTCGTCCCCTCCATACCCTGATAGGATCAGTGGTGGTCAGCACTAAAAAACGAACCCCCCCCAAACAAAACAAAAACACAAAATCACTTATCAAGAATAGAGTTTCTCTGTCCAGTTTAGCTCAGCTGCTTCTATGGCTTCATCTTGGATACTCTGGAAAAAAAAACAAGGGGCATACTATGTCCAACCGAGATGCCCAACTGAAAGGAGAGATGCCTCTTAACATGCCAGGATCTCTCTCCTAAACTGGGGCTTGCTGCCAAAATGTGTTTTAGGAGTAGATCTGTCTGCATGGATAACACCACGGTTTGTAGGCAAAAGGTTCAGATGGCAAGGATCAAAGCGGGGTTCAACTGCTCCATTTCCTCCTCTTACCCATATTAGACATCTGGCAAGGACAGATGCAAGGAATTACTGTGAGGCTGACTTTCAAGGGTCCAACCTGCATTCCAGCTTCTAAAGAACGCTCCATGACTCTTTCAACCTGCGCCCTTAACATCTGGCCTTTCAAAACAAAACAAAAATTAAAGAAAGAGCAACCACCTGAAAGCTCTCTGGTTCCTTGTGACGGTTGTGGGCATTCTCTACATCCCCTCTGCAACTGGAGGATCCCTGGGGATAAGAAGCCCCTGGTGACTGACTGCACTGGGCCACCAGCTGAAGTGGCATCACCTTGAGGTCCCAGACCCTAAGGTGTTTCCCTTTGTGGCAAATCCATCTCTCTCAAGATGCCCTCTGCCTCAGAGTGAGAAGAGACTGTGCTACAACTCTCCAAGTGTACGTGACTGCTCATTGCGCCATTGTTGCAAGTGTTGAAAAGTCCGGCCATTCACATACTTCAAATTCAGGCCTCATTTTAAGTCAGGTGTCTGATCTGTAGAACTGCCACCTTCTTCATGGGAACTGGAGACCTACAAGCAGATTCTCCCAACTTTTTAGGAATTTTCTGCCAAAAAGGTACAGAGAGAAGCTTGCTGGTGAGCAAGGATTAGAGAAAAGCAGCAGGGCCATGAAGTTACATCAATGGTTTCTAGTTTGTTGCATCAGAGAGGATTTTGGAAAAAATGCTGCTGCAGAAGAGAGATCATAGTGGGTCTCTCTAAGCATCTTTAACCTCTCCTCCTGGGGAGAAAACAGGAAGACAGATTCTGTTTGGCAAAAAAAGAAAAGAGGGTAATCTTTATGTTAAAGGACTATTAAAGACTTCACAAAAAAACCTTACCCATCACTTTCTGACATTACTTTGGGCGCGGGGAGAATATGAAGGCTTATTTAAGAGATCAATCTGCACTAAATAAATGGACATCTGCCTAGGAGCCATGACTCTGCGTGGGTAGGCTAGGAAATCAGCTGATAAAGGCAACCACCTTAAGCCTTCCTAGAAACAACAAAAGGTAGTCACCTTTCCACTTCTGGGTTGCTAAGAAGCAGAGAGCACTGCCTTTGGCTGCTAAGGAAACTACAAAGCACTTTGTTTGGTTCCTCCCCACAGAATCAGCACAATGGCCAGATGGTGCAGCAACACCCTCAAATTAAAGGTGAAATGTAGACCCAAAGCAAGGCAATCTCCAAGTGTACCAAGTCAGTCTCATGACCAGTCTGAGGTTCCAGGCCTGCATGGCCCAGCAATACCGGTGAATCCATTTGACAGAAGCCCAGCAAAGTTCCAACTCAGTTAAGGGCTCTGTTGCTATCAGCTATCCCCATTAATGGAAGCTCCATCTGCGGCCAAGAGGCCCTCTCGATCTGCATCTGAGCTTGGGGCATCTGCTGGTGCCCTGCCCCAGGGCAGGCGGGCAAGGAGGGGCTGATGCAGACCATTGTAGAGAGCAGCGCCAACTAGGAGGATGATGAACCCCAGGATCTGTAGTCCATGGAAGACCTCCCAGCCAACGGCCAAGCTGACTGCCCAAATGACCACGGTGCGCAAGCTGTCGAGCACCATCCGGGTGGTGGCGCTGATCTCCTTGGTGACGCTGATGCCAGCAAAGTTGAAAAAGGCGATGCTGCTGATGTTGCCCAGCAGGGCCACAACAATGAGCGGGACGTGGCCGATCTGACAGAAGCCGTCAAGAGCATCTTCTAGCACTTTCCGTGGATTGCCACTGAAGCTGCCACCGGGGATGTAGTACATGGGCACCAAGAGCAGGGAAAGGATGACGAATCCAAAGAAGCCTGAAGGGAAGAAGAGGGAGAAACCAAAGATCATGAGGAACCTGGGCTTTGTCCACACGAACACTGTCAACGGTCAGAGGCTTTCTAGCAGGCAACCAACTGTTTAAATGCACAAACAGTTTAATAAATGTGAAACTTGGGGAGGGCTCAATGGTAGAACATCTGCTTGGCATGCAGAAGGTCCCAGGTTCAATCCCCGGCATCACCAGTTAAAGGGACCAGGCAAGTAGGTGATGTGAAAGACCTCTGCCTGAGACCCTGGAGAGCCGCTGCCAGTCTGAATAGACAATACTGACTTTGATGGAACAAGGGTCTGATTCAGTATAAGGCAGCTTCATGTGTTCAACTTCAGAAGAAAATGGTATTTTAAGGACACTGGAGAAAGCGACAGACCCTCATAAACAAGAAAGAAAGTTTGCAGTTTACCAAGAACAACAGTCAACTCCCTCCCTCCACCACATTCTTGGAAGCAGAAGACATTAAGGTAGTCCAAAGACCTTCAGCGTCATTTAGGACCAAATATCTCATAAATGTCCAGAAAAGACAAGGACAGAAATCCTAATGTATAAGATACCAGGCCTGCTCCTTGGATCTCTCTGCACTTCTTCCCTGGCTTACCTTCAGTGCCAACAGCCTGCAGAGGGTGAACATTGTGCTTGTAGACAAACTTCTCCTCCAGGACCATCTGGATGGCAACTATCACCTGAGCCAGGATGATGAGAAGGTCACCTGCAGGAAGGGGAGAGGTTGGTCATTTCAGAAGGAATCTATCACTTGCCTGTGGGTATCAGATGTAACTGGAAGCAGCATTATCGCCTGAACTGATGTGACCGCTGCCCCATCCTGCCTAACATTGGAAAAAAGCACACACAAAATAACTCCTTAGAGACAGAGCGATTCATTGCGCACACACCTCAAACCCCACCCCCCCAGCCATGCAGTAAGAGGCTTTAGGGAGACAGAAGCTCTCTGTGCTTTAAAGACAGGGGTATTCCACTTCACCTCGCAATATGCATGCATAAGACACCAAGAGCAGCACAGCTCTGAGGACTAGTTTGCACTACTAATCCAAGCTAGTCTGAAGCTGCCCGAGTAGTTATGGCTTTCTGCTGAGATCTGCGTTTTTTTCCAGGAGGGTGGCAAATTTGGCAAGCTCCCTGACCCTTTCATGGCATTACAGTTTCCTTGCTTGGGAATTATGACACTTGAACAAATGTGAAACTGGTTGATACTTGTAGTTAAGAGATGGCTTAACGGCTGAAGCACAAAGGCCAGAAGAAGAAAGGATGTTGGAGGAAAGACCCCCTTCCCTCTTTCATTCATAGCATGCTTTGCCCCTTGCAACTCTGCCCATTCATCCTTACAAGTATACCTATCCATGCTTCTACCCCAGGACATAATTGCAAATGAGGACATAATAAACTGCCACAGGGTTAGATCCCCCAGGTCCAATGTAGCTCAGCCTCATACTTCTAACAGCAGCCTAGCAGAAACACATGAAAGAAGGGCCTGAAGCCAGCAGAGACTGGTATTCAGAGGTATGTTGCCTTTGTTCCAGGAAGTTGTGAGGAACAGGAGAAGGAGGAAAGAGGGCATGGGCGGTACAGACAGGAGCTTCCTTTGGGAGAGGCTTGAAAGAGGATGGAGAGGTGATTTCAGATTTATTATTAATACAGCATAAGCCAGTAAAACACGTGTGTCATTTATACAAAAGGTAAAAAATTATACCAGTTCAACCAAAAACATTCCTAATTAAAACTTCCAAATAATTTATAATAGATTAAATCATAATTTGGTCAATTTTAGTCTAATTACAATTGCCCAACATTAGGGGTCAAACTTTATATGCTATTGCACAAAATTTGGCTACCTGTTTTGCCATCTGGGCATTCCCTTGCCAGAGGAGACTCTTAATACTCCCTTCATCTGAGCTGTGATTTGGCTGAGCAGGGGAATGATTAGCTTACAACGAGCTTCCTCGCAGAAGGAGCACCTGAGCAAAACATGCTCTGTAGACTCCAATTCACCCGACTCACTAGGGCACACCCATTCTGTTATTGGAAGCTTCTTAAATATGACTTGTAAAATCACCAAAGGTAAGGCTGAGCATCTCGCTAGTGTAAAAGCTCTCATTTGCTTATTCAGCTCTATGAATGATAGATATTCTGTGGCGCTTGAATATATCTATTTCTGACCGGAGCCAAAAAAGCTCGAGTATCCATAAGCTCCTTCTGATGATCCATATCAAAAAGCCTTTAATTGTGTACCTTGCCTGATCTCTATTTAGTTCCAAGAGTGAGTGGGGGGGGGGGGGAAGAAGCCGATGCCTCTAATTCTCTGTTACCACCTGGATGTAAATTATTGTGGAGGATGGAGAGGTGAGTCCCTGAATAAAGGGGAGCAGCTTGGGTCCAAAAGGGAACATCCAGGACATGACCCTGTCCACCCTAAGTACCTGTGATGACTTCACTCAGCTTGTGCGTTGCATCATTGTTGTTTAGCAGGTCTGCCAGGCCGACCACCACCAGCCCAAGAATGGTCACCAAGATGCCCAACCATTGGCTCAGCACCAGCTTCCGCCTGAGAAAGGCCACTGAGAGCAGCCCCGTGAAGATGATCACAGCCCCTCGCAGCATCTGGAAGCTGGAGGCACTGGTCATGTTCAGAGCTGGATGTGGAGGGGAAAAAAAAAGAGAGAGGACAAAAAAATGAGCGGAGGAGGAATTTGGTGCAACGAAGGAAGAACATTTCCATCATACATCTCTCCTCATCTAGGAAAAGGCAAAACTGTGATTGTAGTAGGTGGAATATAGTCTCTGAGATGGACTCGAAAATCTGAACTTTTATTTGGAATTGAATGTCTTGTTGAGGGAGGGGGGAAATTCTGAAAACCCAAGGATTTGAGGGGGAATGAGAGAAATGGTGATAGGAGAGAAGGGACAGAATCTCTCCTGGAGAAAGACAAATTGCATCCTGGCTCCGTACGGAGCCAACCTGGCTCCGTACGGCTTTTAGGTATTGAAAGCAAAAAGACACACAATAAGCCCATAAACCCCCACCAGGCAGAAACTGACTGTCTGCTACGTTGTAAATTGCTATGTAGCTTCTGGGACCTAAGGCAACTGATGTATAAGAAAGTCCGGTGAACCAACTAATATTTATGGTTCTGTCCCCACTAAGGGCTGATTGTGAGCCAAACGGAGATAATCCTTCAGTTTCTACTTTGTGTTAAGACAATGGTCTTTGTGTGTGGAAATGATTGCTCAATTTTATCATGACTCATTTATCTCTCACCCTTGTTGACAGGAACTCAGGGCGGCATACATGGGAATTAGCCCACAGCATCCTCCCAACGACTTTGTGAGGGGGATTAGGCTATGAGCCTGTGATTGGCCCCAAAATTCACAGCAAGGGGAGATTCAAACCCAGGACTCCCAAGCTCAAGTACAATTTTAAGTACTATGATATACTGCCACACACGTTTAAGAACGTAGCAGCAAAGCAACTCCAGTCATGAACCTAGGTAAGCAGCAGAAAGGCTCCCTATGTGTCAACTGCACAGAAGATCCTTACTTGTCACTTCTGATGTTATAGCTGTACTGGGGGGCATTTAAGCAAGAGACAAAACGGACGGCAAAAAAAAATCTACCATTGAGTGCTGCAAAGATGATCATAGAGATTTCTGCTTTTGATGTTTTGTTTTACTGATAAATTGGAGCCCATTTTATTAATGTGCATTTCAATATTAAAACTGCAGCTGCTATATATAAAGTTACTTTCTTGTAATGATCTATAACTAGAACAGCATCTATAGACTACCACAGCGGTATTTATTTGTCTACTTCATTTATACCCCACCTATAGACCCTGTTCTAGCCATATATCTTTACAAGAAATTATCTTGTACGTAGAAGGAGAATTTCGAATGTTACAATTGTAGACAACAGTACTGAACCAGGGGTGTAATTAAATGTGGTAGAGGTGGTCCAGTAAATACTGCAAAAGAACAAACATTAGTGAGAGAGCACCAGCACGGATTGGTGGTTAGAATGCCAGATTCGCACCTGGGAGACCTGGGTTCAAACCCCCCACAGCCACAAAGCTCACTGGATGCCTTGGCTTAACCTACCTCACAAGGTTGTTGCAAGAATAAAATGGAGCTGGGAAGAACCGCATATGCTGCCCTGAGTCCGCTGGAGGAAGCATAGGATATATATCCAATAGAAAGAAAGGCCATGTTTCTTCTCTTTAAAAAGAAGGGGCATAGTGTGGGAGGAGGACTTGTATTCTTAATTTCTGTGAGCCAAACGTGTGCCTCACGGAGGCCTCACACGAGTCTGTGCCTCACACGAGTCTTCAATTTCTTCATAAAGACAAACCCCTCACTTACCCACATACATCAGGCTAGTCCCCGTCATGTCACAGAGTGCCGGGGGTAGGAAAAGCAGCGGGTTAAAGGACTGAGGCGGTGCCATGGTGGGCTCTGGCCTCCGCCGGTCACTGCAGAGCAGGAGGTAGAAAGCAGCCAGGCAGGAAAACTCCCCCAGGAACATGCCCACTGCCTGGAATACAACCAAGGTGGTTTATGAATTTCTGGATCTCAAGAAACTGGGCTGTATCTGACCAGGTTGGCCGCTAGTGAAAGAGGGAGGCCCTTATAATCACCAAAGAGGCTATATCAGGGATCATGGGACGTGTCTGGGCAGAAGTCACATGAGACGGTAGCTACAGTGGAGGGGGAATCATAAGAGAGAACGGAAGGATTAAGTTGCCAGCTCTCACGATTGTGGGGACCATCTGAAAGTTTCTAGCTCGTGTCTGCAAGAGGCTGCAGCATTTGCGGAATATAAAGTAAGGTACAGGTCCCCCGTGCAAGCACTGGGTCATTCCTGACCCATGGGGTGACGTCACATCCCTACGTTTACTAGGCAGACTTTGTTTACAGGGTCGTTTGCCAGTGTCTTCCCTAGTCATCTTCCTTTTACCCCCAGCAAGCTGGGTGCTCATTTTACCGATTTTGGAAGGATGGAAGGCTGAGTCAACCTTGAGCCGGCTACCTGAAACCAACTTCCGTTGGGATTGAACTCAGGTCGTGAGCAGAGCTTTGACTGCAGTCCTGCAGCTTACCACTCTGCGCCATGGGGCTCTATTTGGGGAATACTTGAGGCCTTTTAATCTTCCAATTGTGTCCCATCTGTAGTGACAGAGAGATACAAGATGCCTTGAGTTACACCGAGGAGACTCTCATTTCAGGAAGCAAGGCTAGAAACTATTTAAACAGCAGGCTGAGTGAAGATTAGTTTCTTGCATGGAGATAACCATTTGCCCAACTGCCAGGAAGGGGGAAGCTGGATGGTTGTTGGGAAGAACCGGCGACTGATGCTCAGTGGCACTATTATCATTCCACACCTTCAAAGGCTGAGCTTAGCATTCAAGGTTGGCCCACTTCCTTGAATCCCGACCTTTGTTTTTTCCAAATTAAGTGAACGTAACGTCAAAATGAGAGCCAGAGTGGTGTGGTGGTTAAGGTGTCAGACTAGGATCTGGCAAACCCAGGTTCAAATCCCCACTCTGCCATGGAAACTTGCTGGGTGACCTGGGGCCAGTCACACACTCTGAGTCTCGACTCTGGCAAGTATTTGGATGGGAATCCTCCAAGGAATACCAAGGGTGTGACATGGAGGGAGGCAATGGCAAACCACCTCAGAATGTCTCTTGCCTTGACTATTTATTTGATTTTTAAAATTTCTGTCCTGCCCTTTCCTGGCTATAGTCAGGCTCAGGGCTGCTAACAACCAGGAATCCAATCAATTAAAATAGTATACTATATAATATATAAATTATAGTTAAAACCTTATTAGCTTTTAAAATTTCAGCTGGCTCCCTTAACACTGAAACAACACTGGGGATAAACAGTCAAGGATGAGGAGAGAAGGGTAGGCAAAAACAAAAAGTACCAAGGAAAATAACTGAGGGACTGGGGATAAGGATAGGGAGGCCAGCTAGGATGTAACCATCACTGTCTCAACCACAGGCCTGGCAGAGCATCTCAGTCTTACAGGCACTGCAGAACTGAGCCAGGTACCGCAGGGCCCATGTCTCACTTGACAGAGGTCCACCAGGCCAGGGCCACAGCTGAGAAAGCCCTGGCTCTGGTTGAGGACAGGCAGGCACACGTTGGGCCAGAGACCACCAGTAGGTTGTCACTAGCTGAGCATAATACTCTTTGGGGTGGTGTGTGAGGAGAGGCAGTTCTGCAGGTATGATGGTCCGAGACCGTGAAAACCTTACAGGGTCGTCATAAGTTGTCCCCCCTCCCGCAAAAGTCAAAATCAGCACATTTGCATTCTTAATTTTGAGCACTGACAGTGCAATCTTGGGGAGGCAGAGTCTGAAGGGAATACTAGGCATGGGAAGGTGCTTAGGCATTTAAACAAGGAAGGATGGAGGCCTGGCCGTCACAGGGTTACTGATGCAGAGTGTAAAAGCACCGGGGTTCCGGTGCCCTTACCTGGAGGAAAGGATGCTCGAAGCTGTGTATGTCTGTGCCATTGCAGCCCGGAGCACTCAGCTTGTCAGCCCACCTGAAAGAAAGGGCCATATCTTATGTTCTATGTGTCATGTAGTCCCACTCACATGTGAACACACTTTGCAAGGATGGAACTTGGTATCTCATAAAGAATCCGGCATCCGAGCATCTTTCTCCATTTTGTTTTGCAAACCCAAGGCAGTGAAGGGGGCAGCCTAGAATCGCCCAATCAAGCCCATGAAAGCAGTGCCACATCATATTTTAAAAAGAAGCTTCAGGGTCCTTCAAAAATCTCAATGGACAAACCCTTCTATTTTGCATCTAGTTATAACAGGGCTTTTGGAGACCTCCCTGCTCGCAAATTGACTTAACATTGCTCATCCTTTCAATTACTGTTTTGTTTTGCGGTTTCTCAGTCCGGACTTGTCCCCAGCGCTCAGCAGTAAACACAGATGCAAAGACTTCCAGCTGACAACGGGCCAAGGCCCTCCTTGGTGCTTGTAACCAGAAACCTCAGAGTAGCAAAGAGCAAAGCACCAGAGCTGCATCTCCCATAGATCGGATGTTGGGGCTGCCATTCATTTCTGCCAAAACTGCCAAGTTCAGAGATGAGGCTTGCCGCTTCGCATAACAAGACAGACAACAGATCTCTCTCAAGTCATCCTGGCTGGGATAAAAAAAATGTAATTCTTGCCAATCCTGAATCCGTCTGACATTTTCGCTTGTAGGAGAACAGAGACAGAAGAGGGGTGCAAGGAAGGTCTGAAAGAGTGGTGGGAGGAATGTTAGACAGCCAGCATGGTGCAGCGGTTCAAGTGTCGACTAGGATCTGGGAGGTTTGAATCCTCACTCTGCCATGAAAGCTTGCTGGGTGGCCTTGGGCCAGTCACACATCCTCAGCCTAACCTATGTCACAGGGTTGCTGTCAGGAGAAAAGGGGGGGCAAGGCAAACGATGCAAACGGCTTCAGGTTCCCATTGGAGAGAAAGGTAGGGTATTAATTAATATAGTAAATAAAGTATAGTCCTAAAACCAATTTTATTTAAGTTGCCTTTTTAATTCTTTCCTGGGAGTACGTCCAGCTGAGTAGCTTTCAGTAGGCTTTTGAGTAGATATGCTTAGGATTCCACTGTTAGTCACCTACTAAAATAAATATATGCTGAATCTTAAGATGGGGTTGGACCAAAGTGATCCTCAAGCACCAGAGTCTGAGACTCTGGAAAGAGTTAAGGGGAGACATGATAGAGGTCTATAAAATTATGCATGGTTTGGAGAGAGTGGACAGGGAGAAGCTTTTCTCCCTCTCTCATGATACTAGAACACGGAGTCACCTGCTGAAGCTGAAGGGTGAGAGATTCAAAACAGATAAAAGGAAGTATTTCTTGACACAACACATAGGTAAATTGTGGATCTCCCTGCCCCAGGATGTGATGATGGCCGCCAACTTGGAAGGCTTTAAGAGGGGAGAGGACATGTTCATGGAGGAGAGAGCTATTCATGGCTACTAGTAAAAATGGATACTAGTCATGATGCATACCTCTTCTCTCCAGGTTCAAAGGAGCATGCCTATTATATTATGTGCTTTGGAACACAGGCAGGAGAATGCTGCTACAGTCGTCTTGTTTGGGGGCTTCCTAGAGGCACCTGGCTGGCCACTGTGTGAACAGACTGCTGGACTTGAGGGACCTTTGTCTGATCCAGCATGGCCTTTCTTATGTTCTTATGAGACAGAACATCCTCACCTTAAAGCACCTGCACATCTTTCAAGGAAGTAGCTCCAAAAAAATCCCTAGAAGGCTCATCCAAATTTATTTATTTCATTTATACCCTGTTTTTCCTTTCCAACAGGGATCAAAAGAGGCTTATGTTAGTCTCCTCTCCTCCATTTTATCATCACAACAACCTTATCAGGTAGGTTAGGCTGGGAGTGTGACTGGCCAAAGTCACCCAGTGAGCTCCCATGGCAAAGTCAGCATTTGAACCTGGGTCTCCCAGACCCTAACACTCTAACCACTACATGGCTCAGAAATGATTATTATAAATTTAAAATAGCAGCAGCGAGTGACAGGAGGCATTGCAGAATAATATAAGCAGAAAAAAATAGATCTCTGGTCCAAGTCGCCTACAGTCTGAATTTCAACTATGGTCAAGAAAACAATGGGACAGGACACATGGAGCAGTCAATGGTAACAAGGGATGTAGGTGTGTGCAGTTACATTAACTCACTTTCACTGTGGATGAGAACTGAGCGTTAGGCCAAGAGAAGAGGGATGGGAAGGGCAGAGATGGTATTATGCAGAATATGGTATTATGCAGAACAAGGGAGAAATTGGGTACTACCATGTAAGCTAATGGGAGTCCTAGTTTTATTGGCCTAGTTCTCATACAGAACAGATGGGGTAGGCAACCTGCATCTGACCATACAACCACAGATTACAGCTGGGAGCTCCGCCATATGAAGAAATTCTCTACACAGAGAATTTATAATGATTATTTATAATGATTTATAATGACTATTATAAATTTTGAATATTATAAATATTATAATGATTATTATAAATTTTAAAATAGCAGCAGCGAGTGACAGGAGGCATTGCAGAATAATATAAGCAGAAAAAAACCAGAGTGCAGGGAGAAGGGTTCCCTGCACACAGAGGGAACTTTGTTACATAGGAGGAGCATTCAATCATGTGAGTCTCCCCTTCTTGCAGTCCGAACTGGTACTACAGCCTAGAAGCAGGTGGGCCATGATAAAACAGTTATTTCTGATGTTGTACTCAGGCCTAACTCTAGCCAGACATATATTTTGATAGGGCTGACTGATCTCTCATACTCATGGGGTTATGTCACAGCTACACCAAGTACACTTTGTGGTACACAAAATAGGCAAAAGGTTCCAGAGACATCTCTGTTAGCAACTTTTAAGCCAAGCCAGCAGAATTTCAGGGCACGGGTGACCTCATCTGAAATGCCACTGGCAATGCAGATGTCGGGATATTTGCTTAGTCAGACCTGGATTTTGTAAGAAGGAGCCAAGATAAAAATAAGTTTACTCAGAGTTGTGTTTGAAGGAATGTAAAGACCAACACGGCCTCAGGGTTCAAAACCTTCATTTTTGCAGCCACACAAACACCATCCTTACGTCACCGTTCACATGCATCAAAGATATGAATGCAGACAGAACAAACAAAACTGCAGAGCATAGGAGAAGGCATTTAAGAAACAGAAGTCCCACTCACTAAATGTTGGAGCCTGTTATAAGCACCATTTGCATGAGGTCTAGAAACTTGGGTTTTTAGTTAGCAAACATTAACAGCCTTCATGGATTATATGCTCCACCCAAAATTCCATGCTGAAATGAGAAGATTGTTTTCCAAAATTGTGCGCTCTACACTAGGGAGGCACTGCTTTGTGTAGAGGGCCCATATAGCAATAAGTAGCCAAAACCAGAAAGCTACAAGACTACCACACTCTCTCACCCCCAAGAAGTGTGCAAAGCCAACCCTGACTCTCGCCAAAGATAGCTATGGGCAATGAACTAGAAAAAGGGCACAACAAGAAGAGGAGAAAGTCCCCTCCGGCAAGACATTTGACTGAAAGAGACATCTCTTTCAATCTATGTCCTGATTACAAGGAAGTATCTTAAAGTGCATCACCCTGCCATAAAGGATCATAGAAGAGGCCTCATTAAATGCATTTACGAGAAGCTGGATATTTACTACTAGTCCTTTTTAGATAAATGTGTTCCTTCTCTCTGCTATTCTGTATTTCTGGAAATACTTTGCCAAGCTGGCCCACTAATGCCCTTCTGGAATCCAATGACTGAATACTATAGCCAGGGAAACAGCAGATAAAGGCAGTCAACAGTGTCATCGGCTTCTCAGGCCCTAGTCCAGAGATTCCCACTCAGCAGCTGCTCCCCCATTTGCCAAAGACTCAGTGCACAATCGGCAGGGCAAACAAAGGCAAAGGGAACCATGAGCAACAAAATCCAAATGAAGATGGAAACTATTTTCCTAATCCCCCAAGAATGTTTGAAGACGGGATGCCAGCTCACCCCCAAATTTCCTCTAGGCCATATCTTTGATGCATGTGAACGGTGACGTAAGGATGGTGTTTGTGTGGCTGCAAATTTCTTCTCTCCCCAGCCCAGGAGAAAATGAATGAGACGACAAGAAGCAGGAAGGGAACAGTAATCCGAGCGGCTCTTTTCCCTCCCCGCTCATTTCAGCGGCCCCTTTGACCCCGGCCCAACAGAGCTGATGCCACGCTAAAGTCTGTTCATCTTCCAAGTACCGCAATAAGATTATTGGCTGTAGTTCGTGCGTGTATGCATTCAGCTACCTCCCCATCTGCCCTCCCCCAATCCAACATGCTAAGAAGTTCATTAGCAACCATTCACAACCTCACGTCAACCATTCTCCAGATCCCCCACCTTTGCCTGCTCGCAACCCATTCGGTAGCCCCCCTTTCGGCCTTTTCTACTAGCCCCCAGGCAGAAAGGGAGTTCTCTACTGCAGCTGCCCCTTAAAACCAGAGGAAGGTCCCTTGGGAGCCCCCTCCTCGCCTTACTTCGCGGAAAGGGTGTTGATGGAGCCCGTGATGAGCATCAGGCCAGCCAGGAAGAGCTGGTACTTGGTCCAGGCCATGCTCGCCGCCCCTCGCCCCAGCCCGATCCTCTTCAATGACCCCCGCCAGGCTGCAGCTGCTACTCGCGGCGTTTCCTCCCAGGCAAGGCTCGGTCACATGACCACAGCCGCTCAGCTGATCGCAGGCGGCGACTCCCAAACCGGACTTTCTGCTGGCGAAAGGGGCGCGTGGTTGATTTTTTTTGGCTCCGGCTCACGTTTCAAAGGCGCCTTGTTTGTGGGACCTGGGGTTGCACGCATCCAGACCGAATTCGGATTTCCCTTTTGGGGGCTGCTGTGACGCCTCCCTGGCGGCAGGCGGGAATTCAACCGGTGCGGCTCGTCCCTCGATCTTGATCTTGATGCTGGGGAAACAGAACTTTGACCTGGTGGTTTATTAGAAAAGGGCGAGAGTCCAGTAGCACCCTAAAGACTAGCAAAAATATTTTCTGGCAGGGTGTGAGCTTTCGTGAGCCGCAGCTCACTTCTTCAGATACAGCTAGGAAGTGAATCCATCTGTCTTTAAGGAGAGGAGAGTGAATTCAGACAAGCATTCGTATGTAAATGTTAACAGTATGTAAATGTGAATAGCAGGCGTGATGGGATTAGGTATGGTATGCAGAAGAGTCTGTGATGTCCAGGGGAGAGCAGTGGTTCCCAACCTTTTTTTGACCAGGGACCACTAGGACTTTTTTGTTCGGTGCAGGAACCCCAAGGTTCAAAATAAAAATTCCGGGAATTTGAAAATAAACTTTAATCATAACTGTTAGTTAAACATTAAACTTAGAATTATATTTGAATATATATATTTTATAATAGAGAACTTTTAATTGAAAATATTAATTTATTATGGGTTTATAACTTTGTTTCACGGACCTTAATTTAGTTCTCACGGACCCCTGGGGGTCCACGGACCCCTGGTTGGGAACCAGTGGTGTAGAAAAATCAGCATTGGTAATGAGCCATGAATGCAAGGTCTTTATAAAGGTGATTTATGTCTGCTCTGCAGCATCGAGCATTTGGAACCTGGAGTTTCCTTGGGTCTTATACAGTCACTTCCCCCCAGTGATCCACTGGGGCGTTTGTGCTCTGGGGCCAGCTCAGCTGCGGTTGGGATAGCAGAAATCCTTTTGTCACTAATTTTAAGTGGAGTGGATGTATTAGCATGGTTGCTTAAGGGGGGGGGATTCCTTGTCGAACGCTCTAAGAGTCCATAGTCTGCTAAGGAGTGGAGAAAGGGGAGAACTTCTGATTGCCAGATTTCATGGGGTCAGGAAGGTGTTTCTTAGCAGTGTGCGAGGTTTTGAGTTACACAGAAATCTATCACCCAGAATGCAAAATTAAAACATTGGGAGAAGAAGAGGTTTATTTGATTTATAAAACATTTGTATGCTGCCCTTCCACCCAAATAATTCCTCCACACCAGCAAATATCAAAACATTAAAACATTTCAAGAGCAAATGAGCTTTTAAAATAAAGTGTGTCTAAAATACACAACTCAATAACAACAAACACACATCAGACAATAAGGTTGTGTGCGTGCATGTATACTGCCATGAAAGTGGTTTTGCCATTGCCTGCACTAACCAGGGTTAACTCTGCTTGGCTTCCAAGATCTGACAAGCTTGGGCTAGGTTGAGCCATCCAGATCAGAGCACATTAAGGGAGGACAGCTAGATTCGAGTTCAGTGGCAGCTTAGAGACCAACAAGAGTTGGGGTCAACGCTTTTGAGAGCCAGCGTGGTGTAGTGGTTTGGAGCGGCGGACTATGATCTGGCGAACTGGGTTTGTTTCCCCACTCCTCCACATGAAGCCTGCTGGGTGACCTTGGGCCAATCACAGTTCCCTCAGAGGAGGGAGGGGGGCGATTGTAAGATGGTTTGATTCTCCTTAAAAAGGTAGAGAAAGTTGGCATATAAAAACCAAGTCCTCCTCCTCCTTCCCCATCATGTGTTCTGACAAAGAGAGTTTTGACTCTTGAAAGCATATATCCCAAAATTCTGATTGGTCTTTAAGGTGTTACTGGAAGTGAACCTAGCTGTTGTACTACAGATCAACATGGCTACCCTCTGAAACTATCAGTAAGGGGGTGGGCTAATAACAGTTATTGGGAGTATGCCAAACAAAACAAAAAACTCTTTACTTGCTGATGGAAGACAACAATAAAGGGCAACATGAATTTCCCTGGGAAAGGAGTTCCAAAGTTTTGGCACCACAACTCAGAAGGTCCTTTCTTGGGTTGTCTAGCTTTAAATGGCAGGGGCACCCAAAGCAAGGCATCTGAAGATGACCAGAGTGGATGGGTAGGGTCATATGGGAGAAGATATGCTGGCTCCAAGTTGTATGTTCTTGGTGAAATTAATTAAACCATTCCACTGGAATGTTAAAATAATTTTGATATTAGAAAGGAACAAGTGGCATGCCACAAGGGCTTAATTTGTACCAGGGATCAGTATCTTTTTTCACGGCCAAGTCTCAGTTCTGGACCCTAGGAAATAAGAACAGTGGGTGTGCTCCTGAGCAGATCCAGAGTGCTTTCCACTCACAACTGGCCAGCCGTAAAGAGACCTCACACAGTACCGGCCTTCCAGAATGGTTGGATTTGGTCTAGATGTGTCTGGTTCAACTTGTGTCCAATGTATAGCAACCCACTAGGGGCCCAGTCAACAACCTGGTCTTGCAGCCAGTTGCCACAAAGCCATCGCTAACCTGTGACAAGCCACAAGGTGAGCTGTGCACACCTTGGTGGGTATGAAAGCTGTGCAGGCACCACCTAGACAGATAAGGTCATTGGGTTGCCAACCTTCAGATGGGGCCTTGAAGGTCTCCTGGAATTGCTACTGATCTCCAGACTACGAAGATCAGTTCCCCTGGAGAATATGGCAGCTTCAGGGAGTGGCTTCTGTGGCATCACAATCCCTGCAGAGTGCCCTCCTGTGATGGACAGGAGAAGGTTCCGCCCACTATTCTTCCTGGTCAGAGCAGACCAATCAGATCTGAAAGTTGTATGGAACTCTGAAGTGAAGGGGGGGGGGAACACCTGGGCAGTTTAACTGTCAATAGCCACGGGGCAAAAAGGGCAGTTGGGTTTTGGAGGGGGAAGGGATAGGAGGTATCCTGGACTAGGCAGGGAGTCTGATAGGGACTATAGTGATTGATTGTGACAGGCAGGGGTTGGGTGCAGTTCCCAGATGAAAAGAGTGAATCATTCAAACGGTCCAGTTACTATCTTTGCATTAAAAGCTGCTGAAAGAATGAACGTTGTAACTCCTAAGTATAATGTACCTCCTGGCTCTGGGGCTTTTCCACATTGTTTTTTTCATTGGTTCTAGTTCCATAGTGCTTCAGTTTTTCCCCTGATTTCTGCACACGTTTTTGTGCCTTTATTTTTTATTTCAGTTTTGTTGGGTTCCCCCCCCCGCTGTTTCCCCCCAGTTCTTTCGAGACCACTTTTGTGTGTGTGTGTTCAGTGCTGTCAAGTCGCAGCTGACTTATAGCATCCCCTAGTGGGGCTTTCAAGGCAGGTGATTAAGCAGAGGTGATTCACAGTGGGTAGCCGTGTTGGTCTGTCTGCAGTAGTAGAAAAGGGCAAGAGTCCAGTAGCACCTTAAAGACTAACAAAAATATTTTCTGGTAGGGTATGAGCTTTCGTGAGCCACAGCTCACTTCTTTAGATACAGCTAGAATGTGAATCCATCTGTCTTTAAATAGAGGAGAGTGAATTCAGACAAGCATTAGTATGTCAATGTTAACAGTATGTACATGTGAATAGCAGGCGTGATGGGATTAGGTGAGGTATGCAGAAGAGTCTGTGATGTCCAGGGGAGAGATGGGTGTGTAATTCATCAGTTTCTCTTTCCAATCACCCTTTGAAATTCCTTTGTAAATTCCTACTCTTAAATCTGCAACAGAATGTCCTGGAAGGTTGAAATGTTCCCCCACTGTTTTTTGAATATTGTGGTTTGAATATTATGCTCAACATTCAATAATATTGAATATTATGTCAGACTTATGTCCATTTAATCTTTGTCTAAGAGACTGACCTGTTTGTCCAATGTAGATTGTGGAAGGGCATTGCTGGCATGTGATGGCATAAATCACATTAGAAGATGAGCAGGAGTATGAACTACTGGACTCTTGCCCTTTTCTACTAAGCAGAGGTGGTTTGCCATTGCCTTCCTTGGCAGAGTCTTCCTTGGAGGTCTCCCTTACAAGAACCGACCCAGCTTTGCTTCCAAGTTCTGACTAGATCGGGCTATGCTAAACCATTCCACATCCCTGCTTCGAGACCACTTTTACCCCAATTTTTCCTTAGAAGCTGATTTAGAGTTGCTGGGAAACATTATGTTGATATGTTGATCTTTTAGGGCCTTTTTAAAAAGGAGGGGCGGTGATTCCACCGATGATGACAGCACCCTCCCTTGAAAATCCTAATTATTTGAGGCAGGTGCAGAAGAAAATGAACTGACTCCACAACTGTGAAAATGCAGAGGGATGGCAGACGTGTGGAATAACCATGCCCAAGCCAACTCCAATGTTTATGGATTCACTGCCAAGAAAATCCGGAACAAGTCCAGTGTGCAGAAAAGTCCCTGGTACTGTGTCAGCTAACTTGAGAAATTATGTGAGTTATTATATTTTTGCCACAAGGGGGCATTATGTAGATTTTTTGCCTTAGGCAACATATCTTGGGCTGTCTCTCAGCCCTGGTGCCACTTTTTCCCTAGAAAGTGAACACTGAATGGGCCAAAGTTTTGACCCTATTTGAGCTTGGGCGAACAGGATAAAGCATCCAGAGAGGATTTTAAAATCTCAGAGTCCTTTTCCGTCTTTGGTCACTTATGTATGGGAGGTTTTGCCTTGGATTTGCTGCTTTCTAGATGCACATTTTCCCTGTCCGAATTCTCAAAACTCTGCATGGGGGCTTATTGTTGAGTTTTGAGAATTTGGATGGGGAAAATGCGCATCTAGAGGGTGGCAAATCCAAGGCAAAACCTCCCATGCATAAATGGCCTTTACCACCTCCTTCCCTACATCTTATATTACAAGCATACCAATACTTACCCAGAAACGTCTCCTTCCATCCCTTAAGGAACAGAAACTTCTCCCTCTATCCCAAGAGTTTTTGTTTCTGTTGGAAGCCCCTGGGATTCAGTGTTCAGAATACCAAGTCTGAGTTCTTTTCTGGGCTGAGAGGCAGAGTTCTAACATCCCCTCCCGCAGATTTCTTTACTGCAAGCTGGGGGTGAGAATTCCAGTGGTATGGATGGATCCCAGGTGGGTAGCAGCAGAGAAGGCCTGCTGTGCTGCCATCTACCTGAAATCTTCCTTGCAAGGTGAATTGCAGAGGAAACATTTCTACAACCTGCCTTGTATGGATGAATGATGGGCTGGGGGGCAGCAGGGGAGGTGCTCATCTGAGGGCCTTCTGGCGGGCAGTTGTAATACAGTCACTTTTTAGACACAATCCTGCTCTTGTAAAAAAGCATATTACTATGACTCATTTATACTATTTTGTAATAATGGGTGTATCCTCCGAGTGGAATATGTTCACTCAGCATTTCCTCACTGAAATGTTTACTGATTATATAGTCACAACTTGGTTTAGGAGTCCCTGCTTTATTTCAAATAGGTATCTAAAAGAGGTGCTCTCTCTTTTCTGTTCCCCCCCTTTCTGCTAGCTGGAAACTTCCTCAGTTTTGTTAGTTGACTATTGGTGCCATATGGCATGATCGTTAATTGGTAAAATGGTGCTGAGTCATTGATACAGCATTCAACTGTGCATGGTCAGCACATGCTCTACACAGGTACACCCACAGTCTCTGGCTGAATCACCTTGCATTTTAGGAGCAGCCCTACCTGTAGAATGCAGCAGGACATTTTTGGTGGACAGATGGCTGTCAACCCAGTCCTCCCCTTTTTGAACCCGACCTTTTACATGGTGCTCATCCATACATACTGTGAAGGAAATGCTTATAGTTTTTTTAAAAAAACATTTTTATTAATAAATTTTGGGGTACAGACGAGAAGAAGGAAAGAAAAAAAGAAGGGATTACAAAAGTGATAGACAATGTTCTCATCGTTCAAACAGTTTGCCTTGCTCCTACCTCTATTAATTTCCCCCATTTCTATTGATCTATTTCTATTGAATAATTCCCTCCCCAATAGTTGTCTCTTTTTATACTGGTTTCTTCCCAAATCAATTCATTTCATCTATTTCTGGAAATGCTTTTAGTTTTTATCTGAATGCTGGGTCATTAATTTATAGGCTGGGCCCTGTGATGACTTCTCATGAAACAGGTCAGTGTGCAATTATGCTGATGATTCCTTGAAAAACACGGATGCATGTAGCCCGGTTACTGTCATCGCATGACATTAAATATGTCCAAATGATGTCCTTTTTAAAAAAAAAAATTGGGAACTTTTGCTTTTAAAGTGCACCTGTTCCATTTATCAACCTCTCTCATGTCTACACAACAGTGGATCGGATCAGATAACCAAAGATCTTTCCAGTGTTCAAGCTAAGTCTTTCAGCCACATTCTTGCTGCTCTCATCTCCCCCTTGTGCATTGGAGCACCTGTGTGTGTGTGACAGAGAAGTACAGAAACAATTACCAGGAATGTAGCCTGAAAGTCACGGCACACACATTCACATTGAATACAGTTGTAACAATGTTTTTCACTTGTTTTTGTTGTTGAACACTGCCCAGCTATCATCTGCTGAATTTGCAAAGGAATAGTAGATGATTCCCACTATGCACATTCAATGCTGTCAAACAAAAACTCCCCTTCCCACAGAAAACTCTGGGAAGACTAGGCTGGACCTTGTCCTGACGTGGATATTTAAGAGCCACACACAGGCTGGGTTAGCTTGGGTGAGAGGGAAAGCTCACTGAAAATGCTGACTCAGTGTGCTGGATTATTATAGCTTGCAAGTGTGAGTTGTGTTTCCTTTGCCCTGCAGGGATTCCGATACTCATGCTTTTGAATTGTCTGATAATTATAGCCTGAGACAGTGGCGAGACAGAACTCTCCCTTTTGCACTGCTCACTGGGTGAGATTTTCGGCTCCTCCGAGGCATCTTTCTATGAATGCTTTGGAAGATTTTTTTTTGTAACTCCAAAGGGTTAAAAAAATAAATATTTTCCTTCACAAGAATGCGAGATTCTGGTAAAAACCAGCAGGAGTCTTGTGACATCTTAAGGACCAAAAATGTATTGTGGTATAATAATTCTGTACTACAGCCCATTTCAGTAGTTGCAAGGGATTCTAGATATTTAGAAATTATTGGAACAGCTGGAGGGGCTGCAATCCTCTGATTAAAGCAACATCCTGCATGAAACTTAGAAGTTGCCCAGTAGCTTGGAAGCTGATATCTCAGGGCAAATGTTTGGGTTTTTAATGAATAGGGGCATGGATCCAACTCGAATGGTTTTTAAAAAATAAAGGAGAGCCTAAGGCTCAGAACACTGCTATGGGGAGGGGGAGGAGAGGGGGGAAAGATTCCTGTTCACCAGCCATTTGCCCTGTGTTGAAACAGCTCTGGGGTGTGGGGAGTTATTTCCTTGTTTTGCTGCTCCACGTGCACAGGCTACTCCACTGGGGAGAGAAATAATTAGGGCTGCCAACCTCCAGGTAGTTAGAAATAAACAGCAGCACGGGGGCTCTTAAATTAGTAGTACCATATATTGTGAAAGAAATATATATGACTAATATAATAACAACCAAGACTGAATGTCCAAGGTAGGTATATTACAAGCATACACCAGGTAAGATTCCCAAATCACAAATGTTACAAATTATACATAAATGAAGAAGGTTACTTCACCTGAGAGATTGAAATAAACAATACAGGTTGCTTCACCAAAGAAAAAATGACAATACAGGTTGCTTCACCAAGGGAGAACAATAGTAATATGGGGTTAAAAAACCTTACAATAGATCAATGAATACAGACAAAGTATAACCCAGAAAATTTCAGTTTCTTCAAAGTAACAGCGAAGAAAATCTCTCAGGCAGCCCCCGAGAAAGGTCTCTCAAGAAAATAGCCCATGCGAGCATAAACAGCATCAAGAACAAAAATGCGAGCATAAACAGCATCAAGAACAAAAGACGACACCTCCGGATTGGTGAACGTTTCGCTTCGGAGCAGCTTCTTCAGTTGTGTTCAGGGCAATGCCTCTGTAAACAATATAATTAAATAATTGCAAGCTGTCTCGTTCTGTAAAAAATTTCTTATTAACAAAAGTGTTAATAAAGTACCATCTTACCGGTGTGAAGTTTGGCTTTATATGAATATCATTCTAGAGATGGGCATATAAGCCTCTACAATAAATAAATAGAAAATCTAAGCAAAAATCAATTGGCAATATTAAAGAAGCAAGCAGGCAGAGTAGCCAATTGATTTTTGCTTAGATTTTCTATTTATTTATTGTAGAGGCTTATATGCCCATCTCTAGAATGATATTCATATAAAGCCAAACTTCACACCGGTAAGATGGTACTTTATTAACACTTTTGTTAATAAGAAATTTTTTACAGAACGAGACAGCTTGCAATTATTTAATTATATTGTTTACAGAGGCATTGCCCTGAACACAACTGAAGAAGCTGCTCCGAAGCGAAACGTTCACCAATCCGGAGGTGTCGTCTTTTGTTCTTGATGCTGTTTATGCTCGCATTTTTGTTCTTGATGCTGTTTATGCTCGCATGGGCTATTTTCTTGAGAGACCTTTCTCGGGGGCTGCCTGAGAGATTTTCTTCGCTGTTACTTTGAAGAAACTGAAATTTTCTGGGTTATACTTTGTCTGTATTCATTGATCTGTTGTAAGGTTTTTTAACCCCATATTACTATTGTTCTCCCTTGGTGAAGCAACCTGTATTGTCATTTTTTCTTTGGTGAAGCAACCTGTATTGTTTATTTCAATCTCTCAGGTGAAGTAACCTTCTTCATTTATGTATAATTTGTAACATTTGTGATTTGGGAATCTTACCTGGTGTATGCTTGTAATATACCTACCTTGGACATTCAGTCTTGGTTGTTATTATATTAGTCATATATATTTCTTTCACAATATATGGTACTACTAATTTAAGAGCCCCCGTGCTGCTGTTTATTTCTAGCTTATACTATTTCAGCATAGGTGATTGTTTGTGTTAGAACCTCCAGGTAGTAGCTGGAGATCTCCTGCTATTGCAACAGATCTCTAGCCGATAAGAGATCAGTTCACCTGGAGAAAGTGGCCACTTTGGCAATTGGACTCTATGGAATTGAAGTCCCTCCCCAAACCCCGCCCTCCTCAGGCTCCGCCCCAAAAATCTCCAGGTAATTTCCAACCCGGAGCTGGCAACCCTAGAAATAATGCCTCCAAAGTGCTGTTGTTTCCACATGGGAAAATAGCTGGTGAAGGGGAAGCAGGAGCCCTTCCTCAGCCCATGGTGGGATTCCATGCCCATTTGAGCTCTCCTTTATTTTTTAAAAGCCATTCCACGCAGCTGCAAGGAACCTGGACCCAACTCTCTTAGCCCCACCTACCTCACAAGGGGAGGGGAAGGGAAGGCGATTGTAAGCCACTTTGAGACTCCTTAAAGGTAGAGAACAGTGGGGTATAAAAACCAACTCTTCTTCTTCCTCTTCTAGTAAGATTTGCAAGGTATTGGGAGTCATAATTAAAGGTTCTAAAGTTAAGAATAATCTCACTCATTAAACTGACATACCACTGACCAATTTTAATCCTAATTTTAAATTCAGTACTTTTTGATTTTAGAGTGCTCATATTCTAGCCCTTTGTCAGGGGCAGGCCATGAGGATGGTATGTGGTGTTGTTGTTGTGCTGCTTCCAGGTGCTGTTGTGCTATTCTGTCCAAGGCCAGTCTAAGCCCCGTGTTTAGTCTTCATAGATTCCCATACTGTGGGAATCGCCCAGTGCTCCTTCCTGCCTGTTGGAGGGGGGGGGGTTTGCCTGGGTAACCGGTTATCTCCTTTTGCTCTCCCATTTATGCTATGTGCCTTCCCTTTGACCCTTACTAGTGTCCTTTTGAATATTGCTTCTGGGTCGATTCTAACCAATAAAACTGCTTTTGTGGATTTGCCGTCTGCTGAAATCTGTTTATGGGTTTGCCGCAGGGCTAGAGCTTACACCCTTGTTGATGACTCAGTGCAAAAATGATTTCCTGAAAATGAAACTGACAGAGGAAACGAAAGTTAAAAATAGGCAGTAGGGGTGGGGAAGCAAGTACACTTTGCTTTGCTTGCTTGGATTGGTTCTGATTCTATTGAAGTTTTTTCAGAAACCCCGGAGGACCCTTCAAACTCTATAATTCTATGAATCTCTCTAAGCTCGCTCTGTTATTGTGTGGTTAGAACTCTTCAGTGGACCAAATGTATATACCAATGTTAGTCCCTTTTCTGTTTTTTTTGAGAACCTAATGAACAATCTCTGAATCATCTGAGAGTGTCAGAGAGCCTCCACAATTTTAGGTCTTCTCTAGATTCATTCGGGAACCATCAGCAACTGTTTAATTTTTGATAGATGTGATTATTTTTGAGCTTCCGTTGCAGCTGATCTCTTTAGCTTGTGATGTTTATCTAGTTTATTGTGAGCATGTCTGAACATTGGTCTTTTCATGTGTGAGAACAGCCGTTTTCTACAGACATATTCTCCGCACAGAGGCCCATTCAATATGTTTGCTGTCTGTTGATTGTTGCAGTGAATCACCATTAGTGGTTACTCGCCCTTTCTCTGCCACCTCCTTCATATGCAGGGGAAAAACAACTGTAAGCTCCTTACAAGGGAGACTGAGAGAGGAGGCTGAAGTTGGTTCCCTATTCCCAGTTCGTTCCCTATTCCCAGTTCCTTATTCCCATTTCCTGAATGATTCTGAGGACAATTCAAAAGCTCTGCACCCCAAAATAATCTTTGGACCACCACATATCATACACCCCCACATTCAGGGGACTGTGCCCTCCGGTTCTTGTGTCAGCTGCTCCCAAGTGGGGTGCCACCATAACCAATACACATACAGACACTGCACCCCAAAATAATCTTTGGACTACCCCAAATTACACATCCCCACACTCCAGAGACTGTCCCCTCCAAGAAGACATACATGCGCCATCTCGAAGGGCACAGTCCCCTGAGTGTGTGTGTGTGTGGGTGTATGATATGTGGTGGTCCAATCCATATTTTGGGGTGCAGAGCTTTTGAATTGTCCTCAAAATCATTCAGGAACTAGGAAATGTGAATAAGGAACTGGGAATAGGGAACCAACTTCAGCCTCCTGAACGAACTGGGAATAGGGAACCAACTTCAGCCTCCTGACTGAGAGCTGTATTTAGAGTCTGGAGACAAGAGGTGTTGAGCTGTCTCCACTACCTCAGCAAATATGGAATTCATGGGCACTGACTTCTTAACATGCCTAAGAGCAGGCTTCTACTTACCCTAAGTAATCTCCTTTTCTCCTCCTCAAGAATTAACTTGCATGGATAAGAGGTGGGGTCCTGGTCTGTTTGACCCATCCTCTTTCAGACTCCCATCAGCAGCCTGTGTGTGTGTTTGGGCGGGGGGCTGTATGCTACATTAGTAGGAAAATTGCTTACTTAGTTCACATAGCTTTATTCTGTTGTTCCTGCAAGGAGCTCAGAATGGCTAGTGAGAATGTTCTCATTTTGCCTTTACAACAACCCTGTGAGGTAGACTGACACAAGAGAGTGACTGATGCAAGGAAAAGAGGAGGAGGGTTTTGAAGGTGGCTCTTGCTGCTCTAACATCTGTACCTGAAATTGGATACATTCCAGGGAAAGACAAGCATTTTTCTCTCTCTCACTTCAGTGGCTGTGGGGTAAAATGGAATCCTCTTTTCTAAATAAAATGGCTGTTTTTACTTAAAAAGAAATAGAGGTTATTGAGAAATAGAAAAGCTTAATGGTTTCAAGGTGCTGCAAAAGCATTCTGGTTTCATCTAGACCAGTGGCTCCTAAACTTTGGTACTTCCCACTTTGGGAACTACTGATTTAGACTACTAGTTTTTTGGCTGCAAGACAGGTGCAGGTCTTCTTCTTTTTTCTTTCTTACTCTTCCCTGAATAGACCTTGTCACATACACTTATCTTCCCCAACCTTCTACACAAAGAACACAGACTTCACTCAGTTTCTAGCACAGTGATGGCAAACCTTTTAGAGACCGAGTGCCCAAACTGCAACCCCAAACCCACTTATTTATCGCAAAAGGCCAACACAACTAGAAGTCCACATGGGGCTAGGGGTTGCCAGGTCCCTCTTTGCCACCTCGGGAGGTTTTTGGGGAGGAGCCTGAGGAGGGTGGGATTTGGGGAGGGACTTCAATGCCATAGAGTCCAATTGCCAAAGTGGCCATTTTCTCCAGGTGAACTGAAATAGCAGATCTCCTGCTACTACCTGGAGGTTGGCAACCCTGCATGGGCGGCTGAGCGGGGGAAGGAAAGCAGCTGGAACATAGCTCCCACCCCTTCAGTTTGGTTCTTTTTTGAACTGTTATCTTCATACAAATTAAAAAAGACTGTTATGCGGGGAGGGGGGGCTGATGGTGGGGACAGCCCTCTGCATGCGCTCAGAGGCACCTTCGGTTGCATGAACGAGCAGAGTGGAAACCTGAGCTAAGCAAAGGGCTCGGCTCCAGAACAAACGCCAGGCGGGCCCCTGTTCGGCCCTCACCGCCAATCCCCCGTGCTGCAGTCACCAACCAGCCTGCCGCAGACGGCCACCCAGGCGTCTCACTCCCAGTCCAGCCCCGTCCCAGCTCCACCTCTTCCAGTCCTCGGCAAAAGGCTCGTTGTTGTCTTCACTTCCGGAGCGCGCAGCCGGCAACTGCAGAGAAGGCACTGGGAATGAGCCCTGTGCTTCCCAGAGGAGCCGGGAAGGCACCACTGGTCCCCAGCCTCCTTAGCCGGGGGAGCGAACTCAGGCGAACTCTGTGCTGGGGTGATGGCGCGCGTGCCCACAGAGAGGGCTCTGAGTGCCATAGGATCCATCTTGATCCTATGGAACTCTGGACTACAGGAAGGTATCGTATAACCCCGTAAATCGTATATCCCCTACCTGCCTTACAGCAAATGTCTCTGTACTCCTCTGTCTTATTTCTTAGATTTATCTGTATGTGTGTATTCATCACTGATTTGAAAGAAAACAACATAAACTCTCTTAATTCGGAATCCACTGCTTCTGTCTTTATTTAAAGGTCACAGTTACCAGCTCTGCTATACAAAGGTTGCTCTCGCTTTATAAATATTGTAGTTGCCATCTTGCTTGCTAATTCCCCAAGTTAAAGAGCAATTTGGCTAACAGATTACTGGTGGAAGAATGCGGGCAGCCCGGAGCATGTGAATGCAACATGAGTCGACACATCTTTGTATTCAGCGCGCTGACGTAAGAGGAAGTTTCTGTGATTCTTTGAATTTTGACTAAAACTGTCACCAAAACGTCAATTGTCATGAAAAAGAACCGTGTGTGTGTGTCTGAGTGCTTGGCTCTAGAGAGCGCTATCTTGTGGGTTGGCTTTTCTACTTTCATCCCGTCAGCGGCATGAGTTAGATGCCCGGCCTGTTGGTCAATGCCAAGGGCTCGTGTCGTGATGTCCTGGGAATCAAATCTCTCTCTTGAGATTCCCCACTTGAATCTATCTGGGTTGGGATTTGCAGAGTAGGCTACACATAGACACTCGCACGTTCTACACCCAGGCTTATATAATATCCCTGTTGCATCAAAAACCCCTTCATAGGAGAACCTCCCCCACCACACACTTTTTGTGCTCGAAGAATTTTTGTGCTCTTTTCAAACCTCTTAACTGATGGAGTCAAGTTCAGCAATACGGCGACGCCGACCCTGGATGTATGGGGGAGCGATTACTCAATAATCCAAGATCTGGTACCAGTGTTTCCTGGCAGAGCCAAGCTCTGACCGTGACTGTTTCACTCACCCCAGACGCTGAGTGTAGTTTTGGGCAAGCAGAAGCGCCCAAACATAGGGTTGAAAAATACCCCAAGTCCTAGGACGGAGGAACGGCCACTCCCGCTAGGCGGAGACGTGTACACCTTCCTTAGAGGGTGTGCCAAGGGCGTCTCCTGAGACGTGCACATCTTCCTTAGAAGCGTGCCAAGTCATACGTCTCCATTACAGAGGCGGCCATATCTTCCTTAGAAGTGTGCCAAATCACGCCACTACAAAGGCGGGCATATCTTCCTTAGAAGTATGTCAAATCACGCCTTCATCACTAAAATGTGCATATCTTCCTTAGAAGTGTGCCACATCATGTCTCCATTATAGAGACACGCAAACCTTCCTTAGAGGGTGCGCCAGGTGTGCCAAATTACGCCTACAGAGACACACAAACCTTCCTTAGAGGGTGCGCCAGGCAAAAGTCTCTATCGCTGAGATGAGCGGACCTTCCTTAGAAGGTGTGCAAGTTTCACATCTCCACTATTAAAACTGGCATACCTTCCTTAGAAAGTGTGCTGAGGCCAGGGGTGCAGGGAGCACCGATCCCATCTAACAGGAAAGGAAAGAAGAAAAAGAGTTGCAGCGCCTGCTCTCTCTCTCTCTCCCTTCTCTCTCCCCCCCTCCCTCGACAAGTTAAACAGACCCTGGGTCTCCCATCGCCCAGAGACAAGGAAAAAGCATTTACAAATCTTTAAATTCGGAACTGTAATTACACCATGGTGGGAAGATTAAACCAGAACCCCAGCCAAAGTAAATTAGGAAAATGGCTTGCAAAAAAAAAAAAAAAAAGACAAATGCCCGTGGGAAGCAGGAGCCTTCCAGGGTCCCGATCCCACAGTCACCTTAGAAGAAACCTTACAAGCTTTCTGTGCTAAGAATAAACCATCCTCATCCAAGAAGGAAAGATCTTGCAGGGTAAGAGAAAGCCAAGGAAGGGCTTCTTGAAAGTCATACAGGTGCTATCTCAGACCTTCCCCCCCCCTCTGAATTCAGGCACCCAGAAAGTCTCATACGGAGCTCCTGGGAGCCACCCACAGTCAGGGAACAAGGCACCAGCCTTCGCCCCCATCAGGGTCTAAAGAGCTAGAAGTGCCACAGAGCACTGGTGACCCGAAGCCAGGAAGGGACCGGAGGCACCAAGGCCCATTGGAGACCTCCACCTCATCTAGAAATCAGCACACTAGTTTCACCCGTTAAGGGCTGGTGAACTGATGAAATCCCAGCTAGCGGACTGCAATATAAGCAAGTCACCCCCCCGCGCCCCCCCACTCGGCTTGCAGTAAGGCTGCGATCGAGACCCTGCTCAAGTTTTAGAAAATGTGAGTCCCCGCAAAATCACCCACCCCCAGCGTAAGGAGAAAAGGCAGTGGCAGCGCCTGCTCTCTCTCTCACTCTCTCTCTCTCCCCCCCACCCATTAAGTCAACCGGACCCTGGGTTGTAACAACACCCAGAGAAAGAAAGGAAGCTACTGCAAAGGATTTTAACCTTGACAGTTTAGTGAATGCACAGATAGAAGGGACCCAGATGGGCTCTCTGGGTCCCCAACAAGGCACAAGCCACGTACACCAACCCCAGAGCTATAAAAATGGACACAGCTCCAAAATGCCCTGTCTCTGTATACAACAAGCTGAGAAACAGCGGCAGATGCATAAGGAAACGTGTGCCAGATTGGAAAAAGCCACACCCAACCTTACAAAATTAAATAAAGAGAACAAGGAACTCAGGCAGAGCAGGGGAAAGTGCTCTCAGACTCCTCTGCGCACAAAAATTAGTCACTGAGATGCAGGGAATGCTTGCTGCTGCACTCAGCAGGATCTTGTCCCTGCAGCAAAAATTAGGTGCTCCCCGGGCCACCATTCGGTCCCTCCAACAAAGACTTCTGGCCCAGGACCAAATTATTAAAACCCACACGGTCTGCCCTAGAATGGCAGAACCACAAGGGAACCCAGGGGATCATAGCAAGGTGCACCCACCACTGCTCCCATTCCACCCCCCTTGGCAAGGAAACAGAACCAGCAGCCCCCTCCTGTATGGAGGACGGCTCGCTGTGAACCACGCATACAGCCCTCCTCTAGCCCGAGGAGCGCTGGAATATTAGGAAAATTAAGGTAACCGCTTTTTTCCCCTGTATGCTTCAATACAATTGTAATATAGCCTCAAAGACCATCAGAAAAGCACAAACGCCAGTCCCAGCTACCTGCTGGAACCGATATCTCTCTGAAGATTATACTGTTGTTCCCCCCCTCTCTCCCCTTTTGAATGAGTGAGTGTGTGCGTGAACCCCCCCTTCCTCTCCATTCCATTCTTTTCCTCCAACTGCGCTTCGCAAAAAAACAACAACCTATAATAAAGCTCCATGTACTGATGTCAAAAGCCTCCTCGGTGGAGGAAGTGTAATGTGTACAAGTATTGAGTAACAAGTTTTCCCCTTACAGGATTGAGTAACAAATTTTCCCCTTACAGGAAAAAAGGATGTGTGAATGTCTTGCATCACCCGTGTGATGGTCCAATGTAGAAATATTTATGGGGCGTACGGTTTTGTGAAAGACCTGGCCAATCTCCAACAAAAGACCCAAACCCCCGCCCGACTCTTAAAGGCAAAGCGCAATTTGCGCAAATTTGGCAACATTCAGCAGTTTGAAATATGCAGGGGGCACGCTCCCCCGCTCCTGTCTGTTTGTTTAGCATGTGATGAATACATGGATGGCTAATGCTTTGGGACTGCAGCCCATAAGTAATGGTCAAAAGAGGATTATATTGGTATTAGAAGGTCCGTAAAGAGTTTTGAAGTGCATCTAAATAAGATGGTGTCAAGAGTGGTGACTAAAAGTAAGGTGGGGCTGCAATCCTAAATGATGCAGCTGTTGAATGAGTTCATCCAACATGTTAGTAATGTGTAATCCAGAAAAACCTAGGTATGAGTGCATCCAAGCAATAGGATTCCCCTCCCCATTTTTATTTTTACCTCCAAAATGTTAGGTTTGTTTCAAGGGGAACAGCAACCTGGGATCTCCCTAGCCCCCCCCCCGAAACAACCCCCAAGCTCTCATTTTAGTTGCACGTTTTGGTTCTTGCCTGTCATGACAGGTCCCATTAATGCAGCTCGATGTCCAAAGTGCACTCTGCACATGCCCTGGTACTGCACAGCCTCCCAGCGCGGAGCGCATCCCAGGAATTCACCCCATCTTCATGCAGTCCTTTTCTTTTGTGAGCATCAAAAGGAAAGGAAGGGGGGGAGACATCTGATTTTTGTTTTTGTAGACATCGGATTTTTGTTTTGTGAAAACTGGAAAAGTTCAAGAATTTTGATAACCCTGATTTTTGTTTTTGTAAACTGCTTCAACCTAGCCCCTCCATTCCCTCGTGTGCCACCTACCAAGGCTATCCAGGATATGGAGGGGGGGGGGGAGAAAGTAAAGGTTCTCTTCATTTCCCTTTTGGTAAATACAATTTGCTTGGTATTTGTCAGCAATTTTTTTTTTAGTTCCCCTTCTCTCCTGAACAACTCTCTCCGACTCAATGATTTTGTTTTATTGTCTGCCCTGCTTTAAGATGCAATGCTCTTGCAAAACGCCTCTACAGCCACTAATGGATTTAAGTATGCAAGTCTTTGCTCTTGAGAGAGCTACTAGTGTAACTTCCTGCTTCATGCTCCTCCATTGTTCCTCTATGCCACCTCCAGGCAGGAGACTCCTGGTCTGCAACAATCCTGCTGCAGCCAGCCTGCGGGCATGGTGCCCTAAAGGTCGCCAAAGGAGGGAGGGTAGTCAACAATGGGCTTGCGAGAATTCACAGGGAAGGGAACAACTAAGAAATCTTCCCTTGCTGACAGGGCATAATTAAAACTGGATCTCTGCTTTAAAAACAAGTGCCTCACCCTCCAATATAGCCAGGGTTGCATTCAAGTCTGTGCAACCCTAGTATCTATGCACTATGGTAACTGGTTCGAGTGGGACCCTGCGCTGATATTAATATCCAGGGCTCCCTCTTGTGCTAACCTCCTGGACAGACCTGAACATGCCCCAAAGAAAACATCTAAGATCCAGCTGATGCCGCTTTGAGTGTCTCGCCAACGAGGGGGGGTGATCTCATATGTGTATTCTTCAATGTGTACAATACAGGCTGCAAGGGACTGCCCCTTGGAGCCACGATGTCCTGTACGTTTAAGTCTATGAACTCCCCCCATATGTTTATATTATTGTGCTCTAACCATCAGAACAACGTAGTGCCTCCAGCCTAACCCACTGGAAGGTGCAGCCAATTAAGCATCAGATCCTGGTAGCACAAGCCTGTCTGACCATTTTGATAATTTCTCTCGGATGCCGGGTGCGCAGGCAGCTTAACAAGCTGGAGGTCATTCACCGCACCACCCAACTCTCCGACAAAAGGTTATAGGGGGGGGGGAGAATAGCATCCCCTCTCCTTCTCTTGTATTATGTGTGTTCTTTGAAAATGTATTGAATATTTTCCTTTTCTTTTGCAATCTATCCTTTACAAGTATAGGGGAGGTCTCATCCCGAGGAGGTGATTCCAGCCAGACCTTTTGGAATCACCCCATTAGGAAGAGATCTTATGGTTTTGGTCATTGGCGAACCCAAGGGCAAACCAACCCCA